>NC_138895.1:64794595-65994595 GCF_965194825.1 Balaenoptera physalus | reverse complement strand
TTTCCCAATTTGTAAAGTAGGGGCAAAGCTAGAACTACTACCAAAATCTCCTAATCCAGTGTTCTTTCTATTCCACCAGAGGTATGAATGCATTTGTAATCTAGGTGGACAGAAAGGATATCTTCAAAAACATAACTAAAAACGCATGCAGATACAATAAGTGTCACATGTTGTTGCAAGAGGGGAGACAACGTTTTGGACTAGGATGGACGGTGAACATTAGCTATTACACATGTCAGGTAGCGCAGTAGTATGGATTCTTGGACTTGCTGCCTTCACCTTTTGATATCAGCTCGTAGTGGGCATCCCTGACTTTCCAGTCTAAATTTGGAGAACATCCCATTTATTCTCTCCACAGCACCTGCGACATTTTCACTTCTCTCAATTTACCACATAACACTGCACATTTATTTATGTGCTTATGTGTTCACTTGTTTGTTTAATTTGCATCTTCTCCAGGAGAGCAAAGGCCATGTCTTTTTTGTCCCTGACTCTACATCCAGCACTTCAGAGAGCCACTGATAATTAGTTGACACTCAGTATCTAATCAGTCATTAATTTATTCAGCAACATTCCAGGTGATGGGAGTACAAAAATGAAGAAGAAAGGCAGAAGTCCTGCCCTCTTGGAGCTTATAGTCTATTTGGGGAAGACAGAAATTAAGCAATATAACATAAGCACAATACTGCATATTTAAGGAATTTCAGATGCCACCAACTTGAAGATGCATTGTTACTTTTATGCATGAACAAAGAAAAAGACATCACAAACTTTGCCATGCCATTGGTATTTTTCGATGCATCATAACCTCAGAGAGTTCCTTGAATTGATGAATGAATTAGGTTGGAATTAGGTCTGGAGGGATAGTGGAATATCAGAGAAGTGCGTAGTCATAAAGAACTGACATATTAATCAAGAACTAACCTTGTATTTACAGGGTATGTAGTAACTTTGGTGGCAGATATATCCTGAACCCAGCCCTGGCAATCATTTGTTGTGTGGGCTTGAGCAAGTTCTTGAGTCTCAGTTTCCTAATTTGGAAAATGGTTACTATAAAATGTGACATTTCAGATAATGTATGTAAAAAGACCCTGAACTTAATGGAGACTCAATAAATGATGGTAGTTTTTATTACCTTTATCATTTTACTCAGCAACTCCTCAGTTGAATTCTAGTTGATATCCTGTTTGTTTATTTTAACTGTTGGACCCTTGTCTTGATTTGCCAGTTCTGGGCTTCCCCACCTCCCACCTCTCCCGCCCCCATGACCTCCCATAGACTCTGTGCTCATCTCGTGCACCTTCTGTTTCAACTTGTCACTTGTCTGTCTTCCCTACTAAATTATAAATTCCTTGAACATGTGAACCCTGACTTATTTATATCCATCATATCCAGAATACAATGCTTGGAACCTAGAAGGTTCTTATAATATTTGTTGGCTGAATGTGAGACCAAATATATTTTTGTTGGGGAAAGGGCCTTCCAGGAAAAGGAAAAGTTTTTATAAAAGCCCTGGTGATAGATACATTAGGCATCCATCTATTCACTCAACAAAACTTCTTTTGAGTGTTAACTGGCAATAGATTCAGAGACGATTACTGCTCCTTGGAGTACACAGGGAACATCCCATGGAATACAGGTTAGTCCTCATCTTGGGCTTTCTCCATCACACTAGTTAATCTCTACCATAGGTGGTTACTCATCCAGTTTGATTTGGATGCGCTGCTCCAGCAGTCCCTTTCCATGGAAAGCTGTTAACTTTATAAGGTTTTAAAGAGACTGCAGATGCTTCTCAACACTTTTTTATGGGTGCCAGAATTTACATCCACCACTGCTCCGTGGAAGGGTTGCCTTTTAGGTAAGGCAAAACAGCAGGGGGGTGATTGATTTGCCTGCTTCCTTCAGACAGGTGTGCCTCGGGGAGCATGAGATCAGCTGTAGGCCCATGAACTGACATGCCAACCTGCAAAGTCACTTCTTTGAAAATGATTTAGCTTTTTTCATTACTTGAGAACTAAGCAGGGCATTAAAAAATGTCCAAAACCAAACTCCCCATTGAAATGTTGAGGTCTCTCTAAGCAAAAATAACCTTTTCCTGGCTTTGCAGGTCAAGAAACCATTAGAAAGGAATCATCTCAGCTGCCCAAAAATGGTCTCGAGTCCAACCGCCAAGGCGCCAAAGCCAACACCACGTTGACGCAGATGGATAGCCAGCCAGAAAAGGTAGAGCTCCAGTGTTAGGTTCTCTCTGCTCCTCCAGCCCGGGAGTGAAGGGAGTGGAAGAAGGGAGGAGAGGAAGGCAGACCAAAAAAATCAACATAGTGCAACATGTCTCATAGTCAAGTCAGCCATGGCAGGGTCTTATAATGCTGTTCACCAGTTTTTGCATCGTGCAGACAGAGAAAGCTCGTGTATCAGACGAGCCACTTATTATCTTCCATCTTGGTACCTGCCCACAGGCCTCAAATAATCAGACAAGGAACAGTTCTGATGAGAGCTGAAAATACCCTTTAACCTAGAGAAGCTTACTGTCAAATGATGGATAATAGCTTGAATTCAGTTAAGCAGAAACAGCTAGCAAAATATAATGGAGCATAGAAGTTGTGAATCTAGAGTTCAAGCTCTTGTTTTAATTTTAAGTCTATTTCTTGCTAACTTTGCCACCTTGGACTGGTCTCTGGTCCTCTCTGAGTGCTACTTTCCTAATTATTCTAATTTTCTAATAGAAATATTTAACTTACCTACCTGTCAGTTATTGGTCAAAGGTTAAATGATTAAATGATCTCATGATATCCTGTTGATTTAAAAGAACTGTACAGGGAATTCCCTGGCAGTCCAGTGGTTAGGACTCCTTGCTCTCACTGCCAAGGGCTAGGTTCAATCCTTGGTCGGGAACGAAGATCCCACAAGTCTCGGGGCCATAAATAAATAAATAAACAAGCAAAAATTTTAAAAAGAACTGTACAAATGTTGGATTGTGTCTTATGGCTTAAATGGTAAAATAAGAGGGTATATTTAAAGTTAGCATGACAATATAGATCTACTTTAGGAATAAGAACATCATTCTTATTTAAACTTCTGACGCAGTTTGGAATGGAAAGCAGATTTTATTTCCAAACAAGTGGCTTTGCAGAGTGGTTCACAGGGGGTCCATATTTTCCCATCCCCTTCCTCCTAATCCTTCTCTGGGAGCAAACAGGATAATCTTTTGATCTTTCTGCTTTATTGGCAATGTGTATGGTGTGGCTAGAAAAATATGAGGCAAAGAATGGCTCCTTTACATTTTGCACTGTCTTGCTTTAAGGACTCAGTGAAATAAGGTGTGGAAAAAGTACTTCAAAAAGAATAAAGTGAAAAAAAAGAGTGAGAAAAAAAAGAATAAAGTGGTTTACAAATGATCTCTTAAGCACAGTTTTGATCATGCTCAAAAACCCTTTGAGCCTCCACTGTCCATAAAACAACAGTAGCACCTGGCATTCAAAGTCATCCACACTTCCTTCAGCCTCTTCCTTCTCTGTTGCTTTAGCACAAAGACAAGGTCCTCTCACAACTGTCCCTCTCACCTTCCCTCTGCTGGGACCATGCACCCTGCGCTACCCATTCTTTCACCACCACCACCAACGCACCCCACCCCTGCCCACGTCTGGGCCTCCAGGAGCCTAGTTTTTCCTGCCTGGAATCCATTTCCTTCTCGTATCTGCCTCTTAAAAGCCTGCTCATTTTTCGGGACCTCCCTGGTGGTCCAGTGGGTGGGACTCCACGCTCCCAGTGCAGGGGCCCCAGATTCGATCCCTCGTTGGGGAACTAGATCCCTCATGCGTGCCGCAACTAAGACCGCATGCCACAACTAAGACCCAGCGCAGCCTAAATCAATCAATCAATCAATCATAATTTTTAAAAAGCCTGCTTACTTTTCAAAGCTCTTCTCTTTCAGGAGGCCTTTTCAGGTAGCCTCCCGCCCCCTCCCCACACACACCATCAATCCCATTTCAAATGTATCCTTCCTACCCCCTCAACTCCTAAAGACTTCATACCATACTCGTATCATTATGCCTTCTGACCTTCTGTACCACTTCTTTGCTGTAATTTTTTTAAAGCGTGTGTAATAGTATAGGCCAAACTCTGATTAAGAGACCAGGTGATAAACTCCCAGAAGGCAAGGAAGACACCTGGACATCCACTTTCCATAGGTTTCCTCAGCGCTTGCACAGGATTGAACACTTTGCAGGCACTCCTGGATGCGCATGCCTCAGCTGATTTGACTGCCGTGGTTGCTGGGGGAGATTTTCTGCTTTAAATATCTAGTTTATACTTTTAAATAGGTAGTAACTGTAGCATGAACAGTCTTTGAAACTATAAAATCTCTCCTTTTGATGGCCTAGACAGCCGTGTCCGCATAGCACAGGTACAATCATTCTAAAGTAATACCTCGGTGAATTTGATTACAGAGAAGTGCTGATGTTTGTGGAGAGCTTACTGCTTGCCAGGCATTGTTCTAGGTGTCTCACATATATATTCCCGTTTAATACTCAGAACGATCTTAAGAAATGAATACTGTTATTAGCTTCTCCACTGTATAGATGGAGAAACTAAGACCCAGAGAAATGTAAGGACACAGAGCAAGGCAGCAAAGATTCAGATGCAAAGAGTCCAGCCTCAGAACCAGAGCTACACTCTGCTCTATTGTTTTTCATCTAAAAGCGCCCCAAATGACTTGACTACTTTTGCTACTAAACTGATCTTTATTCTAAGCTACCTAAACCTTATCTCACTTGCGTTTGAAGGGAAGGCCACAAAAACCCCCTCTTCCACACTTCCCACTGTGCCTGCCCCTTGGGACTTCTGCTTTTGTGTTCCTTTCATCTCCCCAACATCTAACAACCACTAAAGAAGCAGCAGAGCTTCCTTCAAATGTAAACTGGTAAGTACCAGGTTGTTTGGAACCAAAGGAGCTACTGAATCAGTCACTGTTTGCTGCTCCCTCTAACAAATATTTCTTTGAGATCCTTGAATGACTCAATCACACATCCCACACCTGCTGCCCTGAGACAGGAGAATCAGCTGCCCTGAGATCTGAGCTGTGCTGGGAGTACACAGTGTCAAAGGGTGAGCCCATTTATAGACTCAGTTAGTACAATGATGCACTAGTGAGGAGAAAACAACCCTCATTTATGTAACATTGAAAATTCAGGATGGGTGACCTAGACGAGAACCCAGGAAATATAAATATTGAAACATGACAAATGATGATACAACAATATTATTACTAACCAAGGTACAAACATCTCTTTAAAACGGTGCCACAAAATGTTTCATCATATTCCAAATCAGTTTCCCTACTGGAGTCATAGGTCATGAACCTTCTGAAAGTGAATGCAAAATTTATGTGAACTTAACATATGTTTTTTTTTGGCCAGAAGACCCACAGCTCTTATGAACTTGAAAGCCCCAGTCATGAGGCTTTCTCCTGCTGCATAGTGACTGGGGTTAGAACCACTAAGTCATGATGTCTAGGACCAGCTTTTGGTCCCACTGTGCAAAATCCTTTCAAATGGTCTGGTTTAGAAGTGTAAGTACGTCTGTGCCTCTACTGGAACTCCTCCCAACAGAAGCAACATGTCTTTTAAGAGAAAAAAATCATAACACAGATAATGTCCTTCCTACCAGGACCCAAAAGGTTACCTTGACTGTTCTCAGGTTCTATTGACTACATAATTCTTATGGACTGCCACGTGGTACCTACAGAATTACGAACCTTCAAAGGCCATTTCATGTACTAGAGGAGGAACTGTAGTGACAGAATTTGTAAATGAAACTGCTTTTCATTTACACATTGTTTACATTCCTCCAGAGCCAAATCCCATCCTTTCTCTTCTATCATAGTCTAAGCTATTCCCTGTACACAACTCTTTTCTCTGCCACTCCCTTGCTCTGAGTTCCTGTTAGTAGGTCTGAAATTTATTTTCAAATATTTTGGCACAGTGTGATGTTATATACACATTAGTCATGTTAATCTACCCTGTACATGTAGACAGTTGATTTAACCAGGATTCCCACTTTCCAGAGGGTGAATTAGCATTTCAACAGAAGGCCCACATTCCAGGAATTCAGCGCTGTCCATCTTCCAGCAACACCAAAGACTTCCTTCCTTAGCATAATGGTGGTAAAATGGGCTCTCATGGGTGAAATCATAGGTATTTTTTACGTCACGGGATTGGCTAAAGCATGCATTCTCAGTGGGAGACATATATTCCGCAAGTGGGCAAAATTTGTTTGGTTGGGGAGGGGTAAAAAAAGCTTGAAATATTGCAAGGGTTTCACGTTCTTCCAAAGCACAACCCTACCTGAAAACATCTTATGCCTTAGTATTTAATTTCTCTCAAGTTAAATTGACTTAAAAATTTCTTCTTTGGGTGTAGTAATGAAAAAATATGTGGAGGAACATCTGGCTAAAATATTTTAACACCCTCTACACCCTTGTAGGAATACAGAATATAGCCAATTCTCTGTCCTTTATTTTTAGGATCAGTGAGTATGTTAGCTCTAGGCTTGTCGTATGTGACCTTTATCATGTTGAGGTACATTCTTTCTATACCTAATATGCTGAGAGTTCTTATTATGAAAGGATGTTGAATTTTTCTCAAACGTTTTTTCTGCCTCTGTGGAAATGATCATATAATTTTTATCTCTCATTCTGTTCATGCCCTGTGTCACATTTATTGATTTGCATATGTTGAACCATCCTTCCATCCCAGGGATAAATCCCACTTAATCATGTTGAGTCCTTTTAATGTGCCATTGAATTTGGTTCGCTAGCATTTTGTTGAGGATTTTTGCATCTATATGCATCAGGGATATTGACCTGTAATTTTCTTTTCTTGTAATGTTGCCTGGCTTTGATAGCAGGGTAATGCTGGCCACATAAAATGAGTTTCAAAGTGTTCCTTTCTCTTCAATTTTTTGGAAGTGTTTGAGAAGGACTGGTATTAATTTTTCTTTAAATATTTCGTAGAATTAACCTGTGAAGCCATCTAGCCCTGGGCTTTTACTTGTTGGGAGATTTTTGATTACTGATTTAATCTCCTTACTGGTAATTGGTATGTTCAGACTTTCTATTTCTTCCTGATTTTAGTCTTGATGGGTTGTATGCTTCTAAGAAGTTTTCTGTTTCTTCAAGGTTGTTCAGTGTGTTAGCATACAATTGTTCATAGTAGCCTCTTACGATCATTTGTATTTCTTTGATATCGGTTGTTATGCTTAATAGTGAAACGTTAAAAGGCTTTTCTCTAAGATCAGAAACAAGACAAGGATGTCCACTCTCACCACTTCTATTTAACATAGTACTGGAAGTCCTAGACACAACAGTTAGGCCAAAGTAAATAAATAAATACATAAAAGGCATTCAAATTGGAAAGGAAGAAGTAAAATGATCCGTTTGCAGATGGCATGATCTTATATACAGAAAACCCTAAAGACGCCACCAAATAGCTGTTAGAACTAATAAATAAATTCAGTAAAGTTTCAGGATATAAAATCAGCACACAAAATCAGTTGCATTTCTATATACTAACAATGAACTATCTGAAAGAGAAACTAAGAAAGAAATCCCCCTTACAATAACATCAAAAACAACAAAATATTTAGAAATAAAATATTTTTAGTACCAATGCCCTAGATTTGATCCCTGAACTGTCCTGTATTCTACCTCTGATTCTAGGAATACTTGTTTGCCTGATGGAGGCATTGTTGCTACGTCCTGCCACTGGACACTGCATGGTGAGCACATATGGTTTAAATCTCCCTCTCATTCCCTTAGCTTTAGCCCACTGACATTTCTCACCTGCGTTGCCACACTTGCTCTTTGCTCTACCTGGAGGTCCACCTCCCAGAATATGCAATGGCCTCATCATTCCATTGTCTGATCAGAAGTTGCTTCTTCTTTTTTTTTTTTTAAATTCATTTATTTATTTATTTATCTTTGGCTGTGTTGGGTCCCCGTTTCTGTGCGAGGGCTTTCTCCAGTTGCGGCAAGCGGGGGCCACTCTTCATCGCGGTGTGCGGGCGCCTCACCATCGTGGCCTCTCTTGTTGCGGAGCACAGGCTCCAGACGCGCAGGCTCAGCAGCTGTGGCTCACGGGCCTAGTTGCTCCGCGACATGTGGGATCCTCCCAGACCAGGGCTCGAACCTGTGTCCCCTGCACTAGCAGGCAGATTCTCAACCACTGCGCTGCCAGGGAAGCCCAGAAGTTGCTTCTTTAGAGAGCCTTTCCCTAAGAAACTCAGCTACGGACTTCCTTAGTGGCGCAGTGGATAAGACTCCGTGCTCCCGACACAGGGGGCCCGGGTTCGGTCCCTGGTCAGGGAACTAGATCCCACTTGCATGCCACAACTAAGAGTTTGCATGCCACAACCAAGGAGCCCATGTGCCGCAATAAGACCCGGCACAACCAAATAAATAAATAAGTACTTTCAAAAATCTATAAACAAAGAAACAGCTAAAGTAGCCCCTTTCTAGGCATGCACCATTACACTAACTTGAATTATGGACTTCAACCCTCTTATCACTCTCTGAAACTGGCTTATCACCAACCAAAGCGTTTATTTCCTGATTTATTTCATTACTCTCTCTCCTCAACCTGACTGAAAGCTTCTGAAGTGTGGTAACTATTTCTGTCTATATCGGGGGTGCAGTGTCTGGCACCTACTAGGTACTAAGTACTTTATCATTTATTTGTTGAATAAATAAATGATAAAGTACTTTATGTGTACTGAAACTGGTTATGTTAATAGTGCCCCTTCAGCTGAATATTAAATAACTTCATCCCCCTCTTAAGCTTAATATTCACCTACAGATGCTCCTTTAGGCTAAGTCTTTTCTAGGCAAACTCTTGTTTCAGGAAGCAATTCTCTCTTGCAGGCTAGTTTTTCTGAAAATTATCACATCAAAACTTTTGTTTCTAAAGGCTTGTTTCAGTTAAAGGAGGGGACTTTCCCAGGTAGAAGCACCTAAGTGACTACTAAGAAAATGGTTCTAAGGATTCTTATCTATCATATTTTCATTAGCCAGGTGCAGACAAATTGCACGGGGGTTGGGGGAAGGGGAGACTCTTTGAATTGACCCTAGAGATGACCAAATTTCCTAAAGGACTTTTGAAGAGGAAACTCTGAGTAGGCAGGCAGTATTTTCTAACACTCTTCTGATATGCAAATATCAGATATATTTGTTCAGAAGCCTTCAGGTGAGTGGTTGTTTGGGATATGCATCCCTGTTTAATTAAGGAACCCATTTCCTGGGACTGAGTAGACACTAGATGGGTATCTAAGTTTCAGAAAACCCCTGACGAAGTGACTGGAGCTATTGGCAGACAAGGTCAAAGTGTTTATAAGCAAGGAGTTAAGTTTCTTCTTCTGGCTGCAGAGGAATGACAGACACCATGTTTTGGTCTATTGAGATTTTTTTTTTCTTTTTCCAAACTTCCCCACCCAGAATTAACATGAATTTGGCACTGTCTTGACAGAAATTTCAAACAGAAAATTGTGATGGGTTTTGCATGCACGGAAAGGCTTGATATATGTTCTCCTCTGTTCAAGCAGGCAGGGTATATACTATGCTATTTAACGTAATTGAACTCTACTATTAAGAACCTTTATCAAAGAATGTACAAGATTTTCCCCCTGCTAGTAGCTTGCCAGCCTCATACAGTCAGAGAAACCAGAATCTGTGAATGGGTGATGCATTTTGGAAGGAAATATAATCATAAGGTGAAACTGCCTGAACTGTGGAGGTTATTTTCTTAGACTGAAGGGGGAAAAGAGAATCCAGAAAAGGAGGAAACAAGAAATTTGAGGGAGAGAAAAAGTGTGACTTTACAGTTCTGTATTCATAATATTTAGTGCGCACTCTAGCAAGTATTGCAAAAGTCTAAATTCCCTTGAAAATTAATCATGGGACTATAAATCCTAAAAGAGGGGAAGAGACCTATGCTGCTATGGATTGAATTGTGTTCCCCCAAATTCCTTTGTTGAAGTGCTAACCCCCAATGCAAACTATATTTGGAGATAGGGCATTTAGGAGGTAAATAAGGTTAAATGAGGTCATAAGGGTGTTGGTCTACAGAACTGGTAAGAAGAGGAAGACAGAGATATCTCCCTCTGAACACACACAAAGAAGAGCGCATGCTAGCACATGGTGAGACAGTGACCACCTACAAGCCAGAAAAAGAGGACTCACCAGAAGCCGATACCCCAATATCAAATTTTCGGCCTCCAAAACTGTGAGAAAATACATGCCTGCTGTTTAAGCCAGGGGTCCCCAACCCCTGGGCTGCAGGCGGGTACCAGTCTGCGGCCTGTTAGGGACCGGGCCGCACAGCAGGAGGTGAGCGGCGGGCGAGCGAGCGAAGCTTCATCTGCCCCTCCCCATCGCTCCCCCTCACTCGCATTACCGCCTGCACCATCTGCCCCATCCCGTCCATGGAAAAACTGCCTTCCACGAAACTGGTCCCTGGTGCCAAAAAGTTCAGGGACCGCTGGATTTTAAGCCACCCAATCTATGGTATTTTGATATGGCAGCCCAAGCTAAGACAGATTTCCCACCCTCCACTTCTCCTGGTGGGCTGATAGAAGTTGCTAAGCCCTGAATCATAAATGAGGCAGCTTTCTTTATAGAGCTTGAAAGACCAGGCTTCCCACTTAAAGAATGCAGTGCTCCTTCCAATGCTATGTGACATGGGTTACAGGGAGTAGTATTCACTTTTTATAAGTTATCCCTCTCGCACACACACACAAAGTGGTAAGATTAATACTAAGAATAGTATGGTATTTGGGAGACAATCTGACAATACCTATCAAAATGTAAAATACATATCCAGAATGTAAAATACATATACAAAAAAATTGGGACAAAGGTCCCAATTACATTTCAAAGAGTTTATCCTTAAAAAGTCCACTCACCTAAATGTGCAAAGATGGACACATAAGAATACTCACTGCCACATGGTCTGTAATAGAAAAATACTGGAAGCAGCTGAATTGTCCATCAGTAGAGCACTAGTTAAGTAAATTACGATATAGTCATAGGCTAGAGTACTGTACTACAGTGAAAAAGAATGAGACATTTGTATATATGTCTGTGCCCATCCTCAGTCTGTTCACCCTCACAAAACATCCCCCTGTTCTTCTCTGTATCACGGGAGAGCCCACCAGCTCATGCTGCATCCCATGTCTGCGGGTACCTGCCTGTGCTTGGCCAATGGAAAGCTCTTGAAGGAGATTCGAGGGGCAGTATTTCTGACTGCAACTCTGTCTCCATAGAGCTCAGATCCCACTGGACAGAGCCACTGTGGCTCCGGCTTCCTTTTGGTGAGACAAGCCCCCAACTCTTCCCTTTGACACACCACGGTAGGGAGGTAATAGCTTCATGCTGTTGCTCACGTCTTGGTTGCCTCAGCATCCTCTGTCTGACTTCTCAGCGATTCTATAACCTGTGTAACCAGTTCCATGTATTAAGTTCTCTCTTTTGAAGCCCTCAGACACAGTGCCGGTATGGAACAGAAACAGTGTCAAGTGGCGAAGCAACCTTTGGGACACTGTAGTGTATGCTCCTTTCTGCACGAAACAACAGGATATCTATCCGTAAACATGTATTTGTATATGATCTGAACAATCATCCAAAAATCATTCACAGTAGAAGCTTCTGTAAATGGGCAGTGGAGGTCTGAAGCGAAATGGAAATTTACCCTCCACTGTATATGTGTCAATACTATTTGAATTTTTACCATATGCAGGCATTTAAAAAAGCTTAAACTTAGTTAAGCTAATAAAAATACTTCTCAATTTATGCTGTGATTTTTAGTTTAAGAGGGCTTTCTCTTGTATGACTATGTTTGGACCTATGATCCTGAGGCTGACAGGATGAAGGTCAGAGAATTTCCACCCCACAGAAGCTATAATGATCATGTCACACCCGGGCTTAAACCCTCCAGGGCTTCCTATGGTTTTTTGGAGAAAGACTAGAATCAATTACACTTTGCAGCCTGACCACTGTCAGGCTGACCACTCGTCTCTGCAGCCTCTTCCAGCCTAGGCAGCACCTTGCTCTCCATGTACCAGCCTTACTGGGCTTCTCCTAGTTCCTGGAAATTACAACCCTCTTCCTCTCACCTCGAGGTCCGCTGACACCCTGTCCTTCCTGCCCAAGGGCTATCTTCTCACTACTAGTTAACATACATGAGATGTGGCTTAAAATCATACTGGCTCAGTTGCTCCAACTGTGACTTATTTCTTTCCATGTATTTATATTTGTGTGATTGTTTGACTAATACCAGCTTTCAACGAAAGGGTTATTTTAATGAATGACTGAGAATGCTGGAGTCACACTACCCTTGAGTGGGAAACCATACCTAGCCCTTACGGACCCCTGGCAGCACTTCCAGATCCTTAAGCAATGGGTGACTTACTCAAGCAGAAAGTGCTTGCCTTTCTGCACGTTATTTTGAAAGCAAGTACATGTCCATTTCTGTACAGAGTCTATAAAACCTTGAAAGTTAAATAGCTTTGTGTAGAACATTAATAGTTAAAATTGTGTTTGTTAATGAAGAAACGGGCAAACATTAACAAAAGAAAATCAATAGGTTAACTGCATATTTCTCCTCTTTTCTTTCTGTTCCTTCTCCTACAAGATCAGAAAAAGATTTAATAACAATGAAATAACAAGGAATATGTTCTTGTTCTTCTAGTTCATAACCTTTCTTCCACGTAACCTCAGAACTTGTATTTCCAGTTTTCAGGTGTGGGAGCCCAGGTGTAATATGTTCTAGACATTCAATCAGTCACTTCAGAGCCCACTGTGTGCGTGGTCTCCCAAAGGACCTAAGTCAATCCCTGTCTTGAGTTTCAGGCATTTCTGTTATAATGATGATTATAAATGGCCTCCTGTATCAGGTGCTTTGCTGCTATGCTAAAGAGTGGAAGTGTTTTCCTCCTGGGCTTCCCAATATTCAGGCACCATTTCTTTAAGCCATACAAATGGCTGAAACTGAAGCAAGGACCATCAGAAATACGTGCAGTGAAAATGTGTTTAACATGGGGCCAAACTCAAGAGTTCAGGGAGGAGAAGATGAGGGTTACCTGATTAGGTGTCACCTAGAAAGTCAGCATCACACGTCTCTGGTGCCCAGAAACAGAAGGTTAAATTTACCGGACACTCTGTTCAATGGCCCCTTCCAGTGAAGGATCTGTCACAGGAAGATGGATATAGTCTGTCTGCCAAGTGAATGTTCAGACTTTCCCACTTGGATTCAGTCCCGAATGCCCGGGTCCCTTCCAATCCAGGCTTAAGGTGAAGTCCAGCTTCTGAGTGTTCAGGGCCTGCTGCCCACTGTAGTGGGTCACATGGGAAGAGCCAGGGGGACCGGACAGATTGCTCCAAGAATATAACAAATGACGTGACGGATAACTCAGAGTGTCTGTTTCCTGGCGGTGGGTGATTAATAAACAGCCCATGGTCAGGCCCCGACATGCACAGTGGATACACAGACTATTCTGTGACTCTAGACAAATGGTGCCCCGGCTTTTCTCAAGATGACAGTGAATTACACTCCCTCCCACTCTCTCTCTCTCACACACACACACACACACACACACACACACACACACACACACACACCACCACCACCACTATTACTATTATTTATCAAATAGTTACAGGGAGGCCAGACGCTGAGCTAAAAGTTTCAAGGAATATCACAGGAAAATATATGATTCCTGCCCTCAGGAGCTTGTAGTCTCGCCTTACCTTGTGCTTGTATAAATGTCTCTACGAGCACCTCGGATAAGAATGATAATAATAGCTAGAGTCAGTGAGCACTTACTACGTGCTAAACACTATGCTGAGTGATTTACACGTTTTATCCAATTTCATCCTCATAATAACCCTTATAATCCTCTGAGGGTGGTATGATTTTTATCCTCACTATACTGATTAAGACACCAAACAGAAACACAAATAAGTTAGTTAAAACTTGCCCGGGGTCATAGCGCCAGGATGTAGTAGATCTGGGGTTCAAGTAGAGGAGTCAGTCTGGCTCTAAAGCCTGGTATCTTACTTACTCCCCGGGAACAATCAGCGCTGTAATTTAGTAAATATTTCCTATGGGCCAGGCACTGTGCTGAGTTATCTTACATGCATTCCTTTATTTAGTGCTCACAAGTAGTGATTAATTTCATTTATGGAATGCTTTTTAAAATGCTTTCATTTGCTCCTTCCCACATTTCTGTAATAGCAGTACTATTTTTATCTTACAGATGAGCAACCTGAGGCTTAGGCAGTCATAAAACTTTCCCAGGGTTAACACTGTGGGATTCAATCCTTGATCAGTTTTCACCAAGGCTTGACTCCTGCACATTAGCATTATATGACAGTTCAACGAAAATGCCTTCAGATAGTATCCCAGACAAGCATTATCCTGAGAAAGACAGTAATACTGCCATTTACATAGTGCTTTACTACTAACACTCAAATTTACTTGAGTCCCATGGTCAGTCTAAGTGCTAGTAGCTCAGATTGTAGATGTCAAACTGAAGTTCAAAAGCTGAGGGGCAGGGCTTCCCTGGTGGCACACTGGTTAAGAATCCGCCTGCCAATGCACGGGACACAGGTTCGAGGCCTGGTCCGGGAAGATCCCACATGCCTCGGAGCAACTAAGCCTGTGCGCCACAACTACTGAGCCTGTGCTCTAGAGTCTGCAAGCCACACTGATGAGCCCACATGCCTAGAGCCCATGCTCCACAAGAGAAGCCACCGCAATGAGAAGCCCGCGCACCGCAATGAAGAGTAGCCCCCGCTCGCCGCAACTAGAGAAAGTCCCTGTGCAGCAACAAAGACTCAACGCAACCAAAAATAAAAATAAATAAAATTTTTAAAAATGAATAAAATCTATCTTTAAAAAAAAAAAAGCTGAGGGGCAGGTCTAGAGTCATACCACTTTGTCCCCACTCCCTGACCTTCATTCATTCACTAGTTCACTTAAGAAACCACCATGCTCTGGAGAGAGAAAGCTGAATAAGATCTTCTGTCTTCTGTAATTCACAGTCAGAGCAGAAGAGCTGAATTCTTTCCCTCTAAATATTTTCTACTCTTGTCTATGGATCCACTTTGACCTCCTGGTGGAAAGATGTGGGTTTGAAAGGGCAGATACTCTGATCCCTGCTGGTAATACTTGCCCCTCGGGCCACTCTTCTGATTCTCTTCACCTTCCTCTCCTTGAACTCTGGTGAAAAGCAGAAATTGACCTTCTAAGGAGACAGAACTGAACACTTGGCCCTGTTGGGGAGACTGGCTCTGCAGTGGTTTTTCAGCATCCGCAAGCAAAGAGTTCTGGTAGCAACCTGAGAGCAAATCAGTAAACTGCAAGCCCTCAAAATGAGTCTACACTTTAGATGTCATCAGGTCCAACTTTCAGATAAGCAGCTGGTGGGAGTGGATGGGGGAGACAAGAACACTTCAGGAAAAGCACCAGACTTCCACCAACAGCTTGGGGGCGGTGGAAAGACCTCGAAGAGGCAACTCCAGAAGTTCAGTAGGTAGGACAAGAAGGTACCAATAACCCTTTGATGATGATGGTGTTGATGAAGAAAAGAGCGGCGAATGTATCCCACAGCCTGCAAGGTGTTTCCTGCCCTAGGCAGGAAGTTTTCCTGGGCTGATTCTCTCTGGCTCTAACTACCCCAGGCAACAAACAGTGAATAGGAAAAAGCATGAGCTTTAGAACCAGACAAGTTAGAGGAGTTTCTTCACGTGTCTATGCAACCTTGGAGATTAATGATTGCAAACTCCCAGAGCAGTGCTCTGAGACAGTGCAGTGCGTGAATGAGAAGGCTTGTTATTGGAGGGCTCAGAAACCGCTGAGGAGGGGGTCAGACAAGAGTGGAATACAGTGTCTGGGACGCACTGCAGGCTGCGCCCGAATCTTGGCTGAATCTGACGCTCGGGGTGGAGGAGCCCAGCACAGCGGCTACCCAGCGTGCGCCCAGCCCTCCCACCGCCCGCCGCGGCTGCCAGGAGGCCGGCCGCTGGCGGGAAGGGGTCAGGAAACCTCAGAGCCGCGCGGAGACAGCAGCCGCCTTGTTCCGCAGCCCGGTGGCTTTTTTTTTTTTTTCGCCTCCCAGGGGCCAGACATCCCCGTCCCAGCACCGCCCACCGCCACCCCCCACCGCGCCGTTTCTTTCCTTCCTGGCTCTGAAAGCGTTAACCCCGGACCCCAGCCCCACTCCCCCGCTCCCGCCCAAGGTTCCTAAAAAAGAAAGGTGCAAAGTTGGGTCCAGATAGGGAATGAATGATCAAAGCCAAGCCGATACTTCCTGTTGCCGGGACACTATATATAACGTGATGAGTGCACGGGCTGCAGAGACGCACCGGAGCGCTCACCCCGCAGCCGCCGCCTCCGAGCGCCTGAGGTTTCCCGGGGACCACAATGAACAAGTTGCTGTGCTGCGCGCTCGTGGTAAGTCCCTGGTCCGGGGACGCGGGCACCGGTGCCCCGGGCGCCGGGGGAGGCTTCTCGCCTCCCGGTCTCCCGACCTCCCCGAGGACTGATGGGGAAAAAGCTCGACTTGCTTCCTCTCCCGGGACAGATTTGGGGTCAGGTTGGAACAGGAGACCTCTTTCAAACTGATTGTGCTTCTCCTAGGGTGTCCCTTTACACTGGAAAGTTCCTGCTGGGTTTATGGAGAAGAGACGAGCTCTGGACCGTTTTTACTGGAATGAGTTTTATCCATTCTATTCATTGTCCTTCTTCATCTCAGATGGTTCATACCATCCTTGCTTAGCTAACCTGAGTGTCATTATCATCACCATCATTATTATTATTATCATTAGCAATAAAGTGGTCTCTTAGAATCAAGATAAGTTGGGAGATGTCAGTCTTCTTACAACTACTGTAAGTAGAATGCAGTTTGGATGCAGTGAATATGATATATCATTAGGCTCATTCCCCACTTAAGCAAATGCTATGGGAAATTTTGAATAAGTGGCACCAGAGAAAGGATCGCACACGCACACACATTCTTTACTGTGCAGTTTAACATTTTACTAACTTTTTATTATCCAAATGGGATATTTCAGTTCTCAGTTTGAATGTAATGTGGAAAATATTGGTGAGATAATGTTAATTAGGTTCTCAAATATGTTGAAATAATTGAAGTTCAGCACTAAATAGAACTAAAAGTTATTTTACACATGCAATTTGGAAAAGAAGGAATCTCTGTAACTTTTAGCTTCTTTTTTTGTTTTTAATTTGGATTTTGACCAATCAAGTTAATGAGATTTGTATGTAGATTATTCTATGACCAATGGCTTATTTCCTTTATGTCACTAGAGTGTGGAATGCATTGAGACATGAATCAGACATTCATGAAAGGATAGGAAAATCCATATTTAAGCCACATATGTGTTTTGGAAGTTGTTGCAGTAACTGCATGAATATCAATGTCCAACCCACAAAGAGTGAATGGAAGGCTAGGAAGTCTTCCAATTAGTTCCTGGGATACACAAACATAAGTAAGTAAATAAATAGCAAAGTCACTAAAGAAAAGGTAGATTAACAGGAGTCCACACTTAAGTATGCTAATCTTATGTACCACTACATATAATACCTACATGTGTATGTGTGTATGTATATATGTATATTATATAAAATAACTTCACTAATATGGATAGTATGGAGAGCTTTTTAAAAAGTGAAGCTTTATTAAAACAGGACACATATAGAGAATTGCACAAATCGTGTCTGAGTTTCTCAAAGTGAACACTTGTGAGCCAGCACCCAGATCAAGCAACACCACATTACCAGCACCCTAGAAGCTTCCTGGGCTTTCTCCCTGTCACCACTACGGCTGTGGCCAGAGGAATCAATATTCTGACTTCTAATGCCAGAGATGAGTTTTGCTTATATTTGAACTTTATATAAATGAACTTTATCTACTTTTTTGCATCTGTTTGCTTTCACTTAAGGTTCTACTGTGAGATCGTCTCCAGTGTTGGATGTACAAAAGCTCATCCATTTTCATTGCTGTGTAGTATTCCATTGTCTGGCTACACCACAATTGACTTAATCATTCTAGTTTTTGGCTAGTATAAATAATTCTGCTATTAAAATGGGTACCCTTTTATTCTTCCTAGCCTTTTATATGCTGTCAAAGATTTAATTCATAATAAACATATTATCAGTAACTTTTAAATTTTAGAATTTCCATTAAATAATATATATACTTAATAATAAGTGTTTCAAAATAGTAAGTAGACAAATGTTTTGATATCTGGTCTGTATATGGATGAAGATATATATTTAGATAATACAGCATCTACTAATTGTAGATGATACAGCATTATCAGAAGAGAAACCTATTATTGTGTCTTGAACACAGTAAATACTTTAAATAGGAATGATTTCCCTTTCCCTTTCTGTAGTTTCTGAGATTGACTTTATTTTATAAATAATTGAAAAAAGATACTTTGTACTTACACATGAAGAGTCCAAATGCCCTTCTGTAAACACCAAGATGTAGTTCTAAGAACTGGAAGCATTACAGCTATTTAGTCCTTTGTACCAGGCATGCCACTAGGCACTAGGGACAGAATGGAAAACATGGACACGATTTCTGTCTGCATGGACCACATAGCCTAATGGGGAAAGCAGATATTGGATGTATAATAAGAAAAACAAAAGGAGAAGTACTAGGTGACTGGGGAACATAAAAGATCCTGCCTTCCAGGACCTCATAAAGAAAGTTGTTGTGCAGTGGTTATGAGTTTGGTTACTTTGGATCAAAATTCAAATACCAGTACCATAAAAGATTGTGTGGCAATTTACATCTCTCTTGAGTTTTAGTTTTCTATAAAGTAGAGATAATAATATGCACACATGCAAGATAACCACATAAAGTTCCTGTTCCATATTAACACTAGCTTCTAGCCTTATGCTCACAGATAACTGTAGGATGCTCTAGACCCAAGTGAATTATGTAAACAAAGTGCTGACGAAGCTCATAGGAGGGAGAGATGGCCACCAACTATTACCTTGAAGGAGCAATAGAATGTTTCACTGTTGGAGATAAAATCAAGGCATCCTGAATGTAAGAAGTGGAAGAAGGTAAAATTGTGAGGCAAAGTTACAATTCTAGATTCTTTTTGTGAGAGCAGAGGATATGCCTGTAAGCAAGCACTGAGGGGGTGTGGTCATTAGGACTAATGCCATAGTCATGGGCTTTCTGGAATGCTCACTGATGTAGCTAATTAGAGACCTACTCTGCAAGATGAGGTGGTCACATCACCAAGTCATTTCTTTCATGGTTGCTCAAGGAGACTCCCTAGACTGGGAACATCCCGGTCTAGGCCTAGATTTTAACTGGTGGCTGAAACGTCCCATCATGGAGCTCTAGAACCATCCATTGGCCTTCTCAAAGCTAAGCTCTGAATTAATGTGAGACACCAGGGTTTGGGGTTGGGGGGCGGGGTGAAGCACTGGGGGGCAGTAAATGTTTTTTCTCTGGACAACTGCCTGATGTATCGGTCCTCCTTTTGTTGTTGTTGTTTTGGTTTCCTTCCCCTCCCCCCGTGGTTGAGTATATCTGTCTAGCCTTTTTGTTTGTTTGTTTAAGAGAATGATAACTCTGAAGTTTTGGGAAGAATCTAACATATACTCAGTCCACAACAGTCCTGAACCTCTGTCCCTAGCAACCTTTCTGGCCTCTATCACCCATGAACCGTCAGCACAATTCCTAATTTCAATCTGGTCTTTAATTTTACTTCTTAGGTTAAAACCACAGTTGTCAAATTCCACTGGTCAGGGAAGAAGGCTTTCTGTGCCAGATGTTTTATCCACCTAGTTCTAGAAGGAGAGCTATGGCAGTGTCTATCAAAGGGGCGCTAAGCACACACTCAAATATTCTTGCTCTCCTATCCACTAACTTGCCAGCTAGGTTTTGCTCTAAGCAACTCTCAGCGCCCCGCCCCCCCGCCTGCATGTTCCCTTTTTGTGAAAGCTTTCTGTGAAAAGCATTATTTCCTTTTGCATCTCGTTGACCAGCAGTATTTCCTTTAGCCTGAGTTTCTCCTTTGCAGCCCCAAAAAAGAGGACTGGAAAGTATATTTCAGAGAAAGAGTAATTTCATAAAAAATTATGTTTGCATTATTCAACGCCTTACCTAATGATGCTTGGCTACCCCTGATGTTGTTACTATGGAGCAGAGATGCCAACATCATCTGTGTACTTGAGTGTCTTACCCTGTAGAGCAGTAGTTCTCCATCAGACCAGACTTCTTCCATACACTTATTAAAAAAACCCTTTGTAACAACTCCCTTGCTCTCCTGAAATGAAACTTAGAGCACATATATTTTACCTACATACAGAATTTAAAAAAATCAATATACTGGCATAACTATACTATAAAGGAGAAATAAAAAGAAAGTAATTTATAATAAAATAAGCTTCACTAGAAGACTTAGTGAAGTAATGTTATATTAGCATCTTTACGTAGAATTGCCATGAACAGACTAGGAGGAACAAAGACAGGAGCACATGTGTCACATTGGTGTTCAAAACCATGATCAGTCCTGGCTTTGGTGCTGTGATTTTTTGAATGGAGAACAAATCTCGCTAAAGTTTTAAACAAAACAAAGTACAACCCTCTATCAAATTTTATGTTGTTAAATTCCTAGAAAATTCAATACGTATAAAAATCATGCAAAAACCACTTTATATGTATATACATATGTATACGTGTTTGTGTATATATATTTATATATATTTACATATGTGTATATATGTGTGTGTGTGTGTATAAATATATAAAATGGAGTTTGAATCCAGGCTCATATAATGATAAATAGGTTTGTTTTTTTTAACTTAGATCACTTATATCAGTCAATAGGACATTTGAAAGTTTGTGGGACATGGGATTATTCTTGATCATTGGGGACATTTAGCAGCACATAGAAACTGTGACAATAGAAATCACCCACAAATTTCCAGAACTTCTAGGGGATAGTACTACACCTGTGGTAAACAAAATATGAGCTCTTTGCAAACATAAATTTTCATCTGATTCACATTTACAGCCCCCAGGTCTGCACAGTGCCTGACACTAAATGTGTGTTTGCTGAGTCAAAGGAGCTATGGTGAGATTTGCTGGGGTGTTTGTATAACCTACCAGCAATTTCCATGGATATCCCAACAGAATGTAGCTTACTGTCAGAGATCTAACATTTTAATGTTAGCTTTGATCTATTTCAAAATATAAATATAACAGCCTACCCACCTGACCAGTATTTTAAATATTCTTTTGTCCATTTCTACTCTGAAGATACATACCAATACCGTCGTGGAGGTCCATTCTTAAGAGAGCAACAAAAATGAACCAGATTTATATGTATAGCCTTGCAGGTGCTACCTAACCTCAGCTGAATCCCCTTTTTGATCTTCCCATCAAGTGTTCATTCTTGGTTTGATAAATTTGATACATTCGTAAAATATCCCAATGGAGATGTCAAATAGGCATTTGGGTTCAAAAAAGTTCAGAGCACAGGGGAAGCCTACACTTGAGATAAGAAAATCTGGGTCATGAGCATAGAATGGGTTTTTTGTTTGTTTGTTTTTTCTGTTTGTTTGTTTTTATGCCATAGGGAAGGATATTTCACAGGGCAAGAGAGGAAAGGAGGAAGCAGCTCCAGAGTACATTTCTGATATTGATAGTCAGGTAAACAAAATGCAAATATGAACAGTAATAGCAGCCATGTTTAGAAAAGAAAACAAAAATCAAAATAAAACTTAGCAACCCACAAGAGCAGGAACTAGTCAATCAGAAATCCTAGCAACATCTGTAAACTATCTATGCAAGAAGAAAGAGTGAGGTATAGCCAACTTGAAATACACACGGTATTTTTATGTGACATGTAATTAGTTTTTGGAACTCACTACCACAGAATATTTATTTTGGGGTAACGAGCATAGAAAGTCTAAAAAAAGAATTCTTTTAGACAGTTGTAGGGATAAGAATAGTGTTACAACACATTAGGTAAGAAGCTGTGTGGTACCCACTCCCTCTCACATTTACCTGGCCTTGCTAAATGAATGTTCCAAAGGCCAGAACAGTCTACAGACACACTAAAATGGTTTCTCTCAACTACAAGGTGACATAACTTTCCAGGTGCTTGGGTAGGTTTTTTTTTTTCACCCTAATTTCTCAGAAGCACCTGAATCAGCCAGACCATAAATGGATAGAAGATGCAGGAGGAAATGAAAGGTCATTTCTGAAGGTCATACTTCCAAAAAAGTAGTGTGCTCCAAAAAGCCCTGATTTATTACTTTCTTATTGGGATTTTAAAAAAATCCATCTCTTTAGTATTATAGTTTTAATACTGTGAAAACATTGTTTAATTTCCTTGAAGCATCTTCTTTAAAACTAAAAATTACTGCCTTAGGATTTTCCCTACAATTTAGTCTGCATCTTGGAAGCATTTTCTATAAGAGCCTCTTAAATAATCAACTTTAAAGTAGGAAAATATGTGTCAAGATGAATTTAGATTTAAAACAAGATAGTAATTCATCTAAGCTTTGTGACCGCCTTTAGTAAATTCAGTTTTCTTCTCTGGTCTTTGATCCCCAAATCTCCCTTGCCATGTAATGGTACTTTCTTGTTCAAAAAAACTATTTTATTCTTAGAAAATATGGATATCAAGACCTTATTCTTTAGAAAGCCCCCCTCCACCATCAGTTGGCTTCACCACCAACACCAACACCAACAAAAGTAACTTAGGAATTTATTTGTGAGGTGTAATGACAGTAAGAGCTCTACAACAGCAGACAAGAAGCAAGGGATCTTATTTCTCAGTTTTGCCTTAGACTCTGAGGTCCAGTCAGTGACTTCACTTCTCTGAGTCTTACTTTGTTCATCTCTAAAATAGGGGTGTTGGACCAGGTGATGTGTGGAAGGTCTGCTTTAGTTTTAAGCCTTTGTCATTAAAAAATGAATAAAAAATTTTTAGTATATACTAGCTAATATTCCAGACATACAAAAATTAAATGGACTTAGTTATCTATGAAAAAGTATACCAAAGAAATATTTTTTAAAAATCTATTTTGTTGCAATTGTCAAAGTTTCTTCTGCCCAATTGGTTTCATTTATAAGAAATTCTGTTTAAGTCAATGAGATCACAAGAGGAAGCAGCTTTTGAAATGTCTCCTGCTTTTAAGTAGCAAGACTTCTGGGCTTTAGGATCACAGAATATTCTTTTAAACCAAAAACTATTTTTTCATTCTGAAACAAGTCCTTTTTGTCTTCAGCGAGCATAGAAGCCATTAATGTGTGTATTTTCATATCCCATATAGTTAGAAGCCAGGTCCAAGACATACTCTCAGGATTGACTAAAGCGGTATAATTATGGTCACCAGCAATCTCCTTAGACTCCTTTTGAGCAGAGTTTTCAATCTGTATTCACAAGGAAGTACTTGACAACTGCATACCGCTCTTTGGAATAAGTGTCAAACGTTCAGGTGAAATAAGCGTGATAATGGCTGGGTTGGCATGACCATTAAATACTGCACTGGAACTCTACATGGGCTGTCAGACACATCCCTCTGCTCCCACACTGTTTCCTGTCTCTTCTAACACCCAGTAAAAAGGAAAAAAATCAACTAGATTGTGCTAAAATAAAGGTCAACTAGAAAGTGCGAGTGATGGTTATTGAACAATGATGTAGTCGTTAGTGCCGTCTGTAAACATTTTCCATTCTCCTCCCTTCCAGAAACATGCTAAGATTGTACTTCTTAGTTTTCTCTGGGGAGGAAGGGGGTAGGGGTGTGAATAGTTCTGGCAATGACTTGTGAGTGTAAATGATAGAAGTCACTTCCACATAGGAGCACTTATATGACCCCCAACATTTTTTTCTCTTTCCCTCTTTCACAGCAAACCAACCATGTTCCAGATATTAATTTCTATATCATCCTAGGTCCTGGACAGAGGGCAATGCGAACAGCCTTCATTTTCACAAAAATCCTCTAATGCGGAGATTGGTATCTATTTTAGAGGCAAGGAAACTGAGGTTCAGAGAAGTTAAGTAAGTTTCCCTAAGGTGACCTGGCTGAGAAGTTTTTTCTGTCCTGTAGGAGCTTACATCTAGCAGCTGAGTCCAGTGAAAAATACCCATAAAGCAGA
The DNA here is from genome assembly GCF_965194825.1 of Balaenoptera physalus. Classification (NCBI taxonomy): domain Eukaryota; kingdom Metazoa; phylum Chordata; class Mammalia; order Artiodactyla; family Balaenopteridae; genus Balaenoptera; species Balaenoptera physalus. Next base: position 65,970,385 of record NC_138895.1, on the reverse strand, counting down.
GCAAAGCTCCTGGGTTCCTTCAACCAGAGTTCTCTTCTCTGCCGGGTTTAAGAATGTCCTGGGATGCGGCTCAGAGTCATATCCTTGGTCAAAGTGATTGCAATGTATTTTTTCATCCTTTTTTCAGCTCCTCCTTCAGCTGGAGGGGGTCACCATGTTTCTGTCTTTGTTTTTTCTGTTGAAATTAAATGTCCTGGTCTCCTTACTGGACTTGAATTCTAAGTCCAAACCCATTAGGGCATAGAGCATGAGGCAAACACTTTATATTTTAGCTCCTTATCAGAAAAGTGCAATCCTAGGGAAGCAAGAGCGGCGAAAGAAGAGTAAGCAAAAAAGGAAGGAAGGCAACTTCAAGGGGGTGCATCACTGAGAAGCCGCTGCTTAGTATAAAGTGCAACTGATTGCTCAGTCTCACAAGACCATCTTCCAGAGAGGCTGTGTGAACTGCTGCATTCCAGGACCAAAGAGAGAGAAGAATTTATTCACAGGGATAAATGATAGATAGATAGATAGATAGATAGATAGATAGATAGATAGATAGATAGATAGATAGATAGATAGATAGATAGATAGATGACAGATACGGGATGGGATGGCATGGATGGATGTATGAACGGATAGACAAAATATAGATCTTACTGAATTTTACATTGTGTCATAGGTGATCATTTATATGTCCATCTCCTTCGTAATACTGCAGGTTCCCAGGGGGAATAGTCAATTGTTAAAGGCTTAGGTTCAGACAAGATTGGATTTGAATCCCAGCTTAGATGTGTACTAGCTCTGTGACTTTTGACAAGTCACTCAACTTCTCTGAGACTGTTTCTTCATCTATAAAATGGGGTTAATACTATCACCTCAGAGGCGGTTGGAGGGGATGGATGACAATAGCATGTGAAGAAAGGGCTCAGTATAGAGCCTACTATGTAATGATGTTATAATATACTATGTTATTATTATTCAGCATATCACCCAGGGCTTCCAGTATGATGTTTTGCATGTTGTAGGCACAAGATAAATGTCTACATGTTTAAATCACATCCTGTTTTATTCCATTTCCATTTCTAGTTTCTATTCCATTTCATAACCACCATGTCTGTTTTTTTCTAACTTTCTCTCACCAGCTGCCCTTGACCATCTATTGATTGGGCTTCGATCTAGATCATTAGCAACCAGATTGACTCATAGGATGATGTGAGCAATGTATTATCTTTGAGGAAAGGTAGATATAAAATGGAATTTAAAAACTGATGTTGTAAAATATCAACATACTGAAATGTATTGCCCATTCTGAGCTCAAAATGCCAAGGACTGTAGCTGGAAAACTGAACTAGTGATATCACCCTTATGCTTGTCAAGTGGGCCTGAATGGACATAATTATAAGGAAAATTGCAACCAGCCCTGCTGTTGAGTTGAAATTTTCAGAATTGATACTATATCTCAAATCTGGTGACTAATAGAAGTCCAAGAGAAGAAATATTAAGATCTGAGATCCAAAATGTGGGAGATTTCTACACATCTCCCTCAGGAAGTTTGAAGTGTTTACCTGCATTACAAGTTCTTTTGTCTTAGGGAGTCTCTCATTTATTTGTTAATCTATCAAATGTTAATTATCTGTAAAACTCCTCTGAAGCAGCACAAGCCTCATAAGCAAATCTGTTCTGACAATTCTGGTTGATTCCAAACATAAACAAGGTACTGCTAATTAATTTAAAAAGCCTCCAAACAACTAAAGGAAACTTCTTGAAGGGAACCAAAAAAAACGCATTTAAAGTTAAGTTTTACCTGGAGACAGTTCTTCAGACCCAAGGGAAGCGAAAGAATGTAAAATTTGGCCCAGTGATTCATCTAATAAATCATAATTGCTTGTGTTTCCTTTCTCCTGTTTACCTAGCAAAAGCTGTTGGCAGCAAATCAGTTCCTAGTAGATGAACAGATTTAACGCATTTGCTCTACATCCTTACCTAGAGACCTAATCCTGGCTATTGTGGAAATTATTAAGCAGTGGTAGACCCTCAGGTGGGGAACTGGCAGCAGGAGATAAACCTCTCAAATGAGCTACCTGCTTTTTTACACATTTACCTTTAAAATAGAAGCTAAATACAAATGGAACAGTACATGCAAAATGTCAAGCAAAATGAAAGATGCTTAAAAAAAATCTTCCTTTAAGCAAATTCTGTCATCACTCTCATTTTACAGACGAGAAAACTGCAGATTTTGTGCTTGTCCTTGAAAATTTATCCTTTACATGGAGGCTATTTATCTATGTCTGTAGAATCACCAGTAATCCTAATTACACATAGTAGGTACTCAATATCTATTGAATTGAATAAAATTAAAATAGATACATTGAATACTTGCTACGTATAAGCACCATGCTAAGCATTTAAGGTGTATGGAAACAAATCCTTTTCTATCTGAGCCCTCTAATCAAATCTGTGGAACTGCCTTGAAATATTTTACTTAGACCAAGCAAGTGATACAAGTTGGGAAGATACTGAAACTGATTTTAAAAACAAGTCAGAGATGCTTTTCCTGGAGATGATTAAGAATAGGATAGATAATCGACTTATGGCATATTTTAGGTGTGTTACTCCCTACTGAACAAGAAACTTCAAAATGTCTCCTAAAATGAGTCTGATTCAAAATGTCCCCCATTTCCCACCTCTTATGTAATTAGCATATGTAATAATGACTCATTCTTGTCTGGAATCTTATTCTTTACCAAGTTTATTTGTGTCCCTTTACTAATTTTAAAACAATTGTATAGGGATAGATAAAATAAGGATTATTCTCATTTTAGAGGTAAGATAACGGCCAAGGGTTATTAAGCTGGTGGTCGAACTGAGCTTGGAACCCTGGTATGCAGGTTTCCAGCTAAAAGTGCTCCTGTTAATTCACATCAATCTAATGGATCTAAAAGCTGTATGCTTTTTAGATATTATTATACATTATCCATTTAGCATTCTTCTTGAAACTTTCTGTGATATCCCTACTTTTTTTTCCCTCCTCTTTTTCATCCCATCTTGCAAATGTCTGTAGGTTCCAAAGGTTAACATTTTAATCTTTTTTTGCTTATGTACAATATCCTTGGGTAATGCCATCCTATTCTCTGTTTCTAGAGCCATTCATGTGTTCATAACCCTGAAATCTGTGTCTTCAGCTGCGTTTTTATCCTGAATACCCAGTACATGTAGTTAAGTGTCTACTCGACATCATCACTTGAGTCTCATAGTTGGAAGATCCAAAACTAAATTCCTTGTCTTCCTCCATAACTGTTGCCTCCTCCTGCTGTTGGTAATTAACGGCAACACCACATATCTAGTAGTCAGAATTCATGGGCATGTTCTCTATTTGCTCTTTCTAGTACCTCCCTCCCCATGCAATCAGCTAATATATCATACCTATCCCTTCCTCTCCTCCTTACCACTGTCTAATGTCAGCTTCTCCTCATTTCTGACCTGTTTCTCTACTGAGCCTTTTCTTGATCCTCTTTTTCCTCTGTTTTACCTCCAATTGTTTTGCAGTGATTTATGAGTATTTTACATCAGCCTAGGCTTTTGGATGAATGTTCTAGCAAACAGGAACATTAACTTATTCAACCCCATTGCTTAACAATATTTCCAGAGCATAGTAATTGTTTCAATAAGTGTTCACTGAATGAATGAATAGATAAATTATTTAAGGAATGGAGGAAATAGGAAAGAAGTTACTACACTATAAGACTATAGAAAGTCAAGTAAACTAACCTTCATAGGAAAAGAGGTTTTTTTTTTTAAAAAAAAATAAGCTTTATAGTTTATACTACAAGAGATCTTTAGGAAACTCACCATGATATATATCCTGAATGTTTCCTTTCTTGGCTAAGATGAACTGTAAAATACTATGGTTTCCAAACTGACCAGAAGTTTAGCTAACTCTGGATAGTCCTCAAATAGTTTTCTGCGGCAAAGATCATGACGAGGGATCACAAAAGGAACTCCCAAACCAAGTAGTTATTTCAAGCTTTGTGTGGGCTCCTTTTAATGAATTTTCCATAAACGGAAACCCACTGGGTCACTCATGGTTCTGCATACCAGAGAGAGCAAGCCCAGTGGTATGCGACTGGCTGCATTGCATCATGCAAAAATAAATTTGCTGGAGGAAGTGTATTCTTGTATCCTTTAAGGAGAAGCACATACTGGTAGCCTGCTGTAGTGAAATCACTTGTCATCTAAGAAATTTCCATCTCAGTAACTTTGGACTATAGCTAGTCTTAGCACAAAGAAAGAAAAATCATCATCAGTTCATCTAGACTTTGGGAAGGCTTTGGTTGATCTTCTCACTTTCGTGATCTCCTAACACTATGCTCTCGAATCTGAATGAAAAGTTAGCATTTTAGGGCTTACTTTTGGACTATGCATGAAGGCTACAGCATAAGTTAGAGCATTTAGTAAATGTTAAAGGATTCGGCCAAACAATAGTATTCTATGGCACGTGCTCTGGGTTTTAATTCTGCCTCTACTAATTAACTGTGACCTGGGATGGTTGGTCATTCTAAGACTCATTTTGTAGCTTGTGGAGACTTAATGATGATAATGGTAAAACATCATAAAGTAGGTACCAACCAATGTGTTATAAAGATTATTTTTTAGTTCACCGCCTGGCACAGAGATTTAATGTGTGTTTGTTAGAATGGAATAGACAAAACAGAATTCTACCTTCATATTGCCCATTTTTCTTTCTACTACCATATAACTCCTAAATATGGGGAATTTTGTTAGAAATTTTATGTTTGGGCCTAAGAGTTATGTGATTAATTGAAAGATCAGTTAAAGCATTTAATAATAAAAATTACATACCTATATCTTAAATATTTTATTTTGACTTAAAACATTTAAATAAACATTCATTCACCTGTATTTTGAGATATAGTCAAGGCCTTTCTTAGAATCTGTGTTGGCTACCTGGAGTCCCATGCTGTCTTTCTTACAAAACCCTTATCTAAAATGTATTGCCCATCCATTTCAGTTTTGGAACTTAAAGACATTTTTGAAATAAATTGATCATATAATCCTTCTGGATGTTTTCCCCATTTTGTTTTTGCAGTTGTCTCAGCTACCTCAAATTCTATGGTAGGGTTTTGTTGTTGTTGTTTTGTTTTTCCATGCCTCACCTTTATCAAGTCATCCCCCAAGCATTCAATTTACTTTTCATAGAAAAATAATTTTTTCACGCCCATGTTTACTGGTTTACATAATATCTGAGTCTCCTAACTATAGTTACAACTACAGCATATACAGACACATACATACAATGAGCATCAACAGAGTCAGCAGCAAACATACAACTGACTTTTTTTTAAGAGAGCAAATGGGAGTTGGAATGCTAAAGGAGAAGGCATGGCTAAGAATTCAGCATGCTGGGGCAGCCCTTGGTTTTACAGAGGGAATGGAAGGCATGGGTGAATCTGAGAACTGGAGGTTGATAAGAGAGTTCTGCAGTATAGGCATACCTTGGAGATATTGTGGGTTCGATTCCAGACCACCACAATCAAAGGAATATCACAATAAAGCACATCACATGAATCTTTTGGTTTCCCAGTGCATATAAAAGTTATGTTTACACTATACTGTAGCCTATTAAGTGTGCAATGGCATTATGTCTACAAAACAATGTATATACCCTAATTGAAAAGTACTTTATTGTCAAAAAATCCTGTCATCTGAGCCTTCAGTAGGTCGTAATCTTTTTGCAATAATAACATTAAAGATCACTGATCACAGGGAAGTCCCTGGCGGTCCAGTGGTTAAGACTCTGTGCTTACACTGCAGGGGCACGAGTTCCATCCCTGGTTGGGGAACTACGATCTCACATGCCACGTGGCATGGCCAGGAGAAAAAGAAAAAGATCACTGATCACAGATCACCACAGCAAATAGAATGATAATGAAAAAGTTTGAAACATTGCAAGCATTACCCAAATGTGACACAGAGACACAAAGTGAGCAAATGCTGTTGGAAAAATGGCGCCAATGGACGTTCAACACAGGGTTGCCACAAACGTTCAGTTGTAAAAAACGCATATATTGTGCTGTGAAGCACAGTAAAGCAAAATATTGTCAAAAGGGGTTTTACAAATAAAAGAGTGGAACAAGAAGTAGGAGGGGGGTTAGAGCAAAACATTTGTTTCCAAGTTCATTGGCTACTTAAACTCTGTCAATATTACAGTGATAGAAAGAAAAATGGTAGAGCCAGAAAATGCTTCAGAGAACAACTAATTCAGCCCACCCATCACCTTCACCCACGACCATCACCTGCTAATATTTGATAGATGAGGAAAGATGGTTGGGTTTGAAAGAGAACATTCTTTAACACAGTCCAACATAAAAGAAAAATGGAAGGTGAGGAGAGGGACAAAGCTACTACAGATGGAGCCTGAACTGTCCTTTCAAGAAAAGAGACACGGGGGGCTTCAGGAAGGATTCCTGGACTGGTGGGAAACACTAGATTAGAGGATTTTTGGATTCCCTTCAAGGATTAGGGGTCTACACCAGAGGATGGACGGATAGGGAATGGGGAGAGGAAGAAAGAAAAAATGGAGAGAAAATTCCATTTAATTTTTCTCTAAAAATCAAGCATAACCCAAAACAGACCGGCCTCTTTTACAGACAGCACTTTATGCTTCTGCAGAGACACCTATGTACGTGTCCTAGCTTTTGCAGATATTCATCAGTGGTTATGTTATGCACTTCACAGAAAAATTTATTTTTGAACTCTTCTTAGACTTCAAATATTATCAGCTGGCAAAGGAGATAGAGCCAGTGTTAAGAGGCTCTGTCCTCCTTTGGCTTCTTCTTCATTGCTTTTCTAGGAAAGGCAGAAGAAAGTGAGAGAGAGGACTGAGATGAAGAGCTTTATTAATTTTGCCCATCCTCTGTCCAATAACTGGTTCCAGAAATTCGGTGCAGGAATTGGGGCTAACCAGATAGGGAGACTCAGTATCCAATCTTGGCCACACAGAGTTCTGTCTTTTTACCAAAGTGGAAAATTTTCAAATAAAACACAGAGGCCCATGGAACTTGCTGAAAACAAGTCTGCAGTTCCTTACGGCTTTCCGATTTTTAAAAAATATATACGATCATTCCATGCGGTAGCCGAGGAGAAATGACCTTCACCGTTATAATTGCTCTCTAATCCTTAAGTCAACCTGATTTATTTGTTTTTCTCTGTGGATTCGTTTCACCTAAGCTTCCCTGTATTTTGAAGAGATGGCAACTAATTTCCTAAGCATGGTTTCAGGAAACCAACAGTGTCATGTCCAACTGCCTAGAAAAATACAAATGGCATCAGTGTTCTTGGTCAGGTCTTGCATTTGTGTGGTTGCTTGTAGTGAGCAACACAAGCACCATCTGTGCGGTTTTCCCATCTCACCCTCATCACTTCTTGGTGAGAGAGAAAAGGGTCAGCCGATGAGTAAATGAGCCATGTTGGTGTGAGAAAGGGGGGGTGATGGGAAGTCAGGCGGGGGTAAGTCTCAGGAGTGCTAGCCCTACCAGGATGGGGCTCGCTCAGCAGCAGCAAGCAAGACAAAGGCATCCCTATGCACCTCTGAGCTGAGCTTCTTGAAGGAACAGAACCCTCAAAAGTGGCTTTTCAGGAAACTGAAAATCAAGAGAAAAAAAGCATTTTTCATTGCTTTCCTGTGTCTTTGCGAGTTGCATCAGGAAAACTTCATTGCCTAGTGTTGAATATTTTAGAAATATTGGAGCCAAACCCACACAGGGGCCTTGAAAAATATAGCATAATATGATTCGAATGACCAAGAAGCAACAAAGTCAGTTCATCTTGCTTCATTTCCTTCAAAACATTGATCGTTATTTGTAGTTATTTATTCCTTTACTTCTATGGTCTCTGCCTCCTCACTAGACTGTGAGCAGTTTGAAGAGCATCTTTGTTTTGTGTGCCACCATATGCTAAGATCTTCCGCAATGCCTGGTACACAGTAGATGCTCAATAGATATGTGCTGAATGAATAGTTTCCATCTATTTCTGAAAAATCCATACCAAACCAGAGCTTGCACTCGTTACTGGTCCACTTCTCTCTCCTAATGTTGACCCAGTTTATCTGAGCCAATAGAAAACCCCAGGGAAATTCAAGAACATACTTTTCCCCAAAACCCTCGGGTCATGAGAGCATCCTGAAAATACCACCTAAGCAGCCCCGGTTTTGCACTGTATTCTACTTTTTGCTGGTTAGGAGTCCCTTACATCACAGCACTCTGAAAATTCCTCTCAGTTAAAAAGTCCATGGCCCTACGTGAGATATTTTATTCTTTCAATCTGGTTTATCGGCTCATATTAGGTCCAGACATCCCTGACCCTTGTCATGTCCCAATAAGAAGTGAATAGAATTACTTATTAAAATGCCCAAATGCTTATGAAAAAGGCCTTTCTTTACCTTTGTTATTCCTCTTTCAAAAGGGAGTGCTGTTTCCCTTGCTTGGCACACTTTTTCCAGGTCAATGGGTTTCTGTGAGATTTCCTGAGTTCTGCAAAGAAGAGAGTTTGGAAAAAATTATTGTGTTTGGCCTGCCACCTTCCCAAAGCCTGAAAACAGTCAGTGTTGATCCCTGTACCAAAAACAAACAATAAAACCCAAACAAACCACCCCTACGCACAAACAACACTTTTTCTTCTAATTAGTGTGAAGAACTGCTTCAGTGTTCCCTTGAAGACCTTCTGAGATCTAGACTACAAGATAGAATACCCATTTGGAGCTGCCTTCCCAAGCAGCACTCTTGCCTGCAAAATCTTCTTTCTCCTATGCACACAGCTCTTCGGCCATTATGGATGGAAACCTCTGAAACCCTGCCTGCTCCCTGAAGTTTTTCCCAATTAACCTTAAGAGAGGTAGTCATTTAATTTTCTAGACATCATTCACCTATGAGATTCAAGACTGCACCATATGATGTTATGGAGGAAATATGTCTTAAAATTCTAGGAATTTTCCAGTAGATTACCAGCTGCACAGAGACAAAGATCGTATCTTTTTTCTTTTTTCTTTTTGGCTGCATTGGATCTTTGTTGCGGTGTGCGGGCTTCTCATCGCAGTGGCTTCTCTTGTTGAGGAGCACGGGCTGTAGGCCCGCGGGCTTCAGTAGTTGGGGTGCGTGGGCTCAGTAGTTGTGGCTCACGGGCTCTAGAGCACAGGCTCAGTAGCTGTGGTGCATGGGCTTAGTTGCTCCATGGCACGTGGGATCTTCCCAGACCAGGGATCGGACCCATGTCCCCTGCGTTGGCAGGCGGATTCTTAACCACTGCGCCTCCAGGGAAGTCCCAAGATCGTATCTTACTCACCAGCATATTTCTGGTATATTTCTGGTAGGCATGCAGTACATATCTGTTGAATGAGTGGATGAATGATCGGAATGACTGTAATCACCAACTGTTTACTTTACCATATGTTTGGAATCATTACATCTTAGAACGGGAAAACTAAAAGAAAAATATCATCTCGTCCTAAATATGCTACTGTGACCACCCCATTTAAAGTTTGCAATCTCTCCACCTTCCCCTCCATATTTCCAATCTTTTTTACTTGATCATTTTTTACAACACTTATTTTCTAATGTATAATTTATGTGTAATTTGTTATTTATTTTCTTACTCCCCCAGTTGGATGGTAAACTCCATAAGACAGAGTTTATTGACTATTTTATTCACTACTGTATCCCAATTGCCCAGAACAGAGCCTGGGACATAACTATCATCAAGTGAATAAATTATATTTATTGCGTATGGGCTCCACACATGGGAATCACAGCAGTAGATCTTTAAATCCCCAGCCCCAACTTCACATCTGTGGAACCAGAATGTTTAGGGATATAAATCTCAGGAATCTACATGTTATCAAGGTGTCTACGTGATTCTGGTATAGCTGTTCTGAGAACCACTAGTTCACCCAACTCACTAATCTAGCGATAAGCCTGAAGCCCAGGGAGGTAAAGTGTCACTCAGGGCACATGGGTTATTTAGCGGTGCATCTAAGTGTAATCATTTCTGTTCTGATGAGCTTTCCACTCCAGCCATCTATGAGCTAGATTTACTTAATATGTTTTGCTGCTATTGCCATCGTGGTCTTTGAGATTAAGCTACTTAGAGGCAAGAATTATGGCTTCTGAACTCACTTTCTGTGGTTGTAGCTCAGTAGGCAGGAAGGGCATGAGGCTTCAGGTATTAAAGGACTCTTTGAGGTTAATGATGCTTTTGCACAGAAGGACCACCCCATTTCCATGCTAACATGCCACGATTTCCCTTTCTCCTTCTAGTTCCTGGACATCTCCATTAAATGGACCACCCAGGAAACCTTTCCTCCAAAGTACCTTCATTATGACCCCGAAACCTCTCGTCAGCTGATGTGTGATAAATGTCCTCCTGGCACCTCCCTAAAACAGCACTGCACAGCAAGGCGGAAGACCCTGTGTGCCCCTTGTCCTGACCACTACTACACAGACAGCTGGCACACCAGCGACGAGTGTCTGTACTGCAGCCCAGTGTGCAAGGAACTGCAGTACGTCAAGCAGGAGTGCAATCGCACCCATAACCGCGTGTGCGAATGCGAGGATGGGCGCTACCTGGAGCTGGAGTTCTGCTTGAAACATAGGAGCTGTCCCTCTGGATTTGGAGTGCTACACACTGGTATGCATCCGCTTCCAACATGTGGCCAAATTCATTAGCATCATACAAAGTCAGGTAGTAGGGAAAGGTTAAGGGAACACGTTTGTCCTGGTGACATTGCAGGACAGCAAATTGCAAAGGTAATGGAACCTGCTAGGTATGTACTATGTGCCTGGATGGCTGCCAAAGAACCATTCCTCAGAGGAACACTTTGCCACTAAGGGGCAATTTAGTTACAAATCTCAAATGCAGCAAATCACTCTCCAATGAGATGCATGATTGATTGCTCTTTCTTAAAGGGACACACTCTGAGCTGCACTGTATATAGCTGAGCTGTACCTCTGTGTTTCACTTCAGCATGGAGAGCTGCAAACTGCAGTGCTTTCTGACAAACATCAAAAATGTTAATTGATACCAAGAGAGTAATTATGCTGATATTAATGAGGCTCTGGCATGCTAACAATGGGTAGTTATAATTAATTATGTAAGAAATGAGAATGGCTAGGGGAAATGCAGTTCATTATTAAAAATGAAGCTAGTTCTTCCTTTGGCATGGCAGTTGAGTGTCTGGGAGGATAAAGATGGTAGCAGCGTCTCTTCAATGAGCTTATTCTTTATCTTAGACAAAGCAGACTGTCAAGCCAAGGGTAAGTACTTGTCTACAAACAAAGTACTTTCTCTTTTTGCATTTTGCATAGCATAGGTTAAGGCCAGTGTGCACTGAATTTTTTAAAGTTGCAACCCATTTTTTTGTTTTGTTTTTTGCTACATTCACGAAGCTTCGGTATAGTCTGCATGCTCTCCTGGCCTGGGAAAATTAAGAGTGTTCACTTACTTTTCTGGAGGCAGCAGTAATAGGTACAGATTCCAATTACACAGTCTGAAGCAGTGTTTCTCAGCCTCAGCTCTACTAACGTTTGGGGGCTGGATAATTCTTTTTGTGGGCAGCTGTCTGGCACATTGTAGAGTGTTTAGCAGTATCCCTGGTCTTTAGCCACTAGATGCTAATAGCACTCTTCCCCCAGTTGTGACAACCAAAAATGTCCCAGACGTTGCCAAATGTCCCCTGGATGGCAAAATCACCCCTGGTTGACAGTCATTGGTTTTGAGGATGCTAATTATTCGTAACTATTTTGACTTTCAGAAGTTGTAATATAGAGTCTAAATTATTATAAACATTTTAGGTTTAAAGGCCTACAAAGGAAACATATTCAAAAATTGAACTACTAAGTTTCCTAAGTTGTGAATTTTATAAAATTAATCACAGAAGGTGCAAACTGCATGACAGTTCCTTAAAATGCCTCTAGTATGAGTATCTGAGGAAGAAATTGGTGACACTTCTTAGCTTTTATTGGATGATACTTTGGGACTCAAAAGCTAAGCCAAGATGTAGAGGGGGAAGCCCATCCAACAGAAACAGATCCATTCAATTCAGTAATTTATATATGTAGGAAAATTAATTAAGCAGGGGCTATGCAGCTTGGAAACTAGAAAGTTCTGAAAAATAATGGAAGTAGTAAGGATTTTTCTCACATAAGCATGAAAATTTGTTTGTAGAACGAAGTAAGCAGGCAGCCAGAAGACTTAGTACAAAGGTACACATTTATTCATTTACTCACTGCTCCCTCCCTAGAAACCTACAAAGGAGTTCCTCATGGAAAATACGAGGTTTCCAGTCCAAAGACAAGGCAAGATTCTGTAGTGTTATTCTAAAAAGTATTTAATAATCATTCTTTGTTGTTGTTGTTTTGAAGCCAGATTGTCTTCTCCTCTCCATATTTTACAGCTGACCCTTGAAAACATGGGTTTGAACTACGCAGGTCCACTTGTATGCACATTTTTTTTCAGTAGTAAATACTACAGTACGACACGATCCCAGGTGCTTGAATCTGTGAGTGCAGAACCCCGACTACAGCGGGCTGACTATAAAGTTATAATGGGATTTTCGACTGTGCAGACTGTTGGTGCCCCTAACCCACCATTGTTCAAGGATCAACTGTACTTCATCCTGTTAGTCCTGTAATTCTTATGTAATTGCTTATGGCTAGCATGGTGAATTCTCCACTGAAAAGCAGAACTCCTCTTGCCATTCAATTTCACATTTTGCCTGCCAGATTGTACTTTGTATGTTTCTGTTGATATTAATAAGGCAAAATCATTTACTTAGATGGATACATCTTTTTATAAGAAGTTGTATCAATCATAGAAGAGGGGAGTCGTTTTCAGAAAGGTCATTACATAAAGCCTCCAAATACATTAAGAAACTTTCCTTCTATAATTCCTGGATTCCTCCTGGTAAAGAACTTTAAAGGCTAAATTACCTGAAAGAATGTCTCGTACCTATGACTTTCTCATTGGGACACATGAGAACACCCAAGCCATCAACATGTATGTGAAGAACGACAAGATTCTTCTTTGTGCAGTTGGCAAAGGGAGACTTGGATCCAGATGTCCAAGACCATTTATCCCCAGAATATTAGCAATGAAAGAATACCATGGAATCTCTGTCCAAATACTTCTGCTTACGATACTATAGAACTTGGCATCAAGTTGGATCCCATTTAAGGAGAGGAGTGTAGCAAGAAAGTACTTAAAAAAATAGACTTCTTTTTAAGGTGGTTCCTAAGATGATGTCACTGCAACCCTGGAAATGGCATTTAACATGCGAAGGTTTCGTGCATGGTTCCCCCTTCTCTTTTTTTTCTGCCAACCGTCTGTCATTTTTATTGGTCAATGCATCATCAATCCCTTTAGAAAAGAAAGAAGCCAGAGTTGAAACTAAAACCGATCCACTGTGCTCTTTTTTTCTGGTTTTGGTAAAGGATACAATGAGATGGGAGGTTGAAAATTTTAATAAATGAAATTTATTAACTTTCTGTAGCTTTCATTTGTCCCTTTAGTATTTGGTATCTTGCGTCAGCCAGAATTGGCCTGTAAAAGCTACATTTGAATATTAAAGTCTAAATCTGTTCAACTAGCTTACACTAGATGGAGGTATTTTCATATGCAAGTACACTGCAATGTATGATCTACACAGGCATAGAGTCAAGGGTTTGAAGATATTTATTTTTAATAGCATCTTTAGTTGTTGACTGGTTCAAGTTTTCCTGCCAATGATTTCCCCAAATTTATCAAGTATCTTTCCACCATGAAATAAAATGCCCTTACAGTCACCCTTCCCTGAATTTTAACGACTGTGCTCTTTTCAGACTCAACAGTTTAAGCAAATGGTATATCATCTTCCATTTACTATGTAACTGCAGGCTTACGCTTTTGAGTCTACGGTCAACTTTATTGCCACCTTCAAAAGTTTATTATAATGTTGTAAATTTTTACTTCTCAAGGTTAGCATACTTATGAGTTGCTTCAAAATTAGGATTCAGGAAAGAAGGAACTTCAGTAGGAACTGATTGGAATTTAACGATGCGGCATTCCATGGGTACTGATTTCAAAGAATGATATTACAGCAGTTACACAGCAGTTATCTTCATGATTTCCCAGGAATAATTGTGTGGAGAATATGGTTGACGAAAAGATCTTACTGACAGTTTAGCACAGGCAGGACTAATTGAACATCATACCCTTTTTTTCTCTCCTCCCCAATTTTGTGCTTGTAGGTAACAACAAAACACATTTGTGTTTGTATTACAAGTAGGGGAGACTGCCTAAGGGTCTAACTCTAGAAGTTTTGTTCTGTCTAATGAAGTGAAAAATGAAAATGCCTCAAGTTCTGTGCAATATAATAGTAGCAGTAAAAACCAAGTGAAAAATCTTATCCAAACTCTGTTAAGATGGTATCTGCTGCGAAAGTATTTGAGAAGAATGTGCTAAATGGCTTGGTATTTTCTGTAGGAACCCCAGAGCGAAATACAGTTTGCAAAAGATGTCCAGATGGGTTCTTCTCCAATGAGACGTCATCTAAAGCACCCTGTAGAAAGCACACAAATTGCAGTGCATTTGGGCTCCTTCTAACCCAGAAAGGAAATGCAACGCATGACAATATATGTTCTGGAAACAGTGAATCGACTCACAAATGTGGAATAGGTAATTATGTTTCAAAATATCAGTCTTTGTACCACCTCTGAGTTGAATACAAGACCCTCCGGCCCTTCTTAGTCAAACTTATATTTTCCCTTTCTTGAATTTTAACCAACTAAGGCTATTCCCTGTGCATCATCGCTAAAGCCACAACTCAAAATCTTTCGAAAAGTTCCCATCTTCTCACAATCATGCTCCAAACCCTGGCTTTCACACTTGAATCAAATGTTACCCACGGAGAATGGGGTGGTGTAAAGATTTTGTTTAAGGCTCGATGATCAGAGTCCAAACTGCAGAATTTTTTAAGCTATGCATTGTTATCACTTTTAAGAATACCTGTATTATTAACCAAAGTATAAATTGGCAACAAAGAAGCATAGTGACATACATAGATGACAAATTAGAAATGCAATACTGGCTTTGTTACCTGTGGTATTACTGCATCTGTTGCATGGAAGTTCTAAGTTCCTGTACTTGTCTTAAACTCTTTATTCAGGAAAGGTCAGTAGCTCCAAGCTCAAGTTACCTGAATGTACCTCATGTTGGTGATGGCACTAATCAGGTTGCTGTCCTCAGCTTGCCACTCCTACCACCACACTAACCTCAGACCTTCTACCAAGGACTCATCACACCAAGGAGGATTGACCTTTTAGCATTTAATCAGCTTGACTCTCCCCAAACATCTTTTTGTGCAACATAGAAGTATATTAAGACATAGGAATGTGGGTTGGGAGATTGAAGATTCAAATCCAGTTCCAAAATTCTTTCACTGTGTTGTAAAAATCTTAGATAAGTCATTCAGCTTTTCTGCTTTCTTATTAAATAATGGAACGAGGGAAGGGATAGTAAGAAGGGTGACCTCTAACATTCTCTTTAATTCATTTATAATTTTATTTCTATCATTCTTTGAGCACTTACTATATGCCAGACATTTTTGCTATATGGGCTTTAATCTTTATAAAAATACTGTAAAGTTTGTTCAAGTTAATTTATGAACTTGAATGGCAGAGTCAGGATTCAAACCCAGACCTAATGAATCCAAAATCAAACTATTAATCCCTGGGATATACCAACCCTACCCAGACACTCAGGCCATTGCACTTCTTTTCTAAATGACATGTTTTTGTGTTTGATTATTTTCCCACTTAATGTACGCTTATACATCGGTATCCATCCTTGTTCCCAAAGGTAAACTATGTGTCTGTGTGTGTGCAGAAAATAATACACTATTTCAGATAACTTTTCAAGCTCCCTTAAAGACAGTGATTTGACATTGATCTTGAAGTAACCTGTAGACACCAGCTAAACCTTTAACAAAATATTTCATAGTTATATTAAAATATGTTAATGTATATATTAACATATATATACACATTATGCTATATATATAGAATTTTTGCTGTAATTTATTTATAGCAATAATACATTCTTATTAGATGTTTGTTAAACTCTCCCCCCACAAAATGCCCTAAAAGAACATTAAAAAGGACATAAACCCAGTTGGACTGGTGATCTGCCACTAAGACCAGGCAACAGAAGATTGATTTTATTCAAACTTCTCATTTTAGCATGCAATATCCTGGAAAACTCAACTGTGTTGGTTTTTAATATTACTATTATTATTATTATTATTATTGTCCCTTAGACATCCAAGAATCCAATTATTGAGTAAATCTTCTTGGTTTCCCCACCTTCCTTTAGACATGACCCTGTGTGAGGAGGCATTCTTTAGGTTTGCTGTTCCCACAAAGCTTACCCCGAACTGGCTCAGTGTCCTGGTAGACAATTTGCCTGGCACCAAAGTGAATGCAGAGAGCATAGAGAGGATAAAACGACGACACAGCTCACGAGAACAGACTTTCCAGCTGCTGAAGTTATGGAAGCATCAAAACAAAGACCAAGATATGGTCAAGAAGATCATCCAAGGTATGGTAACCTGAAATAAACAACTCGATCAGAAATCAGAACACCTGTTTATCATACAACAGAAACAAGACTATGTACCTGTTTAGTTGTGTGGATGATGTTTCCCTTTGGGAATGATTGTTGGACTGAAAACGTATTCATCAAGTGATAGTGGATACGCTATTCCTAGAGCAGTCATGTGAGGCTTTATTCTCACCTCCTCTACTCCCCAATTTCTTTTTCAAGTGTCTCTCTAAAGGGAGAGATAATACATTTCAAATGCGGGACTAGACCTCAGGAAATCTGACTCTGGATCCCCTTAGCAGTTTCAGGAGCATCCCTTCTGGCCTATCTAGAAGTTCTTTAACCACTTTAGATCTTACTTTGCATTTCTACCAAGAAACTATGTTGTATTTATGTGGTAATTCTCTCCAGAGAGCCTCTAAGTGTCTTACAGGTATCCTCTCATTAATCCTCACAACACAGCCTATTTTATTTTATTTTTATTTTTTAAAATTTATTTACTTATTTATCTATTTTATACATATTAGTGTATACATGTCAATCCCCATCTCCCAATTCATCCCACCACCACCACCCGCCACTTTCCCCCCTTGGTGTCCATACGTTTGTTCTCTGCATCTGAACACAGCCTATTTTAAGATTACCATTTTAATAGCATATGTCGTGAGGATTCATGAAATAAGGTCTGCAAAGTGTTTGAGCTTCTTGGAGAAAAGGGCTAGTTAAAACCAAGTACTCTCATGTTTTAGAGTTTTATAAAGAATCTCCTTTAGAAACTCTGTGTGTGTGTGTGTGTGTGTGTGTGTGTGTGTGTGTGTGTGTGTGTGTGTGTGTGTGTGTGTGTGTGTGTGTATTACGATGGGAGAGAATCGGAGGGGAAAAGGAAGTAAGTTTCATCCAGTGTGGACCATAAGCTTTAGGATACACAGTAGAAAAAGTTCTGACTTTAATTAGCATTGGGAGGACATGGCAGAAAAAATGAGGGAGCGTTTTCATAATGCAGACAGTGTCAAGGAGAAAGCCATTCTGCTTTTCACATGTAGTTAAATGACTGAGGAGTCCTACGCAACCTTAAAGCCTCAAACATCTGAAACTGAGGCAAAAGATCTTAGGCGACTAACAGTTTTAACAGTTGAATGGTTTCACTTGTGCAAAGAGTAAACTTGTCTTCTGTTTTTGGCAAACAAAATGTATTCTTTGAAAGTATAATCAGCCCTGAAGCAAAAAGAGAGGGAAGGAGAGAATCAGAGACTGTTAGAATTGGAAGGGACCGAATTTCCTATTTTATAAATGAGGACATTTCAGCCCAGAAAGATGAAGAGACTTGCCTTCGGGCCCACAGATAATAAATGACTCATGTCATCAATAGAAACGTTATTTACTCCCTCTTATGTTTATGTCCTAGCTCATTACTGAAATATTCTCCAGGCCATGTGTATCCTACTGTTCTTTGGCCTCATATTATTGGGTTTTCACGGCTCCTCCTTTGTGCTGATGATCTCCTGGTGCTATTTATTAAAGACCGTTTGAAGGACCTAATTCTTCAAATAGCACATATGTTGGGTATCAGTTAATGAAAGTTTGTATTATAAAATAGCTAACTTTGTGTTTTTCCTAAAAGGTTACACTTTTAATTTCTCCAAATTTTCTTAGAAAACGGTGTGTCTGTAGTTTCCCACTGTTATTTTCCAAATTTGGGCTTTTCACAAAGCTGTGTTGGATGCCTAGAATATAGGAAAGCATATTATCCTAGTGTAACACAAAATAATATTTAACTCAATTCTCAGAAATAACTAGCATTACTTAAGTCCTCCCCAAAAGGAAAGGAGGAGGTTATCCTTAAAGTTACGAAATTCTGGGGAACCTCCTTTTGCCTCAGGGTAGTTTTACGGTGGCTTTAGGTGGATTACGTGAATGTCTCTGGGCTTTTGCTTTATGCAGATATCGAACTCTGTGAAAAGAGCGTGCAGAGGCACATTGGGCACATGAACCTCACCTTCGAGCAGCTTCGAAGGCTGATGGAAAGCTTGCCGGGGAAGAAAGTGACGACAGAAGACTTTGAGAAAACAATGAAGACGTGCAAATCAAGTGATCAAATCCTGAAGCTTCTCAGCCTCTGGAGAATAAAAAATGATGACCAAGACACCCGCAAGGGCCTGATGCATGCCCTAAAGCACTTGAAGACATACCACTTCCCCAAAACTGTCACTCAGAGTCTGAAGAAGACCATCAGGTTCCTTCACAGTTTCACCATGTACAGATTATATCAGAAGCTATTTTTAGAAATGATAGGGAACCAGGTCCAATCATTAAAGATAAGCTGCTTATAACCGGAAATGGTCATTGAGCTGTTTCCTCACCATGGACCAGATCCAATAAATGAGTAAACTGTTTCTCAGGCGCTTGAGGAGGGTACAATGATTTCTTTCTCATCACCAAGGACTAGATTTGGCCACAGGGCCTGAAAAGAAACTGTGGTGTGGAGAAAGAACTCACATCTCTCCCCAAAGTTTAATAAACCCCAAATAATTTATCCAACTAACAGATTTGGTCCAATATCTACTGACTATTTTTTTCCTTGTTACTGCTTGCAGTAATTCAACTGGAAATAAACTAGACTCCATTGTGCCTTACTAAACATGGGAATGTCTAACTTAAATAGCTTTGAGAATTCAGCTGTACTAGAGGCTTTTATTAGAAAGCCATTTTTTTTCTGTAAAAGTTACTAATATATCTGTAACACTATTATAGTATTTGCTATTTATATTCATTCAGATATAAGGTCTGTACATATTACCATCCTGAAGGGAAACTGTGTAAGACTTAATTTTAGAAAGAAAAAAATATATATTCTGTTTATTATTATGACAAATGAAAGAGATAAAATATATTTTTTAACAGAACATTTGTAACATTTCCTAATAGGTACTGCCATTCTTCCTGTGTAGAGTATTTTTGTAATATACTTTTACCTGTGTAAACTGAATTATCATTTTATAGAAAATGCATTATTTAGTCAATTGTTTAATGTTGGAAAGTGTATGAAATATAAATTATCTGAATATTAGATGCTCTGAGAAACTGAATGTACCTTATTTAAAAGATTTTATGTTTTTACTATATAAACAACATCATTAAAGTTTTCAAATTATTTTTCATCGCTTTTCCTCTTGCTTTTATGTGAACGGGACATGAATGGGTCTGAGCTTTCACAATTTTCCCTTTCTTTTATCATCAGGACCATCTGGGAATTGTTAAAAATGAAGTTCCTGGACCAATTTATTGAGAAACTCTGGAAAGGAGGGCAGAAACCTGCATTTTTAGCAAGTTCCAAAGTAATTTTTACTACACTAAAGTTGGAGAACTTCTGAAGTCAAGCTTAGTATACAGATGGCACAAACAACTTATAACTACTGCCACTAGCATCAAGAGACCAAACTACTTAAGTTCTTTTGGTTGCAAGTAATAGAAACTGGCACTACTTAATAAGAAAAAATTAATTGGAAGCATGGTGTATTTGGTTGAGTGGTGCCCCCTGCCCAAAATATGTTTATGTCATCATCTCCAGAACCTGTGAGCGTTACTTTATTTAGAAAAAGGATCTTTCTTCGTATGTGTAATTAAGAATCTTGAGACGATAAAATCATCCTGGATTATCCAGGTGGGCCCTAAATCCAGTGGCAAATGTCTTTATAAGAGACACATAGAGGGGAAAGACAGGAGAGAAGATGATGTGCAGACAGAGGCACAGCTGGGAGTGATGTGGCTACCAGCCAATAAGCCATCAGCTAGGGAAGAAAGGAACAGATTCTCCCCTAGAGCCTCTGTAGCGAGTACAGCCCTACTGATATCTTGATTTTGGACCTGCCCTCCAGGACTATGAGAGAATTAATATCTGTTCTTTTAAACCACCCAGTTTGTGGTAATTTGCCAGAACAGCTACAGGTAATAATACAGGTTGTATCCAAGCCTCAGAAACAGTAGAATTAAGATAACTCTGGGTCCCTTGATGGCAGAAGTTCCTACACTTTCTCCTAGTCTTATATTTCTGTATCTTTTAGTTCAAAATGTCAAATTCCTAGCAGAGAGACTCTGGCTGTCCTAGGTGAGGACCGGTGTAAATATTCAATACGTGGCTAGTGAGGGTCTCTCTTCATCAGCTGCAGCTCCCAAGAAGGGGATGTTACTGGGAACCGGGTCCATTATACCCCATCCTTTCACAGTCTGTGTTTCTCTTTTCTCTCACTTTTCTATGATTCAGAATGTAACACAGATCGACCTTACCTTTGTGAAACCAGATCATTATGGCCGCTTTGACGGAAGGGTAGATCCAGGTAAATGTCACACAAACTCATAAATCTGGGGAAAGAAAAGGCAGAGGTAAAGTCAAGAGGCTCAAACCTGGAGAATCAGTCCCAAGGCTGCAATACGGGGAGTGGAAAATATTGTGGAAATTAAGTGCTGAAGTCGTTAAGTAGGAGGACAGGGGTTAACTAACAGCCATCACGTTCCCTTCAGAAGTTCCAGTTCTTCCACCAAAGTTCTCGTGCACAGAAAATGAAATGGCCTCATATACATCAGCTAAGTTTAAGAAAAGTTTGGTAGTTAATGGTATCAAATATAAATCCTTCAAATGTTAGTTTGATTGGCTTACCTGCTGCTCCTTTGGGTTCAGTCTGCCTCAAGCTTCTCCTCCAAGGGAAATATAATACGTAAATTCATGTCAGTTTCTCTTTTTCAAAACTTTTAATGTTAAAATAGTTTATCTGTTAAATAGACTTAACAGAATCATTGAAAAGCCAATATAAAATATCCCTAGTGAGCCATTTTGTAAAATATGCCTCAATTTCAGTCTGTCTGTTTTCTCGTGAATAGATGATGTTATGGATTTGGGGAAAGAATATCACATAGGTAATGGCCCTTCTCACATCATACCAGGTGCAAATGATATCAGCATGACTAATTACTGTTGATATTAACCTTGATAACTGAGTGAATTTTTACATGTGAGATATGTATTGAAGTCCTTTTTTTTTTTTTTTTTAACATATGGTCACCCACTTGTTCCCATAGGATTGGTTGAAAAGACACGCATTTCTTCCTTAATTGCCTTTGCGTCTTTGTCAAAAATCAGTTGATTATATTTCTGTGGGTATATTTCTGGACTCTCGATTCTGTTCCATTTATCTGTAAGTCTTATCTTTTCACCAGTACCACACAGTCTTTTTTTTTTTTTTTTTTTTTTTTGCAGATGGGAAGAGTGACATCTTTTTTTTTTTCACACACACACACTGTATTTTATTTTTACAAGAGATAAATAAACTGACACCAAGCATTGTAAATGGATGACCACAACAAAAGCAACAATGACTGCAATTACCAAACATGAAACACACTCATACTATGTCATAATATTGACATTCAGGCCAGTAATCCTCCACTGCAACAGCTCCTTTACTTTGCAGTGAAAATTGATTTGTATAGTTTTTGCCTCTGAGTCCTTGTGGGATTTTTTTTTTTTTTTATTCAAACAGAAAGTCACAAAAATCATAATCATCTTCATCAGTTCACTCAGTTTCTAGTTTTCTTGAGATACAATCAACATACAGCACTGCATAAGTTTAGGGTGCAAAGCATAATGATTTGACCTGTACATCATGAAATGCTGGTCACAATACGTTTACTGAGTACCCATCATCTCATATAGATAGAAAATAAAGGAAAAAAACAGTTTTTCCTTGTGATGAGAACTCTTAGAAGTTACTCTTAACAACTTTCACATATAATATATGGCAGTGTTAATGATGTTAATCATGTTGTACATGACATCCCTAGTAGTTATTTATTTTATAACTGCAAGTTTGTACCTTTTGACCCCATGCGTCCAATTCCCCCTCCCTCTACCCACCCCCACCCTGGTGTCTGGTAGCCACACATCTAATCTCATTTCCGATGAATTTCTGAGTTTGTTTCGAAGTATAGTTGACCTACAACACGATATTAGCTCCAGGTGTACAACATAGTGATTTGACACTTCTATACATTACAAAATGACCACCATGATAAGTCTAGTTACCACCTATCACCATACAAAGATATTGCATTATTAATGACTATATTCCCCATGCTGTACATTTCATCCCTGTGACTCATTCATTTTGTAACTGGAAATTTGTACCTCTTAATCTCCCTCACCTATTTCATTCATCCCCAAACTTCCCCAAATCCTCCTCCCTCTGGCAACCACCTGTTTGTTCTCTGTATCTGACTCTGCTTTTGTTTTGTTATGTTTGTTCATTTGTTTTTTAGATAACATATATAAGTGAAATCATATGGCATTTGTCTTTCTCTGTCTTATTTCACTTAGAATATTATCCTCTAGGTCCATCCATGTTGTCACAAATGGCATGATTTCATTCTTCTTTATAGCTGAATAATATTCAATTGTATATATACCACATCCTCTTGATCCATTCATCTACTGATAGCAGTTAGGTTGCTTCCATATCTTGGCTATTGTAAACACTGCTGCAATAAATATATGGGTACATTATCTTTTCAACTTAGTGTTTTTGTTTTCTTCAGAAAAATATCCAGAAGTGGGATTGCTGAATTGTATGGTAGTTCTGTTTTTAGTTTTTTGAGGCACCTGCATACTTCTTTGCATAATAGCTGCACCAACTTACATTCCCACCAGCAGTGCACAAGGTTTCCCTTTTCTCCAAATCCTCAAAAAAACTTGTTGTTTTTTGGTTTTTTCCCTTAGATCAACTATTTTTTTTTATTTTAATAGATCTTTATTGGAGTATAATTGCTTCACAATGCTGTGTTAGTTTCCGTTGCACAACAAAGCGAACCAGCCACATGCATACACATGTCCCCAAATCCCCTCCCTCTTGAGCCTCCCTCCCATCCTCCCTATCCCACCCCTCTAGGTCATTGCAAAGCACGGAGCTGATCTCCCCATGCTATGTTGCTGCTTCCCACCAGCCAACTATTTTATATTCGGTAGTGTATATATGTTGATGCTAGACTGGTGTGAAGTGATACCTCATTGAGGTTTTGATTTGCATTTCCCTGATGATTATTGACGTTGAGCATCTTTTCATGTGTCTGTTGGGCATCTGTATGTCTTATTTGGGAAAATGTCTATTCAGGTCCTCTGTCCATTTTTTAATTGGATTTTTTTTTTTTTTTTTTGAGTTGTGTGAGTTCTTTGCATATTTTGGATATTTACCCCTTAAAGGATACACCATTTGCAAACATCTTCTCCCATTCAGTAGGTGACCTTTTCCTTTGTTGATAGTTTCTTCTGCTGTGCAAAAGCTTTTTAGTTTGATATAGTCCCATTTGTTTATTTTTGCTTTTGCTTCCCTTGCCTGAGGAGACATATCCCAAAAAATATTGCTAAGACTGATGTCAAAGGTCATACTGCCTATGTTTTCTTCTAGGAGTGTTATGGTTTCAGGTCTTACATTTAAGTCTTTAACCCATTTTGAGTTTATTTTTGTATATGGTGTGAGAAAATAGTCCAGTTTCATCCTTTTGCATGTAGCTGTCAAGTTTTCCCAACACATTTATTGAAGTGGCTGTCTTTTCCCCAGTGTATAATCTTGCCTCTAAATTTATTGACCACATAACTGTTAATTCATTTCTGGGCTCTCTACTTTGTTCCTTTGGTTTATGTGTCTGTTTTTGTGCCAGTACTATACTGTTTCATACTGTCTTAACTACTGACTTTGTCTTTTCTGATGATTACTCTGTCCCTTGAGAATGCGCTGATATTTTTCTTGCCTTTTTGTCTGTCTCATGATTTTTTGTTAAAGCCAAATATATTGGATAGGTCATTGGAACTGAGGTAAATAGTTTTTATACCTGGATATAAGCATGCCTTTCCTTCTGCTAGAATTGTAAAGGAAGCCTTTCCATTAATCCAGTTAGTAATTGGACTGGTTTTGTGATTTGTTGCTGCTGTTGCTGCTATGGTTATACGCAGTGCATCACAGGTTTCCAATGCCTACAGACACTTGTTTTTAAGGTGGCTGATGTACCTCAGAGCAATGGCTGTTGGATCCTGAGTTTCAGGTGTTCCCTTTGAGTCGTGCCTCAAACTGGTTCTCTTTGCACATTCTCATTCCTCTCCCAACCCTCGCCCAGCGGTATTTTGCTGTTGTCATTTGAAGTTTCTTAGCTTCATGGTCGGGGGTGGGAAGTGCAGTCACCACTGTTCTGATTAATGCCCTTAAGCACGCCTGTGTCCCTGGAGTGTGTGGCATTCTCAGTTTTGCTGCCCCTCCCCTGGCTGCAGTTCTGGGTTCAGCACTTAATTCTGCACTCTCTCCACAGAATAGATTTTTTCCCCCTCCTGTTCCCTTTCCTCAGCTGCAAGGAGTGCTTCCTGATATCCTAAAGCCAGCAGTTTTGCCCTTTCCCCAGATTAATGCTTTTGTTCTTTTGGGTGAGGTGTCTTGTTCTCCCTAGAGGGCTACTGCCCTACTGCTATCTTACCATTCTTTCTGATCTATTCTGAGAACGTTCAGTGGCGTTCATGGAGAAAGAGCCTGCAAAAGTGTTAGAGGACGTGGTCCAGAGGATGTGACCCCCAGTTGACCTAAGAGCTGGACCCGGGCAATCAGAGGCTCCTCACCCCACCTGTCCTTGGAACATATGCTCTGCGCACCATTCTCAGAGTGGGACTGTTTTCAAGGACTCAGGCTTGAAAGAGTAACGTGTCATTGAGACCACCTGGACTGAATATGTGACTAAACCCTGTTAAGGCCTCTGCATAAGCTTTTAAGATTCTTGTGGGTGGGATCAGAGATCTACTCATCTTGCAGTTACCCAAGACAGGACTTGTATATGAGTTCCCTTGCTTCTTAAACCTGCCACCTACCGATTTGGAGTGATCTTCCTCTTTCTTTGGTCTCTCCTTGCCCTCCATGTATGGGGGCTAATTTCAGATTTCACCCAGGAAGCTCCTGAGGTTGCAAACCAACAAAAGGGTGCAGACTCCCCCAGTTTCTGCAGCACCCAGGAGTCTCACACTGTTCCACCAGCCCACACACAGCCTTCATCAATTTTCCAACTACTAAGCTCTTCTTACTAGTGTCCAGTTACATCTATTCCAGGTCAGCACATATTTGTATGTCCTCTCTCCCTGGAATCACTATCTCTTCTTAGATTTCGGGTCTGTTATTTGTTCTGTGACCTCAGGTCTCCAATGAGTGTTTGCATGTTTTAAATTAAGATTATTGTATAAGAACAGTTTTAGGTTCACAGAAGATTGAGGAAGGTACAGAGATTTCCCATTTATTCCCTGCCCACACACATGCATGGCCTCCCTCATTATCAACATCCCCCCACCAGAGTAGACCAGAGTAGTAGGTTTGTTACAATTGATAAACCTACACTGACACATCAGTATCACCTAAAGCCCATCATTTACCTTAGAGTTCACTATTGGTGGTGTACATCTAATGGGTTTTTTAAAAGTCGTGGATTTGAATTTAGTTCTGTTCTGAACATCACTCATTCCAGCTCTCTACATCCTCCAGCTCTACACGTTCTTCCCAGGAGGAAGCCAAAACTTAGTCAATTTTGTTGTTTAAAGACTTGATGTGAAAGATTGGATGGGAGTTAAAACTATCCACATGAGTTCAGACCCACTATCTCCTCTGGTCCGTCCAGAGACCTACACAAGTTGTTAAGTATTTTTAATGAGTTAGTATTATGAAAAAAAAGGATTCAGACCAAGAAACAATTTTTAAATCCTTATTCTAGACCTGTCATGAAAAATATTCTATGAAGTTTTAATTTATATACCCATGCTTTCTTATTCTACCTATTTTACTAAGCATCTTATTCAATAGACTATCTTTAGTATTTTATTCATGATGAAAATCTAATTTGTTAATTTATTGAAAAAATATTTGAGTGCCAAATTAGAGTATTCAATAGAATGTACTTTATACCCAGTTTTAAACAAGAGACACAGTGGCAAACCATCATTGCTCTCAAGAGTGTAGTCTTAGGTTATTTTAATTTGCTAATTGTGAAACCATCCCTGTCAAACACAAAGGTATTTATGCTCAGGTGTAGAGATGAGTGTGAAAGAAAGGACTTTAAAAACAGAGAACTCTACACTCCTTTACCAATGCAGAGATAGCTCTGGAAGTAGCTCTTTTCAAAATACTTAGCACCTTTGAAGATTTTCCTAAACTGATAGCCAAACTCTCTAATAAACGTTTACTATTCTTTTCCCTTGATCAAAGTTCATAACAGTGGCTGTTATCAGTTCAATTACTATAATTATGACTGTTGATATTGAATACAACTATATTCTAATTCTTTGACTTTCTTGCTGTTGTTTGCCAAATTTCTCTCTCTCTTCATATCTAGTAAACCATAAAATAGGGATTTAACAATAATAATAGCCAGCAGCAATCATCTCTGCAACTGAGTTTAAATACATCTGTTCTGAGGATGGTTATACTCTATTTGGGAAGACAGGATACACACGTGAGAGAGTAATTGCTAATATCAGACAGGATATACTTCGTGCCAGTTGATTTGTATAAACATGGCACAGTCATCAAATGTCATCTTTTAAGCTCAGGGAAGGCCAAGAAGCGGTAAGTTCAATTAGGTCTTATAGACACACTTAGGCAGAGAGAACATGTAGGATATTTTAGACATAAGAAATTGTATTGGAAAAGTCACAGAGGCTAAAAATGTACATAACATGTTGAAGAAACATTGTCTAGACTCATGTAGTTTATATAAAAATTCAAAGAGTAATATTAACCTAGCTTGTAGAAGTTTATTTCAACCCACATAGTTATAGATAAAATTGCTTGATTTACCCAAAACTCTTCCTTTTAGTCTGGTAAGCACCTCCTTCTTTTAAGGAACTACTCTCTCCCATTCCACCCCAAACTCAACACGTAGTTCCAAAGGGAGCTGATCCTAATAGCCTTTCTTTCTGCCAGCCTCAACCCTTCCCCATTGTTATTCCAAGGTATTCAATGAGATACCTTCTTTAGGATTTGTGCATTTGGAATTACTTGAATTTTTTTTTTTTTGTTCAATGAAAAACTATAAAAATGTGAACCTAAAGCCATTAGAGCCCACAGAGAAAGGGAGCTAACAGAGAGAACTAAGAAGAAGAGATAGGCAAAGAATCCTAATGATGTTCAAGCCTCTGGTTCTGGCCATACTTTTTCTTCCTGTTATTTATTTTTGTGAACCACTGACTTTTCCTTCTCACTCAAGCCAGTTTCTGTCATTCATAAACAAGAGTCCTGACTAATATGTGGAGTAAATAAGAGGTCCCTAAATGCCAGACAAAGATGTTTGGATTTGAGGAGCTAACTGTGATGACTGTGAGGTCCTATCCACCTGAGAATCTTTAGTTTTTTAATATTTACAGCTAAACATAAGAGGAGCCATGGAGGTCTTAAGAAAGGTATTGAAGTTTGCAAGGCAGCATTTCAAGAAGATTATCCTGGCAGGAGTGTATAGAATGGATTGGAGCAGAAATAGGCTAGAGACAATGAAAGCAGAAGAGGTGACTATGAGAACAGTTCAGCCATGAAGTAAATACACAACTCAGACTGGGGGTGGGAGCCCAGAGTGGAAGAGGAAGATCACTTTAAAGAATCGTTAATCTTTCCAAAAGAGTCATCAAAGGAGGAGCACCATCACTGGACATTTGGTTATGACTAAGGGATTGAGATTCCGTCTTTTTCCAAGTATTTAATACCAAATAAATCTCCCATTTCCTTGGGTTTCTTAAGTCTTTTCCCAGGGAAATCCACCTCATCTTTTGAGACACAAAAGCTTAAGTCATATTTCCACAAAAATCCTTCTAACTAAAACAAAGACGTCTTCCAAATTGACATTTCTATAGCAATTTTGGTTTTTTATGACTCACTGATTTCAGAAAAGAGGAGGTAAACAGGGCAGATCATGCATAAAACCCGTGTCATCCTGATGGAATCACAGGTTTCTAAGAGACAACATGAGGTCATCTGTTCATCTCTCATGCCCTGGCCCAGCCATTCCTAAACCATCCTGGAGAGTGATGACCTCGGATTTAATAATTTTAAAAGTATCTTATTGCTTAGTGATTCCCCCACGACATATACCCATGGACACACGCAGCCAATGGAACCCAATTCCAGGACTTAATTGCTCTCACTCTGAAATTGAAACTGGGAAAAATGGTTTCTTTAATAGAAATTCTTACTTGGAATTTTAGAGCAGGTGGGCCTTTCTAGATTGTTCTAACCCAGTGTTTATCAGACATAACCTAATATAAGCATACTTATTCAAAATGCACATTCCCAGTACCCTTCCAGAATGACTTTGATTCCATGGGTTAGGAGTAGGATGCTAGAATTCTTACTGGGCAATTTTGGAAATAATAATCCTTAAGGATCCAAATGAGGCTGTGAGACATTAAATTGCATAGCTGGAAGAACTGAGACCTCCTAAGACTCAGAACTCTACTAAGACTCTTACTTAACTTTGTGCTTCTCTTAATGAAGATGGGAAACAACCAGCTTTCCCTCCTTGGGTGCACTTAATCACACTGTGCATGTATCTATTCAATATCATCACACTTATCAATTGACAGTTTAACTGTCTCTTGATACTGATGCTAATGGTAATAATAACAACAGCAGTAATAATAATCACTATTATTTATTACATGCTTTCCTGTTATCCCCAGATTTGGGTCCCTTTAGGTTCTTAGAAAACAATGTTTTGTAACTGAAGTAAATCAGAAAGAGAAAAACAAATATCGTATAATGTTGCTCATACGTGGAATCTAGAAAAATGGTACAGATGAACTTATTTGCAAAGCAGAAATCGAATCACAGATGTAGAGAACAAACTTATGGTTATCAAGAGGGGAAGGGGGCGTGGCATGAACTGGGAGATTGGGATTGACATATGTACACTACTGTGTATAAAATAGATAACTAATGCGAACCTACTGTATAGCACAAGGAACTCTACTCAGTGCTCTGTGGTGACCTAAATGGGAAGGAAATTTTAAAAAGAGTGGATATATGTATACATATAACTGATTCACTTGTTATACAGCAGAAACTATCACAACATTGTAAAGCAAGCATACTGCAATAAAAATTACTTAAAAAATAAAAATAAAATAAAATAAGAACACAGTGTTCTATAAAGCCAAAAGCCAGGAAGTCCCTGATTCATCTTCCAACTTGCCATTGCTTCTACACTGACCTCGGAAGTCACAGTAAATGCCCTTTAAAAACGTGCTAGGAACATAACCCTGCACTTCAGCACATTAATAGACATCATCTCATTAAATCTCAACAACCCAATTTGTTAACTCTCCCTAACCCACTTGTGATGTCATTATTTCACTAAATCCTTACAGCCCTACCAGCTGATTTCCCCTGACAGCCACCATTTTTTTTTTTTTTTAATTAGACCTCTATTATTATCTACTGCATGGACTGGGTACCATATTTGCCTGATCTAGTCCCAGCTATCCCAAGTCTTATACTTCCTACCAACGATCTATCCTGATGACACCTTTGGATTTTAGCTCAAGATGACAAACATCACTCCTGAAATAGGATGACAGTAAGAGGCAAGAGAGGAAAAAGTCACATTTTTGAAAAACAAAATCCACTAGCCAGGAATCCAAGAGTAATGGTTTTGTATGGAAAATTCCATCTGCTTTTTGTGGCACCTGGATCAGATTTTCCCCTCCAGCCAGGAGAATATGCCACTCAAAAAATCTGCCTTGGATGGTGGCATGATGTATTCTGCCATTAAGCACTCGTGGCAAGGAACACATCCAGGATTTGCTTACTAAGAGGAGATGGCAAAAGAAGCAGCTTTGCTAAAGTCTCCAGAATAAATTTCTGTTTAAACCCAAACCATGAAGTTGAAACTGGGTATTAAAAAAACGTAAAGCCTGCAGACTCACACTTGGGTATAACTGGCACTATACGTTTTCCCGATTATTTGAAAATTGCCTCTGTTGATTAAGCCACATTTAAAGAATAGGGAATTTCACAATAAAGTTTCTAGAAAAAATAAAATTTGATGGGGTCTGGGAATTAAAAAATAAGGGCAGATTCCACTTAGAAATAAGTAGCTGTCTTTCTCAGGAGCAGGTCCACGTGAGTTAATAAACCTTTAGTAAAGGAAAGGGCTTTAAAGTGAGACACACCTGATTTTAAACCCTGTCTCTTCTCCTAAACAACATGATTGCTTTGGGGCTCAGCCTCTCTGTCCGCATAATTCATAGACTAAAATCTCAGAAGCTTATCTAGACATCTCATATAAGTTCCTAACACATTACATGGCATAGTAAACAAGTGCTTTTTAAAACTTCATAAAAAGGATGGTTCCCAGCTATTCTGTGTGATCATTTTGAGGGAAAAAAGAAAGGGGCATTCCTCCAGAAAACTATGCTGGGTATTTGGTTCAGAGTTGTAACCACTTCACCCCAAAATGGGAAGAGAGG
Organism: Balaenoptera physalus; assembly: GCF_965194825.1. Lineage (NCBI taxonomy): Eukaryota > Metazoa > Chordata > Mammalia > Artiodactyla > Balaenopteridae > Balaenoptera > Balaenoptera physalus. The sequence continues at coordinate 65,939,238 of NC_138895.1, read as the reverse complement.
CAAGTCAAGAGAAGGCAGTTAAGGACACAAAGAGGTATCCACAGGCCTGGCTTTCATTCTGGGCCCCACTGAAGCTTTGGAGTGCCTATGACAATGGTGCTATGCAGAGTACGGACACAGTGCACCTGCAGCTCAGATGGTTTGTGACAAATGCAGCACCAAGCAATCGCAGGCACCATGAAGGTAGCAGATGCAGACATTGCAGAGATGTTGTCTGTTCGCGTTCTTAGCAGAGATGGTGAATTTTTCAATTATGAGAAGACTCTCTTCAAGACAAAAGTCTAACAGTCACTGACATTTGAGAGGTTGAGTTAACCTATCCCCCCAAAGTTGGACAGTTCTTTGAGTGTTCAGTGAAGCCACATCAATCACATTGACTTCCTTTTTGATGAATCTGGATAAAACAAAATCTCTCTCAAAGAACCATTCCAATTGGAAATCACCTTAAAGGACAGGAGAAAATAGCAATCAGTGAGTATCTGTCATGTGCCAAGATCTTACCTTCCTATATTCATTCTCTTAACAGCTTTACACATTAGGCCTTAATATTACCATTTTAAAGATAAAGGGCTATGGCCCAAAGAGAATAAATTATGTGCCCACTATTTCATAGCAAGGAAGTAACAGAGATAGATTTTGAACTCCATTTTATCTTTAAAACTCTTGATATTTCATTGTATCACACTGGTCCAAAGGCATTGGGGGAAGTCAGACAGCAGTAAATTAAGAATCAAGAAGTGGGCATTTAAAAGTTGCATTTAATGTTCTCTGCATTTTCTTTCTGTGCATTTGCCCTAGTGTGGAGGGGTAACTGATTTCACACAATTCTGATTTTTGCCCACAGATAGTTACGTCACGTTAGTGTCCACCTATTCTGTTTTCCCCCCGAGTGGGTGAGCAGAAATTCTATTCTGATACTAACTAGCCAGAGTTAGCACGGATCTCATAGATTAAGGGGAAAAGTCCTCCACAAGCCTGCCCAGCCACCAGCCACAAGTTTCAGGGGGTCCCCAGGCCACCCACACTTCTGACTGGCTACAAAGAAGGGGTTCCTACAACCCCCTCAGGTTTGATCATTTGCCAGAATAACTCACAGAACGCAGGGAAGCGCTGTACTTACGACTGTAGTTTACTATAAAGGATACTCCTAGTGACAAGATCTGGGAGGGTCCTGGGAGGATCCATGGCTTTCCCCTTTGGAATCAGATGCACCACCCTCCCGGCACATGAATAATGTGTTTACCAACAAGGCAGGTCCACTGTCCAGAGTTTTTATTGGGGTGTTATTACATGAGCATGATTGATTGAACTCAATTTCTAGCCCTCTTCCACACCCCAGAAGTCAAAATAACTCAAGGTTGCAACACTAATCAACATGGTTGGTTTATCTTATGACCACACCCTACACTAAAACTATCTAGGAGCCTACCATTTGTAATTATATAAGCATAAAAAAGACACTCTTCATCAGTTGGGACAGTTTAAGGATTTAGAGTCTCCCAGGAACAAAGGCCAGTAAAATTCTTTATTATATACCACCACCCTACCCTATCCCACTCTCCAAACTTGTTCTCTTTCCTAGCATCTCAATTCTGTCACGGGCACCACCAACGACCCTTTAAGCCTGCCACACTAAAAACCTGAAGTTGTCTTTGCCTTTTCTCTGCTCTTCTTAGGTAGGTTAATTTCCCTTGGGTTGATTTTCTTCTCCAGGTTTCCCGGGTTCATCCTCTCCTCTCCACTTCTACTACCACCATTACCACTGCCATTCAGAATTCAAACCCATAGGAGCCTAAGTTGTTGTCCAATTTCCTGACTGATCTGCCTGGCCCCAGCTTCATCTACTTCAATCCTTCTTGCACAAAACTATCAGATCAATCTTCATTAAACATCCCAGTAATTAGCAGTAATTTGTTCCTCTGAGCAACCTGTATGAGAATCCTTTTCTCTGTACCATAAGGTCCCCTGTGATATCGCCCTTCCTTGCTTTTTGCTCAAGAAAGATCAGAAAAGCAACCAGAGTTCTAAATGGTCTTAAGGAAAAGCACACAGGATGGTAACTGGAATGAGCACTGATTCCAGAGTCCAGAAGGATTAGGTGTGAATCCTGACTCAACTGCAAGCTACAGATGCCTACATTGTAGAGGCATTGCATAGGGCAGAGATGTAAGGTGCTCAGTACCTAGGTTATTTGACACAGAAAATCTAATATGCAGTTAAGTGGGTGTTTTTCACTCTCATTTCTCTAAACCCTTCCTTTTTAAGGTACTATATTAACTTTCTATCGCTGCTGGAACAAATTATCACAAACAGTGGTACCAATTAATTTTCTTTCAGTTCTGGAGGTCAGAATTCCACTGGAGTAAAATGAAGGTGTTGGCAAGGTTGTGTTCATTCTGGATGCTCTGGTACAGAACCTGTTTCCTTGTCTTTCCCAGCTTCTGAAGGCCATCTGCATTCCTTGAGTCCTTTCTCCACCTCCAAAGCTAGCAACTGTGGGCCGAGTCCTTATGATGTCATCTCTCTGGTTCTCCTTCTTTTGCCTCCTTCTTCCACAGTTAAGGGCCCATGTGACTACATTGGGTCCAACTGGACAATCCAAGCTAATTCTCCAGTTTAAAGTCATCTGATTAACAACCTTAATTCCACCTGCATCCTTACTTCCGCTTTGTCATATAAGGTAACATATTCAGATGTCCCAGAGATTAGGATATAGGCATCTTTGGCCAGGGGAGGGCATTATTCTGTCTCATGCTGAGTTCAGGTAACCCATTACCTATGAAGCTTTCCCTGAGGGCTCTCACCTGCATTGTTCTCTTTCCTCTAACCCAGTAGTGTTCAATCTTGTCTGCACACTGGCATCACCTGTGGCACTTCAAAAACGATTGGGTCCCATTCTTGAGAAATGTGGATTAAATTGGTCCAAGGTGTTACCTGAGCAAAGGATTTGTTTTATAAAACTCCCCCAATGATTCTAATATGCAGCCAAAATTGGGAGACACTGAATTTGGGGGAATTTTTGTATTTTCATCTTATCTGTCAGTGTACAGAGGAGGTATTACAGGCTGATTAAAAACAAGACTGCAGTCAAGTTACCTGTATTCACATTTTTTGGCTCCACTTCTAACTAGTGGTCAGCTCTTGAGCGATTTAAGCAATCGCTTGGTGTCTACGTTTCTTTATTTGTAAACTGGGAAGAATAATAATGCCCCACAGAGTTGTTAAGAACGCTGAATGATATAATGCATGAAAAGTGTCCCGTGTAGCACACGGCTCCGACTGTGCTCCCAACCAATACTGGCTCTGAGAGTGTTTCATGGCCATTCACTTTATCTTTGAAACTCACCTACAAGCTTTGCCTGGGCATAATCAGCCCCTCTTTCTGTGGTTCTCAAAAAAACACTTGTTATTTGATGGATAGGAAACAAGCAAGTGTAGCCAAACCACATGATTGCAGCTCTTTGAGCCATAAATCTTATTTTAGTTTTAGTATAGCTTTGTCGTATCTTTGCTTTCCAAGTACGTTTAACCAGTGTAATCTGGATGCAGGTTAGAAACATTTTGGAAGCTTTTTAAAAATATTAGGCCCAGGGCCCACCTCCCCGCAGAGATATTAATTCAGTTGGGCCCCAGGCATCAGTGTTTTTTTAGGTCTCCAGGTAACTGCAATACACAGCAAGGTATGAGACTCTCTGACCTGGACTAAATTTCTACAACTGCTGCGCTCTGGGGAGTCGTCCCTCAGTATCCACGGGGGATGGGTTCCAGGACCCCCACAGATATCAAAGTCCGAGGATACCCGAGTCCCTTATATAATATGGTATAGTTCATTCTGCCCTCTGTATCTGCGGGTTCTGCGTCCATGGATTCAACCAACAGTGGATTCAGCCAACCACGGACTGAAATCGCAGTCGGTTGAATCAGCAGATGTAGAACCTCTATACCGAGTCTGACTGTACTTCTAATGAAGCTAGCGACGTATGCCTGAGAATGCCATGGTGAGTCTATTGATTGGGAGGGAGTTTAGTGAAGGGAAAATAAGAAAAGAGAAGGGATTTAAAAACAGGACAAACCAGAAAGAGAGGAAGTAAGGAAAAGGAGACGGTGAAGTACACCTAGAAGGTATCTCCTGATCATTTATTGGCACTTACGCCAGTTATTAACTGTGCTCTTCCATCCCAATTAGGTCCTTAAGGAGATATGAGGATCTCTCTTTAAGGAGGATCTCATTAGAAGATTGGTGTTTCTGTGTCCTTCCCAGAGCATGTACTCATATCAGCAAGCCTGAATCCAGCCACTGCACAGATTTGTTCTGTGGCTACTCAGGTAGGTAGTATTGGAAGAGGTGTAAAAAAAGACTAAGTTGAAAGTTTGGGGCTAGTCCTTAAACAACTCTAGAGAGGAAATTCCTTGCTCACAGGTCACTAAGGGGACTGCAAGGAATGTGAGTCAGAGGAGACAATTACTCAAGAAAGTTGCTCAATCTCCTAACATCTGGTGGCAGAGAGAGGCTCTAAGTAACCTCAAGGTGACTCCCAGGCATGGGACATCAACAGCATCAGGCAGGTGGCCCCAGCACAAAGAATTTTCCTATCTGCTGCAAAGGGATCTGTAGCAAGAATCACATCATAAATTAAATTTTCATATCTTTTATAATTTATAAAATTCTTTCCCATTTATGAGTTCACTTGTTATTTTTTTTCAGAAAAAAAAAAAACACCTTTGTAAGATACATAGTTCAAATATCATCCCCATACTTGAGATAAAGAGCCAAGTCTGAGGCAGTAAGTGACTGAGTGATAGAGGTAAAGGCTTCTGATCTTATCTGCTTTCTGGATGCGCCCTTTTTTAAAGAAAAGGATAATTAGTCATGGCATAGATGATTACAAAATAAACTATAAGTATTTAAAAATGAATTATCAAGGTGCTGAAAAATAAGCATTAGGAGGGCACCAGTAAGACTCCATTTAAGAAAACTTCCTAGGAAATGTGAGTTTGGAGAGGTATTTTGACACCAAATAACAGCAATTTCCACTGGGAAATGGAATTTCAATAAACAGTGTTTTGTAAGCAGAAGAAAGTCATATATATATATATATATATATATATATATATATATATATATATATATGGAAAACATACCACCATACACATACTTCTGGAGTGAAAATGAAATCTCATTTGCCAAATGTCATTGTGTTAGAAGTCAGACACTTTCTTCATCATAGCTACTGATCGTTAAATATCTGAATAGCAGCACAATACAAGATTTTTGACACACATTAACCACCTAACCCTAATGACTGCCCTACAAGATGGGTAATTACTACAAGACTGTTCTCAGTTCACACACGAGGAGACTGAGGCGTCCCCAGCCAGTGCCCCGCAGCTGGTGAGCTGGTGGATGGCAGAGCCATGATTCAGACCCAGGTCTCTGACTCCGAGCTCATGCTTTTTCCACTGCTCTATGCCATCTCCTCAAAGCCCATAATTAAGCAAAATAATATGCTCTTCACAAATGAAAAGATCTCATGCATGAAAGTGATGAGACAACATTTGGCTGATGGGCTTCCAAATATGCGGCGGATCCTTTTTCTGGAAACCGCATTTGGATTAAGGGGCCTAAAGTCCAGACAGTAGTGGTGATGTAACTCGAAGTCTCCGTGGCTGTTGGCCTTGAGTCTGAAATAGCTCAGAGACCTCCTGTCCTGGCGTCTCTCCTGCACCCGCCACCCCCCCCGCCCCGACTGCCACCGAGCTCAGACTGCCCGCAGGACTTGCAAGTGGCTGAGGAGACAAGCTCATGGGGTTTGAGACAAGGTACACTGCGATCTCCTTCCTCATCCCAGTAACTATTTCCACTGCTCTCACTCTCTCCGGAGCTTATTCTCAGCTCTGTAGGACTTCATGTTTGTTTATTTGCTTTCAGCTCTAAAAAAGACTCTCAGCAGCAGTTCAAGACTCTTATAAAATTATTTCTCACTTAGAGCAATCCTGAGGGTGGCTGAAAAGGAATAATGGACACTCTGCAAGGTGGTGCTTGAGACCAGATTTTAAGCGTAATCGGCTGTGATGTCTCCCCACTCCCACTCCCATCCACCTTGTTTTAGTCAAAGAGCATCTTCCCTCAAGTCCGAAAGTCAGTCAACAAACAGTCCACCCCAGGGTTCTCATCACACTCAACAACTTTACCTTCGAGTGCTCGTAATTCTGCAGCTATGGTTTCTCTGTGTGTTGCCATCTCCCCTCAGTCTTCCTTGGCCCAGGTCTTGTCTTCCTTGAGAGCTTATCCTTTTCCTACCAGAGTTAGTTTCTGTTAAAAGGAAGCAATAAAGAGTAGTGAAAAGGGGCAATGGAATTAAAGTCCAAAGAACTCAGGCTATGGTTACTTCCCTTTTCCATCACATGGATGGGATGACTACGGACTGGCCACCTAGTTGTGGGAACCTCCTTTTCTCATATATAAAGTAGAGATCACGTAATACTTGCCCTACTTATCTCACAGACCTTTAGTGAGGATCAGAGAAAAGAGTAGATGGAAAAGAACTCAATAAAGTAAAGGTAAATTCACTGGCCACTCATGTGACTAGAGACTGTGCTTTCACAGAGCTCCCTTTAAAAAGGGGGAGGCAGAACGGGAAGTGAAGTATTATATGGTGTAACGTGGTGAAGAAATGTACAGACTGTCATGGGGGCCTGGAGGAGGGAGACTGATGTCTGGGGACATGGGGTGCCAGAGGTTCTAGAAAGAATCCAGAGAGGAAGTCAGATTTAAGCTGGGCCATGAAGGTTGAATGGACATTTTCTGAGAAAACAAAGGAGCAGAGGGCATTTCAGAAGAGGACCCGTGCATATAAACAGCCTTATATGTTAATATGAATTTGGCTTCCTAAGTGCCAGGAGTGGGGTCAACAGCTACTTTGAAGCAGAAAGTGAAATAAGAAACATCTTTTAAAAACAGCATTTTAGAGGCAGAAGGGCAAGGAAAACATGAGAAAAATTAACTGTTGTTGTTGTTATTATTATAAGAGGTTATCTCCACATGAACCTGAATAGAGACTGAGTAATGATTGGGTCCAGAGTTCGGTTATCCTCTGCACAAAGGAAAGAGAGTGATTCCTGGAGCAAGACTGGGAAGGGAAAGAGACACTGGTCTTCATCCAGAGGTAAGGTGACACACTGAGTAGGATAAAGGCTCCCTTTCAAGGGAGTGGAAAAGAAAATGAACCCCGGAATGGCAACATTTATCTCTGAGTCTGGACTCAAAGGAGTCTAGATAAGTTCAATGACACTCTTTTGATGTGCAGGGAGGATGTCTTCTGTCACCAGTAGGGATGCAAGGAAGCCCCTGGAAGGGACCCCAGAAGAAGAATGCATAATACGCCCAGAAGAAGACGTATTATGTCTGAGTCTTTGTATTAAATAGCAGTTGCACTTCCCCTAATCTTAATCCCCTTCTGTTATCCCCGAGACATCAGCCATGTCACAGAAACCTTATCAACTGGTCTCAGCTGTGCTGTGGTGAAATAAAAATGAAGCTTGTCCAGGCAGGGATTATAATGATAAAGAGAGAAGCAGCGAGAATAATGGTTAACATGTATTGAGAATTTTCTATGTGCCAAGAATGAAGTGTTAGGAGCTTAAGGGGATTACCTTATTTTCTCAACAATCTTGAGATTACAGAACTCTAGTTATTCTCATTTTACAGGTAAGAAATCTAAGGTTTAGTGTGGTCAAATAACTTGCCCCAATTACACATCTGAGATGTGGGTTTCTGTCTCCAGAGACACTGTCTTTGCTGCTACGCTGGATGCCTCCAGCTGAGGCTCACAAGGGGAGCGGAGGCTTCAGTCCAAGGGCGCAATGGCCACATCCAGCACGGGGTGGACGTGAAGGAGACTGGCGGCGGCCTGGGGAGCTCTCTGAGATACAGCAGCCATTGGGGTCCATTGCTGAGCGATGGAAGTGCGGGCAACGACCCACATAAACATTGGGGATGAGTGGGGAGGAGGCCTGGGCCTTCTCTGAGAGCCAGTAGAAAGGTCAGGGGGCCTTAAGATGAAGACCAAGCACCTGTTCATAGCAATGAGTGACATCAAGGCAGCCAACTTCAGCCTGACCTATGCGGCTGTCTTTTATGCCTACAAGATGGTGAGGCCCGAGGGACGTCCAGATTGTCATAATATGACAATGAGTATGTGAAAGTGAGCAGAGAAAAAGAAGAAAATATCAAGAAATTATGAACTGGCCCATAAGCAAATTTCAAACTTGAAAATTCCCGAGAAAAAGGCTCACTTCTACATAGATCTAAACAAATTACACGCCGATAGCATGCTGCTTTTAGAGCCCTCTGACTTTATCTGGTGTTCTATTATCAACTCTACTGTTACTAATGGATTTTCTTGTGGAACTCAACACTTGGAGGTGCGAGGAAGAAACTGGCAACCGCATCAGAAATTCCCTTAAAGGCAAGTAACATCAATGTCTACCCAAGGGGCCTTATAGACATGCCACTGCTTTCCAAACCAGTCCCAAAGGAGACGTATGGGGTCTCCTTTAGCCAAGGAGTCTTACTCTCTCATGGTGAAGCCTCTCCATTTCCACAGTCCCTGTAGAAACTTCTACTGTTCATAGATGGCTCCACCATTAGACTGTCTACAAATAAGGCAACTGAACATTAAGATCCCTGCCACTCAAAATGTGGAAATCCAAACCATCAACAACAGCAGCATATGGAAGCTTATTAGAAATTCAGAATCTTACGCCCCACCCAAGACATGACGAATCAGAATCTCTATTTTAACAAGATCCCCAGGTGATTTTGTGTGCATGTTAAAATTAGGAAGCACGGCTTAAAATTGCCGAGACCTTTAAATATTAGACACCACGTAGGATATAGTGTCCATGTTACAATATTAACTCAAGTATGAGTTTGTGCCTCTCAATCAATTAATGAATCCATTAACTATTGCCCTCTTCACGCGTCCCTGACTCTGCTAAGCACTGTTGGTGAAACAAACAAACAAAAATCCCCAAAAGCAAAAACAAAAAAAAGTCAAGATATGACACCTGTTAGGCATCCTTACGATTCTGTTGGAGAAAGAAAACATGCATATGCTTAGGATGACCTTTCAGAAAAGTAAATCAGACCCTGTCACAGCCCTGCATACAATAACCAGGGTTCCCCATTGCCAACTAGATGAAGTCTAAACCCCAGCAGAGCGTAAGAATTCTGTTAACAGCTTGGCGCACACCTTCCTCCCCAGCCTTTTCCACGGCCACCATCTCTCCCCCAGTGCTTTGCTCCCATCACACTGAACTTGATGGTCCTTGAATGTGCAGAGCTGGTGCTCATCTCCTCATGCTACATTTGCAGAATGTCTCTGCCTCTCTCTGCCCTTCTCTCTTTTTATAACAACTGCATTTAATTCTTGAGACTTTCTCATCTTCTTTCTCAGGAAGCTTTTCTTTGGCTTCAAATTTGAGGGAATATGCTGTCTCTCTAGTATATTTCCATTACAAATTCTGTTTATGACTGTCTCGTAGGTACAAAGACACCCAGTAAATGTCTAGTTGGAAGAAATTAAAATGGCGTAGGAAACAGCTATAAATCAATGATGCAATCGATCGGCATCACAGCCTCCACCTCAGACACACCCTGTTCCACATTTAAGTGCCCTAATCCTTTGCACTCAGGATTCTCCCAGGAATCATCTGACCTGCCTGCTAAGCCCTGTGGGTGCTGGAGGCCTATTTCTCTGCTTGGGAAGTCCTTCCAAACCTCCTTCACTTGGGAGACACCTACACACCCTTTATATTGGGTTGGCCAAAAAAAGTTCGTTCTGGTTTTTCCGTCACATCTTACAGATGTTCCACTTCAAGTTGTTTCACTTCAATATTTCACTTCAAATGTGACATCCTTTTTCTTTTTTTTTTAACATCTTTATTGGAGTATAATTGCTTTACAGTGGTGTGTTAGTTTCTGCTTTATAAAAAGTGAAGCAGCTATACATATACATATATCCCCATATCTCCTCCCTCTTGTGTCTCCCTCCCACCCTCTCTATCCCACCCCTCTAGGTGGTCAAAAAGCACTGAGCTGATCTCCCTGTGCTATGTAGCTGCTTCCCACTAGCTATCTATTTTACATTTGGTAGTACATATAAGTCCATGCCACTCTCTCACTTCGTCCCAGCTTACCCTTTCCCCTCCCCGTGTCCTCAAGTCCATTCTCTACTTCTGCATCTTTATTCCTGTCCTGCCCTAGGTTCTTTGGAACCTTTTTTTTTTTTTTTTAGATTCCACATATATGTGTTAGCATATGGTATTTGTTTTTCTCTTTCTGACTTACTTCACTCTGTATGACAGACTCTAGGCCCACCCACCTCACTACAAATAACTCAGCTTTGTTTCTTTTTATGGCTGAGTAATATTCCATTGTACATATGTGTCACATCTTCTTTATCCATTCATCTGTCGATGGACACTTAGGTTGCTTCCATGTCCTGGCTATTGTAAATAGAGCTGCAATGAACATTGTGGTACGTGACTCTTTTTGAATTATGGTTTTCTCAGGGTATATGCCCAGTAGTGGGATTGCTGGGTTGTATGGTAGTTCTATTTTTAGTTTTTTAAGGAACCTCCATACTGTTCTCCATAGTGGCTGTATCAATTTACATTCCCACCAACAGTGCAAGAGGGTTCCCTTTTCTCCACACCCTCTCCAGCATTTATTGTTTGTAGATTTTTTGATGATGGCCATTCTGACTGGCATGAGGTGATACTTCATTGTAGTTTTGATTTGCATTTCTCTAATGGTTAGTGATGTTGAGCATCCTTTCATGTGTTTGTTGGCAATCTGTATATCTTCTTTGGAGAAATGTCTGTTTAGCTCTTCTGCCCATTTTTGGATTGGGTTGTTTGTTTTTTTGATACTGAGCTGCATGAGCTGCTTGTATATTTTGGAGATTAATCCTTTGTCAGTTGCTTCGTTTGCAAATATTTTCTCCCATTCTGAGAGTTGTCTTTTCGTCTTGTTTATGGTTTCCTTTGCTGTACAAAAGTTTTTAAGTTTCACTAGGTCCCATTTGCTTATGTTTGTTTTTATTTCCATTTCTCTAGGAGGTGGGTCAAAAAGGATCTTGCTGTGATTTATGTCATAGAGTGTTCTGCCATCCTTTTTCAAATTCTTTTCCAACTAGGTTATTACAGAATACTGAGCAGAGTTCCCTGTGCTATACAGCAGGTCTTAATGGTTATCCATTTTAAATATAGCAGTGTGTACATGTCAATCCCAAACTGCCTAACTATCCCTCCCCCCCACCCCAAACCTTCCCCCCTGGTAACCATAACTAAGTCTGTGAGTCTGTTTCTGTTTCGTAATTTGAAAAAGAATAGATACATGTATACCTATAACTGAATCACTTTGTTGTACACCCGAAACTAACACAACATTGTTAATCAACTATGCTCCAATATAAAATAAAAAGTAAAAAAAACAAAAAAACAAATGTGACATCCTCTAGGAAGCCTCCCCCGCTTCCCAAGACTGAGCTGGACTTTCCCATCTCTGTGTTCCTATGTCACTTTGTGCCTATCTCTATCTAAGATCTTATCTGGTTGATTGTGTATCTTTGCCTGTCTCTCCCACCTGACAATCAGCTTTTCTAGGACTGACACTTGTCTTCTAAGGCAGGAACAGAACTGGTTGTGTTTTATTCATGTCTGTATTCTCAGTGTTCTGCAAATATCTGGCACAAAATAGACCAGTGCTTCCCAACCCCCTGCTAACTAATCATCAGAACCAACCATATGTCACTCAGAAATCCATATGCCTATGTTTCATCCCCCAATTCCTGCTTCCATAAGTCTAGGATAGGGTCCAAGCATCTATATTTTTCAAATGATCCCCAGATAATTCTGACGTGCAACCAAGACTTAGAAACACTGCAGTAAGCCCTTTGTAAAGTTTGTTAGTGAAGGAATTTTTCATCCTCTACCCCTGGGTATGACTCATTGCTTTTCTAGATAACCCTGAGGTATCTCCTTGACATATTCTGCTTGGTTGGATTGCCTTGGTCCTTTCTGGCTAAATATATCTTATACCTACCCCACATCCTGGCATCACTACAGTGATAGGAAGCACAGTGTATACAATGATAGGGCTCAATTGTGTGTGGCCACCTCTGTAAATAATAGAAGGCAGAGAAGAATGTTCCCAAGACATCATGCCCATACCTCTGCAACACTATCCCTTAACTTTCCTGGAGTGAGCATATCTGTGCTCCAACTAGACTGTGCCCCAGCTACACTCCTTGAAGGCAGGGCTATTCTCTTTGGTGCTGTAATCTCAAATCCTCTCCCAGTGCCTGCCACATAATAAGTGCTCAATAAATGTTTGATGACTCACTGACTCCATTCAGACTAATTGTCTAAATGAATAAATGAGTGAAAGAGAAGATCTGGATAGATGGAAAGGAGGAAGAACATCCCTGCAGGGGTGGGAATTAGGAATCAATTTGTTCACAGGTCTAGAAAAGAGAATGAGCTTGATGCATGCACAAGACAACAAGATAACAGTTTGTGAAGATAGCTGCACCTTTTTGGTGAAAGGTAGAGCCCTCTGTGGTTCCTTGCCATGGGATTTCTAACAATGGGCTGCTGTACAGTGCAGGAGAAAGCTCTCTTGGGAGTCCAGGTAGAGTTATTTCTAATTCTGCCTTAGAATTACTCTACTCCTATCAACAAAGGGAATAAAGAAAATGAAAGGGAATATTTATTAAGTATTTATTTTGTGTCTGGTGCTTTGCATATGCTCTCTCCCTGAATCAGCTTCTTGAGCCACTCCTGCAGCTTTTCCAGTGCTGGAAATTAAAGTTAAGAGAATTTAAATGACTTTTTCAACTTGTACTTTTCCCTGCATGTTTTGCTGCTTCCATTCACTTAAGCTATATGAGCCTTGGTTTCTACACTTGAAAATGAATGGACTGTGCTAGATTATGTCCTAGGCCTTTTTAGTTCTAAAATCAATGTGTTTAACTTGACAGTGGAGATTCTCAATCTTAAGGCAACTTCCTTTGAAGCCTGTCTAATACAGTACTATGCACCATTTTAGTAATAGCTCACTGAATGAAAGAACAGAGTTTAATCACCTAGGTGTATCTGGGAGATAAAGACAGTATAACATGTTGTTCTAGTTAAAAAGGTTTGCTCTCAGTTCCTGAACAAACCTTGCATATTCCTGTTTCTTCACTATTGCCTGTGTTTTGCTCTCCACTTATCAAAATTCTACTCTGTCTTCAAAGTCCAGCTCATCCATGCAGGTCTCTCTGGCTGCCAATGAACCAATCAATATGGTAAAGAGGATGGGATTATTCCAGTTGATTTAGGGATGGAGTCAGTCCCACCTAAACCTTGGGCTGCTGCATAATGAAGGAAGAATAGAATGGAGGACAGGAGGCAACCTCAGTGTCCAATATATTTCTTCATGGGGATTTAAAGAAAAAATGCTCCCAAATTGCTCTTCCCTAGAAACTCTGGGCTTCAAAGACCCTATTATTGCCTCAGAAATAAAATAACTGTATCTAATTTAAAAACTGACATCACCTTTAGTTTTTACGATTCTTCATAGACTTTTCATAAACAACCTCTGCTCTGCCGTCACATACCATTAAATCTGCATGCACCCAGCTCCCTCACGTGGAAGAAGTCCCTCAGCCTTTTATAGTGGTAGAAGATTACTGAAGACGACTGACCTTATTCATTACATCTCTGCCTAAGGACATCCTGAAGAGGTCCAGGTCACTATGCATGCAAGCAGAACCACCTACCTATGGAAACATTTATTCTTTTTAGTGCATCTTTGTTCAGTCTTGATAAAACAAGATGGAATTAGCATTAGAGAGACACAACTACAAGAGTAAAGTGCTCACTCCATATATACACACATATTATGATCTCTGATATTCAACATAGATGATTAAGGAATGTGTTAAACATTCTGGATCACTGTGATATAAGAATCATAGTGAAATTCTGCTCCTGGGACAATAATTTTTTGTCCTGTGAAGGTTATCATTTAACATTTGCTCACTTTTGTATCCCTGACACCTGGCACAACGAAAAAAAGAGTCATTCAGTAAATATTTGTTGACTGAATCCAACAATCAATGGATTCATCTCTATTTTTTTCTCTCTTTCTCCGCTAATATGACTCTGAAAATGTGTCACCATTATAATAAACACATTAATTTAATGCCGGAAAATGAGTCATAAAATGGAAGAAACTTCTGTCCTCTGTGCTTTGCTAATGTTTCTGTAGTTATATTTGCAATTCATTTGTTTTTACATGCCTCTCTCCTCCACTGGACCTGTGTTTTTAAGGGAGGTGACTGTCTTACTCATCTCTGTATCATCAACATTCATTATAGTGTCCAGCACATAATACGTTTAGTAGATGTTTATTAAACGAGTGCGTAAATATATTTCTGAAATGATAGCTGTGCCTACCTTGACTTCCCGCTCATCCCTACCCTAGTTATTTTTTTAGAATTTTTAGATCTTTCTCTGTTGTATTTAGACAGGCAGCATGTGAGAAATTTAAAAGTAAATCCCTCTCTACAAAAAGTAGAGATTCCTGATATAATCTTTTTAAAATCGTTTTTTTTAATCACAAAATTGTAATGCTTGAAAGAATCTCATCGATCTCTCAAATGCAAATAATATATTAAGAATCCTACTTAGCAATAATATGAGATTGGTATGATATTTTTTAAAAGGAATATGTATGATATAGTAAAGAATGAAGACTTTGAAAAAATATGTGACCAATCATTACGCAGGAGAAATTAAAGAGCAAGGAATCAGCATATAGAAAATCCTTCATAGAAACAGTGGTAGGGATTGTGGGGGAATATGAGCTCTCATGCTCTGCTGATAGGAGTGCAGATTGGTGATGCCATTCTGAGGAGCAATCTGGCATTACTGGCTGCATATAAATATATCATATAACCCAAGATCCTGAGTGAATAATCCAAAATTCTCACACAATCTCCATAGGAGTAAGTAAGAGAGTTTGCAGGTAATCAGAGGCAACCTGAGTGTCCATCAACTAGAGCATGAATAGGCAAAATATGATTCATGAACCCCAGGAAATTTAGTATGGCAATATAAGTTACAGATCAGATTTTCATACAGCAATATGATGAGCCTTGGAAAAATAGTACTTGATGAGATACATGATACAAAACCATTTATGTTTTCTTCATTTCTTTTTCATTTATTTCTGATCTGATGTTTACGATTTCTTTCCTTCTGCTAACTTTGGGTTTTTTTTGTTCTTTCTCTAATTGCTTTAGGTATAAGGTTAGGTTGTTTATTTGAGATGTTTCATGTTTCTTGAGGTAGGATTGTATTGGTATAAACTTCCCTCTTAGAACTGCTTTTGCTGCATCCCACTGGTATTGGGTCATCCAGTTTTCATTGTCATTTGTTTCTAGGTATTTTTTCATTTCCTCTTTGGTTTCTTCAGTGATCTCTTGGTTTGTTTCTAGGTATTTTTTGATTTCCTCTTTGATTTCTTCAGTGATCTCTTGGTTATTTAGCAGTGTTTTATTTAGCCTCCATGTGTTTGTATTTTTTACAGTTTTTTTTCCTGTAATTGATATCTAGTCTCATAGCGTTGTGGTGAGAAAAGATACTTGATACGATTTCAATTTTCTTAAAATTACCAAAGCTTGATTGTGACCCAAGTTATGATCTATCCTGGAGAATGTTCCATGAGCACTTGAGAAGAAAGTGTATTCTGTTGCTTTTGGATGGAATGTCCTATAAATATCAATTAAGTCTATCTGGTCTAACATGTCTTTTAAAGCTTGTGTTTCCTTACTTGTTTTCATTTTGGATGATCTGTCCATTGGTGAAAGTGGGGTGTTGAAGGAAACAATAACAAAGATCATTAAAACTAAAAGCTGGTTCTTTGAGAAGATAAACAAAATTGATAAACCATTAGCCAGACTCATCAAGAAAAAAAGGGAGAAGACTCAAATCAACAGAATTAGAAATGAAAAAGTAGTAACAACTAACACTGCAGAAATACAAAGGGTCATGAGAGATTTCTACAAGCAACTATATGCCAATAAAATGGAAAACCTGGAAGAAATGGACAAATTCTCAGAAAAGTACAACCTTCCAAGACTGAACCAGGAAGAAATAGAAAATATAAACAGACCAATAACAAGCAGTGAAATTGAGACTGTGATTAAAAATCTTCCAACAAACAAAAGTCCAGGACCAGATGGCTTTACAGGCGAATTCTACCAAACATTTAGAGAAGAGCTAACACCTATCCTTCTCAAACTCTTCTAAAATATAGCAGAGGGTGGAATACTCCCAAACTCATTCTATGAGGCCACCATTACCCTGATACCAAAACCAGACAAAGATGTCATAAAAAAAAAACTACAGGCCAATATCACTGATGAACACAGATGCAAAAATCCTCAACAAAATACTAGCAAACAGAATCCAACAGCACATTAAAAGGATCATACACCATGATCAAGTGGGGTTTATCGGAGGAATGCAAGGATTCCTCAATATATGCAAATCAATCAATGTGATACACCATATTAACAAATTGAACGAGAAAAACTATATGATCATCTCAATAGATGCAGAAAAAGCTTTTGACAAACTTCAACACCCATTTATAATAAAAACCCTCCAGAATGTAGGCATAGAGGGAACTTACCTCAACATAATAAAGGCCATATATAACAAACCCACAGCCAACATCATTCTCAATGGTGAAGAACTGAAACCACTTCCACTAAGTTCAGGAACAAGACAAGGTTGCCCACGCTCACCATTATTATTCAACATAGTTATGGAAGTTTTAGCCACAGCAATCAGATGCTATCAGAAAAATACTAAAGCTAATCAATGAATTTGGCAAAGTAGCAGGATACAAAGTTAATGAACAGAAATCTCTTGCATTCTTATACACTAATGATGAAAAATCTGAAGGAGAAATTAAGGAAACATTCCCATTTACCATTGCAATAAAAAGAATAAAATACCTAGGAATAAACCTACCTAAGGAGATAAAAGACCTGTATGCAGAAAACTATAAGACACTGATGAAAGAAATTAAAGATGATACAAACAGATGGAGAGATATACCATGTTCTTGGATTGGAATAATCAACATTGTGAAAATAACTATACTATCCAAAACAATCTACAAATTCAATGCAATCCCTATCAAACTACCAATGGCATTTTTCACAGAACTAGAACAAAAATTTTCACAATTTATATGGAAACGCAAAAGACCCTGAAAAGCCAAACCAATCTTGAGAAAGAAAAACGGAGCTGGAGGAATCAGGTGCCCTGACTTCAGACTCTACTACAAAGCTACAGTAATCAAGACAGTATGGCACTGGCACAAAAACAGAAATATAGATCAATGGAACAGGATAGAAAGCCCAGAGGTAGAGAATGAACTTAAGGACATGGGGAGGGAGAAGGGTAAGCTGGGACAAAGTGAGAGAGTGGCATGGACATATATACACTACCAAATGTAAAACAGATAGCTAGTGGGAAACAGCCGCATAGCACAGGGAGATCAGCTCGGTGCTTTGTGTTCACCTAGAGGGGTGGGATATGGAGGGAGGGAGGGAGACACAAGAGGGAGGTGATATGGGGATATATGTATACGTATAGCTGATTCACTTTGTTATACAGCAGAAACTAACACACCATTGTAAAGCAATTATACTCCAACAAACATGTTAAAAAAAACCCTACTAATTTAATTATGCTGCACACAATTTATCTAAAGAACCACATATTGTTAAATTTACAAAGTATTTTTTTCACAGCTGAACTAAAAGATCGGTTCTATATTTTAAAATAAATAAATAAATAAATGAAGTACTGTCTGTGGGTTATCATACACAAAGCAAGAATACTAATCAGACTTTCCTATCCTGGAAGAGTTAATATAAGTGAAAGATCATGGTAAACTTTAAAGTAATATATAAATATAAAGAGTTTTTGTTTTTTTTATAACTCTGAGACACCTGCAAGAAATTTACTCAGGGTTTTAAATTTATATATTGATCAATTTGTTTTTCTAAATTGGATTGTCCTTTTGAAAAACTTTCAATTGATTTTTTTTCTTCCCTTTTTAGGGATTACAGTTATGATATATACAGTCAGCACTCTGTATCTGTGGGTTCTGCAGCCACAGATTCAATGGACAGCGGAGCAAAAAAAATATATGTATATAAATTCCAGAAAGTTCCAAAAAACAAAACTTGAATTTGTCACACGCTGGCAACTATTTACATTGTATTAGGTATTATAAGTAATCTAGAGATGATTTAAAGTATATGGGAGGATGTGTGTAGGTTATACACAAATACTACACCATTTTATATAAGAGATTTGACTATCCGTGAATTTTGGTATCTGTCGGGGTACTGAAGCCAATCCCCCATGGATACTGAGAAATGACTGTATATGATGACTAAGAGTGATGATCAGATTTTATATATATATATATATATATATGTATATGTATATATATGTATATATGTGTGTATATATATATGTATATATGTGTGTGTGTGTGTGTATATATATATATATATATATATATAAAATCTTTGTGCCTCTCCAGATAGATCTGGATCTATCTGGAGAAACACAATGATCTGTTTGTTCATTGCTTCTGTTTTCCAATTTCATTAGTCTTCAGAACTCAAATTCATGACTCTAGCTGCCTTTGAGAACAAGGGAACTTTTCCACTTTAACACAGTCAGTAAATCAGGAGGAAGAACTCTTTTTAGGTGGAAGATGATAAGCTTCACTTCAGATACAGTAGCTATGATGTGCTGGTTTAACTCCCACATGAAAATCCCTAATGGGTTGTTAGATATTAGCAACTAGTGGAGTAGGAAGAAGTTAGCAAGAGTTATTTACTGGGTGTCATCTGAATGGAGATACTAGGGTTAAATGTGAAAACTGGCCATTCCCCAGTGCAAGTTCAATATTAAAACAGCAACTTGAATGACAAAGAAGTGTCAAGTGCTTACTGTATGCTGGTATCATGCTTTGTGGTTTTAATGCACTGTTTCATTTAATTTTTATAATAACTGTATGAATAGGTGCTGACTTTATCCCCATTTTTAACTGAGGTAACCAAGGCTTAATGAAATAAATTAATTTGCAAAAGCCCCCAGAGCTAGTGAGAATAGGAGCTGAAATTCAAACCCAGGTTTTCTAACTTGAAAGCCAAAGATTTTATTCACTGTATTAGACTGTATAGTGTGTAATTTATTCAGTAAGAATTAAAAACATATTCTCAGCAGGAAGTCTGTCCCCCAGCAATACATGAGGAGCCCGTGACTCCTTGAAATGACTCCAGTTTTCCAGTTACAGGCAGACCTCGTTTTACTGCGCTTCCCTTTACTGAGCTTCACAGATATTGCATTTTTTACAAATTGAGGGTTTGTGGAAACCCTGCATTGAGCAAGTCTCTAGGTGTCATTTTTTTCCAACAGTATTTTCTCACTTTGTGTCTCTGTGTCACATTTCAGTAATTCTCAAAATATTTCTAACTTTATTATTATATTTGTTATAATGATCTGTGATCAGTGATCTTTGACTTTACTACTACAACTCTCCAAAGGCAGAGATGATGGGTAGCATATTTTAGCAATCAAGTGTTCTTTAATTAAGGCATATACGTTGTTCTCTTAGACATAATGCAATTGCACACTTAATAAACTACAGTTAAACACAACTTTTATATGTATTGGGAAACCAAAAAATTCGTGTGACTTGCTTTATTGCGATATTTGCTTTATTGTGGTGGTCTGGAATGGGCCCCACAGTATCGCCAAGGTATGCCTGTACTTGGCTCTCTCAGAGTAGAGTCCAATATGACATCCAAAGGAAGATTTCATATTTCCTACTTATACACTCCTTTAGGAAAAGACTATCACTCTTTCTTTAAAGTGCCAGGGCAACTGCATGTGACACATGCTTTCGTGTCGAGTCACTTTTATCTCTGCAAGTACTGGAATATGTATTATATGAGTTTTGTACCTCTCTGAAAAAAATATAACATGCATATTATAACTAAACTGAAATAGTTCCTCGCATGAAAGCAAAGAATGATGAATGAAACCTAGTGATTTGCCTATAATTGTGCTCCTCTGTGTCTGTCTTATGTCCTTTTCTCCATTTCATTCCAAACAGGTCTCTAGCACAGAACAAATAGCATGCTAAATCATACTAAATAATTCAATACAGCACTTGTGGGTGTTTGGGAGGCATGTATATTAAAGATGACAGTAATCTTTGTAGAGGAGAGAAAGATCAGAGAGCTTGTACATATTCGGGAAATGTGTTTAGACATCCACTTATATTCTTCGCTTTGTTTCTTTTAAAGATTTAGTGTCTTTCAAGCTTTTGTGAGTGTCATATAGGAGGAGTCAACATACGACCTTTCTTTTAGTTTCTGTTAGATATTCAGGGGACAGATACCATACCAAAGAGTTTAGCGGCAGGGGAGGTAGTGTGGTTAGACAGTGTCCCTGGGTTCAAAACATACACATCAGGAGGTGGCTAGGGGAGAGAGAGACTTGAGGAGGTGGGGCTGGAAATCCTCACAGGCCAGCAGCAATAGGCAAGACAGTCATCTGGCAGCCACCTTTGTACTCGGCTAGGATTTATGGTTAAGTCTCCAATTCTTGACAGGCAGGACTGCCAAGAATAAAGCAAGTTTCAATCACTAGGTAGGTTATCATGATGGAGATGAGACCCAGACAGAAGCAGAAAGGACAGTTTTCAAAACCAGGGCAGGAGAGCAGGCTAAATTCTCAGTATTTAGCTGGAGTGGTTTAAGTGTCTCCTGTCTTCTATCAGCATTGGTGCAAAAGATCAGTGAGACCACTTCTGTAGGTGGTGTTAGAGATTCAGTCACAAAGCACCATCTCTTCCTCTGATTTGCATCTCATTGCCTCTTCAGTGAACAAACCATGATCGTACTGACTTGGACTAGCAAGGTGATTGATTAATAATGGGCAACAGAGCAAATCTGTGAGAGCTGCTGAGTTAATAAATATATACAAATGAACAAATGTTTATCCAAGTCATAACTGGTCTTTATCAGTTAGGGTCCCAATAAGAAACAGATGGCACAGTCAAATGGGGTAACTGAAAAAAGTTTGATAGATTATCGACAAGGGTGTAGTCAGGGAAGGAAACCCAACCACAGGATGACGGAGCACTTGGATGCGGCTGGGACCAGTGGGGAGATGTTACCATCCTCCAACGGCTTGAAAGGATGGGAGCTGAAAACAGAAGCCAGCTACACCCACACAGCTTACAGTCGACATTAACATGATTTGGCTATTTCAGGCGACTCATGCCCAGGAAGATGAAGTTTCAAATAACTTTACTGCTTGTTTTAGGAACTTCCTGAAAGTCCATTCATCTTACTACCATACTACTTAGCTTATCCCCACTTGAGTAAATATCCCCTTCTCAGGATAACAGTTCAACTAAGCTTATCAAGCAGTTGTTTATTATTTAACTCACCTGAAAAACCTTGTCTTACTATATATCCACCAACCCCAAACTATCATATCATGAGTTTTGCCCCATGCTAACCAAGTCCGCACGTTGAAAATTCCACCTTAAACCAGACCTTTGAAACCTTATATATATCTGACTTTGTTCTCTCTTGCAAGTTGCTGCTAGGACTCTATCAGAGTGATATGTCTTCCTATGATAAGCAAAACACTCAGCTTTGCTTTATCAACAGATTATTTTGGTAATATTTGGGGCAGCCAGCATTTGACAGGGCCATTACTAGAAACTAGGACAAATGCGTCACTGTAAGAGATTGGCCACCCAACAGGAGCTGTGACCTCTACAGTGGAGAGATGCAGGTTTCATTGGCCAGGTTGGGGTAAACCCGGGAATAAATACCCAGTGTCACTGGGCTTTCACCTTCCAATCTCCTGCTAGTGTCTACCCCTTTTTCACATCCAGGTGGGAACCAGAGGGCACGGCAGCTCTGGACACAGCTCCTAGATTCAGAGGAGGGTAGCAAAGGGCAAAACACAGATCTGAAGAGAAAAAGGACACTATGCATCACACTGACCAGAAATAAAAATCAACACAAACCCCAACACGGTGTAAACTGCATCCTTAAATAATCAGATCTGCAAAAATTGACCTAGAAAAACTGGACTTTCTAGAAATACACTGAAGTAACGTTTTAAAAACTGGTTTTAAGTTCTAAAATAAGTTGAAAATCACGTATAGTGAAAGTTACCCTGGAAAATCCCTAAATTGCCCATCAATACAGAGTACTAAGAATCTTGGTACAGTGCAATAATATGTATGTATAACTGGATACTATATGCAACGTGCAACTCCAAAGAAGGACCATAATCAGCAAGTAAATAATTCAAATGTTTTGCAACACTTCCACAATTTTGTGAAAATTTCAAATTGCTCGCTCTAGCATTATCATTATTTTCTACATTAGATTTTAACAATTTCCCCAAATTTGCTCAGTGTTCCTCTAAAGTCTTCAAATAGCTCTTTAAAAAAAAAAAGAAAAACTTTACTTTGAAATAATTTCCAATTTAAGGAAAAATTTTTTGAAATTACAAAGAACAACTATATAGCCTTTACACAGATTTACTAATTTTGAATATTTTGCCACATTGGCTTTTTTATTCTCTGTGCTACACACACACACACAGCTTTTTGCTGAACCATCTGAGAGAAGATTGCATCCATCATGATTTTTTATCACTCAGTACTTCAGTGTGTATTTCCCAAGAACAAGGGTGGTTTTTTTTTTTTTTTTTTTTTAACATCTTTATTGGAGTATAATTGCTTTACAATGGTGCAAAGGTGTTTTTTTTACATAACCACAGTCTAGTTATCAAATTCAGGAAATTTCTTATTGCTACACTGATTTTATAAAATGTACAGTGTGTTTACAGTTTCATCAGTTATCTCAATATCAGTCAAAGCAATTTTTTTTTTCCAGTACAGAATCTAGCCCAGGACTGTGTATTGAACTTAGCTGTCGCATTTTTTTGGTCTTATTTAATTTGGGGTGGTTCCTTAGCCTTTCTTTTAGCCATTCCTGACCTTGATAGTTTTGAAGATTACAGGCCAGTTATTTTGCCGACTGTCCTTCAACTTGGTTTGCCTAGTATTTCCTCATAATATGATTCTGGGCATGTACTCTTTTGGCGTGACTGCTAAATAAGTGATGTCATGTGCTTCTTAGGCTATCATATGTGTAGGCACATCATGTCTGGTTGCCCTTTATTCCCAATGTTAATTTCCATCACTTGGTTAAGATATTGTTTTGTTTGTCCACTGCATAGTAAATTGTACTTTTTGTAAATTATAATCAGTAGGGAGATATTTTGAGATCATGTTGATAACCTGTTTCTCATCAGCATTCTCCTTGCCCACACCCCACGTTAATTCCTTAATTTCTTCTTGGAGGAATCACTTCTCAATTCTATCCTCATCATGTATAAAAACTTTTAATGTTTGGAAATCCCTTGCGGGTGGATTTGAGAAATCACTGAAACTCTTAGATATATTTTAATTTTTGGCTAAGCTGACTGAATTCATGTAAATTAAATGCAGGTCTGTTGAAACCCCATTATAATAACCGTAAAAGAAAAGTCCTACGGGTAGAAGCTATAATCAGTTACATTTGATATGGACAAAATGACTGACCAATAAATCAGATGTTCAGTGTATGGTTTACAGAAAAATGATCTTGATGAATATAATTTCAGTAAAGTAAACATTAAAATGTTTTAACTGTGTTGAATAGAAAATTCAAAATAAATTAAACTGCAATAGTAAATTAAATTGGCCTAATGATATTTATACTCTGCAGAGTGCTTGCTTGACAAAAATTTTTCAGTGCTGTTATAATTCTAAATAAAATGTCTGCATTCATAAAAATGGAACCCAGAGGCCCATGGCATCAAAAAACTGGGGTTAAAATGGCAGTGAGACAGTAGAGCTGGGTGTTTTAGCACATGGATATTAGAGCCTGGAATCCAGAGTTTAAATTTCCCTCCTGCCTGTTACTAGATATGACCATAAGCAAGTTTTATAATCTTGGCCTTGATTGCTCTTTCTGTAAAATGAGAAAATAATAATATACAACATTATATAGTTGCGATGGATTGAAAGATTTAATATGTGTACATTGTCATCCATTCTCCTCATGTATCCTGTCTTGTGTGCTTCCATGTAGGGAACCCCATGCCATGAGCCTGCTTGGCAGGATTTTATTCACGTGAAGGAAATCAAATATGAGTAATGACAGATTTTCTTCTCTTACTCATTTAGAAGATGGTTCATATGCCTTCATTTTAGTGTGGTGTCAGCAACCCTTCATTTTATTTTTCTACCTTTGTGCTCCCAAAATCCACTTCTGAATTGGGATATTTTCTGCTCTAACCTAGCATAGTGAAACAAATGCAGCCTTGGCCATACCCTAACAGGCCATGAGGCTGAGCCTAACCCAGAGAAAGCCTTCCTGGTAGGAGAGAACTGAAAACTGAAATCCATTAATTATTTGCCAAGCTCCATCTTTTCTCATCTCAAGTAAAGTGGTATAGTTTAGGCACTGTGTAAATCCTTTCCATCAATGTCTTCAACTTATGTCATATATCCAAGCGGGGAGGAATTCCCAGAGCTAATCGAGAACAATGGGAATTTATGAATTTAAGAATTAAGGTAAAATGAAAAGGTGCTGCTAAAACGGAGTTGAGGGAGGAAAAAGAAAGGCCAGGGTTTTCTTTCTATTGTGATGTATTTTGTCAAAATTCCCCTCATTTTAATTTTTCCAACTATTGAAGCACTTGGTTTAGGGCAAAGAAATATAAATCGATAGAGAAAACTTAACTAGGAAATGCAGATCAATAGCGACTTCCTTATACAGGTACTTTTTGGTCTGAAATGTTTAGCAAGATGTTATTTGTTCTAAAAATGTGGCTTTAATAAGTGATAGCTTGTACTGATGCTATTTACATTTCAAAGCACTGTACAATAATATTTCATTTATCTCAGGGCACAACCAACTAGCACTTTTTCATGCATCCTATATCTATGATAAAGAGGCAACAGAAAAGTAAACAAATCAAATCAGAATAGCAGTAAGAAAAAAGAAGACAGTTTCTAGTATGAGTTAATACATAACACATGGCTTACCCAAATGTCCTGTATTTTCTATTAATAAATCTCTAATGAGAATTGACAGATACAATGATCATTCAGAAGAACTTTAAGTGGCTTTTGAGTGAAAAAACTAAGGTTATTTTTGTATTTGGTTTTGTTTTGGTATTCGGATAATTTTCTGACAATAAAACAAATTTCTGAGCCAGGAAAATTCAATTTAATATTATCTGCTATAACGAATTAGAGAAAAAACATTGTACTGGAAATGGACCTTTATATTATGATCCTTAATATACCTCTTGCTAGCTGTTCAGCGTTGAGTACATCATTTATGGAGTGGTTGTTTTGCCTTCCCACATTCCCACTGGCTCAGATACTTTCCTGTGCTGACCATGTGTCAGTGGTTGCCCCCATGTTTTTATGACTCTTCTCCTCTGACAACAGTTGACTTGGACCCAACTGCACCAATTAAGGTCCTTGCCTAGGATTTGGCTTGGCCCAGAGAGAGCATCTCAGAGGTGGTTGAAGCTCTATGATGCATAACTTAACTATCAGCAGCCATGTTTTCCTGCTTCTGAAGACTGCCAGTCTACAGTGAGAGGGAATAAAGCCAACGTGCAGAAAGGAACAGTGGCAGAAACAATCCTGGTGAAGTTCATGTCTCTGGCTCCAGTTGTCCCCGAGGCCTCTCTGCTTCCCTGCACTTCCAGAGACTGGGCTGTTCAACCCTTACGTGGCTTTTGCCTTTTTAAGTTGGATTTTTATCTCGTTCAGTTCTGTTTGGAATATTAACCCCCAACTTTCATGAGCCACGTTCAAAGTCCTGGATGTAATTTTGTATTTATAATGTCACGTTAATTTTTTAAAAGATGACTCTCCAAATTGTGTAAGTTTAATGCCCCCATAAATCTGGACTCACTTTTGATCCTAATTAACACAACTTAACTTCTCTAATTTTCAGTTAACTCATTTGTAAAAGATGGGAAATCAATCTTAAAAGTCGCTAAAATTCTGTGCCTTTACTACTGTATAAAGTATAATTTCCTTTCATGTTTCATTCATTTTTACAACCATTGGGAAATGGCTCCTTTTGTTCAAACTTACATTGAGACTGTGAGGAAGTGTCACTGATAAGCAACAGGAAGAATTTTGAGGAAGGAGTGACCAAGAGTACTGGAAACTTGAGGGGATTTCAGGTAAAATCCTACCTTTCATTACCCCTCTGGAACAGACAAAGGGTCTCAATATTGAAGGGACAATTGCTGAAATGAAAATTCTAGGTAATATACGTTGGGGATTTTTTTTCATTAAAATATCATACTTCCTCCCTGGTGATTAGATGATACTTGGAAGTTTTGTGGTCTAGTGTTAGATTCTTGCTATTTTGTATTTTATTCATTTTAACATATTAAAAATGTAACATCTTTCAGAGGTATTGAGTATACTGTAATTAGTTCACTAGGAGAAAAGTTTTATTCTCAAGAGATGAATATTTTTTATCACTGTTTTAGCTTCTTCCAGCTGTCAGACACTGAATTTTTGTCATTTGGTTCTGGTGACCTCTTACTTTTCTTACTGCATAATACACATATATTTTCTGGTTCTAAAGATTATTGTAGTTTTTTCATTGATATGATTATGGCTTTATTCACTTTTAAGGAAGAACTTAGAGTCACAAGATAGTAGTCAGCAAAAGGTTTTTTAAGTTTAAAGAATCAACA
This sequence comes from Balaenoptera physalus, assembly GCF_965194825.1. Taxonomy (NCBI): domain Eukaryota; kingdom Metazoa; phylum Chordata; class Mammalia; order Artiodactyla; family Balaenopteridae; genus Balaenoptera; species Balaenoptera physalus. The sequence continues at coordinate 65,912,265 of NC_138895.1, read as the reverse complement.
ATAGTTGATATATGGGGTAATAAAATGTAGCTTTAATTGGATATGATTTCTTTATTATTCTCATTGTCATGTCCTGGATCCAAGTCACAAGGTGAGTACTCTATTCAGAATAAGGAGTTAACTACTGCCAATTTACATACGTATGAAATTAGCCAAGGTTAAGATTATCTGATAGAACTGATTACTAAGAATCCAAAGTAAGTGGAGGAAAACGTCTGCCTAACCCAAGATGCCATGATTTGGACTTTGAGGGGCTGGGATGGGACAAATGGAGAATGGCTGGTATTCAGAAATGAAAAAGATCCACCAGGATAGCACAGGCAATAATGGAGGCCCAACCATTATTATATGTGACATTTCGGGGAGGACGAGGGGAAGCAGGCTGTGACCCAAATATCTGGCAGGGCATGTAAGATACAGAACCTAATAGACAGTAGAGCAATATATCCATTTAATGGAGGGTCCAATAGATGGAAGGCCAATCCGTAGGGTCCTGACTTCCGGGAAGGGAGGAACAGAGAGGGTGGGGTCCTGGTGGTCTGAGCTAGCTCAGGATCCCACCACTAGAAGACTAAGGATGAGCAACCAGAAGCCACTCCACTTCTTCCAAGTGTCAGACCTGCAAATTTGATCATACTCTTTCCCAGTTTAAATATTTTAATGACTTCCATTGCCCAAATTCCTTAGCATGACCCCAAAAGCCTTTACTGAACTGAGTTATGCCTTCTTCACAAGCTTCACTGCCCATTCTCTATATTCCAATACACTGAGCTATTATAATTCCAAAAGAGTAACTCTACTGTGTGCATATACTTTCTGCATATGCTGTTAACTCTGACTGTAAGACTTTCACCTTGAAAAAACCTTTCTTGTCCTTCAAGTGTTAACTCAAGCAGCACTTCCTTTGCGAAGGCTTCTTTCCTCATTCTCCTAGCTGAGTTGATCTCTGCTTTCCTTGTACATTCTCACATTATAGTAGTACTGTGTCATGCTGAAATTTTACTTTACATGGTTGTCTCTTGTACTAGAAATATCACGTCATTGTGGATAGATTCCATGTATTATTCATTAACCCTAATCCTTAATGTTGTGTCTGGCCCTTATTGGGCCCTCAGTACTTACTGAATGAATAAGAAGACAGTTTTTCAATTAATAATTCTGGGGCATCAGCTGAAGGTTTGAGACAAATAAAGCAAGATCTAGTTATAGAGTGGTTTTTGTTCTCTCCTTATATATCAAATCACAACTACTTACTGGCTCTTTTCTGACTTCTCAGAATTTTGAGAAAAAAAATCAGGTCATAGGTAAAAATATACATCAAAAGTGGTATACAAAGCAAAATCTTAAGTATTGAACACCAGCTACTAAGAATGGTGATATCACTTAATGTCAAACACTGAATATATTTGAAATGTTATCCATAAATATAAAAACATACAAAATATATACATAAATATACAGCTATTGTGTATGACTTAAAAGTGTGTGACTAGTAACTTCAATAACATGGATAAGGTTATATGAACATACTGAACATCAAGAAAATAGTTTGCTAGTAAATTGTTTTATCCTCAGGACACAGCTGGAGGTCTTAAATAGAAAAGATTTTACTTTTGTTGAGCTTCACAGAGAACTTAGCAGCGACAGTAGCTTAGTGAAAGGCATCGTCTTTCTTTTGAGAAATGAAAGATGCTTTATCTAATTATGTTCCCCAGTTTTTCCCCACTCAAATAACTTCACCCTGTATTTCAGTCAGGGTTTGATCAGAGAAGCACAGCCTCTCTGAAATATACACTAATATCTCAATAAGGGGTTTATTATGGTAGCTTGGCCCCTTGCACAGTTGTGGGACATGGTTAAACCATGAGGTGAGGCGATTTCTTCCAGGTCTGATGGTGGAGCAGAAATCCTCAGGGTGGGCAGTTACAAAGGAAGATGGATGTGAAGCGAGGGAAGTGAGCACAGGTGGGAACCTGGGAAGCTGACTGGGGCCCATGAAGACAGGCTAAAATCTGTGACATTCTCCTGCATGATCAACATGGTGGTCTTTACATGAGCAACGTTGATGGTGGGGTATCCTGCAGGGGAAGCTAGTGCCCTTCAACATGGAGCTAAATTTGCACCTAGCACAGGAGCCAGAGAAACCAAATGAGGATCTGGCAGGAGCTGCAGGAACTATAGGAGGGGATTTTACCCCAAGACGCTGAGTGAGCAGCAAGCAACAATGTGTATAGACTGCAAGGAGCCTCATTGCCTACTTTGACCTTCTGAAGACAAAAAGAATGTGGCTGATACTTCATGATAACCAGGAAGTATGCAGAGAAGGCAATTTTGAGACACTTAGTTCCACTTGAGCTAAACTGACATAACATAAATCCACCACTTTCTGAATGTTTGTGTAAAGTTCCATCTCTGTACCTCTTAGTTTTCTTAACCTAACTCGTTCTTACCTACATCCTTGTGATAAAATCGTCTCCCCAGATACCCTAACTCTCCTTGCCAAAACTGAGCTTTATTTGCTGTTCAATAGATAAATGAATTCAACTCACTGTATCAATTTTCCAGTGCAATGTTTAACTTTTATTTGTTTCATAATGGGTTCCCAGAACTGGTAATCACACTCAACCCACACTGTCTAGCAGAAACTTGTTTAAAATGAATTCTGATTTAATGTTTTTTCCATGTTACTTGGAAATGTAGTCCTTGCTTTTTTCCTCATTTCTCTTGCAGCTAAGTCTTTGTTTTACAAATGTGGGCAGATCTGTATTATACTGAAAACCTGAAATGGATTAGTGAGGTATCCTGGATATTGAAAAAATGAATTTACTGTTTAGAATGAAAGTAATTTTTCCTGGTCCAGCTTTGAAGAAGAACATGGAAAGTCATGCCATTAGCAATAATTTACTCATTTGTATATTTTATACAGATTTAATAAGTCTTTGCTTTAAACTTGACTTTTGTATGGAGATTATAAAGCGCTGTATTTGCAAATACAGTTTGAAAGCTTAAACTTGACTAATACACCACACTGCTGTTCCCCCCTTCTTTCTACTTCTACATGATAGAAGCTGAACACACACAGGAACTGGTGAATTAAGGGAGCAGAGGTCATGAAAAGTTGATGGGACGGGGTACCAAGGAGGATGTAGAGCCCAAGACCTAAAACCATCATGATGCAACATCTCTAGGCCAAGAGAGTACTGTAACTTCCTACAGAAGTTTAGAACTTCTTGCAAAACAGAGCACCAAAATTGATGGGCAGCTGTTGGCAGGAGGATGGGCCAATCCTCTGTAGTCCTGTCAGAAGCTCCTCTTGGAGGAGGAGAAAAGACAGAGGGAGCACCAAGAAACTCTGGAACAAGGGGAAAAGGAAGAATTCAGATGTAGCATCTGGGAAACTCTGGTGCTCAGAGGTGGTAAGTAAAGGGCAGGCCAGCGCTTGTAGACAGGAGAGGTAAGGAAGAGGCTGTGGGCAGCAGTGTTCCCAAAGGACCTCAGACTCGTCTACATATAATCATCTTACAACACTCACAAACCACTTCACCATCACCAAGGCAAAACCTGGACCCATCACATACAAGTAATCTTCAGGCTAATCTTTACACCTCTCATTCACCCTTGACAGTCATTTTGTCCAGATCTCGACTGCACAAAGACTCTTTGGTTGGCATCATGAAGAACACGAGAGATAGATGATATGGCTTGAGATGCTAGCAATTTCATTGAAATACTGTTAATAGAATTTATTTCCAAAATTGTACTGTGAATGCTGCCATTTATAAAATGAATGCAAGAATTTCTTCTGAGATTGCTCATTCCATAAATATTTATTGAGTACCTACTATGTGCAAACACTTAGGAGACACAAGGGAGAAAAATTCCTGACCTCTTGGACCTTGCATTGTAGTAACCTTGCCACCTTCAGTCTTTTCTCCCATTCCCCAAGATAGTGAATCCAAACCCATTTAGCCTTTACAGCTCTAAGTCTCCCCATCTTTGTCTCATATCCTTCACTCTTAGTAGGTAACTCTGTACATCACTTCACAAAGGAAACAGAAGACAGCAATGCATTTTCCCCTCCACCTCCCTGTAGAGTAGAATCCAGCCTCATTCCCTTTCTTCCTGACTCAGAAGACTGGACAATAATTTTGAAACTTCCCCCAGGGATTGGGAAGCCCTGGAGCTATGAACATGCCTAAGTGTGCCATGGACATTTGTCCGTAACATTGAGGGTACCCAATATTTTGCTTAATCCAAGAATGTCTTCATTTGCTAACGTACTCCAAAGCTTTAGCATGCCCTCAAAGCATCTACTGCCTTTGACTAACTCATCTGATAACCTTAAAGAACACTGTACCCACTCTTATTCAGCATAGACAATCGCTTCTTACAACAAATCTTTTATCAGTTGTTAGTTAGTAAGTAATATAACAGAAGAGTGATGGGATTATAAATAGTGGTGTCATTAAGAAAGGGAGTGTCCACAGAAACTTCCCTTTTAGTTCCCAAGTCACAGAGATGCCAAGATTTAAGAGCTCAGCACTAGACCCTTAGTGTATACTAGCTAACCCGACACAGAGTGATGTAGTCAAAAGACGATGGGCTTTGGTACAGAAAAGTCCTTTGTTTAGATTCTAGCTCTACTACTTAGTAGCTACGTGACTTTTGTAAAAGCTACTTAATATCTGAAAAAAACAAGTTTTATCACTTGTAAAATGAAGATAAAATACAATTCCATCATGGTTATTGTAAAGAGTAGATGAGATAACACACCTAACATATCCAGCACCTTACTTGGGTTTAATGGCAACTGATTCAACATTAAAGGCAAATTTTCTCTAGAATTCCTGTCCCTGCTCCCTCCCTGCCTCATATGTTTGGGTCATAACTCTGTAATTGAGAGGCAGCTGATGGCTGGAGGTTCCCAGAGGAGTTGAGCAAACACACATGTTCCTGAACAGTTAATCCACTTAGACACAGCATTTGAGTAATTTTGGGTTGTTGTGTTGAGAGGCGGATCTTGCCTATTTGACACAAGTTTGAGTAATAGAAACCCAATGAGCCTTTTCTCAACAGAAGGCTCTTGCTACCTCCAAACAAAATGTGTTTGTGAAGAGTCAATTATTTTTATGCTGTCTTGACCAAAATTTGAGATGATCAGTTAGTAATAGGAATTAAAAGTAGAATATTGAGAGGATCATTCCATTTTCTACCCATGGAAAATCCTGCTACTTTGTTAGTAAGACGTAGGCTGGAGCAGAAACATGGATCAAGAAGCTTGTGCCTTCAGATTAATTTAGATATATTCACACACTTTTGATTAATGTGGGAGTTCTTGTCCTTCTAGATGGACTTGTTGATTCATTTGGTGGAATCTTAACTTCCTTAGTGAAGTGAAATAAGGATCATTTGCAAGGGATACAGCAGAGACTGGAGCACCACATTTGTTTTAATCCCTGGTGATATGCTGTGCTACAGATGAAAAATGCCCCATCTTTAGTCTCTAGAATTGGCTTGAAATTTACCAGTCTAATGCTGAATTAATATGGGAGTAGGATGAAAGTGAGAAATGGAAAATATTCTCAGAGGAAGCTGAAAAATAAAACAAAAGAAAATTTTGTTTTGATATATGTTATTAGCTACCACTAATGAATCTATTCAGTTGATGAGGTCCCACTGTTTATCTGCATTACTGTAGGGATAGAATTTGGGGGAGGGGCTTCTTTATCCCCCCTTACTTCAGAGTTTACCGTTTCTACCAACAATTCATATTCATTTGGTCTTAGAGAAACATTGGTATTAAATGATAATGGCAATGATAATCCTTAGGCCCATCTCTTTCTTTTCCTAGGACTTATCTATTCAGTACAAGATGAGAATAAGGAGTGAGGTAAATATACTCATATATTAATTCAAATTTACAAACTTTTCTTTTCAAGTATTTATTATCCATCACGCATTGAGTTAAGTACTGGATATGAAGAGCCAAATGTCATAATTTCTGTTTCTGTAATGAGTTTAATAGAAGAAAAAGTCAATTTATCATAGAAATCAGTGCACTTAGAGCTATGTCTTAGGTCAGATTTCCTAAAAGCACAGCCTGAGATGGGGGTCTTTGTGCAAGTGATTTACTGATGGAGTGTTTCTAGGAGAAACCTGGAAGGAAGTGAGGGAAGCAGATTAGGAGACGGGAAGAAGCTAAGCAGAGATGTGGGTGCTTAGCTGCTTGGCTTAGAGATTGTGAAACTGGCAGATCATTTTTTAAATTGTGTTCATTATTTATTACTGGAGATTTTCATATTCCATATCCTTTTTAATGGTGTTGCAAAGATTTCTGCACAATTTTCCTTTTTTAATTTATTTTTTATTGAAGCATACAGTAGTTGAATTACAATGTTGTATTAAGTACTGCTGTAGAGCGAAGTAACTCAGATATATATAGATATATATATACATATCTCCTTTTTCATATTCTTTTCTATTATGGTTTATCACAGAATATTGAATATACTTCCTTGTGCTATATAGTAGGACCTTGTTGTTTGTCCATTCTATATATATCAGTTTGCATCTGCTAATCCCAAACTCCCAATCCAACCCTCTTCCACCCCCTTCCATGCTTGGCAACCAGCAGTCTATTCTCTATGTCCTTGATTCTGTTTCTGTTCCGTAGATAGGTTCATTTATGTCATATTTTAGATTCCACATATAAGTGATATCATATGGTATTTGTCTTTCTCTTTCTGACTTGCTTCATTTAGTATGATAATCTCTAGCTGCATCCATGTTGATGCAAATGGCATTATTTCATTCTTTTTTTTGTGGCTAAGTAGTATTCCATTGTATATATGCACCACATCTCCTTTATCCATTCATCTGCTAATGGAATTTAGGTTGTTTCCATGTTGTGGCTATTGTGAATAGTCATACAATTTTCTTTCAATTCATAACCTAAAAATGCATGCTTCATTTAAAAACAAAAGGAGAAAAGAAAAGAGATTTTCTGTGACCTCCATAATTACCTTCTAGTCTCAGCCTGATCTCCAGGGGAGCTCTAGAGTATGAAGAACATTACAGACTTGTCCAACCTTGGGTCAAGAGACTGTGTACCCGGGCTTCCCTGGTGGTGCAGTGGTTGAGAATCCGCCTGCCAATGCAGGGGACACGGGTTCGAGCCCTGGTCTGGGAAGATCCCACATGTCGCGGAGCAACTGGGCCCGTGAGCCACAACTACTGAGCCTGTGCGTCTGGAGCCTGTGCTCCGCAACAAGAGAGGCCGCGATAGTGAGAGGCCCGCGCACCGCGATGAAGAGTGGCCCCCCGCTCGCCGCAACTAGAGAAAGGCCTCGCACAGAAACGAAGACCCAACACAGCCAAAAATAAATAAATAAATAAATTTATTAAAAAAAAAGAGACTGTGTACCCTTGAATCATCCAGTCATTTAATGAGGGCTCTCCTCGTAGGCATTTCTGGGTTCCTGTTAGCCAAAGACAATGCTCTGGAGAAAGGTACCTATGGGCCATTAGCAGCCAAGACTCACAGCAACTGGGAGACAAGTGCCCTGGCTCAGTAAAGACAGCCAGGTTAAGGCAGTACCTGCCACTGACCTACTAGAGAATGGACTTGAGGATATGGGGAGGGGGAAGGGTAAGCTGTGACAAAGTGAGAGAGTGGCATGGACATATATACACTACCAAATGTAAAATAGATAGCTAGTGGGAAGCAGCCGCGTAGCACAGGGAGATCAGCTCGGTGCTTTGTGACCACCTAGAGGGGTGGGATAGGGAGGGTGGGAGGGAGGGAGATGCAAGAGGGAAGAGATATGGGAAGATATGTATATGTATAACTGATTCACTTTGTTATAAAGCAGAAACTAACACACCATTGTAAAGCAATTATACTCCAATAAAGATGTTAAAAAAAATGAATACAACATGGATTCAGATCAAAGTAAGTCAGAGTTTCATTCTATAGACTGGCATTAAACAAACAACTATAGTACAATGTGAGAAGTATAATCATAAGAGTTTGTACAGGGTGGCATGCACGAGAGAGTGATTACCCGATTACATGTTCATTGGCACTTTATCTCATTGCACAAAATACTGGAGGTATTTTTTTTTTTTAATAGCTTTATCTTTCTAGTGGTAAAGAGTATGGTCATGGAAGTCTTTTCAGAGAAGGTGATAACTGAGGTAGATTTACAAGGAATAGGCTTTGAGAATGTGATACTGGTGAATGGGGAATTATTAAGAGTGCAACGTCTAATCCATGACCCTGAATTAAATCTCAGAGGGAACACTTTTTCAACCCTATTGCTATTCTATTCCATAATGGTATAATTAAGTATTTATATTTAGATAATACTATAATATTATATACATTATATTAAATAAGACTATAAGAAAGGAATAAGATGGGGCTTTAAGGAAGCTGGCCACTTACAATCCAATGATAAAAGCTTTTGTAAGAGAGTAAGCTCATAGTGATAGTATTTTTTTTTACAACTAGGAAGAAAGCTGTCAACATGAGCTTAATGCTACCAAATTGAGTCAAGATTTGTTGAAAGATATAGATACATTTTTGTTTAATAATGGACTTAGCCAAGTTAAATGATTAAGGTGTGTTTTCATAAAACATTTTTCCAAAGACAGTCTACAATATCCAGTGATATTTTCATTTAATAATACATTGTTTGACTTGATACATTTTGGAATTAATGTTGACTGTAGGTTTGTAGAACCTCCAGGGAAAACAGGCCTAACCCAGAAATGGGAACATCTCTAATTGGATCCAGGTTTTCTTTTCTTGTCTTGTACTCCTCCAGAGTTTATTTAGTTCTAGTGGTCATAAATAAAAGCTATGTTTCAGTGTACTTATCTGAAAAAAGATATTTTCTCAGCCTCATTCTATTATTAAAAAATAATGTGTCAGGAATCATGCTCACATTTGGTTCATCATTAAAATAATTTCCATAATAACTCTCTGAGGTAGGTACTTCTATTGTCCCCATTTACCCATGAGAACCTGACCTCTCAAATATCCATGTTTTAAGAACACAATAGAATTAAGTGAGATTTCTTTGCATGTGTGGCTAAGTGTCAGTTTCTATGGTTTTCTTATTCATTTTAAATCCTGGAACACAGTGCTTGGCTTAGCGATTGAGAAACTGGAAGACCATTTACTTAATTGTGTTCATTAGTTATAACTGGAGATTTTCATATCTCATGTCCTTTTTAATGGTCTTCCCAAGATTTTTGCACAATTTTATTTTGATTCATGACCTAAAAATGTACGTTTCATTTAAAAACAAAAAGATAAAAGAAAAGAGATTTTCTGTGACTTCCATAATTACCTTCTACATTTGCTTATTTTTGTGTGTATGTGTGAATATTTTGAACAACTGCTGGTATATCTGACATTCTACTTAAGAAACAAAGTTACATCATCCAAGTGTTGTGTTCATTCCTCTATGTTTCATGACTTGAGTGGTAGATGACTATAGAGAGAGGAAATTTCTTATGAAGAGAAATGTGAGGGAAGAGAGAAAGGGAAATATAAATACATATACATTCAAACACACATATACACACACACATACACACTCACGGGTAAATAACTTTAGGGCAAAATGTCCTGATTTAAGTAATATTTGAAGCTTGCCATCAGTAGGACTTTTACAAAAGTTTCTGGAACAAAGCTACATTAGGAAGTATTAGCAATTTACGTCTTTCTGAATTTTGTTATTCTTGCTTATTCTTTCCTGAGACAACAGAATACATTAGATTTTATTTAAATATAACAAGACAGACAGGCATAGGAAAATTGATCTTTTTATTTGCATATCTTCTGTCTTTTATTGCATAATTCCCCTATGGGTACATGAATAGTTTAAATTTGGGGAGCTATGCCTTTCAAGGCTGTGTTTCTGTAGGCAAAGTGGAAAGTTTAAAGTAAGCATCTAAGTAATTTATGAGAGGGGTAGAAAGAATCTTTATAAAGAAATTCTCTTAGCCAAATTGGCTATTAAAGAAATCCCTGATTAACCTACTTGGATATCTACTTATGTTCATTTCACTTGCAATGCTTAGACTCAACTTCGTGGCCTCTTGAGCAAAAAATTCCTTTGTGGTTCCAATTAAATCAGAATAGGCCTTGAATTTGCCTATTTCTCTTTTATATCTCCACATTTTAATTTAGGAGCAAGCAAGCATTCAGAGACGCTTTCATTTCTCTTGGCTAGTAATATCATCCTACGTTGGTCATCCATGGTTGGTTTAGTCCTTTTAAAGTTGTTTCTGGTAGCAGCACCTTGATTTTCCTTTATCTCCTCTTTCACTCTCAGTCCATGTGGTTTGGGTAAGGCAGTACTCCCTTTCTTACCCCCTCATCCATCTCAGCCCTTAAGGAGGTCATATGACCCAGGCCAATGACCAGAACCTCTCACCCTCATTGCCAGAATGGGCACAAGATCTGAAGCTGGCCCAAACCGTAGATATTCTTGTCCTTGCAACTAGACTATTCAATTAACAAAGTTGACCCTTGAACAACACAGGTTTGAACTGCGTGGGTCCACTTGTACGTGGGTTTTTTCAATAGTAAATACTATAGTATTATATGATCTGCAGTTGGTTGAATCTACGGTGCAAAACTGCAGGTACGGAGGAATCGTGGATGCGAAGGGCTGACTGTAAGTTATATGAGGATTTGCAACTGTGCAGAGGGTCAGCACCCCTAACCCACATGTTGTTCAAGGATCAACTGTATATTTTTAGGAGAATAAAGGGAATTTCGCTTCTCTTTTGGTTTTAATTCCTAAGTCCTTATAAACTGAACAGCCAAATGAGAAGATATTTTCTCAGCCTCATTCTATTATTAAAAAATAATGTGTCAGGAACCATGCTCACATTTGGTTCATCATTAAAATAATTTCCATAATAACTCTCTGAGGTACGTACTTCTATTGTCTCCATTTACCCATGAGAACCTGAAACAGACTTTCGAAGGTCACACGTGAATAAATAAATGGTAGTCTGGCTTGAACCTACTTAGTCTGACTTGAAATTCATGCTCTTAACCACTACACATTATCTCTAGAAATTCTAGTGAGCAGAAAGAAAGTCTACATTTTGTATTTTTGCAAAATAAAATGCATGTTTGGAACAGGGGAATGAAGGACAAGTGGGGGAAATATATGATAATCACAGAATCAGAGGGACCTTATTCTTTCAGCTATTGGAGATCAAGATCTGAGCATCTTGAATGGCGGTGGGACAGAGGTGGGTAACACTCAGTTAAACTGAATCCTGGCTGAGTACCTGCCAGGCTAAATCTACAACTCGAGGCAGCCTCGGGGCATCACATCACCTTCAGTGTGAGGGCCATAGTCTAGAGTATTCTGAGGTTTGCTAGAACTAAGTATGAGTCTGGTTTGGTACCCTGTTGCTTCATATGTTTGTTGATTAATTAATTTCTTTGTATGCAGTCAGTCATCCTTTCACTTTTTATTGAGCATCTGCTAAGTGCCAGGAATTAGTGGCCTAGAATATACCAAGGTATCTGCTTTCAAGGAACTCCTAGTCTAGAGCAGGAAATAGATGAGTTAAAAAGAAATTACAGTGAAGCAGTTAAGTGTTCAACAATTTTAGAAAAAAGAAAGAAAGAAGAAGAAAGAAAGAAGAGAAAGTATAATAGAGTAGATTTGGTAACTGGTCCTATTTTGGAACATACAGTTGAGCCAAGGAAGATACTTCTAATATTTACTTTTAATAATTTAATTAATTTAATTACGGATAAATTTACTTCTGGAAATGTTCCAAGATACCCTTCCTTGCTGGGGAACACAATAGTTTTATAAATAGCAATCTTCTCCTCTTGAGGTGGCAGGGAGCCATCTAAATTCTTCAGTACCTCTGCTAGAAGCTACATTTAAAGGATTTTATGCTGAAATACTGTGATATACTTGGGAAAAATACAAGAAATTAGATGCACATGAGGTCCAATTGATGACTAGTTGTATGATATTGTGCAAATTATTTAACATCTCCCAACCTTAGTTTCTGTAACTATAACATGGGGAAGAGTATATACAGTTGAAATGAATTAAGACATATGAAGTGCCCCTCATGTTACTAGTCACTTGCTCAACAAATGCTAGTTTTCTTTCCATGGTCCCACAGTTTCCTTTTTCTCATTTATCAAACTGGGAGGATAAAGCTTACTTGCAAGACTGATCATTCAATGAGAGAATGCATGTCAAAAAATGTTGGCATATAGTAGATGCTCAATAAGTGTCAAATTCTCCTGGTTTTTCTCTTACAGTCTTAAAAATATACATGGCTTTCTATCTTCACTGGCAAAAGTATTTCCCTGATAAATTCTAAGAAGAAAAAATTCCACATATCTGAATAATTATATTCTTGGCTCAGGGTCAATTATAACTCTACATTTTGCCTGGAAAGGCACAATAGAAACTTAAAGACAAAGCATGAGGCAGGTCACAAAGACATATAATGTATACTGGAACTAGTCAAGACTTTAGGTAAGATGATCTATATCTATACCCTCAATGGCTTCATTAATATTATCCTAGTCTTACCAAAAATAAAAGCAATGCATTGGAAATATAGATGGTTCAAGGAAAACCATTGCCTTATTTGTACTACGGAAATAGTAATTTAGAAATAAAATTTTTATTTCTTTATCATATGTATTTTTGGAGTATTGGGCCTAAACCTTGTGGCTGATAGTCTGGTTATGTAAAAGCCCTCTCCCTGCTGAAAAGTTGTTTCCTACTCTAAGTCCACTCTATTTTCATTTATGCCAGAATGATGAATAATGCATTGTGGAATTACTTTTTTTCTGATTTAACACTAGCATAGGAACTCCTCTCTGGAATAATATCTAATTAAAATTCACTGTGGCAGATGTGGGCTGTGGACCTGGTCAAAAGGCATGAACTTCCAACCCACCTCGTGATCGTTTTAGTAGAGGATTTCCCGGCATTACTTCAAATGATCCCAACCATGCATTGCAGGTAATGAAATAACAATTGGTAATAACAATTTCATACCCAGCTTCTTAACTCCTTGGCTGCTGTTGAATATAGCTTTATTCTCCATTTGCTGGGCTGGAACATCCCCTCAGATTAGAGAGAAGACAGCCCTTTACGGTTTATAATAAGCACAGCTCTTTCTGGAGTGAGAAACAACAGCATGGAGTCTGATTTTTTATAGTCAATTTTATTTCTACTTTAAGGAACAAATTATTTTCATTACATTTGTAAGTGGAGGCAGAATGGCTCTTGGTAAAAGTTAAAGTATGAAGAGTACCAGCAAGGATAACTGAAATCTACACATTTAAATCTATTCTATTTGATTTTTTTCCAAATAGATATTAGTCCCTATTAAATGCAAAAGAGTATGCTCAATACATATATGTTGGATTAAGTGTGTCACTATCCATTATTCAGATTGGCCCACCAACATTAAATAGGATCTTCCGATTTTATGCTGTTAAACAACTTAACTAGTCATAGATAACTTCTATTTCTTTTTGTCTTCTTATTGTTACCCATAAAGTTTTAGAGCCATACTACAGTCTCAGAATATATTTGCATAAGTAAAAGCTAATTTCATGAGGGAAATCTATTAAGATTCTAGGAGCATATCAAAGAGCCAAACAGGAGAGCTTTCTGTTTACCTAGGCTCTTTTATTCCTACCAGTATGATTTAAAATTGACTAGTGTGGCAGGTAGATTCTGAGATGTCTCTCAATGATCCTTGCCTCCTGGTATTCACATCCTCTTGCAGTCCCTACCCAATGAATGTGGGCTTGCCTAGTGACTTTCTTCTAACCCTGAGAACAGGGAAAAGATGATGGGCTGCCACTTCTGAAATTAGGTGGCATAAAATTATGACTTCCATCTTGCTACCAGAATCTCTCTAGTACCTTCTCAATTTGCATACTGCCATGTTAGGAAAGTACCTGTGGCAAGGAACTGAGGTACACTTCTAGCCAATAGCCAGCTGGGAACAGAGGTCCACAGCCCAACTGCTCGTGACAAACTGGATTTTGCCAAAAAGGCTGGGATGTGACCTTGGAAGTGGATCCTTTCTCATTCAAGCCTTCTGATGAGACCACAGCCCTGGACAAATATCTTGACTGAAGCCTGTGAAAGACCCTGAAACAGACAACTTAACCAGGCTGTGCCTGAATTTCCTGACCCACAGTAACTCTGAGATGATAAATGTGTGTTTTTTTAAGCTGCTAAATTTGTGATAATTTGTGATGCAGCAACAGATAACTAATACCATTAGATAATTCTCAAACCTTTGAAGTCTCATCAGCCCTAGCACTAACTTAACTGATAAACTACTTAGTTTTTACTTTACCTTATCTTTATTTTGCCTTTATGGGAACACCAATAAATAGTAAAATGGCCACAAGTCTAAGGGAACATAAAAATTATTCCTAGAGTCTCTATTGTCTTTTGTCCCAAGTCAGCTATTGAAGTTTGGTTGTCCAATGTTATCCGTGAGGGAGGACTTTGTTGCTTATTTTGCACTTAACCCCTTTGAGCCTCAGTGCTTTTATTCACAAAATGAAAATAGAGTCAAAATGGCTAACCTCTGTTAGTGCTTTATATTCATCGTCATACTGCATTGAGTGCTTTATATTCATCATCAACTTCAATCATCAAATAAATCTTAATTTGTGTGCTAAGAATCTCTGAGACAAAGAAAAACAATAAAAAGTATATTATTGAGTGATGTAAGTAAGACGGTAGAATAGAAAGCTCTGGGCTCTTCATTTACCCAACATACTAATTCAGTCATGACATGTGGACAAATTCCCCTTGTGAGACATCCAGAAACTGTTCAAAGACTCCTGTAACCTTGGCAAGCATGAAACTAGGGACATTGAAGTCAATAAGGAAATTTGAGACACCCTCTCTCTATAATCCCTACCCCCAGAACAGCACTATATGATTAGGAGGAAATCCCCAGGACTGTAGCCTCTCCCAGAGAAGGGAAAGACTTGAACCTGACATCTAATGACCCAACTTTTCTGAGGGCTTCCCAGAAGACAGGCTTCTGTATTGCTTGTCTCCAAGTGCTGATGGGACCTGGAATACTCTAGCTACCTCCAGACTATTGAGATCAGAGATGGTGATTTAGGCTAGAAATTATCATAGCCCTCCCCCCAGATCAGCACAGAGTGAGGAGAGGAAAAATACCAGCTTCCAGTTTCTCCCTGTGGAAAAGAAGATCACACATCCAATACACCAACTTTTCTGGAGACAGCCGAAAGGACTGACTTCTGTCTTGTCTGCCTTAAGCACTAAAAGGACCTGGCATACTGCTTTTGTCTGGGAGCAAATGAGAACAAAGATGGCAATTTGAACTAACAGCTGCCATAGCCCCTCCACCCAGTTCAGCACAGGGCAAATGGGCAAAGAACCCCAGATCCCTGCCTCTCCTTGGGGAGGGAAAGAGTTGTACAGAGCATCCAATAATATAACTTTTCTGGAGGCTGCTTGAAGAACTGGCTTCAGTCTCACTTGTCTTGGAGCACTGATGGGATTTGGCATGCTTTTGATGCCTGGGGACCACTAAGAACAAAGAAAGGGCATTTGACTATCATGAAGGTTGGAAAGGCCATCAAAATCTCTAGCCAGCCTGAGACTCAATGGATCCCAAACAAAATGAACCCAAAGAAATCCACACTGAGACAAGAGGAAAGAGGTGGAAAAAGTTACTGTACTTACTCTTCAAATATAATTTTAATGATATAAGAAAATAGTAACCTCACTTAAAAATCTCAAAATTAATGAAAAATAAAGTGACACAAATTTTTTTATGTGACTATAAGCATTTTTGTACCCTCCCTTCTAATCTCTTTCACATACACATATTTTTACCTGCCTGTTATCATACTTTTTATAGGCATTGCTATATGCAATATTTTAATGTAATTTTGAGTAACGTAGGAAATACACCCTTGACATTCAAGTGCATTACCAAATTTTTAAAACTTTTTCTATTTGACAGATGAAAAGTGTAATTTCTTGTACTAGTAAGACTGAATATCTTGGCATTTGTTTAAAAGCCATTGTTGTCTTCTTTCTTTAACAATATACATTTCACATTGAATTAGGCAGAATTCTAAGATAAGAATTTAGCCTGGTTGATAACTTGATTTCATCCTTGTGAGAGGTTGAGCAGAGAACCTAGCTACACTGTGTGGGACTTCTGATCTACGGCACTGTCGGGGAATACATGATGTTTTAAACTGCTAAGTTTGTGTTAATTTACTATATAGTAATAGGAAAGTAGTACACTCATGTTTCTATATAACTTTCATATTTGTTTTTAACATCATCACAGAATATGCCACATTTGCACCTGACATAATTAACCATTTTTTCACAGTCGAACATTTAGGTTGCTTTTAATTGTTTGCTATTATAAATGCTGCAGTGATGAACATGTTCATGTACATAGCTTTACCCATTTTTTATCATTTATTATTTCACTTGCTTTTATATTGAACAGGTAACGTATTACTTGTTTCAAAATTCAAATGTACAAAATGATAAACAGTAAAGAATTTTCTTATCATTTCTATGCCTCGGCCATATACTTTCCCAAGCTCAAAACAATCCAAATATTATTCTGAATCCTTCCAGAGGTGTTTTATGCTTAAATATAGCATACTGTATCCACCGTTCTGTACTTTGCTTTCTTTACAAAGCAATGTATCTTAAAGATTTTTCTATATCAGCACCTAAAGAATATCCTCTCTAATAATGTTCTTTGTATAAATACACCATAATTTATTGACTGATGGGAATACTGAGCTTCTTTGGAATGTTGCTCCTGGTCATGACGGACAAGGCAATATGGGTCATATTCCCATTAGGACAATCAGAAAAGCTAGATAAATGTTAAAGGGAAAAAACACCTGCCTGAAGATAGTAGAGGGTTAAAATGAGAGTGACGAATTACTTGGTCAGAAGCTGAGAGGAGTGGAAACCCTATGAGCCCAGCATTTGAGGCTGCTTTTCATCTGGGCTGTGAGAAGGCTTGAGAAGGAAGTTGTAGCCTCACGGGGTTAAGAGGAGTCATGGACCATTCAAGGAAAGAGAGCCCTAGTGAATCCCTTGGCTCTGGGCTGGGACTCCAAAGGGATGAATCTTAGGAATAAGAATTAATCCAAGGTGATATGACTCAAAAGGGACTTGACACATTCTCTTAGTTT
The DNA here is from genome assembly GCF_965194825.1 of Balaenoptera physalus. NCBI lineage: Eukaryota > Metazoa > Chordata > Mammalia > Artiodactyla > Balaenopteridae > Balaenoptera > Balaenoptera physalus. The sequence continues at coordinate 65,895,002 of NC_138895.1, read as the reverse complement.
TTGAAATTGCATTGAGATGATTCAAGATTGCTAATAGCTCTGGGTGGAAGCAAAAGTAAATCTTCTTTGGAGACGATAACAACATACTTGGGTTCACATTACTTTTAAAAAGAATTTTACGAGTGCAAAGTTCCAACCACCAAAGCCAACCGAACCAAACAACAGGCACGTAAGGAGACATGACCAGCTGAAGAAAAATTAATACAAACAATAGAAAATAGACACATATCCACAGGGGTTCCAGAAATTCAGAGACCAACCTGAAAATAAGCATTGTTATAATGCCCAAGACGATAATGGAAGAGGAAAAATAATCACCGGAGAATCAGAAATAGTATCGTTTTCAATCATTTGCTCTTACAAATAGGGCAGCAATGAATATACTTGTGCAAGTGTATTTGTAGAGGAAATAGTAGATGTGGTATTTCTGTGTCAAAAATATATGCAATTGTAATTCTGATAGCTACTAATAAATTGTCCTTCATAGAGATGTTACCCATTTAATTTCCCACCAGCAATGTAGGAAAGTGGCTGTTTCCCTATACTCTTGACAACTCATATATTAACAATGTTAAAAAGTATTTTCTAATGTGATGCGTTAAAATGGTTTCTCTGTAATTTTATTTGCATTTATCTTCTAGTAAGGTTGAACATAATTGCATATGATTATTTTTTTCTGTAAATTCCCCTTTAATATTTTTATTGATTGTTAATTTTTTTTCTTTTTTTTTATTCCAAAAATGAACGGTATTTTAACAGAATACAAATTCATTTGATTTGTTATATCAGTGTCTCTGCCACACGGCAAGTTTTGGTTCAGTTGGGAGGACAAATTGTCCTTAATCAGAGAATTAAGTACTCAGCTGGTTACAATGAATTTTCATTCTATGGGAATGCATTACAATTTGGAGTAGTCATGGAAGTTTATTATAGTGCAGATGGGGGCACGGTTTTATTTCTTTCTTAACATCTTTATTGGAGTATAATTGCTTGACAATGTTGTGTTTCTGCTGTATAACAAAGTGAATCAGCTATACATATACAAACATCTCCATATCCCCTCCCTCTTGCATCTTTCTCCCACTCTCCCTATCCCATCCCTCTAGGTGGTCACAAAGCACAGAGCTGATCTCCGTGTGCTATGTGGCTGCTTCCCACTAGCTATCTATTTTACATTTGGTAGTGTATATATGTCCAGGTCACTCTCTCACTTCATCCCAGCTTACCATTCCCCCTCCCCGTGTCCTCAACTCCATTCTCTACGTCTGTGTCTTTATTCTTGTCCTGCCCCTAGGTTCTTCAGAACCTTTTTCTTTTTTTAGATTCCATATATATGGGTTAGCATACGATATTTGTTTTTCTCTTTCTGATTTACCTCACTCTGTATGACAGACTCTAGGTCCATCCACCTCACTACAAATAACTCAGTTTCATTTCTTTTTATGGCTGAGTAATATTCCATTGTATATATGTGCCACATCTTCTTTATCCATTCATCTGTCGAGGGACACTTAGGTTGCTTCCATGTCCTGGCTATTGTAAATAGAGCTGCAATGAACATTGTGGTACATGACTCTTTTTGAATTATGGTTTTCTCAGGGTATATGCCCAGTAGTGGGATTGCTGGGTCGAATGGTAGTTCTAGTTTTAGTTTTTTAAGGAACCTCCATACTGTTCTCCAGAGTGGCTGTATCAATTCACATTCCCACCAACAGTGCAAGAGGGTTCCCTTTTCTCCACACCCTCTCCAGCATTTATTGTTTGTAGATTTTTTAATGATGGCCATTCTGACTGGCGTGAGGTGATACCTCATTGTAGTTTTGATTTGCATTTCTCTAATGATTAGTGATGTTGAGCATCGTTTAATGTGTTTGTTGGCAATCTGTATATCTTCTTTGAAGAAATGTCTATTTAGGTCTTCTGCCCATTTTGGGATTGGGTTGTTTGTTTTTTAGATATTGAGCTGCATGAGCTGCTTGTATATGTTGGAGATTAATCCTTTGTCCATTGATTCGTTTAAAAATATTTTCTCCCATTCTGAGGGTTGTCTTTTCATCTTGTTTATGGTTTCCTTTGCTGTGCAAAAGCTTTTAAGTTTCATTAGGTCCCATTTGTTTATTTCTGTTTTTATTTCCATTTCTCTAGGAGGTGGGTCAAAAAGAATCTTGCTGTGATTTATGCCATAGAGTATTCTGCCTATGTTTTCCTCTAAGAGTTTTATAGTGTCTGGCCTTACATTTAGGTCTTTAATCCATTTTGAGTTTATTTTTGTGTATGGTGTTCTAACTTCATTCTTTTACATGTAGGTGTCCAGTTTTCCCAGCACCACTTATTGAAGAGGCTGTCTTTTCTCCATTGTATATTCTTGCCTCCTTTATCAAAGATAAGGTGACCATATGTGCATGACCATATGTGTGTGGGTTTATCTCTGGGCTTTCTATCCTGTTCCATTGATCTATATTTCTGTTTTTGTGCCAGTACCATACTTTCTTGATTACTGTAGCTTTGTAGTAGAGTCTGAAGTCAGGAAGCTTGATTCCTCCAGCTCTGTTTTTGTTTCTCAAGATTGCTTTCCCTATTCCGGGTCTTTTGTGTTTCCATACAAATTGTGAAATTTTTGTTCTAGTTCTGTGAAAAATGTCATTGGTAGTTTCATAGGGATTGCATTGAATCTGTAGATTGCTTTGGGGAGTATAGTCATTTTCACTCTGTTGATTCTTCCAATCCAAGAACATGGTATATCTCTCCATCTGTTTGTATCATCTGTAATTCCTTTCATCAGTGTCTTATAGTTTTCTGCACACAGGTCTTTTGTCTCCTTAAGAAGGTTTATTCCTAGGTATTTTACTCTTTTTGTTGCAATGGTAAATGGTAGTGTTTCCTTAATTTCTCTTTCATATTTTTCATCGTTAGTGTATAGGAATGCAAGAGATTTCTGTGCATTAATTTTGTATCCTGCTACTTTACCAATTTCATTGATTGGCTCTAGTAGTTTTCTGGTAGCATCTTCAGGATTCTCTCTATATAGTATCACATCATCTGTAAATAGTGACAGCTTTACTTCTTCTTTTCTGGTTTGGGCTCCTTTTATTTCTTTTTCTTCTCTGATTGCTGTGGCTAAAACTTCCAAAACTATGTTGAATAATAGTGGTGAGAGTGGGCAACCTTGTCTTGTTCCTGAACTTAGAGGAAATGCTTTCAGTTTTTCACCACTGAGAACGATGTTGGCTGTGCATTTGTCATATATGGCCTTTACTATGCTGAGGTAAGTTCCCTCTGTGCTTACATTCTGGAGGGTTTTTATCATAAATGGGTGTTGAAGTTTGTCAAAAGCTTTTTCTGCACCTATTGAGATGATCATATGGTTTTTCTCCTTCAATTTGTTAATATGGTGTATCACATTGATTTGTGTATATTGAAGAATCCTTGCATTCCTGGAATAAACCCCACTTGATCATGGTGTATGATCCTTTTAATGTGCTGTTGGATTCTGTTTGCTAGTATTTTGTTGAGTTTTGCATCTACGTTCATCAGTGATATTGGCCTGTAGTTTTCTTTCTTTGTGACATCTTTGTCTGGTTTTGGTATCAGGGTGATGGTGGCCTCGTAGAATGAGTTTGGGAGTGTTCCTCCCTCTGTTATATTTTGGAAGAGTTGAGAAGGATAGGTGTTAGCTCTTCTCTAATTGTTCGATAGAATTCGCCTGTGAAGCCATCTGGTCTTGGGCTTTTGTTTGTTGGAAGACTTTTAATCACAGTTTCAATTCAGTGTTTGTGATTGGTCTGTTTATATTTTCTGTTTCTTCCTGGTTCAGTCTTGGAAGGTTGTGCTTTTCTAAGAATTTGTCCATTTCTTCCAGGCTGTCCATTTTATTGGCATATAATTGCTTTTAGTAATCTCTCATGATCCTTTGTATTTCTGCAGTGTCAGTTGTTACTTCCCCTTTTTCATTTCTAATTCTGTTGATTTGAGTCTTTTCCCTTTTCTTTCTTGATGAGTCTGGCTAATGGTTTATCAATTTGTTTATCTTCTCAAAGAACCAGATTTTAGTTTTATTGATCTTTGTTATTGTGTCCCTCTTTTCTTTTTCACTTATTTCTGATCTGATTTTTATGATTTCTTTCCTTCTGCTAACATTGAGGGGTTTTTTGTTCTTTCTCTAATTGCTTTAGGTGTAAGGTTAGATTGTTTATTTGAGATGTTTCTTATTTCTTGAGGTAGGACTGTATTGCTATAAACTTCCCTCTTAGAACTGCTTTTGCTGCATCCCATAGGTTTTCGGTCATCATGTTTTCATTGTCATTTGTTTCTCGGTATTTTTTTAATTTCCTCTTTGAATCCTTCAGTGATCTCTTGTTATTTAGTAGTTTATTGTCTAGCCTCCATGTGTTTGTATTTTTTACAGTATTTTTCCTGTAATTGATATCTAGTCTCATAGCCTTGTGGTTGGAAAAGATACCTGATACAATTTCAATTTTCTTAAATTTACCAAGGCTTGATTTGTGACCCAAGATATGACCTATCCTGGAGAATGTTCCATGAGCACTTGAGAAGAAAGTGTATTCTGTTGTTTCTGGATGGAATGTCCTATAAATATCATTTAAGTCCATCTTGTTTAATGTGTCATTTAAAGCTTGTGTTTCCTTATTTATTTTCATTTTGGATGATCTGTCCATTGGTAAAAGTGGGGTGTTAAAGTCCCCTACTATGATTGTGTTACTGTCGATTTCCCCTTTTATTGCCGTTAGCATTTGCCTTATGTATTGAAGTGCTCCTATGTTGGGTGCATAAATATTTACAATTGTTATATCTTCTTCTTGGATTGATCCCTTGATCATTATGTAGTGTCCTTCTTTGTCTCTCATAATAGTCTTTATTTAAAAGTCTATTTTGTCTGATATGAGAATTGCTACTCCAGCTTTCTTTTGATTTTCATCTGCATGTAATATCTTTTTCCATCCCCTCACTTTCAGTCTGTATGTGTCCCTAGGTCTGAAGTGGGCAGAGACAATACTTTAGATCAGACTATTAGGGAAGCCCAATGCCACTGAGAAGGTGCAGAAGTACAGGTGAAGTGAGGGACCAGCCATGCAGCTCTCTGAAGAAAGAGCATTCCAGGGAGAGGGAGCAGCACATGTAGGCCCTGAGACAGAAACACGCTTGGTGTGGTGAAGAAATGGCAAGGTGGACCATGGGGCTGGAACAGAGGTAGCCAGGAGCCCCACAGTGTACGGCCTTATAGGCAACATGAATAGCTCAGGAATCTTTCTTTACCCGGTACCTTTTCAAAGATTTCTCAACTAGCAAGTGGCAAATCTGGGGCATGACTTGGCCTCTTTCACTTCCAAATTTGGGATGGTGGCACATAAAAAGTGTTTCTTAGGTAAGCAGATAAGACACTGGATGGCATTGTTAAGTACCACACTGAAGCCCATCATTTTACCAATTTCTCCTCTACTACACCAGCATCCAGCATATCTAGAACCTGTCTGGTTCCATCTCTCCTAAGAAAGCAGTCCACATTCTAAGGGCTTCCTCTATTCTTTCCTTTTGCTCAAAGTCTGCTCATGAGACCACAAGGGCCAGCAGAGCGACCACAGAAGAAGATCTGGTATTTTCTGCTTTAGCTACTTGTCAAAATATAGTTCTAATCCAAACTCTGTCACACTCTCTAGTTGTGACACAAGACAAGCCATTTCAACTTTTGTTTTCCTCTCTCTGCAAAACAAAGATACTGATATCTATTGATATTTTCAGAGGGCGCTTTATCCTAGAAAGATGAAGTAATAACTATACAGCTGTTTCGGTCTCTTCTCCAGAAAGATGATATGTCAGCAAGTATTCATTAAGCAATTCTATGTTCCCTGCCTGTGCTGGACACCATGGAGCATAAAAAGAAGTAAACTGCCCATCCCTGACCACAGAGAACTCAAAATTCTCTTCAGGAGAAGAATGTGTCTCCATAAGCAATGACTAAAACTTAAGAATCTTCAAATTAAGAGAGAGGCCACAGTGATTTTACCAGGTCCCTTGCCCTACCCCCTAATGGAGGTGTCGTAGGAATCAGCTGACACCTGACTGGGCTCTAGGCTTCTGTGGATTAATAGGAAGCTTTGGTCCCCATGTCCCCCGTAAAGGTGTATAAACTCTTTGTTTAAAAAAAAAATCGGGGGCTTCCCTGGTGGCGCAGTGGATGAGAATCTGCCTGCCAATAGAGGGGACACGGGTTCGAGCCCTGGTCTGGGAAGATCCCACATGCCGCGGAGCAACTGGGCCCATGAGCCACAACTACTGAGCCTGTGCGTCTGGAGCTTGTGCTCCGCAACAAGAGAGGCCACGACACTGAGAGGCCCGCACACCGCGATGAAGAGTGGCCCCCGCACGCCGCAAGTAGAAAAAGCCCTCGCACAGAAACGAAGACCCAATGCAGTCAAAAATAAAATAATTAATTAATTTAAAAAAAATCGTATCGAGCTTTACAAATAGAAAAGGGATGTCAAGGTTATTTAGTCTTTCCAAGGATGTCAGGAACGTACAGCATTTATGTTCTGTTCATCAAGACAGATCAAGTGGTTGTTTTCTAGTGTTTTCTGAGAAGACCCTGTATCCATCCTCACCCTCAACCTTTCCCACTGGCCCAACCAAAGTGCCTATGATTTCCAATTCGGGGTCACTTCTTTGGAATAAACATATTTTGTTTATTGAAAGTCCTTGTTAGAATTCAAGCAAGTGACTAAGAAGAAGTAACCCATAAACTGATTAGCCTGGGTTAATATGTCATTTTCATGCCAAGGAGAAAGGCCTTAGGAGACTGTAAATACGAAAGATTTGAGAACAAGAGATAATGTTTGAGAGAACTGGGGCCAATGAACCCAGAATCAGAGATTCTAAAACCTTCATGGGGCAAGATAAAGACATGTGTCTACTGGGTAGAGTGCTCAAAGGAGAAAAAAGAACGTGAAGAGAAGATAAAGCGCGTAAGACCAACACTGGCAACTTTCTAATTTTGTCTAGGGCTGCTCTGGTGTTCTAGAATGAGACTGAACAACAGAGGCGACTTGGAGATACCTTGCTTCAATTCCTCCACTTTAAGTATAGAAAAAACATTACCTGGGGCATTTAAGTGACTTGCTCAAGTCCATTCAATGATACCCCACCTGCTTTGATAATTTTTTTTTTTTTTTTAAAGTGGTACTCTCAAGATTAGCAGCTTTGGTTAGGGACTTTCCAGATCCTATTTTCAAGGCTTTCAGTCTTGGAATTAAAGGTTATTTTATTTTGGTTATGCTGAATGTTTATTCCAGAAAAGGCTACCAGACAAGGTTCAGGTTGGGATTAGTATGCAAAGAAGCTTAAACCCCTGGCAGAGTACATCTCAAAATTAGAAGTAGAAATGCTCTCCTGGATCAGAGGTGGGTGCAATATGCAGACACATTTCCTCCTTTCTTCCCACACTCTCATCTTAAAAATAATACCAGACAGTACTAGACATCAAAGATAGACAGCTGAGACAGGAGGAAGTGACTGTTCAACAGGGAGGGATTCAGCAAGGTAAGTCCCTAAAAAATAAGGCCTGGTGATAAATGAAACAAAGCCATCACCCAGTTTATCAATGTCTCCAAAAACATATGGACCTAGCCCACACAAACACCATGAAAGTTCTTCCTGTAAATGTTGGTGACTGACTCAAGTTTGCAGATGAATAGTGCTTGATACAAACAGGTTAAAAAAAAATAAAAATATCCCACTTTCTTTTCTTTTAAGCTCAAAGGAAGGCATCATAGTACAATGAAAAAAGACTAGTCTTTGAGTCACATAGATCTGTTCTTTTCATTCTCGGCTCTGGATAAAAGAAAGAGTATCATAAGGAGAAGTGTGAAGTGGGAAATATCAGTTTTGTTTTACATGTTCATCAGCATCTGTAATTCTCAGGAACAGTATACACCTTGGTTAAAGGCAGTTTTAAGAAACTAATACGACCTGGACCCATAACACAGATCTGCTCTTTATTGGCTATGTGACCTTGGGCAAGCTATTAACCTAGCTTGTCTTGAAATAGTAATAATAAAAACCGATTTATAGGATTGTCATAAGGATTAAAATCGAAAAAAAAAATCACATTTAAAGCCTCTAGGAAAATGCCTTGCACACAGTAAGCACTCAACAAAAATATATTCCCTTTCCTTCAGGTGCCCTAGCCCTCTAAATATCTTGTCAACAATTTAAAATTTGAGTTTTTGCACTTTTAAAATTTCTTGGTCCTTTAAGAAAACCACTGAGAACAACACCTGGGATTTTAAGATATAAAAAATTGGAAGGTGTTCAATTTAAGAGTGATTTAAATGATGAGATAAAGATGTTAAACTCCTATATGGGAACAGATATTCTAAGCAACGTTAAAGATAACCAACAGACTGGAAGAAAATATTTGCAATGCAAGGGTTAATAGTCCTATTTTAATTAAGAGCTCCTATTAATAAGACAAATACGAATGTCAATGGGAAAAAATGGTCAAAAGATTTGAATAGACAACTTACAAAAGCCCTAGAAATAGTCACTAAGCCAATAAAACATGTTCAACTCAATTAATGACAAAAAAAATACAAAGTAAAACAATGAGGTATTATTTTGCTTATCAGATTAGCAAAATTAAATAGATTGATGATATCCAGATTGGAAAATTTAAAAGTCAAAGGGAGGGCAATATTTCTGGAGAAAAGGATGGTATTATTTGTGAAAGATTTAGATGCTTATACTCTTTGACCCAGAAATACAACTACCTAACCAATGATAAATGTACAAAGATATTTGCTGCAATATTATTTGAAATATTAAAATCATAGGAAACAAAAATATCAACATGTCTTAGGATGCTTTTGGCTGCAAGTAACAAAAACATTTCAAAGTGGCTAAAAAATAAAGTTTTAGTATCTCACATGTCAAAAATTTAATGAGACGTATATCTCAAGTGTTGGTTAATTTATTTGCTCAGCGATGTCATAACAATGATTGCTCCCATCTTTTTCCTCTGCTTGGCATGTAAACTTTGTTCTCACAATCACCCTACTTGCCAACATATGGTACCACAAATCAAGGTTTTTAACAATGTTGAACAAAAGATGAACAGCCACCTTTTTATAACGTATGGAAACATCTTTCCAAGAAACCTTCTGTTAGAATTCTTCGCATTTTCCCTTGACCAGAATCATATCACATATCCATTCCTAAGCAAATGCCTAGTGAGAGGAATGGGATTCCCTTCCTTGGTTTAAGAAAAAAACACCGCTTCCTAGCAGTAAGTGGGTCACCTAAACTGCATCTGGGATCTACCTTAAAGGAATAGGAAGAAGACATGACATAGAAATATTCTATACTTTGATTGAAAATTTGGATATATAGTTAGTTACCTCTGTTGAGTAAGATTGAGAGGTAAATGAGTCAGAATAGGAGAGGTTATGTTAAGATAACAAGTAGGCCCTGAATGCAAGAAGCTTAATGCAATAGCAATATAGGTTTCCTTTCATTCATGTCACAGTCTTATGCAAGTTGCCTGGCTCCCTTGGTATCTCACCTTCCAAGCAGTGACATAAGGATCCGGGTTTCTTCTAACTTGTGGTTCCACTTAATCTCACACATATCACCTCCAAAATCATTACAGAAAGGAGAGAGAACATGATGATGACTGCACAGGGATTTTATAGCCAGCCCTGGAAGAAGGTTATGTTACTTCCACTAACACGCCACTGGCCGGAACACACTTACACAGTCTTTCCCCAACTGCATGAGAGTCTGGGGAATGCGGTTTGCATGCCCAGAAAAGGAAAACAAAATCGCAGTTTGGTTATATGTAGCTTTGTCTCCATCAGAGGAAACTTTTTGAAATGATTTTTATTTTTTACCTTATATACTTGTCCTATTATTTTATTATTACTTTTTTTTGGCAAACAACTATTTGTACTTTGTAAATTAAAACAGTTTTGTACATAAAGGGAGAAAAACAGTACCTGCTTTGCCTGATAAGTACTTTTACCTGGCTCTGATAATATTTAATTGCATTTTCTTTGTATGAAAATCCTCTCTTTTTTTTCCCCATCATGGCGACCTCAATATAGAATAAGACTATAGTGTAGAGTCTGAAGGTTATGGATTCATCTCATAGCATCCTAAAAGGTCAAGGATTCAGAATCTGGGGAGGCAAAGGAAGTGAGGACATTCTGATCAGAAGTCTTAGAAACACACAGGGACATATGGGAATTGATCTTACTGCTTTTTTTTTTTTTTTGATATTTGTATTTTTGTTTACTTTTTTATTTTATTTTTCTAATTGTGGTAAAATACATAACATAAAATTTATCATTGTAACCCTTTTAAAGGGTACAATTCAGTGGCATTAAGAGCATTTGCAATGTGGTGGAGCCATCACCACTATCTGGTTACAGGATTTTTCATCACCCTGAATGGAACCCCATACTTATTAAGCAATCACTCACCACTTCCTTTCCCCCAGCCTTTCATAACCACTAACCTATTTTTTGTCTCCATGGATTTGCCTATTCTGGATATTTTGTATAAATGCAGTCATACAATGTATGGCCTTTTGTGTTTGGCCTCTTAGATGATTTAACATGAGTCAGTTACGTGATCCTGTGCTCATTTATCTGAAACCAGTCCTGTTCAGAAAAGGGACTTATTTCAGTCTGTAGCCTTTCAACACCATTTATTTTTCTCTACACAAAGAAGAATAAGCCACAGAGTAGTTAGAAGACATAAACATATATATAGGAAATTATAACAACATATGGTAAATGCAGTGATAGATATTTGCATGGAGTGTTCGGGAGGAATGCAATTGTCCCAAACTGAGCAGCCTGAGAGGAATTCAACAGAGGTGATACCAGGTTTCTTTTATTAGTGGATGAAGAAATATTAATAAAGCAAAGAGTCTTGGGAAAAAGAAAGGAAGGCTAGATAGAGAACAGAGAAAAGATATTGAAAAAGACACCTTGAGACGCCTTAAGCAAATTGACAGCCCAACTGTCTGCTAAATGGATTGTAACTCAGAGGCAAGGCCATGGAACATGTGGGATTAGAAGCAAAGATGGTGAAATTGGAAGAATACACTGTAGCAAACCTGCATCTCATCCCAGCTATTGTTGAGGCCAATATTTTACTCAAATCAGATCTCATCTCATAATCTTCAGTCACAATTAATTCACACACATTTTAATACTTGAGAATACACTGGCTTATAATCTTTATTCACATTATATTTCTGGTTGCCATGAGCAGATATTATCTCCTTTAAGGCAGAGACACATAGAAGACATTGCATTGAATTGTAAAGGAATGTCACCATCCCTTACAGGCAATGTAAAAACAAACGATTGTGACCAATGCTTGCTTTAGGACTTATGTGGTTTCTTGCCTGTGCAACATACCCTTTTCCTTCGGTAAATTTGATCTGTTTGTACTTCCTTTGTTTCCTATAGTTTTGCTTGTTCTGTCGATCAAGGCTCTTCCCATCCTCAAGTCAAAGCATGCAGACCATGAGCCCAGTTGGCTCTACCACACAGAGCCTAGAGATCCCTGGGAACTAAAGGACAGCCTCTTCCCAGGATTCAACTTTGGGGAGAGTGAGTTTAACTAGCTGACTTGGGATCATGTGCAACCCACCTTGACTGCTCAGGTACTAGTTTATTCCAAGCCTGTGGAGAACATCTAGGGTTGCAGTCACTGATGGAAAAACTCTCCCACTGAAGCATCAGCCTTCTAACCACCAACCCTTGCAAAAATTAAAAATCACTTCCATCTCCACCTCCCTCCATGACCCTAACCCCCAACTAGGATTTCTCTGTTCTTTAGCCAAATTCATATCTCCTGGTCATAAAAAATAAAAAAGGAAAAATTGTTATGTGCACACCTTGCATTGGGGTAATTTTCAGTGTTGTACACGTGATAATCCTGGAAGATCCACCTTTTTAGAAGAATTAATGGTTATCCCTAGTGCATGTGGTACCCAATTTCTTTACATCTTGATGAGTTTTAAGATAAGAGAAATAAAGGTAGAGAGACATAGATTTTTTTCTGAGTAACAAAGAAACGCAGAAAAGCCAAATTCTTGGAGAAGTACAAAAACAAGTGGGAAGGAATGTGGAATCTTACCACACATAATAGATTCAGGTAGCTCCAGGATAATATTTTTTTTTTTTAAAATATATTCATTACACTTGCCGGGAGACCTGAAAACCACTGCTTTATGGCCAAACAAAGCAGAGGAAGAATGTTGGATTGCATACCAACCCATTTTCCTATGCACATAGTGCTAGAAAACCAAAATAAATATTTTAAAAATACTCATCATGTTTTAGGCACTCAGAGAAGATAATATGTAAGGGACACTGATCTTTCCCACATCTTTAAGGGGGGGAACATTTAAAATGAGACAATTGGATTTTATATTATTATTAGGGGGAAGAGGGAAAAGATGTTGGGCCAGTGGTATTCACACTACTTGTAACTAACTCAAAGTACCGTATGTTAGGTACTATGGCAGGTAAGAGAACAGGCTTTGGAGTTGGGTATGTCTAGGCTTGAATCCGGAACCAGCTACTTACTTTCTCACTTGACTTCAGACAAGTTTCTAGGCTTCATTTTCCTATTTTTTACATAGGGATAATAATAATACCTATCTTACTGTATATGGATTTTTCTTGTTGAATTCAGTTGTTGTAGTGATAAACTGGTACCCTGTAGTGTTTTTGTGAGGATTAAATGAGATTTTATATATATATATATATATATATCTTACACATCAATGGTCAACAAATGTTTGTTATTATGATTACAGTATGTCTTGGTGCCATCTGTCAGACCAAAAATCTAAATAAGCCCAAGCCACTATTTCCTTTCTTAAGTTATCTCCCTCACTATTAATAGGAAGGTTGGTATCTGATCTTCCTTTGTTCCTTCAGCAGTGTCAATACTATGGTTCTACAACACTCTGCCATAAAATTTGGACTAATCTAGTATTAAGACATCAGAAATGACCTAGGCCTCAATGGGAAAAGCAAAATCACCCCTTAATTATCAAACATGACTCAAAATTAAATAATACATCCTTAAATTGCCACCATTATATCTGGAGAAGCCAGACTTGCCATCAAAATATCTGGAGAAAGCCATACCAAAGCATGGTAGGCAGCTCTGAGATGGTCTCCAGTGATCCTCACCTCTTGGCATGGTTGTAACTCATGCCCTTGTGTAATCCTCTCCACTTGAGTGTGGGCTGGACCCAGCTATTGCTTCTAACAAATAGAATACAGCAAAAGTGATACGGTGTCACCTCCACGATTGGTTCTAAAAAGACTCTGACTTCTATCTTGCTGGATCTCTGTCTCTTTCCCTGTTTCCTTCTCTCTCTCTCTCTCTCTCTGCCTTCCTCTCTCTCTCCTTCTCTCTCTCTTTCTCAGAGTCTTCTATTATTTTCTGACTTCCTAGCTCTGATGGAGCCAGCTGTCCTGATGTGAGCTTCCCTGTAGAGAGGCCCATGTGGTAAGGAACTGAGGTTGGCTTCTAGCCAATAACCAGCAAGGAACCAGGACCGTCAACAGTTTGCAGAGTACTGAGTCCTACCAACAGCCATGTGAGTGAGCTTGGAAATCCACCCTCCTCCAGTTAAGCCTTGAGATGACTATAGCCCCTGACACTCTGATTATAGCCTGTGAGAAACCCTGAGCTGAAGTCTAAGCTGTGTCTAGATTTCTGATCCCCAGAAACTATGAGATAATAAGTGACACTGATGTAAGCTGCTACGTTTCAGAGTCATCTGTTACATGGCAATAGAACTAATGTAGTATTTATTCTTACCAAAAAGTAATAAGACTGCTTAGTGGGTAAGGGGTTCGTTCCCTTTACCCACTACCATAAAAATGTTTTGGAACTAGATGGTGGTAATGGCTACACAACATTGTGAATATACTAAAGGTCAATGTCACTGAAATGTAAACTTCAAGGTGGTTAATTTCATGTTCTGTGAATTTTACCTCAATATTATTTTTTAAAAGGAAGCAACGCAAGATCTAAACAAAGAAACTAGGAGAAAAACAAGAAGATATTTTAACTTACATGTGGAATCTAAAAAAACAAAACAAACAAAGGTGCGATTTTCTTAATAAATAATTCTAGAATGATTTGGCCCCTTAAATTATGTAAATGTATAGTTTGATTCAAAAGTAAACTTCAAACAGCCAAAAAACAAAGTAATGAAAAGATTTTCATTTTTAAACCCCAGTAAACTTTTTGTGCAGCTAAGGGTAACTACTTCCAAACTTGGTTTTCTTCTCATGTACCAAAAGCTATCAAGGTATAGTCTGTAATCAGGAATTCAATTACAAACAGAAATTAGAACTTCTTTTTACAATGAGGTAAGATGCTGCATCCACTGTGGGCAGGAACAATTATTTAAATTATTTTGCAATTAAGAAAATGTTTGTCATAATGTGTATTTAGACCATACTGTCTCTGAGACTTAATATCTGCTTTTGGGAAATGTATACGCATCTTGTACTTGGAGCCAACACCTCTTCCCACCTCCATTCCCCCCGTGCCCCCCCCGCCCCCACCCCCCCGGCCCTGCCATTCCTCATGTTGCTGTATTAGATCAGTGGTTCTTAACTCTGTGTCAGAGAATCACCTGGAGAGCTTAAAAAATCAGGATCCCACCCTCTGAAGTTCTGATTTGTCTGTGCTAAAATGTGGCTTGGGCATTGGATAAAAATAAACTATTGTGTTTAAACACAACAGAGAAATAGAATAGAACGAATCTGTGTTGTAGATTGGAAGATATCAGTATTTGAGAAATAGACCGCTGAGGATTACTCTGTTCCAATATATCCTGGAAATGTGGGTGGGGCTGATGAAAAATAGTAGGGCCAAATCAGTGTCCGTAAATAACAAGGGATGTGGGCGGATGAAGTCTCAAACTGTGCAGGTTGATGAAAGGGGCATAGAGCCGAGAATAGGATAACAAGGCCAGGCAGAATGGTGTGTCCAGGAAGGGACTGTCCAGTGAAAAAGGTAATTTTTGGTGCTTTCTCCTTAGAGTGTCCACACTGTCCGTGGACATAAACATTTAGTCCATGTCAAGTCTCATTTATGTCTCCACACAAAATCCTCCATAATAGCCCTTAGTGACTGATTCAAAAATTGTTCATCTCACATTAAGAGCCAAACCACTAGCAAAGAGGGTGTTATGGGTTGAACTGCGTTCCCCCCCAAATTCATATGTTCTAACACCCAGGACATCAGAATGTAACCTTATTTGGAGATAGGTTATAGAGCAATGTCACAAAGAAGAGTCACCACCCTCCTCCCAAAGTTCAATTTTTAATATCAAAATATGTCACTGTAGATAATGGGAAATATTTACTTGGTCTTTTGTCTCCAGTTCCTGGCACAGAGCTCCTAAGACCCTTGGAATTTCCTAAGTGACGAGTGCCTTTTGGTATTCAAAACAAGCCTCTTTAAACCACAGCTGAGTTTATGGTAATAAGGCGACTTCTTCAGGGCCCCTAGACAGCTTCGCAATGGGGACTGCTCCCCCAAAAGACCAAGGCAAACTAGAGGATTAGAACTTTCAGCCCTATCCTCCAGAGAAAGAAGATGGGCTAGATAGAAATTGCATTCAATCACCAATGGCCAATTATTTAATCAATCATGCCTTAAATAATGAAACCTCCATTAAAACCCCTAAACAATGGGATTCAGAGAGCTTCAAGGTTGGTGAACAAACACGTCAAGGTGCTGGGGGAGGGTAGCATGCCAAGAAAGGGATGGCAGCTCCATGCCCCCTCCTCCATACCCTGTCCTGTGCATCTCCTCCACTGGGCTCTTCCTGAGTTGCATCCTTTATAGCAGACTGGTAATAGTATGTAAAATGATTTCCTGAGTTCTGTGAGTTGTCCTAGGGAATTGTTGAACCTGAGGAGGGGCTTGGGGGAAGCCCCTGAATTTGTAACCAAGTCAGACATAAGTGGGGGTAACCTGGGATCTGATACTTGCAACTGGCATCTGAACTGGGAACAGTCTTTGGGACTGAGCCCTTAGATCTGTGAAGTCTGATGTTAACTCCAGGTAATTAGTGCCGGAATAGAATTGAATTGTCAGACACCCAGTTGGTGTTCAGAGGACCAAAGAATTGCGAGGTTGATAGGGACAGAGTAAAGAGACAAAGTAGGTGATTAAATAGTTAATCCAACTAAGGGATCGTAAATTTAAAAAAAATATATGGGAGACCACTGTAAGTTAATGATCACTCAAGAAAGCAGGCTTGCTTATCAACAAAACCATGCAACAGAAGCATGAGACATGCCCCAAAACAATAAAACAAGGTGAATTGGGACCCACATCCTGCCCGGTGAGCTAAGTAAGTTAATAATTCCTAAGACCGGCTTCTCTGCACACACTAAAAACAAAAATATAAGGAAAAGGTGACATTATATAAAACCTGAAATGATTTACCATATTTTAGTATGTGTTACCGCCTTTTTGCTCATTTCCATTATGCCATGACAGCCCCAGTTTGACCATGTAGGGGCAAGAAACTACCCGGCCCAACGTGGAGGAGAAACTGATGATAGAAGCTTGATATCTACTCAAGAATGAGGGAGGAGGTGGTCTTCTCCCCCTCCCCACTTTTCCTTTGATTATAAAACTGTAGCTCAGTAAGTTCTCAGGGCAGCACTCTCGTGCCGGCCTGCCTATAAATCTCACAAGCACCCTTTTCTAATAAATCACTTATCTATCACTTTGCCTCTCATTGAATTCTTTCTGCACTGAGATATAAAGAACTGGAGCTCCTCGGAGACCCCAAGACACACTTCTGGGGTTTCAAAGTCACAAACATTCACATTCTGCAGGGCAAATAAGAAGATTATGGTCATATTGTTACCCATCCATTCGCTTACCATTTAAAGGACACCCACCACTTAGGAGGCTCTTGTGACTGCCCCTATAACTCAATGGGATGCAAGAGGAGACAGCTGCTTCCCAGGAAGCCCAGCCACAAATTCCCTAAGAGTCACCCTGGAGCTTGCGCTCCATCTTAAGCCTCCAGTTTCCTACAAAGCCTTCTTGAAACCCAGCTCTCCTTAGTAGCCTCTGCCTGGGCAGCGACTTGAGTGCAGACAGGAAGAGTGGGAGAACGTGGGTGAGGTCAGGAAGGAAACCAACCTTGGCTAAACCTCCCACCAGCCTTTTCCTTTCTTCTCCCTTCTACTCCTGTTCTTCAAGGCCTTTGTTCCCTCCCTTTGGCCAAGAACTAAAGGTAGGATGAAGTGCAAATTACTAGTTGGAGGCCACTCCAGTTTTTAAGTCACCCGCAATTCTCGTTCCCAAGCCAATTAGATCTCCCTGGGCCAAGTCAATTTCCTCTCACCTCTTCTATATACTTATCCCGCATCAACACTCCACATGCACCCCCAGAGACACCAGTGTAAGCCTTTTGCATTCCCTGCCTCTCAGTCTTCTGTTCTTTGATGTGGATTGATGGATTTGTGAGTTGCTTTGCTAGTTTTTTCTTGACTTTCCACTGCAGGTTGCTGTAAGTGGAGAACTATACAGGTTGGGCCTAGGTTTCAGGCAAGTATGGATTCAAATTCCTCTTGCTCTTTATTACCTATGTGTCTTTGTATAAGTTACTTAAAACCTCTGAACTGGTTTCCTTTCTGTAAAATGGAGATTTGAATCTAACAACCTGACATGTAGTCGGATTTAATTTGATTGTTAGCTAGGTTGGAGCTGTCACTTAATATAATTATATAAAATCATTAAGATCATATAACTTTTGGAGTAATCTTAGAAACTAAACTATTCTAAAAATGCAATTTGACTACTTTTTTTATCCTCCCAATAAATGTATGCATTATGGTTTAGAAACTTAATAATAAGCCTGAATGGAGTAAACTCCACAGCAAGAAAGAATACTTGAGAATTCTATATTCATCCCTCCTTACCCCCAGGGTTCTGATGGTTATGTGAGGGCAGAGTGGTTACATGCCCAGACAGCGGCAAAGAGATTTTCCTTTGTTCCTCCTTAGGATATTTCATTTGTAAACTTTAATGTGCAAAGTATTTTATGTTTGTATGCTGAAAATCAAGTATTAGGTATTGATATTTCATGAGTGATATCAGAAATTTTTAGAATAATTCTGTTAATACCCAATTTTTACCTTATACAATGATTTAGAATTCCATTTTTTAAATAACAGTTTATCTAATATTTTAATATAGCATGGGAAACTGAAATATAAATATATATACATTTTCAGTATTTGATTTTTTCAAATATCCAGAGTAATACATTCTTATAACGTGTGAAAACAACACTATAAAAGAACAGATGAGCACATCTGCTGGCGGCCACCACTTTCAATTACACTCCCCTGCCCTCCCCCCCACACAAACACATGCAAAGTAACTAGCTTCATGTGTGTCCTTTCAAACCATTTTCTTCATCAAATTTATACATGCATATATATACATCCATAGGACTTCTACTGTTATTGTTTTTAACAAAACAGAATTATAGTATATATATTACTATGCAATGTGGGCTTTTTTTCACCTGCTTATATATATGTAAAATGCCTATTTTTAGTTTTTGAAGGAACCTCCATACTGTTTTCCATAGTGGTTGTATTAATTTACATTCCCACCAACAGTGTAGGAGGGTTCCCTTTTCACCACACCCTTTCCAGCATTTATTGTTTCTAGCTTTTTTGATAATGGCTACTCTGACCGGCATGAAGTGATACCTCATTGTAGTTTTGATTTGCATTTCTCTAATAATTAGTGATGTTGAGCATCTTTTCATGTGCCTCTTGGCCATCTGTATGTCTTCCTTGGTGAAGTGTCTATTTAGGTCTTCCACCCATGTTTTAACGGGATTGTTTGTTTTTTTGATACTGAGCTCCATGAGCTGTTTGTATATTTTGGAGATTAATCCTTTGTCTATTGTTTCATTTGCAAGTATTTTCTCCCATTCTGAGGGTTGTCTGTCATACAGAGTGAAGTAAGTCAGAGAGAGAAAAATAAATACTGTATGCTAACACGTATATATGGAATCTTAAAGAAAAAAAAAAAGGTGCTGAGGAACCTAGTTGCAGGGCAGGAATAAAGAGGTAGACAGAGAATGGACCTGATGACATGGGGTGGGAGGGCGAAGCTGGGGTGAAGTGAGAGTAGCATCAACATATACACACCACTGAATGTAAAATAGTTGGCTGGTGGGAAGCAGAAGCACAGCACAGGGAGATTGGCTCCATGCTTTGCGATGACCTAGAGGGGTGGTATAGGGAGGATGGGAGGGAAGCTCAAGAGGGAGGAGATATGGGGACATGTGTATGCATATGGCTGATTCGCTTGGTTGTAAAACAGAAACTAATACAGTATTGTGAAGCGATTATACTCCAATAAAGAGCTATTAAAAAAAAATACCTAGTACCAGTAGATACAGATCTAACTTCATCTACTGTCTAAAGACTTTACACATATATTTATATTCATTGAAAATTTCATGCACAGAGGTTCATATCAAACATTTTGGGAAATTTTTTGTTCATTACTTATCATTTCCCTTAATTTTATTTTTTATTTCTCTACATCGTCCATCTCCTTTCCTATCTTCAGATTCATTCATTAATTGTGTATTTAAGGATTTTATCATATGGTTTTCTGTTTCTAAGAATTTCCTATTTACAGCCTATGTTCAAAATTCTATTGAGTTATGTTTTCATGTCAATTTGAATCCTATATATTCTTTGTGTTCTATAGATTTTAATCTGTTATCTGCATTTGTGTTGCAAATAGATTTTACAAATCTATCATCTATCCATTGACTTTGGTGTCTTCTGCCTTATCTATATATGTTTAAATGTGTCTGTCTTTTATACTATCTGGATTTCCTGTCCTGGTTAAAAAATTCTCTCTCACACATAGGCAGTATGTGTAACTTCCTAGATTTTCTTTTTTTTTTTTTTAATTAATTAATTTATTTATTTTTGGCTGCGTTGGGTCTTCGTTGCTGCGTGAGGGCTTTTTCTAGTTGCAGCGAGCAGGGGCTACTCTTCGTTGTGGTGCGCAGGCTTCTCATTGGGGTGGCTTCTCTTCTTGCGGAACGTGGGCTCTAGGCACGCAGGCTTCAGTAGTTGTGGCTCACAGGCTCTAGAGCGCAGGCTCAGTAGTTGCGGCACACGGGCTTAGCTGCTCCGCAGCATGTGGGATCTTCCCGGACCAGAGCTCGAACCCATGTCCCCTGCACTGGCAGGCAGATTCTTAACCACTGTGCCATCAGGGAAGCCCCTAGATTTTCTTCTAAAATTCTTATTTATTTCTTTAAAACAATTTTTTATGTTTAAGTCTTTAATTCAGCTGGAATTTTTTCTCATATATGATATGAGATGAGGCTCCCATTTCATTTTCTTCCAAATGAACTAAATGTCAACTGTGTTGAATAAATTATCTTTTCCCCCAATGAAATAGAGTGCCAATGTTATTATATATTCAAAATTCATAAATATTAGAGTTTATTTTTTGATTCTCTATTTTGTTCCAACGATCTATTTATCTATTTAAATGCCAAAATTCTACAGCATTTTAATGTCTGGCAATGCAATATCCTTATCATGATATTTATTTTTCATACTTTTCTTAGCTGTGTTTGCTATTTATTCTTCCATAAGAACATCCTTTATGAAATTACCAAAAACTCTTCTTACAATTATAATTGGAATTCATATTATTTTGGAAGCATTGATATTTTTATTTATTTAATGTTACCATTTAAAAAAAAAAAAAGGGTTCTGGAGAACCTAGGGTCAGGACAGGAATAAAGATGCAGGCGTAGAGGATGGACTTGAGGACACGAGGAGGGGGAAGGGTAAGCTGAGACGAAGTGAGAGAGTGGCATGGACATATATACACAACCAATTGTAAAATAGATAGCTAGTGGGAAGCAGCCGCATAGCACAGGGAGATCAGCTCGGTGCTCTGTGACCACATAGAGGGGTGGGATAGGAAGGGTGGGAGGGAGACGCAAGAGGGAGGGGATATGGAGATATATGTATATGTATAGCTGATTCACTTTGTTATACAGCAGCAGCTAACACAACAATGTAAAGCAGTTACACCCCAATAAAGATGTTAAAAAATAATAATAAATAAAATTTAAAAAAATATGATATGTCTTTCTAATTGCATATCCTTTTATGTCTCTCAATAAGTTTTTTCTTATAAGTTTTCTACTAAACTTTCCTATTAAGTTCTGATGCTTTTCTTCTTAAATTCACTCCTAAATACTTTATCATTTTTGTTACCATTACAAATGGAATATTTTCCTACTTTTATCTATGGATACCATTATTATAGAGAAAATCCACTGCCTATTATATATGTATCTTATATCCAGTCATTTTACATAATTTTCCTATTAGTTCTTATTATACTGTAGATAATGCACTTGTTGATTTTCTAGCTATACAATTTTTCATCAGTAAAAAGAAACATTTTCATAACTTCTTTTCCAAAGTTTTGCTTTTGTTTTAATTAAAACAATTTTAATATTTGACCATTTAGAAAGATATTTGTAATTTTGAGGGTGTTTGAGAGTAAACGATTATTTAACATTCATTAAGCTACTTTTACCATTTATAAATATCTGGGTTTTTTAAATTAATATTAATAATCTCCAACAATTAAAGGTGAATAAGAACTAAATGTTTACTTCTCCACATACATACCACATTATATGTTAAGATAAAAATAATCATACAACCATTTATTAGCAATGAGGAACCAAAACAGTCACACAATCTATTTCTAAATTCAGTGAAGCTCCAGCTTCTCTTCAACCTTTAAGAACTCCAAGGAATACCTTGTCTGGAAAGTTTACCCCTTCACAAATAAAGCAAATATTCTGATGGATCCACTAATCTTCTAGTCAAATCAGGTAGGGAACAGAGGCTCAAATGGCATTCTACACATAGAGGGCTGCCTTGAAGATGTTAGGTGAAGAACTAGATTCCAGCCAATAGCCATGTGAATGAACCATCTTGAAAGTGAGTCCTCTGGCCCCATTTAAGGCTTCAGATGACATCAGGTCCTGCCAATATCCTTACATTATGAGAGACCCCAGGCCATTACCATCTAGCTAAGCTGCTCCAAAATTCCTGACCCACGTAAACTGTGATGTAATACACCTTTGTTGCTTTAGTCCATTAAGTTTTGGGTTAATTTTTTATGCAATTGTAGATAATTAACACAATATATAGGGGATTTCCCTGGCGGACCAGTGGTTAAGACTCTGCAATTCCACTGCAGAGGGCATGGGTTCTATCTCTGGTCAGGGAACTAAGATCCTGCATGCCGTGTTGCATGGCCAAAAAAACCCAAAACACCACAATATATATAATATACTTTTTTATATCTTTCATCTTACTCTGTTAATTAATTTATTTTATTTTGACATCTTTCTTTTTTTCCTTTTTATATTTGCAGCCTATTTACAAGTAGAACTACTTATTAATTTGGGATCTCTACTATACTTTAGGTACTAATGGTTCCCTTCCCTTTCCTGGAAGTTACATTTAAGACCATTATTTCTCTATTAATATTAATTTTAGCTCAAAAACCCTCGCCAAGTGCTCTATTCCTCTACTACTTCCCTCCATCTCCCTTGCACCTCTTAGGATGAGACTTTTAGATGCCCCATTCTTCCTACCTCCACTTACAGATTCAATCTATCCCCCGCCACCTCTCAAACACCTCATTCTAATCTGTGATATGAGTTATTTGCTGTTAGTTGTGGTCCATTCTCCAGAATGTTCCTCCTATAGAATACCTGGATGACGTACACATTGTATCCTTTCACACCTAAAAATGTGTTTATTTCATTATGTTAGTGGAAGAGCATTTGGGCTGCTCATAGAATCTATGGCTGCACTTCTTTTTTCTAAGTAATCTGTAGATGTCATTCTGTGGTTGGCAACTCCTGGTTCTGCAGATGAGAAGTCCAATACCAACCTGAATTATAAAATTAGTCTTCAAAATAACTTGTTCTTTCTACCTGGAAGCCTATACATTTTTTTCTTTATCCTTGGAGTTTAGGAATTTAATAGGACTTGTCTCAATATATCTCACTGTCCATTCAGGTCTTTCTTTAGTTTAGGACATTTTTCTTCTATTATTTGTTTAATTATTGCCTTTCTACATGATCTTCTTGTTTTCCCTTCTGGAACTCTTATTATTTACATGTGAAGTCTCCTGTGACTATAAGTCTCATCTTTTTTTCTTTAATTCTATCTCTTTGTAGTTTGACTAGGTAGTCTCAAGATTTTCTCCACTTGATTTTCCCAACCTCTAATTTAAATCTCAGTAAGGACTATTTCTCCTTCAATTTATCCACTGATATTTTACTTCAAAAATAATGTCACTTAGTTGCCAGAATCACTTCTCTGCAGCAATGAATCTTCTTACCTGCTTTTAATTGTTATTATTCAAGTTGCATACACATCGTCCACCAGCTCTTGCATGGGCAGGGGTTGCATCTCCTGTTCTGCTTGTTCTTTCCGTCTCTGGGCAGTGGGAACCTTCTAGTGCGTATTTTTTCTTTGCTCATTTGGGACCAGCCACTGGACTATCCTAAGTGGCATGGTGGACTCTGCTCCCATGGGAGTAGATGTGGCCAGCAGATTTTCTGACTCCCATCTAATTACATGAGGAAACTTAGCTGTTCCTTAGTCTCTTCAAGCCTTTCCATCTCAGGAGTGGGGTGGATTCAGTTCATCTGCTCAATTTTTCCTCAGATGATCATAAGTGATAGACCAACATTGACCCATCCTCCCAGGATCTGGACCTGGTTCAAATCTTCATCCCAGTGCTTTGTCTGTGTTGGACCTGGGCTTTCATGACGTCCAAAACATGGAAAGCCCTGCAAAAGCCTTCTCATTCACACCCTCCAGGCTCTAACTGCCTTCTAGCCCTAAAAGCCATTGGGCTCACAAGGAGGCAGGATTAAATTTGAATTTGGGAATGACAAGGATGTTTTAGCAATCATATTTCCAGAATTCCTTTCTGTCTTTAGAATTTATTCCTTAACTAGGATGTGATGCTAATCTGTGTCTAACATATGGTGTTAGGCAACATCCCAACCCCCAAGCATCTATTTACATCCTCTTATTTGAATGCAAGCAGAGCGTTTTTGAATGTTGCCTATAAGTAGGATATTTCTGACACAAGCCATATTGCAAGGACAGATGATAGCTGTTGCTGATGTATGGGAAGATCAATAAAAAACATTTCACTTTTCCTGGCCTCAGTTTTTAATCAAATGGAAAGTATAACAAAAGAATAAGACAGATGGAGATGCCAGTAGCACCTTAATTACCAATTTAAGAACATGGCTTAAGCACTGTGGTAGCTAATTTCTAAAAAAGACACCCCTCCCTCCCACCTTTGAACCACCTCCTGGTATTAACTCATGTAGCCATCCCTTACCTATTAAATCTTGGCTGACTCTGTGACTCAGTTGTAACCAACAGAATACATCAGAAGTGATGCTGTGCCACTTTCAAGACTAGATCAGAAGAAGCCTTGCAGTTTCCACTTTGGTCTCTTAGAATGCCCACTCTGGGAAAAGCCAGCCACAATGTCTCAGAGAAATTCACTACTCTGAGACAACCATAATGTGAGGCAGCCCAAGCTAACCTTGTAGAGTGTCCATGTGGAGGGGTAGAGATGCCCAGCTAGCCCTAGTTGTTTCAGCCATCCCAGCCCAGGCAAAGATATGTCAGTGAAAATCTTGAACATTCTGGCCCTGGTGGAGAAAAACTGAGGATCTAGATGATGGCTGGAATCAAAGTTCAAAATATATGGCTCCAGTCAAGCCAGCTAAGTCAAATCTAGCTATTTCAGCCGACCTTAGGCTCTAGTCATCACAAAGCAGATATAGGTCGCCCTTGCTATGTCCTGTCCAAATTTCTGACCCACAAACTTGTGAACTTAATAAAAACGATTGTTGTTTTATACCACTAAGTTTTAGGATAGTTTGCCACACAGCAATAACTGGGAAAGGTGTACAATAACAATGGTCTTGCTGCTACCCACTCTATAACAGACAGCACTGGATAATCATAGCCTCTCCAAGCAGGGGTGCCCCAATATAATGGACTAGAACACATGCTTCCTGAAGGCAGACTGCCTTCCATGACCATGAGGAAGGAAGGAGCTGAGATACTCATACCTACTTCCCCTCCCAAACTCACCAGTCAGACAACTCACTCTCCTACTAGGGGAGAAATAAAGAGAATGAGGGAGCCTAAGATAGAAGGAATTTTTAGCAGAACATTCCTTCTCATGGAAAGGAATGGGTAGAGAAGAAATATTTCCCCTTCAAGGGTCCCAGATACCACAAAAAAAAGGATTCTGGCCCAGCAAGATGTATCCAGCAAATATTAGGACTGGTGGTTGTGAGTAATCTTGTACTTTCCACAAGACCCATACTTCATATGCACTTCAAGAAAAAGAGCTCATTGTAAGTTGAAAAAGCTACCTATAGAAATTTGAAATTATGTTAGTTTGGTAGGGCTGCCATAACAAAATACCACGGACAGGATAGCTAGCAACAGAAACTTATTTTCTTACAGTCCTAGAGCTTGGAGAAAGTCAGGTTTGGTTTCTCCTGAGACCTCTCTCCCTGGCTTGCAGATGGCAGCCTTTTTCCTGCACCCTCACTTTGTGCTCAAGTCTCTTTGTTTGTCCTAATCTCTTCTTATAAGGACACAAGCCCTTGGATTAGGCCTCATTTTAACTTAATTACCTCAGTAAAGACCCTATCTCTAAATATGGACCAGAAGATGGGGCTTATTTTACCATCAGGATCTTGTTTTTCCATCTTGGATTAAATCCCTCCTGCAAAGTGATTGTTTTTCTGCCTTGTTCTTAAGTCTTGCTTTCATGATAACAAACACTTGAGAGCAAAGAGGTTGGCAGTGCTGGGGTAGGGGGGTGGGCAGGGGAAGTAGGAGTGGGTAGGAGAGGTGGGAGGGGTGAGGGAGTTGGGAGGTTGGGGGGCGTTGGAGGGTAGAAGGTTTGGGCCTCCATTTACTTCCAATCACCAAAGACTACTGTTTGCTAAGAACCGATAAATGTGAAATGCCAACTTGTGTGTCATAGACCATGGGCCCAGCTCAGGGGTTAATTCAACAGTATCACCACTTGGCAAGGTATAGATGCAGGAGTTTATTTACCAACCTTACCACCCTCACCTAATGATGAACCCTCTTCATCATGGGGGCTCCTGGGTGCCATGAAGCTTCAGGGACCGGCCCCTCAGCTAACCTGGCCCACTTCTTGTCTACCTCCCTTCCATGCTTTGACGTATTTTAATCAGAGGAAAAGCCCTTTCTCTTTTCAAGCTTCTCTAGAGGCAGTTTCTCTCTCCTCTTCCTGCCCAGTCTTCAGTTCTCCTCTGTTGCTATTGTTTTTTCCACATTAAACCTTTATGGCTCATTAAATCCAAAGCCAGGATCATTAGCAACTGAAAAATCTGCGTTCCTCTTTTCCTTAAGGGTGGGAAGAGCTTAAAGTTTAAACTTTCCCTGAAGGTAAGGATAAATTTTTTTTTTTTCCATCCTTCTAATGCAGCAAAAGAGGAATAAAAAGCAAAAGTCAAGTTTCCATATTGAAATATTCTCTCATTCAGGGGCAGCCACAGAGTTGAATATGCAAAGCATATACCTACCATACACAGCTTCCAGTGATTTCCCAAACCTGGGCCGTGTTCCTTTCTGAGCAGCTGTCATTGTCACATATCATACCTGTTGTGACTATAAGGCAGGAGGTAGATGGGCTCCAGGTTAGACATTTACAGCCAGCATCCTGTTTACACTTCCAGACAGAAATAACAACAGGAACAGGGTAAACAGCTGGACTCTTCCTCCGGTGTTATCTTTCCTTTACGATAACAGTAATGGTGGGGCAGAGAGGAGATGAGTCCTGCCCAGATAAAAGATAAAGAGACCACATATTTTTCATTCTTGACATCAAGGAGACCTTCCCGACTACACGTGCGCAGAAAGGCTCCTTGGGGGTCAAAAAGGGAAGGGGGCACCACCCCATAGTAGGTGATGTCAACTTAACCATAGGCCTCTTTGCTAGAATCCATCTTGCCTCAGACGGGCGCACGCATACAGGGGAGAACCCTGAGATAAACCAAATACGGACTCAGAACCAGGCAAAGCAAGATGATTGGCCAAAGGAAACCTGGAAGAAATGCCCCATATAAGTGATTCAAACTGCCAGGAGGGCGTGACTCTCTCTGAGTCTGCCCATGTGTGCCTATTCACACGTATCCTTTTTCCTCCTAATAAACACTTTACTTGTTTCACTACTTTCCTTCTCTTTGTGGAAATTCTTTTCTACAAAGCCGACGGGCCAGAGGCCTTGTCACCGGCCCCTGGCCCTCGTGGTCTTGTGGCTAGGATTCAGCACTCTCACTGCCACGGCCTGATTTCAATTTCTGGCCAGGAACCAAAATCCTGCTTCAAGCTGCTGCAGGCTGAGGCCACCCAAGGATCAGCTAGGCAACGGAAATAAATTCTTTTGGAGCACCTCTGTACTCCAAAGTGGGTGGAGCTATTAACCTGCTTCAGGTGAGGCAATCTGGCCCTTTGGCCTGGGAGAAAGCAAGTCATCTGGCCTCAGCAAATGAAGGTTGGGAGCTGATTCAGACAGGAAGGAGGGACTTAATTGGGTGACCCATGACAGGGTTACCGATGTTAAAAAGAGAGAAGAACCCTGTTTTGAGATGTTAGAAGGATCAGTCTACAATCAGCTGGGCTCTGGGGAAGCTGAGTTTATCTAGTACATGGAACTAATCTGAGCTGGCTGGAAAATACACTATAGGTAAAACAAGAAGGACAGAGAGATGCCACTGAGCTGAGCTGGCAGACATATGGCTGGTTTCCTTTAAGCTGCACCTTTAACACACACTGAGGTTAGATTAGTACTAGCACACCTACCTATTTCTATTTCTTTTTTTGTTTGTTTTTGGTTTTTGCAATGGACTAAATGTTATGTTCCCCCCCGCCCCCAAATTCATATTTTGAATCCTAACTCTGAATGTGATGGTATTAGGAGGTGGAGCCTTGGGGAGGTGATTAGGTCACAGGGGTAGTCATGCTATTTCTGTTAGAGCAGCCTGAACTGACTAAGACAGAAATTGGTAGTGAGAGTGAGGTGCTGCTATAACAAATACCTAAAAATGTGGAAGCAGTTTGGGAACTGGGTAATGAGTAGAGGCTGGAAGAGTTTTGAGATTCATGCTTGAAAAAGCCTACATTGCCATGAATAGACAATAGGGCAATTCTGGTAAGCGTCCCGAAAGAACAGAGGAGAGCTGTAGAGAAAGCCTCAGTCTTCTCAGTAAGAACAGAATGTTGGTAGAAATATGGATGGTAAAGGCTATTCTGATGTGGTCTCAGATGGAAATGAGGAACATGGTATTGGGAACTGAAGGAGAAGCCAAACTCGTTATACAAAATCTTGACTGAATTGTGTTTGTGTCCTAGTGTTCTGTGAACACAGAACTTCCACAATGAAGCAAGTGAACAATAACATTGGGTATTTGGCTGAGGAAATATCTAAGGAAAATGTGGAAGGAGCAGCCTGTTTGCTCTTGAATGCTTATAGTAAAATGGGGGAAGAGAGAGACGACTTAAAGGTGGAATTGTTTATCAGAACGGAAGTGACACTTAAAGATACAGATAATTCTCAGCCTATCCATATTGTAAAACTGAGAAGGTCTATTTGAGAGACAACTTTCAGGGTGTGGCCAAATGACCAATTGATAAGGCGATTTAGTCAGTCCTCTAAAGAGAAGCCAGGAGCTATGGTTCAGTGGAAGAATGACCCCCCTTCTCCTCAAGGTGATCCAAAGCTCATGAAAACAATTTTAAAGGAAGGGCCACCAGTGCCTGCGGGACCTCCATGCTCTTTGGCTTGTGTGAAATAAAATTAATATTTTATGGCAAGACAATAAAAATTTAAACATAAAAATTTTCTCTGCCGTTTGGCCTCCTCTCTCCCCTCTACTGTGCATTGTGTATCTGCACTGTGCATTGACCAAACTTCCCCATCAGCAGAAATACCTGCTCAACCAGAAACCATAACCATTCTCTTAGCACCAACAAGACAATCCCTTAAAGATAATATTCCTTCCTGATCTTGTAAGGGGCCATGAGGACGCTTACATCTGGATTGTGTAAACTGTCAGTAATACGTCATTTAATGTACAGCCCTCGGTCTCAACAAATTTACATAACTGTGCTTTGACTTCTAACAGGCAGAACAGTTTTCGGAGCTTTCTGAGGGATCGTACCCAAATCCTCAATTTGGCTCAAATAAAATCCTCCATTTCTTTCTTAGATTGACTGATTAATTTTTCATCGACATCTGTTAAGGTGTCGCCTCACATCACAGGCTCCACTCCCTACACTCCAGCCAGGGGTTCCTCCTCGGCTCCCACCTCAGCACAGGGCATGGCAGTGACCCCTCTGGAGGGCGCAGGCAGCAGACACTGGTGGCACTGCCTTCTCACGGGCGCACAGAGTGCAGTTACCTGGGGAGCGGGGGCCATGGCTACCTCAACCTAGATTTGCAAGGATGGAGCTGCTCAGAGCCACAGGTGTGCCATCCAGGCAGAAAAACACTGTAGGGGTGGGGCTACCACAGAGAGCACCTCCCCCCCTTCCAGGGCGATGCCCAGTACAGCCTGGAGGCAGGGTCATCTCCCAGACCCCAGAGCAATAGAACCACCAGTGTGCGATTCTGGCCCCTGAAAGCCACAGGCACAGGAATACGTCCAACCCTTGAGAGTTGTGGTATGGGCGGTGTATCAGCAAAGCCAGGGGTACGGGGTCTCCCAAAGCTGGGAGGGCAGGGCAACTTGGAGCCTTGAGGGCCCAAGCCCTGCAGAACAAAGCTGGGGGGTCCAGACCTCAGTTGAGAAGGCAGGACCTCTGCTCCAGTACAGCTGGTGAGCAGAACATAAAGCCAAAGATTATTCTCACAGCTTAAGATTTCAGACATGCTTGGGATCTGTCATTCCTCTCTTTTTTCCTATTTCGACCTTTTAGAATGGGTATGTCTGTCCCGTGCCTGTCCCACCACTGTACTTTGGAAGCACATAACTTGATTTCACAGGCTCACAGCTAGAGGGGAACTGTCTCAGGATGAATCTACCTGAAGTCTCATCCATATCTGATTTCGATGATATTTAGATGAGACTTTGAACTTTCGAGTTGATGCTGGAAGGAGTTAAGACTTCTGGGGCTACTGAATGTATTTTGCATGTGAGAAGGATATAAATTTGGGGGAGACAGGGATGGAATGCAATGAGCTGAATATCTCCCCAAATTTTGTATGTTGAAATTCTAATCGCCAAGGTGATGGCATTAGGTAGTGGGCCCTGTGATTAGGTCATGAGGGCAGAGCCCTCAAGAATGGCCCTTATGAAAGAGACTCCAGAGAGATCCCTCACTCCTGCCATATGAGGTTACATGAAAAAAAAAAGGCTGTCTAGGAAGCAAGCCGTCACCAGACACCAGATCTGCCAATGCCTTGATTTTAGACTTCCCAGCCTCCAGAATTGTGAGAAATAAATTCTGTTGTTTACAAGCCACCCAGTTTATGGTATTTCTGTTATAGCAGCCCAAACTGACAACCACGGTTTTCAAGATTTTAAGACATGTATTTAATAGACTTTATTTTTTAGAGCAATTTTAGTTTCACAGCAAAACTGAGCAGAAAGTACAAAGGTCCCATTTACCCACTCCCAATATGTTGTATCTTTCAATGTCTTTTTGTTTTCTTATTATTTAAAAAAAAAATACCGAAATCTGCAAAAATTATCATTTGAATAGTTGGTATACATTCTGGGCTGGGATTCTAGAAGATATGAGTGATGATATTGGCAAAAGATGGGATGAGTTAGTATTTGGTCTCAACTGTGGCCTCACTTTGGAGTTACCCAGCCCTGATACTTGGGTCCAGTGCCAGAGATTAATTGGTCTGGACTGCAGAGTTAGAAGGAATCCAGTTGATTCTAAGTGTGTCAAGATTTAGGACCAAGTAGAAAGAGACATGTTCAGCCAAAGTGGGGAAGACTAGACACAGTTAAAGGTGCTTCTTTCATCCTGACTGAGGTTTTCTCTCAGCTTAGAGCCCAATGAGGTTAGTATGCATAAAAGTGGAAACTGAGGTACCAGCCCTTGGGGCTGCGGCTATCAGATCAAATCCTCTCTATTGCCATGGCCGCAGTCACAGCATCATAACCGTAAGCCATCCTTTTAGCTCTGAGAAATAGCTAGTCCACTTTTACTTTCAATCCTCAAAGCTAGTTTCTTCAAATAGAGTTTTGATTTTCCATTTCATTCTAAAAACTTTTTACCTGAACGTATGGAGAGCTTAGGTTTCAGCAATTCTCTTTGGAGCCTTGCAATTGCGAATAAGCTAGTTATTGCCTGACTATCTCACTGACATCTGCCTCTTTACAGTTTTCCATTTATAAATGGAGGCAGCTGTTGAAGAAAATGGAAAAAGGACAATCCAGATGCCCTCTCCTCGAAATCTCCATTTGTGTCTACAATCCTCTGGATTTCTGAAGCCTTTTATGACTAATACCCAGAGGCATCATTTAAAATGGACTCTTGTTTTATCGTTCTGAGAATGTTCATACGTTTTCCCCTCCTTTTTCAAATCCAGATCTACCTCGTTTGGCTATGCCCATGTCACTATTGGCAGCATAGGAGTCATGAATCCGAGCCCCAACTCTTTTGGGTTCCTCTGAAATTGGCTGGGAAGGAAGTAGTAAAATTATGGTTAAGTAGGATGTGCACAGGACTTTTTCCTTGCTTCTTTGTCAGCAAGAATAGTCCACTCCCCATTGTAGAAGCTGCCTGGAAAGGCATAAGAGATGAGGGGCTCTGGTCTTCCCATTTTCCAGCCCTACATCACGTTTCAAGTACAAGTTCCGATGTGCTGTTTCTGACACCTGCCCAGTCAGGGACTAGCACTGGGGAAGAAAGACAAGATCAGAGGTGCCCTTCCTAACAGTTGTCTTAACCAGCCCTCACTGTTGCCTTCAGGGACTCAGAGCCACCTCCGCAGCATCTGTAGGCATCCCTGGTCTAGCACACTGCACAAAACGCAGCAAGGCTCAAGGCCTTCAGTTCAAAACCCCCATAGCTATCTGGTCTTGAGGAGCTAACTCCATCTGTCCCTGGGCCTTTCCTTTTTTTTTTTTTAAATCGAAGTATAGTTGATGTACAATATTATATAAGTTACAGGTGTACAATATAGTGATTCACAATTTTTAAAGGTTATATTCCATTTACAGTTATTATAAACTATATTGGCTATATTCCCTGTGTTCTACAATATATCCTTGTAGCTTATTTTATACCTAATAGTTTGTACCTCTTAATCCCTTACCCTATATTGCCCCTCCCTCCTTCCCTCTCCCCATTGGTGACTACTAGTTTGTCCTCTGTATCTGTGAGTCTACTTCTTTTTTGTTATATCCACTAGTTTGTTGTATTTTTTAGATTCCATGTATAAGTGATATCATACAGTATTTGTCTTTCTCTGTCTGACTTATTTCACTCAGCATAATACCCTTCAAGTCCAGCCTCCCTCCTCTCTCCTTCAATGAGCCTGCACATCCCTAATAAAAGATGGAATACTATTCAGCCATAAAAAGAAACAAAACTGAGTTATTTGTAGTGAGGTGGATGGACCTAGAGTCTGTCATACAGAGTGAAGTAAGTCAGAAAGAGAAAAACAAATACCGTATGCTAACACATATATATGGAATCTAAAAAAAAAAAATGGTTATGAAGAACCTAGGGGCAGGACAGGAATAAAAACACAAACATAGAGAATGGACTTGAGGACATGGGGAGGGGAAGGATAAGCTGGGACGAAGTGAGAGAGTGGCATGGACATATATACACTACCAAATGTAAAATAGATAGCTAGTGGGAAGCAGCCGCATAGCAAAGGGAGATCAGCTCGGTGCTTTGTGACCTCTTAGAGGGGTGGGATAGGGAGGGTGGGAGGGAGACGCAAGAGGGAGGAGATATGGGGATATATGTATATGTATAACTGATTCACTTTTTTCTAAAGCAGAAACTAACACACCATTGTAAAGCAATTATACTCCAATAAAGATGTTAAAAAAAAAAAAAGAATACAAGAGTGAAAAGGGGAGTTAATTGCTTCGGGAGGTCTGGAAAGCTCTGTTTCCTGGCCTGAGGCCAAAGCCTCTGTTAGAACAGGAAAGTGTGTCTGCATTCTTGGGCTAGGCAAGGGGAAAAGTGCC
Source organism: Balaenoptera physalus (assembly GCF_965194825.1). Classification (NCBI taxonomy): domain Eukaryota; kingdom Metazoa; phylum Chordata; class Mammalia; order Artiodactyla; family Balaenopteridae; genus Balaenoptera; species Balaenoptera physalus. Next base: position 65,861,569 of record NC_138895.1, on the reverse strand, counting down.
TCTCATTCACTTCATGAGAACAAATAACATATCACATCATCCTGTCTTAAAAACTAACATTAACCTTTCTGCCATATACCATAGACCTGTCTTGCCGAAGCCAATCCAACCAGCCCATCTAGAAGGCAGTTACCTTTTGTAACCCCAACGGCCTTGTATTTGGGGTTATTCAATTAATTACTTTTATATTATCTAGTCACATGTATGTGAGTCTCATTTTCCTCACTGGAATAATAAGCCCCTTAAGTACCAAGAACAGAGGGTTTGCTTCATTCTGCCCACTGTGTAGGAGGTCAGCAATGATGATTTCCCCTTATACCAGGACCCCTGAAATAAAGACCTGGCCTTTAACCCATTTCTCAGCTAGCTGTACTTCTTTTAGATTAGTATATCATCCAAAGATAGAAAATACCCTCTATCCATCTCTCACCTGTTCCTCCTCTCCTCCAAAATAATGAGATGGAATCTCTTTTTGCCCTGATGAATAAGAATTTGGGCCTAGAATTAATTTGATTAAAGAAAAATGAACATCTCTCACATCCAAATGTTATAGTGAATCACACCTGTAAAAATGCATGGAAATAAATACACTTTCTCATAACTTATCACATGAATTGGACAAGTTGTATAGTCTTTAGGTGACCCACAATATTACATGTTCCAGCTTGTCTGTAAATTTGCTAAACCAAACTGCCTCTCTTCAGGCAGGAATCCTTGTTAGGATTCCATAAACAGCACCTCTTCCTCTCTATTTCTCTACCTCATCTATGAATAGAATCAAATTTTGAGTGTGCTGTGGAGTGGGAGATTGTGAAACTTCCTGTCTTTCTTCAAATATTGGATTGTGGGTAAAGTTATGGTTTTTAGGTGATGGGTCAATAAAGTTCTGTCTCAATCCCAGCTATAAGATCTGGGGTCCCTGTTATTCCCCCACAAAGCATCTATTACAATAGAGCAATTGTTACACTGATTAAAATGTTGCAAAAAGAACATTTTCAAGCTAGCATTTGAATCATACAGCCAATTCTTAAGAAAATTCACGTCGCATAACCAAAATTCAACTCGCATCTTCAATTACTCCTCCCCCCATCTCCTGTACTTCAACGTCCTGCATAAAATAACATGAAATTACTTCACTTTTACTAAATTTAGTATTGCCCCTGGAACCGATCAGATATTTTAAAGTTAGGGGGGTAGACAAGACTTACTGTTTAGTAGCGAAACTATTTCTATAAATGAAATAATTTGTTCTTGGGCATGTCCCACTTTACTGCATCCACTCACACATATTCCTTATTACTGCAACTACATTGCTTTCAGCAAATTCAGTGCCATCAAATAATTTATCAGTCAATTTAGAAAAGTGACAAGGCTCTAAGTCTGCTAACAGGGCAGTTCTTCATCCCCTCCCCTCTGATTGGCTGGAGGAGGACAAGATGAAAAAGGCAACTTAGGTGAGTGTCTCAGAAACACTGATATTGATGTTGATATAGATTCTTTGGATTTCATGGAGTTGACCCCTTTCCTCAATAGAGTAGACCCCCATCTTGGCTGCCCGCCCCCCTGCTAGCCTCATCTAACCCCCACAGTCCCCAAACTCTGTTCTTTGTTGACACCCTGCAGTCAACCTAGTTATCAATTTTCAGCTCCCGCATCTGGACTTCTTCCCTGGCATGTGAAGGCCACAGGAACAGAGGACAACCTCTTCCCTTTGCTGCCTGGAGGTGTCATGCCACTGTGTCACTGCTCCCCTGCTGCTCACCCCAGTCTCAGCCTCAGCAGACACGACCATGAGGACTGCGGCTCAGAAAACACCAGCAAATCAAAAGGATGGTCTCCTACTCCCCACAACCCCGTCTTGGAAAGACCTGTCAAGGAAATGCAGCAAGCCTCTTTTAATTTCCACTGGGGTGGGGGAAAAAAAAAAGAAAAAGAAAAAAGAAAGAAAAAGAAATCTCTGCCCCTCCGTGCTAGTCTAAAGTCACATTAGGAGTGATATCCTTTTGACCTTGTCTATTTAGGGTCTGCATTTTTATACTTGACCCTGAGCACCCACTAAAGCTTTGATTACCTTTAGGGAAAAGGGGAACAGGTAACACGGGGAAAGGTTTAACAGGTCATATGGGAAACGCACAGGGATGTTTTCCTTTAATATTTCTGATATCAGCAGCCTCCTAATGAACATTCATCAAATCTTTTTCTTTGTTGACTTTATTTTTATACTGTAATATTCTGAGGCTCAAGATAACCTGTGGGACAAGTTTTCATTTTGAGAATTGGGTTTTAAAGCTCAATGTGTATCTGCTAAAGGTAATCATTATTGTTAATTGATAAGCGAGAAGAGGGGAAATTTTATTTAAATTGCATCTATTAATCTTTTTATCCGGAACTTTGTACACTTTTCCACTTTCAAGACTTCTTTTAAGTACAGCAAAATTTATTTTAAATTGTCATATTAGTAAAAAGTATTACAATGAAATTGTTAAGAGTATTAATGGAACAAGCCCAGCTTCACTCTTGACACAGTTACTAGGAAGGGATTGCTTCACTGGTTTTATGACTCGAAAGTTATGTTTGTTAAACACCCTGTCAGAACAGAGTCATTTTCAGTATTAAAGATTCCTGTATTATTGTGTTAAGATTTGCCTGTGCTTTGGAACCTCCATAGAACACACTTTATTTTGGAATGTATTTGATAAGAAAGTTTAAACACTGTTTTCACCTCAGTGTAGAAATACAGTGGTTTTGTTTTTTTTTTTCTTTTAGTGCTGCCAAAATAAAATACTCATTTTTGCATTAAAAAAAAAAAAAGATAACCTGTGGGAGATAGTGGGCTACATAGAAAAACCAGAGATTATGGGTCAGGCGGACCAAATTGTCTTTAACTAGTTGTATAAATATTATAAGCAAGTTAGTCTGTTTCACAGATGGTTTGTTCATTGTTATACTGGATAATAGAAAACGTACCTCTTTAAGTTATAAAAATTCAGTGGAGTTATTTTAAGCACTAAACCTGTAAGCACTTAATAGTTTTGTGCAGTTTTTTTGTATTTGAAGCATTTATTTGAAATATTGATTAATAATTTCAATAGTCTATTCAATTGGCCATTTTAAAACTTCTGCTCTAAATTGTCAGTTCTAATCTATAGGCTTATCCAGCACTAAACTGTCACTGCCCAGGTATTGGCAAAGCTATGGGGGAACTGTCAGTCTCATACAAAGCTCATTGGAAGGCATTTGCCAGAAGGAAATAAAATTCTTAAATTACGTGCATTTTAACCTAACAGTTGCACTTCCAAAAATGTATCCCAGGAAAATAACCGGATGTGTGCAAAGATGTATGTATAAATATTTTTTATCATAGCACTTATACAGCTAATTATCAGGACAAACAGGGAATTGGTGCAATAATTGTATATACATACGGAGAGTATGTACGAAAGGATGATGTACTTTTATTTACTGATTTAAAAAGACATCCACCACATAGGATATGTCTGTATATGAACACACAAAAACACACACTACATACATGTATGTAGGCATGCACACAAACATATACCACAGTATGAGTCCATTTTATATGAGTTTCAATAAATACAGAAGCATGGTATCATATATACCATCATCAGTGCTAAATATTATAAGGCAGAATTATGGATTACTTAAAAATATTTTTCTGTATTGCTGAATTTTTGCAGTGAGCATATATCTTCTTTTGATACATGTCTCGTCACAGGGATTTTTATGCAAACACTCTTGAGAGAGAGCTCCTAGAAAGAACTCGGAAGGAAGCAGAATAGGGAAGAGAAAGAAGCCAAGCCTGCATGTCCTCATTCTCATCCCATGGGGAGCTTTGGAGCATGAATAGCAACACAGAGTAAGCCTTCCCTTGATGTAAGGATCCCAGCCCTTTGCATACCCAGAGGGTCAGCCCTTGGCTGGAAGCCCCTTCTAGTAGTGTGTATAAATTCCTGGGCAAGGTAGCTCCCATGAACTGAGGGCATTTCTCTGAAGAGGGGAGCAGCTGTGAGCTATGAGGAGTTAACCCTCATGGCAACTGCGGCACGAATGTACCATCATGAAGAGGAGATCTGAGTGGGACACCAACAATATCTTCTGCAGTCTATACTTGGCACCGCTCAGAACCTTTTGCTTTCTCATACTAAATTCAGTCTACCGAGGCACAGCTTCCCCAGAATTCTGATTGGTCACAAGAGTGGGAACTACATGCCCCGCTGTGCAGTTGATTCCAAGACCATAACTGATACTCATCATCTCCTTGATCTACCATCCATATTAGATCTCCTCTTCCTCTGACAGTTCTTCTGGTGGTATAGGTGTCTTGCCTGGTGGTCTGACCTATTCCCAAAGAGCCTGATTCCCTCCTTGGAATGTCCTTATCAGGCCAAAGTTATTGTCCTTCCTCACAGTTAAAAGTACCATGAGAGTACTTGTTGATGTCCCAGTGGGTCATCTAACTGCCAAACGTATTTCTTCCTGCCCCTTTCTATGAAGCAGCAGCCTTATTTCCCAAAAACGATCAGGGTCAATAGCCTGGCCTTTATGGTGACTCCTGGTGGCTTAAAAATTGTAATGTGACCAGTGGCAGCCATAGCTGTATGTTTAGTGGGACTCTTGCTGTGCCCCTGGTGGAACTGTCTGTTCTCTGAGACCCACAGAGCCTAAAGTGGCTAGGACAAAAACACAGATCGCCCTAGTGGGACACTGAGAATGATAATGAATGAGATCACTCCTATTTCTACCTCCTAGTTCTGCTCTCATGTTTATTACCTATCAAAACCTTGTAATATCCATTATTTTAATGTATTTATTGGAAGGATGGTGTTATCGTCATGCTGGCAGCCCAGCTGCTGCTTCAGTTGTCTAAACTCCACTCAGTCACGCTAGCAGCAGCTGGATCCTGAGTTATGTGGTCGGACCAGTGATCCCATGGTTATGTATCCACAGTCACACCTACTTTCCCATACAGTTGGTCCCTTGGTCTGAGGCAATGTCAGTCATTGCATGGAAGACCCGCCAGAGTGTTTGGTGTGGGGATAACCAGGTGATCAGGGCATCAGTCATTAGCGGCCAGCGCTCACAGCAGCTGGAGGATAGGTGCAAAGATGCAATAAAAGGGATCTGGGCAGGAAACCAAAACGTTTACTAGAGTGTGTATGACTTCGATAACCAGAAAAATGGCAATAAAGCTAAAAGAAAGATTTTATATTCAGCTATGTTTGTTTTATTTTAACATCTTTATAGGAGTATAATTGCTTTACAATGGTGTGTTAGTTTCTGCTGTATAACAAAGTGAATCAGCTATACATATACATGTATCCCCATTTCTCCTCCCTCTTGCATCTTCCTCCCACCCTCCCTATCCCACCCCTCTATGTGGACACAAAGCACCAAGCTGACCTCCCTGTGCCATGCAGCTGCTTCCCACTAGCTATCTATTTTACATTTAGTAGTGTTTATATGTCCATGCCACTCTCTCACTTCGTCCCAGGTTACCCTTCCCCCTCCCCATGTCCTCAAGTCCATTCTCTACATCTGCGTCTTTATTCCTGTCCTGCCCATAGGTTCTTCAGAACCATTTTTTTTTTTAGACTCCATATATATGTGTTAGCATATGGTATTTGTCTTTCTCTTTCTGACTTACTTCACTCTGTATGACAGACTCTAGGTCCATCCACCTCACTGCAAATAACTCAATTTCATTTCTTTTTATGGCTGAGTAATATTCCATTGTATAGATGTGCCACATCTTCTTTATCCATTCATCTGTCAAGGGACACTTAGGTTGCTTCCATGTCCTGGCTACTGTAAATAGAGCTGCAATGAACATTGTGGTACATGACTCTTTTTGAATTATGGTTTTCTCAGGGTATATGCCCAGTAGCAGGACTGCTGGGTCATATGGTAGTTCTATTTTTACTTTTTTAAGGAACCTCCATACTGTTCTCCATAGTGGCTGTATCACTTTACATTCCCACCAACAGTGCAAGAGAGTTCCGTTTTCTCCACACCCTCTCCAGCATTTATTGTTTGTAGATTTTTTGATGATGGCCATTCTGACAGGTGTGAGGTGATACCTCACCGCTGTTTTGATTTGCATTTCTCTTATGATTAGTGATGTTGAGCATCCTTTCATGTGTTTGTTGGCAATCTGCATGTCTTCTTTGGAGAAACGTCTATTTAGGTCTTCTGCCCATTTTTGGATTGGGTTGTTTGTTTTTTTGATATTGAGCTGCATGAGCTGCTTGTATATTTTGGAGATTAATCCTTTGTCAGTTGCTTCATTTGCAAATATTTTCTCCCATTCTGAGGGCTGTCTTTTCATCTTGTTTATAGTTTCCTTTTCAGCTATGTTTTTAAAATGTCGTACTTAGCTACAATTTAAATCCAAGTACTACATGAATTTACATTCTCATCTTTCACACTAGGGAATCAATAGATAGTATCTAAAGTTGATAAGTCAAGAAGTAGAATTATAAATGTATTATTTTAAAAAATTGAAATTAGATCTTAAAAATAAACACTCAGATTAGTAGTGAAAAATACAGATTTCATACAGTTAAGTGAATTAAGAAGACAAACATGATAAAAATTGACAATATTTTTCCTTGTGGAAGTTTAACAAAATAGAGCTTTCAAAAAGAACATTCCAGATATAGAAAAACTTCAGTTTCAATGTTTAAAGACCATACTTCAATCAGCAAGATAAACATTTTTTGTTATCTTATCTGCGTCTCTTATTGAGATTGCCTCTAAAAAAATATCAAACGCCTGTTTGAAAGAAGAATGAATAAACAGGTATGTCACCAGCTGCTCAACAATTGGTTAAGGGACCAAATGTGTACGTCTTCATTTGCCAAAATCCCCACTGACCAAATTAAAGTTAAATGATCTTGGCTTTCCTCATTTCCTCAAAGAAGACTTTAATCTGTTAGGAATGCAAGAGGAATACTATTCTGTATTAGAAGGGAGAGAAATCCATACTTATTTCCTTCAGTCCTACCTTGTTTTTCCTATTTTCCCTTTATCACATTACTGAAGAAAACTAAAAACTAAAAATAAATTTTAAAAAGCCTTGATTAGAGACTAAGGTGATGATTAAGTTGACACTGTAAGTTTTAAAAGCTGCGATGAATCTATCATTATAGAGCCACTTTCTCCTCCTTTATTTGGTTCACACATTCATTTGACCAATATTTTGATCATCTCTTATGTGGCCAGCACTGAAATGCACGATAGAGCAATATCACTGAACGAAACAGACATGGTTCCTACATTACTAGAGCTAAGGGTCTGGTCCAGGAGTGTGGTTGGGTTGGTTTAAGGCTGCATCCCAATGGAAGCACGATGGAATACTTTTAATTTATTGGTGTCCATTGCTCAGGTCTGCATAAATCAGTACCAAGTATACATCCCCAGATGATACTGAAAGCATTAAAAGATTTCTGTTTCTAACTCTTGTGGTCTTAATAGGCTGGTTAAATTCCTGGGGGATTAAGGTGAAAGAAACTCAGGACTGAATGTGTTTGTTTCTGTGTATTAGATAAAACAGCCATCTCTCCCAGTCTTGACTGACTGGTCTCATGTAGGAGATGAAACACTTCAATCAGCTCAGCTGGGCTCCTGGCTGCCTCTCAAAACTTTGTGATTGTCCAAGCTGTCTTCATTGTTTTTAGTGATTCCCAGTAGTTGAGAGAGTGTGACAAGACCCTTCAGTATCCCAAAGGGGAGGATCACATTCAGCCTTAGATGCAGGCTGACTGGAAGCCAGACTCTCAAGCAGCAGCTGCGAAAGCATGCAGTCATGCCCCTTCCAGGGAGAAATTGGGGGATACTGTGCTTCTTTGGAATACTACCATAGATGTGGGTTTTCAGCTTTGTTTTATTTTGCTTTCTTGAGTTAGCACATTCATTTTTATTGAGATATAATTCACATAACAAAAATTTACCATTTAAAAATGTACACTTGAGGGACTTCCCTGGTGGTGCAGTGGTTAGGAATCCGCCTGCCGATGCAGGGGACACGGGTTTGAGCCCTCGTCCGGGAAGATCTCACATGCCGTGGAGCAACTAAGCCTGTGTGCCACAACTACTGAGCCCACGAGCCACAACTACTGAAGCCCATGCGCCTAGAGTCCATGCTCCGCAACAAAAGAAGCCACCACAACAAGAAGCCCGTGCACTGCAACGAAAGGTAGCCCCCGCTTGTCACAACTAGAGAAAGCCCACGCACAGCAATGAAGACCCAACGCAGCCAAAATAAATAAATAAAAATGTACACTTGAGTAGTTTTTATTGTGCAAGTGTCACCTCTTCTAATTCTAGAACATTTCCATCACTCTCCAAAGAAATCCCATACCTAGTAACAGGATAATATCCTTCCTTTCTCCAGCCCCTAGCAACCACTAATCTACATTTTATCTATGAATTTGCCTACTCTGGACATTTTGTATAAATGGAAGCAAACACTAAGTGGTCTTCTGTGTCTGACTTAGCATAATGTTTTCTAGGTTCATCCATATTTTAGCATGTATCAGTACTCGGTTCCTTTTTAAGGCTGAATAATATTTTATTGTATGTATATACCACATTTTGTTTATCCACTCAGCCCCTGATGGACATTTATGTTATTTTCACTTTTGAGCTAGCATGAATAATGCTGTCATGAACATTTTTGTGCAGGTTTTTGATTGAACATATGCTTTCAGTTCTCTTGGGTATATACGTAGGAGTGGAATTTCTGGGTCACCTAATTATTCTTGTTTAATTTTTGAGGAACTAGCATGCAATTTTAAGTGAATTAAATAATCATCATTCAGCACTATTTGTCCACTTTCATGCATGATTTATAACCCTCTTGCCAAAGAGAATTTGAGATGGCTCATAGCGAAAAGAAGTACAATACAATAGTTATTTAAAAAAATTAATACAGTAAAAAAGCACAAGATATGTAGTATACACATAAGTGGTTCTTAATCTTTTGGGGCTATGTGCCCCTTTGAGAAGCATATAAAAGCCATGGACCTAGCTTAAGAGAGGATGATATTCAAGAAGGGAAGACCCTTATATCTTGAACATGGAATAAGATGGAGTCAGTAATTGAGTGTTATATTTGGTTTGGAAGTTTCCAGGAGTCAAAACTACTCCTGCTATGGAAAGGGGACCCTAGTCTTTCTAACTCATTTCACAACTGTAACACAACAATTACTTTAGATTACCATGTTGTAGAGCAGAAAACAACTATAACAGCATACCTTAAAGATGATTCGAGGAAATCTCTACTCTTAAAAGCCCATGGGCACAACCCAGTCTTAGAGACATAAGATAAACTGGCACAATTTCCTGCCGAGTGCCAGCCTGCCTCCAATAGCAAAGACGAGCTTACCCACACCTTCTGGAAGGCTCCATTCAGCTTCCCCATTCAGAGCCAAGCCTATCTACTCACCAGCCCCAGAAAGAAGTAAGTTTTTTCTTTCCATGGTACCTGGTCTAACTTATTTTCTCTTACTGAATTAATAATAACTCTCTTCCTAGGAGAGTTGATAGTTCCTTCAGGGTATATCCTGGTACAATGATCCAGACAAGACAGTCTCAACTGTCAACAGTTTATTTTACCATCAAGCTTATTTAGTTTTAAATTCCATTACTCTGACATCCAGTTGTTTGCTGAACCTGGTTTGCACCAGTGAATAAGAGTCAATTATGCACATAAATTTCTAACTCTGCATTCAGTGACATCATGTTGTTAGTTTGAAATGGACCATGGTAGGAGTATTTACACCATGGGAACTGGCAAACATTACACATCATGGGTTTTTTTCCCCCAAAGAGCTAATTGTTAAACCTTTACCAGCACAGGACTGCTGACACTCTAGTCTTGGTGGCATCACATCAAATCTTACCAGTCTTACCAAATCTTACTTATTCCTTTTATACAGTGCTTTATTCCAGCACTGTGCCTGAGTAGTTCACACACACACACACACACACACACACACACACACACTCTTCATGGCTGCTTCCATTTCAGAGATAAGAAAAGTGATATTTAGAAATAGTAAATGTCCCAAGTTACACAGCTAGAAAGCAGCAGATTTGAAGCTCAAACTTAGGTCTTTTTGACTCCAAAGTCTACACGTATATGTGTATGGTTTATACAATAACATTCTTAAAACCAGTCACTATTCTAGTATGAAAAATATTGCATGTATCCATATAAACTTGTGCTTTCACGTCTTATATCCTGGCTGAAATACAACCAAAAATAAGTTTGAAAAAGAGTATTTTTTTCATGGTAATTGCTAAAACAAGGCAGCTTTACTTACCTTGCAAATTAATTTGGGAAAAATTTTCATTGTAAATCCCTTTTTGCTTGCTAATCCTCACCTCCTGAGGGATTTGAAGAATAATCATAAATTATCTCATTTCATATGAATTCCTTCTTATCCTCTCCTCCCATTTATACCTCCCATTTATACCACTGCTCTACTCTGCCTTTTATTCAGGGATCATTTTTAATGTCAATTTGTACCTTTTTTACCAGACCATGAGTACCAGTATTCATTTCGCTCCCTTCTCTGTTCCTAGAATAGTACTGTGCATAGGGTAGCTTCTCAATAGATAGCTGTTGCAATGAAATGAATCATCTCAGATCTTGATCCCAAAAGAGCTGATACTTGCTTTAATTTATTTCATGAGCATTCTTTCACCTTGCTACAATGACAACTTACTGCTTCCATATCCAATGCTCACCTTTTTCCTAAACTCATAATTCCCTGTAAATTTTAGCATCAAATCACATGTACAGCGGGAATACTAGTCAGGACATAGGGCACCTTGTCCACTTGCTATAACACAACCCAGCTCACAAGTTCCTGTCTAGTATTGCTTTACTATTTCCCTGAAGAGAGTTACATAGTTTAGGCTTTCTCTGAACACTGGTACAGAATTGCCCAACACTCATGAGAGTTTGCATTATGGAAATACTCTACCCTGTCTAAGATTATATATTGCTAACATGTGAGTCTATAAATCATAGATGGTCTGAAAGAGGCATTCTAACTCTTAATGTATGTTTTAGTATATTCTAAATCTGAGCACCACTGTCACAGAAACTGTATTTGCCATTAACCTTAGCAGTCAATGACCTCGTGTCACCAGGTCCCCAAAGCATTAATCATTATATCCCACCACTTCCACCCTCCTTACCTCCAAATATGTTGTATGTTGCCATATTTTGTTTTCAGGCCCTCCAGGATTGGAGGGTATAAGGTTCTCTATAAAAGTACTCAATATACCATTAATCTGAACGTCTTGACACTTGTCAGAAGGGACAAAATTATTTTCTTTCCAATTTCAGCCTGTTAATCTTACCTAGAAGCCTTTGTCCCAACCTACATCATTTTTCTCCCATATCAACCTTTATAGGGATTTTTGTTTTGTTAGAACTTTTGTAGCCCTTACTCATAAAGCATCTACTTAGGCCTCTAATCATTTAATTTTCCTCTTCAGTTAACTCTCTCTAGGTAGTACAAATCAGATTATCACATTACGTATTTGCATTATTTCCCCAAAGTGAATCTCACAAATATGATCCCACTAACCATTCTCACAGCTCCAGAGAGAAGACATGAGGGAAAATAGAGGTGTTTATGTATGGAGGAAACTTAGTCATGGAGCATTTCAGTAAAAAGTGGGTTTGAACCTAAATATTATCCTACACAAACCAGACTGGCTAAATTTTACAATATCAGGCCACTATACGTGTTTCTGGGGAAAACAGGACATGCTTTCATCCATTCTTCCACTCTTGAAAATACAGAGTCCCCACGTTATTTCACAGAGCAGCCTCAGGTTTCCTCAGAAACAACTTGCCACAAGGCCTCTGGTGAGCGTTACCATGACACCTGTTTTGCCGGTATTGATCCTGGCTTGTTCTGGCCCTTTGAACCACCTTCCCCACCTGATTCTGGATCAATCTGCACGATGCTCTACATCTTGAGACATGCAATAGAGAAGTGGTTAAAAGCACTGGACTTACTCTTGAATTTGAAATTCAATTCTACCGCTTGAACAAGTTTCTTCGGGCTCCCATCTTGCTGTTTCTTCATCTGCACAATGACAGTTAGTAATAGTCCTCACAGGACTTTTGTGAGGTTGAAATCACAGAATGTACATAGAGCCCCTGGCACTGTGTCTAGAACGGTACTTGCTAAGGAATAGTGACTATTTATCATTATCATTATTTTTGCCACGCACACTGCCCGGGCTAAACTGCTAATCCACTAACAGGTATAGCTTCAGGTAAACCCTCTTTGTGTCCTGATGAAGTACATGTAACAAGTTTTGTGTCCCCCCCCCCCACCCCCCCTGCCTTCTCCCCAGACACAACTTCCTTCCTCCCTGTTCAAGTCCAGAGCAAAGGACTTGAGCATCCAGATTTCCTCACAGGTCCCTTCAGTCGGCAATAATGCCTGGGGCCTCATAGCCCGTACCCCATTTAAGTACCAATTATAACAATCTCTTAGTACCTGGTTCTACTACCACTGATCCAGTGCCGTAATTTTCCAGCACAATGCCTCAGCATGGAACTGTGTACTCCAGGAATTTAAAGAAGATAGAGCCCTTTTAAAGAAGCAAAACACAGGTTTGGAGGAGATTCCCACTACCATAGCCCATGAGCTTCCCTCTGGGCTGCTTTAAAAGAAACTATTTTTGCCCTGATGCTCACAGAGACACCTGGGATTATTCTAGCAATTAGCAATGATGACTTTTTTTTTTTTTTTCTCTCTTTGCTCCTGCTAAAACCACCTGCTTGTCCTTGGAGGCCATTGACAAGACATAAGAAATACCTTCTGGGTCTTGACTATTTAATTTCCAAGTGTTTATTCAGTGTACTCCTGTAATTTTTGTGAACTGGATCGAACCACATAAAGCTTCTACATTTGCATTACTAATTAAATTACTCAAAATAAATTCACCATTGTAATCTAATGTAAGGTGTGAATTTATCGTTCAAAGAGACAAGAGACAAAAAAGCTAAAACAAACAAGTGAACAAACACTTACAGTTTAACTGTAAGTGGACTAAAGTTTAACCAGGGCAGTGATGGTGATAAAAATAATGATAATGATAAAAGAGTCAATATTCATTAGCAAGTACCACGCTAGATATAGTGCAAGATCCTCTACATACATTGTCTCATTTCACGCCTGTCTGAAATGCTCCTGCAGGCATGATTCAGGAAACAATATTATCCTCAGTCTCCATGGAGTAGCATGGAGGTACCTTTCAAGGACAGTAATCCCTCTGCAGAGACTGTCCTCATTCCCAGAGTCCAAAAGTTAGCTTGTCCAAGGTCAAATTAAAAGGGGCAGGAGAATCTAAAAGACATTGTCTAACCTCTTAAATTTCTAGCAAATAGAGCATCAAAAATGCCCTTAATGATTCAAGTTTTAACTGTATAATCCACCATAAAAAGAAAATACTGGATTCTCCTACATTTTCTAGCACAAAGTCTGGCTTTACTAGAAGTCCAGTTAACCACAATTTAAGTGGGATTTACTCACCCTCATGTTTCTAGTTAAACATCTATGCAACATAAAGATGAAAAAATATATATATATACATATATATATGTATATATATACACACACATATATATACACACACATATATATATGTATATATATATACACACACACATACATATATATATATGGAGCCACGGGTTAATTTAAAAGTGAAAAACCATGAGAGGAATAGCCATTTATTGAATAAAATGTTGGGCTATAACAGTGGTTCTCAACTGGGGGCAATTTTTCTCCCCAAGGGACATTTGGCAGTGTCTGGAGACAGTTTTGGTTGTCACAAATCAGGAGCAGGGGGCACTACTGGCATCTAGTGGGTAGAGAACAGCGACGCGGCTAAACATGCTCGCATAGGATGCACAGGACAACCTCAAAGGATTACCCAGTCCATACTGTCAATACTGCTGATGTTGAGAAATCCTAGTCTGGGAAAATATAAAATTCCTTGCTACAATTATATTCCCAATTCTCTAAAACACCTCCAGAGAGAGGGTTACACAGCTCTCCTCTGCAGATAAAGTGGAAAATGTGGGGAGAAAATCAGTCATGTTTCAACATCATTCCTTCTGGACCAGTGTGAAGCAACCAGTTGGGATAGTTAAAGGTTGGGAATAGGCAGATCTTGAAGAGATAGGGGGAAAACTCAGGACTGGCTCTGAAGAAAAAAATCACTAGGGTGGTCCCCTTGGGCTGATCCCAAGTTCCTTTAATCCTGCTGCCTCCTCTTCCTGGCATCTCACATTCTCAGTATTCCCCACCGGATGCTCCCTGTACAGAGGCTGTCCAATATAGACCCTCTTGATGATCTTTCAGTCAAAGAAACTAATCCGTTATTGGACAGTACTTATCTAGAATGTGTCCTATGTTTAAAGAGGGCAAGAACAAAGATCGAGCATCTTCTTTGTACCAAGCCTGAAGCTAAGTGCTTTACAAGCACTATCACAACAGAACTGTGAAACAGGTATTCTCAGCCTCATTCTACAGATGAAGTATCTGAGGCTCAGTGTAATTAAATCACCAACCTAAGATCATACAGTTAACAACTGGTGAAGCTGAATTCAAACCCAGATCTTTCTGACCCTGAAGCCACAGCGTTTTCACTTTACCACACTGCTTGCTAGGTCATGTTTTGTTTTCTTCTATTAACTGGTGCATGCATCCAGAAGTCCCTGAAGGGCTCACCTTACTGGTAGTAACTGCAGACATATATCCACTTTGTCTTGACACATCTTCCAATGAGCAGGTCCATCACTGCCCATTAACTAAATCAAGCAGGCATGATGTTCAACCACCTATTCAAAGTGTCACGACTAGGAGAACTTCGAAATATAACTCAGGCAGACAAGTGTTCCTAAGACAAAGTGCCAATCAATACCATTTATGAATAAGTATTATAATTATAAGCTGAAGCCTGACTTCTTTTAATATATTCAGCAGCATAACTGAAACATCAGTTCCCTGCCCATCTTGTTTGACCCTGAATCAGGTCACTTTTATCCCCTTGGACTTCATAAATGCAATGAGTCATATCTTTATAAATTATTTCCTTACAGGGCATCAGCAATGAGAGTAGCTTTGTGTGCTCATAGAGAAATACCTAGGAGGCATAGGGGCCTCTAAAAATCCTCATCTTTATTCCATGGGTTCTTAATTCATGAATGGGTTTTAAGAGATCCATGTTTGTAAAATTTCATAGGAGTATTTTTCATGTAATTTATATAAGCTTTCTTCAAAGGTAACTATGGTTCCTGAATTTAGAAATAATACTCTCCTACCCTACAGAGCTTGCATTATAATTTTTGCTCCTACTCCATTATCCTGAGTTACAGTATAAAGGACTTAACTCCTTAATACTAGCTTAGGGTACTGGGTACATGAGAACAGGAAGCATCCTTGGATCTGTAATCCACTATCACTACATGTTCAAAGGTTCTGGGGATCCCATGGTCTTCACCAAGAAACCATCTCATCCACTGGTGCTGGTCACTTATAGGTGGTAAATATCTTTAAACTCAATAAAATCTTAGCCCAAAGAGTAACTTTCTAAGGGTGAAATTTTAGACACTGGGGACAACGAGGGAGATATTGAGACCTCAAATCATAGCACCTAAGACAATCATTCTGCTTTACTTTAAAGCCAGTCTTTTCCCCAAATTATGGAAAACATTTTCTTCATATGGTACTTTAAGCAGAATATTAAAGAAGATTTTTTATAATCTAAAGAGTTGTTGAAAAGTAGGATTTTAATATTGTTAATACATAGAAGAATTCCTTGAATTTTCTATCTCGAGCTTATTTCTCAATAGATTCATGACTGGCATTTGAATTATTCACCACTATTTACACTCAGCAATTCTCCCCAATGTGGTCTGATCACCTCGGAAAGGCTATATTATCAGGCAAGGAAAAAAATCCATAAATCAGGTAACTGAAATGATTTTGTAAGTAGTATGACATGGTTTTCTATAATGTCACATTAACTATGAGCATAAAAGAGGACTGGGAATAAATCGAGCTCACAGCATTAAGTAGATCCCTTTTCAGCATATGGGAAAGAAATCATGCAATATCTATCATGTTACATATACCAGAATGCCTATTGCTATCAGAAGTGTGAGGCTGGGAATCTCTGAATTTCAGAAATCTCAGAAAAACAAGACAGGAAGTGTGGTAGATGGTATAGACTGGAGTAATGGCTCCTGTTCTAGACCTCTTCCTCCATCCATACCTTTTACCATGTGATTCTGTAATTCTTCCCATAAATGAAGTAGAATAAATCTCCTTGCCCTCTGACTTCATGCTTGGCCATGTGGCTTGCTTTGGTCAATAGAACAAAGCAGTGGTGATAGTAGTGTTCAGTTCTGATATGAGGCAATAAAAAATCTTGTATGCTTCTGCTTGCTCCCTTGACCTCTGCATCTCTGTGAGAAGAGCATGCCCAGCCTGCCGGTCCCAGGAGGAAGATGAGAGACCCGTGGACCAGAGCCACAGGAAGTAGCTGCCCTTATCAAGCTCTTTCTAGCTGAGCCAAGCCCCCACCTCTGCAGACATGATCTGAGAAACAAATGTTTGTTGTTGAATGCTAGGGATGTTTTGTACCATTATGTTGTATTACTGTGGCCACAGTTGACTGATACAGGTGGGTATCTGTTTTGTGTTCCATGATGACTTTAAATGCAAAGTTAACAAAGTTAACAAATAATGATGACTGGGTTTCACCCTGAAATGCACCAAAAATAGAAAAACTAGAAACAAGGAAACCAGGAAAAAAAAAGAGTAAAAAAATAATAATAAATGGCTCGTTCAATTGGCTTTCATTTCAAGGATGATAACAGAGAAGAATCCAGTTCTCTCAGTGAAACTCAGGGACTACGGCTTGACACTTTTAATTAAAAAGACATTAAAAAATTAACACAGAACTCTTCCCACTTTGCTCCAAGGCAGCTCATGCAAGATTGTTGCTTTGCTATCAGAATGCATAATATCTATGTCCAGGCCCATTTGCTTCGCCTTCTACAGGAAAGATTGTGAACGTCGGTGCCTCCAGTGAGAAACTGTCCCGGCGAGGCTGAATTTCCTCAGCACTGATAACGTAAAAGCAATCTGGCAGAATAAATTAGTGGATGAATCCAAAGCACAAATTTTTGATCTTCTCCCATATTCCCGATGAAAATCAAAACAGTCCAGATATTTTTCACTACCAAGAATGGAAAGAGGTTTATTTGAAAAGGCACAATCTTGTTTTATCCTCTAAAGAAACACCTTGTGAGATGCTGTGTGCGTGTGTATGTGTGTTGCAGGCTTCTAGGGCAGTGCTTCTAAACACTAGTCTACATACGAATCACCATGAGATGATATAAAAAGTAGATTCTGACGTACTAGGGAGGGAGTGGGTTCCAAGAGTCTGAATTTCTAAAAAGCTCCTGTGTGGGCTGATTCTGCTGGCCCAGATACCTCTAGAGGATTATTCTTTACCTCTGAGCAATCTCTGTATAAGGAAGTTATCCTGAACTTCAGGACTGATTTTCAGTTCTAGGAGAGAGTACAATGCAGCAGAAGGAATAGAGTTTAGAGTCAACCTAGTTGGTTAAGTAGAAGGATTTAAATCTTGCCTATCTAATCAACCTGCAGTATGTTTTTAGGCACTCTATTACATATCAGTCTCCACTTCTTTGCCAATAAAATGGAAATAACCATCATGGGAAAGGAGTCGACCTATAGAAAATCTCGCTAAGCGGTCATCAGTCAATAATGGGAGGTCCCATCTTTTAATACAGTAAAATTTCAAATAATCATAATCTCACTTTCCTTAATATACTGGCCTATGTTGTATGTTTGGAGAAGTGTTTACCCTTGTTCTGTTTCATGTTTGTTTGTTTATTTTGTGATAAAATGCTTTAATCATAAAGAGACATGGAAAGAAGACTTTTGGAGATGTCTGATATGTGTAAGTCCTAGTCATTCAATAAAATTTAACTGAAGGGCACAGTACAAAAACTGTGATTAGTGCTTTGAAGTAGAGAAAGACAAGATTTCACACCCTCAAGGGAGCTAAATTCTAGAAAGAATCAGATTGCATTTTGTATGGCATTATCACCTCTTGAATCTGTTGAAGACTTCCAGTATTCTGGGATTGAATACGTATCTTTCATTATTAACTTTCTTGTGCTTTTAAGAGGTATTGGGCTTTGTAGAATCAAAAGAAATTTTTTTTCCATAGAAGTGGATTTTAGAAGCTATCTTGACCAGCTACTCTGTTGTATAGAAAAAGTTAAGAAATCTTCACGCTTTTCAAACTGGATTCTTCCATATTAAGCATTCCTAAATATGACTCTGGTAAAATGTCTTTTGAAACTATTAGGACAAAATAAAGGCAAATGATATCACTAAACAATTCTTGGTGTATATTTTTGGATGGAAGGAAATTGTTGAACGGATGGATTCTTGGAAATAACTTCTTAGTTCTTGAACCTTAGGCAGGTCATTTACTATCATTAAATCTCACAACCCTCATCTGTAAAATAGAAACAAAGAATATCTACTTTATATAAATAGGAGGAACATAATAATTTCTTAATAAATGATGGCAGTTATTTGTTATTCCTTGATCACTTTACCTTACTCTTTTCTTGTAAGATACCAGGTATCTCAAGCCAATAAAAGTTAGAAAAATTGGTTCAAAAGGTTTTTACCTTGTAGTCTCTTATGTAAAAGACAAACATGAACATGGAGCTTTACTGTACATGGAAGTTTTTATTAAATTCAATCATTACTCTTCAGCTTGTGAGCACACTCTCTTTGTGGACCCCTACTTACTTTCTCACATAGATCTTATATCCCAGATAAGATACATATCTACCTTGTTGTTACGAAGAATCTTCTCCCCTGGAATCGGAAAGCCCCGCCCTACATACTGAGCCCACCCCTCACCATGTACAGTCACTTGTGCCAGCAGCTGCCAGAACTGCCCAACAGAGTCCTTAAATAATAATAACAAAGCCTACAGCTATGGAAAATCACATAGTTGGAAGGCTTCTCAGGAAATGAATTGCAGAGATATGAAATCTAGACTCAGGGGTGGGATATTTTTTTCAGCTATGAATGCCAACCCTAGCTTCTCTAAGTTTGTAACTCAATTATAAACACTCCTATTATATATCTACAGAATTGTAACTGGATTAAACCAAAGGGTAGCCAACCCATTCATTACCTTTTAATATTGGTATGTAAAAGTCATTGAGAATGTGGGAATTTGAGAATTTTTATATTTTTGCAAAAGTTGCTTTCCTTAGTAAACAGGTTCTAGATTCCCAGTCTAACCAACTGCCTCCATTTATTGAGCACCTACTGTGTTCTAAATACATATTTATCTTATTTGACCATTACAATAACTTTATGAAGTATATACAGTTTTATCATCCCAATTTACAGATGAGGAAACTGAGACCCAGAGCGGTTGAATATAATTTTGTCCAGTCAGAGAACTATGAAGTGGTAGAGCTGAGATTATACAGTCTCTCTGACTTCAGGGCCAGTACTAGCTCCAACATAGAAAATTGTTTTTATAATATCACACCGATATATTAAGAAAGGGCCCTTTTTTTCTGGAAAGTGAACTTTACTTTAGAATTGATGATATAGGGAAAATTAAATAAAAAGCAATCTACAGGCCACCTCTAGCTTTTCCCTCCAAATTTTTATGGAAGTTGCTCATGAAATATTTGGCTGGTTTGTGTTTACCGTACTATCCATACTCCCCCTATCCAATATTTAGGCGAGATCATGAGCTAATAAGCAGCAGAATATCAAGATGGTTGAAATCAAGGAAGGGGGTTGAGGAAAGGAAATCTCAGAGAAGCCTCAGAAGGTAGGGGACAATAGAGGAGTAGAAGGCTCAGGTGGGTCTAGAAGTTCATGAAAAAAAATTCTACGGACGTCCCTCATGGTCCAGTGGTTAATACTCCTCGCTTCCAATGCAAGGGGCACGGGTTCGATCCCTGGTCGGAGAACTAAGATCCCACATGCCGCATGGTGCAGCCAAAAAAATCTACATGAAGAAATGTTTGTCTTATTAGCAATAAAATAAGAAATCCCAAACAAGGAAACTCTACCTTAAAGAGATCTACTTTGCTGGGAAAATAGGTCCTTAAGATCTCTTCAGGGCAGGATTGGAAAGGGAATGCATAGAGGTGGTAGCCCGAGGAAGGAGAGACGCTGCCCAAGAGATAAGGAGGAAGATGAGAGAAAAACAAGAACCGAGGGTGGGAGCTGGAAGAGAGGAAAAACGCTGGATGGGGAATGTACAGGGTGAAATGCAGCATGCTTTCTGAGGGGACCACAGCCCATGACCTCAAGGATTTTCAACAGAGACTGATAAAAGTATTGGAACTCATGAAGAGGTGGAATCCTTGTCATGACTGATGATAACTGAACAAGAGAACACACAACTTTGGGTCACATCTAGAAAATAAGTTAGCTATTCTTCAGCACCACAAGAGAAAAGGACTCAGACTGCACCAAGGGGTGGGGGAAATTAGACCTTTGCTTCCTCTGAAATTGCCAGCATTTAAACCTCTCACACGGCCCATGCCTTATTTGTCTCGATAACATGGCCCTGTCCTCATCCTATAGCTCCTATTACATGATTAAAAGTAAGTACACGGTGGCAAGATTCACTTTAGAATCATCTTTGTATACCCTTTGATGTCTAGCAGAGAAAGTGCTCAATACATATTTATGGTAATGAGTAATTAATGAATGAATATTCACACATATTTGGAATGTAAGTATGTCCTTGGACAATTTATGTAAACTTTCTGAGTCTTAGTTTCTCCAAGTATGAAATTGAGATAGTAGTACCCACTTCACAGGGCTCATGTAAAGATTTAAAGGAATAATTTTTGCATTTTGCGTGCATGCATGTATGAAATGCACTACAGCATTTGGCACAGTATTTGGAATGTGGAAAGTGCACACATCATAGGTGTTAGCTGGTATATTTAAGTTATAAATGCTTTTTAAAGACCTGTTGACTTTGATCTGAAGTCCAATTCCATAGACCGGAAATTCAGAGCTCTCATAATATTCCGGCCAATCCCCAAGTTTGGCTCTTATCTCTCTCTGCTTCCTTCCTATACCCAAGCTTGATATTATTCAGAATTAATGTGAGTGTAAAATAGGGTTGCTTCACAACTTCGCTAATTACCTTTTCCCATCTTCACACACATACACCAGCATTTATGCACTTTTGAGAAAATTCAGTATTTGAGGGTTACGGGCAGTGTCACCTTGCACATCATGCAGCACCCCTATCATCGTACGAGCCTCATCACCCTCTTCCCTCTTCCTCTACCCTCCCTCTGAGGAGTGGCAAGAAAATCTGTTCCCTTAAGTGGTACAGGGCAGGAAAGCTCATATTTATGCCCATGGAGTCCAGCCTTACACTCTAAGTGCTTTTCCCCACAAATATAGTTGTTTTTCCCTATGGAATTCTGGTGAATAAAACATTCTACATTCCGGTATGCTATTACTAATATAATAAGGAACTCCCCGATGGTGAGTTTCACTAAGCCTGTAATAAGTTTACCAGGACAGCTACTGAGTCTTTTCCTTCCCTAGGGCTCTTCACAAGGAGATGTAGATTAATGTGTATGTGCAGAGGGAGCTTGAGGTGCTCTATTTTTCAACTGGCCTAATAATATAAGATCTTGCATTTACAATAGTGGTGTTGCATAAATGATCTCAGGTAGTTGGATTCACCAAAGCTCAGAAAGCTTCAGATACCTAATTAGCAGCAGAACAAAGAAGAAACTGAGTCTCCTGACCCCAGCCCTATGTTCTTCCCACTACAAACTACATTACAGCCAGTGCCCTAGCTCAAAGGAGTAAGCCTCTGTAGACCTCTGATTAGAGACCAGGAAGTGCCCTCCTTCCTGATCAAGGCTGACCTCAAAGTTCTAACTCATTTATTTCTATTTTAGTTCTTCCAAAAAAAAAAAGAAAAAGAGAGAGAGAGAGAGAGGGAGATGCTTTTCCTTTTAAATGATGCAGTGTTTGGAAACATCCCCAAGAAGGTTCTTTCCTTTTTTTAAAAATAAATCTCAGGGTTTGGTTTTGTTTGTTTGTTTGCTTGTTTTTGGTGAGGTTACTCTTCAAAAGGACCCAATGCACTTGGGTTGTGCAGCCATCTGCCACTACATGCTCAACTATTGTGGTTAAAAAAAATCTGGCCACCCTGCCTTTGATATAGAAGAACCACATAGGGTTGAGTCATACGCTGTGGAGAGAACACAGCTAATTATGGGATGTGCTGGGCCCAGAGAAGATGTTAACTGCTACATAATTACAACTGCAATCCAAGGGGACAGAGTCATGGAAATCCAGTTAATATAAAGAAGTCAACATAAAAATACTAAATTCTAAGCCACAAACTGCTGAAATATAATTCCATTCTTGAACGTTTATTCCCAGGATCTTCCAAACTTAAGATCTGGTTTGTCACCAAGGATGTCCATAATCCTGCAGCACTTTTTCACCATTAAATGAAATATTGTTTAACAATGCTGTGTTTTGATGATTGGAATGAAGATGAAAGAATGGCACCAGTTGCAGAGACACAAGACCTTGGTTCTAGCCACAACTTGCCGATTAAAAAAGGCAAGAGACCCTGTGCAAGTCACTTCATTTGGGGAGGCGGAAAGGATGGAGGGAGGTTAGTTAAGAGAGTATCTGAAGTTTTCCCTTATGACAAATAGAAATAGTCCATTTCAAAAGAGTTATTGATCATCAAGTTCACATCAGGCAAGTATTTGGAATTCAAAGATGAATAAAACGTAGTCTAATAGCCAATTTCGTGAGGTTATTACACTTTCTCTGAGTGTCCCATAATTTAGAAAGCTCATGACAGTAATAGAAACTTTACCCTTTGGGCATTTCAATTTTTTTTTCTTAAATTTCAACTCAAATTCCAGGAAGCAAAATAACTTCTCATGAGCAGTGTATTAAGAAGTTGAATGGTGGAAAAATAGAAATAAAGCTTTCATGGGCAATATTTCATGGTCGCATTCGATGATGCCTAGACTATGTTCTGCAACATTCTACTTGTGGGACATGAGGCTACAGGCTGAAACCAGACAAGAAAGCAAAGGCATTTAAAAGAACCCTAGCACAGTAGTTGGTGTTTTAGATAGGCATATGTGTGTGCATGTGTATGTGCACGTGTGTGGAGTTCCATCCCTTGGGGGTAGAACGGTGTGACATATATGAATCAGAATCATATAAAGAACCCAAGTCACACCATAAAGTTCTCATTCAGTGGCTCTGTGGTGATACTCTTGACTTTGTTTTTAAAATAACAACTTTGTTGTGCTATAATTTATATACCATATAATTCACTCTTTTAAAGTGTACAATTCAATGATTGTTAGTCGATTCAAAAAACTGTGCAACCATCACCACTATCTAGTTTCAGAACGATCTCACCACTCCAAAAAGTTATCCTGCTACCTCAGGACTATCAGTAGTCAGACCCAATTCCTCCTTCCCCCATCCCCTGCCAACCATGTCCTTATGTCTCAAAGGATAACTATAAAGAAGAAAACGAGTTTCTTGTCAGGCTTACTAATTACTTAATTCCTGATGCTCCAGAAAAATGGTAAACAACTAAAGACTATGAATTCCCACTTACATGCATTAGGAGATGTGCTGGGTTCAGGAAAATGCAAAATTAAGTAGATAAACACTAAAATTATGATACCATGTGGGATTTCAGTTTATTTTCTCAGACCAATTCCAGAGAGCTTTCAGAAAGTTCCCTAAGAGAATTTTTCTTTGAAAGACTTATGTGCTGTCCAACTAATATAGGAGATAACTCAACAGGTACATGCTCTCCAAGGATTCTTGGAAAAACACTTTGAGCTGACCTTTTAACATGGACCCAGCATCTGCCTGGAGCCTGCCGGAGACATGTGAGAGACACTAAAGCTTTGACAAGGAATTCAAAGATCCACTGCTTCCCAGAGGTGCTGCTGAGGGCCAGACTTCTGGAGGCTGTCACCACTGCTATCAGTTGGAAGTCATAGTAGCTGCCACTCTTACAGTGAGAGCCCATTGATGGGAGCCCCTCCTGGAAACAGCAGAAGCATTTTCAAGTTGGTGGCACTATGTTGTCCAACATGAGACGGTTGATGCATCAGTCAGGATTGAACTCAACGGCATGTATCAAAAATCCAGTTATAGCATATTAACCAGAAAGAGTTTATTTTTCTCATGTTAACAAGGTCCAGAGGAGGGAAGTTCAGGGCTGTCGCAGCTGCTAATGAAAGTCCTCAAATACCAAAACTCATTCCAGCTTTCTTAGCTGCATGTAGCTGTTGCCCTTTATGTTTCCCTCATCTTTCTGACTACAGCTCAGATGAAGGTAGAACAACCATCTTACAACCATAAGAATGATAGTGTTACAGTTTGAGACAAAACAAACAAACAAACAAACAAACACCAAAAACCAAAGACAACTCCTCAAAAACAAAAACTACAGCGCCTCCAAAAGCTCTATCCAGTAGACTTCTGCTCACATTTCTTTAGGCAAAACCAGGTCATATGGCAAGGACAGGTTTGGCTACAAGGAATTCCTTAGAGGAAAATAGAGAGTGTTGCTTCTCTACTAAAAAGTGGGTTGCATTAATTGGAAGCAGAGAGAAGGAATATGCAGGAAAGTAGCAGTGTCTCAGCGTCTGCCACCATGAGTTTTTTGTTTTTTGTTTTTTTTTAACATCCTCATAGCTACATCTAAGCACAAAACCTGATCCAAAGGTCATGGGTTTTTTATTTAGGTACAAGAAATTACTCACTAGTGCTAATTCCAATTCAAAGCTTCTAGTTATTTTCTATGTTACTCTAGGAGATTGCAACTCAGAAAAAAAAAATATATATATATATATGTTTGACACTGTAAGTTTTTAAGATGAGGGTCCTGCCTCAGAAATGTATGAAGCCCCAGTAAGTATAATGCTTTGCATACAGAGGTCTGCATTTCTTCTGAAGTATGAATGGGATGGTTTTGAAAAATGAAGTTAGTTTTACCCCCAAAGCCTGGCAAACTAATATAAAATGTACAGCACCTCCCAAGTAACCATGCAAAGCTAGCATCAGGTTGCCTAAGCCAGTATAAACAAGAAGCTCAAATCAAATGTCTTCTTCGAAGTGTCTAAACAGTGAAGGAAAACAGAGAATACTGAAGGACTTTCGCACAGAACTGTGATGCTCTCACCCACAGACAGTGGGACGCAGAGGGACATATAGCTTATGAATGGGAAGAGAGGATCCTGTAGCATGTTCCTCGGGCCCAGGGAGAAGGAAGTTACTCTCTGTCATTGGCATAATTGTGTCCCCTGAAATTTATATGTTGAAGTCCTAACCCCCATATCTCGGAATGTGACTTCATTTTGAAATAGGGTCATTGCAGATGTAATTAGTTAAGATGAGGCAATAATGGAGCAGGGTGGGGCCCAAATCCAATATAACTGGTGTCCTTATAAAAAGGGGAAATTTGGACACAGACAGGCACACAGGGACAGAGGCATGTGACAATGAAGGTAGAGATTGGGGTGATGCTTACACAAGCCAAGGAACCCCAAAGAATGTCAGCAGAACACCAAAAGCTAGGAGAGAGGCATGAAGTTGAATGTCTCTCACAGTTCTCAGAAGGAAGCAACTTTGCTAAGTCCTTGATCTTGGCCTTCTATCCTTCAGAACTGTAAGACAATACATTTCTGTTCTTTAAGACACCCAGTTTGTTGCACTTTGTTACCACAGTCCTAGCAAACTAACAGAAAGATGATGCTGCTTGGCTTTAGATTTTTTCACCAAGAAAACAGATCTGAAGGCTACAGACCTAAGCAAATAGTTATTTTCCACAGTGTCAACTATGCACTTTACCCATTCTGATTGTTGGGCAAACTTACTAAGTTATCTACAAAAGAAATATAGAAAGGTTGTGGCCTTGAATTCTGAAATGTCTCTCTAGTTTGTGTTTATGAATTGCCATATGGAAATTGTTCTGTGGGATATTGGGGGAAGCCATAGTTGGAATCAGAAGCTAAAGTCTGATTCCCTAGTATGCTGATTAATTCACTGAAGGACTTTGGCAAATGACTTATACTCTCAAATTCAGTTTTGATTAACTTTAAAATGCGGACAATATCTAGCCCAAAGGAATGTTCTGAAGATTAAATGATGCGATGTAATACACACAGTTCTGTGGCTGGCACTGAGTAATCTTTCAAGAAATTGTAATAATGCTAATACTTCTCAATTGGATCTACAGATAGTGTTGTAGCAGAAGAAAACATGATTTCTGAGCCACAGTCAACTCTCAATAATCTATGATTAGAAGAAAAGGTTATTATAGGAAGTAAGATCATTAATAAATATCTAAAAATTGTGGTTTCCAAAATGAAACTTTTTATTGTTTTTCATTATAGAACTTATATATGCTCATTGTAAAATTTTAAAATGATATAAATATGTATAAGGTAGAATTATAATTTTATACTTCCCAACTCCAAGATGAGTGCTTGTTTTTCATATTTCTTTAAATATGTCTGTGGTGTTTAATAGAAATTATTACAAATTATTTTAAATAAAAATGGATCATATCCTATATGCTTCCAACAGATTGATTCACCTCTGTTCAATAATATAGCTTCAACCTTTCATGCCATTACATACAACAAACCATCTCTCATTGTTTCAAAATGCTGTATAATAACTATGTTACATGGAGATACAAAAGTTTATTTACTCAAGCTGTTTCAACATTCAGATTTGCTTGCAATTTATAAAATTCACAACACTATAATAAGTAAAAACTACACTTTGGAGATTGGATCTATTTTCTCCAATCTTTTAAAAAGAAAATAAGGCTTTGTTGGAAGGAAGAAAAGGAAAAGTCAAAAGTTTATTAATTTATCTAATAATTTTGGTGTATATAATGTCAAATAATGTATTTGTAGGTTGTCTTGTTGAATTTTACTAATAATTTTCCTGAATGAGAATTAACTGAATTGGGTGGCACTCTCGGAGTCATGTGTGCACAGCCTTAGATAAAAGCTATACAATCCAATAAAATTGGTCTTCACTGAAAATGTGATGCATCTAATCTAAATAATCTAGTCCCAGGTTTTCATAATTTTTCCAACATTTTGACATCCTCCAGGAATCCCATTGTGAATCACCTTTAGAGCCAGATGGCAAAGCTTCTCAAATGATATGTCCAGAACTCACCCAGGCAGACATCCTAGGATCTTGGTTTCATTTTGCAGATGAAATGAGGCAGGGTTTAGACTTAACATTCATTAAGGGAGAGAAGAGAAATATTTTTCTTCACTGTTAACTTTAGGAGTGTTGAGCAATGCAAACATTTTAGAGGCACCAGTTCTTGATAACATGCTGGCAGATATCCTGTGCAAGGAGACACCCTTGCTTGGAAAAATGACTCTTTTCTCTAGCGGGTCTACATATACTACGTGGTTTCAACCAAAACTCCACAGAGATTTTTCAACAGGATATTTACTAGCTGTTCCCAAAGTTAACAAAAAGAGTACCTTCCAAGAATAGCCAAAAAATTCTGTATCAAAAGAAACGAAACTCAATGTACCAAATCAAAATATAAAGTGACAGTTATTAAAACATTGGGGTGACTGTCGGGAATAGACAAATAAATTGGAACAGAATATAAAAGTCTGGAAATGAACATATATACAATGTATTATGTGATAAAGGTGATAACTTCAATTTAGAGGTAAAATTATGTGCTACTTAAATGGCAGTTGGAAAAAGTAGATATCTATTTGAAAAAAAATAAGCTACGTATTTCATTAAATACACAAATGAAAGCCTTAAATGTATAAAAGAAGCTTCAAAAAGCATTAGAAGGAAAAAGATGCTAATAAGACTATTAATAAATTATGGCTTGAATTATGAACATAAAGCACTAGAAAAAACTATAGGAGATATATATATCTATATATATAGATATGAAAGTCTTTCTAAGTAGCACACAAAACTCAAAGAATACATATAGAAACACTGGTAGATTTTACTAGATCTTTCAAATTAGATACTTTGAAAGACATCATAAAGATCTTCAAAAAACAAGGAACAGTGAGGGAAAATATTTACGAAAAATATCAATATTCATATATTAATAGCTCTTATAAGCCTAAGAATAACTCACTGAAACCACTAGGAAAACGCACAAAGGATTTGAACAGACAGTTCAAAAAAAGAAGAGAGCGAATCACCAATAAATATTAAAAGATAGGGCTTCCCTGGTGGCGCAGTGGTTGAGAATCTGCCTGCTAATGCAGGGGACACGGGTTCAAGCCCTGGTCTGGGAAGATCCCACATGCCGCGGAGCAACTAGGCCCGTGAGCCGCAACTACTGAGCCTGTGCGTCTGGAGCTTGTGCTCTGCAACAAGAGAGGCTGCGATAGTGAGAGGCCCGCGCACCGCGATGAAGAGTGGCCCCCGCTCGCCGCAACTAGAGAAAGCCCTCGCACGGAAACTAAGACCCAACACAGCCATAAATAAATAAACCCAAAGTTAAAAAAAAAAAAAAAAAAGATATTCAACCTTGTGGTTACCAAGGAACTAGAAATAATTAAAACAACACTAAGATGACATTTTTCACCCATTGGATGTACAAAAATTAAAAAATAATATCTGGTGATGACAAAAGTACAGGAAAATGGACACTTTCATGCACTTGATGCAAGAGCGCAAACAGAGCCTTTTTGCAATGTAATTTCATAATGTTCATCACATTCAAATGCATTTATAATTTGGCCCAGTGGTCTCGCCTTTCAGTTTCTCTCCCACAGGCCTACTCACTAATGCTTAAAGATATTTGTGCAACGGTGTTATTGCACTGTTATTTTCATAATTACCTGTGAAGCACAGGCCAACTACATAAAACACATAGAAACACATAAAATGATTGACAGGATGACCAGAGGGCTCAAAGGGGCGAAAATACCCAGGAGAAACCTGGCTTGAGTAAACACTGTACAACGCAATCCACTAAAAATGGCTGGAGGAGATACAGCATAGAAAGAAATCACATTTTTTCAGACTCTCCCTCATTTCAAAGAAAGACCTAAACCTTGTATATAAAACACTAGAGTCAGGCTTCTGTTTTGTACCCTAAATTGTGCTTCTCTTCCACATGAAATCAAGGCACTCCTGAAGAAAACTTAAATGAATAAGAGGTTTTACATCAGTGCCTTCTAGTTCTGATGTCAAAAGCTAAAATGAATACTGACTATCTTCAACTGAAAACACACTCTTTCAGGGCAGTAAACAAAGTCACATATTTACTAAAGCTAGAGGTAAAGCTATCGTCAAGGAAACATTGTTCCTTTGGCCACGGTCAGAATTATATCCTCACCAATAAATGTCTATAATATTCTTTTCTCTGCTTTTTGTTACAGGTTCATGCAGTTCTAACTTCTACAGCCATGTTTATCCACCTAATTACATGGTGCAACCTGCATTTGGAAGGCTAGTTCAATTTCATTATAGTTTCCCACAGACAAAACAAAAATATCTATTTTAAACTCATCCATTGAATGAAAAATAACTACCGTTTTCCTATTCAATTGATACCAATATTGGACTTGAGCACTAAAATGATGAAAGACGCCTATCTCTCTGAGCAGAGAGCAAGAAATTTTAGGCTCAAAGAAAATCACCACAGCCTTTCTTCAAAATGGGTTCATCAGGAGGCTGCAGAACTCAGTTTTTGGATCACCAGGAAGACACTATTCCAAGTACTTCTAACCACACACCTGTTCCCAACCACTACTGATGCTGAAGTCTGTATATTTGGCTTCTCCTATCCCCCCAAAACCAAAGGATCATGTCTATCCCAGGATGGTACATGCTTCACTTTCTAACAGTTAGCACTCCCAGACCCCTCTGGATCCCTGACATAGTATGCTTGTATGCTCTTAGAGCTACTTGCAAATGGAGGTTCCACTTACCTGTGTTATGAAGTACTGGATATCCAGGAACATAATGATTAAGGCTTAGGACATAAAGTTGGACTGCTGAAGGAAATCCCAGCTCTGCCATGTACCCTTGTATGTCCTTGAGCACATTATTTAATCTCCCTCATCATCAGTTTCTTTACCTGTAAAATGGGAATAATAAAAGCACTTATAGGGTTGCCAAGATCATTAAATAGACTAGTATTGTGTCTGGAACATAAAAAGTACAAAAAACTTAGCTCTAATTGCTAGATTCTCATTATCTACCTGCACACCGTGCCTTAGTCAGACTTAGCAAAACAGGTTACACAAATTCCCATGAGGCCAAGGGACTGCTTGCAGGTTTCCCCAGGCTGTGGGCAATTCCACAGCACTGAAGGCAATTCCACCAAGCAGGAAGTGAGCTGGAGAAGTTCCACCCAGACTCCCAGTCATGCCCGCTCTCCAATTTCTATTTCACTTTATGGAGAACCAGATAAAAAGGACATTATTTCCGCAGCTCTGTGCCACTGTGTGCACATCTACTTTGTAAAACCAGGCTTTCTGCAGCCCTAGTTGTGCACACATGTGTCCATTGCTAGATTGTGAACCTGAAGGAGGAACCAAGTTTCCTTCCTGTTCGTGTTTCTTTTGGTGATTGCCTTGTACTGTGTATGGAGAAGAGTGAAGGCTAACTAAAGAATGAATGAATGGTAGTAATATTTGTAAATAAGACAATTGAACTAGCTCAAGGCAAAAGGGAATTTTATTTCCCAACTCCCTTTCTTCCCAACTGTAAAGATATTCTTCCCTTGGTTATCAATGCTTTCCAGCATGTCTTAGCTTGTCTCCAGCTGTGCTTTGGACTCCTTCCCTCCATCTCTCTGTATTAGAACTAACTCTCTCTCTGCCAAGTGGCAATCAGGTATGATGCATTCATTAATCAGCTAAACAACCCCTCAGACAAGGTACAAACAAAGCCATGTAACAGGAAATCAAAAACCTTAATCCAAAGAAAACTTGTGTGTAAAGAACTTAATATGGGTCACTAGAAGGGGGCAATGTCTAGTTCTGTCTCAGACAGGTGAGAGAAAGACACCTATTCATTTGATCATTCCTTCTCCTTGGAATCCTAATGGTTTCTTTAAGTGGCTCTGAGAAAAGTTGTTGTACATGTAGGATCTGAATTAAGTCTGGCCAGCCTGCTGCTGCTATACTAATTCTATCTTTTCTCTTTGGTTTTTCCATAGCCACACTTAAAAGAATCAAAGTTCATGCAGAAAGTATTCTGAGAATAGCTGCTGCAGTGTTTGCAGAACTGTTTCAGAGGAACTAGAGATAGCAGAAGTGTTATCTAGTTCAGAGACCAGAAGCAGTATTGTTCTGAATACAATCAAATGTTTGATTTCTTTGAATGACCGAATGTAACTCCTATACATAGCCAATGAGTAAACATGACCAAAGGCTGACTTTCCCGCTCAGTTGAAACCTCCAGCTAAATGAATCATAGTAGTTCTATGAGAAAGTGAGGGGAAAACCCACCAATAACTAGTCAAGAAATTTGCTAGTCTAACTGAGGAAGTAACTGGGGGTAAAAAAGGCAGAATGCCTAGCAAATCCATTGCTTTTCTGATGGCATCTCCTATGTGCTCCAAATCACCTAAGAGTTCCTTGGATTGGAGAGTGTATTACATTGCACTGATTGCCTTTATTCAGTTAGAGTGGAAACTGCCTGGGGACAAAGTCTCGCCTGGCATTAGTAGTAGCAGTGGATTTGGTGAGTCAGGTGTCTGGGTTTGAATACAGTATCTGCCATTTTATCTCTATGAACTTGGACTAGTTATTCCATCTCTTTGGACTTCACTTTCATTTTTGTAAAATGAAGACAATATTACTATCTGCCTCGTAGAATTATTGTTGGTATTGCTTGCATTAATTCATCCATCTAAAACCCTATGTCCGGGGCCAGGCGTAATTACTGATGATCAATAATTATCAGTTGCTATTGCTGAACATTGGTATCCTCCAACTACAGAGTCCAGTGCACAGAAAATTCTCAAGACAATCGTCTCAAGACGATTTAATAAATCAATCCCAAGTGTTGCCTCATGGAACTGCTACATTGGTGAATAAATTAAATAGTTTGGAAAAACTGTGTCATCATATCATCACACCTCTGCTTACCTCATCAAACATGTCTATTCTTTATTCATTTAGGAGGATTGTATGAAATTCTGTAGCAGCTCTATAGGGATAACAGGAATTTATAATATGTCAAGGGACCTGTTTCTTTATTCAACAAACACTTTTGAAACAGATACAGTTTTCCAAAAGTGAAAACACTAAGAAAATGACAAAAAGATATAATTCCTGTATCATTTTTATTGATAATAACAGCCTATATTTATCACCCACCACACAATAAGCATGGTGTTACGCTCATTATATATATTAGCTCATTTTATGCTGACAAAGTGGTTATTATGTCCATTTTAGAGAGAAGAAAACTAAGATTCGAACAAGCTCAATAACTTGCCTGACAGTTTTCACCTAGAGTTTTCCAGAGTTAAATCTCCTCTGTATTTCCAAAGTGTGTTCTTTTTCTACTCTCTTACTATCCCTCTTTCAACATCTTACTATGATATCAGGCAGAATGAAATAAGTACTCTATTGGAGATATGCATAGATTATCATGGAGCTCCTGAACTCTGGAACTCTTGGAAGGAGAACAGTGAATCCAGATGGTGGAGAATGAGGGGTGACTTTATTCAGGGCATTTTAAATGAACCATATAAGATAAGTGGGATTACAGAGGGGCAAGAGGGAGAGGAAGGGAACTCCAGGAAGTAAAAACATATCAGCCAAGCCCCAGCAGTGTCACCTCACAGGGGAGGGTAGCTGTGTGCCAGGACTTAGAAAAAAGGCTGCGAGTAGGGGCGGATTATACCTAGGTAGGGGCAGAATGGCCAGAGTGTTGGAAAAGACTGTTCTTTAAAGTACAGACATGATCTCTCTGCATATTCACAAACTTTATTGCATACCCGAAGCACAGATGAACTCGAACCCTACCCTAGTTTTGGAGAATCATCACAATTCCTATTTGAGCAGGTCTGACTTAATGGTGTTTGTATATAACACACACACACACAATTATGAGCGGACAATGTCTGAACAATCATACCTTGGTCATTCATTCTCTCCACTCATTTTCTGCCATAAGGGAAATTACCCAGAGATTATTCTCAATCCTACAAATAATCGATGAGCAAATATATAAGGTGAAATCAGTCTGTTGCAAGACCTGAGAGAGAGAGAGAGAGAGAGAGAGAGCACGTGCTTTATCAGTGGCTCCAAAGCAGGTGTTTTAAGAGGAATATAGGGTTTAGAAAATGGCAGGCCTGGGCATCAATATACAGCATGTAGTGGGGGAAGTTCATAGAACTGTGGGCCTTCAAGATGGTCTATTTCCCCCCGTTTTACAGATGAAAAGTTTCCAAAGCCCTGGACCTGCACCACAATCCAGCACTCCTGTTGTTGCCCTGGACTGTCCCACCACTTCATCACTTAGTTGTTCTGAAAGCAGTGGCAGTGCCTCTAGAATACATCCCGTTTGACTCTAAAAGGAAGGCTTTTTTTGGCTACAGCAAAAGGAAAGTGGGAAGATAAAACAAACTTTAATTCATCTGTTCTTACTCATAGGCTTCCCATCAAGGATGGGTTTTATCCTTATTTAGAATCAATACTAAGTAAAGAGAGTATAAATATACCAATTGAAAAACTCTTTCTGTGGAAGCCTTGGCAGCCACAGTTAAATTGCTTGAGGTCTACAGACACCATGCATTTTCCCCAGCGCTTATTCTGAAACCCTCAAGTGTTAAACTCAATCATTTCCTGGGACCCTTGATATAATAGAATCTAAGATATGTTAATAGGTTTTGTTTTATTTTGTTTTGTGTTTAGGAGGGAGGTTTGTAGTTCTGGGACAGTTAGGTAAATCCCTAACAGACCGATGGAGTTTTTGAATCTTAATTGGTTGTGTTGAATATTTTTCCCCAAGAGATAAGAGTAACTATATTTAATCACTATGTCTGAGAAAAATAAGAGGATCTGGGTTAAACTGAGGAATTTCCCCTGGGCATTTCCCATAGGTTAGCCTTGTGTCAAGGGATTCAAACCTCAGAGAGCTCCTAGGGCCTCTGTGTGCCACTATAGGAAGTGGCACAGACTCTCAATCAGGTGACATTATCACACTAACTACTATTATAATCCAAGGGAAAGTCAAACTCCAAAGAAAGTTTAGATTCTTCACGTGTAAAATAGGAGACTTGAACAGACATATCCCTTTAGAACTTTTCTAACACTGATCTATTCCATTTGTGGGGCGTTGTTCTGGGGAAACACAAAATGAACCACAAGATAAGTGCGCAGAGCTGAGCATTTTGAGTAAATAAAAGAAAAATGCATGTTGGAATGCACCTAAAGGGTTTACAGCTGGATTTGTTCCCTAGCTTAGAAAACCTGAAAACCTTTGGATGGTGCAGTCTCTGGGTCAATGAGTCTCAAGTAGGTTCACTTTTTTAAGGACAGCAGGGGTGGATTTATCTTCCTAGTAGGTGAAACCAAAACAACCTTGAGTGATGAGCCCAGATCTTGGGCTACTCTCTGGTCCCTTTTCCACTACATTATGCTACCTAGATTTTCTCCTTCATACTTAAAAGAAAGAAGAACATGAAATGACAGGCAGATGACTTGGAAAATGTCAAACCATTATCTCCAGACTTTCTAAAAACTAGTTCCAGAAGATATCTCATATAAAAATGTTTTCAAGGTGCAAAACATGTGGGATACTAGAAAATCCATCTCTCTTGGAGTTTAGAAAGCATCATTTTAAAAAAAGCTCAGAAAGATCCTATTTAGAGAAAATCTGCGTGCATTTGCTTAAACTTGCATGTCCTAACTTATTTGGCCAGTGAAGACATACTCTACACAAACCACTAATTATCACTGTATCTGATTTGCAAACACATAGAAGTGATTACTCGCGTAGGCATATGGAAAGATCACTTTACCTGTACTTTAAAGTGACTATGTCTCCCATCTTAGCATGTGCCCATCGGTAGCTCCTTTTCCTAATTACCTCATTCAGCACAGTTTGCTTTTCAGTACAGTATTTGACAGCCTGGCCTCAGTTGTTTTCGTTCCAGCCTTTGACATCACACCTCTGTATCCCCAAAATTGCCTGGCATAATACTTGCAGGTCATGGATACTCAAGTACTTGTGATGATCCTTTCACTGACCTTTACAAAATTTTTTAGTCATTCAAATGTGAATGCTCAAGTTGATCACGTGTACTTGGGCCCATCGACTTCTACAGCCCATTGGTTTTGTGAGATACTATCCAATGATGCACACCCAACCCTTCATGTGTCAGATAGAAGAGCGCAGCAAATCTAATCTTTGCTTAAATATAAACCTGGAGTAAAAAGAAGCCACAAGAATCCTCCCTCAAAGCCAGTACACACAAATCAGGGTCAGCAGTTAAAGGCACATGGTCATCTGCCCAGTGACCTATCTTTACCCTTGGGAGCTGGTAAAGTTCCAGACAAGCCCTGGTGGGGAGGATGGATGGTGAGGAGGAACGAGTGCAGACCAGAGTGGCCAGAGGGTCCATGCGGCCTGGAGTGGCTCCACACAGCCCTGCCGTTGGTTAGAATCTCAAACGATAAGGTCACAGCCATTAACAAGTAGCAGATACAAACGGGCGCAGGGAACCACATGTAGCCATATGCACATATCGATCAGAAGGAACAAAAACAAATCATTTAAGATGAAATATGTTGGTGGAGACAAACGTATAGGTACAAAAGAAATTGGAACACTTGTACACTGTTGTAGGAATGCAAAATGGTGCAGCCACTATGGGGGTGCCTCAAAAAATTAAAAATGGAAGTATCATATGATTCAGCAATCCCACTTCTGAGTATTTATCCAAAAGAACTGAAATCGGGATCTGAAAGCGATATTAACACAATATTCACAGCGTTATTCACAATAGCTAAGATGTGGAAACAACCTAAATGTCCATTGACAGATGAATGGATAAGGAAAAAGTGGTATTTACACACATGAACTATTACTCAGCCTTTAAAAAATGAAATTCTGTAATATGTGACAACATGAATGAACCTTGAGGATATCATGGTAAATGACATAAGCCAGTCACAGAAAGATAAATACTGCATGATTCTATTTATAGGCGGTATCTAAAATAGTCAAATTCAGAGACTTCCCTGGTAGTCCAGTGGTTAAGACTCCACACTGCCAATGCAGGGGGCGCAGGTTCGATCCCTGGTTGAGGAAATAAGATCCCACATGACGCGCGGTGCAGCCAAGTAAATAAATAAATAAAACTTAAAAAGTACATAAAATAAAATAGTCAAATTCATAGAATCACAGAGCAGAATGGTGGTCACCAGTGGCCAGGGGAAGAGAGAAATGGGGAGTGACAAATCAGCGGGCATCAAGTTTCGGTTAAGCAAGATGAATAAATTCTAGAGACCTGCTGTACAACACTGCACCTGTAGTCAACAATAATGTGCTCCACACTCAAAAATTTGTTAAGAGGGCAGATCTCAAGTTACGTTTCTTACTACAATAAGATTTTATAAAATAAAAGATGAAATAAAGGTCCTTGAGATGCTGCAGGTACTTAATACATTGCATCATTATTCTGACTCAGTGGGCTCTGAATAAGAGGGTTTGCTTTAGTGAATAAGAACATGTGTAGACTGGAGTCTAACACACTGTGTTCAAAATCCTCCTGATCCCTCAATCTTATAAGATTATAATTAGGGACTTCCCTGGTGGTGCAGTGGTTAAGAATCCGCCTGCCAATGCAGGGGACACGGGTTCGAGCCCTAGTCCGGGAAGATCCCATATGCTGTGGAGCAACAAAGCCCGTGTGCCACAACTACCGAGCCTGTGCTCTAGAGCCCGCGAGCCACAACTACCGAAGCCCATGTGCCTAGAGCCCGTGCTCGGCAACAAGAGAAGCCACCGCAATGAGAAGCCCGCGCACTGCAACGAAGACCCAATGCAGCCATAAATAAATAAATAAAATAAATAAATTTATTTAAAAAAAATTAAATGGAATTATATAGGGCATATAGCATGGAGGCAGTTCCTAACATACAGTAAGTATATTTTGAACATGTTTTTAAAAAATAGGATAGTGTGAAGACCTTACTATTTTGTCATTATTAGTTGGTCTTTCTTTAAAGTTTACAACCTCCAGATTAGCTCGACACATCTCTCTTGGCTTACTTCACTTTTCCCTTTTGTTTCCCTCCTCTCCCTTCTCATTCCTGTGTCATTTCTTCTCTCTCTGATCTCTTATATACCAGTTCAACCACAGTCTTTTAAATGCCTACTCCCCTCCAGTGAGAGAGAGAGAGACAGAAGTTGGCCGTGGAGTGAAGGAGGGTCACAGTAGCTCTCACACATCTCAGGATCTGAGGAACGATGGAGGACAAATCATTTTTCATCCCCCATGAAACTGCCATAATCTAGCCTCACTGCTCTGCTCCTGAACTCATAACAGCACCCTAAGCTCACTCGGTTCTTGGCTTAACTGCCTTTGATTGCGATAAGGGCACATACCAACCCATAATACTTAGGTAACCATCAGGCTACTGTCCAAGACATACTGGCTCCTTTCTTTAACCGGAAATTATTTATTTAACAAACACTTCCCAGAAATCAAATGTCAGTCAGCTACTAATTTGAAAAACAAGCAAATTCAACACTTTAGCAGAAGTGGCTCCAAACAACACATATGCATGCAAACATCTCTCTAATAGACATAAACAATTTTTAAGTAATCTTTTTAAAAGTGAGTACAAAATATAGACAGAAAAATACACAAATTACAAGGTTAAAGCTTGATAAATTTTCACAAAGGGAGCACACCCAATCAGCCATCACCCTGACCAAGAAATAGAACATTTCAAACATCCCAGGGTACGTCATCACCCCTTCTTTCAGTCACCACCCCTCCAAGAGTTTTAATACCATAGACTAATTGCCTGATTTTGAACTTTTCTTAAATAGAATTAATCAGTCTCTAGTCTCTTGTGTCTGGCTTCTTCAGCTCAACATGTGGTTATAAGATTCATCCAAATGAGGGACTTCCCTGGTGGCACGGTGGATAAGAATCCGCCTGCCAATGCAGAGGACTCGAGTTCGATCCCTGGTCCAGGAAGATCCCACATGCCGCGGAGCAACTAAGCCCGTGCACCACAACTACAGAGCCTTTGTTCTAGAGCCCACAAGCCACAACTACTGAGCCCACGTGCTGCAACTACTGAAGCCCGCGTGCCTAGAGGCCGTGCTCCACAACAAGGGAAGCCACTGCAAGAAGCCCGTGCACCGCAACGAAGAGTAACCCCCTCTCACCACAACTAGAGAAAGCCTGCAAGCAGCAACGAAGACCCAATGCAGCCAAAAATAAATAAAATTAAATCTTAAAAAAAAAAAAAGATTCATCCAAGCAATTCAGGTAGCATCAAATTTAGCTGATGAAAATGTAAATTAATTTCAATAATTCTGAAAAGTTTAGAGTATATCAAGTCTTAAAATGTTCATATCCCTTGATCCAATGATTCTACCTCAAATAATCCATTCCAAAATTTTTTTAAATAGGTGAGAATTTACATTCTAAAATGATTATTAAAGATATATTTAACTGTGATGAAAATAACAATATGGGAATAGTTTCATCCATGCTATTGCATGCAGCCATAGTCCCTTTGTTTCACTGATGTAGATTAATCCTCAGCAGCAGATTTCAATTAGCTTTATATACCAAGCCCAGCACACTTCTGATTGCTTATAAGCAGGGGTTATATATGGACTAGAGGCAAGATCAACAATCCGCTTAACTCTTAAAACAGCTCTTTTTACTTATTCTTTCTCATACAGACTTCCCCTTGGCAATAACCTGAGACCAGCCATTTGAAAAAATTAGCTTTCAAATTATGAATTTCCTGCCTCCTTTTTCCAGGCTCTGCCCCACCAGTGATTCTCCACTTCCCCCCACTACCTCTCCTACGTCACCCACCCTTCCCAAAGGTATGAACATCTGGGAGTCTGAGGTGTAATATTTTCCTTCCCTACCAATATTAAAAAAAGAAAAACTACATGGGCAGAGAATGTTGGACAGTTTTCAATCCCTGTCTAATGGCGTCTTCACACTCTTCACTGTTTTGTTTGAAGTGTCATGGGTGTTCACACAAATATATGTAAGAAGAAAAACTGTTCCCACATAAAAAAATTACTTAGGATCTATCTGGGCCAATACTGTTTCCTACCACTTGCAGTAGGTGGAGAAAAATGAGAGTTGACTATAATGAACTAAAGTGAAGGTGAATGTTACATCCAAGCAAGTGGATGCCGAGAGACCATGTACGTGTTTGACTCAGCCATGGAAAAAGCCCTGTAGTATGGAAGAAAGACGGAGATGCTAAAAATGGAAGAAAGGAAGCATACCAGGCAATACAGTTGCTCCACAATGTCATTCCTGCCCAACCCAGAGGGGCATAAATAGAAATATTCTGGAATTTAGTACTACTGATATTTAAGCCCAATTTCCAGCAAGGTCAAGACTAATAGTGAGTTGTGTATTTTACTAACTTAGGTTGCAAGCGCCTTTGGGCGGATCTGGTACCTTCTTCTATATCTCACTCGGCGCCAAGAACACTGTTAGCCATCAACAAAACCATAATAGACCTCGAGTCTTCAAAGGCCAACAAAAACACATACACTGAGCTAATGGGGACATTTACAGGCAAGAATTGTGCACCAAGCCTGTTTTCTATTTGTTTTGATTTTGT
Organism: Balaenoptera physalus; assembly: GCF_965194825.1. Taxonomy (NCBI): domain Eukaryota; kingdom Metazoa; phylum Chordata; class Mammalia; order Artiodactyla; family Balaenopteridae; genus Balaenoptera; species Balaenoptera physalus. The sequence continues at coordinate 65,821,539 of NC_138895.1, read as the reverse complement.
TTTTGTTCTTCTAGCTATAAATGAAAAAAAAAACAACTATTTTTAGAATTTCAAAAGGCTCTCTCTGAGATCTCGCCTCTGAGTTCACAGTAATTTCAGGAAAATGGGAATGTAGTACTTAACACTGCAAAGAATAAATGTATACTTTGAGAACTGTTTGGTTATTCCTCCCCCACCCCTATATTCTCTTCCCTTTGGAGCAACCTAGAAAAATAATTTTGTCCAAGGCCACCCTGAAATTCAGTGACAATTCCAGGAATAAAATTTAGATGTTTCTTTCAACATTGTCTCTGATCCAGCCTAGGAATAGACATCATTTTTCCAATATTTCCAATGTAAGTGTCCTTGTGATGGGCCAACTCAACTTGTTTGTGTTTCTGAAAATAACGCAACTTGATGGAGATAGGGATTGTGAACAATAGACACTGAAGCAACACAGACTCAGAGACTAGTAGGTTGCTCTATGAACAAGAATGGCTTTGACTTCAACCATGGTTCTTTGAACCCAGAGAAAGACCGCATATAATGAGTGTCAATCACTGGAAAACTCAATGGTATTAATGGAGCTTCTATTATAAGTACTCAGAACACGAAAGTTTCTGTGTCCCTCATATTCTCTTCCTCCAAAATACTAGTAGAAAATGATACAACTGCAAGTCATGGACTTTATCCATCAAAAAAAATAAATAAATGAAAATTTTTGGAGGAGCCAAAACATATCAGCACAGGAGCCAAAACATACCAGCCAAAACATACCAGAAAATTGTAATGCAACATGGTAGAGCAGAGAGAGAATGGACCATAGAGGCAGATACACCTGACTAACAATTCCAGTTTTACTTGTTACTAGTTCTACAGTTTTCTAAATCTCTCTCAGCTTAATTTCTTCACTTATAAAATCGGGACTGAAATATTTTTTCAGAGCTCTTTCAACTGCAATTATCAAAACAACCCAATTTTGTATAAGCAAAAGCATAAATAAATAAGAAATAAAAGAAATTTATTGACTATGTAACTAAAAAACCTAGGAGTCTCTAGCTTCTGGCACACTTGGATTCAGGTACTCAATACTGCCAGGAAGTGATCTCTCCCACATGCCTTCTTTCTTCTGAAATGGCTAAATTTTCAAGTATGCTTTCCCATCATGATGGTCCCCAGAACTCAAGGGTTATATCCTCATAGCCCCAAGTCTAACGCGATGAAGGTTTCTCTTGGCCAACAGGTGTAACAAGAGTTTACGAACTGAACTTCATTTATTCTGATCAGTTATATGTTCAGAGCTGGAGGCACCACTGGAAGGTACTGTACACCAGAGTGCTATTACCTGGATAAAGGTAAAAGACTTTTGGAAAGGCCAAAGCAACCAATGTCTTCTACAATGAATCTCAGGATTATCGTAGAAGCAAACAAATAAAACTTATTCTAGTATCCTATAATTTCCATTAAGACAACAATAAATTAAAGTCATTCTTATAGGTGGAGGAATCTTTGACATCCAGGAAATATTTGCTTGTATTGACCCCAGTTAAGCACACAACACACTTAGTAGTGAAATCTCCATGATCTCCACAATATTCTGCCCAAATTAGGTAAGGGTGCAAGATGAGATTTTAGCTGGATTGAAAGGGGCACAGGATTTAGCCAAGCAAAGAACAGAGAAGTCATTCTAAGGGGAAGTAATAGAACAAGATAATGATGATATATTTTTCATGTAAGAGAGAGTTTTGTGGGTAAGATGAGCATTCTAACCAACAGAAAATGGCATATCATAAAGTAAATTTGTAAATATTCTAGTAGGAAGAGTTTGCATACCTCCAACAAAAATAAAATTTACAGAATTAAGTTGTTTAAAATGTCATTAGTATGGAAAGATGTTTTTGGAAGTACTCATTCAACAGAGTTCTTTGGAAAGATACTCCTCTTCCTTAAGCTGGTCTGCATTCAGTGAGGCAGGCTGTGTGCACACATAAATTTGACAAATGAGATTCAGCCCTCTTCATTAAGGACACAATTAGCTCACTCCAGTACAGATGAGGATTTATTGGTTTAAGCATGTTAATAAAAGCCTGGCTGCAGCAGAGAAACAAAAAGTAGTTTAAAATGAGAAAATTGCATTAATATACATGATGTGGGTTCTAACTGGGGCCAAAATGAAAACTATTTCCTGGATTTCAGATAGAGATCTGTCCAACAACAACATTATTTTGAGCATTTTGAAGGCAGACTTCAAATAAATAATGAAAAGCAAGACAGAAACATTTAACCAAATGAGAAAAGAGTTTTTTTAAAACACATTGAGAGTGCCAACCATAAATAATTTTTGCAAGCAATACTAAGCCAGACGTACCATCCTTCCGGTAATGCACCTACATCAGGCACCAAGAATCTTTATTTCTGGCTGTGATGAATTCAGATGAGTTATCCCGTTCTCAAAAAGATGTCTACAGAAGGCTCTACTGACTGCCAAAAGCACTATTCTCTCAAAATAGAAATCCTTTCTCAGTTCGACTTAAGTCTGTTATGATAATCTCAGGGAATTTACCAGTCTGGGAAGATTTATTTCATGGAAATGAAGTGTTTCCAAGGTTTAAAGAAATTCACTCCATATTTCGGGAAATGAGCATGTGATATATTTTGCATGCTGTCTTAATAGAAGAAGCAATAGCTCTTTCTACAGGGTGCTGTGAGCTATTGAATAAAAGCTGTTGTATGGTCACGATCAAGGAGTAAAAACAAGACTTTGAAAAAAGTGAATATAATAAACTAAAATCTTGAGAAAATAAGGGCATTTTAAGGCCATAATGGCAAAGTACTAGGTTCCAAAACAAAAAATTCAATTCTAATTATTTTTCATTATTATAAGCTTGTTTCTAAACATGAACACATTGAGGAATGTCTATGTCAAGTATTCATTGGATGGTATGACGCCTGCCAAGCATCTCTATTGCTTTGGGTCCTATAGTTTAGTGTTTGTGGTATAAAGAGATCTTTCCTCAACTGTTCCCCCAACCAAGAGCTCTGAAGCCAAAACAGAGTTAATGCTGTGGCTAAACAAACAGAGTTTTGATTACAACAAGAGTGTGCACAGGGACTTCCTGGTGCTCCAGTTCTTAAGAATACACCTTCCAATGCAGGGGCTACGGGTTCAATCCCTGGTCAGGGAACTAAGATCCACATGCCACGGGGCAACTAAGCCCGCACACCGCAACTACTGAGCCCACATGCCACAGCTAGAGAGAAGCCCGTGCGCCACAACTAGAGAGAAGCCTGCGTGCCGCAAAGAAAGATCCCGCATGCCACAACGATGATCCCACATGCTGCAACTTAAGACCTGACACAGCGAAATAAATAAATATTTTTTTTTTAAAAAGAAAAAGAGTGTGCCCAGCTTTCTAGATGTCTGATTAGCTGTGGAAGATCAAGTCAGCCTTGGGGTTTTGCTCATAGGAGAGACACCTAACCTCATCTCCAGAAAACAAGAAGGCTTCTATGAATAGGGGAAATATAAGCCATGAATTGAAGGAGGCGGGGAAGGAGTTATTCAGGTAAATAGGGTCTTGAGGGGGACTGGCATGTGCAAATGACCAGCAGCCAGTGGGAACATGGCTCTTTGGAGGACCTGGTACATGTTCCATAGAGTGAACGAGCAGTGTGTAATGGGGTAGCCAGTGGAGAGAGGAGGTTAGAAACGCAAGCAGAGACAAGACCATGCTAAATCTGGTAGGCCATGATCGGGACCTGTACTTTATTCTAAGAGCGATGGGGAGCCATGTAAATCATCAGAAAATTCTATCATCCCTACATAAGAAATATATCCAGAATCTGACCACACTTTTAAAACATCTTCATCTCCATCACGGTCCAACCCACTATCAACTCCTGCCCAGAGTATTGCAATTGCCTTCTACCGGGCCTTCCTACCTTCCCTTGCTCCCTTCATGCTCTTCTCCTCTGGGTACTCCCTACACCTCGACCCTGCTCTACTTTTCTGCACAGCACTTAGCAGACATATTCTATATTGCCACCAGAAGGGCAGGAATAAACCAGTTTTGTTCACTACCCTATTACTTGCTTTTAGAAAAATGCACGGCCCCAAGTTGATGCTCAGTAAGGTTTTGATCATTGAGGACTAGCTTGTGCTTCCTATATTCAAAATCCTCCAGCGGCTTACCATTTCACGATGATGAAAAGTCAGAATCCTTACTCTGACTCCCAGGGCCCTGCAGGACCTGGTCTTCCAGACTCTTGCCTCCTCTCTGCTTTCATCTCCTACCACTTTCCCACTTGCTCCCTTTGCTAGAAACACACTGGTCTTTCCATTTCCTGACTATTGTAAGCATGCATCACCCCCAGGACCTTTGCACTTCCTACTCTCTATTGCTCCACATAGCTGTATAATTTGATCCTACACTTCCTTCAAATCTGCTCAAATGTCACCTGCCCAGAGAGGCCTTTTCTCTACCACCCCACACATCAGCAGCCCCTTCCTGCCACCCTGGTCATTCTCTTTCCCCTTACTTGGTTTTATTCAGTTTCATAATAGTGAAAAAGTGGAAAATACTTATCATAATACCTATTTATGTGTGTTGCCTGTCTAACCCTAAAAGAAGATCCGTTCTATGAAGGCAGTAGATTTATTTGGGTCGTGACCATTCCCTGGTATTTAGAACTATGTTTGATCCACGCTAGGTACCTGCATTAGAGGAATCAACTGGGAATCAGAAATTACATCAGTTATTTGATGAGAGGGAATTTAATATCAAGAGGTGCTAAGTACTATTAAGCTGTTAAGTAGGTACCTGAAAGGTACAAAGAGAACTCTCAAGGGTCCTAGAAGTAACCACAGCAGGAAACAAATACCACCTCTCTGGCACAGGGAATAAGGAAGATGCTGGAAATGTTAAATGTAGAAACCTAGGAGAGAGTCCTTGCGGAGCTGAAACTCAGGGCTCTGAGAAGGGGGCTCTCGTGGCTGGTGTCTCTGAGCTCTGAGGAGTGACCTGGTGGGCTTGGGACCCAGATCTTTGAAGAAGGACTGCTGGAGGCTGGGGCTGGCAAGATGGCAAGTGTGATGAAATGGGCTCTTTTCACACTGAAAGAACTAACGGCACATTGGATCCAGCTGTTGCTTTGGGAAGGAACAACTGCTATGGGGTGAAGAAGCATGGCCTGGGTGATACTACTGGGCACAGAGAGCAGAAAGGAAGCCCTCTGGAAGCTGGGAGGAACGAGGAGATCCCTTCTTCCTCTTCAAGCCTTGCAGTCTCCTTCTGACGCCGCCGTTGGTGGAGTGTAACACGGAGCCAGCTAACCCAACCAAAATGTGGTTTGCACAGCCCCAGCCCCAGCCGGCAGCACAAAACTGAGCATTAAAGGGGGGGTTAGACGCTGAGAGACAACTCAGTACCTTGCACAGTACTCAATACATTCCTGTTGAAAGAAGATATTGAATGCATCGTAATGTCTTCAAAGATCATTTAAATTGACTAAAAATTAAGCATGCTGCTGATAATAAATAGCAATTAAAAAATTATCCAAAGGACACAGAGGCAACTGAGGCTTGTCAGGCTACAGCCAAGTTAAGTAATCAATTTCTATCACAGGCAGTGAATGGTATTCTGTTTCCTGGCAGCTGAGGTAAAAATGGAAATATGCCATGCATTAACATTTAATTATAATAGTGCAGAGAGAACAGCACTTTATCTAAAGATAAAGTTTTTTTTTTTTTTCCCAAAGCAGAGGTTTGATATTTTCAAGCATGCATATTTGTTTGAAACCCCACAATTCAACACCAGGCAACATGAAATAAAAAGGCTCAGTCTTGCTTACATTTTAGCTCATAGTAATGTGTGTGTGTGTGTGTGTGTGTGTGTGTGTGTGTGTGTGTGTGTGTGTGTGTGTGTGACCAGCTGTTGGCCTCATCTATAAAAGAACATCAATACATAAACTAGCAAACATCTCATTTTAAGAACTAGATTCTCAGGAGCCATCAGGATGAATTAGGAGCAAAATGCATGCCTGAATAAAAGAATAAATCCACTTGTGGGCCAAGAGTGACTGAATCCCTACAAAAGACATAATAGATTGACTTCTTGCCTGAGGATACTTAAAATCGAATGTCTAACAATTACAATGAATTTTTTGTTTTGCAAAATTTTATGCTGAGTTGCTCCTTATAGAAGTAAGATGCCAATAGACCTACACTGCTTCTTAAGTTCACTCTTAGAGAATACGACAAGGTTATCCGCATAAAGAAGGATGCTTGTATTTCTCTTTATTGCAGCAGGAGGAGATAAAGTCAATTCATTTCCTACTTGTCCTATGTTGATAAAGATTTTAAAAAACAGGTGCTATAACTTGGTCCTGCTTGATATCAGTTAAGGCTGTACTGTTCTTCATGATGAAGATATTTCTGGCTACTCTAATTTTGGCAAATATGTTAAGTGAGAGAGACAGTAATAGTCGAGGTGACTGTCTAGATTGCATGAGTTGGCCCGTAAACAACTGTCCATAGAATCAGAGGTGGACGGTGGAGCAGTGATGAAGATTACATACAGCCTTGAGATGTTCTTAAACCCAAGGCACACCAATGCAAGTGCATCAAGATAAATAGTTATATTTTCAATTTTGAAACATGGATTAAAAAGATAACCTCAAGAAAATGAGACGACAAGCCACAGACTAGGAGAAAATATTTGCGAAAGACACATCTGATAAAGGACTGTTATCCAAAACATACAAAGAACTCTTAAGACTCAATATAAGAAAACAAGCAACCTGATTTAAAAAGTGGGCCAAAGACCTGAAAAGATACTTCATAAAAGAAGATATACGATGGCAAACGAGTGTATGACAAGATGCTCCATGTCATATGTCATCGGGGAAATGTAAATTAAAAACAACAATGAGATACCACTGCATACCTGTTAGAATGGCCGAAGTTCAGAAAATTGACGACAACTACAACAACAAATGCTAGCAAGGCTATGGAGCAACAGAAACGCTCATTCACTGCTGATGGGGGTGAAAAATGATATAATCCCTTGGAAAATAGTTTGACAGTTTCTTATAAAACCAAACATACTCTTTCTTACCATACAATCCAGCAATCATGCTTCTTGATATTAACCCAAATGAATCTAAACTTTATGTCCACACAAACCCACACATGGATGTTTATAGTAGCTGTATTAATAACTGCTAAAATTTGGAAGCAACCAAGATGCCCTTCAGTAAGAAAATGGATAAATGGTGCTATATCCATCCATACAGTGGAATGTTATTTCATGCTGAAAAGAAATGAGCTATCAAGCCATGAAAAGACATGGAGGAAACTTAAATGCATGTTAGCAAGTGAAGGAAGATTGTAACCAACACGCCACTCTGATGTCAGATGTAGATAATGGGGGAGGTTGTGTGCAATATGAGAACTCTCTGTACTTTCCGTTCAGTTTTGCTGTGAACCTACAACTGCTCCAAAAAATTAAGTATTAAATTTTTAAAAAGCATGGATTGATTGCCTATGTTACATTGAAACTAATATTTTATCACAACTTGACTTCTTCTTTTCTTACTTATGGGTGAGGAGGAAGTGGTTCCATATTTATATTCCTCACCTCTGTAACAGCTGGCTCATAACTCTTACTCTATTTTCTATCATTTCCCTCATTTTCTGTCTCCCATTAGTTCTGTTAATGGCAACTGTTAAATAAGGAAAAAACTGCTTTCAGGGCAACAATCAAAAGTTTTACTTAAAAAGTGATCAAGATTATTTAAATTGGTACCCTGGAGACAGTGTAGTTAGAACTCTTAAGAAATTCTGACCACATCCGTCTCACTAATCTAATCTCTCTTCTCATTACTAATTGATTCCAAATTCCATTAATTCCCTAGCCTGACTATGGTGTAAGCTTTCCAGAAGTCTCTGTAAGAAACACTTTCTGCTTCATGGAACTTCTTGCATACCATTCAGTCTGCTTTCCCTTTGAAGGACTGTTAAAAAAAAAGACAGAATGGGAGAGAGAAGGTGAGTCAGAGAGATTCTATCACTGACAGCTGTACATTGTTAATAATACTAATAGCTACCTAATATGAACCACCAACCATGTGCCAGACACCATGTTTGGTGTTCAAATGAAAGTAAGTATTGTGCCCTTTAGAGTGAGGAAACCAAGGCTCAGAAAAGGCACATAACTCACCAAAGGCCACAAGGCTGATGGTTTTCTGGAGCCTCTGTTTGCAAGTGTCAGAAATAAGACTCCTTATTAGTTACCTATTTTATATGTAGTAGTGTGTATATGTCAATCCCAACTGTATAGCACAGGGAACTCTACTCAATACTCTGTAATGACCTATATGGGGAAAGAATCTAAAAAAGAGTGGATATACGTATATGTATAACTGATTCACTTCGCTGTACACCTGAAACTAACACAACATTGTAAATCAACTGTACTCCAATTAAAAAAAAAAAAAAGACATAAGACTCCAACTCATTTAGGCAAAAAAGGATAAAGTTTGCCTAAAAGCTTACAAAGAAGTTTCAATAAACAGACCAAATGAAGGTCACAGATGCAGCCTGGCTTTAGGGATAATTAGAACCAGCAACTCAAAGTCCACCAAGTCTTTTTCCGTATCTCTCCCCTCTGGTCTTCTCTGCATGTGTCACTTATTCCCTCTTATTGCAGACAAGTTTTCTCCCTTTGGCAGGGAGAAAACAGCTCTAAAGATTTTTATCTTAAAATGTCTGTCCCTGGAGAGATACTTTCTTTGCACTTATCAATGCAAAACATCCTGGCAAAAAAAGTTCTGCTCATCTTGCCCACCCCTCTGGGTTAATTAACTCTCTCTATTCCTAAAGAAACCATGTGGATGACAAGAAATGGGAGTGGGATTGGAAAGAAGATCCAGGAGAACTGGAGACAATTCTCATAAGGCAAACTCAGAGATGCTCACTACAAAAACCATGATGTAAGGCCTACAACTATTGGTCTCATTATACAGGTAAGGAAAATAAAAGTTAACTAATTAAAAGAAATTAAAGTGTAAGTTGCTCAACATAACCCAAGAAGTAAGTATATGGGACTGCACTAAGTTCTCTCTAAGTTCACTGTGTTTTTGTCTGTATCTGTTTCCAGCCCTAAGCAAAGAAGGTGGCTCAGAGAAAGCTAGTGGTAGAGCGAAGGTTGATTCACAGCATCTCACAGGACCAAGCTGATGCCAAAGGAACTTGAAGTCCACAGACTAGATCAAAGCCCAATCCCTCTGGCATCCACACTCTTAAGATAATGAGAGACAAACAAATTAATAAAGAATGAGAGTAATGATATTGATTGCTATCTTTATGCAGTGAAATTTGCTTATTTATTACAGAAAATAAAACTTTGAAAAATAGGAAAGATTATCACCATTTCACATAAGTGGAAACTGAGACTAAGAGGTGAAAATATCTGCCTAACGCCATGGTTGATATTCAAACCTATATCTAACCAGCTTCAAAGTTTGTGTGATTTCCAAATATCTTCTACTTCCAAAAAGAAGGTGGAAAAGGATGTATAAAGATTCTCCCAAATAAAGATGGTAAATAACTGTAGCACCTGTATTTGCCTTGATCTCAGCTGGATGAGTGATCTCTGAAAGCAAAGGGAACAACAGACACTTATGTGCTCAGCAGAGCTGGCGTCCTGGCAACTAAGAGCAAGGGCTTCAATCTGATGATATCAAGACTCCAAATATTAATTGACACCCAGGGATACAGTTAAACAAGAGAGTCTTCCACCTGAGGAGCTTACATCTTCATTGGGAAAACAGACTAAAATTTTATATAAAACAAACAAACAGGTAACTTATGTTTTACTATATACCATTAAGAAGTTAAAATAGGAAAATAGTGGCAGTGAGTGAATGTGGATGCTGGGTTATTTAGTGTCGTCAGAGAAGCTCTCTCTTAGGAGGAGATGTGTATTTAGTCCTGAATTACAAGTCCCAGGCAGCCATGCAGAAATCTGGGTGGGGTGGGAAGTGAGGGGTGGGGAAAAGGACAGGGAAGATTGTTCCAAAGAGAAAGAAGATCACGTGCAAAGACTCTGAGAAGGGAACAAGGCTGATCTGTTCATAGGGCAGAAAGAAAGCAAGGGTAGTTGGATCTCTGTAGTTAAGAAATATGAGAAGAGGTTTGAGAGGTGAGGACCATCTGGATCCTGTAGGGCTTAGTAGGCAAAGCCAGGAGTTTGACTTTTAAAAAAAATTTATTTATTTATTTATTTATTTATTTATTTATCTTTTTATTTTTGGCTGCATTGGATCTTCACTGCTGCACATGGGCTTTCTCTAGTTGTGGCAAGCGGGGGCTACTCTTTATTGCAGTGGCTTCTCTTGTTGCAGAACACAGGCTCTAGGTGCGCAGGCTTCATTAGTTGTGGCATGCGGGCTCAGTAGTTGTGGCTCGTGGGCTCTAGAGCTCAGGCTCAGTAGTTGTGGCAAACGGGTTTAGTTGCTCTGCAGCATGTGGGATCTTCCCGGACCAGTCATTGGATAGTTTTATCTGGGAAGTGATGAAATCTAATTTGTATTTTAGAATGATGACTCTGAAGGAAGAATTATGGGAGGGGAGGACCCACTTGAAGGCATGGAGATCAGTGAGGCTGGAGACCATTGTAGAAGAATAGACCAGAGACGACGGAGACTTAACTCAAGTTCTAGCAGTGAGATTTGTGAACAGTGGTCGGACTCAGGACACATTTTGATGGAAAAACATACAAGGTTGTATGTAGAGTGTGAAGAAAATAATCAAAACCCCCAAATCTTAGATTTTTGGCCTGTATGACAGGTTATATGGTAATGACATTTACTGAGATAGCAAAACCTTATGAGAGAACAGATATAGTAGGTGGGTAGGGGGAGGGAAACTTCTGTTTTGTCCATGTTATGATTAGTATGCCTATTAGACATCCAAATGGAAAGTCATGTAGGCAGCTAAGTAAATGAATTTGCAAGTCAGGAAGGCGATTGGGACTGGAGATATAAAAGTAAGAGTCTTCAGTTTACAGATACCATTGCATTGAATTCGTACCCTAGGGAAACACTGTAGATAAACAAACCAAGAAAGATAAAGATAGAGCCCTGTGTCACACCAAAATTTAGAGTGCTGGTGAAGAAAAAGTAGACTGTAAGTTGCTCAAGGTATAGTATGTTAGGTGGCAGGAAAAGAGAGGGATTGTGAGTCATGGAAGCCTAAAGAAAAATGTGTTTCAGGAAGGAGAAATAGGTCAATAATGATAAATGCTACCAAATCCTAGAGATCAAATAAATAAGGATAGAGAAGTCTGGATCATTATTCTTTCTACTGCAATTCACAGAGACCCACCTGAGATTATTTTAAACAATTTGGAAGTAGTTATCTCAGATATCAATAGGCCTAGACCCTGGGCTGTTCCAGGGGTCCTTAATTCAGAGGGTCAACAACACTCACAAGAACCAGATACCTTCCAATGATGGTGAAGGTTCTGAATATATTGAGTGTTCACTCTGTGACAGGCACTGTTCTAAGTATTTGTCATTTTTCTCAATCTCATTTACTCCTCACAATGTCCTTACAAGGTAGGTACTATTTTTTATACCCATAGTTTAAGAGATGGAGAACAGCTAGTAAGTGATAGGGCGAGGCTTTGAACCAAGTCAATCTGATTCTAGATTCTCTGCCCTTCACCACCATCCTATGTGGTGATTTAAGGAGAAATACTTGAGGACAGGAGGTGAGGACGCAGTGAAGGGGAAGACATTTGGAGGTAGAGACATGAGAGCTACAGGGAAGGGTGACAGATAATGAAGTCAAAGACACCCACTTCAAAGAAACTGAGGTTTCGAGAGAGAAGGAGGAGAGACAGCCTGGAAGTAACAGTGGGGAGCAAGGCTTACAAGGTACAGAAGGATTTCAAGCATTTCCGACCAAAAGGACAACATGAAAAAATAACTCCAAATTTGGGCATCCAGAGGACTTGGCAGTTCCTGAGGGTTCTGTCCTTGTCACTGTATTTTTATCCCAGGAGAGGAAGTTCTTGTGAAGTCCTTGTCCTCTAGCCCATCTTAGCCAAGAATCATACTCAGTTTAGGAGTGAAGCTATCAGGTTAACCAAGAGGATATCAAAATGAATTATTTTTGGTATGGTTCTCAGTCCAGTACTCACATGAAAGTATTTTAAAAAAAGAAAGAAAGAAAAAACTGTCACATGTAGGGACTTTTCTGCTCTGTGAGAGTTTGCAAATAACGTAATTAGATGAAAATTTTCAAATGCAACTTTCTGTGACAGGTTTTTAAATAAATAAATAAACAAACCACTTTTCAAAACCAGTAGGTATAGATCAGAGGTCAGCAAAATGCAGCCCATGGGCCACTTGTGTTTCTATGGCCTGAGAGCTAAGAATGCCCTTTATACTTTTAAATGGTAGGAAAAAACTGATCAAAGACAAATAATATTTAGTGACATGCAAAAATTATATAAAATTCAAACTCTGAATGAAATAATTAAAATCTCATGACACATCAACATTCACAGATGAACATTTACAAAATATTTTGATGATAGAGGACATCAGTTAAATGAAATCTTACCTCTCAAGAAAATTCCATTTTTCTCATTCCATTACAAAAAAGAATACTCAATTATTATTATATTTTTAATTTCATCAGTAAAATATAATGGAAATTTGTTTTCCCTTGTGTTACAGAAGCACCTACATAATATTCTCAATTTTACCTCTCAGCCTGAAAAAGTTAAAAGTTTGGCTATCTGGCCCTTTATAGAAAAACGTGGCTGACTTTTTGTTATAGATAATGGGTGGAAGAAATTTATATTATTGTAGGTGTCATAATGCAAATATTATGAATGTGATATGTGGATGCCTGTCTATAAATGTAAGCATTTGATCACATATTCATTTGGTCAACATTTATTGAACACCTACTACACCAGAAAATGTCTTGGTTGCTGAGGATACGATAAATGACAATTGCTCTCAATAAAATCACAGTCTTATTATTTTAGTGTCATGGTAATTCTGGTAGAATTTAAGAAGAACGAAAGATTTCTCCAAAATTCTCCTTCAAATGAATATGCCCTCCTCTTTCTCCCACTCAATGTTCAGCTATTATTGATTATTGAATATCATATTTCTATATAACAGTCTAGCAATTCACTGTTTTTCTATTTAGGATGGAAAATGGGAGTCAGCAAATGTGACATCTCTCCCCTACCTTTAACTCCATTGGAATGTCTTGAGACCTCTCCCTCCCAGGCTTACCCCTGATTATGTCACTGAGTTTGCAGGGGTCCCGGCGTGCCACTTGGATAAACGCATCCAAGGGAGGTGCCTCCGCCAAGCGGAACTGAGCATGGTCCATTATCTTAGCAACTGCATTGCTCATCCAGAGAATCAAGTCCCAAATCCATTTCCTAATTTTTCAGTAGCTAACTCTTAACCTTTTCTTTCTAAATTGCCTCTGACATCAATCGTTCTACAGGATTTCAGTGTGGGTTTAGGAGACTGAACAGCCAATGAATACGGGGCATTCTTATAGCACGCAATCACAACTTGTGTTTAGCTTTCATAACAAAATCTTATCCAAAACCATCTCAAAGAAGCCAAAACCAATCCAAAACCACTTCCTAGGTCCACATTGCAGAACAAGTGGATGTGTTCTTTCCCACAACAAGATAGATGAAGGGCGCTAGGTAGCCTGATGCCTGATCATAAGAATGGTGGAAGTATTTGTCTATTATGTCTAAGCTACAAAAATTGCAAGATTTCTGGTTCCATGTTGTTTATGAAACATTTTTCTATTCGCATCCATTGCTATTCCTTCCTTGACTGCTGGGAAGAATCTGTTGCTCTTTCTCTTCCCGCACATCCTAACGAAATATAATTATTGTGGGAGTAGGAGAATGGGGGATTTAAGGCTTTCACTTGATACCCATAGATCAAGAAATAGGGGAGAGAAAGAATGAATATTTTTAAGAGCTGCACTGATAGAAACAAAGGAACCAGGGGGCATGGAGCTTTTAAACATTAAAATATTTTTCTTATTTCCCAAGTATCTCGCTTCCTTAAGCTTTATCAACACCACTGAGCTTGTGTGTCACGGAAATAGCAAGGATTTGGGAATGTTTACTTGGTTCAGTAATCACCTCTCTCCCAAAATGTCTTCTGGGCAGCAGTGAGATTATCTGAATCCTGAGTCCATGGGAAAGAAATCTTCATTCTTTCCCTTTTAGATTACAGATACACATAACTGGGAGGTCTCCTGCGCTGTAGCTAGTGCACTTTGTACAGAGGGCAGGCTTTTGGCGATACTGGCACAGGAAGGGATAAAAGAATGAATTAAAGGATAGAGGGGATAGAAATTAGACATTTTTTTTTAAGTCAGAGAAAAATTAAATGTGCAGGGAGTACAGGATCACATGGAAACACAGTGAGCAGAGGCCCAAATTATACAAAATGATTCCAGGCAGCTCCATACCCTGCTCCACCACACCCTCCAGCCGAAAGAAGGATATTTCTTCAATTGTTTTACGATGGTCTCTAAAACTGCCAGCTCTAACAAAATTCTCTAAGGATGTAATAAAAAAAAAAGATATTTATTTTAACTTAATAAAACCAATCTGATGCCACTTTGGTAAGAAAATAACACATGAACTGATTAATACATTTTTGAGCTTGGGTTAAGCCTCATCTACACCCACTACCATCAAAAGAAGAGTCTTCAATCAACAACACTTTGTGCATTCCACATCTTTGGAAAGGCATCCCAACCTTTGTCAGAATCCTTAGAGCCATTCTAGATGCCTCATCTCCCTCTCCCCAAACAATGGCATCAGCAATCCCTAAAATGTGCAATTTCTCTTTCCTAAATATCTCTCAAATCTGTCTCCTCTTCTCTACCCACACTTCCACTACTTCAGTCTAGCTACCCCATCTCTCATCTGGATTTCTGACTTAAACTAGGTAGCCCTATTCCCTGACTCTACCTAAAAAAGAGACACTTCTACATTGCACATCTGATCTTGACACCGTCTTGCCTAACTTTCCCTTGGCTTTCCCACAGCTCTCAGAATAAAGCTCACACCCACCCCTGTGTTCAGAGTTCACTTGTCTAGTGGCCTGTCCAGAACAAATCCCAGAATGTATTTAGGGGCCTCCATGCTCTGCCGCAGTGACATTCCTTCCATTGTTTTATGCTGTCTCATGCCTTTGCATCTTTGTGGTGAGACTGGATATTCTTGCCTGTCTCATGAAACTGTGTACTCCATAAGCATAAGTACCGTGTCTTGTTTATTGTTGTAGCCATGGCACCTGACATGGTGTCTGGCACATGGCAGAATGAGACAAAGGACTGGTAACTTCTAAAGCAAGTTGACAATTCCAAGAGGAAGGAGTGTTCACAGACCAAGTGCAGGTACCACAGTGATGAGGGCGCAGTTATATCTGACAGTAATAGGAAAATCAGAGGGTCCCCCAGAAATTGGGGCTGAAGGAAGAAGGATAGGGTGAGTGATGGCACCAGGAGAAAAAAAGAAATGCTTAAAAACAAACTGTGTAGTGCATAATTTTGCAGAGGGCTGGCCCTGATGTGAAGGGTGGCTCAAAGGGAAATTACTGCCCAACACAGGAGTAAAGAATACCAATTATTTTCCTCTTAAGTAGGGCCAGACTAACTCAACAGAAAACCAGAGAGGATGAGCACTGCTTTCCTGGAAGGAAGCTGATGGTGCTGGTGCCATCGGCTGGACTGACTAAGGAGACATGATCCAGGAGCCACCCAGCTGAAGGCTGGTACACCACAGACAGACATGCTTCTAAGACCTGCGGCAATTAGGAATTCAAGGTTAGCCCCAACTTTTCAGATGAAGCCTTCTAATTTTCCTTTCCCCTCCCCTGGGCTTCTTCCAGGAAACCTGCCTTGTCCTCAGCTGTGGTTGGAAAAGATCAAATATGCCCTTTACCGAAAAGGCAGGGTTTTCCTCTCCTTCCTGCTCCTTCGTGTGTACCCACATGTGACGGCTCATTCAGGGACACTCCTGGGGCCTCTGACATGGAGCTGCCTCCACTCCCGGCCTATGATCCTTTGTGTAGATTGAGGGGACACCAGGTCAAGGTGGAAGGCCAGACCTACCTGCTCGTCCAAGACCATTAATGATGATAGAATAATGTCACCATAAAAACCAGCATTTTGATTAGAATTTTTCTGAGATATATTTTGAGCTCAGATGATTTCTGGATGCTTTTGTGCCATGCCTTCATAATTTCACTCATGTTAATTTTAACTAAAAACATTATCAGGGTAAGTAGGCAAAATCAGAAAAAAAAATGGCCTATCCTCTTAATTGCAAAAAAAAAAAAAAGTTGTTGAAATGGGAGAAAGAAATTTGATTCCAACTTGGTACCCAATCTTTTCTCTGTGTTCCAATAAGATTTCCAAACTTGCCTAGACATTCTCCACCTGCTTCCCATGGGTACACAGTAGGACTTTCCAGTAGGTTTCTTCTATATATCCACTTCCCCTATTCTGCCCAGTTGTATCAGTACTTATAACTCATGTATTATAGAATCATTCCCCTTCCACTTCTGTCCCTCTCGTCAGTTTGTGGACTTCTGGAGGATAGGAATTTATATCAATGATCTCAACTTGTCACTATTAGGTCACTCTTTCCTTCCAAACACCATTTCCTGCGTGCCACTGCTGGACCGTAAACACATCATGGGCAGGGAACATGGCTTATTACAGCATATCAGACAATGAGAAGACAATGGGTAAGTACTGGCTGCTTGTCTGATTTGGCCAGAACACTGGCTGGTCACATATTTCCATGCCCAAAAGTTTGTATTCACGTACAATGCTGCCGTATCTGAAACGTTCATTTTCTCACAATGAGTTAAATACTGCAGATGGAAGGATTTACTCTCTTGGCATCAGCCCATGATAGGGTTATGATGAGACAGGTGTTGTTAGCACTTAACGGGATTTTGAACCTGAGGCATCATGCGATGGTGGTGATGAGGGTCATTTCTCTCACCCAACACCCTCACAGAAAAACTTGCACAGGGCTCAATCAGTAGCCCTAATGAGGCTAGAAAAGCAGGGAAGTCCTGGAAATGGAGAGACCACAGGGTCACTAGAGAACATTCCTGAAGGGTGATGTGCTGGGTTTTATAAATCACAGGGTTCCTGACCCAAGGAACAACTCACTTTCCTTGACAATCCCACAGTATTTTTAGCCATTGAGTTGGTTAGTTCCCTGTCTGGATAATATTCCTCTTTTGTTTGCTCAACTCTTGATTCTTCCTTCCTTCCTTCCTGTTGTGAAGTGATATGTTTACTATGTATTGCTAAATCACTGTGTTTTTATGGCCAAGATGCTCAAAACCCTTTTTTTTCCATCTGGAGGGAAAAACCATTACTTAAAAAAAAAAAGTATGTCTCTTACATGAACTGAAATGTTTCACTGTATTTTTCTACCACATTCTGAACACTCCCAGGTCATCGGGTATCATGAAGCACATAACACATATTATCTCATTTAACACTCACCACATTGATAGCTAGAGACCTGTCCTTATCCTCAGTTTTATAAGGGGAATAAGTTTTATAAGGGGGAATAAGCACAGAGAAACTTCCCCAAGGTCACCTGCTAATAAATGGTAGAGCCAGAATTTGAACCCGGGTCAGTGAGACTCCAAAATTTAACTCTTAGCTACTAATTCTCCATAACTCTGAAGCATGTATCTTCATTTCCCATTGCTCCCTCCAATCCTGTCCATCAGTTTCAAAAAAATCCCTTGCCTAATGGAATTGTGTATCACACAAAACCACAGAAATCATAGATTTCCTAACCTTCCATCTTACAGATGTAGATAACAAAGACCTAAATTATTTAAATGGCTTACATAAGATGTCAAAGCTACTTCATGACGTCTCAAGTAAAAACTAGGTTTTCTTGTCCTCCTGCGGGTCTCTTATCCTTGTTTCAACACTGACTTCTTGAGTCCCTTATATTTTTACTATGACTTTATGATGAGCAGTATTTCTTTTCCTTCCTTCAAGAAGCTCTGTTTTGCCAGAGGAGAATGAAGCATCTTAGAAGGAGAAATCCAAATATATCATTTGAAGCTATTATACACACAGAGATACATTAAACCTTTTGGATGCTTAAGACATCTTGGTTATGAAAAATAATTATGTAAATGAAGATGTTAATTCATACTTTCTCACTTTATAAATTACCCCTAGGAATTGACTTGGCTGGTGAATAAAGCTAAATACAAGCAAGGCCAATGTTAGGCAAACTTGAAATGAGGCATATTTGTTTTGGATGACCTCCTATGTCCTTCTGGCCCTTCCACACCTCCTGGCATTTATCTTCTTCTCTGTTCATCTCTCACCTGCCCAAAGTATCTCACTGATTCAGCTGCCCAAGCATACCCTGTACCAACTTCTCTCTCACCTCTGTTACTCTCTCTTCTTCCCTCCCCCCAGCTCTCATTCCCTAAGCTGGATGATCTCCTTCAAGGGTTAGAGGGTCTCTATCATTCTTTTCCATGCTTCTCCTGTCCCTTTTCCTATGTTCTGAGAGCACCTATGACTTTCTAATACCTCCTCCAACCCACTCCCTACAGAAGAATTCCACCAGAATGGGGCATTGCTGTAATTTTGGGATCCTTCCAATACCTTCTTTCCATGATTACCACTTGGTCGACACTTAGCTGTTTGAATGTCATTTCCGCATGTCCTGTTCTCTTAGGTGGCTAATGAATTTATTAATTTCACTATTAATATTGTTAATAATTAATAACATTAATAAATTATTGACACCCATACTTATTAATATTATTTAAATGTTACTTAAATATCATTAAAATAATATTTATTATTATGAATTTCATTAAATAAATGTTGGTTAAATAAAATCAATAAACTAATCCCTGTCAAGGTGTGAACTCCCTAATGTGTCACCCCACATAGTAATCAAGTTCAAAAGCACAAGTGAGGGTCCAGAAGACCCTCTGGGAGTGACTACATTTGAAGGCAGGTAGCAATCCCAGTTTCTCAAACCTCGTCATGGAGACCAATCACTGCTGGCATCCTCTGACTCCAAAGTTAAGATTATTTATCCAAGTCCTGCTAATTACCATTTCATTCTTCATTATGTCTATTACAGCTTGTTCCCAAGTAGATGGTTTATAATTTCATGAGATAGTAGCACAAGCTTTATTTTTTCTTTCATTTACAGGGTTTATTTTTCAATTGAAAAAGTAATGCAAGTTTGTTCTAATAATCAAATCTAAGAATACTTAGAATAATCAAATCTAAGATTAACAATCTCACTCTACCTCATTTCTACTCCATTCAACCCTGAAGTAATAAATGTTAATGGTTTGGTGTGAATCCTTCCACCCCTTTCTCTATGATCCAAAAAATTATATTCAAAATAAATACACATGTTCACACAAAGATATAAACATACAGAAATTATTTTAATTATGTCCCAAACATCAGATCACCTTATGCATATGGATTCCTTGCTTGCTTTTCTTCTTAATAATGTCATGGACATCCCTCTGGTCATTATATTCTGTATTATGGAGTACTATAATTTAGTCAATTTTCCTTCTATTGATAGATATTCAGTCTGTTATTTCTATTGCCACTACAAATAACAATACAGGAAATATCATTAACTGTAGCTTTGCATTTTAGAGGCTATTTTTATCTGTGGGATATATTTCCCCAAATGGGATTGCCTAGGTCAAAGAACACATACATTATTTTCTGGAAAAGACTGGTTAGAGCAATTCACACTCTCCTTAACAACATCTGAGAGTGTCCATATCCTTAGCAGACTTATAATATAATAGAAAAAAATTGATAAAAATATTATATGAGTTACAAGCATACAATAGGTATATGTGGGCTTGTATATAATATAGTGAGACATCTAAAATGAAGGGTCTGCAGTGGAAGGAAAAGGGCCATCTTTCAATATGTATCCTAGCATTTTTACACAGGTTAAAGCTTGTTGGAAATAGCACCAGTGACCTTTCTTGGAGTGTAAAGATGGAGGTGGACATTTTACAAAAGATGAATATAGCTTTAAGGAGAGGGGTGGAAGGAGGAAGCATGGTGTTATTGCCAGGCAACCCTCAAGAAAACTGCTCTGATTTGACATATGTCAATGAATAATTTAGCCAGAGATATTAAGCAACTTGACCAAAGTTTTACAGATAGAAAAAGGCAGTAATGGGATTTAAATGGAAGGCTATGTGGCTTAAGACCTCATACAAATTCAACTACACTAGGTGACTTCTCACCCAGTTCTAGTACTGTAGTACTTATAATAGCTGTGATGATTAATTCCAGGTGTCATTGACTGGGCCATGGAGTGCCCACATACTTGTTTAAACACTATTCTAAGTGTATCTGTGGGGGTGTTTCTGGATGAGATGAACATTTGAAGAGGGAGACTGAGTAAAGTAGATTGCCCTCCCCAACGCAGGTGGGCCATCTCCAACCTGCTGGAGACCCGAAGAGAACAAAAGATGGTGAAGGGAGAATTTGCTCTGTTTTCAAGCTAGGACACTGGTCTCTCCTGCACTTGGACTGGAACTTACACAACCAGTTCTTCTTATTTTCAAGTCTTCAGACTCAGACTGGAACTATACCACCAGTTCTCCCGGGTCTCCAGAGGATCATGGGTCTTCTCAGTCTCCACATTTTGTGAGCCAATCCCTTATAATAAATAGGATAATATCTGTCCTATTGGTTATGTTCCTCTGGAGAATCCTGACTAATAAAATAGCCAACATGTATTGAATTACTATGTTTGAAGCGCTGGATGCTAATAACTTTTTTCAAACTATCTCATTTACTCCATTACAAAAACCCTAAGAGGTAGGCACCATTACCCCATTTTACAAATAAGGAAACTAAGATTCAGAGAATTTTAAAAACTTGGACTGCACGTATTATACAACTAGTACCATAGAAAGTAGAAGTATCAGGATACCAGGGCTCAAAACCAAACTCTTACCTTCTGTGATTTTCTTCTCCTACAAGCAGTTTAATCTGCCTCTCCCTCTTCATCACCACTGCTACTATCCTGGTCCAGACCCTCTTTATTTCACCCTGTGCTACTTATCTCCTCCCTTTCTATTCCCATTATAAAGGTAGATATTTCATTTTAAACATCAAGACCTTTTAGATAAATGCATAGACCCTTGTATATCCTCCCCCATCACTAGGATAGATTATTCATGAATAAAACCCTACAGTTTCATCCACAGCTATCCATGGACAGAGAGATGGATTGATAAAAAATGAAAAAGCATATCAGTACAGTGAAATCATTATAGGCAGCTTAAGAACTCTCCTACTCTTTGAGTTCCTCTACTAAGCTCTTGTCAAGAGATTTTACAATTAATACAAAAGTGTAGTCAGTGGAACACAGGATTGTTGGTTTGTTTGTGTTGATTTTAAACATAATACAGAGTTGCAACTGGTCATGGACAAGGAAAGTATCTATTTCTTGACCCTGTAATCACACCCAAACCCATATCTTAGCATTAAATCTAAAGAAGCTATTCCCTGTCATTAAAATTTGAACCATGATATATCATATAGTGTGTATACACAGGATGGTGTTGTGTGGCTTCAAAAGCTATTTATTTATTTTTTGAGGGTGGCATAGCTTTTTAAAGATCTCAATTTTCTACAAATTAACATAATGGTGAGAATTTCAAGGAAGTTTCAGATTTCAGAAGGAATTGGCCAATGTCTACCCAAACCCCAAATGTGTAACCACAAAAGTTGATTCCTTTGTAAAGGACATTTTTCCCCTTCCCACAGACATGTCAGCTGAGCAACCTTGCACATGGTGAGTCTCAAGAACCAATGGGAAAAAAAGGAAATAAACCATAGGCTTCTTTCCAGTGTTCCAGGAAAGAGACAGTGGCAAGAACTTTAGACACTGGAATTTGGTAGGACAATGGCCCATTTATACATCTCAGTTCTTTCTTGGAGACTCACTAGGTTCTACTTCCCTTGCTATCTCAAAATCTTATGGTTTCTAAAGATGGCTATTTAAAAAAGATACATCTACAATTAATCTATGACAAAGGAGGCAAGCATATACAATGGAGAAAAGACAGTCTCTTCAATAAGTGGTGCTGGGATAACTGGACAGCTACATGTAAAAGAGCGAAATTAGAACACTCTTTAACATCGTACACAAAAATAAACTCAAAATGGATTAAAGACCTAAATGTAAGACCAGATACTATAAAACTCTTAGAGGAAAACATAAACAGAACATCTCTGACATAAATTGGAGCAATATCTTTTTGGATTCACCTCCTAGGGTAATGAAAATAAAAACAAAAATAAACAAATGGGACCTAATTAAACTTAAAAGCTTTTTCACAGCAAAGGAAACCATAAACAAAACGAAAAGTCAATCCACAAAATGGGAGAAAATATTTGCAAACAATGCAACAGACAAGGGATTAATCTCCAAAATACACAAACAGTTCATGCAGCTCAATATCAAAAAAACAAACAACCCAATTGTAAAAAATGGGCAGATCTAAATATATGTTTCTCAAAAAATGACATACAAATGGCCAAAAAGCACATGAAAAGATGCTCAACATTGCTAATTATTAGAGAATGCAAATCAAAACTACAATGAGGTATCACCTCATATGGCTTAGAATGGCCATCATCAAAAAGTAAATGCTGGAGAGGGTATGGAGAAAAGGGAACACTCCTACACTGTTCGTGAGAATATAAATTGGTACAGCCACTATGGAGAACAGTATGGAGGTTCCTTAAAAAACTAAAAATAGAGTTACCATATGATCCAGCAATCCCACTCCCAGGCATATACACAGAGAAAACCATAATTCAAAAAAATACATGCACCCCAATGTTCATTGCAGCACTATTTACAATAGTCAGGACATGGAAGCAACCTTAATGTCCACTGACAGAGGAATGGATAAAGAAGATGTGGTATATATATATACAATGGAATATTACCCAGCCATAAAAAAGAATGAGATAATGCCATTTGCAGCAATATGGATGGACCTAGAGATTGTCATACTAAGTGAAGTAAGTCAGAGAAAGACAAATATCATATGGTATCACTTACATGTGGAATCTAAAAAATGATAAAAATGAACTTATTTACAAAACAGAAACACACTGACAAAATTAGAAAACAAACTTATGGTTACCAAAGGGGAGGGGTAAATTAGGAGTTTGGGATTAACAAATACACACTACTACATATAAAATAGATAATCAACAAGGACCCAGGGAACTCTACTCAATACTCTGTAATAATGGTAGGAAGGGCGCAATCACAATAAAATCAAACCCCATAACTGCTGGGTGGGTGACTCACAAACTGGAGAACACTTATACGACAGAAGTCCACACGCTGGTGTGAAGGTTCTGAGCCTCAAGTCAGGCTTTCCAACCTGGATGTCCCGCAATGGGAGGAGGAATTCCTAGAGAATCAGACTTTGAAGGCTAGCAGGATTTGATTGCAGGACTTCGACATGACTGGGGGAAACAGAGACTCCACTCTTGGAGGGCACACACAAAGTAGTGTGCACCTTGGGATGCAAGGGAAGGAGCAGTGACCCCATAGAAGAGTGAACCAGACCTATCTGCTAGCGTTGGCGGGTCTCCTGCAGAGGCGGGGTGGCTGTGGCTCACTGCGGGGACAAGGACACTGGCAGCAGAAGTTCTGGGAAGTACTCCTTGGCATGAGCCCTCCCAGAGTCTGCTATTAGCCCCAACAAAGAGCCTGGAAGGCTCCAGTGTTGGGTTGCCTCAGGCCAAACAACCAACAGGGAGGGAACCCAGCCCCACCCATCAGCAGACAAGTGCATTAAAGTTTTAATGAGCTCTTCCCATCAGAGCAACACCCAGCTCTACCCAACACCAGTCCCTCCCATCAGGAAACTTGCACAAGCCTCTTAGATAGCCTCATCCACCAGAGGGCAGACAGCAGAAGCAAAAAGAACTACAATCCTGCAGCCTGTGGAACAAAAAACACATTCACAGAAAGACAGATGAGATGAAAAGGCAGAGGGCTATGTAACAGATGAAGGAACAAGATAAACCCCCAGAAAAACAACTAAATGAAGTAGAGATAGGCAACCTTCCAGAAAAAGAATTAAGAATAATGATAGTGAAGATGATCCAGGACCTCGGAAAAACAATGGAGGCAAATATTGAGAAGATGCAAGAAATGTTTAACAAAGACCTAGAAGAATTAAAGAACAAACACCTAGAAGAATTAAAGACCAAACAAACAGAGATGAACAATACAATAACTGAAATGAAAAATACACTAGAAGGAATCATTACCAGGATAACTGAGGCAGAAGAACAGATAAGTGACCTGGAAGACAGAATGGTGGAATTTACTGCCGCAGAACAGAATAAAGAAAAAAGAATGAAAAGAAATGAAGGCAGCCTAAGAGACCTCTGGGACAACATTAAATGCAACAACATTCGCATTATAGGGATCCCAGAAGGAGAAGAGAGAGAGAAAGGAACTGAGAAAATATTTGAAGAGATTATAGTTGAAAACTTCCCTAACATGGGAAAGGAATTAGCCACCCAAGTCCAGGAAGTGCAGAGAGTCCCAGACAGGATAAACCCAAGGAGAAACACGCTGAGACATATAGTAATCAAGTTGACAAAAATTAAAGTCAAAGAAAAATTATTGAAAGCAACAAGGGAAAAATGACAAATAACATACGAGGGAACTCCCATAAGGTTAACAGCTGATACCTCAGCAGAAACTCTACTAGCCAGAAGGGAGTGGCATGATATATTTAAAGTGATGAGAGGGAAGAAATTACAACCAAGATTATTCCACCTGGCAAGGATCACATTCAGATTTGACGGAGAAATTAAAAGCTTTACAGACAAGCAGAAGCTAAGAGAATTCAGCACCACCAAACCAGCTCTACAACAAATGTTAAAGGAACTTCTCTAAGTGGGAAACACAAGAGAAGAAAAGGACTACAAAAGCAAACCCAAAACAATTAAGAAAATGGTAATAGGAACATACATAATGATAATTACCTAAAACGTGAAGAGATTAAATGCTCCAACCAAAAGACACAGGCTTGCTGAATGGATACAAAAACAAGACCCATATATATGCTATCTAGAGATGCACTTCAGACCTAGGGAAACATACAGACTGAAAGTGAGGGGATGGAAAAAATATTCCATGCAAATGGAAATCAAAAGAAAGCTGGAGTAGCAATTCTCATATCAGACAAAATAGACTTTAAAATAAAGACTATTACAAGAGACAAAGAAGGACACTACATAACGATCAAGGGATCAATCCAAGAAGAAGAAAATTTTGTATGGAAACACAAAAGATCGCGAATAGCCAGAGCAATCTTGAGAAAGAAAAACGGAGCTGGAGGAATCAAGCTCCTGGACTTCAGACAATACTACAAAGCTACAGTAATCAAGACAATATGAGACTGGCACAAAAACAGAAATACAGATCAATGGAACAGGATAGAAAGCCCAGAGATAAACCCACGCACATATGGTCACCTTATTTTTGATAAAGGAGGCAAGCATATACAATGGAGAAAAGACAGCCTCTTCAATAAGTGGTGCTGGTAAAACTGGACAGCTACATGTAAAAGAATGAAATTAGAACACTACCTAAGACCATACACAAAAATAAACTCCAAATGGATTAAAGACCTAAATATAAGACCGGACACTATACAACTCTTAGAAGAAAAACACTCTTTGACATAAACCACAGCAAGATCTTTTCTGACCCACCTCCTAGAGTAATGAAAATAAAAACAAAAATAAACAAATGGGACCTAATGAAGCTTAAGAGCTTTTGCACAGCAAAGGAAAACATAAGACGAAATGACAACCCTCAGAATGGGAGAAAATATTTGCAAATGAAGCAACTGACAAAGGATTAATCTCCAAAATTTACAAGCAGCTCATGCAGCTCAATATCGAAAAAACAAAAAACCCAATCCAAAAATGGGCAGATGACCTAAATAGATATTTCTCCAAAGAAGATATACAGATTGCCACCACATGAAAGGATGCTCAACATCACTAATCATTAGAGAAATGCAAATGAAAATTACAATGAGGTATCACCTCACACCAGTCAAATGGCCATCATCAAACAATCTACAAACAATAAATGCTGAAGAGGGTGTGGAGAAAAGGGAACCCTCTTGCACTGTTGGTGGGAATGTAAATTGATACAGCCACTATGGAGAACAGTATGGAGGTTTCTTAAAAAACCAGGAATAGAACTACCATACGACCCGGCAATCCCACTCCTGGGCATATACCCTGAGAAAACCATAATTCAAAAAGAGTCATGTACCACCATGTTCATTGCAGCTCTATTTACAATAGCCAGGACATGGAAGCAACCTAAGTGTCCATCAACAGATGAATGGATAAAGAAGATGTGGCACATATGTACAATGGAATATTACTCAGCCATAAAAAGAAACGAAATTGAGTTATTTGTAGTGAGGTGGATGGACCTAGAGTCTGTCATACAGAGTGAAGTAAGTCAGAAAGAGAAAAACAAATACTGTATGCTAACACATATATATGGAATCTAAAAAAAAAAAAAAGAAGAAGAAAAACTATGGTTCTGAAGAACCTAGGGGCAGGACTGGAATAAAGACGGAGACGTAGAGAATGGATTTGAGGACTCGTGGAGGGGGAAGGGTAAGCTGGGACGAAGTGAGAGAGTGGCATGGACATATATACACTACCAAGTGTAAAATAACTAGTGGGAAGCAGCCGCATAGCACAGGAAGATTAGCTCGGTGCTTTGTGACCACTTAGAGGGGTGGGATAGGGAGGATGGGAAGGAGACGCAAGTGGGAAGAGATATGGGGATATATATTTATATATATAGCTGATTCACTTTGTTATAAAGCAGAAACTAACACACCATTTTAAAGCAGTTTTACTCCAATAAAGATGTTAAAAAAAAAAAAAAGTAAGAAAATGCATAATGTCCATGTCTTTATTTCTTTGGTATCAATTTGAATTATTCCAAATTTTTTCATAGTCAAAAAAGTTTTGACTAAACTAAAGTGTTGACTAAAATATTTTCATCAGAAATTCATCTTACATTTCTATTACATTTAGTAAAAACTTCTGTTTTTCTTCTGCTTTAGAACTAATGTCTAGAACTTGGTGAAAATGATTAGGACATTTAAACACTGCCTTGTTATTTCTCCAGCAGTGTAAGATGAGTATCTTTTGTTATTTCTGTGGGTATTTTTCATCGAATTTGATTCATTTTTCTATGTAAATGTCCAAATTCCTTACGTTTTGCATACTGAATAGCCTTTTTCACCATTTCTGTGCACCAAGCTTCAGGGAACAATCTTGAAACTCGCTTTTGTCAGTACATCATTAAACTGATTCTGGCTGCTTGCAAATATTTTTATGTCTGGTTTCTTCACACCAGAAAACATATAATTCAGGAAAGACAAATCACATACTGCTATCTTTGTTTATTTCAAATGCACCGTTTAAATGCAGGAATATACAGCACGATGGGAGTTGGAAATACAAACTGCACAGGGAGGAAGCTCCAAGGATTATAAACCATTATGAGCTTCTTCTGGAAAAGAACTTGGTAGCTGAGTCCACATGCGTCAGAGGCCAACTGCAGAGATGGGAGTCCTCTGAATTAACTTTCATATACAACCCAATGTTTATTAAAGAGGTGATTTGAATGTGCTAATTTGAAGCATAAATATATGTTATTGAAACTCGGCTGCGATCATGGCAAATGCTTGAAAAGTAGACCAGAAAAAGATTCTTTTTTCACTCTCAGTGCTTAAGAATTGCTGGGCATGGTGGTAATTTAAAAAGCAGACTGACCTGAGTCAGTGTGGTTATGTTTTTAAATTCTTAACAGGTAATACACCCCCAACTGTCTGTAGCCCAAGTGGAGAGTGTATCCAAATCCCTGATCAAATACAGATGGATGATCATGTAACTCTCCACTTACTGGAATGGAAAATAAGCGAACCCTCAACCAACTTAGAAAGTAAAGCCAGAAGGCTGCTGTCTCTTATTGATACCCTTGGGCTTAAACCTGTACACTTTTAATCACAATTTGTGGAGAGTTCTGTTACTGGCTATTCTAGGATCTCCTTTAAACTTTGCATCAGAAACAATAGTCCTGGTTTCAGTAGCTCTCCGGGAAAAGAAACCTTTGCAGAAATTCCTGACCTATGTAGTCCATTGCCATGAGATTCAAGGCTTCTCCTTAACCATGGATGTGGCTATTTTCCTTAGAGCCCTGTTCCCACACCATCCTAGATGAGACACACCCCAGAAAACAAACATAAACAGAGATAAAATGTGCCTTTTCCGCAGATACAGAAACCACACTGCAGGTGGAGAAATAAGAATGCCCTCTTAATGCCATGTAACCCCTACATCTGTCCCAAAGCCAGCACACCTTATACAAAAAACAAGGCAACCACTTAACCGGTGGGAAAGGAAGAGTGACCCAAACTAGCTGGGTTGTGGCAGCAGGAATGCAGGAAAGCTTGATGAAGTTGAAGCTGGTATGATAGCAAAAGATGCAACGTCTCCCTTCTAGCTGGAGAAAAAGCAGTATTCTTCCAATAAAGAATTCCTTTGGAAATACCCACTCTATGGAAGAAAGAAAAGTTCTAAGGTTTCTCATTTCACTTCCAAGTTTCTTCTGTTTTTCCCTACCCCATCCAGCTACCCAGAGCTCAGTTAACCCTCCTGAAAATAAAATATTTTTGCAGTTGTTCCCAGCCTTATTCTCTTGGCCATTATGTTTTCATGCTAGCTCCTCGACTATGATTATATTATATATGATCCATGTCACAGTAAAACAAAGCCCAGAATAAGCCCAAGACCTTGGGATGTTCACCTCATAGCTCATTTTGACAGATTTAAGTTTGTTTGTTTCTTTGTTTTTACTCAGTTTTGTTTCCTTTTCCAACTAAGTATATCTTCAGCGTCAAGGCCAAATTTATAGATTTATGTAGTGGATTCCCTGGAATTAGTCTCCATACATGTTACCCCTCCTGCCAAGGCACAGAGTGCATCAGACCCTCCCTCTGTGAACCAGACAAACTCCCGGCTTCTAAAGTTTTGCCTAATGCCGAAGCGCAGTGTGGTGTGACTGCCATCTGCTGGCGTGACGCTGACATTACAGGATGGACCACCGTGCGCTCATCAGGGCACACGTGTTTGAAACCAAAAGCTTTCTCTGAACAAATGAAAAACAAGTTTCTTCATAAACTTTGTCTAGCTTCAACATGCGCACGCACATACACACACACACACACATCTTTACACTGGAAAAGCTGAAGCAATATAGAAAATTTGTTTATGGCAGACTTCCAAGTGAGGAACATACAGTGAGAAAATGGGGCTCTAGGCTCCTAACCTTCTCACCCAGGGAGAATCCGTCACCAAAAACCTAAAGGCCAAACCTCGTCAACTCAGACAGTGAGATCTTACCTTGTGAAGCCTGTTATGGGCTGACATTAAAACCAGTAACAGGTTCAATCTTCCTTAAGATACTGACAGTTATGATAACTTCTTTCCCTTTAAAGGAAAAAAAAATTTGTTTCTTAGAACCCAAATGGCTGAAACGTAAACACTGACATTGAGGGTACAGGGTAATTTTTTTCTCATTATAAAAGCCATTCTCCAGTGTTTAAGAATAAGAATCATGCTTGAGAAATGTAGATACAGGCTCAGGCTTGAAGCGAGACGCCAGGCATTTCTCCTCAGTTCTGATTCTTTTTTTCCGACTCTTATCTTCAGGATTCATGGAAGTGCACAATTCAAGGCAAGGAAAGCCAAATTCCTATGGGTGACTGCAGTGGGCGTTGCCACTTCTTTCCATGTCAAAGAATGGGACCTTGTGTAATTGGGAACAGAATTCACAACCTCGGGGGGGACTTTCCCATGGAGAACGCCCCTGATAGTGGAACAAAACTGAACTTCTTGCAAGGACCTTATTCACCGTAGAAGCAACACATTCACTGCCAAAGGCAATGTCTGCTATTAATTTCTTCATTAAAGGTCATGGGAACCAAAACAAATTTCAACTTTTATAAAACTAAAGGTATTCAATAAATACTGTATTTTTATACTTACATATGATTTATCCCATCCCCAAAGTCCCAGCTTCCCCCTCTTAGCAAATGGCCACACATCTGCTCCCTTGCTCAACCCGAGATGCACGGAGCCATCCTACAATTTCTATGCCCTCATTTACCACATCCAATCCATCTCCATGTCTTGGCAGCCCGATCTCAAAAGCCAGATCTGTTTACATCCCTCCGTATCCACAGGGACAATCTTAGTCTGGTCCACTATTATCTTCCTTGTGAACGACAGCCATCATGTGCTAAATGGTCCTTGTTTCCACTCTTGCCCCTCCATCCTCAATTCTCAGCAGTGCAGCTGGAGTGATCTCTCTAAAATACAAACTTCCAGTAGTGGCCCAGAGAATAAAAACCAAACTCTGTACCATAGCTTTCAAGCCTTCCATCATCTGGCTTCTAACTATTCTTTATTCTCATCATTTTTCTCCCTTTCCCTCACTCTTTGTACTCCAGCCACTCTGGCCTTCTCTCTGTTCTTCCAACTCTCCAAAGCTCGCTCCCACTTAGGAGTGTGGGTTTGCTGACTCCTCTGCAGGGTGTCAGATCTTCACAGCATCAGCAACTTCTTTTCCTTCAGCTCATGGAGAACATCGCTACTTCACCTCAATGCTCCTTCCCTGATCACCATGCTGAAATCGGTCCCTCCTTTTGTTCTGTTGCTTCATATCACTTATCATTATTGACAATTATCTTGTTTCTTTAAAAAAAAAACTTACTATCTCTATTCTACTATTAGAAGGTAAATCCATGAGATCAGGGACCTTGTTGCCGTGTTTGACATGGTATGCCCCAGTACCTAGATCACACCTGCACAGGGAAGAGCTTCAAGATGGCGGAAGAGTAAGACGTGGAGATCACCTTCCTCCCCACAAATAATCAGAAATACATCTACACGTGGAACTGCTCCTATAGAACACCCACTGAATGCTAGCAGAAGACGTCAGACCTCCCAAAAGGCAAGAAACTCCCCACGTACCTGGGTAGGGCAAAAGAAAAAAGAAACAACAGAGACAAAAGAATAGGGACGGGACCTGCACCAGCGGGAGGGAGCCGTGAAGGAGGAAAGGTGTCCACACACTAGGAGCCCCTTCGCGGGCAGAGACTGCGGGTGGCGGAGGGGGGAAGCTTCGGAGCCACGGAGGAGAGCACAGCCACAGGGGTGCGGAGGGCAAAGCGGAGAGATTCCCGCACGGAGGATCGGCGCCGAGCAGCACTCACCAGCCCGAGAGGCTTGTCTGCTCACCCGCCGGGGCGGGCGGGGCTGGGAGCTGAGGCTCGGGCTTCGGTCGGATCGCAGGGAGAGGACTGGGGTTGGCGGCGTGAACACAGCCTGAAGGGAGCTAGTGCGCCACAGCTAGCCGGGAGGGAGTCTGGGAAAAAGTCTGCAGCTGCCGAAGAGACAAGAGACTTTTTCTTCCCTCTTTGTTTCCTGGTGCGCGAGGAGAGGGGATTCAGAGCGCCGCCTAAACGAGCTCCAGAGACGGGCGCGAGCCGCGGCGATCAGCGCGGACCCCAGAGATGGGCATGAGACGCTAAGGCTGCTGCTGCTGCAGCCACCAAGAAGCCTGTGTGCAGGCACAGGTCACTCTCCACACCGCCCCTCCCGGGAGACTGTGCAGCCCGCCACTGCCAGGGTCCTGTGATCCAGGGACAGCTTCCCCGGGAGAACGCACGGCGCGCCTCAGGCTGGTGCAACGTCACACCGGCCTCTGCCGCCGCAGGCTCGCCCCGCATCCGTACCCCTCCCTCCCCCCCCCCCGCCTGAGTGAGCCAGAGCCCCCGAATCAACTGCTCCTTTAACCCCGTCCTGTCTGAGCAGGAACAGACGCCCTCAGGCGACCTACACGCAGAGGCGGGTCCACTACATAAGAGTCAAGGGATCGATGCAAGAAGAAGATATAACAATTATAAATATATATGTTCCCAACATAGGAGCACCTCAATACATAAGGCAACTGCTAACAGCTATAAAAGAGAAAATCAACAATAACAAAATACTAGTGGGGGGCTTTAACACCTCACTTACACCAATGGACAGATCATCCAGACAGAAAATTAATAAGGAAACACAAGCTTTAAATGACACAATAGACCAGATCGATTTAATTGATATTTATAGGACATTCCATCCAAAAACAGCAGATTACACTTTCTTCTCTAGTGCACACAGAACATTCTCCAGGATAGATCACATCTTGGGTCACAAATCAAGCCTCAGTAAATTTAAGAAAATTGAAATCATATCAAGCATCTTTTCTGACCACAACGCTATGAGATTACAAATCAATTACAGGGAAAAAAAACCGTAAAAAACACAAACACATGGAGGCTAAATAATACGTTACTAAATAACCAAGAGATCACTGAAGAAATCAAACAGGAAATCAAAAAATACCTAGAGACAAATGACAATGAAAACACGACGATCCAAAACCTATGGGATGCAGCAAAAGCAGTTCTAAGAGGAAAGTTTATACCAATACAAGCCTACCTCAAGAAACAAGAAAAATCTCAAATAAACAATCTAACCTTAGACCTAAAGGAACTAGAGAAAGAAGAAAAAACAAAACCCAAAGTTAGCAGAAGGAAAGAAATCATAAAGATCAGAGCAGAAATAAATGGAATAGAAACAAAGAAAATAGCAGATATCAATAAAAATAAAATCTGATTCTTTGAGAAGATAAACAAAATTGATAAACCATTAGCCAGACTCATCAGGAAAAAGAGGGAGAGGACTCAAATCAATAAAATTAGAAATCAAAAAGGAGAAGTTACAACAGACACTGCAGAAATACAAAGCATCCTAAGAGACTACTACAAGCAACTCTATGCCAATAAAATGGACAACCTGGAAGAAATGGACAAATTCTTAGAAAGGTATAACCTTCCAAGACAGAACCAGGAAGAAATAAAAAATATGAACAGACTAATCACAAATAATGAAATTGAAACTGTGATTAAAAATCTTCCAACAAACAAAAGTACAGGACCAGATGGCTTCACAGGTGATTTCTATCAAACATTTAGAGAAGAGCTAACACCCATCCTTCTCAAACTCTTCCAAAAAATTGCAGAGGAAGGAACACTCCCAAACTCATTCTATGAGGCCACCATCACCCTGATACCAAAACCAGACAAAGATACTACAAAAAAGAAAATTACAGACCAATATCACTGATGAATATAGATGCAAAAATCCTCAACAAAATACTAGCAAACAGAATCCAACAACACATTAAAAGGATCATACACCACGATCAAGTGGGATTTCTCCCAGAGACGCAAGGATTCTTCAATATACGCAAATCAATCAATGTGATACACAATATTAACAAATTGAAGAATAAAAACCATATAGTCATCTCAATAGATGCAGAAAAAGCTTCTGACAAAATTCAACACCCATTTATGATAAAAACTCTCCAGAAAGTGGGCATAGAGGGAACCTACCTCAACATAATAAAGGCCATATATGACAAACCCACAGCAAACATCATTCTCAATGGTGAAAAACTGAAAGCATTTCCTCTAAGATCAGGAACAAGACAACGATGTCCACTCTCACCACTACTATTCAACATATTTTTGGAAGTCCTAGCCACGGCAATCAGAGAAGAAAAAGAAATAAAAGGAATACAAACTGCAAAAAAAGAAGTAAAACTGTCCCTGTTTGCAGATGACAGGATATATACATAGAGAATCCTAAAGATGCCACCAGAAAACTACTAGAGACAATCAATGAATCTGGTAAAGTTGCAGGATACAAAATTAATGAAGAGAAATCTCTTGCATTCCTATACACTAATGATGAAAAATATGAAAGAGAAATTAAGGAAACACTCCCATTTACCATTGCAACAAAAAGAATAAAATACCTAGGAATAAACCTACCTAGGGAGACAAAAGACCTATATGCATAAAACTATAAGACACTGATGAAAGAAATTAAAGATGATACAAACAGATGGAGAGATATACCATGTTCTTAGATTGGAAGACTCAACATTGTGAAAATGACTATACTACCCAAAGCAATCTACAGATTCAGTGCAATCCCTATCAAATTACCAATGGTATTTTTTATAGAACTAGAACAAAAAATCTTAAAATTTGTATGGAGACACAAAAGACCCCGAATAGCCAAAGCAGTCTCGCGGGGAAAAAACGGAGCTGGGGGAATCAGACTCCCTGACTTCAGACTATACTACAAAGCTACAGTAATCAAGACAATATGGTACTGGCACAAAAACAGAAACATAGATCAATGGCACAGGATAGAAAGCCCAGAGATAAACCCATGCACCTATGGTCAACTAATCTATGACAAAGGAGGCAAGGATATACAATGGAGAAAAGACAGTCTCTTCAATAAGTGGTGCTGGGAAAACTGGACAGCTACATGTAAAAGAATGAAATTAGAACACTCCCTAACACCATACACCAAAATAAACTCCAAATGGATTTGAGACCGAAATGTAAGAACGGACACTATCAAACTCATAGCGGAAAACATAGGAAGAACACTCTTTGACATAAATCACAGCAAGATCTTTTTTGATCCACCTCCTAGAGTAATGGAAATAAAACAAAAAATAACAAATGGGACCTACTGAAACTTAAAAGCTTTTGCAAAGCAAAGGAAACTACAAACAAGATGATGAAAAGACAACCCTCAGAATGGGAGAAAATATTTGCAAACGAATCAACGGACAAAGGATTAATCTCCAAAATATATAAACAGCTCATGCAGCTCAATATTAAAAAAACAAACAACCCAATCCAAAAATGGGCAGAAGACCTAAATAGACATTTCTCCAAAGAAGACATAAAGATGGCCAAGAAGCACATGAAAAGCTGCTCAACATGACTAATTATTAGAGAAATGCAAATCAAACTACAATGAGATATCACCTCACACCCGTTAGAATGGGCATCATCAGAAAATCTATAAACAATAAATGCTGGAGAGGGTGTGGAGAAAAGGAAACCCTCTTGCACTGTTGGTGGGAATGTAAATTGATACACCCACTATGGAGAACAGTATGGAGGTTCCTTAAAAAAACTAAAAATAGAATTACCATATGACCCAGCAATCCCACTACTGGGCATATACCCAGAGAAAACCATAATTCAAAAAGACACATGCACCCCAATGTGCACTGCAGCACTATTTACAATAGCCATGTCATGGAAGTAACCTAAATGCCCATCAACAGACAAATGGGTAAAGAAGATGTGGTACCTATACACAATGGAATATTACTCAGCCATAAAAAGGAACGAAATCAGGTCATTTGTAGAGACGTGGATGAATCTAGAGACTGTCATACAGAGTGAAGTCAGAAAGAGAAAAACAAATATCGTATATTAACGCATATATGTGGAACCTAGAAAAATGGTACAGATGAACTGGTCTGCAGGGCAGAAATAGACACAGATGTAGAGAACAAACGTATGGACACTAAGGGGGGAAAGTGGCGGGGGTGGTGGTGGTGGGATGAATTGGGAGATCGGGATTGACATGTATACAGTAATATGTATAAAATGGATAACTAATAAGAACCTGCTGTATAAAAAAATAAATAAAATTCAAAAAATAAATAAATAAATAAAATAAAAACTATCTTTAGAGCAATACTGATTGACGTTTGGCCAAACTATTGGGCACCATAGCCTAGCCAAGCTGACATAAAAATTCACCACCACATGAGACACCAGAGGCAAAAATGATGTGAAAAAGTGCCGAATGTTAGTATAAAAGAGAATGTTATTATTATTAAAGAACATGGAAAATGAATGCCAGCACACTATGGCTTGCTTTTCCATTCCTTTATGTTTTCACCCACATTTGATGAATGGGCTGAGGGAGATGCTTAGAAAGTTCCACTCAGCCTATTAACAAGGGGTATTCTAGAAAAGCCGAGAAAGAGAGAACAGGGGCCACTGCAATTTCTACAGGCAAAACAATTCTTGCTGGTGCATAATGCTTGTCAAGTGTTGCAAGATTACCCTGTGTGTCTATGACTGCCATGCACCCCTGAGGGTGAATCCTCCTTCAATCACACAGAAGATGAGTGCCCACATCTCTATCATGATTTGCCATCATTCTGTTTATTTTTAATGTATGTTACTGAGATTAAATCTGTGAATTTTCCTCCTCCACAGTCTTTCAAAGCTTCATTTATATTCTATCTGTGACAGAACCAAAGAGTAAATTGCAGAATGAATTAGCACCATGCAGTTAGGGATGCCTGAACCTCACAATTTCTACGTTATTTTTTTTAGGACTTTGAAACCTATGATGCGAGAAGCAAAATGTTCCTTGTATATGAGGCCCCAAGTGTGCCTAATGTGCCTTTAACTAGTAAAGAAACGTATAATTTGTTTGAAATCATAGAAGTTGATTTGGGGGGGGGGAGTAGCACTGACCGCTCATTCTAACTCTCAAAAAAATAGGTGGAAATTCTCTGTGTTGATGGTTGCAGAAGGTGCAGCCTTTTTCTGAAAAGTCATCACATGGCTTAGGGCATCTGTAGCGTAGAAATAGGACATGGCTTTCAGAGCCACATCAAGACATGACGTTGCCTCAGGCAGCCTAATAACTTGGAACCTCTTCAAGTTGATATTTCTAAAATAGGTTTTAATATGTGTTTAGGGGTGATTCTGAGCTTTGCATGGGGAAAGAGGGTAGCAGGAACACCAGTAATAACATCCGTATTCTCTGTTGCCTTCCAAGCAATTTCATCCTGGCCCCCTAACATTCATACCCACGCAAAAGAAAAAGAGAAGTGCTGAACTGAACTAGACTCCCCTTCTCCAAAGGCAACTTAGTAAATACAGATTATCCCAGTTCCCCCAGTAAAGTCCCCCAAGTGGCTGAACAAAAATTCCTTCCAATCACATACATTATTTCTCTGATAAGAATTCTGCTAGATTCTCTTTTCGCCATCCAATTAGCTTCCCTGAGCTCTTTTTGCAGTCTGTGCTAGTCAGGGCTAGATCAGAGAAGCAGAACCACTAGGAGATTTATATAAGAGCCTTATTGAAGGGATTTAATCTTAGACAAATGTGGGTTAAGAATCTATTGAGCTATGGCTTCTGCAGCAAGGGAAGTCAGCCATCTGGCATTTGAGGATGGAAGGAGGATGTGAAGTTGGGGAAGCAAGCTCAAAAGGATCCCTGCAGGAATGGGCTGGGACCCAGGAGGATGGACGCGAATCTGCATCAGACTGGCACTGCCACTGAGCCTCCAACCTGGATCATGGGAATGATTTGAAGGAGAAGCTGGTGCCCTTTTTCATGCAGCTAAATCTACACCTGACTCAGGAGTCAGAGAAATTGAAAGTGGGAGTCCGGCTGGAGCTGCCACACACCAGCAAGGTGTGTCAGCAGATAGATGGCAACACGCACGGGCTGCAACAGCACTTCAGACCACGCGCCGACCTCCTGAGCATAAACTGAATACAGTAAGTCCCATACATAAGAACGAGTCCCATTCTGAGAGAGCGTTTGTAAGTCCAATTTGTTTATAAGTCAAACAAAGTTAGCCTAGGTACCCGACTAACACAATCGGCTATATAGTACTGTACAGTAATAGGTTTATAATACTTTTCCCACAAATAATACATAAAAAAACAAACACACAAAAAAGAAAACATTTTTAATCTTA
This sequence comes from Balaenoptera physalus, assembly GCF_965194825.1. Lineage (NCBI taxonomy): Eukaryota > Metazoa > Chordata > Mammalia > Artiodactyla > Balaenopteridae > Balaenoptera > Balaenoptera physalus. Next base: position 65,783,594 of record NC_138895.1, on the reverse strand, counting down.
CAGTACAGTAGTACAGTACAACAGCTGGCATACAGGGGCTGGCATCAAGTGAACAGGCAAGAAGAGTTACTGACTGGAGGAGGGAGAGGAGGTGGGAGATGGTAGAGCTGAAGGATCTTCAGCAATAGGAGATGGAGGGCAAGCTGCAATTCCACTTACGCCTGACGCTGATGGCACAGGTTCTGGTTCCTGGCTGGATTCAATTCTATCTACCCTCTTGAAAATACGATCCAGTGATGTCTAGGTAGTAGCTCTTTTTTTCTTGTCATAGATGACATTCTGGGCTTAAAATAAAGATACTGTACTACTGTACTTTATACAGTACTGTACAGTAAAGTACACAAAAACACAACCACTTGTAGAGGATGCATGCATGTGACAATGTACGCCAGACACGGGAATTAACTTACGTGGTTGGACATGCGAACGTACGTCGGCATCTTTGAAAGTTCGCAACTTGAAGGTTTGTATGTAGGGGACTTACAGTATTGCTGTTGCTTCACTTCTACCTTCCAAGTCTTGTGCAGAACATCTTTTGTGGCTCACCTAGCCCAGAGCTATACACGAAGGAAATTCTGGGAACTACAGTTCTGGATTAGCCAAATTAACACTATATGAATCCACCACATATGCCTTATAAATTGGTACCCCAGGAAAATTCTTGGCTGACCCATCCATGAACCTATCAGAAAAAAAAGTTTCACGATATAAGAGACCATTAGCACCAGAGTGAGCTTAGAGTCATCTCAGACCACACCTGTACTTTATCAATGAATAAAATGACATCCAGTAAGGTATAGAAACTTGCCCAGTTCTCTTAACTGCCCAGAAGCAGTGCAAGAAATCAGTTTACCTGTCTGCTATCCATTAGATGTGAATTGAGCATCGCATACGAAGCATAGAAATTCCCAGATAAGCCTATCCCTGGTCTGATGCACCCGGGGCCTCCTTTGAAGGCTGCATAGGGTAACATATGATAAGCTGTGGCCTTGGCATTCCTTCTCATTAAAAAAAAAAAAAAATTATTGCATAACTTATGTTTGTAACTTTTATTTTGGCTTTCACATTTTCTTTAAGCATTATACCTTTTCATGATAACGGGCCGGCCATGAGAGAATTCATCTGACAAGGTACAGATATTTAATTTTTTCTTTAAAGATTATTTTCTCAATTATTTTTAATTGGTGATGCCTTTGAGTAAAAGGTTTAACTAAATACAATCAAGGTACACATTATATTAAAGCTGATATTCTAAAGCTTAGCCCTGAAAAAATGGTGTATTATATAACATAAGAAAACAGTCTTTGGATTCATACAACTCTACCTTCAAATAGGAGTTCTACCACTTGCCAGCTACTGGGCCTGCACCAAGTTCCCCAAACTTTAGAGACTATTTCCTTTTTTGTAGAATATAAATTAGTGTGTTGTTAGGATTAAATGAGACAGTTCATATATAAAGTTTACTACAGTGCCAGGGGAATAGAAAGAGCATTAAAATAGAAGCCATTAATTACTATCGCTATTATTGTTATTATAATTGGCACTATTAATAATGGCATTATAATAATACTAATAATTAATTAGTATTATTGATTGTAATTAATCATTAAGAATGTGTTGGACCTGAAGAACTAAATGTGGTGCAAAATAATTTTTAAGTGTTTTTTTTATTGAAAAGAATAATTTATGTGATTCCTTTAAGAGGTCATATTAATGAAACTGGGGTTTAATATAAAAAGAGCCTGATATTATCAACATATGACTTAGAGTCTATTAGATTTCCCAATATGAGAATTGTTACACAAATTTCAAGCCTAGGCCCCAGGGTAAGAAACGGCAATTGTATGAAATTAAATATAAAATTAATATTGTACACTTAATGTTAATGGTAGGATGCCAACATCCTACCTCTAGCTATTTATCTTCTTTCCATCATTCAGTTTCCTCTTCAAAACTAAGAAACACAGATCAAAACAACTCTACCTGCTCAGCATCCTTTCTTCAACGGATCTTGGCCACAGATCAAGGGGTTTTCTGCCTGGCCCTTTAACATGGGAACAACTTATTCTGAAACTGCTGGGCCCCCAAAAAGCACCTTTTTCACTCTACAGATAAAAACTTCACTGATATTTGTCTAGAAAGCATTTTATCCAAGGCTCCACAAATTGCCTGATTCCCAAAGGTTTCCAAGCCTTCTCGATGTCCTCATCCAGTGTCAAGCAGGTTTTGACAAACATGAGATCAGTTGATTTCAACTTCAGATAGTTCATCCCTCTCCGAGTTCCATTGTTATTTTGAACTATCTTCTATTCACAACCTTTACTTAGACATGTATCAGTCTGCTGATTGCAAATACCAAAGATTTATTTCTTTTCCATATCATATATCCATTGCAACTTTCCAAGAAGTCTCTGCTCATCTTACTCATTCAGAGTCCCAAGTTGATGGAACAGGCACCATCTTGAACATTGCCAGTTGCTGTGTCGAAGGAAAAAGAGTTCTGCAGTATCTTGCATCAACAATTAAATACTTGACCCCAAAGTGGCACGTGTAACTTCTTCTCATAACTCATTGGCCAGAATGATCACACGGCCCCATCCAACCAGAGCACGGCTTGGAAGTACTTAGCCAGAAGAGAGTAAACCAGAAACACCTGAGGAAGCCCTAAAGACTAACACACCAAATTTCTATTTGATCCCAAACAGCAATATCTTTCTTTTATTTGAAAAACTGTCACCTTGAGAAGGTTGTTTACTTATTTTCTGTGGAAGACTTTTGGTGGTAAGTCACAGGATATAATCGTTATGTGAAAGGATTCCAAATCAGATAAGTGTAAAGCATATTGATTAAAAAGCTCAGGTGCAAGTAAATTTCAGTCTAGGAGAGTTTCTAACAGCAAATCACCATAGAAATCACACTCACATGGAGACTTATACACCCACCCCTTCCCTGCCGCTGAGATGAAAATGAAGACAACCTGCAGTAACAGACCTATGTAAGAGTCCTGCAAAGAACCAGACCTATAGTTTTCAACAAACTGCCTCCATGATGTACCTTCATTGCAAAAACTACATTTGACCATTCACTTCATTTAGGCATGAGAGTTCTAATTATTGGCCTTGGAACACACATGCTCATGGGAATGATAACTATCTAAATCAGCACGAAGAGTAACTACTAGCCACAAATGTAGCTATTTATACTTACATAAATTAGAAATAAATTATATTAAATTAAAAATTCAGTTCCTCAGTCACACTAGCCACACTTCAAGTGCTCAATAAGCACATGCAATTAGTGGTTATTGTACAGGAACAGCACAGATATTGAACATTCCCATTGCTGAGAAAGTTTTATCAGACAGGTCTGGTCTAAATCTTTCACTTTTGTACCTGGAAAGAGTTGAATGTTACTCATTTCCTAAAGCCATAGTTTCAGAAGAGTAACCTGATTTCTAAGATCTTAAGGAATGAAATAGAAAGTCCTGGCTACAATAACCTAACAGTCCATCTCTGGGGTTGGAACACAAATAGCTGGACTTTTTTGATCACATTGATTTGATATGCCTCATAGGTGCAGAGGGTACTTACATTAACACACACACACACACAAAATTCAAATTCAAGGTTTTTCAAGCTAGCAAAGGAAAGCAGAACAACAGAAATCGTGTACAAATTATTTCTACTAACCCTGTACTTTGTAACTCCAGGATAAAATTTAGCCTAAAGAGAAACTGCTGTAAGGTTAGCTATATCTTTTAGTGTGAAAATATTATAGAAAGTCTAGATCAGGAATCATAAGTAACATATGATAATTTATTTTGAGTCTCTGTAACTCACTCAAATGTTTCCATAAGATTAAGAACATTTTATACTACTCAATAAAAATAAGGAAAGAGGTGGATCAGCTTGGGTTGTGAAGACAGAGGAGATGATGGCAGAAGCCCCCCCATTCTGCTCTTCCTCAGGTGATACTCATAGAATCTGTGCATCGTTCCTCAAGATGGGTATGGTTGACAACCAAAATGATGACCATGGCCCCTGAGAACATGACTTGGTAGCTGGGCAGGCTTCATTTCCTGTTGCTTTGTTTTTGTAATGGAACACAAAAAAATTGCCAAATAAGCAAGATGTTGGCATATTGCTAGACCCCAACTCTTCACTGTCAAACCCCACTACAATGCTCTCAGCTTCTGTTTATTCAGGCATCTCTTCCCATTTATGCAAAGGCTGTTACATCAGAAAAAAAGCTTATTTTTCTCTGCCTCATCAAAGTTTGCCAAGAGATCTAATAACAGGGCCGGGGATCTAATTATAAACAGCTTAAGTCCCTTATCTGATTTAGGCAGACAGAGTTTGAGCAACAGTAAAAATCAAAACATTTCTCTGGGCAAGTTTTATTGAACCCTGATATATTTTAGGCCAAAATATATTTGTTCTCTGAAACTTGCACATACTCAATAGGATGACTCCTTTTTTATGCAATGTGGAAAAAAATAGAAGAATTTTAATCTACAAATTGATATATGCCTTACATTTTTGCAGCCCAGCTCCCCAAATTATAATTACAAGAGGAACTGTAAGAAATACTCATTAAGCATGAAGTATGCATGTCTGGGTATATACTGTGGAAATTTTTGTCATTGAATGTGAAGTTGGAGTTGTCAGGGGCTGTTGGTATGAATAGTTGTATCGTGTCAGCATCTGCAGTGACCAGTATTGAGCCTGTTTCTAAAGGTTTGAAACTCTAAAACAATGGTTAGGAGTGTATCCTTAGAGTCAGGCTGGGATTAAAATAATAGCCATGCTGCTTTGCTCCTGTGACTTTGGAAGAGTTTCCTTATCCCTCCAGGTCTGATTTCTCAGTTATAAGATGCACAAAGTAATATCTCAGGGTGGTTGTAAGGATTAGAAGCAATGGATGCAAAGTCTCTGGCATATGGCAAGTGGTCAATGGATGTTAGCTGCTGTTATCAAGTGTTGCCACTCTTGTTGTCTATGAGTAGGACAGTGCCACGATGATGATATGCCCATGGAAGATGCAGTGACATCATCAGCCCTGAAAGGTATGAGGACTTGTGCTCAATCATTAGGAATATGCTTCAAGCGTTGAAGAAATAAATGACGCCCTGTATGATGACTTAGTGATAACCAGACTACCATCACATGAAATACCACCGTCAACCCCCATCTGTACAGTACAGAAACATCTCCCACTTTGAGAAAGAGGCTGTCATGGTAGAGACTCTTCTTGTTTGCTATGGTGGTGGTGGTAGTTGTTTTTAATGCCCTGGATTTGAAATCTAGAAACCAAGGTTTGAATTCCAGCTTGTCCTTTACAAGTTGTATGACCTTAGCTGCTAAGTCACTTGGCCTCACTGAATCTCAATTTCTTTGGCTATAAAAATGCAGGTTGTTTTGAGTAATAGGGTACTTGGACTTGTGAAAGGGCCTTACCTACTGTAAATGCTAGTGATGATGCAGATGTTTAACAAGTCACCAGGAAGATGCTACCACAATGCAACTGTGTTACAAGGAGGGGCAACAGCTGTCCTGGGATTTCACTGTTTCATCCCATTAGCCAGCTCTCACTTCATTCACTCCCTCACTCACAAATATGTATGCCTACTATGTGCCAGATGCAGCTCTAGGGACTGGAAATGCAGCAGATGACGTCCTGAAACCCACATTCTACATCAGGAAAAACCACATTAGTAAATATATGTTCTAACCCCCAGTAATGGTAAGTGCAATGAGGACCATTAAAGTAGCCTAGGGAGTAGGGTGGTCAGAGTTCTCTCTGAAGAAGTAACGTTTAAAAGGAGAGATTTGATGAAGTGAAAGAATGAACCATGTGATTATTTCAGAAAGAACCTTCCTGGCAGAGAAGACACAAGTACTGTGCATTGAGGCAGAAGCATAACTGGAATCTTCGAGGAACATCAAGGAAACTGTTGCATTTGAAGCCTAGTGAGCAAGGCGGGCGTGGTAGGAGATGGAATCCAGATCATGTAGTACTTGTAAGCTGTACAGAAAGTTTGGGTAAGATGGAAGATACAAAGAACATGAGCGCTGAGAGAATAGAAGTTTTGGTGAGGATGGGGAAGGGAGATGGAAGGAATTTTAACATGGGCAGAGTGGGAGAAGGGAAACCCCGACCAGGGGCCACAGTGGGTGGTGCTGGAAAACCAGAGCCCGGAGAGCGTGGAGAGCACCAGGGTGGGTGAAGACAAAGGCTCCCATTCCCAAGACTAGCCAGTGCCTTTACTGGAGAGTATGATCAGTACTGAGAACCAGTACAACTTTTCCAGAACAACGCCTGGCACATGTAAAGTCAAGTAAGTTAACATTCACATTTAAAGTGACATTTGTCAGGAACATGTTCAGTTGCTGCTGTGAATGTAGAAGAGGCTACAAGGACTCATGGTAAGAGAAAATTAAGAAAGACCTTGTATAATAAAAATGGTTAACGGTGTAATAAAATGAATGTTTTTAAGACAATGTTGCTGTGTCTTTTTATTATTGCTATATTCCCAATTTCTCTAGACCACATAGTAGGTCTATCCTATCACATAGTAGGCACACAAATTTTGTTGAGTGAATAAATGAGATAAGGAAAGAAGGAAGGAAGGCAGAAAAGAAGGGAAGGGGGAAGAAAGGAAGGAATAAGTGACACTGGTTTCCTAAGGCTGCTGTAACAAATTACTTTGAAAACAACAGAAAGTTATTCTCTGACAGTTCCGGAGACCAGAAGCCCAAAATCAAGATGTTGGCAGGAGGACTTCTCTGGTGGCCCAGTGGTTAAGAATCTGCCTGCCAATACAGGGGACACGGGTTCAATCCCTGGTCCGGGAAGATCCCACATGCCGTGGAGCAACTAAACCCATGCGCCACAGCTACTGAGCCCACGTGCCACAACTACTGAAGCCCGCGCACCTAGAGCCCATGCTCCACAACAAGAGAAGCCACCACAATGAGAAGCCCGCGCACCACAACAAAGAGTAGCCCCCACTCGCCGCAACTAGAGAAAGCCTGCATGCAGCAACAAAGACCCAATGCAGCCAAAAGGGTTGGCTCCTTCTGGAGGCTCTGAGGGAGAATCCATAACCTCTGCTTCTAGCAACTCTTGGCAACCCTTGGTGTTCCTTGGCTTATGCCTGCATAACTTCTATCTCTGACTCTCTCTTCATATGGAAGACACACTTCTTCTGTTTCTCTGTGTCATACCTTCTTTTTAAAAGGACACATTGTCATTGGATTTAGGACCATCCTAAATCCAGTGTGATCTTATCTCAAGACCCTAAGATTAATTACATCTTCAAGCATCCTTTTTCAAAATAAAATAAGTTCATAATCACAAGTTCCAGGTATACATGGGGGGGCCACAATTCAAGCCACTGCAGGTGATATATATTTTTTAATATGAGGAAAACTATTGGTAGGTCAGATTCTCTTATCAGGAGTAGCACTAAGGCTGTTCCTATACTTTGCTTAAACTGACCCATAGTATGAAAATTTTGTCCTACACAGATACATTTTCAAAGGGCAGGATAATATGTTCTAAAGTATTTTGATATTCTTGAATAGGATAGCTCCAAAAATGGTTAACTAGACTCAGAGACTCCAATTCCTATTTTAAAAGAAATTAAAGATATTAATTGATGTCTGCACTTTGAAGTATTCTGCCTTTTGGCTGGACCATTTTAAAACAGTTTGAGAATGATTATATTCTGATTTTCATATTAAAAAAAGCTTGTATTAGCAACAGATGCATGGGAATGAGTTTCTGCAGTATAAATGCTTAATAGTCAATAAATATTAACCCTCACAAGTACGTATTTTCGTTCTGAAACAAGTTATGTAACAGTCCAACAAGTACTAGACAGACAACATACATCAACATGTTTCTCAAATTGGTAAAGGCACTGCCCCCCCCCAAAAAAATGAACATCCCACACCCATGCATTAGGGGGTCTCTTCTGCAACTTGGTGACATTCTTTATAGGAACACATATTGTTACATCAAAATAAAGACTATATATAAATATGTATTTTTTTTCTTTCTGACCTATTTATAATGAATGTTAAAAAGAAAATATGGCTAGGAATGAATTCTTAAAACAGAATATATGATATCTAAATTAATAACATACTTTAGAGCAGTTTAAGAAATGCTGATGTGAAGAAATCCTGGAGCATGAGCTGCCTTCAGGACAGCTTTTAGGTATGTGCTTCCAGGAAAACAAGGTCTCCAGAGTTAGCCCTCGGGCACCAGAAGACTGTGGATGTTCCACAGAACTGTGAACTCTACTTAGCCCTGGATGAATCCAAAAATAGCCAGAAGGCACCAGGTGAGCCTTTCCAACTCTTCCCCTATTTCCCCCACATAAAACCCTCCTCTCCACCTAGGCAGATGCACAACTTGCTCATCCTCGTCTTGCTACACCTGTTTCCATCCCGACCCAAGCAGAAATGTACATTCCCTTATTCCTCTCTATTGCATTCTTATCCATGTTTCATTTCTATCTCCACTGCAAACCATCTCCGAAGCACCCAAGTCCCAGCTGGACTCCTACAGGCTTTACTATCAGTGTTACTTAAGTACCAATTTTTCTAAATTGCCTCTTATACTGTTTAAGTTTCCATTTGTGTCACCCTTGTTCCCCAACTAGACTGTAAGCTCCTCATATATGTAAACCCTGTCTTATGGCTTTTGGGGTATGCTAATTAACAGTTCTTTGCACAAAGTAGGAACTAAAACATGTGTGAAATGAATGAAATAATTTAATTAGAGTTTACTGTTTACTGAGATGTCTGGAAATAATAAACAGTACAGGAGTGACGTGAAAGAATTAATGAAACTCCCCAAGGATTTAGTTTATGAATACGGAGTAAGTTATGCATCATGATAAGTTATGCACCATTACTTACCGATGTCTTTCAACAATAAGCAAGTCTCCTCAAAGAACAGCTTGTGTTTCTTTTTTTGTGTGCGTGAATTCATAGGACCTCAGTCTATGGTCTTTATAGCATTGAAAATAATGCTACCAAGTAAGTTCCCATGTCAGATACATCAAAAAATTTTATTCCCATCTTCAACTACTGTTCATCCAACAAAACAGATGTCAGGAATTTGGAGTGGGGAGAGCCTGCATTAAAAAGTCTTGTCCTTCTCTAGGACATTGTCATATTATTCAGTCTCACCTTGGAAAAGGTCCTTTCTTTGCTTCTACAAGGCATTACATTCTAAACCAGAAAATGGCAAGTTTGTGACATCGTTTTCACCTCCTTCCCGGTGATCAAAAGAAAGACCACCATCAGAAAGCATTATATTTTCCTTTAGAGCCTGAGAGATGGGAAACCAGCACCATAATCAAGGCAGACTTTAAGCGAAGGAATTGAGGCAAAAAATACCAGGTAACTATGGACAGATGGTCATAAGTTGCTGAGAATTAAAAACTGGAAAGGAAGAGAAACAGTTTGAGAGTGGTTAGACCTAGGAACAGAAATGAGGATATATCTTATACGACAAATCTATTTGATTGGCAGTGGTTCCTAGATAACTGAGTTGAGACAGATTCTGAGACAAAGTCCACACCAAAGATCCTTCGGTGATCTTTCTTTTGGTCAAAAGCCATAAAGCATAAACCCACTCCCTCTAACTCCTTTCATCTGTAGAACATTACTTTCTTGCTTCCCAAAGATGTAATGTGCCACAGACCTGGACCAAAAGAGGAAAGTTAGTGAAAGGAGATAACAAAGGGGGAAATGATAACCAAGTGTCATTAGAAAGCCCTAAACATTATTTTAATTTAAAATTCTTCCAACTGTAACATGCTCTTCACATTTAGGATTCCTTCTCCTGGGTGCAGAGAGAAGGAATCACCCTGCTTGATTGTTCTGTTCCCCACCTTTATCCTGATGAACACCTAGCTACTCTCCAACTTGGAGCCATAGTCAACTGCTCACATGTATTTGATTTTTTCTCTCCAAATCTAATATACTGAAACAAATGATCCTCCTTAAAGTCCAGAAGAAACAGTGTCAAACAGAAGTACTATGTTAAAGAGGAGAGCATTTAAGAAATGTTGCTAATCAAAAGAGGAGACCTAACAACCAAAGACGTTAACACACAATTCACAAAGGAAGAGAAAATGGCTAATAAAATATAATATTTTCAATCCAATAAATGTAAATATAAACCACCATGGGGGCTTCCCTGGTGGCACAGTGGTTAAGAATCTGCCTGCCAATGCAGGGGACATAGGTTCATCCCCTGGTCCGGGAAGATCCCACATGCCGCGGAGCAACTAAGCCCGTGCACCACAACTACTGAGCCTGCACTCTAGAGCCTGCGAGCCACAACTACTGAGCCTGAGTGCTGCAACTACTGACGCCCGTGCGCCTACAGCCCATCCTCCGCAACAAGAGAAGCCCCCGCTCGACGCAACTAGAGAAAGCCCACACACAGCCATGAAGACCCAACACAGCCAAAAATAAATAAAGAAATAGAAAAACAAAAATTAAAAAAAAAAAACAACTGCCATGAATTTTCTTTGTTTTGCCTATGACTTTACCAAAGTTGAAAGATATTGACAGTAGCTAGTGCCCAAGTGTGAAGGCATGCCACTCTCATGTACTGTTGTTGGGAGTTTCTTTTGTACATATTTTTTGGAAAGCAATTTGGCAATAGGTGCGGCATCAATCTGGGGCGGTCAGGAGAACAGCAGCCACGCATTCTGAGGCTTACGACACAGATGGGAGTCAGAGGGAGTGTCGATCAGAAAGGCCCTATTCAGGAAATCTGGAGGTGGAGGATCATAAAGAAGTCACCACTGATACCCCAGTTCCCTGCAACACTGAAATAGGTGGTTCTTGGGAGGATGCCTGGAGACTCTGATGGCCTCACTGAGGATGTCCGAAAGTTATAAGCAAAACTATACTACTGAGTTCACCCACGTGTCGGCCTTCAGCTGGTCTACAGAACCATGGATTCTCTTTCTTCCTCTTGCGTGAGCACCACTCATTGGTGGATTCTAAAGAGATGCCTAAGTCGAGAGAATCTGGGATAAGCCCCTGTGCTACATGGTTAAACTGAGAGTGACAGGGATGGGGAGTATCTATTACCTATTATTAAATATTAATATTTTGAATCTTTCTATCATTGACTCAGTGATTCCTCCTCTAGGAATTTAAATTGAAAAATTAATGGATGCAAGTACATGATGTATATGCAAGCATGTTCATCACAGCATTGTTTATAATAGAGAAATAATGGTAACTATCTAACTAGCCATTAAGAGGGGATTAGTTACATTAACAATAGTAGTACACTCACACAACGGAGTCCTCACGTGGGAGATACTACCAGAGCTCCCTGATTTCTGATTTTCACCTTCCCCAGGCACATGGAGGCTGCATGTCCCAGTCTTCCTTAAGTCAGGTGGCACCAGAAGGCTACTTCTGATTAGAGGACCAAGAACAAAGTGTTTAGCTTCCAAACTGAAGCCACAAAAAGCACTCTCTTCCCTTGCTGTGTTGACCCAGAGGTCCTACAGTGAGATGAGAGTCACAAGATGGACAAGGCATGGATCCCTGAGTCACTGTTTAGAGCACTGAACCGACAGCCAACCATGTGAGGAAGTCATCCTTGTTTTATTAAGCTACTGAGTTGTAGGGGTGAATTTGTTACTGCAGACTAGCCTTGCCCATCCTGATTAATACAACTTATTACTCATAAAAGACCAATCTTTCTGTTCATCAAAAAGGAAAATATCGTTTCAAGCAAATTGCTTTATAAATGTTCCACTTTCAATAAGTATCTTGACTGAAATAATGAACAGATAAAAGCAGGTTACAAATAGTGTCTGTAATATGATTCCACTTACCTAAAATTGCATGATTGTACCTATGGTGCATGCATGAAATGTGTAGAGAAAAATGCCTGTAAATATTCTCACCAGAATGTTAGCTGTGGTTAGCTAGAACTGTGGGATTTCTGACAATGTTTGCTTTTTTTCTAACTACTCTTCTATATATTGGTTGATTTTCACAAAATAACTATATATTATCTCAATAAATAAGATATTATATGTATATTAATCCTAATGCCTAGAACATAGTAAGTGTACCTATCATTAATGTTATCATCATTACTTACAAACAGGGAAAATATTTTCAATAGTGTTCCAAAATAAACTCATACTTTATTAAACTTTCATTGAATTATTAATCAGAATTGAGTGACAGATCTAGGTATGCTTCCAGGCTCTGCCCTGCAACATGACCTTGACAAATTTACCTCCTGAAGATTCAATTACTATTATTCATACCTGGATTTGAATTCATATTTCTTCCCTTAGCAGTAGTATGATTTCAAGCAAATTACTTAAATATTTTGGGCCTCAGTTTCATCATCTGTAAAATGAAGCTATCTTACTTCCCTTTTAGGAAGGACTAAATGAGCTGCTTTTTGTCATGGGATAACATAGTATAGAAGTAAAGAACCTTACTTAACTCTGGATCCAGAATGTCACTGTTCTAACCCTAGCTTTGCTTCTGGCTATAGGTGTGACTCCAGGAAATTCTCTTTACCTCTCTGTACCTTAATTTCCCCATCTGGAAAATGGGGATGAATAATAGTATCTATGTATTTAGAGATTCTTTCAAAGACTGAGTGAGTTAATGTTCACTGAGTTCTCAGACCAACGTCTGGTACGTTTAAGATTTTGTAAATAAAAATAAATAAATACTATATGTGATGTGTTTGAAAAAGTACCTAGCACATAGTAAGTAAATTTCAGCTATTAGGCATGAACACAGTCTGATGTATAGTAAGTATACTATAGAAGGTATATGCTTCTTCTGTTAAGGGAACCGAAAATGCTTCAGAGAACATTCTTATTCTTTGAGGATGTTATTTAGAAAGTGGATGCTGCAGATGAATACTTCCATTCCCTCTAAAATATCCCACAGTACCATGTTACAAAGGGCACCCAAGGTGGCTATATCCCTCTTCAGCCATTCTTACATTCTTAGACCAAAATGTCATAATAGGTGTGAAGAAAGGTTATCTTCATATCAGAGTAATGGTTTTTATTTTATTTTTTATATTTATTTATTTATTTGGCTGTGTAATAAATTACACATTATTATTATTATTATTACACATTATTATTATTATTATTACACATTATTTGGCTTTGTAATAAATTATTTATTTATTAAATAAATAATTTGGCTATTTATTTATTCGGGTCTTAGTTGCGGCACGTGGGATCTTCGTTGTGGCATGTGGGGTCCTCTGTTGTGGCGCACAGGTTCTTTGTTGTGGTGCCTCTCTCTAGTTGTGGTGCACGGGCCCCAGAGCACGCAGGCTCAGTAGTTGCAGCATGCAGGCTTAGTTGCCCCGCGGCATGTGGGATCTTAGTTCCCCAACCAGGGATCTAACCTGCGTCCCCTGCATTGGAAGGTGGATGCTTAACCACTGGACCACCAGGGAAGTCTGGAGTAATGGTTTTTAAATTGAGATCCATGGACCCTCCGGGCCTCCACAAGATAGTTCAGAAACCCTTAAGATACTGGCAAGATGCTGAGTAGGAAGATTTTTAAGCCCCCATCCCATTTGCACTACAGCATCTACAGCTATGTATGTCTGCACATTGACATTCCACATATCATGGAAGTTCAGCATGGTGAATTGCTGAAAATTTAATATAATACTATTACCTATTTAAATAATTAAATTTGGGTGATTTTCTCAGCTACTCTATTATAAAAGAACCAAAAATTTATTAGTCACACATCTCAGGAGAGTGGTCAGGCCCTATTCCCTTGGTCTGTACTCCCCAATCCTCCAGGCTGCAGGAAAAAAGGTCTTTTACTGTCCTTTCCTTCATCCTCACCACTGTCTCCCCCCAACCAAGAGCCAGGAGCAGAAGATTACCCTAATTTCATCTCCTGAAGAGACGTTTGAAGTCCAAAGCTCTAGGCAATGTTGAAACTGAGTCAAATCACCTAAAGAGGAAAGACATGGAGACTTTAATGTCTTGCAGGTTGGCAAGGGAAACTCCCAAGCTCCTGAGAGACAGTAAATTTCCTGGATTTGAATAAAATGATGATGGTAGATGTCCTCCTCAAAGCACAATCTCTTTGAGGCAAGTCAGTCCTCATCAGGGGCTAGCAGTGTGGGTACTCATTAGGGCTTGGTGTTAAGCACATGGCCGTGGAAACCCTGGCAAAAATGCTCTGTGGCTGAGATGGAAAAAAAAAAGTGGAAGGGGCAGCACCTTTTCTCTCCTGATGGACCATGGGGCTATGGCGAGGAGCCAAGGCCTCAGTGACCATTGTGGAAGGATGACCACAATCATATTAGAATTGTTGTCAAGTAAAAGAGCGACAGAGAAAGAGGAGGAAAGAGGGGTCCTTCCATCAGTTTTGGCAAGAAGAGGCCGGGAGCCAGATTTAATTTGGCTTAAACCAACATGCTAATATGGTATTATCTGTATCCCAAGCATCATGTAGTAATTAGAAGTATTACTTTCATAAGACTTTGGAAAAAATGGTTTTAATGCTAAAAAAAAGTTGGAAAAGCTCTTTTGTTGGACCTCACTACTCCTTCTGGCCACACTCCTTACCTACATGAAAGAAGGATTCCACTGAAGGAACACTTAGTTCTTACAAGTTCCACACCTGTGGGTAACACACGCAACTTTGCATAAGTCTAATAGCATGTACCATGATGCCCCTGGCAGGCTTCTACAGTGAAGTAGGGAGGAAAATCCAGAAAAATGGAGAGATGAGAGGCAGCATCTACAGGATATTGAATACTACAACATAAGGATAGCCGAGTTCCAGTGAGTTGAATACTTTCTTTCCTTCCTTCATTTCACGCCTACTAAGTTTTCCCTGTACCCTTAGTCTTTTCAAAATGGAAAAAATACACTGGGTCACAGCTGGAAAATATGGCATACCTTGGATTTTTCCCCTCTGATTATTTCCACCCTAGGGAAGAACCACTGTGAAATTGCTGTTTCTAGTAGCTGATATTGAGACCCTGTAGGAATTAAAATAGTCTAAGGAAAAGTAAACAGCTGATGGCACAGGTCTAGAGATTAAACTGTCATTATCACTTTTCTCTGAGAGTTCAGAAAGAAATGTGGGGCTTCCCTGGTGGTGCAGTGGTTGAGAGTCTGCCTGCTAATGCAGGGAACACGGGTTCGAGCCCTGGTCTGGGAGGATCCCACATGCCGCGGAGTGACTAGGCCCGTGAGCCACAACTACTGAGCCTGCGCGTCTGGAGCCTGTGCTCCGCAACAAGAAAGGCCGCGATAGTGAGAGGCCCGCGCACCGCAATGAAGAGTGGCCCCCGCTCGCCGCAACTAGAGAAAGCCCTCGCACAGAAACGAAGACCCAACACAGCCAAAAATAAATAAATAAATAAATAAATAAAAGAAAGAAAGAAATGTGGAACAAAGTCACTAAAGCAGAGCCAGAAGCAACTCTCATTTCGGTACAAGCAACTCTTGCTGCCTTTTTTGGTGTGCCATTTATCATAAAAGCGTGGCTTCTATTCCAGGGCATAGGGGAAGCTGGAAGTCAATTTTATCCACCTCTTCTGAAAACAGTATCATGGGTGATGATGGGAATTAAAACAAAAGAAAAAAAAATCACATCTTACCCCAGGAAAAATAACATTCAGCTGCATAAAGGAATCAAGTACCACTATTTATGGTCTAGAATTAATGAGGACTCGGGACAACTTGAAAAGCTTTCTTTCTAGAAAACTCAATGGCATATTCAGTGAGTCTCTGAATGACAAAAGCAAGGTAGGCATCTCTTCTCTAGTATGGTGGGCATTAGGTGAGGTGGTCTTTTTTTTATTACTTCTTCTTTTTCAATGAATTATCTACCCTGTGATCCAGGTCCCTGGGCAAAGGTGGTAGGGGATGGAAGTAAGAAGATGGATTATTTGGGAGAAAATATGTCAAGTTAGAGACTCTTCTCACACATACATCAAAGTGAAATCCAAGTGGATTAAAGAGTGAAATGTAAAAAATAAGCAAGACCCAGAGAAAATAGATTATGTAGAAGATATTGGTAGAGAAAGATATTAGAAGCATAAAAGCAGAAAGCACAAAGGAACATTTTAGTAGAATTTGTTACATAAGAATTTAAATGTCCATATATCATGAAATATTATAAATAAAATCAATAAATAAATAACGGAAAATATTTGCAATGTTTAAGACAGATGAAAGGTAAGTATTTATGACATACAATTAGCTCTTATAAGTCAATAAGAAAAACCTCCAATGGAAAAGAAAATAGATAAAGATCCTAAATATTCAAATCTCACAAATACAAATTATTAATAAGCATATGAACAAAACTTCAACCTCATATATAATCCAAGAAGTATTCAAATAATAAATAATATTCTCACCAAACTGCAAACTTGTTTTTAAAATGACAAGCTCCATGCTGATAAAGCTTTTGAAAAACAGGTAGTAAAAGATGTAAATGGTTAAGGAAACTTTTTAAAATAAATTGAAGAATTTATAGTCTAACAAAAGGCTAGTTAGAGGATTGAGAGAAATGGGTCCTGCCAGGTCATGGGAAGGTCAAAGTAGAGATATTCTGTTTTTAGACACTCTACCAAGTCACCAAAAATTCCAGTATCATGACCACACTGCTATGAGGACATACTTCTGTGCTCTTCATGTGAATTATTCCTCCATCTCCAGTACGGCTTCACTGCCTGAGGCCAGACCATGGAGCAATGGTTGGACCTCACACACACCAAGTCCTATGGGAAGAATATAATAATGGCCAGTTTGCAGGCTCGCTGTCTCATGCACCTACTATGATACAAAATCTGAGGCCACTAAGCTTGGTATGCCCAGCCATGAAGGTCCACAGCAATGCCAATCAAAAGTCTCCATATTCTTTGACCCAGTAATCCCATTTTTGGAAATCTGACCTAATGAAACAGAGATACAAAACAAAGAAGTCTGTCCAAGGATTTTGATGGAAGCACTTTTTGTTTCTGAGAAAACTAGAAACAATCTAAATGTTCTATACCTGAGGAATAGCTAAATTACGAAAAACTCAAATGAGGAAACACTAAGTAATTTCAAATAATGTTTTTAAGGAATATTTAATGACATATAAAAGCACTCAAGATATATTAAGTGAAAAAAGTTGAAACAATAATCTTTTTATCGTTCGATCCGATTTTTTTTAAAAAGGCCGGAAGATAACAAAATGTTACCATTGGTTATCTCTGATATAAGAGATTAATGTTGCTTTGTTTAATTATAAAAATATAATTTAAAAATTACTTTGCAACTATAAAAGTATGACATGATAATTCAGATTAAAACAATATAGGAGCTTCCATGTCCTGGCTATTGTAAATAGAGCTGCAGTGAACATTTTGGTACATGACTCTTTTTGAATTATGGTTTTCTCAGGGTATATGCCCAGTAGTGGGATTGCTGGGTCGTATGGTAGGTCTATTTTTAGTTTTTTAAGGAACCTCCATACTGTTCTCCATAGTGGCTGTATCAATTTACATTCCCACCAACAGTGCAAGAGGGTTCCCTTTTCTCCACACCCTCTCCAGCATTTGTTGTTTGTAGATTTTTTGATGATGGCCATTCTGACCGGTGTGAGATGATATCTCATTGTAGTTTTGATTTGCATTTCTCTAATGATTAATGATGTTGAGCATTCTTTTGTGTTTGTTGGCAATCTGTACATCTTCTTTGGATAAATCAACAGATGAATGGATAAAGAAGATGTGGCACATATATACAATGGAATATTACTCAGCCATAAAAAAGGAACAAAACTGAGTTATTTGTAGTGAGGTGGATGGACCTAGAGACTGTCATACAGAGTGAAGTAAGTCAGAAAGAGAAAAACAAATACCGTATGCTAACACATATATATGGAATCTAAAAAAAAAAAAAAAAAAAAAAGAAAATGGTCAGAAGAACCTAGGGGCAAGACGGGAATAAAGACACAGACCTACTAGAGAATGGACTTGAGGATACAGGGAGGGGGAAGGGTAAGCTGGGACGAAGTGAGAGAGTGGCATGGACATATATACACTACCAAATGTAAAACAGATAGCTAGTGGGAAGCAGCTGCCTAGCACAGGGAGATCAGCTCAGTGCTTTGTGACCACCTAGAGGGGTGGGATAGGGAGGGTGGGAGGGAGGGAGATGCAAGAGGGAAGAGATATGGGGACATAATAATGTATATGTATAATTGATTCACTTTGTTATAAAGCAGAAACTGACACACCATTGTAAAGCAATTATACTCTAATAAAGATGTTAAAAAAAAACCAATATAGGAGCAAACACAACATTGTAAATCGACTATACTTCAATAAAAAAATTTTTTTAAAAACCAATATAGGAGCATATAAAGCAACAACTAAAGGCCCCTCACATACTCCACTCTGCATCACTTGCCCACTCAACCCAAGAATGTATGGCTGTATATCCTTTTAGATGTTTTCTGTTTTACTAGGTTCACCTTTAGTGTGTTTTAGGAAAATGGAATCATGTTAGAGTCACATTCATAACATAGTGTTCTAGGGAGTCCGCTGGTGGCCTAGTGGTTAGGATTCTGGGCTTTCACTGCCATTGTCAGGGTTCAATCCCTAGTCAGGGAACTGAGATCCTGCAAGCCAGGGGTCCCAAACCCCCAGGCTGCGGACTGGTACCAGTCCTTGGCCTGTTAGAAACTGGGCCGCACAGCAGGAGGTGAGTGGTGGCCGAGCGCACGAAGCTTCACCTGCCGCTCTCCACTGCTCGCATTACCGCCCAAACCATCACCCGGTCCGTGGAAAAATTGTCTTCCACGAAACCGGTCCCTGGTGCCAAAAAAGCTGGAGACCACTGCCGCAAGCCATGCGGTGCAGCCAAAAAAAAAAAAAAAAGAACATAGTGTTCTAAAACTCACTTTTTGTCACTCAAAAATATATCATGAACATCTTTCATAAATGTACATATAGTTTATAATCTCTAAAATAAGAATGACAGTGGGTAAAGTTAAGGGAAAATTGGGGTGAAATGCCCAGCAAGGGCATGACACATGGTGCGTTCAATAAATGACTCCACCCTCAGTACCTTCCCTTCAGTGACTGCCTTCCCCTCCATCAGCACAGCCAGGAGGACAAACAGCTTTATCTGGACCCGAGGGATCACTCTGATCACTGATGAAGTGCCGGGTTCAGAAGGCTCTGAGACTTAGTCTAGGTTCAGTATGACTAAACTCTACCACAGGTATAGGAGAAGAGAGTGGAATAGTTACTTGCCCTCCCTAAACCCAGGTAGTTTCAGAAGTGTCAGCTTATTTTAAAATTGCCCCAGTGCACGTAACAGCAGGAAAACAGTTCTGTTACTATAAAATGATTTGAAAATACGGTGACGGGATGTAAGATTATCTGAGATTTTGGATTCTAGACATCACTTCTCGTATCATTCCACACATATCTCTCAAACCCACACCTGGTTTTGAAAAAAGAGAAGAGCAAAAGAAAATACCGAGGTAAGAGAAGAGCCTAAATGGGACTAGAGGAAGTGACTTCAGCATGGCCTGGAATCAAACCTACTATCTGGGTCCCAGGATTTTTTTCCTAATCATTAACGAAGACAGTTGAGCATTTTATTGACGACTGCTATCGTTGTTAAAGAACATGACCTAACAGAAAAGGAAGCAAATTCCTCCAAAGTCAGAGTGTATCATGGGGTTACAACTAGACCCTAAACAGAATTTTAGAAGCAGTTCTTTAAAAGGATGCAGCGAAGTAAAAGCCACTCAGCAACCCTAGGTACATGTACTTTGCGGGTGAAGATGTATATGCCAAAGTCCGGATCAATTGAGCCATGCTGCCACTAGAATTCTGACTTAATCAAGAATGGTCTTGCCAGGTATAAAGACGCAGACATACAGAATGGACTTGAGGACACGGGGAGGGGGAAGGGTAAGCTGGGACAAAGTGAAAGAGTGGCATGGACATATGTACACTACCAAATGTGAAACAGATAGCTAGTGGGAAGCAGCCACATAACACAGGGAGATCAACTCGGTGCTTTGTGACCACCTAGAGGGGTGGGATAGGGAGGATGGGAGGGAGACGCAAGAGGGAGGAGATATGGGGATATATGTATACGTATAGCTGATTCACGTTGTTATACAGCAGAAACTAACACACCATTGTAAAGCAATTACACTCCAATAAAGATGTTTAAAAAATTTTTTAAATAAAATGTTAAAAAAGAAGAATGGTCTTGCCAGGTGTCATAATTACATCAGTGGAGCTTACCCAGGACCAGGTGTTTCTGTATCTATCACCACCTGTAAGAAGTTCTTAAATCCCTGAGGTATATTAAAATAAAGCCACTAATTTAGAAATATATCTCCTCTTTAATGAAGCCTTCTTTGATGTTTGCTCAGATTAAAGTGTTCTTGTCATGCTCTGAGCTCCCTTGACCCTTTATCTATGGGTGTCCCAGCTTATACCATGCTACAGCTCACGCATATGTGATTCATGTGTGTGGTATAGTTCTACTAGACCATATGTTCTTTGAAAGCAAAGTCTATGTCTGCTGTCTTCAGGTCTCCTAATGTATTTTTCTCAGCTGTTTGGTAAATGTTTATGATGTATAAAAATGAATACACACACACTAATCAGTTTAGACAAATGACATACAGCATTTGTCATACCCCCGCTAAGCCAGGCTTTCCTTCACCAAATCAAACATCAACAGAGGCCGAGCAGCTAAGGTAGGTGAGTAAACTGGGCCTGAAGTAGGACATTTTGGTGAACTGGTAAAGGCGGCTTTATTACGGAGAGCAACTGCTCCTCAGCTCCACGTAATAGTTGTTCTGCAAGAATTTGGCACAGAATTGCCAGAGCTTCTCATTTTTCAGGGGCTAGAAATCTTGACCAATGTGAAATCTTTTGCTTTTAAAATGTTAACAACTAATAAACTTTTAAATACGGAGCAGAATGAATAGAGGCTGCCTGTGGGCCAGACGCAGAGCAGAGGCTGCCAGCTGTGTTAGGTGTGCAAACCATCATGCCCTTCACTGATGCGATTTTCCTGTTTCATCTCTCCCTGCCAGGGATGAGTCATGCCCTTCAGCCTGTAAACCTTTATCCCTGTCTTCACTGTTTCCGTCCTCTTCTCTTGCTGCAAAGATTGTAGTTAAGACTGGATTTGTTGCTGCTCGTCTGATTTCCTCCAGTTTTCTTGACTCCACTTAGGATAAACACAATTTCCACCCCCAAACACTTACCTGTTGCTCTTACTTCTAATATCTGTTTTCTTGTGTGTTTGCCAAGTGAAGGCCACCTTGTCACTTTGCAATCCAAGGCACTGCAAACCGTTTTATCTAATCTTTGAAATACACTGACCTCAGCTACACTGAGTTTCTTTCATTCTATTTTAATTTGAGTATCCTTTTGTGTCAATCCATTCCCTCCTACAACTGAAGTCTACTCTTTCTCCTAGGCCACTTTTCCTTGGGATTAGGTTTCAGGCTTCATATTTCTCCAGGGAATTGTGCTGCTATTCCCTGGAGAAATATGGACAACTGGATTGTGTCCACGCTAATACAACCCTCGATACTGTCAAGGGGGCTGTCCCAGGGCGCTCGGACATCGGTATGGCTCTCTGGTTCACACCACGGTGCAGGGCATCATCCGCGAGAAGCTCGATTCCTCGGTGCTGAGACCATCCTGTGTACCTGCCAAGTACAGCCCTTTGAGTGTACATAACCAACCAGCCAGGAAGCTCACTGGTTCCCTCTTCTCAGTGGGCTTGTTCATCCACTGTGGAGATCTTTGATGAAAAGCACACTGACTTACAAAGATATCATTCAATACTGTAGGCTGTAAGCCTGATCACCATTTTATCACAATATATGGTGACTCCTGGGACTCAGAGATGGCATCACTCTATCCTCATCTTAAGATGTTCCTGATATTCTAGTCTCTTCTGTGAACAGAAGAGGGGCAATTGGGGCAACACTGGGAGGAGCAATTGACTTTTTTTTTTGGGGGGGGTATGGTCGTTTTACAATGTTGTGTTAGTTTCTACTGTACATCGAAGTGAAGTAGAGTTCCCTGTGCTATACAGCAGGTTCTCATTAGTTATCTATTTTATACATATTAGTGTATATATGTCAATCCCAATCTCCCAGTTCATGCCACCACCACCACCGCCACACACACCGCCCCCCCCTTTCCCCCCTTGGTATCCGTACGTTTGTTCTCTACATCTGTGTCTATTTCTGCCTTGCAAACCGGTTCATCTGTACCATTTTTCTAGCTTCCACATACATGCATTAATATACGATATTTGTTTTTCTCTTTCTAACTTACTTCACTCTTTAGGACAGTCTCTAGGTCCATCCATGTCTCTACAAATGACCCAATTTCATTCCTTTTTATGGCTGAGTAATATTCCATTGTACATATGTACCACATCTTCTTTATCCATTCGTCTGTTGATGGACATTTAGGTTGCTTCCATGACCTGGCTATTGCAAATAGTGCTGCAGTGAACATTGGGGTGCATGTGTCTTTTTGAATTATGGTTTTCTTTGGGTATAAGCCCAGTAGTGGGATTGCTGGGTCATATGGTAACTCTATTTTTAGTTTTTTTAAGGAACCTCCATACTGTTCTCCATAGTGGCTGTATTAATTTACATTCCTGCCAACAGTGCAAGAGGGTTCCCTTTTCTCCACACCTTCTCCAGCATTTATTGTTTGTAGATTTTCTGATGATGCCCATTCTAACCGGTGTGAGGTGATACCTCATTGTAGTTTTGATTTGCGCAATTGACTTTGCTTCTGTGTTTTTAGCAAAAATGAAGAGCTTCTAGGCAAAGTGTAATACACACATACTACTTCTACAGAATAAAAGTCTTCCTGTATAATCTCATCTTGTTGATCTTTTTAAAACCTTTCCCCGGCTCTCAGAGACATGTAACCAATACAACCTGCCATATTTAAAGCACAAATACTGATGCTTGCATTCAGATTTCTGCTGCTCAGCTGAAAAGGCTTTTCACAATTAAATCCTTTAAGTTTTTCCTATCCTATTATGGAAGGGTTACAGATCCAACTTAAGCACCTCATTTTTTCCTATCTGTAAAAGGTGACTCACAAAGAACTTCACATGATTGGGCTTGAAATGAAGAGCATGTTAAATAATTTCTTTAGAAAAAAACCATAAAGAATTAGAGATGACAGACATTAAAGACAGACATATTTCAGTGCATTTTTAAAGCATACAATAATAATAGGCAATAATTAAAATACCATAGCTTGCAGGAAAACTAGCATGCAGGAAACATGAATAATCTAGAACAATCATCCGAAGGTACCTGGAGGATAGTCAAGGTGAACTAAAATATATTATATATTCATTTCATGATCTGTCTGGACTCAGTTAAATGATACTCTATAATTTTAATCAGAGAAAAACAGATAATTCCAGAATAAGATTAAGGACAATGGTGGGGAGTGGAAGGATAGAGGGGGTGAAAATTAATCAGGGAGAGAATTTAGACCTCTGGGGGAGCTGGTGACCTTCTGAAAACTATCTCCCAATATTTAAGCTTCAAATGAAACCTGAGTTTGGTAAACAGAATTGTGGCTGGGTGCCAATTTAAGATCAAACTTCTACTAAGCAAGTGGCTGAAGTATTTTTAACAGCTCCCAAAATCACTTAAGAAGAAAATTGAACTTCACATCTTACTACCCTAGACTTCAAATATTGAAGTCTTCAAGAGTCTCAAAAGTCTAAGCCACTGAAATATTTTATCTACCCAATCTCATTCCCGATCATGCAGTCGAAACTATGGTGGAAAATTGCCATTGCAATTTGTTATGGTTTATTATCAACTCCAAATCTGGTTTAGCAATTCAATAAATCCCCTCCCTGGAGAAGCAAGAACTTCCACCTGAGAACCCATCCAAGCCCAGCTGAAAATGTCATCTTGTCTTATCACTAAGATCAGATCAAAAGTATCTTTTCCATTTTCCCAGGCACCATATAAATGATCTCAAGTACTGACCACTAGTGTTGCTTTTATCATTTTTGAAAATTTCCATCACTCTATCTAGTCTTCACCAGGAGAAAGTAGGTCTTAAAATAACATTTTTCCATACATAAAAATGAATTGAAATATTCAAGCATCAAAGTTGTGTTTAGTTTGAAGCAACATGCAGCTGCTTCTTATTTAAGGGTGATTCTCTTCTTAAAATCATGTTAGTTCTCCCTTTTAGTTTATAGATTTTGTGTCTGGGATTCCAGGTAAGCTTCCCCGTTAATTAGACATAAGCCAGTATTGACAGCAGCAACTACCACTGTGAAATGAGATGCTAAACAATGTCTGGTCTTAAAAGTCAAGAAACTATGAGTTAACTAGATGATCTAATCTAGCTTCAAATTAACCACATTAAAATAAATTAAATGCTCTTTCCTCTTCATGTTGCAAAACATAAAAATGTCATGCTCTGTAATTTGAGAATGACTGTTCTCATTTGATTCAGGAGATGGTGTGGTGTCTTTAATCCTTTATCAATATTATCCCAGACCAACAGCTGGAAGATCAAGCAATTAAGTAGAGATGAGCATGTGCTGTACTTATCATGCTTTTTTATTTTTTTTCCTGAAGTTTGCTTACTGGAAGTTGTTTTGCCATATCCACCAGACAGGGGTGTTGACAGCCAAGAAATGACAGAGGAAAAATTAAAGGGCTCGGGGAAATCCATGATATATTGTAGAGGCAGGGACAGAGGACAAATTCACTTCTCCTTTCTCAGTCTATTCCTCTATTGCAAGATTTTTCTTCAAACAGACAGGTATCCAGTAAGTCTTGACTTTTTTCTTATAAGCAGAAATTATGACCTAGATTTTGCTGAGATGGTAGATTAGTCAGCAAGCATTTATTGAGCACCTATTATATGCTGAGCACATTGCTAGGCTCTGTAGACACAGTGGTAACAACTCAGTGGCCCTTCCTACAAAGGGAGCCAGAAAACTAAGAGGGAAGACAAATACTAAGGAAACTATTTCATTTATTAAATGTGAAGGAGTTAAATTTTGGATCACAGCTCTAAGGATCAAGACAAGTTACATGCTGTACCACGTCAGGTCCCAGCAAGAAACAGAGGTCTACTTATACAAGCAAATGGGTGACTTTAATAAAGGGACTATTTTAAAGGTGTGGGCAGGATTCAGTCCCCTAAAATGAAGCATGCAGTTCTATAGGATTGTAATGAGGAAGAGTGGAGTCCTCCAGGGTAATAAAAAATGGTACAGTACCTTAGGTCTCTAGCAGAGAGCCAGCTATTACCCCCAGGTCCTTCTCCCTGACCCACCCCCATCCCACAAATACACTTAAAGGAGTAAGAGGGCCATGCTTAGGGGAACCTGGAAGAAGAACTTTATGGAGAGGTCTGCCAGATAGGAACGATTGTCTCAGTGAAAGAATACAACCAGCCCTTAGCAACCCAGCAGCGAGGGCAGGGGAATAAATGCGCCAGCTTCACTCTCCTCCATCCTGACTCCTGTTGCTGAATACAAGGCCCAGACTAGGCACAAAATCTAAGGGGGCCATCACCACGCCCTGGGGACCTCACTCCTTTCACCCTAAATCTGACCCTGGATGGACCCAATGAAAGCCAAAGAGCAAGCCAGCCTGCTGATGCAGCCATGAGGCCACAGAGCGAGGCTGAGAGAGGACAGAGCAAATTAATAGAAAACATGTAGAATATGCAGCACACCTGCTTTATTTTTCTAAATCAGATTATATCTGCTCTAAGTTTCCATCTACCTGGTTGGAGAGAAATTTAATTTCAGTAAATCTTTGGCCCCCTTCACCTCCTGCTATTACAGAAGAATCTTCGGAATCTGGGGCAAGAATAGTAGGAGAGGGTCCAGGGCTTGGTGGTTGTTACATCTATAATTGTGGCCCTGAACTACTCAATATTTCCCCACTTTAGGCTTTTACACATCTAGGGACAACCTATATTATTATTTCCTTGGGATGTTCTTCAAATCAACCTATTTAAAAGTCATAGCCATAAAACCACAGTTTTAATATTCAAAGTATATTTTTTCCTCTATGCATTTAAATAGATAAATACATAAATAAACATCTGCTCTCTCAAATCCTCCAGCACTGCTGGGATACTTTGGGGTTACTCAGTGTTTGAGTTTGTCCTCCCAAGCATGGCGGCCCTGGGCAAGCTCAGGGATGCATTTCCTGGGAGTTTTCCACCCCAGACTCTAATTCCACATCCTCCCTCTCCCCAGTGGGACACAGCAGGTCCTTGACCATGTTCTTAGTCTCAGAGGTCACTAAAGCTCTGCCCAACCAAGCACTGGTCTGTCTCCCTCCTCCACTGAGAAACCCAGAGTTAATCCTCCCAAACAAATCCAACCCTTAAAATCCCCTAGAGAATAGTATGCTTAGTGAAATAAGCCAGGCAGAGAAAGACAAATACTATAAGATATCACTTATATGGGGAATCTAAAAAATAATACAGATGAATCCATATACAAAACAGAAACAGACTCACAGACATAGAAAACAAACTGATGGGGCTTCCCTGGTGGCGCAGTGGTTGAGAATCTGCCTGCCAATGCAGGGGACACGGGTTCGAGCCCTGGTCTGGGAAGATCCCGCATGCCGCGGAGCAACTAGGCCCATGAGCCACAATTACTGAGCCTGCGCGTCTGGAGCTTGTGCTCCGCAACAAGAGAGGCCGTGACAGTGAGAGGCCCGCGCACCGCGATGAAGAGTGGCCCTCACTCGCCGCAACTAGAGAAAGCCCTCGCACAGAAACGAAGACCCAACACAGACAAAAATAAATAAATAAATTAATTAATTAATTAATTTTTTTTTAAAAAAAGAAAAACTGATGGTTATCAAAGGGGAGAGGGAGGTGGGGAGGGGTAAGTTAGGAGTACGGGATTAACAGATACAAACTACTACACATAAAATGGATGAGCAACAAGGATTTACTGTATAGCACAGGGCATTATACCCAATATCTTGTAATAACCTATAATGGAATATAATCTGCAAAAAAACTGAATCACTATGCTGTACACCTGAAACAAACACAATATTGTAAATCAACTATCCTTCAATCAATCGATTGATCAATCAATAACTCCTAACTCTTCCAGTTCAAGAGAATTCAGAAATTTAGCAACACAGTGTCAGCTCTTCTTTCTGTGGGCTAGAAGGGGAGAAAAGAGTCACTAACATCCCCTGTTATATGTGTCCTTCTCAATCATTCACTCTGTCACTAAATGATAACAGCTGTTATCAGGAGACAAACAGTGGTGAAGAAAGTTGGCAGGTGGGGGGAGAGAGGGTACGACCTGCTCAAACTATGAGAGAACTGGCTGCAGGCAGCCTAGAGAAAGGTGTACAGAAGTCAGAATCCCTGAGCTTGGCAGGCATCCTCACTCATTTTTCAGGAGATTTTCCAGGTTTTCTTGGTACCTGCCTTTTCAGCTCTGCTATGACGACAAGCTGTTGCCTCAGGGTCCACAGCCAACCCTCTACGCTGCCTATGGGTTTATTACTATCATCCTCCAACAACAGATCCTAATTAGAAAATATGAGTATCTGGTAGAGTATAAAAACTCACAGGTGTTGTATTGATCCTAAGTGATAACGACATCTAATTGACCAGGTTTCTGGGGGCAGATCTCCTGGGAAATGTGTTAACAAAGTTAGTGATGTTTTTTAAAAAAATTGCCACTTTGGCCGTGCATGTGGTGGGCCAAGTTTAGAGCTGAACTAGTGAGAGCTCGAACCTAGAGGAGGGACCGCCTGGCTGGGTTGCAATCACGGGATACGGCTACTTCCGAAGAGGTGCACTGATACATGGGGGCTTTGGGGAAGAAATTCCCCAGTGTCTTCCCGCTTCACATGCTCATTTCCTTCCTCTTGTCTCCCTTTGGCTGAACCCAATGAGAAGAAGCCAGAAAGGGTGGTGGGGAAGTGTAACCCCCATGGACCATCCTTACAGGGTGCAGAGCGGAGATCAGAACAAGATGCAGGTGGATGGGCAGAGGGAAGGTTATTCCAGTTATTTTTATCTCCTCTGTTCAGGCTCTAGAGATCCACTGAGCTCACCCAAACCTGACTGGGATCAGAAGTATAACTAAGAGAGAACAGAAAATGGTCTCCCCCCACGGCAGAGTCTATAAAAGTCATGTTTCTTCAACAATTTTCAAGGATAACATACTGGCATGGCTATAGGACTATGATATAAAGACATTATAAGAAGAATATGACATTGACAATGAGACTCATAAAAAAATATTAAAGGCACCTTTTATTATGGTTTTATTGCCTTAACTACTAATGGTGTAGGTATGGGATATTGGGTTAGTGGAGAATTTTCCAAAATAGCATAGCAAAAAAAGCATTTCTAGAAAATTATCCTTCCATAAACACTCCTGTCAGAGTATATAGGATACAGTGATGCACCATTCAGATTCCTCATCAGGAATAAAGGTCTTAGTCCCCCAGTTGTTAGGAATGGTGTTGGCAGACAGTTCTCAACTGCAGCGCCCTCCAGGGATCGCCTTGGCTTGAAGAGAGACACTCACCCAAGGTCAGGCACCTCTTCCCAATCCCAGACCAGCCCACATCCAATGACTGATTAACACAGGCCTATAAAGGGTCAGCCCTCTCACCCCAAGTAGGGACAGTTCTGAAGGGCCAGGCCATCTTCAGAACTGAACACCCCTTAGGGATGGCTCAGGCTCCCAGGGAGACTACACCTCAGCTTGGCATCTCTCTCTGTGCAATCCTGCTTCTTTCTCTTTCCTTCCATAGGTTGATCCCAAGAGCGCTCCCTAAGAAAAGCCCTAACTGCTGATCTTCATCTCAGAGCCTGCTTTCCTAAAATGCAACCTGAATCACAGACAGCCTCTAACAAATAACACTTGTATTTCTCCATATTGTTCAACATGCCTGCTATTGTAAACCAGCTAAACCAAGGGATTATTTTGCTGCCAGTATTTCATTAAACTCCCTGCACATTAGTTTCCCTTTTCCAAGTTTCTAGTTTTGCTCTTGAAATGTACTTGAGAAAATTAATAGACCTAGATCCTTTAAAATAAAACCCAAAGCACACTAAGTCTTATACCAGGAAAACCAGGGTAGAGGGCAGAAAGGAGAACCAAGGGCCGAGTTAAAAAGGGATGAAGGACTTAAGAAAAACAAGTAGAAGAGCTGTACACATAATAAAACCTGTTTTAACTCTGAAAAAAAAAGGGATGAAGGAGAATGTAATAAACTCATAGATTTACAGGTCCAATGAAAAACACACTTAAAATGGACAGTGGATACCTGGGCCCATGGACTTCTT
Organism: Balaenoptera physalus; assembly: GCF_965194825.1. Lineage (NCBI taxonomy): Eukaryota > Metazoa > Chordata > Mammalia > Artiodactyla > Balaenopteridae > Balaenoptera > Balaenoptera physalus. Next base: position 65,754,158 of record NC_138895.1, on the reverse strand, counting down.
GCGCTGGAAATCTGCTTCTGTTAGGAATCAGAATCCTTTTCCCCTGGGGCAGCACCACAGCAAGATACCAGATGAGTACAAATTCCCTCCACATTTTCTGAGCTCTACCCTCAGAGGATGTCAAGGCCAGAGAAGTCAAGAGCCTTCTCTAGTTTGATGGGAAAGGTCAGTCCTGAATAAATTCCTGTCACTTTCTGTGATACTAGAATAATAATAGCTAACTTTTAAGTGTTATGCATGCGTAAGACTTTATGCTAAATGTTTTAATAACAGTTCATTTAAGGGGAAACAAGAGGAGGCGCTGAGCACTATACATCATGTATGTTGGATCATGTCAGCTAGTAAATGATTGCGGGTATCAGACAAAAGGAAAAAACCAAAGAGGAGCCATAGTGGCTTTGCAATGTGTTAAGCTGGCTGGGCTGAACAACATTTCCCAACATTCCTTCTCCTGTATGTTTCAGGTTAGGCTGGACCGCAAGGGAGAGTCTCACGAGAGATCTGGAGGGTAGTCCTTTCTTAGCCCATACACATTGTTACCGATCACCTTGTTGGCATGAGATAGTGGCTGGGTCTTCAACTGCTCCACCTTTCCCTGAATCCTCCAACTTTGCTGGAGTGATAGGTCCCACACGCGGGCTGAGGCTTATGTGGTTTGAAATTCCCACAAATACAAAAGGAGGAAGTATCCAGGCTTTCTTATCAGCCTGCCCAGATGTGGGGCAAAGGGGAAGGGAGAGTGATGGGGATTGGAAGCTGTCAGCTAACAACAAAAATGCAGCCAATCTTTTATTAGAAACGTCTTTGACTAATGGGCCAGGGATGTGTGTTTTTCCCCATGACAAAGGGCCTTGGCTTCTACAGAGCATTCACACTGCCAAGATCAGAGGGGCATTCAGCCCACCAAGACCAAAGGTAACAAGAATGGACACCGACTTCAGTCCATCCTCGTGAGCTCTAGCTCATGCTTATTGGTTCCAGCTTCACCTTTCTTGACTCCACTTTACATCCAACTTCCCTTCAGGATTTCCTGACCTTTGGACTTCAAGCTCCAGTAGCAGGTGCAAAGACAACAACCTTAGAAGAATACTTAACCAGCTCTCCCCATTGCACATGGCCAAATCCCTAAAATAAATGTGCGTGTGTGTGTGTGTGTGTGTGTGTGTGTGTGTGTGTGTGTGTGTGTGTGTAGTGATTCTGCTTCACTGATTGAACTCTGATACAGAAACCCTAAACCTTACTTGTTTGGGGGATAGGAACACGCATCAAGAAAGGTTTAGCTTCTCTGACAATGTGCTACTCTCATTCAATATGTTTAATGATTCTCAATGGGCCCCCAATTAAGTACCCGTGTGTTTAAGGCCCCTGAACCTACATTTATACTCTGTACCGTAGCCCAGCTGAACTGCTGGCCGCTCTCTGACCAGACATCCATATTCTCATATCCAAAATGCAATGGTCTGGGGAGAAGGCCAAGCCCAATCCCCATAGGAAAGACTCTGGCCAATCACAGCCCTGTTAGCCATACCCTGTTGTTTGTATGGTAGCGTGTATGGTCCCCTTGAGTAAACCTCCACCTTTACCTGCCTCATTCTGAGAAGCAAGAGATCATGTGTACAACTGGTGAGATTTTTCAAAGAAAGACTCTATACATTGAGAGTATCTTAATTACTACATATTTTTATTAAAAACCAATTCTCAAGGCCCTTATCATGCAGTGTACCTTAAACTTTCAGATCACAGGGTCTGTCAGTCATGGTATCTACATGTGGATGAGTTTCCTCCCTTTCATTTTTCTCTGACTTCCATTACTTACCATATTAAAAGCATAGCATTTTCCTACAATGCCCAATTTGTGCCAAGTGAAGATTTTTCATACTTTCAGACAGAATTTAAAACTGCCAGGATTTAAAAGCTCAAATTTTTATCAAGGCAAATGATTATAGTCATTTGTGTAATTTTTGTTGACAGTTTTCTTTAACTTTGGTCTCCATGTCATAAAAATTAATGTCTATAATTCGCTTTATGGTCCCACAGAGAGGGACAGCAAAAGAAAGAGGAAAAATACCTGCTCTGTTAGGGGATATGGTGAGAATTGATCATGTGAGTAAAAATCCAGAATAAAATTAATGCTACTAAGAGGCAAAAAAAAGAAAGTGGAATAAAAAAGCATTGAACAAATATACCAAGGGAGAAATATAAACTCTACATTAGACAGGTCTGCTAGTAAAAAGATAGAATATTAAGTTATTATGACTCTAAATTTAGCTGAATGATTGTTGTCATTTTTCAACTCCTGTTTACCAAGTCAAACTAGAAAAATAAACTTGTACAATAAGAATAATGGAAACACTGCAAAATAAGTATTGGCAAAATGCAGGTGGGGAGTAGAGTACATGTGAACATAAGCATTTGGTCTGGATGATATGCATCCTAACGTAACAAGAAAATTAGCAAACATCAATTGAATTGCTTATAATTGTCTTTAAACAAAGCACTCAAGACATACCATAAGATTAGAGGAAAACAGATGTGGTATCATTCCACAGAGCAGGTAAGAATGGCTGAGCCAGCTATTGTAATTCAGAAACTCTACCTTAGCAATATAATGAAACAAATATAAAAAGATGAAATATCTTTAAACAGTTAGAACACAAGGGGATCATAAGCAAAAGATAAGACGGGCTTACAAAGAAAATATCACGTTAGACTGAAGTCACAGATTTTTGCCAACAAATTAGAAAATCAGTGACCGAAGGAAATGAAGTAGATGTTTCATAATTGGCCTTTGGTGAAGCTTGGGACAGAATCTCATAAAATTCTGTCTTATTAAATTGGTTTGAATTGGCTTAGAGATGAATATAGTCACCTGGACTGAAAATTGGTTGCCTCGTTGAAGGAATATGCCTAGAAGGCTCTGACAAGGATGAGTATTTATATTTTTTAATGCTCCTAGATTTTCCTTCTTCCTTTCAAGGCCTTGACGAAAATGAGGGTAAAGTTACAGATTTAGGCACTACCCATTTGGAGCCATTTAATTTTATATTTTTAGCCAACTAAACATTAGTGCATCCATTGGTAGAAGAGAGATGTAGAAGGAAATGAATAGAGTAAAAAACAATATTTCTGATAAAGGCATAAAGTACAAAATATTGGCTGTTTCTGATGATATCTTTGTAAACAAATGGAGGTAGGGTTTTATTTGAGTTTTTCCTTTACTTTGGTTGAGTTATCTGTACACATTCTGGATTAAAAACAACTGAAGTCTAACTAAGACCTTGACCCTTGAATGATTTCCCCTCTTTTTTTTTTTTTAACTGCCCAGCTAACCTTCTCACGCTCTCACCTGATCAGCCTCCTTGTCAATGGAAAAGAGTTGTTAGGAAGCTACTCAAAGATGTACTTTGTACAACAATTAAGGTCAGAGCCCTGCTCTGGTTTCACAAACCAGGTGAAAATTAGAAAATTAGAGCCTAGGAGTTGGTCCTCTCTCATCTGGCAGGTGAGAACTGGTGAAAGACAAACTTTATCTTACAGTATCCCAGGGTGTGAATGGGGACCTTTTGCTCCCTGGGACACAAAAGCAATGAACAACTAGTGGGATTTTGTAAGATGCCTAAAAACTACATCACCTAATCTGATACACAAGGTAGGAGAAACCATGGAAATGGATAAGCCAAGTGGCAGAGAGGAAGGCTTGAACTGAGTCTTAAAAGATAAGCAGGAGATCATCTGGGATTTAGGAAAGAAAGCAGGGGAAAGAATGTCCCAGGCAGAGAGAACCTTACATGTAAAGACACAGAAGCAAATGCACGCTGAGGTTCAGAGCAGCTGAAGATGATCTGGTATTGGACTAATGATACACCCAACGCTCGCGATGCCACTACGGCTTAAAACCTTTAGTAGAGCCCCATTGTGTATAGGATAATGGTGTAGGATCCGTGTTAGGGCCTACAAGACCTGCATGGTCTGGCCCATGTCTAACTCTGCTGCTTCCTTGTTGCATCCTGTCGGGAGACAATTCTCCATGGATCTCTCGAGTCTCTGCATTTCTTGCAAGCAGAGGTATTAACTACCATTTAGTTCCAGACTATCTTTTCAAGGGTGAGGGTATAGGGCACTGTCCTGGAAGTTAGAGATAATGTCTCCCTCTGGGGCAGAAGGCAGGTTTGCTTACTGTCCAGGGTAATAAAGACAACATCCCCCTCAAGACCTAAGATCAGGCAGGTCTCTTTCCCATTTTAAAAGGCTCAGGTTCCAAAGCTCAGGATTCCTCAATGGTGACACAAACCCACTCTGTGTTCAGCTCCACCTGGGCCTCTCCAGGTTGCCTCTGTGAGACTCTGGTGGTGGGTGGGAGAGAACAGATACAAACATGAAGCTCCTGCTATTTGCTGTTAGGAGTAATAGAGCTTTTGTGTCTGATCCTGGGATGTTTTGTCTTCTGTCAGTATCCATAAGATGGTGGCAGGCTAACTTCTTTGTGTCCATATAGAGTAAAATCTCAGACCTATCACCATTCTTGACTCACCCTGACTTCCTGAACTCTAGTCACATTCAACATCATTAGATATCAGAAACATGCAGATTAAGACCAGAAGGAGATATCATTACACACCTATCAAAATGGCTAAAATAAAAAATAGTGACAACACTAAATGCTGACAAAGATGAAAAGAAACTAGATCACTCATTCTTTGCTGATAGGAATGTAAAATGGTACAGCCGCTCTAGAAACAATAATGCTGTTTCCTCAAAAACTAAATGTGCAGTTGCCGTACAATCCAACCATTCCACTCTTGAGCATTTAGCCCAGAGAAATGAAAACTACGTTCTACACCAAAACCAGCATACGAATGTTTATTCCAGTGTTATTCGTAATATCCCAAAACTGGAAAAAGGCTACATGTCTTCAATAGGCGAATGGTTAACAAAATTTGGGTACATCCATACCATGGAACACTACTCAGTAATAAAAAGGAATGAACTATTGTTACATGCAACAACTTGGAAGAATCTCAAGAAAATTATCATGAATGAAAAAGAGCCAATCCTAAAAGGTTACATACGTATTATATGATTCCACTTATATAACATTTTAAATGACAAAATTTTAGAAATAGAGAAGAGATTAGTGGTTGCCAGGAGTTGGAAATAGAGGGAGAAAGCAGGAGAAAGGCTGATGCTGTTATGAAAGGGGGGCATAAGGGATCTTTGTAGTGATTAAACTTTTCAGTATCTTGACTGTGGTGGTAGATACATGAACATAGACACGTGATAAATTTACACAGAAGTAAATACACAAACACGCACATACACACACACGTGAGCACAAGTAAACCTGGAGAATTGCGAATAAGGTCAGTGGGTTTTATCAATGTCAATATCCTATTTGTGATATTGTGCTATAGTTTTATATGATGTCACCATAAGGGGAAACTGGGAAAAGAGTACATGGGATCTCTCTGTATTATTCCTTACAACTCTATTAAATCTCAAACTCTCTCTGTAAAAATTTCAATTAGAAACTTCTGGGACATGCCAAAGATACCTTCTTTGCATAAGGAAGGAATCTATCAAAAAGTGTTTAAAGGCAGAAAATGAAAAAGCTGTGTCACTTCCTGTTTACATCACATCAAGTCCAACCAGTTTCATACACTGCTACAGCATTACATAATTCCACATTTATTTTGTGGACATTGATGAATTTCTCTTGCCTTATAGTACTGTAAACTTCTTTATGGCAGGACCATGTCTGGTTTGCTCTAGGGTCTGGCAGGTATTAAGTGATCAAATATTATTTAATAACTCAATAAAGAAAGTTTCAAGAGGTGATATTAAAGAAAGAGAAATTTACAATCATGAATAAAATATTTTAAGCAGTGATAATGTCAGAGAAAGTGCCAGGACAACAGTGAAACAAGTACACCCAAGCATCAGACTGACCAGGGTCCACATTCTGCTTCTGCCACTTATCCCATAGGTGACTAGGCACCTAAGTCTTGATTTCCTCATCTCTGCAGCATGAAGATATTAATGGCATCTATCCTAGAGGATTGTTATGACAACTGAGATTATATATGGAAAGCACAGGGCTTGGAACACAGAAGGTGCCCAATAAATACAGCTGCTTCCTCTACTAAAATTATTAATAACACTACTGACACTCATATTAAAAAACTAGTTGCTCCAATCGAAGAAAGGAGACACTGGCCAGAGGGTTTCAGAGTGATAAAAAAATTTTTCCAACAAGTCTTTCAACAGTGCAAGTGTTCTATAAGCGTATTTTTCTATTGGGAGATAAAAATAATAAAGTAGTTAAATAAAATCTTCTTAAAAACTTCCATTTTCATCAAGATATACCACATTCCAGGCCATAAAATATACCTTAACAAATATAAAAGACTAGAAATCATATAAAGTATGTTCTCATCCCACAATGGAATTAAAATACAAGTGCAGGAACAGAAAGATAGCTGAAAAATTCCCCAAATATTTGAAGATTAAACAACACACTTCCAAATGACACATGGATCAAAGAAGTTACAAAACAAACATCGTATACTAACACATATATGTGGAATCTAGAAAAATGGTACAGATGATCTTATTTGCAAAGCACAATAGAGACACAGAGGTAGAGAATAAACATATGGACACCAAGAGGGGAAAGGGTGGGGAGTGGGATGAATTGGGAGATTGGGATTGACCTATATATACTACTGATACTATATATAAAATAGATAACTAATGAGAACCTACAGTATAGCTCAGGGAACTCTATTCAAGGCTCTGTGGTGACCTAAGTGGGAAGGAAATCCAAAAAAAGAGGGGATATATGTATACGTATAGCTGATTCACTTTGCTGTACAGTAGGAACTAACAAAACATTGTAAAGCAACTATACCCTAATAAAAATTAATTTCAAAAAAAGAAATGAATGCTTACCCCTGGAAAAAAAAAACAAAACAAAGAAGTCACATGAGAAATGAAAAAGTATTTTGAACTAAATGAGCACAACTAAAGGACAGAGACAATGCAATGGGGAAAAGACAGTCTTTTCCAAAGTGGTGCTAGAACAACTGGATGTCCATATGCAACAAACAAAACAAACAAACAAAAAAACCCTATATACACAGACCTTACACCTTTCACAAAAATTACCGCAAAATGGATAGTAGCCCTACATACATGTGAAGTGCAAAACTATAAAACTTCTAGAAAAGAGCAAAGCAGAAAATCTACGTGAACTTGTGTTTGGTGGCGAGTTTTTATATACAACACTAAAAGCATGATCCATGAAGGAAAAAATTGGTAAGTTGGAGTTTATAAAAGTTAAAATTTTCTGCTCTGTGTAAGACATTGTTAAGAGAATGAAAAGGCAAGCTACAGTCTTGGAGAAAACATTTGGAAAACGCACATCTGATAAAGGACTTGTACCCAAAATTTACAAAGAATTCTTAAAATTCAACACTAGGAAAATAAACAACATTAAAACATGGACAAAAGATATGAACAGACTCTTCACCAAAAAAGATATATGGAATGTAAGTAAGCATATGAAACACCTATACGAGAAAAGAATCTAAAAAAGACTAAATACATATATATGTATGTATAACTGAATCACTTTGCTGTACATTTGAAACTAACAAAACATTGTAAATCAACTATACTCCAATAAAATAAAATAAATAAAATAAAATAAAAAAATAAAGCATATGAAAAGATTCTCAACGTCATTTGTCATTAGGGGATTACAAATTAAAACATTTGTAACTTTACAGAGGAGAATCCTGGCAAATACTATCTTAGCCAGGCAATCTCTATTAACAGGGGTATCATATTGATAGTATGTCCTCTACCCTGAGTCTAATCAAGAGAAAAACATCAGACTACTCCCAAATAAAGAGCATTCTACAAAACACAAAACTCCTCAGAGCTGTCAAGGTAATCAAAAACAAGGAAAGTCTGAGAAACTGTCACAGCCAAAAGGAACCTAGAGACATGCAATGTAATGTTGAACCCTAGATGGGACACAAAGAGGAACAGTAGGTAAAAACTAGGGAAATTTGAGTAAATATGGACTTTAGTCAATAACAGTGTATCAATATCATTAACTGTAGCAAATGTACCATACTAATGTTACATGTTAACAACAGGGGAAACTGGGTATGGGGTATATGGAAATTCTCTGTACTATTTTTGCAATTTTGGTGTAAATCTAAAATGGTTCTTAAAAAAAGTTATGGTTTTTTTTAAAGCCTTGTTTAATGGATAGGGAGTTTCAGGGTTTTTTTGTTTTTTGTTTTTAACATCTTTATTGAGGTGTAATTGCTTTACAATGGTGTGTTAGTTTCTGCTTTAAAACAAAGTGAATCAGTTATACATATACATATGTTCCCATATCTCTTCCCTCTTGCATCTCCCTCCCTCCCACCCTCCCTATCCCACCCCTCTAGGTGGTCACAAAGCACTGAGCTGATCTCCCTGTGCTATGCGGCTGCTTCCCAATAGCTATCTATTTTACATTTGGTAGTGTATATATGTCCATGACACTCTCTCACCCTGTCACATCTCACCCCTCCCCCTCCCCATATCCTCAAGTCCATTCTTTAGTAGGTCTGTGTCTTTATTCCCATCTTGGAGGAGTTTCAGTTTTTCAAGATGAAAAAGTTCTGGAGCTCTGTTGTACAATAATGTGAATATACTTAACACTACTGAATTGTACACTTAAAAATGATTAAGATGGTAAATTTTATGTATGCGCTTTTTACCACAATTAAAGGTAAACAAAATTTTTAAAGTCTCATTTTCACTTTTAGTAACATAGTCAGGAGTTTCTCATTCTTTTCATTTAATTAAATATTAATTATTACAATACTATAGTTATTATTAGTGTAGCTTCTAGCATCAGTAGAATGCTTAATGTATTTGTGAGCTATGCTAAGCATTTCAAAAAAATTCTTCAGTTGAATCTTCACAACAACTCCATCAGGCAGGTATCATTACAGCTGACCTTTGAACAATGTGGAGGCTGGAGCACCGACCGTCCACCATCCACACAGTTGAAAATCCACATATAACCTGACAGCCAGCCCTCAGTATACTTGGTTCTACATCCCTGGAGTCAACCAACTGCAGATCGTGTAGTACCTATTTGGTGAAAAAAAACCCCACCTGCACAGTTCAAACCCATGTTGTTCAAGGGTCCACTGTACTATGCTTCCCTGTTACAGGTGGTATATATGAAGCCTTAAGTAAATTGCTGTGGTCACATTGCTAGTAAGTGGTTCTAATTTCCAAAACAATTTGACGACAAAAATACACATTCATAGCTACTTTGCTATATTTGTAAATGTCACCTGCAGCAGTTCACAATCCCCTGGTACTAAAACAACAAAACAAACAAAAAATCCACAAGAGTAAACACATGAATAAATGCCAAGCCAGCAGAGCAGCCAGCCACTTAAGTAAAGTGACTTTGAATGCCTATGCATTTCTCACAATGCACCCACATGCTTTTGACCATTTTATAGACTACTGGTCCCCACTGTGATTCCATTACAACCAATGTTGGCTGCTGTGTTGTAAACCGTGCTCCCTATCACTCACTCATATTCAATTCATCTTATAAAAACTGGAAGGGAAAAAAAAATGCTATACCTTAGAGACCGAAAAAATCCTAAACGTAGTTCAGTTGAAACTTGAACAAGGCTTGAACTTCACGAGTCTATTTATAGTAAATAAGTAAATAAGACCTGTAAGTACAGTACTACTTAATCCGGGGTTGGTTGAATCCGTGGATATGGAACCACAGATACAGAGGAATCCCGGGTAGGAAGGAATCTTGGATACAAGGACCAACTACTATAAATTATACGAGAATCTTCGACTGCTCAGAGGGTCAGTGCCCCTAACCCCCGCGTTGTTCGAGGATCAACTGTACATTTAAACAAGCGCTGCATTCCTAGGAAAATTAGGCTATAACAGCTCCAGCCTAAACATCTTTTCCCTTGCGGAGTGGAAGAATCTTGGAACAAAGAAGAAAAGTAATGCCCTAAGAAACCGGTTAATCCTTCACTTTGTTTAAAAAGACCTGCATTTACCTGTCTAATTACGAAGCCCCGTGCACTTGTCAGGCATGGGCTGTGACTGACCGGGAAACAATCTCCCTGTTTGTGAAATTTCACAGTGCTCTGCCAGCATTTAAAAAAGGCAGAAAGCGCCTATGAGGCTAAACTGGATAGTTCCTTGCAGGTTAAAGTTGGAAATATTTGAGGAAAACATTTCAAGCTCGGCCTGATGTAAAAATCAGCACCAATGTTGACTCTTAATATGGAAAACCATAAATCGCGCGAATAAATCCTTGTTTGGGATGGAACCATGTGAATGGGCATGGAAAATGCATAAATAACTTTGAGTAGAAAACGTGAACATGTTTTCTAACTTTTAAAGTGCTGCAGAATGTTAAGCCATGGTTCAAACTCTATGACTTTTTCCCCCCCATCAGCTTTCACTAATTTCAGCTCCAAAGACTCTCACATGAAAGGAAGGCATAACCTCTGTTATCAGGGTTCAAACTTCAATAGAGTTATTAGCTCCATCTTATCGATTATGTTAGTTGAGGTTTCTCTATCCTTATTGGTGTTTATTCCTCTGATTTCTCCAGGATTGAGACAAGTATGTTAAAATCTCCTATTTCTAGTGTGTCTCTATTTCTCATCTCTAGTAGTTTCTGCTTTTCAAATGTTGTTGCTGTGTTATCAGAGAACTGGGTAATAATAATAACTTTTGCATCTTCTTTGTGATTTTCAGCCTTTAGTATTATAAAATATCCCTTTTAATCTATTTTAATATTTTTGGCCTTAATTCTATCTTGCCTATATCGTCCTATGCTTTTTTTTTTTTTTTTTTTTTATATTTTATTTATTTTATTTATGGCTGTGTTGGGTCTTCGTTTCTGTGTGAGGGCTTTCTCTAGTTGCGGCGAGCGGGGACCACTCTTATTGCAGTGCGCGGACCTCTCACTGTCGCGGCCTCTCTTGTTGCGGAGCACAGGCTCCAGACGCGCAGGCTCAGTAATTGTGGCTCACGGGCCCAGTTGCTCCGCGGCATGTGGGATCCTCCCAGACCAGGGCTCGAACCCGTGTCCCCTGCATTGGCAGGCAGACTCCCAACCACTGCGCCACCAGGGAAGCCCCGTCCTATGCTTTTTTAATTGCAATTGCCTACCTTTTTATTTTTAACCTTTGAAATCATTTAATTTTAGGTATGTCCCTTTTAAACAGTGGAGAGCCAGATTTTGCTTTTGGGGCAATCTGAGAATCCTTTATCTTTTCATTTTTTACTTTTTTGTAATAAGTTAAGTAACCCTGATATGATCTATATGCTTGATATCTGTTCTGTCATATTGTTTTATGATATTTTTCATTGAATGTAGAAAGCTGTTAGCTATGTAGACATTTTTCTTGCCCTTTTCCTTTTTTAAGATGCATATTAAAGTACTTGAGAGTAAAATGATATAATGTCTGAGATTTTCTTTAAAATACTTCAACCATAAAAACGGTGGTGGCAGGGGTATAGATAAAATAAGTACAGATAATGTTGATGGTTATTGAAGTTGGATATTGGGGTTCATTGTAGTTCTTTTATGTATGTTTGGAAACTTTTGTTTTCAAAAGTCTTTTGCTTTATAAACAGTTATAAAAATTTTTGTCTTTTTTAAGTCATACAAAGTTTGTGTGTTTATTTACTTTCTTAATAAGCCAAGCTGTATCTTCATGAACATAGACCTGAAATAATTAAAACTTAAGAGCTTCATAAAAAGAAGTGCTGGTCTCTAAATCAAACAAAGACTTTCTCTATTGCCTCAAGCTCTGCAGTAAATTATACATACTGTAAATGAGCACAGCTTCTTTTAAACTTACTAGAAACAATTTTGTCTTTGTGAGAGTTTTATAACTACATCCAACAGCCTATAAAAAGCCTGTCTTTATGCAGTTCCCATGGTGATAGGGCATAATATATGTGTCCATTAAATTTGGAAATGTAATGACGTGTAATAAAAATCTACTTCAGAAAAATACACTTCGCAGCATATTTTTATTAATTAAAATATTGCATTGAGCGTTTTTCATGTCTGTATGCCTGACAGCAAGTAAAAGCTTTGCCACAGATTAACTGTGACTCTTGAGTTCCATCCAATATTAATTGGTACAAAATAGGAAAGGCATTTTTGCAGAGAAAATATTTTGACTGGTGGCCCAGAGTGATTAATCGTAAACAGTTATGCTTCCTGAACTGTGCATATACCATTTTAAATGCCACCAGCAATACGGATTTTGACATTTGTGTCTACAGGGGTAGAAACAGACTAGAAAGTGGATATCTTTAATCCTTGGGGAAGAAGTTCCTTATTGATGACTCCCTACTCCAGCCTTGCAGAGAGTGTGACTATTTTGCCCGTGGGGGAGGCATGGTATCATATAGGCAGTTTAAGAAAACCCTGCACAAATTTAACTAACAACAACAAAAGCAAAGAAGAAAAATCATCTTGGTGCACCACTAGAGACACAGAAGTCAAAAAAAAAAAAAAAAAAAAAAAGTGGGGGCAAGGCACAGGGAACCAAGGAATAATAAGCCAAATCACTCTCATATTCTACTTTGAATAGCTAAAATTCGAAGCAGAAGGAGAGGAAAAGAGACGTATTCTCAGGATGATTATCCAGTCATCTTCAGATGAGAAATAGAAAACTCTCAACTCCTCTGTCTGAGCTCCTTTCTGTGTCTGTCTTCCCAAATTAACAACATCTCAATGGCTTTGACATATTTGAAATCAATGTACATGGCTTCTACCTACCCCCCCAAATCAAGAAGAGCATGAACTGCCTCTCATATAGTAAATTAATCTGAGAGATATTTGCCTTTTGAGTTCTTGGGTAATTGCAATGTAATAATTATGAGAATCTTGACTGTCCTGATTGCTGTTCCATGAAATACCCGATCGAGTTAAACCACATTGAGCAACTATTCAACTGAAGAACTAATGAGCTGGACTTACTAGGTCATAAACTCTCTCCCCCAATTTTTTTTTTCAAGTACTCTTTATAGGATTCCCTTTACTTAACCATACCTTAATACCCTAGCCACATTTTCTGGAATTATGAAAAATGTCTGAAAATACCACTGCCCCCACTTTAAATAGTGCCATACTCAAAAATGAAAGGAAATGCTTGGGTACAATATTTGTACTGAACCCATCACTGAGGGCAGAATATCAATATTATATTACTATCAGATGGTACCCATTTGCCTAGCTGTTGCAGTGAAAAAGCAATCGATGGCAATCCACAAATATCTGGAAGTTCTACAAACAAACTTTTTTTTTCCCACTGGCTCAGAAGGTTTTTTGGAAGTAGGGGACTCTAGGAGTTGCACATATATCAAGGCAATAATGGAAAGCAAAAGAAGTGAGAAAACTGAAGCCTTTCCAAATCTGGAGGCTCCCAGGGCCATGGAACACAGCCAATTGCCAACAGCTATTCTTCACTGGGTAAGGCAGGCTATGTAAGCACACTACTTTCACTAACCACGTGGAGTGATTCTCTGTTGAAATATATCAGAGGGCTCTTTGAGGGGCCCTAGTCAGGGTTCTAGGGGCTCTAGTCAGGGTTCCGTGATTTCCAACACAGAACAAACACTCCAGCTCCTGTCTGTTCCCGAGTTTCTCTTAAGTGCTCCCCTACCCCCTAACGCTTCATTTCACGTTGAAGCACTTATCAGACTATTCTAACGGTCTCCTTGTCTGTGCCTGCCCATCCACCAGACTGTGAGCCCCTTGATGGTGGGAAATGAATCTTACACTTTTCAGCATTCCACCCTCAATGAATAGTTAACCGTAAGTGTGGATTTACATAGATGGAAAAAGTCTCAAACTGTTTGTAAAATATTGTATACATATGCACACGGATTCTGTCAAATACATAATGGCACACTTCACCCTTTGCACCTCTAGATCACATTGTCTGGATAGTAGGTACATTAGGATGATTACTTTATTCTCTGCGCCTGTTGGACTATTTGAAATATTACTGAATTATTAAATCTGAATATGGAAAAAGAGAAAATACAAATACCTAGTCACTAGCTCTGCCTACTGGTACCCATTTATTTATTCATTCATTCTTAGTATATTTTTTCAGTGCCTATAAAGTACTAGGTTTGTCGTAGGCATTGAGCAAGGAGTAGTGAACAAAACAAATTCCTTTTGCACTCTTGGAACTTACACTCTACTATGCTTGGGAAGAGACAATAAATTAGTAAATGAATAAAGATACCAGGCAATCTCAGGTTGCAGTAAGTGCCCTGGTCCGGAAAGATCCGTGCTCAGATGCCATGGAGCAACTAAGCCCGTGAGCCACAACTACTGAGCCTGAACTCTAGAGCCTGCGTGCCACAACTACTGAAGCCCATGTGCCTAGAGCCGGTGAGAAACGAGAAGCCACCGCAATGAGAATCCCATGCACCGCAACGAAGAGCAGCCCCCGCTCGCCGCAACCAGAGAAAAGCCCGCGCGCAGCAACGAAGACCCAACACAGACTAAATAAATAAATAAATAAATAAAATTTTTTTTTTAAAAAAAGTGCTTATAGAGAAAATAAACCGGATGATATAACAGAGTGACTGGAAGGAGGGAGGGGCTCCATTCGTAGGTGGACAGGAAAGGCTTCTTTGAGGTGGTAACTTACCAGGATAAACGTAGAAGAGTAAGGAAAGGTTGTGGGGTGGCCTATGAGGGCAGAACGTGGGCTGGGGCAAGATCAAGAAGGGCCTGAATGGATGCTGCAAGGAATTCAGATTTTACTGCAGTGTCATGAGAAACAACTGGAATGTTATAAGGGGGGAAGTGGCAAGGTCTTATTTTTCGGAAAGACCACTATGGCTGTTGGGTAGAGAATGGAAGGTGGCCTGCCAAGAGATGAAGCAGAGGACCCTTTAGGAGGACTGGGCTACATTTACTCTAATGGTTCTCCATCAGGGGCAATTTTGCCTCCCAAAGGACACCTGGCAACATCTGGAGACATTTTTGGTTATCACAACCAGGCGAGAGGGGTGCTGCTGGCATCTAGTGAACAGAGGCCACAGATGCTGCTCCAAGTCCTACAACGTACAGGACAGCCCTTCTCAACAAAAAGCTATCCATCCAGTGGTGCTGAGGTTCAGAAACCCTGATTTACGCTATGCAGATCTGCTCTTTGACTTCTGGATTGCATGACAGAAGCAACAGGAAAAAAAACAAGTTATATAAATTCTAAGGGGTATGTGTTCATGGGAAGCAAAGAAGCAAACTATGGAAAGAAAAGAACAAATAAGAAGAAGCTGTAGGGACTTCCCTGGTGATCCAGTGGTTAAGAATCCACCTTCCTCATGCAGGGGGGATGTGGGTTCAATCCCCGTTCAGGGAACTAGAATCCCACATACCACGGGGCAACTAAGCCTGCGCACTTTAGAGCCCACACACCACAACTAAGACCCGATGCAGCCAAATAAATAAATATATTTTTTTAAAAATTTAAAAAGAAGAAGAAGCTGTAAAGTTAGAGTCAGCCAAAGTATGGAGTCATCCACTTTTGTACCAAAAGCAAAGGTGCTTTGCTCTTGAGACCAGCCGAACTTCCTTTAATTTCCTATTGCATCCTTGACATGGTGACCCTCATTGATAAAAAAAAATACACAGCTATTTTTTATTTTCCTTTAATTAAACTAAATAGCACTCCATTTAGATTGCTTTGTATTCACTTAGAAATCCTTAATGAATGGCACTTCTTGTCCTTGGATGTGTCTTCTTTTCAATAAGTTGATAATTTCCCTTCAGAAACTGGAGCATTTTATTAATTAGTGACTAGGATTAAAATTTTTTTTCTGACAACACCTGGACCTTTTCCATTAATATTCTAAAACCAGAGACAGCAGTCCACAATGTACAGTACTGTCAGATATGTTCATCTAGGTTAAGCTGGATTTTTCTTTTTCATGCAGATTGATGCGACGGGATTCTCCCGACAAATTATTATGCTGAGTCTCAGAGAAGGTTTCACACTCAAAGGGAGCCCCTGGGATGCTGTTATTACTCTTTGAAGGACACTTGACTTTCACTGAACATCTGCTTTGCTTAATGTACCTCTACTAAATGCGAGCACCTGAACTGAATATTTTAACCGTGGAAGGCAACCAGCAAGAGACCATTTGGAAAACCCCAGGACCTTTGCCAGGAGGCTAAAGTACAATTGACCCTTGAACAACATGGATTTGAACTGTGAGGGTCCACTTATATAGATTTTTTTCAAGAAATGCATACAGTACAACACAGTTGTACTGTGGTCGTTTGAATCCAGGGATGCAGAACCTCAGATCCAGAGAACAGAGGGCTATGGGACTTGAACATCCGGGGATTTTGGTATCCATGGCGGGTCCTGGAACAAATCCCCTGTGGATACTGAGGGACAACTGGATAACTTAGATCCTTAAAAGAAAAGCCTCAAAATAGGTTTTTAGGGGTTTCCTTTAAAATCTGTATTTTGTGAATGGTCATATTCAGTGAAAATCAACAAAAAATGGAAAAACAAAGATTACTTATTCATATAAGAATATGAACGTTAGACGTACTAGAATAAAAAAGTTCTATTATGAGGCAATGTATAAGCAGATAAATATAATTAACAGTGAAAGTACAAGTTAATACCAGTGAGGGTGGCAGGATGGGCACTCTCATACATTGTTTGGGGGGCAGGGTTTATTAATTATTACAACCTTTCACAGAAGCCCCTCTAAACAACTTTTTTAGAAGTTCATGCCTTGGGCTTCCCTGGTAGCGCAGTGGTTAAGAATCCGCCTGCAAATGCGGGGACACGGGTTTGAGCCCTGGTCCGGGAAGATCCCACATGCCGCGGAGCAACTAAGCCCGTGTGCCGCACCTACTGAGCCTGCGCTCTAGAGCCCGCGAGCCACAACTACTGAAGCCCCTGAACCTGGAGCCTGTGCTCCGCAACAAGAGAAGCCACCGCAATGAGAAGCCCGAGCACTGCAACGAAGAACAGACCCGCTTGCCACAACTAGAGAAAGCCCACGTGCAGCAACGAAGACTCAACGCAGCCAAAAATAAAATTAAATTAAAAAAAAAAAATTTAAAAAAAGAGCCTTAATATATTAAAAAAAAAAAAAAAAAAGTTCATGCCTTATAATCCGATAACTACCCTTCTATCTTAAGTGAGTGATCAAAGAAGAACACAAAGATTTATGAGTAAGGGTATGTTGCAAGATTAAAATAATAGTGTGAAATGGTAACAACAGTCAGAAATTTGTTAAATGGATTATAGTTAACGTAAAATATGAAATAATAGTAAGTCATCAAAAATCAAGTTTTCAGGAAAACATTCAAGATACTGTTCACTAATGTATCTCTAGAACTTAAAATAGTACCTGGTACATGATATTAAGTCCTCTAAATATTTGTCAAATGAAAGACTATAATATTGAATGAAAGAGGGTACAAACCATTTTTTTCAGCATGATCCAAATTCTCTTGTAAGTATAATTTAGATAGCTACATGGATAGACCCCTACCTATGCATAGGAAAAGATCTGAAAGGTAACACTCGGAATTATTTACAACTGTTACTTTTGGGTGGTGGGTTTGTGCGTTTTTTTTTTTTTTAATTTATTTATTTATTTATTTATGGCTGTGTTGGGTCTCTGCTTCTGTGCAAGGGCTTTCTTTAGTTGTGGCAAGCGTGGGCCACTCCTCATCGCGGTGCGCAGGCCTCTCACTATCGCGGCCTCTCTTGTTGCAGAGCACAGGCTCCATATGCGCAGGCTCAGTAATTGTGGCTCACGGGCCCAGCTGCTCTGCGGCATGTGGGATCTTCCCAGACCAGGGCTTGAACCCGTGTTCCCTGCATTGGCAGGCAGATTCTCAACCACCGCGCCACCAGGGAAGCCCTGTGCGTTGTTTTTATGTTCTTTATTTCTTCCTTTATTTTAAAAGTCTTCTACAATAAATATTAATCAGTTCCATAATCAAAAAGAGTGACCTTTCTAGGTGACAAAAGGTATGTATGCATTAGAAACATAAATCACTATTCCTTTTGGTGATGTTTCTTGCTGGCCTTGATTCCATTTCCCTACTGGAGTTCCTGAGTGTTTATGGGATTAATCAGTCAACTTAGTTTAACAAACTTTTGTTGACATCTTGTTAAGGGTCTACCATGATCTGGGGAGACACACGTAAGCAGTACACTTCTTACTCTTAAGGGTATGACAGTAAATATAAAGCCATATTATTTAGTTAGATATTTAATATAAAGATAATATGGTTAAGAGAAAACTAATGAAACCTTTCCATTATCTGGAGCTAGTATCATAATGGAAGTGGGTGGGCATAGGTCACCATATGAGCAAAGAGCTAGAGGGTCTTCACCAACCTGGGGGAGACCAGAAGGAGAAGTTAAAGCCGTAAGGCCAAAGGAATGAGAATACACAGTTCCAGAAGCCAGGGAGAGAAAATGAGTGCAGGAGGAGGCCACGGTGGCATTCTGCCAGGAAAGCAAATAAGGCAACACCTGAGATGCGAAGTACGCAGCATGGGCAGCCGTGCTCTTTGGTGTGTCTGCTGGTCACATCTTCAACTCTACCCAAGGAGAAATGATAAATGACATGTCTGCTGCCTTCTCCAGCCTCAAGGCCAATTTGCCAGCCCCTCAATCTAACCCTCATTTGTGAGTTAAAACTCCCCTTTCTTGGCTCTATCTCCACAAAACCTTGATGGCTCCATTTCCTACTCTTTCCACATCCCAAGTCCTCCGGCTCTCCTCCCTGCCAAAGAAACACATTCCATAATGCCTTCAAGATTTTAAGGCATTTTAAGACAGAGAAAAGCATTTTAAGACAAGGAATCCATGACTCAAGCTGCAGAGGGAGTCCATTTAAAGGAGATTTAAGTCATTGGTAAGATAGTAACTTTCAAACAAGACCAGTAGCCTGCCCCTGCTTGTCACATAGGGGCACTAAAGATGAATAGCCTTATTACCAGGCCCTTTGCACTAACAAACACCAGGTTTACAGGCAATAGCCCCAGAGAAGAGGTATCTCCAGAGAGAGTCTTACCAACATGCGCTGTATTCAACAGCCACACAGATACAATAATTACCAATATAGATCGTGTGACCAAAAATAGCTTAGTAAATTTTGCGGTGTATCGTATAGATAAGCAGCTAGGGTGGGAATTTCTTTTTTAAACACAGAGTTCAGAAACAAATCAACAAAACTCAAAGCATCATAACCAATGTGTAGACCAACGAATGCTAGTTTCAGGGGATGATAACAGCTGTTATGAAAAAAGAGAAACCTGGTTAAAAATTCTGGGAAGAAAAATGAGAAACCTGGTTACAAATTCTGGGAAACACTAGATAAGACAAGTGTCTCTACCATGGTCTTTAACGTGGCAAGGTAAATTTAATTTCTCCTAGAGCATGAGAAGATATGTAACACTTCCCAAGTTTATTTGACCACAGAATCTCTTTGTGTAGATTATTCTGCAGATCTAGGGTTTTTGTAGGGAGCATATTTTGAAACTCATGGAACTGGATTTGGTTTTTAAGTTATAGGATCATATTAGAAGTGACCTCTAATCTCAGTGAGAAGTGATTTTAGAACAGCTGTTATCAGTTGTGTCTGCCCATTAAAATCACCTGAGAAACTTTTAAAATTCCCAATGACCAAGACTTACCCCAAATCAATCAACTCAGAATCCCTGGTGCTAGGACCCGGGCAACAGTATTTTATAAAGTTCCCAAGGGGACTGCAACGGGCGGCCATGTTGACGCCACTGCCGCTGAGGAGTCGCCCTCCAACGCAGGAGGCTCTTCAGCGTCCTAGATATCTTGTTGAACTAGCTCTTCAATAACGGGGAACCTCTGTACCCCCAACAGGCAGTGAAACATTCCTCTGCTATGTTAAACAGAAGTGAAGCACATTGCGTCTAAGATAACATTTATCTCAGTAATATCTTACATTGCAAACTAGGGTGCATGCTACATTCCTATCTTCCATCAATAAATAAATGGCCCATATTTTTTTTCCCTTATTAGTTTGAACCTAGTGTTTCAGATAAAATTCACACATGGGGAAAACAAAGCTTCAAATGTATTAATAAAGTTCTAACAGCAGATATTGAGAAGCAGATATCTAGACAGAGAATATGGAATATTAACTGCGACATGTAATATTTAAGGGCAGGAATTTTTTATTAATATTTATATACCTAATATGTACCATGCAGAAATCTAAATAGCAGGGATGCGTTTTGCATTAAGTAGACGTAGGCCCAGTGAATCTCACCAGCCTCCAGAGCACAGACTGTCTTGGAGGTGGGAGCTGCTATAGCCTTCTTTGCCAATCTTTGCCTTACTAGGAACCTTAATTACTTTTACTTATAGTTCTCCCAAGTACTGCTTTGCTTCTTCTCAATGAATTACTTGGAACCCATATGAGGTCAAAAAGCACTGCTTTCAGTTGAATAGTTAAAATTAAAATTCTTGAACTTCAGGGACTCCAGCCATACAAACCAAAAAAGAAATGCCTTTTTGAATCTACCAAAAACCAGTTTCACAAGGACATCCCAAAAAGCATTGCCCCTGACTTGGGATGAGTCGATAGGTCGTTCTGTTAAAATGCATAATAGTTTAATCCCTTAGATACCCATGGATTTCATGTATTAAAAACAAGACAACAGGCTCCAAGTGGAGTCACTTATGCTAAGCCCCATATCACCAAATGTAGGCTTCATTACAGTTTTGGCTCTCCCAGAAATGGAATCTTAAACCAGCCACTGGTTTAATCTTAAATCAGCACTAGTCAGGTAATCTGCCTGATAGACACCTGCCATCTCCTAAAGAAAAGTGACCTTGCAATAACCAACCCACTTTTTTGTCTAGTATAAACTCCTTGTTCCCACTCCCTTTTGCCTATAAAAGTCTTTCATTATGTACAGCTCCTTGGAGCTCCTTTCTGTCTGCTAGATTAGATGCTCCCTGATTCATGAATCATTGAATAAAGCCAAGATCTTTAAAATTTACTCAAATGGATTTTAACACTTGCAAAACTTGCATCAAAGAAAACAAATACCTAGTGCTTTATCCTTAAAATTGAAAAGGTTTATGACAAGGTAGTTGCATTATTTATTTGAATAATAAAATAGAGACCAATTTCAACCTGACTTGCTAAAACCAGCTATCTGATCTTAGCATCGCTAATCTTTATTTCCTTCACAATCCAAGTTCCTTTATTATTTCATTGCTAATGACTGTTCTGATTAAGGAATTAGGGATAGAAATGATCATGCAGTATAATTACGTATGTAGATCTGGAGCTTTTTGCTTTTAAATTCAGTGTATTCAAAGAGCCAGATCTTGCTACTAGATAATTTGTGAAATTATTTATTGCATTAGTAATATGCTGGGATAGTTAAGGAGCTAAGAATTTCAGGATTATGCCATGTTCAATGGCTGGTGGTCCATAAATATACCAAATGAATCTAAGTAGGCCTTTAAAAAAATCCAATTCATTGAATTAAGTATGAGTTTTAATAGCCTAATAAAACATCACTGAAAGATAAATATTGGAAGTTACATTGCCCAATTTCAACATAGCAATTCATTGAATTTTATCTCTCTAAGAAAAAATATTATAATTCTTTTTCACGATAAATTTGTATCTAACTTAAATGATATTCCTTCATGAACCTGATAGCTTCTATAGTAATGGAGTAAAGTTATCTGCTGTTTCCAACATAGTTTGTTAGGTATTTTGAAACTGAAATATAAAGAGGGCCTGAGGGAATGTGTAGCACTAAAGAAGAGGAAACACAGCGAAAGAAGCCGAGAGGAGGGGAATTTATGGCTGTGTTTAATTTTGTGGTTGGGCTGCTGTCATGTAGAAGAGGGATTAGACTTTCTCTGATGCTTCTGAGGGCTAGAGACCAAATAGAGATAGGCTGTAAAACAACATAAGGAAATATTTCCAAGCAGTTGAAATTATTTCAAGATGGAAAATCCCTGAAAGGAAGTGAGTCTTTCATTAAGAAAAGAAATCAAGTTCAGGCTTGATAAACACAAGCAGAAATATTGAAGAAGAGGTCTGGCATCAGAACCAGGAGTCAACCGGATTACTTTTAAAGTCTGTTTCTACCCTGAGATCCTGAAATTAATTACAGTTAATTGGAGATTATCAAAAATCAAGGAATTTAGTTTAAATAAATCATTTTAGTTTAAATAAATCATTGAAATATCAGAAATCAGAATCAGGCTAAAATAAAACTTTTAATCCAAGGTGCAGCCACTGAGAGACACACAAATGGTCATAATTAAATCATTCTCTACTAAAAATCTATACAAGTATGGTCATATTTTTTCTATATAAAGTTATGTTTTTTGAAAAGCTGTACAAGAATGGTCTTGTTTATATTTCACATTAAAAACTATAAACTATTATAAACCTACATGCTTTAGGTTGTTATCCCTAGATTCTGAGGTCATAAATGATTTTTATTTTCTTCTTTTTGCTTATATTAACATATTTGTTTTCTTAAAAATGGAATGGTTAATTGAGAAATAAATTTTAGTAAAATATTCAAAGTATGTTTTGTCCACATTCACAGAATAACGTTAAAAACTGAGATACTTAATTTTCATCAAAGCCTCCTTTTAACCTCAATTGTCTGGATATGGTAAAAAAAAAAAAAAATTTAAGTACTTAAATTATAATTATCTAAATTTGTCCTTTAAATTTTTCAGTGCATGTTGGTGGGAATGTAAACTGATACAGCCACTATGGAGAACAGTATGGAGGTTCCTTAAAAAACTAAAAATAGAACTACCATACGATCCAGCAATCCCACTACTGGGCATATATCCTGAGAAAACCATAATTCAAAAAGAGTCATGTACCACAATGTTCATTGCAGCACTATTTACAATAGCCAGGACACGGAAGCAACCTAAGTGTCCATCAACAGATGAATGGATAAAGAAGATGTGGCACATATATACAATGAATATTACTCAGCCATAAAAAGAAACGAAACTGAGTTATTTGTAGTGAGGTGGATGGACCTAGAGTCTGTCATACAGAGTGAAGTAAGTCAGAAAGAGGAAAACAAATACCGTATGCTAACACATATATATGGAATCTAAAAAAATTCGTTCTGAAGAACCTAGGGGCAGGACAGGAATAAAGACGCAGATGTAGGGAATGGACTTGAGGACACGGGGAGGGGGAAGGGTAAGCTGGGACGAAGTGAGAGAGTGGCATGGACTTACATATACTACCAAATGTAAAATAGGTAGCTAGTGGGAAGCAGCCACATAGCACAGGGAGATCAGCTCCATGCCTTGTGACCACCTAGAGGGGTGGGATAGGGAGGGTGTGAGGGAGACGCAAGAGGGAGGAGATATGGGGATATATGTATATGTATAGCTGATCCACTTTGTTATAAAGCAGAAACTAACACACCATTGTAAAGCAATTATACTCCAATAAAGATGTTTAAAAAAATAAATAAATAAAATAAAAAATAAAAAGCAAAAAAAAAATTTTTTTCAGTGCAGAAACAGCCTACGTATTCCATCATCTGAAAGCTCATACAAATTAATAAAATTAGCATTCTGGACATATTTTACTGAAAGTGCAAGAACATTGTCTTAGTATGTTTCACAATATAATCGTGTACCAAGGAGTATTTTAAATTTTATAATATTTTAGTTTAAAATTAAATCACTGTCGAAAATTATTTAGGGTTATAATCTCAACAGCTATACCAACTATGGAGGTAGAAAAAGTAACAAGATTTAATTCTGGTAAAATTAAGCATTTTCCCAAGCAATAACATTGTAGTCAGAATTAAGGCAATAATCACATGGTACAAATTCAAGGAAAAAAATATAATTTATTCTGCTGTTCCCTGCTAGTATCATGCAAAATAACTTATGAACAAATCCATAATATTTCTGTGTACCTATCATTACGTACTGTATTTTAAAATCATAGCTGCCTTCATTTAAATGCTATGACTGAAAGTTAAAGGTATCACATAAGGCCTTAAAAAGGAATACAGGTTCCATACTTTGAAAATTATTTGAAACTTCAGGAAATGACTGTATTAGAAAACTCAGCTTTTAAATAAAAAAGATTCTACCAGCCTCACTCGGTATGTAATTTATTTCTTTGTTCTAGAAGGTTGTAATTTTGGAGACAGGCTAAGTAAACTAGTGCGCCATTAAGAAAAATCTGATTCTCCTCCTATCTGGGTAGCACCATAGGCGCAGGTGAGCATCAGCTGGAAGCAATTACCTGTGGGAAAAAGGGTAGTGACATGAATTGCTTCTGCAAGCACTTGCTTCGTTTTCTGAGTTCCTATCCTTTCTCTCACCTGTACTTGGAGCCACTGAGTACCCTCCTGCAGACTCAGCTCTATTCTCCAGGCCCTACGAACAATTTGATCCCTCATCAGAGAGGGTTTAAAGAGTCCCATTTCAGGACTCAAGAATAAACTTTGAATCCGCTTACTCTAGCCTGGTTTTGGTCCTTTGCCCCACTTCTGATATGCGGCCTTTCGACCCCTATCTTTCAACTCTGCCCTGACAAATGATTCCTGTCTTGTTCTCCTGCACCTGATCATCTGCTTGGAAAGCAGATCAGGAAGCCAGTCTCTCTGAGGCTGGGACCCAATACTGCCCTTATGCTTAAGAAAGATGGAGGCTCCCACATATTTATAAAGTAACACACACGTGCAAATGCATGTGTAGACATGTGCACACACACTAAATTCCAGAAGAGAGTTTTAAAGCTATGTTATTCTTTAAAAGTTTACTTTGAACAAACTGGTCCTTTTACCTGCAAAAAGTTCAACACAATAGTACTGTGTCAGTCACAAGCAAATTACACAATTAATTTCTAAAATCAATTCAAAATACATTATAAGAAATGTAGCAGGAATCGGACTCAGATATAAAATGATATAACAAATGACTCTACAGTCTGATCATGGTACCTGTGTGTGTCCTCATCAGGAGAAGTGACGGGTGATGTTTCTTAGTCCCTGCAAATTTACTCTTCATTCCTCCACCCTACTCTGTGCTGAGGCTGGCTTGTATGGACAACTCAATCTGCTCCCTTGCCTTTGGCTGCCTGTTGGGTTTGCCACTGAGTAGAAGTAGTGGGGGTTGGAGGGATGATGAGATGGGGCTAGAAATATATTCCCTCACAGCTTCTCTGCCTCCAAGTTTTGCTTACAATTCCCCCTCCACCCCTTCAGATCTAGGGATGGTAACCACTCCCCACTGCTATTAGCTCCAGGGCACTGCACTATCCCTCGTGAGCTTCCCTACATGTGGCCAACACTTTGGTAATAGTCCCTTCATTAAGCTCCACCCGAAGTATCCAGTTTGAGAGTATCATCTATTTCCTGCTGCAACTCTGATACAAGAGATAAAGTCAAAATTCTAAATGTGAGGTTCTAAGTAAATGTAAGGCCAAAATCAAATGGTCTTTCTGGGCTTGTTCTGATGGCCGGGGGTCTCCATTCCTCATGTCTTGAAACCGGAATCCTGGCTCTAGCCCAGGCTTATGGCTAGTTACTTACATGCTGTGAACGGCTAGACCTCCCAGTTTTGACTTCTGCCAGTTTTGTTCTTCTTACGCCTCCTTTGCCAGGCTTTGGTGCAGTCAGAGCTCCTCTATAATGTGATGCCATCCATCAACTGCATGACCATCTACCATCATTTGTCCACCTGCCCTTATATACCTGCCTGGCTACACCTTCTCCAACTTCTGGCAGCTCCTACATGGTCACTACATGGACCTTCTCCAGCCCAGTGGACATATCTTTTCTCTATATCTGTATCTCCCCATTCCTACTGAATCAAACACTCTGAATCTCATCCATGTCACATAGATTCCATATATGGGACTTGGTATAGAAATAGTTCATATGCTCCATTTTACAATCACTGCAACATCTTTTCTTCATGTGAAATAGGCATGTATCCACCATTCACTTCCAGAAGTGTGATTAACTCTGCAGTCCTTTTTTTGCCTTCCCCAGTATGGGACATCAGTGGATACCCCTAGCTGGAGTATCCGCAGCTCTCCTCCTTTCAAGCCTCTGCTTTACTAAGTATATATGTAGGATGAAGCCATACACTAGAAGGCAAAATGGCACTGGGACCTTGACCAGTAGCTACCATTACCATTGAAAGAATCCAGAAACACATTTGTAACACTGGTAGATATTTGGGAGAAATGGGCATTCTGAATGCACCACCATGCGATCGGGCCACACTGACTTATTTCAGAACAGATAGAGCAGGAAAGCTGCTCAGAATTGCTCTGTTGATGTACAAGGTATACTGTCTGTTTGGTTGTTCTCTGTTAAATCTCTAAGAACTTTAGAAACAAAATTTACAGTTAGCTTAAGTGGTACTTAACCTTAAATCACTTTAGGAAGAGCCCGGGAGCATTGTGCCCTCTGAAGGGATGGGATAAAAGCAACACATGTGTGAGATTTTATACCGAGTTGATAATATAACTGAACCCTTTAAAGAGACCACTCAAGAGACCTGCCTGGCGGTCCAGTGGTTAAGATTTCGCCTTCCAATGCAGGGGGTATGGGTTCGATCCCTGGTCGGGGACCTAAGATCCCACATGCGTCATGCCCGAAACATAAAACAGAAGCAATATTGTAACAAATTCAATAAAGACTTTAAAAATGGTCCACATCAAAAAATCTTAAAGAAAAAAAAAAAGAGACCACTCAAGAACTTATTCTCCTGCCAACACTTGCTGATATGATTTGATCTAGT
The DNA here is from genome assembly GCF_965194825.1 of Balaenoptera physalus. NCBI lineage: Eukaryota > Metazoa > Chordata > Mammalia > Artiodactyla > Balaenopteridae > Balaenoptera > Balaenoptera physalus. The sequence continues at coordinate 65,727,243 of NC_138895.1, read as the reverse complement.
CTCACGGATTAACTACAAGCTCATGACTCCCAAATTTAATCCTTCAGCCCAAATCTGTTCCCTGACCTTCAAAATTACTACCTAAGTGCCTCCTCTACAACTCCACATGGATGTTAGCCAAGCATCTCACACTGAACACGTCCCAAACAGAGATAATTCTCCCACCTCCCCAGTCTGTGTCGCCTAGAATCTCACTAAATAATACCTCTACTCTTCTAGGTGTGAAGGAATAAAAATCTTGATTCCTCTTTTTTTCTCACTTTCAACCTATTAGCAAATTCAGTTAACTCTCCTTCTTAAATATCTAGAATTTGATCCCCACTCACCATCTCCACCATAACAACCCTGGTCCAAGCAGCATCTCTCTTGTCTAGACTAACACGGCCTCCTACCTATAGCTTTCCTCCTTCTACTTTTTCCCTCTATGTCTATTTTACAGAGAAAAGGAGACTTTAAAAAGGTGAGTCAGATCATGTCACTCCTCTGCTCAAACACTTGCGGTGGTTTCTCAATCTACAAGCATAAAATGTAAATTCTTTATCAAGGCTTATGTGAGGCTTGCCGATCTGCACCCTAACCTTCCTCTGCCTCTCATCTGCTTCCTCCTGATGACATCTCCTATCACACTCTCCCTTACTCATTTTGTTCCAGCCACAAGGGCGTCCATACTCCTACACCTTAAACATACGCCTATTCCAGGGACTTTGCCATGTTGCCTGAAACACTCTTCTCCTGACATGTGCCAGTCTTACTCCATCACCTCCTCAAGGTCTCTGCTAAGGTGTAACCTTAGGGAGACTTATGTCTGCTCCTTCTACATAAAACAGCATGTCTCGCCCATATCATTCCTTATTCCCTTATCTTGCTATATTTTTCCAGATCAGAATGTAATATATCTATTTACTTACTGCGTGCCTTCTTTCAGAAGATATAAACTCCTTGAGGATAGAGACTTTTATATTCTCAGCACCTCGAACAGTGCCTGATACTGAACAGGTTCTCACTGCATATTAGTTAGTTGATTAAACGAATGAATAAGGTACTCTTTTGTTCCCAGTCTTTCTCATAATAAAAGCCTGCATGTTTGTACATACTCATACATCATCTGGAACACATCAGACCTTGATTCACCCATTCACAATGTCCTAAGGATGGGAAATCTGGAGTTAATCATCCTTTTCAAATTGGCACTGCCCCATGGGCATTCTATCATCCTTATACCAAGACTGCTGGAAAACCCAGATTGAGCGATTACAATGTTCTCCTAAGGAGCCATTTGCTGTTCATAAAACTCAAGAAAATAGCACCTATGGAACAAAGAGGCCGAGGCAGTGTAGACATACATTATCCTGAACAGCTTAAGATGGCTTCCAGGAATAGGATGTACCATGTAATAGCATAATAACCTGTCCATTTCTCATTAAAAGGAAACTGAGTGTACAGCTGGCACCACACATTTATTCTTAAAGCTCTTACATGAAGTTGTTCTCATAGACTCTAACTGTGGGCTTGAAGATTCTAAAAGAGAATTTCTAATAACAGAAAAATCATCAAAATATCCCATGCCTTCTAAATGTGGAATTAGAAAATGATGTAGCAGACAACAGAGGGAAGGAACTGCTGCAGAGAATACAGCATGTGAATTTTAGACAAATCTTCTGCTCTTTCAGGATTAATGACTAAATGATTAGAAAGAGTAAATATCCTGTCCCCTATGTTATGCATGATCTACAGAAAGTGATTGGCTCAGAGGAGGCACTGAATATTTGGTACTTTTGTTTTTAACCTCTGTAATATTGTTTAAGATCATAGATTTGGATGTCAGGTATACAAGGGTTAATTCTTAGCTGCTACTCACTACCTGTGGAATTGGACCAGTCACCTAGACTCTCTGATCTTCCATTCTCTTACCTAGAAAGTGGAGAGAATAACACCCTTCAGAGGAGAAGGACTAAACAAAATAAGCAAATAAAAGAATGTAGGTAGTGCAGTGTCTAGCATATAAATAATAATAACAGATACAATACGAGCAACATAACATAGCAGGCATTGCAGAAATGGAATGGGAAGAAAGAGGAGGCGTGTCTGAACTGCCTTGTGATTACTCTTCCCCACTTTCAGGTCTCTACTCAGCTGTCTATGGCATGTGATTTTGAAGAGCTGCTAACAGGGTGAAAGTCTTTGGACTACTGTTTCTCACGCAGGAGAGAGGGAATTATTTCCCTCCACTTGCCATCTGATTTCCCACCTGACTTCACACTAAACTTAACATCCTCTCCAGGGTTTGATAACGCCACCCCTTCCCTAGGAATTCACACTCAACCTCTTAGCATTAAGGTGGGTACATTCTTCAGCCACTCCTCCAGTCCTGCCCATTCCTCGCTTGTACTAGGCTGGCTCCACTCTTACACTTGGCTGCCTTTCCCCTGCTCCCTCTGCCCCTGTTATAGAAGCCTCCTCACCAACCCCCTGAAGAAAGAAACTGGGATCTCAAAACTCATGATGTTTGCACCTGCTGACCCCACTCTTTGTTCTCATCCAAACCAAGGTAGACTTACCCTTCAAGATCAAGCCTGTGTATCACCTGCCTGTGAAGATACTGCTGTCTTCTCCACCAATCACAAGTAGAGATGATTTCTTACTCCTTTGCATCATCTATGTGTCTCATTAGAACAGCATTATGCCTTTTAAAACCTCTATTGCAACTACTGGTTCATCTGTAACACAGGATTAGGCTCAGACAGACCTAACTTCTAATTCTAACTACCCATTTACTATGTGACTTTGAGGATGTTATTAACTGTTCTTGAGCCTCAGAACCATCCTCTGTAAAATCAAAATCATAATATTTATCTGAGAGGATTATTAGGAGAACTCAATGAGATCATGGAAATAAATGTTTAGTCAATACTGTCACATAATATGTGTTTTACGTATACAGTGCCTGGCACACAGAACCCAGTCTTTCATCCAAAATTTTTTATAAAACATTTATGATGTGTCAAGTATTGTGTTAGGAGCTTGAGATTCAACGGAGGCAGTAAGACTCAGTTCCTGCATTCAACAAGCTCAGAGACTGTTACTGGGATGGGTGAGGGAGTGTTGGCTGGGAGAAGGGTGCAGTAGAGCACAGCATTAAGAGGACGGATAGACAAGGAAAAGTGCAAGCATGCCACAGTGTAGCAGATGGTATAACGGGGTGGGATGACAGGTGACTGCACCCACCCAAGTCTTGGAGGGGAAGAAAGGCTTCCCAGAGGCTTTGGGATTTAAGCCTAGCCCTGAAGCGTGAATGGGAATCAGCCACACAATGGTGGTGGCGGAGTAGTAGAGCTGGTAGAAGTGATAAGGTTGGTGTGTGGCTTGAAGGACAGGAAGGAAGGGCTTGAAGGACATTCTTGGCAGGGAATGTGCGGGGATCTGGAAAGAAAGGAGACCCTACTGGGTTCAGAGTGCCAAAAGCATTTCAGTATGGCTTGAGACAATGAAGACAACCAATAAACACTGAACTAACCAATTAGCTAAGTAATTCATTAACTGGACTCTCTACCCTTCCCACCCTCACTAAGCTCTTGTAGCACTTTTCTGCTGCTATCCATTGCATATATTTCAAGACATGTTCACATCCAGTACACTACAGTGTAGACAAGAGTGGTAAGGAGCAGGGTCTCTGCATTCAGACTCTCCAGGTTCAAATCTCAGCTCTACCACTTACTGGCTGTGGAACTTCAGTTACTTACCTCCAGTTTCCTCTCTTGTAAAACAGAGATTAAAAACTATCCCCCAAGGGCTTCCCTGGTGGCGCAGTGGTTGAGAATCTGCCTGCCAATGCAGGGGACACAGGTTCGATCTCTGGCCCAGGAAGATCCCACATGCCGCGGAGCAACTAAGCCCGTGTGCCACAACTACTGAGCCTGTTTTCTAGAGCCTGTGGGCCACAACTACTGAGCCCGCATGCCACAACTACTGAAGCCCACACACCTAGAGCCTGTGCTCCACCACAAGAGAAGCCACCGCAATGAGAAGCCCGCGCACTGCAACGAAAAGTAGCCCCCGCTCGCCGCAACTAGAGAAAGCCCGCGTGCAGCAATGAAGACCCAACACAGCCAAAAATAAATAAATAAAATAAATTTAAAAAAACAAAAAACAAAAAAAAAACTAGCCCCTCCCGTGGTTATATGGATTTAGTTGTTAGTATGGCAGCTGACACAGAGCAATCATTCAATAAATGTTATTAACGTGACACATACTTCTCCCTAAGTTTTCCCTGTGTGCACTTCTTGTTTCGTGACCCAACTGCAAGCTCTTTGGGGTCAAGGACGCAGTTTTAAACATTTTCTCTTCCCTGATAAGACAGAGCAGTGCTGGTTTAAAAGGCTCAATAAATGTGTGCTGACACTGTTATATTAGTTCAGGCAGCACAGCAGAATGCTTAAGATCATGAATTCCAGAGCAAGATCTGCCTGGGCTCATATTCATAGCACTTTCATTTTCCGACTCTGTGATCTTGGGCAAGTTGCATAACCTCTCATTGCCTCAGTTTTTTCAACTGTAAATGGGGATAACCATAGCAATGACCTCGCTGGTTAGTTACGAGCATTCAGTGGGTGACCTTTTGTAAAACTCTTATTCCAGGGCTGGTATTTAAGAGCTAGTATTGTAATTATTATGCTGTGTGTATTTGTAGCATTAGAATGGAAAATCAGGACTGAAGTGGGAATGCATGGTGTCTAAATATGCAGCCAAACTAAAGACACAATGCCAATTAGAATTGTGTAATTTCTATGTATTTGTGTAAAATCACCTACACATAGGTACAAATAAATATCTACAACCTCATTATATCAAAAGTAACACCATTTAATGTAACATGTCATACGTAGATTTCTCTCGGCTCCGTACCTGAATTTGTCCTATGAAATCTTGAGTCAAACAGAATCTTGGCTTCAGTAGAACCCAAGTAAGAGACTGCAGGGCTTCCCAGAAATAAGAAACCAAACAACAGAGACTGCATCTTAATAACCTGAAACCAGCAAATACCAAAAATTACAGCTTTAAAAACTTAGATATTAATGATTGATCCAATCCTAAGAGACTCAGTGCAATTTGAACCATCAAAGTCAGTAGATCAAATCTACTTATCCATCCCTGATTTAGAGCTTATGGATTTTATTATTCTAAGGATCTGTAATCCAACTATCTCATTTGGGGCTCTTGGGGAAAGATGCAGTAAAGTGTACAGAATGCTAGGAATTCAAACGGGGGAAATTTCTAACTCCTTAATTAAAGAGCAGGGATAATGCTTTCTGCATGAATCAGATTCATAAAAGTATAATAACAACCATAGCTTTATAGTTGGACAACGGATATATGTCATGCTCTGAGTTACAGCTGAGAACAGAGTTTGTTAAAGCTGAATTATGGCAAATTCCTTCAACTGAAAAAATGTATGCATAAAATATTAGCCATGATACACACTTAGAGTATTCTGCAGTATAATAAAGACCGTTTCTTTTAAAGGTTATAAATTAAGAATGTTTCCTTTCAAATGAAAGGAATTATCAATTATCACTTTCTTTTTAAAAGTGTCTGAGGATGTATCCTGTACCTATCTCCTATATAAAGGATATGTCCTTAACTGTAACATTTTTCTATGGAACTTTCTCCAGGGTCCCTGGATTATAGGCACAAAGCTACTGTAAAAATGAGAGAAATACACCAGTATTTACTGAAATATATCAGTAATTACTATGCTCACTACCCAGTTGCTTCTATATATTCTTTGATGCAGTGGACAGGTTTACAAGCATTCAGAGCACCTTTTTTTCTTTCTTATTATTTTAAGAAAATCCAGGTAGGAATTGCGTAGGTAGTAAATATTCCTTGGACACCCACCATGAAGGCATATTTCTTCCTCCAAGCCAGGAAATGAGAGGAGAAAATTTTTCAAAGCATTTGAAGCTACATTTTCATGAAGACACTTGGGGATTTGAGCTTATAACTCACATGTCCAGGAAAGGGAGTTTGTTGGGTGGAATAAGTGACTCCCGAGGCCTGCAAGGGAACTCTGTCACTTGACTGGCAGGTACCAGCCAGTACCTCCAGTTGTGGGATTTGTAATAACATTTAGCCTACGCAAATTACTTTACCAACTCCCAGGATCATCAGTCTGTAGTTTGTTTTTTTCTCTGAAACTTGGCTTTCGTTCCTACTGGTCTACTGACTTGGGTTATTGCTGAGTTTATCCAAAACTCATCAGCTTTTGCTTCACCTCCTGACCAGGGAGTATCAGCACTTAAGCTTCTTTTTTTGGGGGGCGGGGGGCGAGGGGAAGAGAGTAAATATACATATATCTATATACTCTCTAGTTAATTAGAACTTAAAACTCTCTCTTTCTTTAAAAGTGGCTATTCTTTGAAAGTATTCAAGACTCCCATTCTGTACATTTATCCAGCAGCTCATGGGGAAAAAAAATCTTTGGTCTTTTCCTTTCTTTGTGTTATTTTTTAAACATATTTTTCCTGCTATTTTTAAACATAAGAATAAAGTATATATTTTTGGACATTTTTGAAGCTGTAGAAAAGATGGAGAACAATATTTAAAAACCATTCCTAATTCTGGTACCTTGAGCTCATCACCATTAACATTTGATATTTCTTTCTAGAACTTTTCCTGTGCCTTCTAATAGCGTTAGGATCAAAATATATATAGACTGCTTTACATACTTCTTTTAAAATGTAACATTATATCTGAGAATTTTTCCATTTCCACATTCGATGCAAATCTAATTTTTTAATGGTTGTGTAATACTCTAATGTGTATATACCCTAGTGAATTTAACCATTTCTATCTTGTTTGACATTTAAAATGTATTTAATTATTCATACGTAATCCCAGAATCTTGCTCTCATCTCTGAGTTTTTTCTCAAAGTTTGTATAAGCGCAAATACCGTGTCAAAAGATATTTTAGAAGACTATATAGGACATACTCTTTGTCAGGCATTGCTCTTAACTTTAATAATATTGGCTTATTTATTTTATCCTTTTAAGGTGGGGGTACTGTTGTTATCCTTATTTTACAGATGAGAAAACAGGCATCAAGATTAAGTAATTTCCCAAAGTCACACTGGGAGTATGTGGAAGAATCGGGCTTTGAACTCACCATTTGAATTAACCATTGTTCCAAGCTGCCTCTTGGGAAAAGTTGCAAGACTTCTGATAAATATTGTCAATGTTTATAAAGATCATGCAATATGCAACTACGTGTGAGAGTACATACTTCAACTTCCATCATCTTAAATTCACCAGCACAGAATACTATTGCTTTTAATGTCTGTCCCCAAATTTTACATTTTAGATTTGTATTTATTCAGAATATATATATATATATATATATATATATTTATGAATCACTTTGCTGTACACCTGAAACTAGCACAACATTGTAAATCAACTATACTTCAATTTAAAAAAGCAGTAAGAGGTATTTAAGGAGGGAAAGGAACTTGAGGAATTAAACTTACATCTTTATTTATTTTAAAGAAACAAATTACATTTATTCAATTCAGCTCCTTTATTCTAAACTTTATAGATGTTTTTTCTCTTTGAGAAAATAGTACTTTGAATGTAGTTGGAGTTCAACCAATAATTGAAGGCTCTAGAAAAGAGGAGAATTAATTCACATCAGATCAATAAGCACTAATTCAACTTACTTGGATATAGACTAGCAGGCTTGAAAGAATAGTGTGGCCACCTGAACTATTAAAGACAAGGCAAATATCTGATAGTGTATGTAGGAAAATTCACAGCATTAATGCTTCTGCCCAGTGAGGCTCCTTTCCTAACTCAGAAACAAGCTAATAGATGCTTCTTCAAGAAGCTTACCATTTGTGAAGGTACGGGAGGTATTTTCCAACAGAAGGCAGTTGGAAAATAATACAAGATGGTACCTAGTCATGAGCTAAATGAAACACAAATGCTATAGTAGGTCTGAGAGGGGAGAAAACTCCACAAGGCTAGGCCCTGAGCTAAGCCCTGATAGATGCTGTGAGATTTATCTAATGTAATTGTATTGAACTGGTGGAGCACGTCCTTCTGAGCAATGGTGAGCCGAATCTTTGGATGAAACCTAATTTAGGAAAAGTAGAAATGTTTGCAAATGGCAATATTTTAAATTGTCTTTTATTTTTAAGCAGGAAATATAATACCTACAACTGTTATTTTCCTCTTATTTCACTATCATGGAAGTGGTTCATTTGGTTTTGTTTTGTTTTTTTATTTTATGTCAAAAGGTAGAAACTACATAAGCAGGCTGACTGTATGCTGTGCTTCTGAACACATTTCAAGTTTGAATAAGATATACTGATGCCCATGTGAGTCAGCTAATTATGAAATATGGTTATCTAGTTGCACTTTATCATAAAGTGTTCTTTAAAATGAGAGATTAGTTTGTATTTCAGAAGCTATTAACAGTAGCCTTTAAATTACAGAACTACGCATGTTGTGGAACTATAGGGTTATTTCTAGACACTTCTTGAGAACAAATACTGCCGCAGTTTAAATACCTATACTACTTCTTAATTATGTTTTGTAGTTAAGGAAAATGTAATTATAGAATGGTTAAATTTTTATAAAAGATTAAGATACAAAGACATCCATTTTTTTTCCACTAGTCACCAAGAGTACTGTGCCTTCAGCCTATAAAAATTTCAAAACCCACCAAAAAAAAAAAAAAAAAAGCAACAAAAATGTACTGGCTTTAAAATAGAAAGAAAATTGCAAAGTAGGAATTAATAAATGATATTATTATATCTACAGAAGGCATCCTTTTGTTAACTATTCAATGACAAATCTTAAGACAGTTGTATATATGTTAAAATGTACCACTTCCCTTGTTAAAAATATTCGATATAATTTGGACCTTTAAAAGTAAGAGAACTTAAGTTCTGCAAAGTTCTTAACTTGGCCCTGCATTTAAGGAAGTACTTCTGTCTTATCAATCCATTTTGAAGCACTGCTCATTAAACATGGCTTTCATTTCTCTAATAAGTAACATTCATTATATAATTACCTAAGGTACACTCAAGATATCAAAAGGTATTACAAAATTTCTACATCTGCCTACAGCCTCAATTGATAAGGGTCACTTGCTTCAGGCATGTGCTTTGGCTGACTATAATATTTGAGATGTTAGCAGTATGGTTTCCTCTATTTTAGCCACTGTTTATTCTTCACTGAATATGTAGTTTCAGCTTGCTTTTTGCTCAGACTCTGTAACAAATTCTTCACTGCTCCTCCTCAGGGGCCACCCAGTTTGTGGTACTTTGTTACAACAACCCTAGCAACTATATGCCCCTAGGTTGAAATTCCAAACTCCAGCAAGAATTAAATGGATACATCTTGGGTCAGGCATCTTTCTCTGCTCTCATCAGCCATGGTGATGGGGGCAGGATTATAACTCCTGCAGACCAAGTGTGCATTTGAGACAAAGGGAGATCTAAACCTGCATCCCTAGAAAATAGAACAGGAGTTCAGTGCAGATGCTTTACTTGGAAGGTGCAAAACCACGGCGGCAAGTGTGAGGAAAAGGTATATAGGAAAAGGTATATAGGACTACCATATATCCTAGTTTGCTTTAGTCCTGGTTTGCACCTGTATCCCTGGTGGGTTGTGAGAGAATGATGAGCAAATGCACAAGTGGTTCTCCTTGAGGAGAGGCATGGTGATACTCTCAGCTCCACAAATCAAACACCTTCCTTCTTTTTGAGAAAGGCTGTGTGATGCCAAGTGACCAAAAGGTTCACAGGAATAGAAATCAGGGCCCCAGGGCTATAGTTTCATTTTTGCTCTTGCCTTTCATTTGGCTTAGGAATGTCCACAGAATATCAGGCTTGGAAGGCGTCTAGTTTTGCATTCACTGACAGATACGTTTTTTTATAGTCATTTTTGTATTTTAATGTCCATTAAATAAAATAACCAAGACATCAAATGTGCAAAATATAGTTTTAAAATAAATAATAAATTTTAAAATAAATTTATCTGAAAAATTGAGTAAATCAATTTTAAGAAAAAGATTTAATAAATAATAGTACAGAGAACACTAGAGCAAAAATTGTGAGGGTGGTTCACTAAAGAAGTTCATTCATGAATCCAATGTTTAACTCCAGGTGCAACATGCAAGATATTGTGGTTCAGCCTGATATTGAACAGCCCCAATGACTAGTGTCTCCTGGTAATCCTTCCCCAGTGCCTCAGCCAGGTCTCTCTTCTTCTTCCTCTGTTTGTTCCCCATTAGTCCTGACTCTATTCTGTGGAGTCATACAGAATTATTCTATTGCTTCTTCCTCATGGCTGTCCTTCAAATACTTGAATAATCAAACCTTCTTTTAATCTTCTTTTTCTCAGGGCTAAGTACTCCTATGGCCCTTCCTCATTGAGAATCTTTATATTCTCTTCTCTGTCATCTTATGAATAAAGAGAGAGAAGGCCCATGTCTCAACAGCATATATTTCTCATGCAATCCACTTGGGCAGAGCTCCAGGAGAATACCAAGTCTCAACATTTCTATGTGGCTCAAATTTTGGAAATTCTTACATAAAAATTATTTGATCTCCCCTGTAACTTTGCAAGGTAAACAGGTCAGATTAGTCCTATTTATTAAATTAGAAAACAGAATGACAAAAATGTTAAGCAATGTCCTTTAATTAGAAGACAAATAATAAATGCAAAAAAATGGGGTCTCCATTACTAATATTTTGGGTTTTGTTTTTGTTTGTTTTTTTTGCTAAACCTGCTTTTTTTTTTTTTGTCTCTGGTATCATGAAATTCACAGCCCAAGATGTAAGATGATACGGACAGAACCCACAGAAAATGGAGAAAAGGAAAGAAAAAGTAAAGTAAAAAATTGAAAGGGAAAAAAATACAGGATGTGGAGTGGGCAGATGGGCAAACCAAAGGGAAATGATGGGTATAAAAGAGACATGACATTATATGTGAGTATTTTAGAGTGGATTGTCATACTTCATATTGGCTCTTGAACTTGAACTCCCTGAAGTCAGAGCCTACTGGTCTAGTAGTGATAGGGGGACCTTTCAGAAAATAAAATAAAATACAGTTGACGCTTCACATCTGTGGGTTCAACATCCATGGATTTGACCAACGGCAGATCAAATTTTGCCTGAATTTTGGTTGAATCCACACATTAGGAACCCAGGGACAGGGAGGGCCAACTGTACTACACCATTTTATAAAAGGAACTTGAGCATCCAAGGATTTGGGGATCCATGGGGCTCCTGGCACCAATCCCCCATGGACACCGAGAGGTGACTCTACATATATCCCCCCTAAGGAAGAGAAGAAGTCTCAAGGTCAGCCCCAGGTTTGGTGATTTGCTAGGAGGAATTACACGACTCAGTATATAGTTGTACTCACAGCTAAGATTTATTACAGTGAAAGGAATATAAAGCAAAATCAACAAAGGTAAGGGCACATAGGACAAAGTCTGAAGGAAACCGAATGCTAGCTCCCAAGGGGCCTGTCCTAGTGCAGCCACACAGGACATGCTTACGTCCTCCAGCAGTGTGTGCTTACAATATTGTCCACCATGGAAGCTCAATAACCAATGCATTTATTGGGACCTGGGCATGTAAGTACCCATTGCCTGACATGTACCAAAATTCCAGAATCCCAGAAGAAAAGCAGGTGTTCAGCCTGCATAATATTGTTTGTCCAAACGGTTTAGGCACAGTGAGCCACTCTTGTCAGTTAGGGGCCATTTAACATCACTGTAAGGATCTGTTTGCCATCAAATTCCCAGCTGCCAGCCAAGGCCAATACTGCAGGCAGGACTTCCTAAGGATGGGGGTCTCAGGTCTGCTATGGTAAGTTTTCTGCACACACAGTAAATGCTTCATCCAGCCAAAAGCTTTACTACAATCTCAGGTTGATTAGGCTCTGCAACAGAATTTCTTTTCTCCTCTTTGAAAAAGGGAACCCAAACTGTTTCAGTATATAAGTACTAGTCATCAGAAATACACTGGGGGAGCAGAGAGGAAAAATGGGTAAGACCAAGGAGCTAATGCCTAAATCCATCTAATGGATACATAAATCTACAGTCTCACTGACGATCTCTAAGGAACATTATTTCTCAATCCCACTTGAGAGTTCATTCCTACAACTGAGATATTTCTGCTCCTTAAATCTAAACTATATCTTTCCTTCTTATTGAACTGGATGTTTCCATCTGGTTTAAGAAAGCCTTCCACTCCCCGTGGCAGCTCAGGTGGTAGCAGCATTACAGATCATCAGGGTCCACGATAATGTCTACACTGTGATGTTGGCTCATGAAGAAGCAAGCATTTGATCCTTATATTGAAGGAGCAGGCTTTAAACTTCTATACATATAAAATAAAAGTAATCAGGTCAGGTTACTTGAGGAAAGTATGTCAGGAGATCCGGTTTCCTTCAGAGAAAATTTAGTCACTAATTAACTGTGTCTTCTTGGCCAATGAAACTCCTAAACCTCAGTTTTCTCATCTGTAAAATGAGAGTGTCAAGCTACATGGCCTGCAAAGTCCCTTCTGACTCAAAACTCTGATTCAATGGGTTTCACAATACTGTCAAACACAATACCATTGTCATGGTTATAAAGTCACAATGCTCTTGACTCAAATGTCTTTTATCGCAAATTCAGAGGTGAAATAGGCAATGGGAAAGGAGCTGGGATTGACAGAACTGACATCAAAAGAAAAGGTTGCAGGGATTAAAGGAGCATCCGAATAAAAAGGGTGTTCCAAATATTCTTCCTACTCAGAAATTTTTATTTGAATCATACAGAACTATTTCTTTATGCTCTAGCTGAACTTCCCCTTCTTGGTTTTTAATAATAAAGAAATCAGCACATTAATTTTTTAAAACAGGAAATGGTAGGGCAAAGATTCCATAAACAGCTGAAATGTTAATCACACAAAGGCTCCCAAAGCAATTTCATTCTGGACTCCTCATGCTTATGCATTACAATAGGAATTTTCATCAGAACACTGGCCCTTAGGACAGGCTGCTGGGCAAATGACACCTATGGCAGCCTGAATGCCTGTGCTGGCTTTTGAAGGGGCAACCAGGGCAGAATGTTCCAGAAAAGCCATTCACATAGACAGTGGTATTGGTGGGGCTGAGGCAACAGAGGGGATAATTAATCCATTTTGACAATACTAGGTAGTCTGCATATATTATCTCATTTGATTTCAGCAACAGCTCATGAGGGGATATAATCATCATGCTCACTTCACAGATGATGGAAATGAGGTTCAGAGAAGGTAGGTAACTTTCCTAAAGTCACACAATCACACAGTGTATCAATTTTCCACTACTGTGCTCTTGCTGCATAACAGATTACCACCATCTCGGCAGTGTAAAACACCACATTGTATTGTCTCACAGTTTCCACTGCTCAGGAGTCTGGGTATGAGTTAGCTGGGTTCCCCATAAAGGTCTCATCAAGCTGAAATCAAGGTGTTGGCCAGGGCTGTGATTCTAATCTGAGGTTTAGGGTCCTCGTCCAAGCTCACTGGTTACTGGCAGAATTCACTTCAGCTAGTAGAGCTCACACACACCCTTACCACGTGATTTCCGGTAGGCAGTTCACAACTTGGTTATCTGCTCCCAGGCCAGCCAGGCCCAACCAGGATAATCTCCCCCTTGGTTAACTCAAAGTCAACTAACTGGTAAGCAACCTAATTGCAGGGGTGATATCCAATCCTAGCCCCAGCTTCCACCCACACTCAGGTGGGGGGCAGGGAGATCATACAGCATGTAGGCCACTGAGGGTCACCTTAGATCTCTGCCTACCATACGGAGCTGGTCAAAGACAAGCTCAAGACTTTTAGATCCTAAGTTCTGGGAAAGGCATGAAAATGAATAAATACAAAATAAATGTGTTCAGGGATATGTACATATAAATGATAAGTTAGATAGGAAGGAGCTATATCTCCCTGGGAAGAGTCTGTAGAGTTCCATCTGACTTTAAAGAGGAAGAGGTTGTTGAATGGATAAGATGACGGATTAAGTGGGGACAGTATTAGAGGAAGGGGAAACATCTTCTTTACATCCCTTCAGTGATTCCCCACTGACTCTTCAGATTAACCTTAATCTTAAGTCTTAAATACAACTTACAAGTTCCCATGTGATCTGACTTCTCCTTCCTTGTCAGACAATGCCCCCCTTAATATCTGCCACTTGGACTCACTATACATCTTTTACATGCATGCTTTCCTTTCCTGGAACATTCTTTACCAGTATACTCCTACCACACTTAATTCTCCAAACTGTCTTTCCACACTCCTACACACACACAAATACAAACACTCGTCACTCTCCTAATTACTATTTATTCTCCAGGTCTTGGTTTAGACATCGCTACCTCTAGAAAGCCCTCCTCAGTGCCAAAGTTCCGATTTAAAATGCTCACTGCAAATGCTCCCATAACGTATGTATTCCTTAGCATCACATTTATTATAGTATCTTGTGCCTGTCGCTTTGAGGCTAGTGGAGGATTCAAGAGAGCCAAACTAAGGGATTAGTTCTGTCTTTTCACTCTTCCATTGCCAGTGCTCACCAGTTACTTAGTAGGTACTCAAAAACTATTTGTTGGATAAATAGGTAAAAGGCACAGAGGCAACACTTGACCATGGAAGAAAATTAAAGGCATCATAGACTAACTGGAAACTAAATTGTTGAAGTCTTTCAGAGCCTATACTAGGGCACTTCATATGGGCCTTAGCAGAGAATTTATAAATAAATAAATAAGTAAACATACATAAATGAGACATTTTATATAGATATAAGAACAATAGTGCTTAAATCAAGATCAGAAAAAACAGAGACACTTCTTAAAAGTTTGTAAGTCTGATTTTCTGTTGAAATCATAGTCAAGAAATCAGAACTGATTTTTATAGTTGGCCATTCCTAGTATGTAGGTATATTGGTCAGGAGAGGCTAGGTTTTCCTGCAGTAACAAGTGATCCCCAAAACTACAGTGGCTTAAAACAAAGGTTTAGAGATGGGTTGAAGATGGCAGAGTAGAAGGACAAGCGCCCACTCCCTCTTGCGAGAGCACCAGAATCACAACTAACTGCTGAACAATCATCGACAGGAAGACAATGGAACTCACCAAAAAATATACCCCACAACCAAAGACAAAGGAGAAGCCACAATGAGAGGGTAGGAGGGGCGCAATCACAATAAAATCAAATCCCATAACTGCTGGGTGGTGACTCACAAACTGGAGAACACTTATACCACAGAAGTCTACCCACTGGAGTGAAGGTTCTGAGCCCCATGTCAGGCTTCCCAACCAGGGGGGCCAGCAATGGGAGGAGGAATTCCTAGAGAATCAGACTTTGAAGTCTAGCAGGATTTGACTGCAGGACTTCAACATGACTGGGGGAAACAGACACTCCACTCTTAGAGGGCACACACAAAGTAGTGTGCACATCGGGACCCGGGGGAAAGAGCAGTGACCCAATAGGAGACTGAACCAGACCAACCTGCTAGTGTTGGAGGGTCTCCTGTAGAGGTGGGGGGTGGTTATGGCTCACCGTGAGGACAAGGACACTGGCAGCAGAAGTTCTGGGAAGACTCCTTGGTGTGAGCCCTCCCAGAGTCCGCCAATAGCCCCACCAAAGAGCCAAGTAGGCTCCAGTGTTGGGTCGACTCAGGCCAAACAACCAAAAGGGAGGGAACCCAGCCTCACCCATCAGCAGACAAGCAGATTAAGGTTTTATTGAGCTCTGCCCACCAGAGCAACACCCAGCTCTACCCACCACCAGTCCCTCCCATCAGGAAACATGCACAAGCCTCTTAGATACCCTCATCCACCACAGGGCATACAGCAGAAGCAAGAAGAACTACAATCCTGGAGTCTGTGGAACAAAAAACACATTCACAAAAAGACAGACAAGATGAAAAGGCAGAGGGCTATGTACCAGATGAAGGAACAAGATAAAACCCCAGAAAAACAACTAAATGAAGTGGAGATAGGCAACCTTCCAGAAAAAGAATTCAGAATAATGACAGTGAAGATGATCCAGGACCTCGGAAAAAGAATGGAGGCAAAGATCGAGAAGATGCAAGAAACGTTTAACAAAGACCTAGAAGAATTAAAGAACAAACAAACAGAGATGAACAATACAATAACTGAAATGAAAAATACACTAGAAGGAATCAATACCAGAATAACTGAGGCAGAAGAACAGATAAGTGACCTGGAAGACAGAATGGTGGAATTTACTGCTGCAGAACAGAATAAAGAAAAAAGAATGAAAAGAAATGAAGGCAGCCTAAGAGACCACTGGGACAACATTAAACACAACAACATTCGCATTATAGGGGTCTCAGAAGGAGAAGAGAGAGAGAAAGGACCCAAGAAAATATTTGAAGAGATTATAGTCGAAAACATCCCTAACATGGGAAAGGAAATAGCCACCCAAGTCCAGGAAGTGCAGAGAGTCCTAGTCAGGATAAACCCAAGGAGAAACACGCCAAGATACATAGTAATCAAATTGACAAAAATTAAAGACAAAGAAAAATTATTGAAAGCAGCAAGGGAAAAATGACAAATAACATACAAGGGAACTCACATAAGATTAACAGCTGATTTCTCAGCAGAAGCTGAGAACAAACAAGACCCATATACATGCTGTCTACAAAAGACCCACTTCAGACCTAGGGACACATACAGATGGAAAGTGAGGGGATGGAAAAAGATATTCCATGAAAATGGAAATCAAAAGAAAGCTGGAGTCGCAATACTCATATCAGATAAAATAGACTTTAAAATAAAGAATGTTGCAAGAGACAGGAAGGACACAACATAATGGTCAAGGGATCAATCCAAGAAGAAGATATGACAATTATAAATATATATGCATCCAACATAGGAGCACCTCAGTACATAAGGCAACGGCTAACAGCTATAAAAGAGGAAATCGACAGTAACACAATAATAGTGAGGGACTTTAACACCTCACTTACACCAATGGACAGATCATTCAAACAGAAAATTAATAAGGAAACACAAGTTTTAAATGACACAATAGGCCAGAGATATATAATTGATATTTATAGGACATTCCATCCAAAAACAGCAGATTACACTTTCTTCTCAAGTGCACACAGAACATTCTCCAGGATAGATCACATCTTGGGTCACAAATCAAGCCTCAGTAAATTTAAGAAAATTGAAATCGTATCAAGCATCTTTTCTGACCACAACACTATGAGATTACAAATCAATTACAGGGGAAAAAACATTAAAAACACAAACACATGGAGGCCAAACAATATGTTACTAAACAACCAAGAGATCACTGAAGAAATCAAAGAGGAAATCAAAAAATACCTGGAGACAAATGACAATGAAAACACGACGATCCAAAACCTATGGGATGCAGCAAAAGCAGTTCTAAGAGGGAAGTTTATAGCTATACAAGCCTACCTCAAGAAACAAGAAAAATCTCAAATAAACAATCCAACCTTACACCTAAAGGAACTAGAGAAAGAAGAAAAAACAAAACCCAAAGGTAGTACAAGGAAAGAAATCATAAAGATCAGAGCAGAAATAAATGGAATAGAAACAAAGAAAACAATAGCAAAGATCAATAAAAGTAAAAGCTGGTTCTTTGAGAAGATAAACAAAATTGATAAACCATTAGCCAGACTCATCAAGAAAAAGAGGGAGAGGACTCAAGTCCATAAAATTAGAAATGGAAAAGGAGAAGTTACAACAGACACCGCAGAAATACAAAGCATCTTAAGAGACTACTACAAGCAACTCTATGCCAATAAAATGGACAACCTGGAAGAAATGGACAAATTCTTAGAAAGGTATAGCCTTCCAAGAATGAACCAGGAAGGAACAGAAAATATGATCAGACCAATCACAATTAATGAAATTGAAACTGTGATTAAAAATCTTCCAACAAACAAAAGTCCAGGACCAGATGGCTTCACAGGTGAATTATATCAAACATTTAGAGAAGAGCTAACACCCATCCTTCTCAAACTCTTCCAAAAAATTGCAGAGGGAGGAACACTCCCAAACTCATTCTACGAGGCCACCATCACTCTGATACCAAAACCAGGCAAAGATACTACAAAAAAGGAAAATTACAGACCAATATCACTGATGAATATAGATGCAAAAATCCTGAACAAAATACTAGTAAACAGAATCCAACAACACATTAAAAGGATCATACACCATGATCAAGTGGGATTTATCCCAGGGATGTAAGGATTCTTCAATATATGCTAATCAATCAATGTGATACAGCATATTAACAAATGGAAGAATAAAAACCATATGATCATGTCAATAGATGCAGAAAAAGCTTCTGACAAAATTCAACACCCATTTATAAGAAAAACTTCCAGAAAGTGGGCACAGAGGGAACCTATCTCAACATAATAAAGGCCATATATGACAAACCCACAGCAAACGTCATTCTCAATGGTGAAAAACTGAAACCATTTCCTCTAACATCAGGAACAAGACAAGGATGTCCACTCTCACCATTATTATTCAACATAGTTTTGGAAGTCCTAGCCACGGCAATCAGAGAAGAAAAAGAAATAAAAGGAATACAAATTGGAAAGGAAGAAGTAAAACTGTCACTGTTTGCAGATGACATGATACTATGCATAGAGAATCCTAAAGATGCTACCAGAAAACTACTAGAGCTAATCAATGAATTTGGTAAAGTTGCAGGATACAAAATTAATGAAGGGAAATCTCTTGCATTCCTATACACTAATGATGAAAAATCTGAAAGAGAAATTAAGGAAACACTCCCATTTACCATTGCAACAAAAAGAATAAAATACCTAGGAATAAACCTTCCTAAGGAGACAGAAGACCTGTATGCAGAAAACTATAAGACATTCATGAAAGAAATGAACGATGATACAAACAGATGGAGAGCTACACCATGTTCTTGGATTGGAAGAATCAACATTGTGAAAATGACGATACTACCCAAAGCAATCTACAGATTCAATGCAATCCCTATCAAATTACCAGTGGCATTTTTTACAGAACTAGAACCAAAAATCTTACAATGTGTAAGGAGACACAAAAGACCCTGAATAGCTAAAGCAGCCTTGAAGGAAAAAAACGGAGCTGGAGGAATCATACTCCCTGACTTCAGACTACAGCACAAAGCTACAGTAATCAAGACAATATGGTACTGGCACAAAAACAGAAATATAGATCAATGGAACAGGATAGAAAGCCCAGAAATAAACCCACACACCTACAGTCAACTAATCTATGACAAAGGAGGCAAGGCTATACAATGGAGAAAAGACAGTCTCTTCAATAAGTGGTGCTGGGAAAACTGGACAGCTACATGTAAAAGAATGAAACACTCCCTAACACCATACAGAAAAGTAAACTCAAAATGGATTAGAGACCTAAATGTAAGACTGGAAACTATAAAACTCTTAGAGGAAAACATAGTAAGAACACTCTTTGACATAAATCACAGCAAGAGCTTTTTTGATCCACCTCCTAGAGTAATGTAAATAGAAACAAAAATAAACAAACGGGACCTAATGAAACTTAAAAGGTTTTGTAAAGCAAAGGAACCTACAACAAGATGAAAAGACAACCCTCAGAATGGGACAAAATATTTGCAAATGAATCAACGGACAAAGGATTAATCTCCAAAATATATAAACAGCTCATGTATCTCAATATTAAAAAAACAAATGACCCAATGAAAAAATGGGCAGAAGACCTAAACAGACATTTCTCCAAAGAAGACATACAGATGGCCAAGAGGCACATGAAAAGCTGCTCAACATCACTAGTTATTAGAGAAATGCAAATCAAAACTACCATGAGGTATCACCTCACAGCAGTCAGAATGGGCATCATCAGAACAAATACAAACAACAAATTGTGGAGAGGGTGTGGAGAAAAGTGAACTGTCTTGCACTGTTGGTGGGAATGTAAATTGATACAGCCACTATGGAGAACAGTATGGAGGTTCCTTAGAAAAATAAAAATAGAATTACCATATGACCCAGCAATCCCACTACTGGGCATATACCCTGAGAAAACTATAATTCAAAAAGACACATGCACCCCAATGTTCACTGCAGCACTACTTACAATAGCCAGGACATGGAAGCAACCTAAATGCCCATCGACATACGAATGGATAAAGAAGATGTGGTACACATATACAATGGAATATTACTCAGCCATAAAAAGGAACGAAATTGGGTCATTTGTAGAGACGTGGATGGCTCTAGAGACTGTCATACAGAGTGAAGTAAGTCAGAAAGAGAAAAACAAATATCATATATTAATGCATATATGTGGAACCAAGAAAAATGATACAGATGAACCGGTATGCAGGGCAGAAATAGAGACACAGATGTAGAGAACAAACGTATGGACACCAAGGGGGGAAAGCGGCGGGGCTGTGGGGGTGGTGGTGGGATGAACTGGGAGATTGAGATTGACATGTATACACTAATATGTATAAAATGGATGACTAAAGAACCTGCTGTATAAAAAAATAAATAAAATAAAATTCAAAAAACAATACAAAACAAAAAACAAAAGTTTATTTCTTGCTTACAATGCATGATCATTACTGCTCCAAATATTGGTCATTCCAGACTCAGGGTAACAGAACATCCGCTATCTCCAATAAATCTCTGGCCATCATAACAGAGAGAAGAAACATGATAAATCTAAAATGTTCATCTTGGAAGTGACACATGTTACCTTCATCTGTACTCCATTAAAGAAAGCAAGTTTACATAGCCACTCCTGAGTTCAACAGGGCAGAGACATATAAACCTCACACAAGAAGCAGTTCTTCAAGGAGGGGAAGTGAAATATTTGACAAAGAGTAATATAATTCATCGCACCAGGGATCAGCGCGGGCTGCAAGGCTCTCTTCCAACGTTTGGATTTTCACTTTTCATTTGTCAGCAATTAAACATTACAATACTGCCCTGGATTTGGAGTAAAGAATACAAGTTAAGGTTTTAGAGGAAAGAGAAAGAAAGAATGCTCACATTGAAAAGGTCCCTATAGTTCACATAGTTACACCACCATATTTTATGAATAAGAAAACTGGCTCAGCGAAGCTAGTGGCCTTTCCTAAGGCAACTCTGCATCACATGAGAAAAAAGAGCAAATCACAAACCACTGGCCTCTGGACTTAGGATCATTCTTGCATTGCCTACATGAGATAACCCAACTCCTATCTACAAATCAGACCCAAGACTTTGCACAGCAATGGATATGGTTCCTGCTCTTGAACCTGATTTATGGTCCTCCTGGGGGAACCCCGGAGTCAATGAGTTACAATGGGGCTTTTCTCAAACCAATTCTCCTTGCTCTGTTGAGAGAGGCTGTAATTATGCTCAGTTCTTTCCTTGTTTTATAGCTTGGTAATGACATAGTGAGAACATCTACAATAAAAATGTCTATGAGGCTTTGTTTCCTTTTGTATAAATTCATTGTCTAGAATCTAGCAGCCCCATGTCTTGGTGATTTATCAGAATTAGTCCATTTAGGAAGGAGTGCTTTGCTCAACTGAAGTCTGTGCTCTTTGTTTTATCCAAACATGGGTATTGTCATGTAGCTTCAACTAAGCTCCCATACCTATTTTAAAAAAATAAAAAACAAAAACCCTCTCTGGTTCTCAGTCAATTCTATCCTAAAGCCTCTTTATTCTAATCTTTTTCATGCTTCTTGATTGTATAATGAACACTTTTTCTTCATCATTTTCTTCCCCACTGACATTCCATCTAATTTGACTACATAATCTGATGGCTGCCTTCACTTAACAATTGGTCAAATCTTAGCGATGGCAGAAAACCTAATGAAACAGAGAGCTATTTTTAAAAAATAAAATGTGGTTTATTTAGACTTTTATTTTAAAATTTTTAATATGACCTCCTTAGTATATAATGGATTTTATGTCCTTCAAATTTTCTATGTAAAAACAACAAGCATATACTCCAACATTCTCAAATCCTTAAGAAAAAGATATATGTATATGAATGGTCAATTAGCAGTTGTTTGCTCTCTGAGTTTTGAGTCCTTTTTTTTTTTTTACTATCTCTTGTTTTCTACTTTTGATACATTTAGGTTGCATTTTTTTCTTCTAATATATTCAGGGTATTGAAGTGCAAGGTTTAGTGCTAAAAACTGGGCAAACAGTAGACATGTAAAGGAGCTTGAGGATAGACAGATTGGGCTATTCTAAAAAATGAAATAAACGTTCACTGCCGGCAGAGAGGTTAGAATCTAGATTTTTTAAAAGATGGCTCCTGACACTTTTAGGATTTGGAGTCTAAAAGCTTATTTTGGGGTTCCCTACCCCTCAGCTGAATTTTGACTGCTCTCTTCTCATTTGCTGACTCTGGCACAGGGTGCATAATTTACCTTTGAACAGCTCGAGGACTAGGACTTTAAATTCACCTTCTAATGATTTGTTGTTCTGCAATTTATATCCACACACAGACATATATAACACAGGTATGGTATTTCCCTGAGGGTTCTCCAACATAAATAAACTAAATGATGTCAAGTCAGACAAGGGAAATTCTTCAAAGAAAGCCAACTTGGCATATAGAATCCAGACATGGGTAGCACATTTGAACAAACAGGCAGACTGTGTGATAAAGAGCTGCTTCCCTACAATGCCAGAGTTTGGAAAAGTTGAAAAGTTTGGTTATTTGAATAGGACTATTTCCAGAAGACATCATCAATTAGTAGACAGATGACTGGCTAAGATGAGGAAGTCATAATCACGTCCTAGAGGTCTAGAAACTTAACCTGTTCCACAACTTAATTTCCACAGCTCAGCTTGGTTTCATTTCTGTCTTGGCCATGATAACTATACAATGACCCGTTCTCTCTTTGTTTAAACACAGCTGATATGATAGTAAATCTACTGCTAAACACCACAATTCTAAACCAGAATATCTCTTGTATATTAATTATCCTCCTATACAAAAAACTAGCATATGTTCACTATAGAAATACAGGAAAATAAGAAAAGTATAAAGAAGAAGTTGTGTGTAATCCTCTTGCTCAGACATAAAACTTCTACAGTATTTGGTATATTTTCTTCTAGCCTTTTTTTTTAGGATGACTCTTTCTATATCTACACCCCCATACCCATACACAGAACTCCCCCTCCCAAACACACACATAGGGAGGAAGGCATCTTCCATCACTTACTAGAAAATGACTTAATCTTTTTACTCCTTAGTTTTCTTACCTGTAAAATGCACATAAAAATAATTCGTGCTTCAATGACTAGTGTAAAGATTAAATGAGTTGAGTTATGGAATATGCTCAGAATCTTGTCTTGCACGTAATGATACTCAATAAATGCTGGCCACTATTATCTTACTGTATATTCAGTTTTGTTTCCTTTTTTAAAAAACTTTCTAAAGTACACTCAAACTCTGTCTCTCCACCTTCATAACCCTAGTCTAAGCTAGTGTCATCTCTCTCCTGAATTACCGCAATGATCATCTAATTGATGTCCCCGGTAGGACCTATGGTCTAGTCTCCATATAGTACATAGGGTCATTTGTTACAAATATAAATCAGACCATACAGCTCTCCTGCTTACAACCCTCTGATGATTTTCAATTACACATAGAACAAAATATAAATTTCTTACTGTATGTATCATTTAGGGAGCGGATTCCAATTCATGTCATGGAACCCTGGTTAGAGTATCCAGATCAAACAGGAATCTGAAGGTGGGTATTCCAGAATGGGTGTAACAGCTGAAGATCCCCTCAAGGTCCCAGATGCTCTTTATCTTCCTGCTCCAAAATTGTTAGTCTAAAGCTTTCAGTTTCATGGTTGCAAGGCACTACTCAATCTCCAGGATCTCTTCCATGTTCCAGAGAGAAAGAGAAGAGACGGGTGAAAGGGCACAAGTCGAAGTCCGAGGAGATAAGCTACAGAGTCTGTCCCTTTTGCAAGAATCTTCCTAGAAGCCTCCTTCTACACACAGATTTCACGGTACATCTTTATCGGCATGAACAGTCTCACAATCTCCCTAACCCCTACTGCAGCTGCAAGAGACACCAGGAGAACCAGTATTTGAATTATTCACATAGGTGCTCCACACTGAACCGGTGGCCTGCAGAGAATTAACCCGTTTTGTGCAACAATCACACAAACACCAAGAGATTGCTTTCAAGGGAAATAAGGCATATAAAAAATAAACAGAACACAAAGGCACTTTTTTCCTTTTTTCCCCCCATTCCCTCCTCATTAACACCATAACCTAAAAGTGGAGAGCAGGAAAGAGTTACAACATAAGACCAGAAAAGACTCAAGTGCAGCTCCAAAGATCTAGACACACCTTTGATACCTGCCAGATGGGCCTCTGAAGTGCAAAACAGGATCAGATCCCTAAGGGAATTCTGACACACAGGTCCTGACCTATGAATTAATCAGAGAAGCCGCTGGGTGTGAACAGACAGTGCAGGACAGTTGGAGGGTGTGGTCTGGGTAGGTTGCTTGGCCAGGGTGGTCTCCACGACAAAAGAGAGAAATAATTCACTTAGGGGCCAAGTGACAAGTGTAGGGTCCCTCAGGGCAGAGCATGGCAATGACCATCCCTAAGCACGGATAAGAAGCTCATTGCAAATAATTCAATATGGAAACTTATGAAAAATCAACTTTAGTGTTTTCCCGTATTTTCCTGCTTTCCACCCTTGAACCTTGCAACTCAAAGCATGTTTTGTGGCCCAGCAGCATTCACCACGCCTGGGAGTTTGTTAAGATTCTATGCTGATCTCAAGCAGCTCCAGACCTACAAAATCAGAATCTACACTTTGACAAGATCACCATGGGATTCTTACGCACATTAAAGTTTGAAATCATAAGCTCTGAAATCTAAGCTGCATAAAAGCAGAGCCTTTGTGGGCTTTGTTCAGTGTTACATTTCCGGTGCAGCAAATAGTGCCTGGTGTTACCTGGAGGGGCTCAATAAACATTTGTTTTATGAATGATTCAATGAGTGAATGCACTAGGGCTTGCATGCTGAAGATGTATTTGAAAAGATGAGAGTTCCTTGTGTATTAGTCTCTGTACTTTATACACACATGCACACACACGCTTTTTTTAATCAAAGAATATTTTTTTAGTCCATACCTAATGCATACCTCAGATGCATTAGCACAACCTAAATACGTGACTGCAAGATGAACTCCCTTCCTGGACATTAGGAAAGGCTAAATCCAGGGAAGAGATTAGGACAAGAGAGCGGGGTGAGCCTGGAGGAGTTACTCTCACAACCCAGAAGAACACGCAGGTTTGTGGTTGACCCCGGTGTGTCCAAAAGCCCCACCCTTCCTTGGGGATGAATGCACAGGACTCAGCAGGGAATGACCAGGATCCCATGTCTACAGCGGACCTCGGGAGGCTGGCCCTCTGTATGGATGCCACAGAGCTCAGAAAAGATGCCTGCTCCAGCTCTGGCCTAAATGTGACATTGCTAACTTTTTCTAAAAACCATTCATACCAGATAACAGTCATACCACCAAGCCCCTGCTGGCCTGAAGACTTTTTGGAGCCCCACATGAGCAGCCCAGATTGATGAATAACCCTGGCCAGGGGCATCTATGATGACAGATGGAATCTTCCTCCAGCCTTGGGATATAAAGACTGTGAATCAGATTTCATTCCATTTAAAGGAAGCAAGAAGTGTGACATTCCCTTTTTAATCTTTTCTTTCTCATTTTTTATTTGAAAATTTTGAATGTACCCAAAGAGTGAAAAGGAAAAGTACAATGATCCCTCATTACCCATCATCCAGCGGCTAAAATTATAAATATGTTGTCAAACTTGATTCATCTATACCCCCCACTTTCCATTCTGTGCTGGTTGTTTTTATTTAACAGCTTTATTGAGATATAAGAGTCACAGAATTCACCCATTATAAGAGTACAAGTTGATGATTTTTAGTAAATTAAACAGATGTTCAAAAATTACCACAATCTTGTTTGAAAACATTTTCATCACCCCAACAAGTCCCCATGGACCCCTTCCTCCCCACTCCCATTGCCTGTTTATAGTCAATTCCTGCTCCCAATCTGAGCTCCAGGCAACCATTGATCTGCTTTCTATCTCCGTAGACTTGCCTCTTCTGGATCTTTCATATATAGGGAATTATACAATATATAATCTTTTGTTTCTGGATTCTTCCACTTAGCATAATATTTTTGAGGTTCATCTGTGTTGTAGCATATACAAGTACTTCAATTATTTTTATTACTGAAGAGTATTCCAGTATACAGATAGACCACATTTTGTTTATGTACTTACAAATTGATGGATATTTGAATGTAGGTTGGGGCTTTTGTGTTATAAAAATGCTATGAACATTCATTTAAAAGTCCTTTTGTGTACATATTTTCATTTTGCCCGGGTAGATACATAGGTGTGGAATTGCTGGGATATATGGTAGTTTTGTAAGAAACTGAAAACCTGTGTTCTGAAGCAGTTGCGCCAGTTTACATCTCTACCAGCAACGTGTGAGAGTTGCAGTTTCTCCACGTTCTCCCCAACACTTGCTTTTGTCTCCATTTTATTATAGCCTTTCGACTGCATAGGAAGTGGTATCTCTTGTGGTTTTAATTTGCATATCCCTAATGACTGATGATGTGGAGCATCTTTTCATGCACTTATTAGCCCTTCATATGTCTTCTCTAGTGAAAAGTCTATTCAAAATCCCTTATGAGATATATGACTTGCGAATTTTTTCTCAATCCAATCTGTGGTTGTCCTTTCATTTGATTAATGGTATTTTTCAAGCCATTCTGACCCTGGATGGTTATGATATCTGCTCACTCAGGATGTACAGAGACCTCACTTAGCCACTTCTAGTTCATTTGACCATAACAAATCACGGGGAGTCAATTTCAACTGAAGCTTTTCAAACTTTACAAAACATAAAGGTCTGCATCTGGACAAAACCAATGCTGGCCCAGCTTGTAGTTAATGGGATGGCCCAGGAGAAGGGGAGCACAGAGCTTCTCATGAAGGCAGAACAGAGGTTCCAGCAAGGACACCTGCTGGGACTTTGATAGTGATTGTAGAGAATTAACATCTTCCAGTCCATGAACGTGGAATGTCTCTCCATTTATTTAGGTTTTCTTTGATTTCTGTCATCAATTTCCGGTGTATAAGTCTTATATTTCTTTTGTTAAATTTATTCCTAAGTATTTTATTCTTCTGGTGTTATTGTGAATGGAATTGTTTTCTAAATTTCATTTTCAAATAGCTCATTGCCAGTATATAAAATTACAATTGATTTTTGTACATCAATCTTGTATCCTGTGACCTTGATGAACTCATTTATTATTTCCAGTCACTTTTTCTGGTGGTTTCCTTAGGATTTTTTTACATACAGTGTGACACTTTTTGCACGCACATTTCTGTGGAATAAGGTTCATAGCAGCCTGATTTTAAATTGAACAAATTAGAATGCACTCAAGATTATTCCTATTATAGTGCTGCATATGCCTGAAGAGCAGAGTGCGAGAAGTGTCTGAGCCGTGCTGGGAATCACACAGCATCTGCAGCCTGTCTTACCTCTTCTACAGCCACATGAGACAGCTGTTTGGTTGAGGGTTTTGTCAAAATATGCCTATACCTATAAGAATGTGCTGGGGTGGGGAGGGGGAATTATTGGAAATTGCTGCCTTTGGAAGATTGCTTGTCCTGAGACATGTCCTTAAGGAAGATTCTAGGGAGAGAGAAGAAATCTTCAAGGGCAGGGACTGCATGGGAAAAACAAACTGGAAGGCAATGTACTTTGATGCCTCCGTGTGAAAAGTGTAAAAGTGTAAGAAGAGGCATCTTCCCTACTTCACAGAGGGTATAGATAATGGTACAAAATTGGCATTTTGAGTCCTGCAGAGTGTAGAATTCAAAGAACTAGATAAAGGCAGTGAAAAAAGAGATGGTTTTACAATGGCTGAATTGTTGCTATAAAATTCGCAAAATCCTTATGCTGTAATAGAATTGAATCCCAACATATCATTGAGTTAGTGTGTGTAAAGCACGTAGCTCAGAGTTTGGTTAATAGTAAATGTTCAGTAAATGGTAGCTGTTTATATTATTACTATTACTTTTGCAACTAAAATTAGAGACATTCTGCAATTCTGTACAACCAGTATTTATAATGCTAAAGGCAGCTCTCTGCTCAATTTGATGCACATTTCAGGGTCAATATCATGGGACTCCGGAAGTAAATTAAGGCTGCTCAGGATAGAGGCAGACTTCAGAGAAGGCAGTAAGGAAGATGACAAAAACCAAAACTTTGCACTAACCGTGCATGACAATCAAGACCACAAAGTGCTTTTCCCATGTCCATTACAGCATTATTCACAGTAGCCAAGACAGGGAAACAAACAACTTAAGTGTCCATCAACAGATAAATGGATAAAGAAGATATGATTTCTCTCTCTTTCTCCAAATATATAAATATAAATATAAATACAGTAAGTCCCCTACATAAGAACAAGTTCCGTTCCAAGAGCACGTTCATAAATCCAATTTGTTCGTAAGCCCAACAAAGTGAGCCTAGTTACCCAACTAACACAATCGGCTATATAATCCTGTACTGTAATAGGTTTATAATACTTTTCACAAGAATAATACATAAAAAACAAACAAAAAATAAAGAAAACATTTTTAATCTTACAGTACAGTACCTGAAAAGTACAGTAGTACAGTACAACAGGGGGCGTACAGGGGCTGGCATTGAGTGAACAGGCCAGAAGAGTTACTGACTGGAGGAGGGAGAGGAGGTGGGAGATGGTAGAGCTGAAGGATCGTCAGCAATAGGAGACGGAGGGCAAGCTGCAATCTCACCCACGCCTGACGCTGATGGCACAGGTTCTGGTTCCTTGATGGATTCAATTCTATCTACCCTCTTGAAAATACGATCCAGTGATGTCTGGGTAGTAGCTCTTTTTTTTCTCATCATAGATGACATGGTAGCACTGGATTGCATCTTGAACGGCTGCTGCAACCTTCGTGTACCGTTCTACGTTCAGGTCCTGTGCCTCAAAAACTAACAGTGCCTCCTCAAATAAAGAAAATCCCCTTGCCATTTCCTGCATTGAGAATCTCTTCAGTTCTTCAGTTACTTCTTTTTCCTCTTGTCTCTCTTTGTCCTTTCTCTGGGCCTCCAATTCCATCAGGTCTTCATTAGTAAGCTCCTTGTGTTGCACAGCAAGGAGTTCAATGAAGTCGTCCTCTTGCATATCTAGTTCCAGCTTCTCACTGAGGGTCACTAAGTTGCTGAAGACCACTTTGGACTCTTCATTCACCTTCTCAAATCCACGAAAATCGTGAACAAACTGCCGGCAAAGGTTCTTCCAAACCCCATTCAGGGTTACGGCCTTGCTCCACTCTCTCAATTATTTTCACTTTTGTTTCCATTGTTATTGCTTGGCGCTTCTTAGCAGTACCAGCTACATCACCCTGCTTTTATGCTTGCTTCCAGACATCCTGGGCTTGAAATAAAGATACTGTACTCTATACAGTACTGTACAGTAAAGTACACAGAAGCACAATCACTTGTAGAGGATGCACACACGTGACAATGTACGCCGGACGTGTGAATTAACTTAAGTGACTGGACATGCGAAACGCACGTTCACATCTTTGAAAGTTCACAACTTGAAGGTTCATATGTAGGGGACTTACTGTATAAATATAAAAAATAATATTCATCCATGAGAAAGAAGGAAATACTGCCATTTGCAACAACATGAATGGACCTTGAAGGCATTATTCTAAATGAAATAAGTCAGAGAAATACTGTACAATATCATTTATATATGGAACCTAAAAAAGCCAAACTCATAGAAACAGAGAGTAGAGCCCCTGTGATTACCAGGGGCTGGGGACTGGGGGTAATTGGGGAGATGTTGGTCAAAGGGTATAAACTTCCAGTTATAGGACAAATAAGTTCTGGGAATCACCATGTATAGCATGGTGATTATAGTAATAATACTGTATTTACATACTTAAAAGGTGCTAAGAGTGTAGATCTTAAATGCTCTCACCACAAAAACGAAACGGTAATTATGTGATGTGATGAAGGTGTTAGCTAACTCTATGGTGGTAATCATTTTACAATAGATAAGTGTATCAAATCAACACGTTGTATGCCTTGAACTTACACAGTGTTATATATCAGTTATATGTCAATAAAGCTGGGGGAAAAAAAAAAGACTACAAAGTGCTTGTGAAGAGACTAATGAATAAACCTGAAATGTGTGCATCTGTAGGTGTGTGTTTATATTCAGTAAATCTATTTCAAGCTTATCTGTAATCATATTTAATTACATCTTTAATTTCTAAATTGCCTGATTAAGAAACAAGCTCCCTTCTCATTGTATTTGAAAACCTAACACTGCAAGTGACTGTCAAAAAGGAGGCTATTGAGTAGCCAGGAAGTGCAGCCTGAGGGACAGTTTCAGAATAGATCCCTCCCCTCTCCTCCCCTGCCCTCCCTCCCTTTTCCTCCTTTCCTCACCTCTGCTCTAGTTAAGGGCTGAGTCATCTTACCTGGAGGTTACAGTATCACTGATTTGGGGGGTGGGGCTCTTTGGGCTACATTTAGTTCATTTGGCTACAAAATGCAACCCAGAAGCCAAGTTCTACTTGGTTGGAAGGTTTTTAGACCCTATACAGCCCAGGAATCTACATCTGTAGAAACCACCTCTGTCTTTCCCAACTTCTGTGCTCCAAGTAACCAAAAGTCTGATAGGATGACCCAGGGCAGGACACCCAGAAGTGGCCTGAATGTGGTCAGGAAGCAAGAATGCTCAGGTGGCCAGCACCTTCAGGAGAAAGCGGCAGTGTTGGGGCACTCTGGCAATATCTCTCTGCCAGGCTCAGTTTCTCTGCTCTTGAGCAGACAGACAATCCTGCAGCCAGCAGAGAGAGACTCAGGTTGCTGAAAAAAGCAGGAAGCAGGCACACTGATTTTATCTTTGTGTGATGCTTGGCAAGAAGTGACTGCAACCTCAGGAAACTCTGCACTGAATGAACATTCTAGAACCAACTCTGCCACATGGGAAGTGAAGCCATTTCACTTCTCTGAGCCTCCTTTTCTGCTTCTATATATTAGAAATGTAATAATTCCTACCTGCCAGGTGGCATCAAGGGTAGAAAAAGAACACACTCTAGAATGTTCTCTGTGAGGTCCAAAGCACCACACAAAAAGGAACCAAAAAATGACAAGCTCCGTGGTGCTATGTCTAAACTTGGCCCAGATATTAATATTTAAGTGGCTAAAAGCAGGGCCAATTTTCTCTGATATTCTTCTAACAAAGGTAATTTAAATTATAAGAATATACAATATTATTTTCACAGAATTTTATAATGTTATTTTCATTTGAATGAAATGAGTATGGCCAGAAACTTCTTTCTCCTGAGTGGGCCCCTGTACAAAAATACATTGTTTATCACGGCTCTAATTGGCTCCCTTGTTTCGGGCCGACACTCTCACAGACCCATCCTTCACACCACTGCCAGACTGCTCTGGCTCAAAGGCATATCTGAGGTTGACTCCTCTTTTCCCCTAAGGACCCATATCCAAGCAGTCAAGTCTTATGGATTCTGCCTTCTTAATATCTCTCAAATCCAACCATTTCTCTCCATTGCAACTGACATGTCTCTATTTTAAGTCACTATCATTTTTCACCAGAAATTAACAAATTAGCTGTCTACACGGTCACTCACAGGGGCCCCTATGTTGCTCTTTTATCTCGATTTCTTTCTCCACACTGCAGCTAGAATGATCTTCCCGCACTGCGCATTTTATCACGTAACTCCCTGCTGGAAACTGTAATTGTCAAGATGATCAAGTCCCCAACTGCTGGACCTGGCGTCCTTGCTCCTTCAGGTCCAACCTTCAGGTTCAAGCCCTTGCTCAGCTCCTTTGCCTCACTGTGCACCACTTCTAATGCACTTTTCACTCCAGCCATTCCTAACTATGTAAGGTTCCCCCATGCCATGTTCTCATTTTTGCACACACCGTCCTCTTTACTAGGAAAACTCTTTCTAACAGTTTCCACACTCACTGCCTTCACATGCCTAATTCCTTACATCATCATTGCCATCACCTCTTTTGGGAATCCTGCTTAGGACGCCTAAGACTGGGCTAGATGCTCTTGCCCAGTGTCTTCACAGCACTTTACTCTTGTACTAATCTATCTGCACTTGCACTCACCTATTTGCTGCTATTGCTCATCAATTAAACTATCAACTCCCTGAGGACATGAATGGATCCTTGTTCCTGCTATAACCCAATAGTGGATGTTGTGTTCTCACACAGATTTCTTCCCATCTCCCAGCTCCTGGAGATATAGATTACTGAAGTCTCAAAACCATGTCCCTTGCTGGGCACTGCCCTAGGCTGCAGAAAACTAGCTTGTTTTACATAGTTACAGACCCTCTTAGAGACACCAGGCCATAGTTACAGACCCTCTTAGAGACACTAGGCCACCAATGACTGGCTGACATGGCACACAACAGCCCAGCCTCCTTGACACTTTAGGAAATCTCTAAAGGGTTATCTCAGCTCCAGAGCTCCTGGTAGGATAGGACGAGGCCTCAGTTGCAACCTCACTGAATATCCATTTTTCTCCCTGACCCATCCTGCCATCCTCACATTCTTTCACGTGCATCTCCCAAGAATATTCCCCAATAAATCTTCACGCACAATTCACAATTCTCAGTCTTAAGAGTCTGTTTCCATGGAACCCAGTCAAAAACATTCCCCACCACCCAATATAGTACCTGGCACATATTAGGTGCTCAGAATGCACTTGACATTCAACAAATGAATGAAAAAATGCCTTTTAAGGCGTACACTCAGAGCAGGAAAGTTGTATTACTCATGTTTCCTTTTCTAGTGTCCAGCACAGTGCCTGACTACTTACTTGCTTGAATGGTCCTTCAAATGTTCTCTTTATACGACTAAGAGGGCAGTCTTCTGGAGGCACATGGCTCCTTTCTTTATGCATCAAGTTCAAAGTGATACAAGCTAAAAAGGAGTATAAAAGGCGTGTAATACTATTCTGCATAATAATGAAATTTGCTGCCTTTAAAGGAAGAAAAAGTTATACTGCAAATTACAAAGCGGTTAAAAAATATTTTTTTTTTAATTAGGGTTTAAAGGGACTGTGTTCTCTCTGAGAATTAAAATAACTGTAGGGTAAGCTATGTACTGTCTAATAGATCTGATAGGTTTTTTTAAGGTGTATCTTTAGGAGAACCCCAAAGGGGATACGCCTTGGAGGATAAATGCTGACCTGAATGATGCTGTAAAACTGGGAGCACCAAGACCCTTCCCTTGTACCATTCTGCCACTTGTTGGGCTATCAGAAGAAATCACTGATTGACCAAATAAAAACCCGAGGATGCTATTTTGGACTTAATAACTTGGACTTGGGGGAATGTCTTAATGAGGGGAATCACAATGGGTCCTGGAAGGACCCAATGGGTAGGAGTTGGGGTTTTCCAGAACATGAATGGAATTTCAATGGGGACATCTTGAAGATAAGGCTCTCTTGGATAGAGGGGCAAAACCAGTGATAGGGAAGTCAGATTAGAAATTGTGGGTGTGTTCAAAGAGGACCCATCTAGTGAAGGGTTGACTTCTTAGTTAACACACACACACACACACACACACACACACGTGCGCGCGCGCACACACGCACACACACACACACACGCGCGCGCGCGCACACACACGCACACACACACGCGCACACACACACACGCACACACGCGCGCACACACACACACGCGCACACACACACGCGCGCACACACACACACGCGCGCACACACACACACGCATGCACGCACACACACATGCGCGCACGCGCGCACACGCGCACGCACACACACACACACACACACACACACACGCATACTTTTGGACCCTGAAGAAGTTATATTTAGTACTTGGCTTTCAATTTTTTCTTTTCTTTTTTTTAAAGTAGATTTTATTTTTTAGTGCAGTTTTAGGCTCCACACATTCCTAGCCAAAATTTCACACTATGAAGCACAGTAATTCCTTAGGCTTCAGCAAAATTGAGCAGAAAGTACAGAGGATTCTCATATACCCCCCGCCCCCGTACAAGCATAGCCTCCCTCATTATCAACATTCCCTATCAGAGTGGTACATTTGTTATTATTGATGAACCTGTATTGACACATCATTATCACCGAAGTCCATCGTTTACATTAGGGTTTGCTCTTGGTGTTGTATATTCTGTGAGTTTGGACAAATGTATAATGATGTGTATCCATCATTATAGCATCATACAGAGTAGTTTCTCTACCCTAAAAATCCTCTATGGGGCAATTCCTTCATAAAATTACCCCATCCTTCAGTAAAGAAAGTTATGTATATGTATACATGCACACACACATCTTGATATTCTAAAGTGGTGACTCTGGGGAGGCTGAGGGTTGGGCAGTAAAGGAGAAACAGAGCAACAGTTATTGAGGAATGGCTTTCTGAAATATCACCTGTGAAGGTGTAGTACAGTGAGTAGGGGCTCATCACTAACTAAGAAGTCTCAGGTAAGAGGCCCGGTAATAAGAAACAGCTTTCAAATAGACAACCCAAGAGAGTTTCCTGACCTGAGTCCACAACAAGCCCAAGAGAGTAAACCTCTTGGGTCACATTCTCTCTCTCTCAGGAAGATTCACATTGCATATTGGCATGTCAAAATCTTCAGGAAATTCTATCACTAAAGAAAACTACTTCCTTTAAGACTATATTCTCCAAAAATTACTGAATATGTACTAGTATCTGTGGCACCGTGTGTGAGGACTGCTACACAACCAAGTGAAGGGATTTATTTAAGAACAGGTTTTCACAACCAAAGAGGATATTCTTGGAGGTTTATGTGGTCACTGAACACAGGATAGTTTGGAGGTAAGAATGACTGGAGATGTGAGCTCTGTTTGGGATGGCTACAATGTTTCAATCCCAGTTCTCAGCATGTGTAGAATGAAGACGGTGGCTAAGGGATGAGAAAAGGAGTCAAGAGAGTAGTTGTTGAGGACAAATTGACCAGACTTGGTCACTAATTTCTCTTAGGATAATGA
Organism: Balaenoptera physalus; assembly: GCF_965194825.1. Classification (NCBI taxonomy): domain Eukaryota; kingdom Metazoa; phylum Chordata; class Mammalia; order Artiodactyla; family Balaenopteridae; genus Balaenoptera; species Balaenoptera physalus. The sequence continues at coordinate 65,692,035 of NC_138895.1, read as the reverse complement.
AGAAGGAAGTAGGAGGACTCACGTCATCATAGAACTTTAGAGCAGGAAGGGATCTTTAAGATCTTTTAGTTGGGCAGTTTTCAAACTTATATTTAGCCTTAGGACCTTCAAACATCAAAGTTTCACGGAGAAACCTAGGGACTTCCCTGGCGGTCCAGTGGTTGAGACTTCGCCTTCCAATGCAGGGGGTGTGGGTTTGATCCCTGGTCAGGGAGCTAAGATCCCACATGCCTCATGGTCAAAACACCAAAAACATAAAACAGAAGCAGTATTGTAACAAATTCAACAAAGACTTTAAAAAATAGTCCACATCAAAAAAATCTTAAAAAAAAAAAAAAAAAGGAGAAACTTAAAGTGCAGGACAGAAGAACGGAGAGGGCCATGGAAGTGTTTTATCCAACAGTGGAGAAATGAAGAGTGTAGGGGAGGAATTCCTGGGCTTCACATTCTGAAATCTTGGCTGGGAATTTTTAGGGCATTCTAGATCTGAGAAGAAGTGCCCCAAGATATAGACTTCAAGTATCATTTTCTCCCACTCTCAAAGCAGTCCAGGACAAATAAATTTCAAAGGTGGGAATATTTCACATGAATGGTTTTAGAGGCCTTGAATTGTAAGAAGACCCATAGTTTTGTAGTTAAAAGCTCCATCCTCGAGTTGACTATTTGAGACCAATTCCTGGCTCTATCACACCCCTCCATCTGTTAACATCCAAGAAATTTCTTAACTTCTCTGTGCATACTTCAGTTTTCCCATCTGTAAAACTGGGATAATAATAGAGTAGCATCCATTTCCCAGGGTTATTGTGAAGATGAAATGAGCTATTCCGTTGAAAATGCTTAGCACAAAGCCTGACACAAGGCAAGCAGTAACTTTAGCTTATTATATAATAAATGTTATCTCACTACTTAGGATGCTTGCTATTTGCCAAGCACTGTTGTAGGTACTGGAGAGATGAAAAACAAGATACTATTTAAGCCTTGCATTCACTAAACACTTATTCGAAGAATCTTACTTATGCTATCTCTTATGGTGATTTAAAATATGTCCACAAATTCTTAGACACTCCCTTCAAAACGTAGAGCCTAATTCCCCTCCCCTTGAGCGTTGGCTAGACTAAGTGGCTCTAGACTAAGTGGCTCACTTCTAACAAGTAGAATAGGCAGAAGTGATGACATATGATTTCCGAGATGAGGTCACAGAAGACATGTGGTTTCCTCCTTGGATCACTCTCTCTGGGGGAAGCCACTGTCACTTTGTGAGAACAATCCAGTAGTCCCATGAAGAGATGCCTGCTGCAAGGTACTGAGGTCTCCTACCAACAGCCAGCAATAAGTTGCCAGGTGTGTGAGGTGCCACCACAGCAGTGGATCCTCCAGCCCCAGTCAAGCCTTCAGATGATTGCAGCCCTGGCCGGCATCTTGACTGCAACCTCATGAGAGTCGAGCTAGAATCACCCAGCTAAGCTGCTCTCAGATTCCCTGAACCACAGAAATTGGGTGAGATAATAAATGTTTATTATTTTAAGCCATGAACTTCGGGGTGAATATTAGAAAGGTAGATAACTTATCCTCAAAAAGCCCTAAAAAGGGGCTTCCCTGGTGGCGCAGTGGTTGAGAATCTGCCTGCCAATGCAGGGGACACAGGTTTGAGCCCTGGTCTGGGAAGATCCCACAAGCCGCGGAGCAACTAGGCCCGTGAGCCACAATTACTGAGCCTGCGCGTCTGGAGCCTGTGCTCCGCAACAAGAGAGGCTGCGATAGTGAGAGGCCCGCGCACCGCGATGAAGAGTGGCCCCCCACTTGCCGCAACTAGAGAAAGCCCTCGCACAGAAACGAAGACCCAACACAGCCATAAATAAATAAATAAATAAATAAATAAATAAATAAATAAAAAAGTCCTGAGCCCCAATCTCCACCCTTCCATTGAAAAAAAAAGCCCCGAAAGGGATATATTGTTATCCATTTCATAGATAAGGAAACCAAGGTGGAGATGTTAATTACTTTGCTCAGTTCACGCAGCTGGTTGTGGTGAGAGGCAGATTTCAACTAAGATCTGTAGGTTTCCAGGGTCCAGGGTATTTCTACTCCATCACTGTGCCTCCAAAGACAGTCAATGAAACATACAGCACACATAAGGGAGCACTATAAGGAAACAGGGCCTTGGGGGGGCTTTGCGGTCCGGTTTGCTTTTTTGCCTGAGACCAGCCCAGGGGATGAGAACGAAGGACCCCCAAGGGTCCGTAAAACGGTTGTATGAGGAAGGCAGAGATTGCCTTAACAAATATAGTCTGCATCAATTAAGACACCTTAACAGATACTACCCCATTAGCATTTAAACCTGTGGGGCAAAAATTTGCAGGTAGTTTCCCCCACTCCCATAAAATCCACATTTTCAGCTTTGGGGATTCTTGAATGAAACCAGACCTCACAGAAATACCTTTCAAATACCAAATTCTTCTCTAACAGTTACCATGGGCTGGAAAAAGCAAGTAGAAGGCAAAGCCTGAGTCTGCACTATGCTAATGCTGGCCTTATCTCACAAGGCACATCTTGGGTCCTGCATTCTTTCTCTCCCAGGTGCAATCTAAATCATCGCCTATGTCCCATTTTTCTTTAACTTCTTTGAGTTTGGCAGACATTAAGGCTGAGCCCTAGATCATGCCTGCAGGTTCAGGAGGGCAGTAATCTGTCATCAGCACCTGCAGTGCCTTTTATTGGCCTCTGACTGCATGAATTCCCCCGACTCTTACTTTCTGACAAAGGATAGACTTTTCTCATCTCTAACCACGAAGGCTCAACCCCGTTCTTTCCTCCTGCAACAACACAATATGCTATATTTTCTGCCTCCGGGAAAATAAGAAAAGCATACAAAGAAAAGGCTGCAGAAGTTTTATCCATGTTACTTGCCCACCGTTCAAAAAGAGGCACGTGGAGTGGTTCCTTTGGGTCCACACCTGATATCAGTGTATCCAGCTCCAAGTTTTGACCTTGGTCCGCACTCTGCAAAATTGCACATGGTGGAAACACAATATGTGAAAAATTAGAAAGGTGAGATTGTATAGTGGTTAAGCACACGGCCTGCAAAGCAGAATGCCGGGGTGTTTTTAAAGCACTTAGACGGATTTCTGGCAAATCATAACCACTCCATTAGTGTTTGATTCATATAGGTAGGTTAAATCTATTGAACAAACTCCCATTTCTTTAGAAAATTGCCTCTATTCTAAGATGGAGCTTTAGTTCTCTCATTTAATCCCCACAAAACCAAACAGTATATTAAGACATTAGAGTTCAGCACTGTCTATCCATCGCCCCATTCACAATTAGGAATTTGATTGTTATTTTAAAGGAAGAATACTTTAAATATACGGACATTTGCTTAAAGACTTTCTTAATAGTGTTTTATGTTTTCCAATTTTGGTGTGCTAGGAAATTATTCTGCAGGACTGTATATATAAAAAATAACATGTCCTATATTTCAAAGGCAATGTAAAGCATTTTCAAGGGCAAAGTTGCCCATTTTTTATTTTTACTCTCCATTTTTACTGGAGAATCTAACCCCACCTAAGCTCTGACAGCCCTTTGCTAAGTTTAGCTGAACGTTACATGTGGCTCTCTGGTAAATTAACTTCCCGTGCCCCACGCCTGAAATGCTGTATTCCCCTGTGGCACATACAGCCCCAGGGCTCCCAGGGTCATACTTTTCCAGAACTGGCTGCAGACAGAACTGTGGAGTCAGCAACAGGTCTTTGGTAATAATCATTTCCACAAATGTATTGAACACTGTTCAAAGCCTTGCCTACATTTTCTCATTTTCTTCCCAGCATAGCTCATGCCAGACTCAGGAGCCAGCCCTGATGACCCCTCCCATCTTTCTCACACCCACACAAAATGAAGATTCATTGTGATGACCCTGGAGTATAAGAACACTGCTTATACAACTCCACTATTCCAGGCAGGAGGCAAATAGGACTTAGAGTCCTTAAAATTATATCCTTAGTACTCAGTGAATTGGTTAAACCTGCTCTATTTCTAGCACCTCCCCCTGTCATTTTGCCACCAGCAAAATGCCCCCATTGTTTATTCTAGCACCCCTCTGTACTCAGAAACACACACATGCAGATACACAATGGCTGGCACCCAATCGGGATTGGGTCCCACTTCTCCCTCCTTCTTAAGAACAATGGCTAACTTTACCTCTTTGCAAAGTCTGGGTCCTAATGTCTTCTTTGGTAGTGGGTCTCAAACTTTAGCATGAATTAAAATCACTTGGCAGACTTGTGACACCACAGATTGCTGGATCCTAAACCCGTAAGTTTCTGATTCAGTAGGTCTGGGTTGAAGCCCAAGAATCTTAATTAACCAGCTCCCAGGTGATGCTCATGATCTGGGTTCAGCACCCAGACCTTGAGAACAACTGCTCTAGTTTATAAAAGATGGTAGAAGATTCCAGTCTGCTGTGGGTTGAATTGTGTCCCCCAAATAGATATGTTGGATTCCTAACCCCAGATACTTGTGAATGTGACCTTATTTGGAAATGGGGTTTTTGTAGATGTAATCAAATTAAGGTGAGGTGTCTTCATAGGAGAGATTTAGAGACAGAGACATACTCATGAGGAAGACCACCATGTGATGATGTTGGCAGAGATGGCACTGATGTAGCTACAAGCCAAGGAACCCCAAGGATTGCTAGCAACTTAGACTAGAAGCTAGGAAGAGGCAAAAGAGGATGCTTCCCTACAGCCTTCAGAGGAAGTATGGCCCTACCAATACCTGGATTTCGGAATTCTAGCCTCTAGGACTGTGAAAGAGTAGATTTCCATTGTTTTCAGACACCCAGCTTACAGAACTTCGTGACAGCGGCCACAGGAGGCTAATACACAGTCATTGTAGAGACTGAGGAGTTAACCCAATTCTTCATCCTTCCCTGCATTCGCATCCTTGCCGTGACTTCTTCATGGCCAGAGAATATTTCCTCACACCCCAACTTTGAGGTTGGCCATGTGACTTGCTTTGACAAATCACATGGGGGAAGAAGCGACAGTGCCCCAGTTCAGAGCCAGGCCTTAAAAAGTCTTGCACACTTCCTTTTGCCCTCTTGCTCCTCTGCCATTACTAGGAGAATGGCTTCCTCCTTCAGCCTGGGGCAGAGTTCCCCCAACCTACCCACAAACCTGCAGTGAGGAACAAAGCTGCCCCAGCCTCTTTGACTTAAAGCTAAGCCATCAAACCAAGCTGAGCTGTGTCTAGAGCAACAGAAATCTTCCCCCAACCCACCCCTGTCCTCGCCAAAAGAGCCTTGGTCTGGACCAGTTGTGGACACTGTTTGGCCACGGTGTGATCTGGGCAAACCCTTCAACTTTTCTGCCTTAACTGTGAAATGAGGGGGCTTAGATTAACTTGTCTCTAGGTCATTTTTGAATTGATGAAAACATGTACTTCTAAGAGTATGAAACATTAAAACAAACAAAAGTGAAATACGAACTTGCAGTTTCATGGGGGAAAATGGAGACCTAATCATCATTAGGTAGCTTATTCACACACTCCTTCAGTCAGGCATTATTTATAAACACATAATATATGTATTAAATATTTATTATATGCCAGGCAGTGCTGGTGGCTGGAACATCAAAGGTGAGCAGTACCAGAGTCCATCCCTGACCTCGTGGAACCAGTGGAGGCACTGACATTACTTAAATACAGAGAGAGTAGAGAGGAAGCCCACACTCAGGAAGATGCAACAAGACTCAGTGACAGGTTAACAGAGCAGGAAACAGAGAGGAATGCCAAATATGCCCCCTCTTTCCTTCTTACCCAGGCATTTTGGTCTCTATCCCTTTAACAAGATTGTGCAATAGAAGCTACAGATTAGAATCTCCTAAAGTACTTGAAAAAAGAAAAACAGTGCTGGGGATGGGAGCCCTACCTCCAGAGATTCTGATGCACTTTGTCAGCGTTGGTATTATTAATATTATCATTATTTTAACTTATTTTGCCCATGGCAAGCGTGTCTCACTGAACAGGACTCTCTCTACTGTACCAAGGACGGAAGGCTTGGGTTTGAATTGCGTACAGCTCCATGAACTCAGAGTTAAAGTATCACCAAGGGCATTTACTGGTTACAGGTATTTTTAAAAGTACCCAGACACGGCCATGTTACCCAATAGGAGGACTAAGCACATACTTAGTGACCACAAAAACAGGTGTGCACATATGCACTCAGAAACAAAATTGTTCAGTGTTTAAAAAAAAAAAAAATATTATCACCAAGAGGGACAAAGAAAATCTAAGTAGTCATCAGGACAGCAAGAATCGAATCCTTGTATTTCCTTGGAGTTATTTTCCAGAGTAATTTCTTTAAAAATTAAATATGGGGTAGGGGCAGAAGAGCTGGGGTCTGGGTGGACCATATACAATTCTGAGCTCAGGCCTTTAAAAATCTTCTGAGCTCCAGGCCTTTAAAAATCTTACTCAATCTGAGTCTAATCTGTTCCCCAGGCCATTCCCTCACCTCTACCAGCGATAAATGCATCTGTATTTCCACACGCGGGAAAAAAAGTCTGGGAACTTCATTCTTACCAGTATTCCAGCTCTGGAATTCTGCTGCCTTCAGCGTGATTCTTTTTCCTGTCTGCTTACAGCACTCCCAGCACCTGGAGTTAGGACAGAAGTTCCTAAGTTGAAAGAACACTCTCAGATGCTGTTAATTATTAGGCCCTATCACTGACCGCCAAGGGGCTCCCAGACCAGTCAAGCTGAAAGCCTCCTGTCTTGGAAGCCACACAGGTTTCCATCATCTGACATCCTCAGGTGGAATCCTGGTTCCCAGATTTTGTTTCTAATAACCCCTTAGGGGTGATACCTGTTCGGGTTTTTTAGGCCATCCCCCATCCCTACGCGAAGTGTTTAGCCACCTGAATCACCTGGAGGATCAGAATACAGCTGTATCACCTGGCAAGATTCTCCCTAGCCCACTTCCCAGGTCTGAGTAACAAGTTTCAACCGCACCCTGTGCAGCGGCTCTCTGGCCCAGGCGGAAAAACAGAGCCGGCCGGAGGCTCTGCTCCCCTCACTAACTGGGTGGCCAAGGAGGCCAGCGACAAGCCCAGAAGGTCACACCACAAACCCCGCCGCCTCCTGCCTCCCGCACGAGCCCTACCAGGTGCTTACCCACTTCTAATCGACAGGGAAGAGCTCAATCACGGGTCTCTGCTCCTGGCGCGGAACGAAATCCAGCGCACGGCATCTTGGGAAATGTAGTCCCAGCTACCTCCCAGGGTTCCCGGGTCTACTCATGAGACCCCCCGCCCCGCCAAGAGGGATTTCTCTGCCTGGACCCAATGAAGCCGGCGATGCCATCCCAGTGTGGAGGCTGGGCCGCGCCCTTCGCAGGACTCGGGGTGCTCTCCCGGGTCGGAGGAACGAGAGGGAACTACAATTCCCAGGCTGCTCTGCGCCGAGCCGGGAGCCGCCAGCCTCGCTTTGCGTGACCGCGGCAGGTTGGTCCTGGAGCAGATGAGCGCAGAATATTTAGGCGAAAGCGCGAGGAGGGAGGGGAGCGCGGGGCAGGAGGAGTATCTCGGCCCAGAAAATTATGCATGCGTTAGGGAAGCTCTGAGAGAATGGCTGTGGAAGGTAAGGGACGCTTGGGCATTTTAAGCTCCCTCTTAACCCGCGCACCCCGATACACACATCCCCGATGAAGCTTGGGGAACGTGGGGAGGAGAGGAAAGTGGGTGGTGGCAAGCGGGCCCTTTCCTCTTACACCTCTTGGCACTCACCTGAGCCACGGAGGGCCGGTAGGTGCTTTATTCAGTTACTTTGGAAAGACAGGTAAATGCGCAGCACTCTCGGGTTGGAAGCGAAGTGTCCCTAATGCGAAACGATGTGCTGGGTGTGGGGGAAAAGCCTGAGAGAGCGCTTGGAGGTCTCAGCCCCGAGGTGCCCTTTTCGCTGCCGCATCCCGCCAGGGCCGGCTCGGTGGCCTCGAGGTTGGGGATGCTCACTTTGGCCTCCACACATGGGAGAAGACCCTCGCCAGGTGCGTCATCGGGAAGCATGGACTGCTATTGGGTCGAGGGCCCCTCGTGTGTACGCAGCAGCGATAGCAGCAGATGTACCCAGAGGGTGGAGGTGTCCCTACACCTGTCTCTTTAAACAACCCTCCCGAGGTTAGCAAAGTTTACAGAAACGTAATGGAATCAGCCAGGGATAAGGACAGCCAACCTCTTCCATTGGGGTGAATCCTTTTCTTTGAAGCCCACCTTCTGCTTTCCTCCTATAATTTTGGTCTTTGGCTTTGCAGTTTGGGCTCTATGATGTTGCCACCTTTGAACTGCCTGGTTGAAAGCAGGGACAGGCGGTTCGTGTGGGATCCCAAGTTTTCATTTCAGATGCTCTCACCTTGGAAGACTGGCTTTCTTGTTGAGGGTAGTTTCTGGGGAAAAATATGTGGGCCAGACGTGTTTGTGATGTCAAACGAGCAGTCACACTGTGCCTGAATGATAAATTGAAATGATCATGGGACCAAAGGGGAGTGTAAGTTCAGCTACAGAATTATGGTTCCTGAGTGTGGTTCAGGTCAGAGGGGAAGCTGGTGTTGGAAAAAGAGGGCATGCCTGCCAGCTGCAGCAGGCTCCTTGCCAAGGGGAAGTGAGCCTGTTCCTTGGAGGCTGAAGGAAAGAAGGAACCACAAGGGTTTGCTGGCGTCCCTCTCCCCTACCCGCCCCAGGTGAGAGCAACTGGACTAATCTGACTCTTGCTGTCTTTGTAATTACTTAACAACTTGAAGTAGCAATAACCCAGGTCTTGTGGTCAGCACCCATTAACTCAGGAAACTGTTGCTTTTGGGCTGTCTCAGGTTCAGAGATCCCCAGCTGGGCACTTCTATCCACCTATCTACTTACCTTTACTGTTCTTATATATTTGGCTTTTAAATTTATATATATATATATAAATCTATATACACACACATATATAAATCTCATATATATGGCTTTGAAAAAACAAATAACCAAAGTTTTCTGTGCAAATGTAATAATAGGGTGAGAATCTGGCTTTTTGCGTTGTTACAGTTGATGGTAACTGAGACAAGACTTTAGATGAAAAAAACAAAAAACACAAGATAAAGTTCATTCTGAGCTTGAGGCTAAGGGCAAGTTGACTTACTGGCACCTCTCTACCTCACCCCTCAGATGATATTATCTCTTCTCTTCCTCACTCTTCTGTGTCCTCAAGTGAAGGTCACTCCCACTGGTTGCCAGTCCATGATGTACTTGAAAGCAATTTCCTGCTCGCTGGAAGAAGTATAGAATTAGTCATATTTCTTGTCTGATGGGTTATTATACCAGCGAAGCCAGACCTTACAAAAACAAAGGCTTTGAAAGGAAGTATGCCTGGACTGTGGAGAGCTTATTTTATTTTCTAGTGACTTGTTTGGTTAAAGTGCCTGTCTAGTAAACAGGAGATCCTGAGTTTGAATCACAATGAGGCCTCAACTTGAAGAATAAAGGGAATATTTTAAACTTTGGCTGCAAATATTCCTATCTCTGGTCTTTACAAAGGCAGCTTTCTTGGTTTGAACTTGGCCCTTCCTAGCTACTCTCGTTTGGTCTTTCAAGGCTCAGGGAAAACTTCACCTCCTCTGGGAACCTGTCTCAACCCTCCCTTCCCTCTGCCTTCTGAGTGCTCTGCCCAGTCTGTGGGAGGTGCCTCCTGCATTGTCTCCTCAGCACCTGTGCTTACATTTAACACTTGCCATACTTATCGTACTTAATGTCTCTCACTAGACTCTAAGACTACAGCCCCTGGGGAGTGGGGACCATGTACTCTTTGACTTTATACTCCCAGGCAATAGTACACTACCTGATCCATGATAGGTACTCAGTAAATGCTCATGAAATGCATGGGAAATAAATCCATGGAGCTTTTGTAACTGACTCCATAAGGGTGCATGGGGCTTTCTTAGGAGCCCAAATGCCGTAAAATAAGGAATTTTTGAGAGGTTTGAAGGCAGTGGCTCTCACCTGAGGAGGGACATTGTCCTCCTAGGGCATGTTTGAGATTTGCAGGGGCTGGTATTGATATTTTATGCCCATGGACCAGGGCTGCTAAGTGTCCTGTAGTGCATGGCCATCTCATACAAAATTCCCAACCCCAAACCAAGGAACAAGCAGTTTCCCCAAGCTCACTGAGAAACACTGATTTAGAGAATAAGGAATATTGCCAGAGGAAATGGAATAGGAAATATAATACATGTTACTTAACATCTGAGGTTTCGTTTCTGCATCTGGAAAAAATGGGCACACTACTGTTTAGGTCCCACTAAAGTTGTGAAGATTAAATAAAGGAAAGGGCTTATTAAGAGTGGCTAGGACATGGATTCTCAGTAAATATTACTTGCACTCCCTCCCATCCTTCTCCTCCTATTAAAAAAAGCGGTACTGTTTGGAACCTGTTTTGTATCCTGAATTTTCACTGATTCATGCCAGTCTTTGTAATTAGTAGCAAATTAGAAGTTTGTTTTTTTCTTACAATGTGTAACCTGTTTTCTTAAGTAAGCTTGAACTTGTAAAAGTGTTAAGAGCAAGTAGGGGGCTCATTCATTTTGCTAAACTTGTAACTTGGAGTTTAAGATGAAAAAGAGGGCTCATTCACTTTGCTAAACGTGTAGCTTGGAGGTATTTTATGGCTACCCTGGGTTAGGCTTTCTTTGAATTAATTACAGCATCCTATGTCTACTTCCTAATCTGGTTGTGACCCAAGCCTTACATTTATGGGCAGCTTAAAGTTGAGCTTTCCAGCCACAGAACACGTTATGGTCTGCATTCAGATTGGGATTGTATTGGCATCCATTGTCTTAAAAAAAAATTGTAAGAAATTACTCCAAATAGCTGGAGAACTAGGACCTCTAGAAAGGAGGTAGCCTGTAGAAACCGAGAGTAATCCCTTCTCCGTGGACAGATTGTGTAGACAGTTGTCTTCATTGAGGCACTGTTTTCTAACATTAATGGGTTGAAGGGAGAGGAAAAAAGTGGATTCATCAGGCATAGTATTGTATTCACCTCTGTATTCCAAGATTGGTGTCTGGCACTTAGTTGGACCTCAGTAATTGTTTCATGAGTGAAGTATAAATGTCCCAGAGCAAGAGAAGGCTTTTCCTACTCCTGGTCCACATTTCCTCTCCTCCTTGCTTCATCCTCAGCTGTATAAGAAAATGGAGTGGATAAATTTTGTACATAGTGTTTCTATTCCAGCTCTAATAGAATAATAGCTCCTCTTCCATGGCAGAAAGACGCGTCCCAATATTCACCACCCTCCAAAAAGATTTCCAGTTGTCGGCTATGTGCTCTGAATGACATTGGGCTAAGGGATCCACATTTTACATCCAAAGTGAACAAATTGACTCATCAAATGGCCTCTGATTAGTCATTCAGTGCTCAAGTTCTATAGTTTTTCTCCTGTAAAAGAGTAACAAAACTTCCCATCACCAAAATATTGTAAGGATAAGTAATCATAACAGCGGCTGGGGAAAAAAGGGAAAACAAGATACCTTGGAACCTCGTGGCAAAGAGAAGCAATCGTAAATGATGACTGTGCCCTGCTGGCGTTCAGAGCTGAGTCACAATCACAGAGGGGGATAAAGACGTCATCTTGATTACAAGGGTGCAGGGGTTATTCTTCCTGACTTTGGGCTGGATGGTAAAGTGGGTTTGCTACTACTGCACCCCAGCAGTGAGTTTACCCCTCACAGGACCGCCTGCCTCTGTAACACTGGCAGCCTGGACAGCAGAGAGAAGATGGGCTCCTGCAGCAGGCATCTGGGACCCAGAGGGAGAGAGGCCCCAACTCCGGATGCATTGTTCCCTTTCACAGGCTTTCACGTCACCACTTGTCTTCTCCTCGCCCGAGGAGAGCCCATAGAGGGCGGAGAGGGACCAGCAGTGCCATTCTCTCGGATTGCCCCTATGACACGGGAAGTAAGGAGGATGGTGGCTCTCCTGGTACTAGCCTGCCTCCAGTTTTTTCTAACTGCATTTCCATGTTGAGAGCAAGGTTTATGTGCAGTTCTGCTTGGTGGTGCTTTCTGAGGGCAGGCACAGTGCCTTATGCCTGGCCCATGGTAGACTCCGTGTGAGGTTTGTTAAACGAATCAATGAATGAATGGCAGACTGAATGAATGAATGGGTAGGCTAATGAGTGCATCTGATTTCTGTGGTAGCCCCTATACACCTCCCCCCCAAGAAGAACTCCCAGCTGCGTTCATTTGCAGAGTGCTTGTTGTAAAAGCAGCGCGACTGTCAACACGCTTCCCTCTCAGCTCCGTGCAGCATCCGGTGTCAGTGTTCAACTACCTGCTACTCGATTCTCTTTCACTTCACTTTTCACCAAGGGTCTTTTATTCTTTTTTTCTAATATTTATTTTGTTCTCTAGCCCACGAGATCTGACTGTCCTGCAGCAGCAGCTTGTATCCATCACTCTATTTTAGGACATGAGAGTGGTGAATATGAAGCCTTCGCTGAAAACTCCCCGTGCAGTGACTGTGCGTGAGGGAGAAGTGGGGTCCCAAGCCCTGCTTGTACACTTGCTGCGACAGGAGTTCCTGCCACTCCCAGCTCTTCTTCGTGACCTCTGACTGGTTCAGACAGGGCTTCAGTCTAATCCTGCTGTTATCTGGCCACGCCCTTGCTAATTCCTTTCAGCCCACCCTTCTTTCTTGTCTGTCTTGCTGTGCTCTTTGGCCAGAAGGAACTAGGGCTGGCGCTAACAAGGGGGAGGTGGTGTAGAACCTCTGCCGGTGTAGCTGTGATCCGTAATGCTGTGGGACACATCACAGGAGGGACAGCCTGGGATCTGAAACCTGTGCCTGAACTCTGGGGACTGAGCGTCAGACGTTGTGCATTTAATGAAGAAAATTGCAAACTCCCTTTTCCTGGTGTTCAGGCAGGTTTTGCATTTGCTGTTGATAAACAGGAGAGCACTGCCTGTGTGCAAGGAACTCTACTAGATTTGGGGGGGGGGGCACTAAGAAGGAAGCTTAGCCGTCCCCCGCCTCCACTTTGCTGGAGACAGAGATTCAGATTAGGCTGCATGATATAAGTGCTAAATAAAAGTACAAGCAGCATAACGTGGGCAGTCGGAGAACAAATGGAGAATTTGGTTCTGAGCTGGACGGGATGGGATGGCCTAACCAAAGGGATAGCATTTGAGTGAGCTGTTGAGTACGATACTGATGGGTGGGGAATGGGGGAAGGGCATGGAACAGAGGGCTGTATGTGGAATGTGTGCTACCCCCAAGTCCTGGTGTTGTGGTGGTTTAGCCCTCTATGGGCAGGAAAGTTAATGAGGAAGCTCCTCTCACGTCTGGTACGTTCCTTTCCCTGTGGGCTTGATTATCTGCTTCGCCAGACCTCCAGCACTCCCTGCAGCCCCGTTGGATCTTGCCCATGGTCCTTTTGTAACTACAAGAGCAAGCAAGGAAAGCTGCTCTCCTGTAAGTCAAACTGATCCTTCCCCAGTTTTCTGATGTGGATGTAGCAGCACTACCAGCTCAGAGCTGGCTCGTGAGAGCGAACTTGGCTATATTTAGTCTGATTTTTCTAAAGCGTGGGTGCAAGAAGCTGCTCGTATAGCTTGCCTCCCGAGGGAAGAGCACACAGGGGTGGCATTTGTCAGGGGACAGGGGTGGCCGCCTCACTGCCTTCTTTCTGCAGCCTTTTTCCAAGGCCACCTGGGGCTGGGAGGAGCCAGCTGGCAAGTTCAATTCCTTTGCTCCTCGGCTGCCCCTGATGCTCTAGAAGGTGGTTTGGTGCTGTTCTGTCCAGTAAATACCACGTCTTCAGGGATTTGATGTTTGTAGATTGGCCATAGGTACAGAATGAGCTCAGGCCTGCTGGTGCCTCACCATGGGAGCTGTGGCACACACAGTGCTGTCTGTAAGCATACAAGCTCTGCAGGCAGATTGGGTGTGAGCCCCAGCCCTGCCAAGGGCCTGTGCTGTGGGCCTGAGCAGCTCTGAGACTTCTCTGCTCATCTGTCAAATGGGGATATTAGTAGTGATGACCTCGTAGGCGTGTTGAGAGGGTTCAATCAGCATCAAAGCTCTTAGGACCTGGTTTGGTAGTTGCTCAATAAACACTAAGCAAATATTGGACAAGACGATGGTGAAGCTGCTGTCTCTCCTTGCCTTCCTGCCACGTTTAAGAAAGCAGCTAAGCCGTTTTTATGGCCCTGTGGTAGTACAGTGTCTGGTATAATTGTAGTTGCTAAGAAAGGAATGGTATTCATTATGTAATTCCCTGAAGTTATGAGGTAGCAGCGAAAAGTAAAAGTGATCATAATATGAGTGTATTTATTCATTAGAGACTCAACACTTAATCTCTCCCCACGAAAAATTTACTTTCCACTTAACACCCACAATTTTGTAGGCCGGGCTCTCTTAGATGGTCTGATAATTGCCCAGTCATACAATGTGTATGTAAATTGACTGCAAAGAGAAATTTCAAGCCATGCAAAAGAGGAAAAAATTTCATGGACTCTTATGAAAGTGACATTGGAAAACTGACGGAATCACACAGCTGTGACCCAATTAAGATTTGGCTGAGTTAGGCCTGGTAACCATTAAAGAAGAGAAAATTGACCTAAGACACTGTTTTGGTAGGAAGCAAAGAAAAATATTAGACCACCTAAGGATTAGGAGAAGTCTTTGGTGAAAAGTGATGCCCTGAAATATAATACTTTGGGGAAAAAATGATCTTTATAAATGGGCTGTGAAAAGTCAAACATGAAATGAAAAATGTTTTGTCCTGCTGACATAAATCTTGTTGCAGGAATTATGTAACAGACAATTGATGTTTTTTGGTTTTTGTTCTAAGAATTAACACACATTTACAACTATAAGTTTGGTTAAATGGGAGATAAACTTCTCCGTTTCTCCTTTCAAGATAAAGTATCATTCAGACTGTTTCGCTATTAAGTTTTGAAACTTGAGTCCCTATTTCAAGATTTTTCTCCATGTTCTATATTAGTACTTTTAAAAAGTAAGCTTAGGAAAAGCAGGTGTTCTGAAGACAGATCTGCTTACGTAGTGTTTCCTTAAGATTCTTCTGGGGCACTTGGATGGTATTTTTTAATAAGTCAGAAATGGGGCCTTGAATCTAACACATGGCCTGAGTCATTCTTAATAAGCATATTTGGAGATGCTGGTATGCAGACAGGATTCATAATCTAAGATCACAAGAGGGGACTGAAGGTCTCATGGGATCCTTAACCCCCTTAAACTATATGCACAATATATATATATGGACATTATGTGTATTTTTCATGGCAAAGGGGGCTGGGGCTTTTATTCTTTTCTCCAGGGACTAAGGATGAGCACGATGATCTCCATGAGAACATCCATTTGACTTTTTTATTCTGATAAATCTCTAGTGCCTACAACTATGTCTGGCACATAGCACACAACTATTTGTTGAGTAAACAAGAGAACTAGTATCTTTTTGTTAGTTACTACTGACTACTCTGAGCCAGCCTCTTGATGGCCATTCTCCAAACATTAGTTTTCATAATGCAATGGGATAGGTGGTTTTCCCAGCCAATAGCTGAGAGACTTTTGGTCCAGAGTATTGATAATTTTTCCAAGACTGCACAGCTTATTCCTGGTAGGACAGGGCTTTGTTGCCAACTTTGCCATATTCTAGAGTCCCATGCTTTTTCACCGTCCTGTGTTACTTTCTGGTTTTGTTTTAATTTGGTAGTTTGGTTCTGGTTTAGTAGCTGTCTATCAGGAACATTAGTAATTGAAGGGGGGGAAAAAAAAAACCAGTGTAATAAACAAAACATTGCTTATTTGGGCTCTACAATAGGGAAAACTATTCCAGGTTTTTAGATCAAATCTCTGAGAAGCCATTTATCTTGATCTTGGCTCTCTACACTTTAGCTTCCCTCTGTGTAAGGAGCCCGAAGTCTTTGGGTTTTTGCTGTGGCTGTTGTTTTCCCATGAGACTTTCCACGTTCACTTATGTGCCCAGCACAAATCAGTGTGCATTTCTATTTTATTTGAATAACAAATATTCATCGTGCACTTGTGCTAAGCTCAGCTCTGTGAACGGGATTCACCGAGTGATATAAAAGAATGTAAGGCCACGAACCTTCCCCTCACGGGGCTTACAGTTGCTTCATATTCAAGGCTCGGGTTGCGAAAAAGTAAAAAAGGTATGGACATGGGCAGGGTGGGCAGTGTAGAGGGCCCTGCTCTCTCTCAATCAGGAGAGCCACCATGCCCACAGCAATGGCCCTCCCACTGCCCTGAACTCCCCATGAGAAGTTCTTATAGGTTTGTTTTTTTTTTTAAAACATTTAACTGCTATGGAAAGTTTCATCATAGCCTGGAGAAACTGAAAAAACAAGGAAGCTGAAGTGATAATAAGGTAACGTAAAAGAAAGGAACAGAGGAGCAGATGTGAGAAATATTTCATAGGGGAGAAAACATAGGATTTGAGATCGTGTAGTTACAGGGTGTGGCAGCCATGTAATTGCTCCCAACTCTTCAGGGCTGCTCCACTGCCAATAAAATCTAGCTCACACTCTAAAGCAGTCAGGGACCTTCCCAGAGTGTCACAGCCTTCCTGCTCCAGGCTGATCTCCCACCCCTTTTCCCTTAGGAAACTTCCCTAATATTTAAGGGGCCCAGCGATCAGCTGTGTGCTGGCTCACAGGGCACCTTGAACCCCTCCCATGTTGTTTATGGTGGTCTTCCTACCTCGAAGGCCTTTCTTTCACATGTTCACATGTTGTGCTTCTCACATCCTTCTATGTACATATCTAAGGCAAGAGAATAGGTGGACGAGAGAGGGAGATCTCCTGTGAGAAGCGCGTGACCACCAGGCACCTGCAGTGTTAAGGGATGGGATGAGGAAGAGGAGGCTGAAGGAGATGGGAAGAAGCAGCCAGTGGAGGTACAGGTACCAGTTCAGAGTGGAGCGTCTCAGCATCACCTGATGCACTAGGACAGCCAGCAAGACGTGTGCTGGGAAGTGCCCAGGGGTTTGGCATTCGGATGAAATGGGAAGGCAAATCCACATTATAATACTTCAGGGGTGTCAAGGAAGCAGCTCTTGATGCAAATGCATAGAAATGGAAAGAAAATGTATGGAAGTGGAAAGAAGGGAGAAATAGTTATGGCAAGGAGAGATCAAGGTCAGAGGAGTTGTAAATGTGGTGAGAAACTGGAAGAAGGAAGACAAGGGGGGGTTCTAACCTAGATGGGAAGCAGTTCAAAGAAAGCCTGTATTTTTTAAGCTATGAAATATTTGAGAGTGTTTCTAGACTGTGTGTACATTGACCCAGTAGAGAGGGAGATTTTGAAGATACAGAGGATAAAAGAGATAACTGTTAGAACGAGGGCCATCCGGAGTTTAGATGTATTCTCTCTTGGAGAAGGTGTTCTTTCTGGAAAGGGTGGGTGGTACAGATAGGAGTGTTGTAACTTTAAAATAAAAACATGACTATTAAAAAATTAATACCTAGAATAGTGCCTATCACATAGTATAACTACTTATCATATATTAACTCATTAAGCTTCACATGAATCCTGTGAGGTAGGTACCATTATCATCCCTATTTACAAATAACGAAACAGGCACAGAGATGTTAACTCACTCAGCTAGTACATGGTAAAGCTAGAATTTGATTAAAAACAAAAGATGTTCATCCAATTTCCTAGTTAGGACACTTTGGGGAATACTGGATGAAGACATTATCATCTTCAGAATTTTCTTTAAAAGTGAGACTATTAAACAATCGCCTACTAATATACTGTTATGTCAGTTATATTGATAAAAAATTTTAAAGGATGATCTGTAAGAACATGTGGGTCACTGACAATTTCTTGTATGTGAGTTTATTTTGTAATAACTAACTCCAGGTAGGACAGGGATGGAATCAGAGGACTCCTAATTCTCAAATGTTGGGAGGGTATAATTTTCGGAACATGAGTCCTCTTCTGGAGAGGTTAGGCCTTGTGGGGGTGGTGCTTGCTTGTGGAGCAGGGGTTGGGTGCATAGGCCAGCCAGCAGGTACCGCAAGGGCACTCTGATCCTACAGCCAGGGTATGGGGTTTCAGGAAAATAACAGCAAGTAGGAGTGATGTCAGAAAGGAAAGGGGAAAAGATGCTGAAAATAAATTTGGCCAATTTCACAGTTTTGCCAAGACGGGAACATTATCTCCATTTCCTTCTGTCTCCTGCCCCCTTTCTGCTTTTAAAGGCCATAAGATTTAGGTTTCCAGGGTGCTGAGGCCATTGTCCCTGACTCTAATGGTAAGGGAGAGTGATTTTCCCTTGCTGATGTTCATTCTATTGCTTGCGAAGTGTCTCTCTACAACCCCATGAAGCTCCTGCCTCCCTCTGACCTGCTTTGCCTGGCCAGGGTTTCTTAATTGAAACTCAATAGCTGATAGCTTTGGCATCCGTGCGTTTGCTGGGGCTCACCCCAAGGCCATCATCATCGTAATCATACTGCCCTGGCTTGACACAGCTCTCCATGCCTTCCAAAGTACAGCTTCTCATTTGAGCCACAGCTGACCCGTTGGCAGCTGGAACAGGCGCTCTTGTTCCCATTTCATAAATAAGGATGTGAAGGCTCCCTTACCCAGGGTCACAACTCATTAGCAGCAGAGCTTAGATTTAGAACTTGGTGTCTCAAGTCTTTTTCACTATGGCTTCTGTCATTGCTACCATGATTTGGAAGGCATGGTGCAGTGCCTGATTTGAAGTGGGATGATGTAAAAGGGATCAAGAATTTTTCTTCAGTTATGGATGAAGGCAGCCAGAATGGGGCCTGAGGTCATGTAGTTCTCTGGAGGCACCTAATCTCTGGCTCAAGTGATAAGTTCCTCTTTTTCTCTCCCAGTATTTTGTTGATTCTCTATAACCATATCTTGTAAATAGTTACATTAAAGTAATATTTAAAAACACTTTTTTCAGGTATGAAAATTCTTCCTATTTACCATAGAAAGAAGAAAAGTTGTAAGCACAGAAATAAGAAACTAAGAAGAACAGTAGCTAACATTTATTACGCACTTGCTGATATTAGCAGTTGGGGTTGCTCTTTAGCCAGCGTACCCTGGTGCAGCTGTACTGGTGGTTGATAGTGAAGGACTGTTCTGATGGATGGGGGTTCAGGCCATACTGGTGGTTTTGAATACCCTGCCTGTTCCCAATAATCCTATGAGGTGGTGGTTAATATTCATTTCCTGCATGCCAAAATTAAGGCCCAGAGAGACTAAATAATTTCCTCCAAATCAGCAGCTGGTAAATGATGGAGCAAGAATTCAAACCCAAGTTCAGATGACTTCAGTGCCCATTCTGTTGCCATGAAACAAGTAGGCCACCCTGATACACCCAGTAGATACCCCCTGGGAGAGTTCATATTTCCTCTTGGGCTTTATGTAGGTTACTGGTTATATCTGGTTTAACATAAGTCATTGTAGCAAATCTTAATAGCTGTTTAATTCTTGATAAAATATTAATGCATTTTATTCTCCCTCCTCCTTCTTAAAAAATGTTTGTAAGCACAGTGATCAATTTCATTCTCTTTAGATACAGCACTAATGAGGGCGATGATGGGAGCCCTTGAGAGGGCAACAAATACATAACTCTGCCCATGTTTCACAGGGTATCATCACATTCTATCAGCTCTGTTCCTGTAACTTGTTGACAGTCATTGTCAAGGTCAGAGCCATAGAAAACACTTACCTTTTATAATGAAGGGTGTACGTGTATTAGGTGGCATGAGAGGTCTGTGCAAGATGAGGACAGGATCCAAGTTAATTGTAGAACTCACACTTGTAAAATTTTCTTTAGTTATGCCCATCAACTTTTATTACAGCTTATTTATTCATGTGCACTACTTTTGATTACTGCCAAGGCATTTTATACTTGTAAATTTCAGTATGTTCCTTTAACAAAGTTTTCTACCCATCCTTTTCTTCCGGAGTTTTATTTTGGTCTATCTAGTTATTCCCTAATGTTTCATTGATGTTTTCTTCTTGTTATACAGTGGAAGCAGTTCAGCCATTTTTATTCTTTTGTTTTTTCCTTTTATTGGTTAACTTTTATAACTTTAAGTAATGTACTTAAAGCTGTATTTCTTACTCTTTACTCTTTTTTACTTTTACTGGAGTATAGTCGCTTTACAGTGTCGTGTTTCTGCTGTACAGCAAAGTGAATCAACTATACGTATGCACGTATCCCCTCTTTTTTGGATTTCCTTCCCATTTAGGTCACCACAGAGCATTGAGTAGAGTTCCCTGTGCTATATAGCAGGTTCTCATCAGTTATCTATTTTATACATAGTAGTGTATATATATAGTATTGTATATGTGTCAATCCCAAACTCCCAATTCATCCTACCCCCCTTGGTATCCATACGTTTTTTTCTCTACATCTGTGTCTCTATTTCTGCTTTGCAAATAAGTTCATCTGTATCATTTTTCTAGATTGCACATATAAGCGATATTATATGATATTTGTTTTTCTCTTTCTGACTTATTTCACTCTGTATGACAGTCTCTGGGTCCATCCATGTCTCTGCAAATAGCACAGCTTCATTCCTTTTTCTGCTAGCCATTTTTATTCTCAGTGTTCTAAAATCTTTGATTAAGTAATCTTTGATTCAGAATCATTGCAGTTCTTATGTTCACTACTATGTATCTGTGTTCTAAGTGTTAAATATTTATGTTAGGATTACATTTTCAGATGATGAAACGTACCCAGATATTTTATATACAAGTATAGACAGATAAATATTCTCTACCATTTATTAAATGTTTACTGTATACCAAGGGTGTGGCTTACAACCATTTTCTGTAATGCCTACTACAATGTACTTATTCTCATTTTGTGTATGAGGAAACAGGCATTAGGTAAGTAATTTGTCTGAGGCCACTTAATAAAAGAAGCTGAGAATGAAGCCTGTGTATGTATTTATTGTTAAAATCATCATCATAGTGTCTAAATTCTTTGAGTACTTACTATGTGCAAGGAAGTGTGATAAGCACTTTATAAACTTAAAATCTAGATTTTATTATTATTAGTTTTGTGAACATAATTTTAAAATGTCATGATCTTTTTTTAAAAAATTGCTTAAAATGTGTTGTTTTTGCTTAGTGTCCTATAAACTTATCGCTAATTCCAAACAAAAATTTGTCTGTTAAATCTCCTCCCAATACATTCATATATTAGGTATTGTCAGCCTCTTCTCATTGAAGAGAATTTCCCCAAAGAATTCTGACTTGTTTTAAATAAGTCTAGTTGTTCTCTAGACTTACTTTAGAGCTGTCATGTTTGGATTTCCTTTCACCACTGTCCTTGGGTTGCCTTTCCTGGTGTCTTTGTGTTATATTCCCTCTTCTAGGATCCTAGATCTATCTCTTACTTTGTTTTCACCTTGGTTTTGATGGAGCACATCCTCCAGTTACCTCCTGAGAAAAGGTACATGAGAAGCATACTTTTGGGAACTTGCGTATCTGAAAAAGTGTTTATTCTACCCTTGTACTTAACTGATAACTTGATTAGACTTTTAAAAGTAAGTTGGAGATTGTCTTTCCTCACAACTTTGAAGCCTCTAATATCTTCTAGTTTCCAGTTTTGGTTTTGAGAAATCTGAAGCCTTCTGATTCTTGATCATTGGTATGAAATACACATTTTTTTCTTGAAATTATTTAATCTTTTTATCCCTAGTGTTGAGAAATTTCATGAGAATGCGCTTTAGTGCGAGTCTGTTTTTTTCCATTGCATTGTGTATTTAGTGGTTTTTCAAAGTGGAAACTCATGTCATTAATTTCTGAGAATTTTTTTGAATTATTTATTGGATTTCCTTTTATTCAATTCATTCTGTCCTTTATTTCTCTGGCTGCTGTTTTTGAGATGATGAAGTTCCTGGACTGGTTCTTATTTTTGAAGTCTATGTTTTCTATTTCTCATCTCTGTTCTTTTTGTTCTGTTTTCTGGTAGATTAATTTTATCTTTCAAATATCTGTGGCATTTACAATTTCTACTATCATTTTTAACTTTTCCAGAGATTTTTTTTGGCTTCCTGAAGTTTTTACAGCATCCTAATCTTGTTTTGTGGATGTAATATCCTCAATAAAATATGAAAAGATATTAGTGTTAACATTTTTATTTTTTTCAATTGAGGTTTACTTCACTCTCTGTATTTCTTCCAGGATGCTTTTCTTTCTATTCATTCTGGTCTTTTTTGGTTGGATGTTGTCAGATGTTTGTAGATATTAGGTTCTCTGCCCACATAGCCCACGTAAAAAAAAAAAAAAAAAAAATTAGGAAGTTCTCTATGTATAAGTTGGGCCTGTCAATCATGGTTTTCATTATAAGATGAACTGGCTGGATATTTTTTAGGACAAGGGAGTGGGTCGTCTTATGTCAGGATTTTTAGGTCTTCTTTTTTTATTGGGCTGGTTAATTACTCAGAAGACCCAATATTCAATCTCCAATATATGATTGCTGGGTATATGCCTTGTTACTCATTAACTTCCAGATAAGTTTCAATGTCTGGTTATATTTTATTATTTTTAAGAAAGTTAGCAATCTAAATGTAGATTTTCTAGTAATTTCCATCTCTGAAGAGGATTCTTTTAACCAGAAATTTCCCTCCACTACAGTTGTCATCTTTGTTTTTTCATGGATGTATTTGAGCACCTGGAAAAATACCTGGTGCAAAGTAGGTGCTCAGAAAACAATTGTTGGATGAATTCATATTTCGCTCAGCACATCAGGCTTTTAGAACAATGTATGATAGGATGTAGGAAAAAGCCTGTATGTCCTGACTTCCATCCTAGTGTTGTGGTGCATGTGTAGTCCTCAGATTTGACCAAGGCAGTCACGCAAACCAACATAGATTCAACCCCAAAAGAGAGGGTTTCCTGTTTACGGAACTTCTTGGGGCAAGAGTATATTTTATATTTGAGATCAGGAGTTGGTGTTGAAGTGGCACCAACCATAAATTGGCCTGAAAAAGGGCAAGTGGAAAAGTGCTGGCTGGGTTAACAGAGCTGCTCCTCTTAGGACCTTGCTTATACTTGTGTGTTCAGATGGCAGCATTTTGGAACTTGATTTAAGCACACATTCTGCTGACCGCTTCCTAGAGACTTTCCCATCTGCTCCTTTCTGCTGACTGGGTCTTTTTGAACTTAGAGTGGAGAGATGTACCCACAGGTCACCCACAGCTGCCTCTTTCCATCCTGACTAGCTTTTTCTCCGCTCTTTCTCTCTGCATCTTCCCACCAGTTCTTCATCACTGGGGTGGAAATTGAGGAGAGCTGGATGATGCTGAGCTGGCCTTTATGAAGAGCCAACTGTTGAACCAAAAGGACTCACCTGTTGGCATGACCACTTGCTCTCTGATAATGCCTTTGTCCTTCATTTTGACATCTGGGTTCCCAGTCTCAGGGAGCCACCAGTAGGATCAAGAGTCCCTGAAAGAAGCAAGAAGGGAGCAAGACCTTGCTCCTGAGGAGAATGAGGCAATTGTGTTTATTTTTTTAATATTTTAAATAATTAATTAATTTATTTATTTTTGGCTGCATTGGGTCTTTGTTGCTGCACGCGGGCTTTCTCTAGTTGCGGCGAGCGGGGGCTACTCTTCATTGTGGTGCGCAGGCTTCTCATTGCGGTGGCTTCTCTTGTTGTGGAGCACGGGCTCGAGGCGCGTGGGCTTCAGTAGTTGTGGCTCACGGGCTTAGTTGCTCCACGGTGTGTGGGATCTTCCCGGACCAGGGCTCGAACCCGTGTCCCCTGCATTGGCAGGCGGATTCTTAACCACTGCACCACCAGGGAAGCCAGCAATTGTGTTTAAAGATAATTGTTCAGAAAAACTTGAAATTAGACTCAGTTGGCCAACCATGTTGGGTTTGTCAGGAGATGAGAAAAAAGGGGACTGTATAGGAAAATAGGATAATAGGAGAATATGGTGTCTGGAAATACTTAAAGAAGAATCATTCAATAGGCATGAAGAAAAAAATTATTTATCCAGTTATAAAGCTTTATCAGCTCTTTAGACCTAAAAGTATAGTTTGTTGCAAGCCTAAAGGTTTTTAATTTTTTTGCATAATTTACTATATTTTGTTACTATCCTAGAGCAAGATACTATTAGAAATTCAAGAATTTAAAAAAATGCAACATAGCAACATTTCCCTACCTTTCAAATTAACCTTTTAAAATAATTATAATTACACACTTATTATGTATACCCTTTGGAAAGTAGAAAGAAAAAAATTATCCATGGACCCAACTTCAAAAGACAGCCACTGTTAGTATTTGGCATATTTTCTTCTAGCCTTTTTCTTTGTATGGTTTTTGGTTTTGCATAGCAGGCATAAGGCATTTTACTTGGCTTTTAGTAGGATTTTTTTGGTCTTCAATTGGAGTCAACTGTGGTTATATTCTGATAATGCATGTCTGTGATTTATTCTTTTCCTGTCATGAGGCTGAATAAGCAGTGCTTTAGCTCTTGGCTTGAATAAATTCTTTATATGCTTTTAACATAAAACATTGTTCAGATTAGAAAGTGAATAATCCTTAGAGCAGAGAAGTATGACGTATGTTTAACAACCACTTAAAAAAAATATCAGATCTAAAAAAAAAATCAGAAGCACAAAAATGGCTTGGGGAAAATGTGTATAACAAAGATAAGATTTTAAGGTTTCTAGATGGGAGACAGTCTCTCAGTGGACTCGGGACGTATCATAGATGTCTAGTATTACTTATTAAATGGATGATAATTTTTATTACATATAACATGGTAGTCTCAAGGCAGAGAGGGACATTTTTTTATCTAGAGGCACAGAAGAGAGGAGTGCAGTACAATAGAGGCATGACTGAAACCAGTTAGAAATTCTGGTCCTGCCTGCACTGCTAACTAGCTGCTACATCAGAGGCACCTGCCCTCAATATCATAACCAATAAAATGAGGTGGTTAAACTATGTAATTTTAATGAGTTTCTATCCTCTGACATTCAACGACTCAATGAATTTATGATTCTGGGGCCAAACACTGAGAACATAAAGATCCTCAAACGCAGTAGCTGCAGTGCCTTGACTCTTCCTTTCCCTTCTTCCTCACATCCAGTCAATTACTGAGTTTGACCCTTTTTACTGTTTAAGTCAGGGTTTGGCAAACGACCATCCATTTCCTTAAATAAAATTTTATTACGACAGAGTTATGCTCATTAGTTTATGTATTTATTGCTGCTTTTGTACTGCAGTGGCAGTGTTGGGCAGTTGCAACACTGGTTCGCAAAGCTGTAAATACTTACTGTCTGGCCCCTGATAGAAAAAGCTAGTCAACCCCTGATCTAAATGATTTACAAACCCATCTCCTCTCATTTTCACTACGTTTGTCGTACCTTAGGTCTTCATCTCTTCTCACCAGGAGAGTCCAAGAGCCGCTCATCTAATTTTTTTGACTCCAGTTTTGAGCCTTCCAAATGTGTTGCATACAGAAACGGTATAATTTTTCTTAGAAAAATCTTGAAACACCAGTTTGCTTGCTTAAAACCCTTGAGGAGCATCCTGCTGAACTCAGGATAAAATCCAAATTCCTTACCCAACACACAAAGTTAGAAAACCACTCCACTGATATCTGAAGACCCTTCTAGTCATGAGGCTAGGTGTTTGTTTGACATGACACATATGATATGAATTGCAATCTCGGAAAACCCAACTCAACTCAACCAGTCTTGAGTACGAAGAGGCTATATGTTGGCTCACCCAACTAAGAAGCCTGGGTGTAGACCTATATAGATGAAACCTTTCCCAAGGCTAGGTCTCTAGTTGTGTCACCTGAACTCCATTTCTTTCTGTTGGCTCCTCTGCTGCTGTGTTAGCCCTATTCACAGGCAGGCTTTCATCTTGAGAGGTCAGGACTGCCATAGCAGTTCCTGCCTCATAGCCTCCTGTGGACCCATCTTTTCCCACACAAGTGCAGAGGTCTCTCTGACTGGACAGCATAGGTCATGTGATCAGGGATAATGGAAAGTGCTGATGGGTTTAGGGCCAGTGCCTGTGCTTATGCTCAGGAATTGGCGAAATCCCACCTGAACCATAAGGAGTGGGAAGAGGGGGAGGGCATTATCCCCAAACAAATAGTGGACTGTTGTGGAAACAGGGTGAATGGAGGTGGGCTGAGACAAAATAACCAAGATTCACGGAGCATACCATGAGTGGGAGCCCTTTGACAGTCCAGCAGTAGTAGTTGCCATTAGAACCTGGGGAGACCCATAACCAGAGTATCACAAAATTTTGGGGATTGTGATTGCCTTACTCAGTGGTTCTTAATTCTGGCTAATCATTAGAAGTACCAGATGCCTGGGCTCTTTGAGGACCAATTAACTTGGGATCTCTCCTGGTTTGCCAGGTAAGAGTGATTTTACACATTCTCCAGGTGACTCTAGGGTGCAGCTATGATGAACTATTGACTGGGTTTAGGTCCTGACTTTATTTACTGGTCTGTGGAATGGGAGCAATCCTCTTCATTCAGCAGGATTTGGGGGATGAAGAAATGAGGCAATATATGTAAGGAATATAGCCTACTTAGTTGCTCAAATAAATAGGAGCTTCTTATTGGCGTTCTCAACTTTACAGGGATATTATATTAGAGTCCTAGGGCTGTCATCACAAAATGCCACAGACCGGATATCTTTTTTTTTTTTTTTTTTTTTAAGAATTTATTTCCAGACAACACATGGATTTAGCAGGGAAAGAAATGAATGCTATTAGAGCTATTTCCTATATTTTAATTTTTTTCCACTGCCCACAGGTGTGCCTCAACTTTTAAAAGCAGAATGAAGAGCAGAAGCCACACAAGGACCCCCCATCTGAGTTTCTCGTTGTCTTAGTTCAGGCTGCTATACCAAAAATACCATAGACTGGTTGGCTTAAACAGCAAACATTTTGTACAGTTCTGGAGGCTGGCAAGTCTAAGATCAAAGTGCCTACAGACTCGGTTTCTAGTAAGGGCCTGTTTCCTAGTTCATAGGTGGCCAACCTCTCACTTTGTCCTCACAGGGCAGAAAGGGTAAGGGAGCTCTTTGGGGTCTCTTTTATAACAGCATTAATCCCATTCATGAGGGCTCCACGCTCATGACCTAATAACCTCCCAAAGGCCTCACCTCCTAATACCATCACATTGGGGGTTAGATAGCATATAGATGGGTCTTGTTTTTGTATCCATTCAGCAAGCCTGTGTCTTTTCGTTGGAGCATTTAATCCATTCACGTTTAAGGTGATTATTGATATGTATGTTCCTATGACCATTTTCTTAATTGTTTTGGGTTTGTTTTTGTAGGTCCTTTTCTTCTCTTGTGTTTCCCACTTAGAGAAGTTCCTTTAGCATTTGTTGTAGAGCTGGTTTAGTGGTGCTGAATTCTCTTAGCTTTTGCTTGTCTGTAAAGCTTTTGATTTCTCCATCAAATCTAAATGAGATCCTTGCTGGGTAGAGTAATCTTGGTTGTAGTTTCTTCCCTTTCATCACTTTAAGTATATCATGCCACTCCCTTCTGGCTTGTAGAGTTTCTGCCGAGAAATCAGCTGTTAACCTTATGGGAGTTCCCTTGTATGTTATTTGTCATTTTTCCCTTGCTGCTTTCAATAATTTTTCTTTGTCTTTAATTTTTGCCAATTTGATTACTATGTGTCTCGGTGTGTTTCTCCTTGGATTTATCCTGTATGGGACTCGCTGCGCTTCCTGGACTTGGGTGGCTATTTCCTTTCCCATGTTAGGGAAGTTTTCGACTATAATCTCTTCAAATATTTTCTCGGGTCCTTTCTCTCTCTCTTCTCCTTCTGGGACCCCTATAATGCGAATATTGTTGTGTTTAATGTTGTCCCAGAGGTCTCTTAGGGTGTCTTCATTTCTTTTCATTCTTTTTTCTTTGTTCTGTTCCGCAGCAGTGAATTCCACCATTCTGTCTTCCAGGTCACTTATCCGTTCTTCTGCCTCAGTTATTCTTCTATTGACTCCTTCTAGTGTTGTTTTCATTTCAGTTATTGTATTGTTCATCTCTGTTTGTTTGTTCTTTAATTCTTCTAGGTCTTTGTTAAATATTTCTTGCATCTTCTCCATCTTTGCCTCCATTCTTATTCCGAGGTCCTGGATCACCTTCACTATCATTATTCTGAATTCTTTTTCTGGAAGGTTGCCTATCTCCACTTCATTTAGTTGTTTTTCTGGGGTTTTATCTTGTTCCTTCATCTGGTATATAGCCCTCTGCCTTTTCATCTTGTCTATCTTTCTGTGAATCCAGACCGGATATCTTAAACAACAGAAATTTCTCACAGTTCTGCAGGCTAGAAGCCCAAGATCAAGGTGTCGGCAGGTTTGGCTTCTCTTGAGACCTTTCTCCTGGGCTTGCAGATTGCCTTTTTTTGTGTACATACACATCTCTCCAGTCTTTTCCTCTTTTTATAAGGATGCCAGTTATATTGGATTAAGGCCCACCCTTATGGGCTCATTTAACCTTAATTACCTCTTTCAAGGTCCTGTCTCCAAATATAGTCACATCAGGGGTTGTTAAGATTTCAACATATGATTTATTTTGGTGGTTGTGAGGGGACAATTTAGTCCCATAGCAGATATGGATCCTTTGATTGTCTAATGAAAGCTAGGGTTTCTTTACTCAGAAAAATGCAGAGACACAACACACATTAAACCTTGCATATGTCTGTGGACTTCGAAGATGACTGTTAAACGGGAACATTTGCAGCAGCCTTGCAGAGGAAAACAAATACCAAAGGGAAGGATGTGTGTAAAAGAGGACATCCCATTCTCATTCATTCATTTATTCAACAGTTACTTACCAAGTGCTGCCCATGTACCAGGCCTTGTGGTAGGGTTATAACAATGACATAGGCAAGGCCCCTTCTTCTCACGACTTACAATTTTTCGTTGATGGAGTCAGACAGTAAACACATACACCATTCAGTATCAGAGAGCACCAAGGGCTGTGTGTCGAGAATCAAAACAGAATGATAAGGTGTTGTTTGCCTGGGAAGCTATTTAGATTTTGTGGTCAAGAATGTCTTCACTGAGGAGATGATGCTTAAGTAGAGGCTTCAATAACAAGGAGTCAGCCATGCACATGGGGGCAGAGGGTTGATGGCTGATGAAATGCCTGCTACTCTCTGGTCTATTTTAGTAGCAGCTGGCGGAGCCACCTCCTCTAGCACCAGCTGCTTCCCAGATTCAGTTCTGCTGCCTGCACAGCAAGCAGTCAGGATCTGCTCTGAGATTGGCATGGCTGTTGTGGATTGCTCCCCTAGCTTTGGATGTCTTTTTCTTATCCTGTCTCAGAAATATTCAGGTCATGGGTTCAAAGGGGTGAGACCCATCATTGCAAATATCTGTTCCTCTAAGCGCTCACTGACATTACCAGAGCTTAGTCACTCTCGTTTTTAGCCTGAATTAGAGTTACCATTGTAGGGGGACAAGTTGGCATTGGTGGTGTGGTAAATGCATAAACAATTATTGTGTTGCACTACATGCTTCTATAACAGTATGCTGCGTGCTGAAGGATTTAAAGGGACCCCAGACAGCATCTGGATGGGATGGAGATGACTTTCCCTAGGAGCTGCATCCTTTAAAGGCCCCCCATTGGCCTTAGGATAGAGAGCAGGACCCTGCTGTGGCTGGCAGACTCCTGTGGGTCTGGTTCTCTCTACCACTCTGCCAAGAGAGGCTAAGTAGGCTCTTGGGGCCAGTTCTGCTCTGTGTGTCTCATTCTAGGGGCAAGATTGAAAGGGCAGTAGCCTCTGGGCATGCTTTTTCTCCACTTATAACAAGTGCATATGAGGGCAAAGAAAACTTCATAAGTATGTTGAATTCTGTTGCTCACGTCTCCTACACTCACGTCCATTGGCCAAATTAACTTACATGGTCAAGACCAAAGTCATTGTATAGCGACATATTCTGCTCCAAGGGTAGGGGAGTGAATGTTTATCAAACGGTAATCTGATCCACTCTAGCAGGTTAAGTGCTTATAACAGTACCCGTATAGGTCTGCCTAAACTATAAACAGTAGTGTACTTTTTTTTTTTTTTTTTTTTAGCAAGGCAATGCTTTTTTTTTTTTTTTTAATTTATTTTTTATTTATTTATTTTTGGCTGTGTTGGGTCTTCGTTTCTGTGCGAGGGCTTTCTCTAGTTGCGGCAAGCGGGGGCCACTCTTCATCGCGATGCGCGGGCCTCTCACTGTCACGGCCTCTCTTGTTGCGGAGCACAGGCTCCAGACGCGCAGGCTCAGTAGTTGTGGCACACGGGCCCAGTTGCCCCGTGGCATGTGGGATCTTCCCAGACCTGGGCTCGAACCCGTGTCCCCTGCATTGGCAGGCAGATTCTCAACCACTGCGCCACCAGGGAAGCCCCCAGTAGTGTACTTTTAACAGTCTTACTGTCGGGAAAGGGGAAAAAAGGGAGAAGTTTGTTAATATGTGAATGACAGAGTTGGGGGAGGATTATTATACAGGGCGAGACTTGAGCATGTTAATAGATTTATGGGAGGAGGGTGGAGAAGACAGAAGACAGGGCAGCTTGAGGATTCAGCTGAAACTGGAAAACATGAAATTAGAGTGGTGCCATCTTTCTCATGGCTTTTGATAGCAGCAGCCAAAGAGGCAAATGGTTGGACTGATAACTTTCTTTGATCTGAGCCTTACGTATTTGATCCAGCCCCCTTCTCTCTAATCTTAAGGAGAGATTTAGATGGTAACAGTTGGTGTTTACAATGTTTTAATGGCTGTCATGTTGAGAACTGACTAGAAGCATCTTTAGAAATAATTTACAACACCATAAAATGAATTGCTAATCTTTCAGAGTGTATTCTTTAGCGTTGTTTTCGTTTGTATACCAGCCAAGAAGATCTATACCGATGAAGACACTGCTAAAATATTTTAGAAGCATAGTCTGATTTGAAAAGCTAAGTAGGAATATAAATCCTTTCTCAAACACGCAGTCACACTCTCTGCCCTTCTCTTGTGGTTTTGTTTTCATTGTCTCCTAGGGCATTGTGCATGTATGTGATTAACATGTCCACAGCATGCATGCCCACCAGCGTTCAGCTCTAGGACTCACAGGTGGGGACGTAAGGGCTACGGGGTATGTATTGACTTGTACCAGCAGGCATTATTAGCCCTTATGATGAGCCCAGTATTGAAAGGGACACAGGTAATTATGTTGATAATTAACAAGAACATGATCTATTTGATGCCTAACTTTTGGGTAGTAACTTGAAGAAGTGGTAGCACAGTGCCCTGGGTAATGAAAGAAAGCTTTGGAAGTTCAGATGAAGCAATACAGGTATGTGTTGGAATAGGGGAGAGGGTTTTAATGAGACTTAAACTGTATCTCAAAGGTCGCTTGCATATCAACACGTGAATAATCTCATAGT
Source organism: Balaenoptera physalus (assembly GCF_965194825.1). Taxonomy (NCBI): domain Eukaryota; kingdom Metazoa; phylum Chordata; class Mammalia; order Artiodactyla; family Balaenopteridae; genus Balaenoptera; species Balaenoptera physalus. The sequence goes on along the minus strand of NC_138895.1, from coordinate 65,660,582 downwards.
CATCCATGTTACTGAAACACAACATTAGCTAAATTTCTCCCTGCTCAAAACCTTGACTTTCCAACTGATCAGTGAAAAAATATTAGACCTCTTGCCATAATACGCAAGACCTCAAACTCATTATAATCTGCTCTCAGATTATCCTGTCTCATCTTCAAGATTTCTTTTCATGTACTTTAGATTTTAAAAAACTTGTTCCTGCTTGTAAATGCTCCAAGGTTCCCTAATCTGTACTTTTTTTTTTTTTTTGATAAATTTATTTATTTATTTATTTATGGCTGCATCGGGTCTTTGTTGCTGTGCGTGGGCTTTCTCTTGTTGCAGCGAGCAGGGGCTACTCTTCTTTGCGGTGCTTGGGCTTCTCACTGCGGTGGCTTCTCTTGTTGCGGAGCACGGGCTCTAGGTGCACGGGCTTCAGTAGTTGCAGCAGGAGGGCTCAGTAGTTTTGGCTCGCAGGCTCTAGAGCACAGGCTCAGTAGTTGTGGCGCACAGGCTCAGTTGCTCCATGGCATGTGGGATATTCCCGGACCAGGGCTCAAGCTCGTGTCCCCTGCATTGGCAGGCAGATTCTTAACCACTGCGCTACCAGGAAAGTCCCTGTACTTTGTTTTAAATTGGCCCTTCTGCTTGGACACCTTCCCCTGATCTATGAGTGCAAACCTCACCTCTTCTTCAAACCCCGTCTGAAATACCAAGTGCCTATGAAATCTTGCCTGATTTTTTTTGCGGGTTGGAGGTAATCATTTCCCTTCTCATTTTTGAAGCCTCTCATCATTACTTTTTCAGCAGCGTTTATTCCCACCCTCTCCTATCCTCATATCATCTGCAGATAACTATTGGCCTGCTTATTTTGGGTCATTATCATAGAAATATTCAATCCTCTAGCTTTCATAGGCAAATAATTTTTTAAAATGGGGACACTCAGTTTCTATAACTTTTTTGCTAACGTTAAAACTTACGTGCACAGATGCTGAGGTACTTACAGTCTCTTATCTAATTTCATAGAAGATAAGGAGTTGACACCAGGAAATGCAGGGAAGACAATATGAAAATAAGGACGTGCTTTTATACTGAAAACATGTGGCCAGTGGAAAACTCACAAGAGGCTGTTTTCATTTCATTGAGGACCAGTGAAATTTTCATCTCATCTCTCTTCTCTGGGTAGACATCTGGGAGCCACTATTTCAGTAGACTGTGAGCTTTGCCGGAGCTGATTTATCTTTGATTCCTAATTTATCTTTGTCTTTCTCAGATAATCTTGGGTCTCTAAAAGCTTATTAAAAAAGGGAAAAAAAAACCTGATTTGTAGCAACAGAGGCAACTAGTTGGGGGATAGTTTATTCAGAGATCTGACAGTTGTCTAAAATAACCAAACAAGAACATCAGTCCTACAAAAGCGTATCTGAAATGTGTATGAAAGTCAGAGCAATAGACAGGTTGCAGGGATCTTCGTTCTCAAAGAGCAAAGTTTTTAAAATATTCCTAATTATGGCATTATATTTAATCTTTTTCTTATTCCTAAAATGTAGATATGGTTACTTAAATCACTAATACAAATATAGAAAAGCCAGAAATCATTTTCAAATTCTTGTTTTCTCAGTTCTTTTTCGAGTAACGTTTACAAAACAAAACAAAACAAATTGATTTTAACATTAGGAAGAAAGACACTGATTTTTTTTTTTTTCAAATTTGTGCTATCCAATAGAACTTTGTTTAATGATGGAAATGTTCAATGATCTGCACTGTCCGATATGGTAGCCATAGCCACACGTAGTTGTTGAGCAATAGAAATGTGGCTGGTGTGACTGAGGAACTAAATTTCAAGCTGTTCTTAAATATAATTAAACTATAATAGCCACATGCAACTGTTGGCTCCCATATTGGACAATGTGGCTTCAAAGGATTGACCAAGGAGTATTGAGCTGCGATTTGTGATACCGATTTGGATGGCATCTTATCAATTTTCTTAGTAAATTTGAGGTACTTTAAAATGAACATTTTTAAAAATTATTCTCTAGCAAGTTGTATGCCTGTTAAAGGCTCTCTTGACTTTTGAGCTACTTTTAGTCCTCATATCACCACAAGTTTTTAAAATGCCTATTCTCAATCCTTAAATTGCATTCCGTCCATTTCCTCCATTGTTATAGCTCTTCTTTGATCTTTTAGATAATATGATCTTTGACTTATGTGTATATATACTCATACACAAGTCCATACATATACACACACGTAGATAGCATATAATACATTTGTGAAGATCAGGTGAAATGAGGGATGAGGCTTGTTAAAACTCGAATGTTCCTTTCGTCTGAGCGTTACTATGAATAGAGAATATGAGCAAACAAATTGCCTGTTAAGATGATGTCGCTCCACCCCCTCGGGGAAGGAGAACACCCACATTCATCAAGTCAAACCGGAACCTATCACACCTTTTTCATGTTTCCCTGATTTGACAGAAAACTCATGTTTCTGCCTGAAATATTCTTTTTTTCCTTAGCTGCCAGGATGACCCTTGCAAGAGAGTTTTAAAGCTGCTTTTTCTTCTCTGAAGCCTTTCTGACCTTTTGTCCTCTTCTCCATTTCCTAACCACACTGACCATTTAGTTACCCCTTTCTTTTTAGTGGAGTTGTGTGTGCTCGTGCATGCAGATGTGTAATCCAAGGGTCACGGTATTTGCTTTTGAAGAAATCAATATCATGAAGGTATTAACAAGAGTGAAGGAAGTAATAATTATTGCAGTGGTTACCATTTGTGGGGCACTTAGTAAGGTGCCAGGCATTAACTAAGCACTTTAAATACATTTTCATCTAATTCTTCTAAAGCGTTGTAAAAAAAGTTATGATTATCTCAATTTTATAGGTAAGATAACCCCAACTTAAAGCTGAGTAAGTTGCCCAAGACCACACAGCTAGTCAGTGGCAGAACCAGACTCCAAAGCCCATGATTTTACTGGCTAAAGAATAATTAAGATGTAGAGAGAAAAAAACCCTTATTTCCCCAGAGTAGCATGGTGTGGTGGGAACAGCATTGTATGTGATGTGAAAGAGTTCTTGTTTTCATTTCCCCTTTGCCATTTTCATGGTGGCCTTAAACAAGTGCCTTAGTATCTCTTAAGTCTTTTTCTCCTTCTAATTTCCAATTCCCTCTTTCTACTAATTAATACCTTAGTGACAGACAATGCAGTGTCCTCCATATGTTAATTCTGTACTACTTCCTCCTGTCTTCCCAAAATACCAGACTGTACTATGTAAAGACTTTCTAAACAGAGACACTTTGTTTTTTTCATTAGTTTGGTTTGACAGAGAATGCCGTCAGCTCACCCATAGAGAGTATGTTACAAGGTGCAGCTATTTGCTTTTTTCTTTTTTTTTTTTTAATTAATTTATTTATTTATAGCTGTGTTGGGTCTTCGTTTCTGTGCGAGGGCTTTCTCTAGTTGCGGCGAGCGGGGGCCACTCTTCATTGCGGTGCGCGGGCCTCTCACTATTGCGGCCTCTCTTGTTGCGGAGCACAGGCTCCAGACGCGCAGGCTCAGTAGTTGTGGCTCACGGGCCCAGCTGCTCCGCGGCATGTGGGATCTTCCCAGGCCAGGGCTTGAACCCATGTCCCCTGCATTGGCAGGCAGATTCTCAACCACTGCGCCACCAGGGAAGCCCGCAGCTATTTGCTTTTATCTTTATTTCTAACCTCATTTCTCAGCTCTCACCAAGGTTGTTTATATATTTGAAAAACTGTCCTTTTTTCCTTCTGGCTTTTCTTCACTTTTTTTTTTTTTTTTTTAATTTCACTTTAGTTTTCCCTTTTCACTTAGGACTCCTACTTTTCAAGTCTGTACTATGTTCTTTTAAAGTTACATGACTACCATTTTGCCTATTTAACAATTGTTGAAATTATTAGTGCCAAATATTCCCCCGTTGTGATGGAGGAGGGCCGAAGGATATACATGGAGAATGGATGCTCATTGAGCATGTGGTAGGTGTCAGTTGTCCCATATGTGTTATCTCACTTTACTTTTGTATTGTCAATACAGTAACAATGTGTGGCGAGTAATAAGGTAATATTAGTATTTCCATTTTATGGAAAAGAGGTAATATAACTTGCCCTACTTATATATATATAGCAAATAAGTATAGAGCTTGGGCTTGAGTCAATGTGTAGCTGTGTGTTGGGTAGGGCAGAGGGATAAGAGTAAAAGCACAGGGTTCAGAAACATTTGTAAATTCTTAAAGTATATCTAGTGTTTGTATTTTGTTACATTTTTAAGATTATATCCAACAGAAAGCAAATATCTTAAGTGTTCAGTTTAGAGTTTTGATACTTGTATAGTGTTGTGTAACCAAAGCAAGACGTAGAACACTTGCGTTGCCAAGGAAGCTCCCTCTACCCTTTCCAATGAAATCTTCCTTCGTCTCCTCCATTCGGCTCTTGAACCAGTCCACTGAGCTTTTTATTTTGGATATTTTTTAGTTTTAACATTTCCATTTCTCTTCTTTGTCTTTTATTTCTTTGAGACTTTCTTGGCTGAAGCTTTCTGGTGTGTGTGTGTGTGTATTAATTGCTCATGGAAGCATTTTTTACGTGGCCTGCTTTAAAATCTTTGTCAAATAATACTGAGATCTGTCATCTTGGTGTTGGCATCTATTGATTTGTCTTTTCTCATTCAGTATGAGAACTTCCTGGTTCTTGGTTATGAGTGATTTTTGTTTGTTTCATCAAAACTTGGACATTTTCATTTTATGTTATGGGATGCTGAATCTTAATTAAACCTTCTGTTTTAGCCAGCTTTTTTTTTAATAAATTTATTTATATTTTATTTATTTATTTTTGGCTGCGTTGTGTCTTCGTTGCTGCGGGCGGGCTTTCTCTAGTTGCGGCGAGCGGGGGCTGCTCTTCATTGTGGTGCAAGGGCTTCTTGCGGTGGCTTCTCTTGTTGCGGAGCACGGGCTCTAGGCTCGCGGGCTCAGTAGTTGTGGCGCATGGGCTTAGCTGCTCCACAGCATGTGGGATCTTCCTGGACCAGGGCTCAAACCCGTGTCCCCTGCATTGGCAGGTGGATTCTTAACCACTGCACCACCGGGAAAGCCCTAGCCAGCTTTCTTTAACACCATTCTGGCCAAGTGGAGTTTGAAATCCACGTTCCCCACTCTGAAGTTGCTACCTGGGAGGTGGGGCCTCTTAGTTATTTATCACTGGGAGGTGGTGAAAGTCCTGACTCCCATCAGGCTTCCTCAACATCAGCCCAGGAAGGAGGGGCTGCCTGCTGTGGTGAGGCTGGAAGTCTAGCCTCCCCGCAACTCAAATGACATCTGGCCTCCTTACCAGCTGACAGAGATGAAAGTCTGGGCTGTCTACCTGGCCTTCTATGATGCCACCCCGTTGTGGGATTTGGAGTACCTTATTATAGCCTGGGGAGGGTGGGAGTCTGGGCTCCTCACTCAGCCTTTCATGAAGAAAAAAATCAGAGCAGATCATGTGTTTTATGAAAACTTGGTTCAGTTCATATATATAGATAGAGACGTGTTTGGGCACTGGTTCATAATATGAAATCTGTTTCTTATAGTATCATGGATACAAATATTTTAGTCACCGTTGTAGACCACCTATTTCTTTATCAGTCTGATACCTGAATCCTCTAAAGCTTCATAGAACTTCTGAGTATATCTGCCTTTGTATTCTCTTCACGAAAGAGAAGAGTTAATGTCTGTGTGCCTTAGAGGTTGTCCAGAGCCTTCCCCTACTCTACTGATGGTGAAGTGTGTAAGTTAAGCATTATCTAAACGTCTTCTGTGTTTAGATTGTCTAGTCCAGGTATCATGGGTAGGAAAGGTGAATATCTGCTGTGGTTGTTACCCTTAAGCAGTCTCTGGGAATACTTGAAGGTTCCCTTAAAGTATTTTACAAAGAGGACATCGTCTCTGTAGACACATGAGCTGGAGTGAGTGTGCTTCAGGTGGCTCGGAGCAGGCAGTGTCCCGACACAGCCACACGTGGTCTGAACACCTGGCTGAGACAGAGTCATCCAGGCCCAGCTCTGGCGGCCACACGGTAGCTGTCAAGGCTGCCGTCGGGCCGAATCGTGAGGACAGTAGAGTGTGCGTTGGGGGTCCAACTGTTCACGTTCCGTATTTTTTCCCTCCTTCTCTCCTCATCAGCAGAGTGGCTTCCTCCTCTTGTTAGAATAAGGGATGCGTCTATTACTGGTCCCTTCCAGACTGGCTGGGAATGGGCATGTCCTCTTTTAATGCCTCCGAGTTACCCGTTTGGAAGTTTGTGTTTTACCATGTTCTTTTTTTTTTTTTTTTTTTAAATAAATAAATAAATAAATAAATTTTAAAAAAGATGGCATTGGGATAAATAATAGCAGTCTTTTTTTTTTTTTTTTTTTGGTCTACTGTATGCCAAGTACTTTTTTTTTGAATTTTTGAATTTTATTTTATTTATTTTTTTATACAGGTTCTTATTAGTTATCCATTTTATACATATTAGTGTATATATGTCAGTCCCAATCTCCCAGTTCATCCCACCACCACCCCACCCCCCCGCCACCATGTTCTTTTTGATGGTAAGAAAAAGACTTCAACCTGTATTTACAAATGTTAAGCTTCGACATATATTTGCAGAACCACATTTAGCTGACCAAGGAGAGGTTTGGAAGTCATATTCTGTCTCCTCATAGCCTGACCCAAATGATAAAATCAAACATAATTTAGCTTATTTAAATTGCCTGGGAGTGGGGGAGTGCAGAATAAGTCAGAGGCGAGTTCCTCAAAGATCCATGAGTTCTTCTTTGATGATAAAGTGAAGGGGGCTGGGGTTCTTGGACCGCAGGGTCCTCCAGAACATGGTTCCACTCTACCCTAGGACAGGGCTCACTCAGCAGACTTATTTTTGTAAAGGGCCAGCTAGCAAATATTTTAGTCTCTGCAGACCATATGGTCTCTGTCACCACTACTCACCTCCACCATTGTAGCAAAAGAGTGGTCATAGACAATATATAAATAACATGGCTGTGTTCCAATAAAACTTTATTTATGGACACTGACATTTGAATTTCATCTATTTTTAGGTCACAAAATATTCCTTTAGGTTTTTTCTCAACCATTTAAAAATGTAAAAATTATTCTTGGCTCACAAGGCATATGTAAACAGGTGGGAGGCTGGATTTGGCCCATGGGCTGACATTTGCTCACCCCTGCCGTAGAAGATGTCCACTGGACAGGCTCCTTTGCCCAAATAGACATTGTGCTTCCTGCCCGCTAGCTTAACCCAAGCTTATGTTCCTGAGATATTTCTAGTACATTGCTTTATTTTCATGTTAAAACATTAGTGACCTGACACTCATGAACACATCCTTACTCGTTCACGCAAAAGTTTTTGTGAGTATTCTGGGCACCAAAGGCCCCCAGATGAATTAAGACTTTTGCCCTCAGGTCTTTACAGTGGAAGACCTGGATTGAGTCCACCTATGATGATAATTTTCTTGATAACAATATGCATTCTTAATGTACATCTTCCTTGCTAAGGTGGTATTATACTTAGGTAAGCTTTCTAAGTCATAACGGGAGTTATGAAACCCAGACTGTAATGTTTCGCTAGGATTTCAGTTTTCTTATTTTTCTCCATAAGGAAGACCTAAGCAATCATATGTAACTGGTTAAAATGGAATCATACGTTAGTTTGGAATGGTTCATCTGAATGTTAGAGAACACCTGATTCAAAGTGGCTTAACAACTAAGGGATTATTTCTCTCCCAGAGCCCCAAATCCAGAGGGAGGCAATTACAAACATAGATTGAGTAGCCCAGTGATGGCAGAGCCAGTGTGGCTGTTAGCCTCTTGGCTTTCACTCATGTTTGGAGCCCTATTGTCACAGAAGGTCTATAGCAGCTCTAGATAACACATCAGCATTCAAGGCAGAGAGAGGGAAGGAAGGGTGGTATCAACATCTGTTCTCTCTTGTCAGTTCCAGGACTGTCTTTTTATCCATCTGTTTAGGTCCCATTGGCAGGAACCTGTCAGCAGCCACTTGTAGCTGCAAGGGAGGCTGGAGAATTGAGTTTTGACTTTGTAGACATGCTGTGGGAGGTGGCAAGGAGGAGAGCATTGGGAATGTTTAGCCACCAGAATTGTCTCCTGCAAAGGGTGGGAGGCCTTTTGTGATGCCCGGATTACTTCTAGAGAGTAGAGTTCTGCCGGATTTGAATCCAGAATATAACGAATAAGGCACTTCCCTTACTTAAACAGATATTTGGAGAGTGTCTGCTATGTGAATATTATATATGAGAGATGTACGAAACAAGGGCCATGTCCTCCAGGAACTTTTTCTCTAGCTAGAAGCAAGAAATATACATGAAATGATAAACAATCTATCTCAATTCTAATAGCTAATAATGGGGATTGGAGTATATTTGTGTTATAAGGTCATGTATTCATTTAGCAACATATATGAGGTGCCAAATACGTGCAACTTAGTCTTTGCAGGTACACAGATGAATAACACTGTTTCTGTTCTGCAGAAGGCAGTCAAGTGAAACAGCAGTTCCGGGACAGCTCTGTGGTTCCGTGATGTACCATATCTTTGAATTATCCAATTAGGTTGGAAGCAACTCTTATTTGCTCTTTTGAAAAATAAGATCTAAGCTACTCATAAGAAGGGAATGGCAGTCAGTAGGATTGAATCAGTATCTTTCCATCATACCTCTGCTCATTCTGTAAGCAATGATTCAGCATAACTGTACGTTAGTCATTTGGCTAGGCCCTGGGCTTGTAAAGCTCAATAAGAAGTCACTTGCTTCATGGGGCTCCTAGTTATAGGGTAGGCAGACATGTTAATAAATACTTGCAATGCATGGTGTATACACACACACACACCAGATTTAATAAGAAAAAGAGACATTGTCGACATTGCTTAGGAGTCTATAATGCATACACAATCAGTTAAAGCTTCACAGGGGAAAGAAGAAAGAGCATTTCTTATTTCCGGAAGGGTTATCCATGCAAATAAGGGAAGGGAAGAGTATATTATGGAAAAAGATCAATCCTGGCAAAGCAGAGAAATACAAGACATCTCAGGAGCTGCAAGCAGCGTCTGTGTGTTGGTAGAAATGTAGGGGCAGAAGCCAGAGCAGCGCCACTGGGGGTGTTTGCACAGCATCTCTGTTCACAGTGATGCTGGGAATAAAGGACCATTCAGCTTGAATGAGGCTCTGTCCCTTGTCTCGCTACAGGGAGAGTGTGGCGTGGGTGGGGACTGAAAGGGCTGGGAAGCTGCATGACTTCTTGGCAAGTACGATCCACTTGTTCTTACAAATGAACGTTGCGATGCCAGCACATCCCTCAGCTCTTCTTGAATCATCTTGAGATGAAATGAAGCCTGGCACTTTGGCATAGTCTGTTACTGTGACCTAAGTCCCATCGGAATGGGACCCCTCAGAGGTCAGGGCCAGGAAGGCCCGAGCTCGCTTCCAGCAAGTGAAGCATGTCTTCTGCCAGTCAGGCTGGGGCCCATTTTGGAGAACATGCCCTTTCCAAGAACATTTTAAAGTAATCTGATACCATTGAGCTATTATGATCTATTATATTTTTTTTAAAAAAGAAAGCAAAAAACGTGTTATACCTGAAAATCACAATAAGATGATTGAAAGAAGAATAAAAATACTTTTGGAACTTTCCACTTAACAGAGGCAATAAGGAGGTGAAATGAGAGGGAGTCCATTTTTGGTTTTTTGTTTTAAAATTTTATTGTAGAATATAACAAAATTGATCACTGTAACCATTCTTGAGTGTGTGATTCAGTGGCATTGAATATATTTATATTGTTGTGCAACCATCACCACTATCCATCTCCAGAACTTTTTCATCAACCCAAACTGAAACTCCATACTAAGCAATAAGTCCCCATTCTCCTCTCCTCCAGCCCCTGGTAACCACTGTTCCACTTTGTCTCCATGAATTTGACTGTTCTAAGTACCTCTCATAAGTAGAATCATACAATACTTGTCCTTTTGTGACTGGCTTATTTCAATTTGTATAATGTCTTCAGGGTTCATCCCTACTGTAGCGTGTATCAGAATTTTATTCCTTTTTAATACTGAATAATATTCCGTAGTACATACATACGGCATTTTGTTTATCCATTTATCCATCGATGGACATCTGGGTTCTTTCCACCTTTTGGCTATTGTGAATAATGCTGCTGTAAACATGGATATACAAATATCTGTTCGAGTCCCTACTTCAATTCTTTGGTTGAATTGCTGTATCAAATGGTAATTCTATTTTAATTCTTTTCTTTGAGGAATTCGCCATATGGTTTTCCACAGAAGCTGTCCCATTTTACATTCCCACCAGCAATGCGCAAGGTTTTCAGTTTCTGAGGGAGTGGGTTTTCGCACATGAAAAAAAGACGGTGCCTTCGAATTGGCATCTCAAAACAATGCTAAAACGTGTATTTGCATGAGGAATTTTCTCTAGGTTTTTAAAAGAGCAACATTTATAAAATCTGGTCTTTAACTCCTCATTTTAAGAGCTCACCGTTAGCAACTTTAACATTAAAGCAACAGTGGCAGCCCTTCAGGTAAAGACCACAAGCAGCCTGCAGTGTCAATTCAATAACTAGAAATCCATAGGGCACAAGACTGGTTGGGAAGATCAGGGAAACAAGAAGGTCTCAAAGCTGACCTGTGAGCTGCTGAGCCCATTAAATTGAATAAATAACTTTAGTAAAAACAAGAAAGGGTAGTGATGAGGATAGAGACGAGAAAGCAAATGGAGGCACCTTTTACATGATGAACAAAGAGATGGAGGTCACAGCGTGTAAGAGGCCATTTAAAAGTGGCTTAAAAAAAAAAAAAAGTCGCTTGATTTATAAACATTAGGGACATGAAATGTCAGGGAAAACGAAACAAAGCCTGTCAGAAATGGTTTTAAACAAATAAACCCAAACACAAAAACTGAAATCAACTGCAGGATTTGCAGGCGTGGAGGGAACAGCTGTGGAGGATTAAACTATATGTGTGAAGAACGTGACATGTGTAGAAAGTCAAAATGCCATAACCCACCTCATGTCTATAGAGATCTTCCATTTTGTACACTTAGTATTTACTAGCAGAGAAAAGATACCTTTTGATGTAAGGCATAGTTGTGTAAAGGCAGAATATTGGTGGTTCGTTCAGCAGCTGAACAGATGTTTCTCCAGTGCCTATTATGTGACCACTTCTGGACTGGGCAGTGGAGATGGAGCTGGCAGTTGTGGTCGGTGAAGCAGACAGGTCAATTAGACAGACATCCTCAGACAGGGGATGAAGCACCAGGATGCCAGAAGCTCCTAAAAGGCTTTCTGAAGAAGTCTGAAAAGACACGTGGGCTGAGTAGGAGTTTACTTCCCAAAGAAGGAAGCAAGGTTGAGGTGGAGTAGAACTTCCTTCTAGGAGGAGGGACCAACATGAGCAAAAGTGAGGGAAGTACGAGAGTCTGATGGGTGGGGAGGTGATGGCAGAGGAGAACAGGAGGTGCTGGAAGCTATCAGCAGCTCAGTGATATTCCTAGGCCATGAATTTCAAGGCAGGAAGCAGCTGGGAATCATGCTGGAGTAAGATCAAAGATACACACTTTTTTCTTTTCCTCACTAATCTCTAAATCTGTCCCATGCCCATCCACCACCTCCCGACACAGGCTCACCTCTTTTTAATAATCACAATTTTAGTATGTTTAATTGAAGATTCATTGTAAGTAGGCTGATCTTTGGAGATGGGGAAGCTGATTGGTGTTAACGGTAATTAGCCTCACGCTCTCATAGGTTTTCTTCTTTTTCTACCACTGCCTGAATTGGGCATTGCGGTTGGTTCTCCAGCATCTATTCCACCCCTGCCTTGTTGAGTAACAGCGATCTGGTTTGGGGACTTGACCTTAGCTGAAGGTCAGCTGGTTTAAGGGTAATCCTATCTCTACTGCCAGGGTTTTAGTTCACTAACGGATGTGTGTGATTCACTTTGGGCCAATGAGAAAAGATCCAAGTTTGGAGGAGGATTTGGGGAAGAAAACTATGGTCAGTCAAGCTGTCTCTATTGCTAGATGAGAACCAGAAGCTTGTAGCTCTAGTGCCATGTGGGGACCCAGGCTTAGGATAAAGATGATGTTATGGATAGCAAAATAGAAAGATGAAAAAGAGTCCTTGATGGCACCGTTGAACTTGGAAATCAGCTAACTCAGAACTTTTCCCATTACTGGGCTTCCTCTCCTGAAAGATAATGATTTTCCTTACTGCTTAATCTATTTTGGATTTGTTCATCTGAAACTTGAAATCATCTGCAACCTAAATGATACATGATCTTTGTGGCCTTCAGTAGACACCTGTATGACTTTATGACTATAACCCTTTGAGCCTCATTTCCCTTGTCTGTGAAATGAATATAATTATGTCTCAGAGTTTTTCATGAAGATTATTTGAGACCCACCACAAGTCTGAGGGAAGAGGCATGAACTAATACATGCTGAGTGCCTACGAGGCACCATGAAATAGACTGGTCCTTGTTTTAGGAAGATTAAAGGCTAGAAGAGAAATTCAGATAATTTTGATATAAAATAGTTTAAATAGGGTCACATGCATATGGATCTTTGTACAATATGTTTTTTAAGGTCATTCGTACAATGTTGAATACTTGCCATTCCAGGCACATGACCAAATCTGAAGAGTTGGTATTTAAACCAAAACCTGAAGGATGAGTAGAGGTTAGGTGAAGAATGGGGAAGAACAGTTCAGGCAAAGAAACGTTATATACAAAGTCCAGAGGGGACAGATTATGCACGGCCTTGTTGGCCATGTTAAAGGTTTTTGAATAATCTGGGTGTAAAATGAAGCCATTAGAAAGTTGTTTTTTTTTTTTACTTTTTTATTAAGGAAAATTTCAACATAGACAAAAGTGGAAGAAGTAGTATAATAAATCCCCATGAATCCACCAATTGGCTTCAAGAATTATCAACACGGCCAATCTCATCTCATCTATATCATTATCTTGTTCCCTATCCATTTTTTGTACAGTAGGTCCTTGTTGGCTATTTATTTTAAATAAAGCAGTGTATATATTTCAATCCCAAACTCCCTAACTATCCCTCCCCTCCAGGTAACCATAAGTTCATTCTCTAAGTCTGTGAGTCTGTTTCTGTTTTGTAGCAGAAGTCTCTTGAACTAACCTATACATTTTTAAATGGGATTGCGGGGGTCCAGCGAGGAAGAGCAGTTGGGCTGGTCACATTCTGGGGGAGAGAGGTGAGTAGCTTGGACCAGGGTGATGGCAGTGGAGGTGTGGAGTGAAGTAGGTGGATGGGAGCAGCATTTTGAGTGTAGTGCTTACTGGCTCTGGTGATAGATACAAGGGATGTGGTGACTTATGGAGAGAGTGTGTCAAGGAGGACTCTTCAGTTTCTGTGTGAGTAACTGAAGACAGGAGAAGGTGAATATTTTTTGGTAGAAAAACCAAGCTTCGGTGTGAACATGTTAAGTGTGAGATCTGTGATACACTGACATTGGGATGTTGAGTCACAGTCTTACATCTGAGGCTCATGAGAGAGGTCTCTCTGGGCTGGATTTAAAATTTGAGAGTCATGGTCAGGTTGATTGCATCAGAAGTGCTGGGAATGGATGGGACCTGTTAAGGGAGGAGTGGAGAGTGGGAAAAGAACACCTGACTACTTCTGGGAAGGCTTCCCTCGTCTCTCAGGTGTAAAATATTCTTTCACAAGCCTGATCAAGAGAAAAGAAAGCCCTGGGGTGCTAAGGGAAGAATTTTACAATCCCAGACGTCCTCTAAAGGGGAAGAATGCTGAGAAAGGGGGAGACTGAAGATCCTGGGTAAAAGGAAATTACTGATGAAGTGGAGTCTCGAGGGAGATGGGAGGGGATTGGAGGTTCTGGCCTTAAATCCTCTGAGACCAAAGGGAAGGGGATAAGGATGGAAGTTTAGCTACATTTGAAGGCTTGAGGGTCACAGGGAGATGAGAGAATTCTCCACCAGAGACCTCAAAACACACATACCAGCTATATGTACATACATGTGTGCACATTCACTCACACACACCCATTGGTTCATGGATGTCATCCAGGGGGAATGTATGTTTCCTATAACATTCCCTGCTATTTCTTTGATAGTCATGGGTACACAGGAGGAACTCCTATGTGGAATGAATAAATATACTCAGTATGAGCTTTAGATTTTATTTGTGAGGGTATCTGCGTTAAAGGATGTGGAGAGATAAGGTGAAAATAGGAAGCTATTAGGCTTGGCTCCCTTCAACTCTCCACTCTGACCTTTCCTTCTTTCATGGAGTAGTAGTAACTGTTTTAAAACCACTAGTTCTTTTGTTTCTTGTCTGCCTCTTCTATTGGATTGTGAGTTCTTTGAAGCTAACATCTGTCATATATAAATCCGTGCTTGCAGGACCTGGTCCAGGAACGGCACACAGTAAGTGCTCAGTAAATATTTGTTGAATGACTGCAAGAGGGTGGACTTGAGTGGATGCTTGAAGAATAGAGAAGATTCAGAAATGGGGGGAGGGAATGAGCAGTTTTCCAGATGGAAGCAGAGATACACACTAAACTGCAGGGGTTGAAATGATTGCATGGGTGGAAGGCAGTACCCAAGTTGCCTGATTTGGTGTTGTCATCTGTAATGTGGGGATTAGTTGCTTGCTCAAGGTCAAACAACTTGGAACTGATGGTTCCTGGATTTGTACTCTAGTCTTTCTGACTTCAAAGCTCAGGATTTCCCACCATACCGTGCTCCCTCTTCACCAAATCATTTCCCATAATTATGACCCCCACCTCTCAACTTGGAGATGCCTTGTATCTTCCCACACAGGCCAGATGAAATATTGTCTTTCGCGGACACCTCCTTTATAGGATCTGTTTTCTGAGTTTAGATTTTTTCCTCTTTCCTAGCTCTCCACTGCGGTTTGAACCCACGGGGTATTGATCACCCTGCCCGTGCTGAAGGTATTAAACTGCAAATTGAAGGTGAAGGTGTTGATTCTCACTCTATTAAAAACAAAAATTTCCAGAAGGTGCTTGACCAAAAAGGAACCCCCAAGCGACTGCAGGCAGAAGCCGAGACGGCTAAGGTAGGTAATAATCCAGTAAGTTAAGGAGATTCTGAAGCTGCAGCTTTGCTATTTTGTGGTCCAGCCCCAGATGAGAACCGATGGTGCTTTCGTTAATTAGCGTTGTATCTTCAGTTAAAGAAACACTGCTCCTTGATTGCAGGTAATGAGAAATGAAAATATTGACCGCCTCCCCTTTAGAGTGAAATTGAAACACATTTGTGGTCAGTTTCATCGCATGAGGCTCTGAGGATGGTATAGAATGAGCCACAGGGAAGAGTGCCTTGGAATTAAAGCTGAAAGATTTGTTTGCCAGGCTCAGATTTATCATTTTATGATATTGGACAAGTCCTGTGACTTTTCAAGCCTCAGATTTTTCACCTATAGAATGGGTATCAGAAAAACTCCATCCTCCATTAGGTTGAACAGATGAAATAATATTATGTATGTGGAAGTGTTTTGTAAAAGGCCCAGTTGGCTGCATGAGTATGAGGGGGCTTTTTGCTGACAATCACAATAACAAGTAATATTTTGTTAAATATATACATATATGCCAGGTACTGTTTGAAGGACTCTTGATATACTGGCTTATTGTCTCCCTGTAACAATTCTATGAGGTAGACAATAGTAAACAAGACCCTAATTAATGAAAGGTATAACTGTTTTATTTTGTTGCAGGATACTTTGTTCTTTTAGTCTTTTAGCCTAGATGTTGGTATAAAACACACCTTGGTAAACTGGGAGGATGGATGATTCTTTAGTAAGAGCAGCGTCTTTCAAAGGGTTTCTGCAATGGAACTGGCACTATATGGGTTTTTGTCTGCAGTCAGTAAAGATGCTCTTGTTGGAGGTGTATATTAGTTTGCCCCTTGGAAACTGAGAGGACTAATCTTCGTGTGGTTATTTGATTTCTCCCTCGTGCATTTCCTTCAAAGGAATTTCCTTTCAAATGTTGGTTGAGTGGATGAATATGTGCATGCCTTGGAAAGCAAACGTTGCAATCATCCAAGAAAAACCTTAAGTAGAAAGGTCACTTGGCTGTCATACAATAACCACCGCTCCCCCCAAAAAAATGCCTTCCAAAATCAGATGTGAATTTTTCTTCTTTATCTATAGTTTTGAATAATTACCATGGCTGCTTCCCTTCTTTAGTGTGGATAATTAAAAACTGATGACATAACGAGTGTCTGTGTGTCTATGTTGTAGGGAGTGGGGAATGATTAGCAAGGAAGATATTGCAGATATTTTGCACTAGATATTGTAGCTGAGAGAAATTGCACCTTATAGGAAACTGGTTGATTATTGAGGTTTGGTCTGTAAGAGGAGTTGGGAGTAAGTGAGCCCTATTATGGCATCTAAATCCGATCAGCCAGTGGTGCCATCTTGAAAGAGTGAGAAAAAAATGTCTTAAGGGTCTTCTTTAACTAGGAAGATAAATGGTTTGTCTGAGTAGGATCTTTTCAAAGAGATGCTTAAAATATTAAAAATTAGAGTGGAGAAAAAGAAAACAAGTTATTGACATTTGCCTGATTTAATTCACCTTTCAACATGTCCAGATTCTCTTTTATTTGCACAACAGATTGGTGATATAAGAAGTTTGATTCAAACCTGATAGGATTTGATAACTTCTGAATTATTTGGAATGTGTGCAGTTGTAGTAAACCCTGAATTTTCATGTCAGTAGCACCTGCCTTTGCCTCTAGATCACCTTACGTTTGCTTTGCTGAAAACCTACTTCACTGAGAATGTAGTTGTCCATAATGAACCTTTCCTCAGGAATAGCCTACAGCTGGAAACCACACTCATCTGAGTTTGTCCAGATCACCTACAATGAAACCGCCAAACAGGGTTGAGAGGGGATTCTGAATGTCTTCACATTGACATGTTTAGGAGTGAACAGACGAGGAGCTCTTGTTACAAAGTACTTATTTTTTCATGCAGGACTTGATGACAATGGTGGTTGCTGCTGGGGGGACAAAATAAAAAGAGCTTGATTACTGCAGACCTGCAGTGTCACATACCCTGGAGATTCTGAGCCACAGACAATGTGAACATATTCTGTGCATGTACAGACACATTGAAATGTGCCCTCCTGTTGCACTTAGAGGGTTATTGCAGCTGTGAGTCATCCTTTTTCCTTGGGTAAATAATTGAATCTCTGGTAACTTGACCTACTCTAAACTTACCGTAAAAAACCTCTGGCTAGAAATGCATGCACTTAAAGCCACTCAGTAGTGTAAGTTGGTACAGATTTTCTGGAGGACAGTCTGATAGAGTTATCAACATTTTAAATGTGTATAAGTTTTGAGCCAGTAATTCCCTCTCTCGGAACTTGTCCTAAGGAAATAATCATCCAGATGTGCAAAGATGGCTGTAGGAGAATGGTCACTCTAGCAATGTTTATAATATGAAAACAATGTCCTTTCATAGGACATGGGCTCAAGAAACTGTGTTAGTGGAATGGAATAGAGTTCTCCCTTTATAAGGGTGAGGGAGACCTATGTGTATTTATCTTAGTCTATTCAGGCTGCTATAACAATACCTTAAACTAGGTGACTTATAAACAATGGAAATTTATTTCTCACAGTTATGAAGGCTGGGAAGCTCAGGATCAAGGTGCCACCAGATTGAGTATCTGATGAGAGCTTGCTTCCTGGTTCATAGACAGTCATCATCACACTGTGTCCTCACATGGTGGAAAGGGACCAGGAATCTCTCTGGAGTCTCTTTTACAAGGGCACTAATCCCATTCATGAGGGCTCCACCCTCATCACCTAAAGGGACCTCCCAAAGGCCCCTCCTTCTAACACTATCACATTGGGGGTTAGGTTTCAGCATGTGAGTTTTAGGGAGACACAGACCTTCAGTCTATAGCAGTGTTTATGTGGGAAAATGAGTATGCTGCTATTTTAGAGTGGGGAGAGGAGGGAGAAGGGCAAGTTACTGCACACAGTGTAAAACGTTCCCATTTTCGTAAAAATATCTTTTCTCTGTAAAAAGGCATCACCGAGTCTGAAAGAGTTCATTCCACAGTTTGAGCAGCAGTTTACATCTGGAGCTGAGATTATGGGGAAAACTTTCTTTTTCTGCACTTGAGTTTTTTTGGTTTTTTTTAAAGATATGTACCCTTCCAAGCATATTTATTTTAAAGCCCTTTTCAGATTGCCCCATTAACTTAAGCAGCTCATCCAGGACTTTTCCTGTTTGTTGAGTCTGTATTCTTCCTTTGAGGGTGCTATCTTTCCTCCCGTGGCTCCTAATTCTTGCTGGTTATTTGCCAAGGGGGAGTTATCTCGGGGACTATGCATGCCTTGGGTTGTGGAGGCCATTTGGTGAGGTGCTTTTGTAGTCTTTGTGCTGCTGAAGCAAGCACTGATGAGGTGCTTTTGTGTTTGTCTCTTCCTGAACTTTCTGGGATGTAACAGCTTTGACCAGGTGTTTAATTATGTTTCAATTTGATGTTCTCTTTGCTGACTGACTACACAAATCAAGTCCCCCCAGATGTGCTCTCCCATCTGCAGGCTTCCCGCAGGAACCTGGTTCTAGCACGCTATCACGCCTGTGGGTTCTGCCACTTTTGGTCTGGCCAAGTTGGGCTTTGAAACCAATCCCTCTTCCAGATCTCCAGCAGGCATACTGTGCTTCAATCCTCCTCATTGCTGTGGGCTCCTGGCACCTAGAGATGTCTCTTTGGCCTTATATAAATTTAAAAATATATTTTCTAATATCTTTAAGTTTTTAGAGCCAGAGAGGGGATTGTATAGCACAAGTTTAATCTACTGTCTTGACCCTGAAATTTACATTGCTTTCATAGTTAAAAAATATCTCTATCGCTACATATCTTTGGAAAAATCATCCTTTTTGTTTCTTTATCTTAAATGTGATTTGGCACCCTTGGTCCCAGTTACTCTAAAGACTAGGGCCCTGATTCCAGAAAGAGGTTATCGGTGCTATGAGTTGCCGTCAGCTCTTATAGACAAAATAGAAATCAATAGAGAACCAAGCTCACTTTGTTTTTTTGGTTTGTTTTTTTTTTTTTTTTTTTTTTTTTTTTTGCTGCACCGCATGGCATGAGGGATCTTAGTTCCCCAACCAGGGATCGAACCCGTGTCCCCCCTGCAGTGGAAGTACAGAGTCTCAACCACTGGACCGCCAGGGAGCTGGACCCCCGAGCTCACTTTTAAGCCTTATTATTAGGTAGCATAGAGTCTACTTGGAAAAAAAAAAAAAGGAAGAAACAGATCCAATTGAATTGTGGATTTGCAAAAGCGATTTACCATTGGGAGTGCTAAATGCTGGTGAGGACTTAGGAATTCAGAGAGTATGCATGCCCTACCACAGCTGCAGTTATAAGTTCAAAATGCAAAAACATGTTGACTTAGCTTTACAGGTGGATACCAGGCAAGAGATAGTACATATAGCATTTCCTCTCATCGGGAGG
The DNA here is from genome assembly GCF_965194825.1 of Balaenoptera physalus. NCBI lineage: Eukaryota > Metazoa > Chordata > Mammalia > Artiodactyla > Balaenopteridae > Balaenoptera > Balaenoptera physalus. The sequence continues at coordinate 65,641,048 of NC_138895.1, read as the reverse complement.
GCCAGAAGGTATGAAGGTACACAGCTGCTTCTGTTCCTTCACCCACACAGGGGTACCTACAACTGCCACAGATGAGAGCCAAGGTGAGGATGAGTTTCCTTGACTCAGAGAAGGCACAGCCTCTTTTTCCCACCATTCTTTTTACCATTCTAGTCATGTGGGCCCAAGGCCATCTCACAGGTCCTGTAGACCAGGTGTGGTCCACATAGCAGTTTTCAAGGAAGCAGCGCTGTGAGCCCCTGGGGTCCTTCCCAGACAGGCCTGAGGTTAATGAACCCTTCCTTCCAGAGCAGTAGGCATGGGGCTGCCAGAGGGTAGGTACTCCAGGAGAGGAAGAAATGCACCTATGCTGTGAAATACGGGTAACATTCAAATATGCAGTAGTGAGAATGGAAGGCGTCCTTAGCAATGGTGTGACCACAGACATCTTCAGGTGCTCTCGGCAACAGTCTCCTTGAGTCCAGGTTTGTGTTGCGGAAGATGAGGTTGGAACAGTAGGTTGGGGCCCAGTCGTATGGGATTTGAATGCTAGGAGCGTAGATTTATTTTCTATCTGCACCATCCAATATGGTAGCCACTAGCCATGTGTGGCTATTAAATCCATTAAAAATGAATAAAATGAAAAATTGTTTCCTTGGTCACACCAGCAAAATTTCAAGTGTTCTGCATGTGTCTAGGGATTACTGTCTTGGAAAGCACAGACATAGAACATCACAGAAAGTTCTGTTGGACAGGCTGCTCTGGTTTGTGGAAGCCATTGAAGTTTTCTGGGTATAGGAGTGAGTAAGATGAAAAGATGGAATTGTGTGATCTGACCCTTGTCCTTGGGCCTGGGGGGACATGTGCTTCAATCATGAGAAAAATGTGGAAAGGGGAGTCTGTTTTGAAAGTGATATCCCTAAATGCTCTGATGGTTGGAATTTGAGTTTCCATGGCAACTCGGGCTATGGAATAAGATCAGCCCATCAGCAAACAGTATCCTGGCTGTTCACCTTGGAATTCTGGAATGTGTCCTCACAAGTGGCCTAAATACAGCATTGGGAAACTAGAAACTTCACTTCTAGACTTGCTTTTCTAGGTGCTTATGAGGAAACTTACCCTGTGTTTTCATGCCTATGAAATAAGGGTTTCATAAGGTTAATCTTTATTTTTTCTTGCCAGCAATGTTAATTCACCAGAGCCTGTAGAGTGGTGAATCAGAGTAATGATCAAGAGTCTTGGTGGCTTTTTGTGTGTCCCTCTTATATGTGTCACTGCCCCCTTTTTATTTATAAAATCTCTGTTTTGCAGCTGAGAAAACAAAGAATTTGAATGGCTTGCCAAAACTTAGTTTCTGGCTAAAAATTGGAGGAAGATGAAATTCACATCTAAGTACAATGACCCTGAAACCATGATTTTTTTTTCACTCCTTTAACATTAAATGTACAAATGATTTATTTATTTGAAAAGAAAATATAATCTGATATACTGAGAATCTGGCCAACTAGGTGAAAGAAGAGGTTAAAACGCTGCCTGTATTCTTCCTTTCTTGGATAGAAACACAGCAGATCTTTATTGCTGTATTACATAAGGGAGAAGCAGCGCCAGCATCCAAAACAGTGAATAATTGCCTGCATTTGGCTTTGGGATGCATTCTGTGAATCTTTGGCAGCAGATAGCCTTTTCTCATTAGGCTAATATTAGATTTAGTTTGTGTTTCTTTGGCATTGAGTTAAAAGGAGCTGGCCTGGAATTTTGTGTTGGAGGCAGGAGGAGGAGAAAGCCTGGTGCTTTGGGTAAGTCACAGGTGGATAAATGAGAGTTGACTGGAGGGCCGCTGGTGGACGTTTGTAAGAGTGGGCAGGAAGCAGTAATCTGGGATTGAAATGGAAAGTTCAAAGAATTTTGACTTGGGTTAAAGATGAAGGGTGGATTGTACTTAACCTTGATCAAATTACATGGCTCAGCTGTCTCTGAGAAGGTCTGTAGCAATTTGGGGATAGAATGATCTAATTCTTGGCTCTCTGTATTTCTTGGCTTGGGGATCAAGAGTGTCTCCAAAAGAAGCTGCCAACCCAATATAATGTCACCAATGATAGGAAAGGACATAATGCATGGGAAACATAATGAGCACATCCTTAGTTAAGAATTGTCAGGGGTCAGAACAAGAGACAAGCCAGAATGACTTCATGCTATGTGAGTTCAGCTCCCCTCAACCCACCCCATATATGCACTGGGCACTTGGAAAGAAAGAAACTACAGTTAACCCATATTTGAAAAGGTAAGCATTTATTACCAAAGTGTTGAGCTCTGAAAAGTGTAACAGTAGAGCATGTATTTGAGCCACCGTTTCATGGTACAATCAACCAAGAAGGAACCTTAGGGAACATCTGACTACCTGATTTATTTCATAGGTGAGGATGAGAATATATGGCTTCTCCAAAATCTTGAAGCTAGTAGTGGCATAGCCTAGCCTAAAACATAGTAATTCTGACCCATGGCCACTGCTTTCCACTCTGTTGTGCTGACAAATCTTATACAAAACAAGTGTCTGCGGCCATTTGGTTAATATTCCTTTTCTTGTGTACCAGGACTGTAGTACGTGCCGTTTGAAGATGCAAAATGGAAAGTTGCATCAGGGGAGGTGGAACCCCTATCAGTGGGTGGATCAGAGCCCAGTTACAATTCCATCGACAGTTTTGACACAGAGAAGATAGGCCTCTGGAAGAAGGCATTTGAGTTCTAAGTGTGGCTTGTCTGGTAGCACTCTGCCCAAATGCTTTTCTCTTCCAGCCTGAAATGCTGGAGATCAATATGTAAACCTTTCAACCATGGCAGCAGTTAGAATCATAACAGTCAGAACTGATTGAGAGATTTTAGAATTGTATGCATCTATATAAAGGCAAGGGTATAATTTGTACCTAAGAAAGAGACAGACATAGGTGGCACACAGGACAGCAGTGAGCTTCTTCTGTAGTTGTGTTGAAAAGACTCCCAGTCCTTGATGGGTGATGCTGGAAAAGCCGAGGGGTATCTACAAGCCCTGGTGAACTCAGCTGAGTGAAGAACTCAAGAAGCAGATAAAGTAGAACTTGAGAGAGAAGCTTGAGGCCGAGTAAGATGAACAGCAGAAGGTGGTGGAAGAAAGCAGGGTTGGGCCTTTGCTCACACAGCTAGAAGGCTGATGCTAGCTCCTGGTGAGGGGCACTGTCGTTCAACAGGCACACACCATCTCTGAGCATATAGTGTCACCCTCTTTCTCTCTACATACACACCAGATGCTAAAACGTTTTATAAAATCCATATTATTAAGATTTTTAAGTGTATCTTTGCTTTCCCTGGTATCCTATGTCATAGTTGCTGTTGAACTATGAAGACTTGGACTCAGGTGACCATTTAGAACAGGGGTGTGCAAACTTTTGCTGTCAAGGGCCAGATAGTAAATGGCTCTGCGTGGTGGATGTTGCAGTCCCCACGTGACTTTGAGGAAGTGGATGCATTTCACTGAGACGCTTGCAGGGGGACCTGTGGTTTAGATGCACATCTTCACTGCTCCACATTGGCTCGGCTGTGCCTCAGCCGATGGGAGGAGCTGGGCGGCTCAGCTTTTGCCCCTGCACACCCAGCATTCTGGAGCAATGTTGGGGGAGGGTGAGAGGTGGACAGGGTACTTGGAATCATTTTTTTAAAACACCTTGCTTTCTCTTCTTTCTTCTCTATAAATATACAAATGGCTACTGCTTATGTTCTATTTGGATATAAACTGCCAAAAGTTAATAGTTGTGAAGGGAAAAAAACATGGTGATAAGTAATACAGCGTTTTAAACTGCCCTGGCATCACTCATACCTTGAGAAAAAGAGAGTATTCCATTATGTAAAAAAAAAAAAAAACATGCGAATTGCACAGCCAGTTCTGTTGTTTAGAGATCGATTATTCATCAGCACGTCGTGTTCAGTCATTCTACCCCCACTGCGTATTCTGAAGTCCACACGTGTTCCACCTCCACTGCCATCACCCGGGTCGACCTCATCATCTCTTAACTGGCTTCCACTTCACTCCTGCCCTCCTGTGATCCGTTCCCCACACGGTGGTCTTGAATCAAAGGATACCGCTCACCAGCTTAGCGTCCTTAATGGTTTTTCCTAGCACTTAAAGTAAAAATCCAGACTCATTCCCACGGTAGGAACCCAAGATACTTGGGCCGTGCTTGACCTCCCTAATCCCACCTCACATCAGGCTTTCCTCTGGTTGTCTGAGCTCCAGACATACCTGTCTTTCTGTTTCTCGAATATACCAAGGTCATGCTCTCTTGAGCGCATTCATACTTGCCATCCAGTCTGCCTGTATTTGCCCCGTTGATCATTGCACCACTGGTTCCTTATCACGTACGTCTCAGTCAGATGTCCCTCTGCAGAGAAACCTGACCACTCCAGTCACACTGTCTGACATCACTGTTCGTCCTCCATAGAGCTTCTTCCTGTCTGAAATCATCCTATTTATTTTCTGTGTCTCCAGTAAAATGTAGACTTCTTGAGAGCAGTGATCTTGACTATCTTGTTCACTGCTACAGCATCAGTGCCTGCTACAGGGTGCAGCCCATCATAAAGAATACACTTTTGATTTGATAAATGAAATTAGTTGATGTGACCCAGAAGTCCCTTGCCTCTGGGTCTTCCTTTCTTTTGCCTCATAGCTATTTCATTATCTTTAACCTCTCTACAAGCAAGCAGGAGGATACATCTTGCTGGATCCCATAACAATTAATGGCAGGGAATGCTTTTCTGGAAGGTGGGTGCAAGTGGAACATTGTCCACAGGATGAGCAAGGGATACTTCCATAGCTACTCCAATACCCTTCATCCTCAAAGTCTAGGTTGTCCCTTAGACTAGGCAAATACCTGTTTGTAGTCTGTGGTAGGCATTCCAAACTTCACTTAGGCCAAGAGTCTCCAACCTGCAGATGAGGACCAGTGATCTCTCTGCTATCTCCAGGGTTAGCCAAGATTTCAGATGGCGAGGTTCCTTTACCCCTACCCATAGCTCTTCACCATCCTCAGTGTAAGCATCAGCTGACTCCCCTGATTTCTGTCCCATTTCCTTGAAGTCAAAACTTGAAGGTAATAGAAAGCAGCAGCTTCTCCTTAAATGACCAGGAACTCCTGACTTAAATTGAAAATCAGACCACCAGGTACCAAGCAACACCTAAAACATTATTGCCAGGGATTTATGAATTAGAAATAGTTTTCAAATGTTGCTTTCACATGTGACCATACATCTCTACTAATAGTCTGCTTGAGCTGCTGTAACAAAATTCCATAGATTAGGTAGCTTCTATAATAGACATGTGTTTCTCACAGTTCTGGAGGCTGGGGAGTCCAAGATCAAGGTACCAGCCAATTTGGTTCCTGACTTGCTGATGGAAACCTTCTGCCTGTGTCCTCACATGGTGGAGAGAAAGTGAGCTCTAGTCTCTCTTCCCCTTCTTAAAAGGACACTCCTCCTATCATGGGGCCACCCCCTCATGACCTTATCTAAATCTAAGCATCTCCCAAAGGCCCTATCTCCACATACCACCACATTGAGGGTTAGGGCTTCAACATACGAATTTGGGAGGGGCCACAAACATTTGGTCCAGAATATATACCAAATATGCATTTTGGCCAAATGGCTGAGTGTTCAGTCACTATTTGGCTGAAGTGGAATATTATCATCATAGAAGGAATGTCTATCATACAAGGATAAACCTGAAATATTAGGAAGAATACCTATTTATTACAGTTAAAGTTAAAGTTATACCAAGCAGATTTTTTTTAAAAATTGGCATGTAGTGCAGTGTAATAATTCCTCAGAGCCGTCGGCTCCTGTGGTTTTTATATTGCACATTTATGATACTGAAAATATACCCTTTCAACTGAGGTCAGTGAAGGAGCAACATACATTCTGGTCCAGCTCTGCCACTACAGGGTCGTGCTAATGGTGATATTCCCAAGTCATTAAGCCTTCATCCTCTCTGATGATAACTGACCGAAATAAAGACTTCAACTCTTGGACTTGCCATCTTAGTTGAAGCTCATGAGGCAGTTTCATTGAAACAATCCCATAAACTAAAGCTTTGGGCTGTATTTTTATTTTATAAGTTTATTTATTTTTGACTGCATTGGGTCTTCATTGCTGCGCACGGGCTTTCTCTAGTTGTGGCGAGCGGGGGCTACTCTTTGTTGCAGTAAGCATGCTTCTCATTGTGGTGGCTTCTCTTGCTGCCGAGCACGGGCTCGAGGTGCGCAGGCTTCAGTAGTTCTGGCACACAGGCTCAGTAGTTGTGGTGCACGGGCTTAGTTGCTCCGCGGCATGTGGGATCTTCCCAGACCAGGGCTCGAACCTGCGTCCCCTGCATTGGCAGGCAGATTCTTAACCACTGTGCCACCAGCGAAATCCCTGGGCTGTATTTAAAGAAGATGCTTTTTAAAAATTCTCAAGATCAAGCTGAATTTTGCTGCCATCCCTGTGGTTTTCTTTCTTCAAAGACGTTTTCACAATATTCATTGTAAAACATGGTTTTCAGTTCAGCCAGAATGATCTTGTGAACGTGCCCGTCAGATCAAGTTGTTCCTTTGCTCAGACTCCTCTCATCTCTCACCATTTTCCTCAAATTAAAAGCCAGAGTCCTTTGGTGCCCTCCCAGGCCCAGCATGAGCTGTTCCCTGGCAAGTCACTCGTGTCATCTGCTGCTATACTCTTCCATGTTCAGGCTGCTCCTGGATTAAACCAGATATCTTCCCACCTCAGAGCCCTTGTACTGCCTGTTCCCTCTGCCTGCGATGTCTTTTTCTCAGGATGCACAAGGCTCACTCCTTCATCTTCTTCAAATCTTCGCTCACACATAACCTCAGTGAGGTTTACTGGGCTGTTGTATCAATAATTAAATAATGACCTGTTTCCCGGTGCCTCTGATCCCCGGCTCTTTTGTTATTCCCACTCTACCCATCACTTTCTAAAACAGTGTATCATCTCCTTATCTATTACGTGTATTATTATTTTATGTCATCCATCTGAGTGTAAACTATGTGAGGGCAGGGACCTGATTTGTTTTTTGATCTATCCCTAAGACTACTAACCATACTTGGCACTTCATAGGGGCACAATTATTTGTTGTTTAAATGAATTCTTGTAATCAATGTGCATTTAATGTTCACCTGGCTGATAAACTTTTAATATAAAAACAAACCAGGAGATTTTCAAGTTACATGTAAAACACCTACTTTTATTGGAAAGGGAATTTTCACATAGCACTAGTAAGCCTGAAGAAACATCCCTATCTGTGTTACTAGCAGTACTATGATGATCAGATGTGTAAGTAACCTACGTGATCAAATGATCATTAATTGTGCACAAGGTCAAGGTTGCCAAAAATAGAGCTGAAATGGCATTTGGCTACTTGGCCTGCCAAAAACCAAGGCTGAAGCCAAATCCTAATAGAATTTTGGCCAAATGCCACAACCAAAGCTGAACTCCATTGCCTCCCTGTTCTTTATGTAATTAAGCAGCTTAGCTCCTAAATGCTCTCATGTCTGACTTGCCCATTGTGTCATCTGGTTTGGGGGAGAAATCTGATACCAGCCTTTTCTCCTGTTGTACTAAATAGACAAAAAGGGGTTAACGCTATACATGCCTGGATAGTAGTAACTTCTTGGAGGTAGCCAGAACTGTAACAAACAAACAGGAGAGAGAAAGGCATCAAAGCTTGGATTTGTTATCAGGCAGAACGTTTTTATAGAGGATATGCACTTTCACGATTTTGATTGCTCCTTACATAACAGTAAAGAACATAGACTCTGGGACCTAGTGTGCAGTCCCTATTCTACCCTGCTACGTGCTAGCTGTATAACCTGAGGCTAATTTCGTATCCTTCCTCTGTCTCAGTGTCTTCATCTGTAGGGGTAATCATAGTATCTACCTCATTGGGTGGTTGGTAGTATCATTGGAATTTATATATAAAGTGCTCAAAACGACTCCTGGCATATAGTAAGCATGCTGTTAAGTTTGCTACTGTCATTGTTCTTAATATCATCATTATTGTCAGAAAATAGTTTGGCAAGATGGATTAGAGAAAATGCTTTTTTTTTTTTTTCCAGCAGAGGTTTCGAATTGGCTGCCTGCAGCCATATTGGGTCTACCAACACGTTTTGTTTGCCCACACGAACTTAAGTTTTAAATGAATTCTTCAGCAGTGGAAAACCCCTGAAGTTCTTCATTTAAATGCTTCAGATTTCCCACTTCACTTGAAAATTTTTTAAAAATCTGGAAATGATAAGCCTAAATTGGTACCAGCTGGAGTTGTCAGCAGCTGCCCCTTTTAGACGAGCAGTCTCTCCACTTTGGTTCGGTCTATGCCTGGCCCTCTTCACTCATGATGTTTCCTGCTAGGCTTCTATAGGGAGTTTAGTTTGTGACCTTCAGGGTACAGGATGCTGACATAGTATAAAAAGTATAGTTAACCCTCTCTTATTTAGTGAGAATGGCTTTTATCTCCTTAAAATGCACATATCATTCAACATTCAAAGTATCTATTAGAGCTCTTATTCTGGTGATACCTATATTGAATAAGACAGAAGTAGAAACTGGGTCTCAAATATGTGCTATGATACAAGTTCTAATATATATTTGGAAGGAAACCAACCACAGTCTGAGAAACTGAGGTAGAAAATAAAGTTGGAGTAGAGGATTGGGGAGGGAAGGAAAAAAGGGAGGGAAGGTTGCTTTCTGAAATGAAATCTACATGTTGGAAAGGAGCAGCCTTGCCAAAAGATGGGACAGCTTGTGCAAGGACCCTGAAGTAGAGAAGAATGTCTCCTGCTGAGGAATGGATAGAGACCAATGTGGCAGGTGTACAAATGGCTCAAGATGATATCGGAGAGATCCTGTGGTTTTGCATGAATTTTATACTTAGTTCAATAGAGAAATCCATGGAAGGTTTCAGATAGGGGAAGGGCTTACAAAGAGAAGATCCTAGCTGCTTCTCAGAGGGTTTGTTTGATGCGAGCAGGAGGAGAAACAGGGAGACTAGGAAGTGGATACTGCAGTTGATGGATGTGAGAGATGGTGTCTTGGGCCAGGGTGATACCAGTAGAAGTGGAGAGAAGTGGGCAAACTTGAAGTTTATTTTGAAGACAGAAGTGGTAAGATGTGATTAGGTGTAACCCAGGAGGCAAAGGGGGGAATCGAGGATGACTCCGAAGTCCCTGGTTTGAGCAGATACCTGGACATTGGTGTTATTTAGTAAGATGGAGAAAAATGGCAAGGAGGGGAGGATGTTAAAAGGGGAAGATTTGAGGTGAAATCAGAAGTTTCATTTTGACCATATTTTATGACTTTTGAGTTACATCCCAGAGAAGGTGTCAGGTAAGCCATTAAACTTTCAAACCCAGGTTTCCAAGGGAGGTCTCGGCTACAGCTATAGATCAGCGGTCACATCTGTCACACTGTGGTGTGTACCTGTGTGTGTGTGTGTGTTGGTGGGGGGGGAGGGTTTACCAAATATGTAGAAACCAAAGGATTTTTTCGTTGGTCCTTACCTCTAGGAGGTTGTATCTCTGGTTTCCCTGCCTCTGCTGCTGCTGCTACTACTTTGATTGTTATCCTTGCCATGTTATCATTGAACTTTGAGCCTAAGTACTAGGCTGTTCAGTTTGGAGGGTAATGACATAGCATGAAAGCACTTGGGTAGAAATAGCTCATCTTAACTTTTTTCTTTTCAGCCTCATTTTTTTTTTACCCCCACCCCCACCCCGCCCTACAACTGACAATCATATTTGCCTACTGTTAACTGTTTTACACATTTGGTGAAAAGAGGCCAGTGCATTGCATGGCCATTTGGGAAAGGGGAGGAGTAGGGTTGTTGGGATGAGTAGCTGATAGTTTTTAAGCTTTGAAGCCTTATTAACTTTCTGAAGGGATATGAGGGTGTCTCTGCTGTCTATTAGTGCTGTCATCATAGTTGTCCCTTGTGTTCACTAGCATCCACTTCTCTCCTCCTGGGCTCCTGGAAGACTGCACTTCCCAATCTCCCAGAATGCCTAGTTCTAGATGGTGGCCTGCGAGAGAAACACGCTGCCCTAACGGGCTGGGGCAGCAAAAACCCTGGTGCAAACTTCCAGCTCCCTCTTCCCTTTTGGGGAGTGTGATGGCCACATGCTCAGATGGCAGAGCACAGAGTCAAAGGAACTTTGATCACCAAGTCACAGCGTAGAGGACAATTGCCCAGGAGCTGACTTGGCGCTGACTTTGTATAAGCAAGAAATAAACTTTCATTATGTCCGAAGAGTGTGAGGAATGTTTGTTACTGCAGCATAAGCTTAGCCTAATCAGTTTAATCCAGGTGGCATCTGGGAACCCTGCAGTAATGTTTGCCCAAAACCTAAGCTCCTCACAGGCAGGCATCTTGTTGAACTTCAAGCCAAGTGCAACCCCTGACAAAGACAGGTGTGCTTAACTAATACTCAGTATCAATCATGACTTTTCTTCTCAACAGATGGAGATTATCAGTGCCCTTTTCATTCTGAACTACTGAACTAAAATTAAACTGCTATTTGAAGATTTTAAAGCTTTTTCCCTGGGGTCCCAGCAATTGTTACCAATGTCAGGACATTATAGTGCCCCGTTTTGTGTTTGTCTGTAATTGACAGCAGTTAGCCTCTGATCCCATCTCATTTTGATGCTGTGATTTCCTTTAGCTCATGTTTTTTTCTAGAATGTATCACTAAGTGCTCAGTACTTGTAACCGGCCTACATTATTGGGTTTAATTTAGAGACGAAGGTTGTTTTCTCCATTGTTATTTGTGTGTGTGCCTCTGTGTGTGTGTATGTGGTTTCATCCGCCTAAGCAATTATTTAGTTTTGGAGATGCTGACCTCTTTTTCCTTCCAGAATGCAATATGGGTTGTGTCTCTTACCACTTACACATCGACTTTAAGACACAAGTGCTTCTCCATGAATGACTCTTCTCCCTCTTAGGCTTACTTGGCTAATATTTATCAGTAACATCTGGGGTTTAGCACAGTGAAGTTATTTACAGCAGTGCATATTAGTGCACTTCTCTGAGTCATGGCAGTTGCTAGTCAACTCTGCCATTTTGTTGAGGATGGTCCCCAGTGGAATCCCAAGATTTGCAGCTTTTTCTCAGGAAGCAGAAGGCTTGTGTGCCTTGATGGAAAATCCAGAAAACATAGGGAGAAGGAGTGGTCATAATAAGCATGGACGTTAGGAATCATCCAGCCTTCTCGTTTTACTGGTGAGAAAATTGATGGGCAAAGAAGAGGGATGCTCCAGAGAAGACACACAGACGGCCAAGAAGCACATGAAAAGCTGCTCAGCGTCACTAATCAGTAGAGAAATGCAAGTCAAAACTACAGTGAGGTACCACCTCACGCCGGTTAGAATGGGCGTCATCAGAAAATCTACAAACAACAAATGCTGGAGAGGGTGTGGAGAAAAGGGAACCCTCTTGCACTGTTGGTGGGAATGTAAACTGGTACAGCCACTATGGAGAACAGTATGGAGGTTCCTTACAAAACTAAAAATAGAACTACCATACGACCCAGCAATCCCACTACTGGGCATATACCCAGAGAAAACCATAATTCAAAAAGACACATGCACCCCAATGTTCATTGCAGCACTATTTACAATAGCCAGGTCATGGAAGCAACCTAAATGCCCATCGACATACGAATGGATAAACAAGATGTGGTACATATATACAATGGACTATTACTCAGCCATAAAAAGGAACAGAATTGGGCCATTTGTAGAGACATGGATGGACCTAGAGTCTGTCATACAGAGTGAAGTAAGTCAGAAAGAGAAAAACAAATATCGTATATTAACGCATATATATGGAATCTAGAACAATGGTACAGATGAACCGGTTTGCAAGGCAGAAATAGACACAGATGTAGAGAACAAACGTATGGACACCAAGGGGGGAAAGGGGGGGGCGGTGTGTGTGGCGGTGGTGGTGGTGGGATGAACTGGGAGACGGGGATTGACATGTATACACTAATAGGTATAAAGTAGATAACTAATAAGAACCTGCTGTATAAATAAATTAATTAAATTTAAAAAAAAAGAGGGATGACTTGCAGAAGCCTGCAAACAGTAAGTTATAGAGATGCAAGTAGGAGTCAGATCTTTTGCACCCAATGAAGAAAATGTTTAATCCAAATGTTTATGGGAAAGAAGCTTTCTTTGTTCACAGATCATTTTTAGATTTTATTTCAGGGAAGAAAAATATGAGAAAGTTCGAGTTGTAGAGGGGTTGGTTATTTTCATCATTTTAAGGGTTTCTCCACTTTCTTCCTGGAGAGGATCTCCTTGGAGCCATCCCTTGGTTAGAGCAGGGCGGGAAATTGCCTTCAGCTTTATGCTCTGGGCTTGGATGGTGATGGCTGCTAATGAGAATGGAATGAAATTTGCAGCAACATGGATGGACTTGGAGGGTATTATGCTAAGTGAAATAAGCAGACAGAGAAAGACAAATACTGTATGTTATCACTTATATGTGGAATCTAAAAAATAAAACAAGCTAGTGAATATATATAACAAAAATGAAAAAGACTCATAGAAACCACAGTCTAGTTGTTACCAGGAGAGGGGCAAAATAGAGGTAGGGGATTAAGAGGTACAAACTACTATGTATAAAATGAACTACAAAGATAAATTGTACAGCACAGAGAATATAGCCAGTACTTTATAATAACCATAAATGGAGTATAATCTTTAAAAATCGTGAATCATTATGTTGTACACCTGAAACTTATGTAATATTGTAAATCAATATGCCTCAATAAAAATTTTTAATAATAAAATAATTTTTAAAAGGGAATAGCAACTCCGGCTGCTGTTTTAAAATGATACCTAGGCTCCTGCATGCATTTCTACTCTTTTAAAAAATATATGTAATATTTGATAAATATACAATAGCATATAAAGTATATATGTGTGAATAATAGTAAATTTAGCACTGGTGAATCCACCACCAAACTTATGAAAGTCTGCTCACTTTAAACTTAGTCTCTTTAAACCCTTGAGTTCTCTGGAAGTGACTGGCTTCCTTAGCTATATCCTTTTTTATTTTTATTTTTTGGTATTTTCACCTTCTATAAAATATTACTGACTAATCATATATAGCAGTGTCCTCTATAAAACAACCACGATTACACCAATCTTTTTTATTTTTACTTTTTAACTTTATCCCTCAAATACAGTGATTTCCAAAATTGTCATCAGCCCTTTTCTGGTTTTCATACCATTTCCCTCTTGGCAGTGTCTGTGCAGATGACTGTCAGGCCTGATCTGCAGGCCTGACTTCTCTCCTGAGGCCGCTTCCTTCATTTTCAGGTGCCTGGTGGACAGTTCCCCTGGGACCTACTGTAATTACATCAAAAGGAACATAACAGAGGAAACGCTGCATCCCTTCTTTGGCAACTTGTAAGCCTTTGACATAAAAATCAAGGAGGAAAAATCTAATGTATATTATATTAGATGGCAGTCAAGCCCTTTCTCATCTGCCTTGTAATTTTTAAGGAAGGTATTTCTTTTTAGAAATGCTGCATACCTACATTACTTAACATTACTTTTCTAAATCATCTTTTATACTTGATTCCTGAGTATCAATTTCGATATTTGTAGACTGAGTAGGAATTTATGCTTAATATTTTATAACTTTCTGAACAAAATTTATTAATCAGATAGTCCCATGAACCATAAACTTTAATACACCAGTTTATTTTTACTTCCAGTCGAGTTGAGAGTTGTAATTTAACATTTGGCTTCTTTTATTAAAGAAGGCAGTTTTAAGATGGTTATTATAATCCCAGAGTTAAAGTTTGAGATATTTATAAATGGTTTTAATTCCTATTTTAAATTAATCCTACAGAGGAACAAGGTAGATATAACTTAAAATATAGAAATTTGCTTTTTCTAACAATTTGTTCTTACCAAATGGATGAATAAAAGGTTTTATTTGCTATGCATTATCAAAAGTTTAACTTTTCTTAAAATTGGGCCTTAAATCTCACTGTTTCATCAAATGTGTTCTTAAATTTTCACTTTTAGTCTAGTTGCTTCTATTTTTGTCCCTGGGGTAGGTTTTGTGGGGTCTGATGCTTAGATAGTTTGGGAACTTTCGCTATAAAATTTCAAATATAAAAATTCATAGAGTATGATTATCATTTTAGAATAGTAAATCACAGAAAGTACAAATTTGACAGAGCTGACAGATATCACAAACATCACAAAATCTAGAAAAATAAGTTTTTATTAACTGATATATAATACTTTTTTTCCCTTTATATATTGACTGCTTGTTCATTGACTGCCTCTCCCTAAAACATTGATTTTGTAATATTTTCTATAGCAAGAATAGAAAAATAATTCAATATTTCCTCTAGTATGTTTGACCAAAATTTCTTGGTATTTCGGATATTGGAATTGGTATCATGTGACCTGTCATACAAACATACTTACTGGTTGTAGTAATACTACAGGTTTGAGCCCTAAGACAGGAATCATGATAAAATCTATTTCCTAAGATTCCTCCAAACAAGAAAAAAAAATAAGGTCTAATTATGTCATATTGTCAAGTCTGTTACCCAGGTCTCTTTTGACTTGGTGTCTATGAGAGCTAGATTCTCAGCTTTCAGCTTTCCATGTCTAAAAAGTGGAAGAATTTTCTAAAGACTAGCATCCTGCTAGGAAGGGGCCTGGAAGCCCTTCATTACATTTCAAAGCTTGCTGCTTCTACTTCGTGTACTTCCGGTTCCAAATGACTTGAGTCCATGCAAGTGAGAGGGTAGTAGAAGTATTCTTAGAAGTCATTCTACACTGAGACAGCTAGTAATAACTTAGCTATACCTGGAATCACGTTAACCATGTAATACCGTATAGACGGTATAAATACCTCTTACTAAACCCAAACTTAAGTTCGTTCTGCCTCAACTTCTTCTTAGCTGGGTCCCCAAAATGTCTGTGGATTTTCTAACACGCCCAACATGAGGATGATGTGACAGAGGGGAGTGAGAGTAGAAAGAGCCAATTATCTTAAGTGACCATGGAAGAGGTACTTTACCTTAGCAAATTTCACAAATTGTAACAGGATATATGCTCATGTGATTCCACAGGTGAGGCCCTGAGCAAATGAGGGGATGCTTCCCCCAGCTTGAGTTGCGGTATGTTGACCCCTATTCCACCGTAAATACATAGGATGATTGTTAAAAAGCACTAACTTTCTGAATAGTATCTAGTTTAATTCACAGTTGATGACGTGGCATTAGTTTATATGATCACTTGAGGTTTTATTCAATTTGTGTTTTAAAATAAAAATGTATTATTTATTGGAGCCCTCTCTCAACAAAGAGCACATAATCAATTTAAAATGGAATTTTAAAAAAATGGAATTTAAAAACCCCACTAGATTTACTTTACAGAAATTTACTTGATATTAAAAGGCATGGTTTTGTGTATTTATTCAGTGAGTATGACACACTAGAATCGCTATGTGTGTTACGTTACTTGGATGCAAAGAAAGGGAGAGGAGAGAATGTTTTTAATTACACCAAACACTTATATAGCACTTATCATGTGCCAGGTGCTGCTTGAAGTGCGTTTCTTGTGTCACCACTTCTAGTTCTAGCAGAATTGCATGGTAGATAAACTGAGACCCCTCCCATTACAAATATCAAGAAATGCTAGATGAAATATAACAAAAATCCTAATCAATGCCTGGCAGAGCTTCTAAGCAGGGTGGAGGAAATCACCAGCTGCTAGAAACAAGAAGGGGACTAAAAACCAGGAGGTGAGAATCTGGGCGGGGGGGGGTCACTGTGATGCCCTTGGTTGAAGGTTGACACTTGGGTTTTAAAACTCATGGAGTTAAGAAGTGAGAGAGTCGGAACTGCTCCCCCCACATAGAATAAGAACGCTGAAAAGGCTGTGTTCTCTGAGCAAGGATGGTCTCAAGAGTCTTCCCACTAGTACAAGAAAGCAAAAGGAAGTGTATCTGTCTTCAGCTGGGTTCTGGTTAGGGAAAGAAGAGTCTTCCTAGAAAAACTTGAATTTATGTACCTGACTTCCTGTGAATTTGGAATTTATATTTGTAATTCCCATGTGTTCCAGGAGCTGAAAGCTGAGAAATTAATTCCCAAATTAGTTTTGTGCCAGTAATAGCCTTGGGACAAGTCCCAGAACCAAAATCTACTCTGGAGGGAGTTTTTGAGATATTAGGGAATCAATAAATAAGTCTCCTCCCAACTATAATTTAGTTGGGACCCAACTAAATTATAGTCAGGCAGATGTCAATTGGAAATTCACCTCTGTTCCTGACACATCTGGTTGGATAGCGTGCAGTATGAGCTTGCTAGTACTTCACTCTCAAACCTGATCAACTTGTTCATTGAGTCTTAGCTCAGTTTCACAATTGCTGATCACCCACATGGAACAGACCATTTACAGCAATCTCCCCAAAGATTGTGTGTGGTCTAGCAGTCATCCTTGTCACCATATAATGATAGAAGGAACAATTCACTAGGAGTATGGAAGTTGCATGCACCTAATAAAATAGCCTCAAAATAGATAAATAAATTGGAGAAATTGACAAATTCACAGTCATAGAAGGAAGTTTTAACTTTTCTTAGTAATTGAGACCCTAGATGGACCAGTATTAGAAAGGATATAGAAAATATGAACAACCCAGTAAAGAATCTTGATGCAGTAGAGTTAGAAGCTTGGACTAACAAGGAATACACATTCTATTTGTACATACAAGCCAGTAAGCTACAGCTGACAAAATTAAAGGTGCACATGCTATAACAGAGATTACGTCTTACATCCTTGTATAGAAACTGATTTGTGAAAGGACATTTACATAAATGTTAATTACAGGATTATTTATAATACAAAAAATAAGAACCTAAATAATCAGAAGACCAGCTAAATGAATTGTTCATACGAGGAATACTAAACATAATTTAAAATGATTGGACTGGAGTTATCTGACTCAAAATGCGTAGGTCTCATAAATGTGAGTAGCAATCAAATTGTAGAATAATATATGCAGCATGATGACATCAATATTAAGTTTAAAAATGTAAAAAATGTATTTGTGGGTACATAAATAATTGCCAACTGGTAAATGACATGTATACATACTGGAGGAAGCAAGGGGAGGGGAACAGGTTTCACAAAGGTGCTTTCGACCTTGAAATTTTTTGTTGTTAAAAACGATTTAAAAAAAAAAAAACAATTCTAGAAGACTATGCTTAGGGGTATGGGAGTGACATTTTCAAAGGGAGGAATGTTGGATCTTTGAAAATATTAAAAAATCATACTCTCAATGGAATTGTTTCCCCGTTAAATCTTTAACATTTCCCTATAAGGTGATTGGTAGGTAGATTTCTATTCCCCCCATTTTAAAGATAAGAATACTGATGAGGCCCAAGAGTGAGGACCCCAAATCTGAATTTTATACCTTTGGCTCAGTGCTCTGTCCATAATTATTTTACTCTGACATTTTCTAGTTCCCCATTCTCAGGATGTGATTTCATCATTTTTTTTTCTAAGCCTCTTTAGTAGAACGTAACTAATGACTAGGTACTCACTAGAAATCACCAAATATCAAGGATTGGTAATTGTGCCCCCAAAATCATTTACAAATCACTTTAATATGTAGTGAGTTGACACAACACTTAAGGATCCAGTCATACCCATTGCCCAATTTCATGTTGCAGTGAGAAGGGGGCTGCATTGGTTGTGGCCAAGCTAATTACCATATAATAAACATTTTCTTATGGTTTGTTTCTCTGTTCAGGAAATGTAATGGTAAGCATATAACAGAGCTGGTTTGCAGTTCATTGGCACAATATGTTATTTAGTCGGATGGGAGAGATGTACAGTGTGCTGATTTGCAGGGTAGAAGAGACGGCTTATTTAAATTTTATGATATTAATATTTTTGAATATTGGTTGTAGAATTCATTAAGTTGTTTGATTCATTAAGAAAAGCCTTTATATCTAGTGTCCCTATGGTAGTGTGGAGGAAGACGTTTGTTGTTGTATGTCTATAATGCAAAGAGATGCACTAGAAGAAACCCAGCTGGCTTCATTGGAACTGGGGCGGGGGAATGAAGAGGAGGAATACTGTTGTTTTAGGGAAATGTTTTAGAAAATTTAGTATATTTGTTTTCTGGCACCCACTCAAAGAGAGAGAAATACTGTAAGCAAACTGTGAAACTTGGGTAAGAATGTCTTAGTTGTTTCATTAGTGATTTAAACAAAACTAAGAATGGAAATCAAGTGTAAAGATAACATCAGGAAAGGAATTCTTCAGTGTGTGCCCTGAGAAAGTTGTAATTGAAACTAATTTATCATTAATTGATTTGTGTACTTGGTGGGTTGTGTATTTTGCTTTATTCTCACATTTGCCGTGTTAACAAACAATGGATGACTGTCGGCTCTTTTGCAGTTGTTGAATTAGTGATTACTTTTTTACCCAAATCCCTGATTGGTCCACTTTAGATTTGAGTCTTCCTCTTGCAAATGCACAGACATGGAAAATATGGTGTATTAGAGTTCTCTGGACAGAACCAATAGGTTATATAGCTACAGATCCATCCTCCCTCACATCTTCTGCTTCCTACCTACCTTGGCATCTGCCTGCCTACCCACCTACACATGTAGAGACTGATTGGTTAAGGAAATCACTCATGATTGTGGGGCCTGACAAGTTCAAAATCCACAGGGCAGGTGGCAGGCTGGAAACTCAGGCAGGGTTTATGTATTGCAGTTTTGAGGCAGTATTTCTTCTTCTTTGGGAAACCTCAGTCTTTGCTCTTAGAGCCTTCAATCGATTGGATGAGGCCCACCTACATCAAGGAGAGTATATTAGGGTTCTCCAGAGAAACAAAACAGATAGGTCGGTTGTGTGTGTGTGTATACATATACATACATATATGTGTGTATTCACATGACTGATATAAGGAATCAGCTCACACGATTATGGAGGGTGAGAAGTCACCAAATACCTGTAGTCGGCAAACTGGAGACCCAAGAGAGCTGATGGTATAGTTCCAGTCCAAAAGCTGGTGAGCTCAACACCCAAGAAGAGCCAGTGTTTCAGTTTGAGTCTAAAGGCAGGAAAAGACTGATGTCCCAGCTCAAAGCAGTCAGGTGGAAAAGGTTCCTTTTTACTCATGAGAGGGTCAGCTTTATTGTTCTACTCAGGCCTTCAGTTGATGCAACTAATTGCTTACATTAGGGAGGACAGTCTGCTTTACTCAGGTCTACTGACTCAAATGTTAATCTCATCAAAAACACCCTCACAGGGCTTTCCTGATGGCACAGTGGTTAATAATCCGCCTGCCAATGCAGGGAACACGGGTTCGAGCCCTGGTCCGGGAAGATGCCACGTGCCACGGAGCAACTAAGTCCATGCGCCACAACTACTGAGCCTGTGCTCTAGAGCCCGTGAGCCACAACTACTGAGCCCGCGTGCCACAACTACTGAAGCCCGTGCGCCTGGAGCCCGTGCTCCGCAACAAGAGAAGCCACCTCAATGAGAAGCCCGTGCACCACAACGAAGAGTAGCCCCTGCTCGCCGCAACTAGAGAAAGCCCATGCATAGCCACGAAGACCCAACGCAGCCAAAAATAAATACATACATTAAAAAAAAAAATGCCCTCACAGAAACAACTGGAATAATATTTGACCAAATATCTGGGCACCCGTGACTCAGTCAAGTTGACACATGAAACTAACCATTATATATGTTGTATTTTTTTTTTTCGTTGTTAAGGTACTGGGACCACATTGTAAGTTATTAGGATACTAGGAAGGAAAAAAACAATGTATCCATTATCCCACTAGAACTTTTCTTTCAGTCTTTTTAGTAAAAGGGTATGTTTTAAAGTATTTTGAAAATATTTGTGAAAATACTTCGGATGTTTGAAAGCTCTTATCTCTTTCGCATATTTGTCCCAGTTATTGGAGCAGAAAGACTAAAATAGGCCCTGGGGCCCTGGATCCTTGTCCAAACTCTGCCACTCGCTGACTTCATCAGTTGAGAAAGAAAGAGAAATCCTCCTGAGCCTCAGTTTCCTTATCTGTTTATGAATTGTTTGGGCTTGGAATCTCTAGTGACATTTTCAGCTTGAATATTTTATTAATCCAGGATTTCTTGCAGGGGTGTACCTGACGCACTCTGTTGCTGCATGCTCGAGGATCAGGGGTGGTGTACAGATGAACAATGCTCAGTTTAATAATTCAATATTTTATTGTGTGTTTGAACAAAATAGGATTTGCACCCAAAATCATGGTTTCCTGATTATTGTTGCTTAGGACAAGGTGAAAACTAACGAAGGCAATCATTTCAGTGAAAAATATTAAGAAAATACATGTTTTAGACTTACATGGGAAAACATTAGAAATGCTCCAAGCTTTGGCCATATACAATATACTGTATTAATCTATGAATCTAAGTTGATGCGCTATCATGATGATGCTTTTCATAAGACCCAGAAAGACCACAGTTCTCATGGCAGAAAGCAGTGTAGATGGTTGTTTAACACTTTGCTCCACCTGCATGAGTATAACCTGCTGAGTACTGCGCCAGGTGCAAGGATCCTTGGGCGAGTGGATGAGGCTTTGGCCCTTGGTAGCTTATAATCTAGTGGGGTGTCAGGAGTGTCAATGAGTCATTGTAACCCCATATCATGTCTGCAGTAGTGAAAGTAGGTACTAGGGACCAGGTTTGGGATAACAGAGGAAAGAGACCACCTCTGCCATGGGAACACCAGGGAAAGCCTCACTGCAGTCCTTGTCAACCTGACTGACAAATTGGGGATGGGCATTTCAGGCACAGGCAATAGGCTGTCTAGAGCAGGGGTCCCCAACCCCTGGCCTGTTAGGATCCGGACCCAGTAGGGGGTGAGCAGCGAGCTAGCGAGTGGCTGCCTGAAGCATCCCACCGGCCCTTCCGTGGAAAATTGTCTTCCGTGAAACCGGTCCCTGATGCCGAAAAGGTTGAGGACCGCTGGTCTAGAGGCTTTCAGCAGATTCTTGGGTGTTTTCTGAAACATAGTTTCACATAGAAAGCGCCTGGAGAAAATACGTTCTGGAATATTTGCTGTCTCTACACTTTCCTGTTACCTGGCTCAGGGCTTCTATTTTTTTTTTTTTTTTTTTTCTTTTTTAAACTCCTGAACGAGTCCTAAGTAAAAATCTGCATATCCTATAAACATTTTTTTTCAATATGGCTTTTGCCATTTTAAAAAAGTCATAGAGAAGAAAAATGATTTTCAGTGATCTGGGATGAGGGAAAACGTTGTATCCCTAATAAAATGCCTGAGTTTGCTTTTGTGTTCGCCGGGAGCCTACTGTAAAGCAAACCGATGTGGCCTTCTGTTCTGTTCCGGGCGCCAAGAGCTTGCTGGGCTGGGTTCCCACTGAGTCTGTGTAATGCATTCCTTCTGTCCCATCCCATATTGCAGAGCTGCTAAAGCTGATGACATCACCTTGGATGATAAAGCCATTCCCAAATGGGTTATGAGTTGAGCTGCCTAAATGGAGAGATTGGGTTGGGGGTGCAGAGGGGCTTGCCACTTAGTCCAACATTCTAATTTCATTTGCCTTCTTAAAAAAAAAAAAAAAATGCCCTCTGTAGAAATAGGAAAGATTACACATTTAAATTTGAAGTATTTTATAGCGCTAATTTATTGCTCCATTGCTGCCTGGGCCGCAAGCAGATCTGTTCATCTGTTCCCTTGACAGCCTGCTGACTTAAGTCTGCTTTCCCTCCCAGTGGGCCTCCTCTGGACACCTTGGGAGCTGATGGGAATCATATGGACAAAGTAGGTGTGGGCTGCTGGGAAGAATTGTTTGATGCACTGTTATTTTGGTTGAGAATTTTTCCCGTCGGGGCTGGGATTTACAGAAACCTTTCTCCCTCCCAGCCCTTGTTTTGATAGCTCAGTGCTACTCATCACTGTTAAACTCTCACCTTAAATGTTACTTGGCCCAGGAGCCTTCCCTGAGCACCAAAGGCATGGGTGAGTCCCTTTGTCTTCGGCTCTCACCCCACTGTGTGCTTCCGATCTCATCACACTTGCCAAGCAAAGTGGGCCCCAGCGGGCTAATGCCCTCAAAACTGTGTGTCGTGACCTGGAGGGGGTAGTGAGGAGTTTTATAGTAATGGTTCAAAGAGGGTGTGATCAGCTCGTGGACAGTCGTCTGATTGGTTGGTGGTGAGGGAGTCAGCATCATCAGCCTTCTGGTTCCAGCTGGTCTGGGGTCTACGTGCTTGTGGGCACCATACCTTTAACTTCTTCCACCTGGTGGGGTCTCCAGTATCTGCAAAACAGCTCAAAGATATTGTTATGTATATCCCTTGAGGGAGACAGGACCCTGCCCCAAGGCTGCACTATTGTTTCTTTTGACTGTTTCTCCCTTTTCTCCACATGCCCTCCCTTCCCTAATTAGCAACTGTTTGAAGCTGCCCTTTGGAACTCAGGGAAGGTCATGGAGGCTGAATGAAGCTTACTTCCTGTAATCAAGAAATGGGGGACACAGAAAAGCTTTTGTGTCCAGGAGCCCCACAGGGTTCTGCTCAATATGAAAATAATGGTGTGTCAAGATTTGTAGGACAGAGAGTATGAGTATGGGGTCTAGAGGAAGTGGTAGATACCATAATCCAGGGTATGCACAATACCTGTGCGTTATTTAGAATTGTCTGGGCTGCTTATTTAAAAGTGTGTATGTGTGTCCATTTGTATATGTGTGCACGTGTGTGTGTATTTATATGGTTTAGAGCTTCATCCCAGTCAAGTATTTTATATCCGTATTGACTAGGTTTTGGGCATCTACATTTTATCAGTTGCTCTAGGGAGGTCTGTCATGGCTAGCATGAAACGATTTCAGAACCAAGGCCCTCATTCAGCTCCTGTTGGCTTTCATTCTACTTCTGGTCCCCACTCTGCCTTTTTCTGTTTTCTTTCTTCATTCCTTCTCTTCATTATATATGGAAGCATCTAGCACAATACCTGGCACAAAGCATGTTCTCAGTAAATCTAACCTCTTTCCCCATCCTTTCTCCTTAATATTTCCAAAATGAGTGAGTGACTAGAATGTGTAGGGGGCACTGTTGTGGGATGTGTTGAGGAAGCGGTGAAGTAGTCAGGTGCAAGCTACTGACTGACTTTTGTCCATGTTATTAGCCTGGAAGGAGGATTGGGGAGGAGGGCAAATAGCTCTGCTTGTGTGGTCTTGGCTGTCTATCACGTTGTCCTTGTCTCCTAGGTACTCTGTAGAGGACATCAAGTACTTGAATTTCAATGTGGTTTTTCATGGCGTGTGGCCTGGGGTGAAATCTCCAGAGCAACTCTCTACACTCTTCGACTGACTTTCAGTCCTGACCAATATAAACATCATATGCTTGGAAAACCCAAAGTAGAGGAAGCCCTTGTGATTTGCTTGTTCTTAGTTATAAGTAAGTGTCACTATTACCCAGAAACCCTGGAGACAGGTGCCTCTGGTGTGCTCTCCCCCATGCCCAAGCTACTGCTGCTTTTGGCTCTACAGTGCATTCTTTGATCCTTCACCACCCTTTCCTGAAGGTTTTTGTGGAAGACTGCATTCCTAAACCAAAGCCTCAAAGAGAGGAAAGGATTCCTCTTAATTTCTGGCTTCTCTTAGGTCCTCCCACCCTTAGAACTAATCTGTCTCTGGTCAAACATACCTTTAAACTTTGTATAGCTAATATCTTCCACCTAAAATATTGTCTAACTATGAAAGTGAAATGTGACCTATTTTTGTGCCGCCACACGTCTAGCACATAACTGATGATTAAATGAGAATATATGACTGGGGAAAAGTGGGGATGAGCATTGCCATTTGGAGAATAACCAGTGGACTAGCTTGGGTCATGGAGGGTTTCCATCTTGGGGAGATGGGAAGGGTGGGTTGGAAACAGATGGTAAAAGACCTCAGATATCGGACCCAAGAGCTTGTAGGTAGATGGGGCCCCAGAGGATTTTTCTGAACAGGAGACTGATGGAATAAAGATTCATTTAGCCCCATTGGTTTGAAATGGGGGAGATGCTGGCAGTAAAGTGATGAAAGAGGATTATGAAGACCATTCTAGAAATTGATGAGTGCCTCAAATTTGGAATGTGGTCAGAAGGGATAGAAAGTGACGAATGGATGCAAAAATATCTTATGGGGAACAGTCTTTATTGTTGAGGGATATGCAGCCAAGATCCCTGAGGTTTCCACCATGAACTGAAATCGGGGCATGGAAAAGGGAAGCTGGCCAAGGGAGAAGGTGTTATTGTTTGTTCCCTTTAGGGTTTGACATGAAGGTAACTCTTCTTTTTTTTTTTTTGGCATCTCATTTTATTTATTTTTATTTTTTTATACAACAGGTTCTAATTACTTATCTATTTTATACATATTAGTGTATATATGTCAAGCCCAATCTCCCAGTTCATCCCACCACCACCCCCACTGCTTTCCCCCCCTACATTTGTTCTCTACATCTGTGTCTCTATTTCTGCCTTGTAAACTGGTTCATCTGTACCGTTTTTTCTAGATTCCACATATATGTGTTAATATACGGTATTTGTTTTTCTCTTTCTGACTTACTTCACTCTGTATGACAGTCTCTAGGTCCATCCATGTCTCTACAAATGACCCAATTTCGTTCCTTTTTATGGCTGAGTAATATTCCATTGTATATATGTACCACATCTTCTTTATCCATTCATCTGTCGATGGACAGTTAGGTTGCTTCCATGACCTGGCTATTGTAAATAGCACTGTGGTGAACATTGGGGTGCCTGTGTCTTTTTGAATTATGGTTTTCTCTGGGTATATGCCCAGTAGTGGGTTGCTGGGTTATATGGTAATTCTGATTGCTGGGTCATATGTTAATTCTCTTTTTCATTTTTTAAGGAAGAAGGTAACTCTTCTAAAGGGAGCTGTTCAGCTGATAATTAGAGACTTGAAATGGGAGACCAGGAGAGGGATCAGTGACAGAGATGAGGGATTTGGAAGTTATACACATAGAGGTAGAGTTGGTGTCATGAGTGTGAAGAGGTAGTGAGCTTAGGATTAAATGCATAGACTCTGGGAATGCCCAAAGCAGGGGACAAGCTTTTTTTTGGTGTTTTTTTGTTTTGTGTGTGTGTGTGTGTGTGTGTGTGTGTTTGCTAGGCCTACAAGGACTGCCCTTTTTTCTTTTTTTTTTTAAATTAATTTATTTTTGGCTGCATTGGGTCTTTGTTGCTGCACGCAGGCTTTCTCTAGTTGTGGCGTGCGGGGGCTACTCTTCGTTGTGGCGCACGGGCTTCTCGTTGCGGTGGCTTCCCTTGTTGCGGAGCATGGGCTGTAGGTCCATGGGCTTCAGTAGTTGTGGCACATGGGCTTAGTTGCTCCGTGGCATGTGGGATCTTCCCAGACCAGGGCTTGAACCCATGTCCCCTGCATTGGCATGAGGATTCTTAACCACTGTGCCACCAGGAGAGTCCCTTTTTTTTTTCTTTTTTCTTCATTCTTAGGCTGTTTGTTTTTTAATTGATGTAACAACGATTTATAACATAAGTTTCATGTGTACAGCGTTATATTTTTACTTCTGTATACACTTCAGCATTCTCACCATCAAAGTGAGCCCAATTTACTGGTTAATTCTTCTTTTTTCTCTTTTCCTTTCTTTCATCTGCCTTCCCTCTTTAAAATATAAAATGTGTTTTATATGATCTACAGCATTGTGTAAATCTAAGGTGTACCATGTGACGATTTGATATATGTATGTGTATATCATAAAATCATTACCACACTAAGATTAGTTAACACATCCATCACCTCGCATAGTTAACTTTGTTTTTTTCCTTTGGTGTGTGGTGAGAACATTTAAGATCTATTCTCTTAACAACTTTCATGTGTATCATACAATGCCTTTTCCCCAGATTTATTAAGATATAATTGGCATATAGTATTGTGTAAGTTTAAGATGTACAACATATTCATTTGGTGCATTTATATATTGTAAAATGCTTATCACCTTAGGGTTAGCTAACACCTTCCATCACACCCCATAATTACTATTTGTGTGTGTGTGTGGGGGGGGTGAGAACATTTAAGAGCTGCTCTCATAGCAACTTTCAAGTATGTTCCCTCTAATCACCAAGCTGTGCATTAGATCCCCAGAACTTACTTACCTTCTAGCTACAGTCACCATGCTGTATAGTACATTGCCTTCTCTCTTTTCTTCCCTTCCTTTTTCTTTTTCCCTCCCTCCCTCCTTCACCTCTTCCATTCCTTTTTTTCTCTTTACTTTGTCTTCCTTTTCCCTAATCTTGTGCAAAGATGCCTGGGTGTTTAGACGTAGGCTAGGGACAATCTTGGATGCAAGAGAGGAGTATAGGCAGGAAGGAAAACACAGACAACCTTGGGAAAGCCATGGTTCTGTTTTATATGTTATGCACAAGACTACTTTGTCCCTCAAGGGCAAATTACTCCTCATAATAGAAATAAAATTCATTTTGTTAAATGGGAATTACAGGCAACCTATCATACCTAAATGTGTATAGGCTTGGAAATTAACTTGCACTTGGATCTTTAAGTAACCTCATAAAAGTGATTGCCATAAAATTGCCTTTCTTTGTTCTCTGGTTTTTTAATTCTGGAAGACTTGGGACATTCCCCGGTATTTCCATACAGTGATGTTGGAAGTTGAAATCAAAGTGCTGCCTCCTTCTCCAAATGCCCTTTGAACCATAGTTCCCTAGAAACCAGAACTTTAAAAGGTATATCTAAAAGTGTACTCTTTTTTCAGTACAGTATTTTAAGTACTAATTCATATTTGTAGCAAATGTTATCATTTCAGGGATATTTTAATTTATATTTAAAACATTTAGTTGTTCATAAAGCAATTTAATTTTTAAAACAAATACTGTTTGGAAAATTAATGGCAATAGATGTACCTCTTTTCCTACTGAGAATGAGATGATCTAATCATCCTTACGGATCTCAAAGAAAATATCTTTTTGGTAGAGCATTTTCTTGCTATTGTCTGGAAGTCCCTAATACTTTTATCCATGCAGCCAGAGTAACCTGTTTCTCACTAACTTAATAGTTCTCTCATCCTTACGTGGGGTAAAATGGACTGCCCCTTTGCAGTGGACATAGGCCCACCCTCTAGCATTGCCTGCTCACCTTCACTTTCTTTGATTTATTGCAAATGAGATATTTGACACACTCATCTTCAAAAAAAAAAAAATACTCAAAATCATGAGTTAACACCTTTATCAACTTGGTCAATTAGTACATTTGTGTATTTTGCATATGTCTGGCAGTTTCAGTTGCTGAAATGTGTGTGTGTTTAGTCATGGGGAAATTACAAAACAACATAAAATATTTAACATATGGAATTTGTCTAAAGAAATTGACAATCTAGTTGCCTGGTGATTTATAGCTTAGAACAGCAAACTGTTACCCACAGGCCAAATCCTGCCTTCTCCCACTGCCTATCTTTTTTTAATTTTTATTTTATACTGGATTGTAGTTGATTAACAATGTTGTGTTAGTTTCAGGCGTACGACAAAGTGATTCAGTGATACATACACATGTATGTATTGTTTTTCAATTGCACTGCCTATTTTGTAAATAAAGTTTTATTGGAACACAGCCACACACTGTCATTTACATGTTGTCTGTGATTGCTTTCACACTACAATAGCAGATATGAGTAGTTTTGACAGATTCTGTGGCCTGTAAAACCTAAAATACTTATCAGGTCCTTTACAGCTGAGGTTCGCTTGACCCCAAGCTTAAAAGCACTTAAATACAAGTCAGTGATGCCCAAAGACTTGCCTAAGCAAGGTCTCATGGAGAGGCATTTTCAGATTGGCTACAGATTCATATAAAACATTATATACCTACTTGGAAGAGGGCAAACCAGGAAGACATAAACTGAGATGACTTTGGACAATTAGAGTCCTAGTTTGTTCATCAGCAAAGTGAGCTTAATAGCTCTCTACTTCCCTGGGTCATAGGATTTAATGAAATCACACACATACACGTGTTTCTCTGGGTTGGCTTCCTACTCTGGGAAAGACAGGTTCTTGTAGCTCCAGGCTTACAGGATTCTGTTAGTTGAGATGTAAGAAAACCCCTGTTCTATCATCTCAACCTCTCTAGTTACTTGCCCACCTCTGGACCAGTCACTGGCCTACCAGGGTGCTATGGCCTGAGGGAGAAGCATTTCCCATGAGAAAGGAATGCAACCGAAAAGTACCATGTTAACTGCATTGTCTTTACATTTGTTAGACCTCATTCTTTGGCTTTACCCAAGCTTTGCGTGTATTCTGGGTTGAGATAAATATTTTCAACAGCTAAGGCCTAGTGCACACATGGACACTTGACTACGTGGCCAGTTGCGGTGGTGCAGGCTTAAGGAACAGAAAGGCTCCTTTCTGCAGCACCAGCAGTAGCAACTACAGTGGTTTGTTGAGCAACTATGATATGTTTAGAATTCTGTGAATGGGACAGTCTTTGTGATTCTTTCCATCTACCTTGACAAACAGTAGGGATGATTTTCACATAACTAACAGATCTCTGTGTACATCCCTGGGGTTATGCACAATCCCCTGAATGCTGGCTTTATCAGAGTTCTCTCCCACAAGAAAGCATGTGGGAAGGCAAGTGGAGCTGACTTTATTACAGATGACCTTGAATCTGCTCAAGGGGTAGGGACAATCATAAAGCACTAACCAACTTTAGCACTTCATTATAACGTTAAAATTAGTAATGACCTACCTCATCACTGATCATAATGCCCTGGGGACCTGTGTCATGGTGGTTGAGAACCACTCTCCTGGAAGAACCTGGAGTCACCTTAGGGTGATAGAAGAGGTTTATAAAATTAGTTATGAGACAAGGTAGATGGGTTGAGCACCTAATAAGTGGAGCCGGCATCTGGAACAGTTGAGAGTATAAAACATTCCACAGATATAGGATTCTTGCATTTGTGAACCTGTGTTAGTTATAGGTCTCTGGTTACGAGAAACAGAAATCGCCGCCAGTTAGCTTAAGTAAAAAGCAGAATTTATTCCAACAATGAAGTCTATCTTCTAGTCCTCCGTCATCTAAAATGACATCTGGCACATATTAGGTGCAAAGTAAATATTTGTTGAATGCATGATCCCAGCCAGAAAGTCATGAGAAACCCAGCTCTCCTCTCTGCTTCTCTGTATATAATGCTCTGTTCGCCTTTTTTCCCCCCCCTGCAGCTGGTTTCTGTGCTACCCAGTCCACGTGGCAGCCCACGGCTACCCACAGCTCCTGAGCTTATACTGTCCAGTTTCAGCCATGTGATGAGGCTGATTTGATTCCCTCATTTCTCACTTTAAATTCTGGGAGAGAGAGAGTCCGGTCCAGTATGAGCTACCAATGCACCTCTGGCAAATCAGTGGTGATGCAGACTTGGTGGCCAGCAGCATCTGCCCTAGGGTCCTCTGGCTCTGGGTTGGGCATATGGGGAGTATTCCCAGACACAAAGGAATTCATTGTAACTGAGAAGTTGGTCCAGGGTGTCTACTCTTGGCCCAGTGGGATAGATGAGATGAAAAGTGCTAAAGCCAACTCTCCATGTGGTTTGCAGCAAGGCAGGACTCTCTGGGGATGGATGATAGTAACTGGAGTCAGAATGGTTCAGCCTCCCTGGTCTTAGGTAGACCATCAACCCTACTCTTCTTCTGTGTTTAATACTCGGGTTCCATGCCAGCCAAGAGAACATAGAATTGTCTTTGAGAAAGTGTCAATTTGAGGCATCCTCATTTTTATGATAGCAGCTAGTTGCTGCTGAATAATAATGGAATTCTATTCCTGGACTTCGTGATTCCATCTCTGAGCAAATGGAAAGCAGGTCTTGGCAGGTATATCTATATATGATCAGCAATGCCAATGCACCTCTTGCTGTTAAAGCAGTGCAGCAGACATGAGTGACATTTTTAGGCTGTTTGTATGGAGCATAATAATGTTTTAAGGTGGAATGTATTATGCGTTACTCTTTTTTTTTTAAACATCTTTATTAGAGTATAATTGCTTTGCAATGGTGTGTTGGTTTCTGTTGTATAACAAAGTGAATCAGCTAAACCTATACATATATCCCCATATCTCCTCCCTCTTGTGTCTCCCTCCCACCCTCCCTATCCCACCCCTCTAGGTGGTCACAAAGCACCGAGCTGATCTCCCTGTGCTATGCAGCTGCTTCCCACTAGCTATCTATTTTACATTTGGTAGTGTATATATGTCCATGCCACTCTCTCACTTTGTCCTAGCTTACCCTTCCCCCTCCCCGTGTCCTCAAGTCCATTCTCTATGTCTGCGTCTTTATTCCTGTCCTGCCCCTAGGTTCTTCAGAACCTTTTTTTTTTTTTAGATTCCATATATGTGTGTTAGCATACAGTATTTGTTTTTCTCTTTCTGACTTACTTCACTCTGTATGACAGACTCCAGGTCCATCCACCTCACTACAAATAACTCAATTTCATTTCTTTTCATGGCTGAGTAATATTTCATCATATATATGTGCCACATCTTCTTTATCCATTCATCTGTCGATGGACACCTAGGTTGCTTCCATGTCCTGGCTATTGTAAATAGAGCTGCAGTGAACAATGTGGTACATGACTCTTTTTTAATTATGGTTTCATCAGGATATATGCCCAGTAGTGGGATTGCTGGGTCATATGGTAGTTCTATTTTTAGTTTTGTAAGGAACCTCCATACTGTTCTCCAGAGTGGCTGTATCAATTTACATTCCCACCAACAGTGCAAGAGGGTTCCCTTTTCTCCACACCCTCTCCAGCATTTGTTGTTTGTAGATTTTTTGATGATGGCCATTCTGACCGGTGTGAGGTGATACCTCATTGTAGTTTTGATTTGCATTTCTCTAATAATTAGTGATGTTGAGCAGCTTTTCATGTGCTTCTTGGCCATCTGTATGTCTTCTTTGGAGAAATGTCTGTTTACGTCTTCTTCCCATTTTCGGATTGGGCTGTTGCTTTCTTTAATATTGAGCTGCATGAGCTGTTTATATATTTTGGAGATTAATCCTTTGTCCGTTGATTAGTTTGCAAATATTTTCTCCCATTCTGAGGGTTGTCTTTTTGTCTTGTTTATGGTTTCCTTTACTGTGCAAAAGCTTTTAAGTTTCATTAGGTCCCATTTTTTGATTTTTGTTTTTATTTCCATTACTCTAGGAGGTGGATCAACAAGGATCTTGCTGTGATTTATGTCAAAGAGTGTTCATACTATGTTTTCCTCTAAGCGTTTTATACTGTCCAGTCTTACATTTAGGTCTCTAATCCATTTTGAGTTTATTTTTGTGTATGGTATTAGGGAGTGTTTCATTCTTTTACATGTAACTGTCCAGTTTTCCCAGCACCACTTATTGAAGAGACTGTCTTTTCTCCATTGTATATCCTTGCTTCCTTTGTCATAGATTAGTTGACTGTAGGTGTGTGGGTTTATTTCTGGGCTTTGTATCCTGTTCCATTGATCTATATTTCTGTTTTTGTGCCAGTACCATATTGTCTTGATACGGTAGCTTTGTAGTATAGTCTGAAGCCAAGGAGTCTGATTCCTCCAGCTCCGTTTTTCCTTCTCAAGTTTGCTTTGCCTCTTCGGGATCTTTGGTGTTTCCATACGTATTGTGAAATTTTTTCTTCTAGTTCTGTGAAAAATGCCATTGGTAGTTTGATAGGGATTGCATTGAATCTGTAGATTGTTTTGGGTAGTATTGTCATTTTCACAGTGTTGATTCTTCCAATCCAAGAGCATGGTATACCTCTCCATCTGTTTGTATCATCTTTAATTTCTTTCATCAGTGTCTTGTAGTTTTCTGCATACAGGTCTTTTGTCTCCCTAGGTAGGTTTATTCCTAGGTATTTTATTCTTTTTGTTGCAGTGGTAAATGGGAGTGTTCCCTTAATTTCTCTTTCAGATTTTTTGTCATTAGTGTATAGGAATGCAAGAGATTCCTGTGAATTAATTTTGTATCCTGCAACTTTACCAAATTCATTGATTAGCTCTAGTAGTTTTCTGGTGGCATCTCTAGGATTTTCTATGTATAGTATCATGTCATCTGCAAACAGTGACAGTGTTACTTCTTCTTTTCCAATTTGGATTCCTTTTATTTCTTTTTCTTCTCTGATTGCCATGGCTAGGACTTCCAAAACTATGTTGAATAATAATGGTGAGAGTGGACATCCTTGTCTTGTTCCTGATCTTATAGGAGATGGTTTCAGTTTTTCACCATTGAGAATGACGTTTGCTGTGGGTTTGTCATATATGGCCTTTATTATGTTGAGGTAGTTTCCCTCTGTGCCCACTTTCTGGAGAGTTTTTATGATAAATGGGTGTTGAGTTTTGTCAAAAGCTTTTTCTTCATCTATTGAGATGATCATATGGTTTTTGTTCTTCAGTCTGTTAATATGGTGTATCACATTGATTTGCGTACATTGACGAATTCTTGCGTCCCTGGGATAAATCCCATTTTATCATGGTGTATGATCCTTTTAATGTATTGTTGGATTTTGTTTGCTAGTTGAAGATTTTGTTGAGGATTTTTTCATCTATATTCATCAGTGATATTGGTCCATAATTTTCTTTTTTTGTAGTATCTTTGTCTGGTTTTGGTATCAGGGTGATGGTGGCCTCATAGAATGAGGTTGGGAGTGTTCCTTCCTCTGCAATTTTTTGGAAGAGTTTGAGAAGGATGGGTGTTAGCTCTTCTCTAAATGTTTGATAGAGTTCCCCTGTGAAGCCATCTGGTTCTGTACTTTTGTTTGTTGGAAGATTTCTAATCACAGTTTCAATTTCATTACTTGTGATTGGTCTGCTCATATTTTCTATTTCTTCCTGGTTCAGTCTTGGAAGGTTATACCTTTCAAAGAATTTGTCCATTTCTTCCAGGTTGTCCATTTTATTGGTATAGATTTGCTTGTAGTAGTCTCTTAGGATGCTTTGTATTTCTGCAGTGTCTGTTGTAACTTCTCCTTTTTCATTTCTAATTTTATTGATTTGAGTCCTCTCCCTCTTTTTCTTGATGAATCTGGCTAATGGTTTATCAATTTTGTTATCTTCTCAAAGAACCAGCTTTTACTTTTATTGATCTTTGCTATTGTTTTCTTTGTTTCTATTTCATTTATTTCTGCTCTGATCTTTATGATTTCTTTCCTTCTGCTAACTTTGGGTTTTGTTTGTTCTTCTTTCTCTAGTTCCTTTAGGTGTAAGGTTGGATTGTTTATTTGAGATTTTTCTTGTTTCTTGAGGTAGGCTTGTGTAGCTATAAACTTCCCTCTTAGAACTGCTTTTGCTGCATCCCATAGGTTTTGGATCGTCATGTTTTCATTGTCATTTGTCTCTAGGTATTTTTTGATTTTCTGTTTGATTTCTTCAGTGATCTCTTGGTTATTTAGTAACGTATTGTTTGGCCTCCATGTGTTTGTGTTTTTTACACTTTTTTCCCTGTAATTCATTTCTGATCTCATAGCGTTTTGGTCAGAAAAAATGCTTGATATGATTTCAGTTTTCTTAAATTTACTGAGGCTTGATTTGTGACCCAAGATATGATCCATCCTTGAGAGTGTTCTGTGCGCACTTGAGAAGAAAGTGTAATCTGCTGTTTTTGGATGGAATGTCCTATAAATGTCAATGAAATCTATCTGGTGTATTGTGTCATTTAAAGCTTGTGTTTCCTTATTAATTTTCTGTTTGGATGATCTGTCCATTGGTGTAAGTGAAGTGTTAACGTCCCCCACTATTATTGTGTTACTTTCAATTTCCTCTTTTATAACTGTTAGCAGTTGCCTTATGTATTGAGGTGCTCCTATGTTCAGGGCATATATATTTATAATTGTTATGTCTTCTTCTTGGATTGATCCCTTGATCATTATGTAGTGTCCTTCCTTGTCTCTTGTAACATTCTTTATTGTAAAGTCTATTTTATCGGATATGAGTATTGCTACTCCAGCTTTCTTTTGATTTCCATTTGCATGGAATATCTTTTTCCATCCCTCCATTTTCAGTCTGTATGTGTCCCTAGTTCTGAAGTGGGTCTCTTGTAGACAACATACATATGGGTCTTGTTTTTGTATCCATTCAGCAAGCCCGTGTCTTTTGGTTGGAGCATTTAATCCATTCACGTTTAAGGTAATTATCAGTATGTATGTTCCTATTACTATTTTCTTAATTGTTCTGGGTTTGTTTTTGTAGGTCCTTTTCTTCTCTTTTGTTTCCCACTTAGAGAAGTTCCTCTAGCATTTGTTGTAGAGCTTTGGTGGTGCTGAATTCTCTTAGCTTTTGCTTGTCTGTAAAGCTTTTGATTTCTGCATCGAATCTGAATGAGATCCTTGCCTGGTAGAGTAATCTTGGTTGTAGGTTCTTCCCTTTCATCACTTTAAGTATATCATGCTACTCCCTTCTGGCTTGTAGCGTTTCTGCCGAGAAATCAGCTGTTAACCTTATGGGAGTTCCCTTGCATGTTGTTTGCCGTTTTTCCCTTGCTGCTTTCAATAATTTTTCTTTGTCTTTAATTTTTGCCAATTTGATTACTATGTGTCTCGGCGTGTTTCTCCTTGGGTTTATCCTGTATGGGACTCTCTGTGCTTCCTGGACTTGGGTGGCTATTTCCTTCCCCATGTTAGGGAAATTTTCGACTGTAATCTCTTCAAATATTTTCTCGGGTCCTTTCTCTCTCTCTTCTCCTTCTGGGACCCCTATAATATGAATGTTGTTGTGTTTAATGTTGTCCTAGAGGTCTCTTAGGCTGTCTTCATTTCTTTTCATTCTTTTTTCTTTATTCTGTTCTGCAGCAGTGAATTCCACCACTCTGTCTTCCAGGTCACTTATCCGTTCTTCTTCCTCAGTTATTCTGCTATTGATTCCTTCTAGTGTAGTTTTCATTTCAGTTATTGTATTGTTCATCTCTGTTTGTTTGTTCTTTAATTCTTCTAGGTCTTTGTTAAACATTTCTTGCATCTTCTCGATCTTTGCCTCCAATCTTTTTCCGAGGTCCTGGATCATCTTCACTATCATTATTCTGAATTCTTTTTCTGGAAGGTTGCCTATCTCTACTTCATTTAGTTGTTTTTCTGGGGTTTTATCTTGTTCCTTCATCTGGTACATAGCCCTCTGCCTTTTCATCTTGTCTATCTTTCTGTGAATGTGGTTTTTGTTCCACAGGCTGCAGGATTGTAGTTCTTGCTTCTGCTGTCTGCCCTCTGGTGGATGAGGCTATCTAAGAGGCTTGTGCAAGTTTCCTCCACACTTTCGTACATTGAATTATTTAACTATTTTAGTTGAAGCATTTCCAATTTTTCACTCCATTGTATATACCATAATTTAACTGCTCTCCTGTTGGTAAAGGTTGTTTCTAATTTTTTCCTTACAACAAAATATTCTAAAAGAAGAATCTTTGTACATGCATTATTGTGTACAGTTGAATTCTTGATGGGTTCCTAGAAGTGGAATTGCGGGGTCAAAGGGTATACACATTTTATAACTTGGAATTAATGCCAAAATAACTTAAACAGAAGCCTTACCAAAGAACAGTTCCATTAACAGTGTATGAAGGGCTCATTGTTTTACATTACTTGCTTAATTTACTTCCTTGGTACATGAGATGTCCTTGATATACATTAGCGTTTTTCTTCTTTTAACCCTTTGCTAGAATGGAAAATAATTGTATAAATTAAGAAATATTCAGTCAGTGCCTTCCGTATGTCATGGGGAGAACTTATCTGTAAGAACCTTCCAACCTACCTGTGAAGATTAGACAGATTCACTTGAAATGTGGATTTGCAAAAGGGAATTATAATCTGTAAAATGAAAAGTACAAATAAAAAAATGCATGGGCAGTTGGAAGGGCTGCTGTGTATGGTTGTGCAGCTTGGGCACTGCACAACTGTAGCCTATGAAGTAAATCTCCTAGAGTTGTGTGGTGCTTGTCTGCTTAACTCTGTGCAACTGCGGTGACGTTGTAGATGATCTGTATGAGCTGGGGTCTTAGAGAAAGTCATGGGAGAGTTGTAATTTGGATTGGTGATTAGGGAATAGGAAGAATTTGAGTCAGAAGAGATGAAGCAGTGTGATATTCCCAGTGGTAGGGATGGGAATAGCAAACCTTCAGGGAAAAGATGTTCAGGGCTGAGGACACAGCCACAGCCCCACGGCTTATGCTAGTTTCCACATGTGTTTGCTTTTGTTCACTTCATTTGTGGCTTTTTTCATGGTTAAAATGATAAAGGCATAGTCTGGCCTTGACGTTTCAAGGTTTTGGAAACCATATATTCTTGGTTTAAACAGAGGTGAACAGGTTCTGGGTTGTTGACTTACAGTAGTCAAGCATATAAGAGACTGATCATAAACCAGAATGCAAAATCATTAATTTTCCGGGGTAGAGGCAACTGGAACAAGATTGAGACCCAGACACTGGTTCAGGGATTGGAAGCCCATCAGAAAACTGCTTGATGAGCCCAGACTTGAGGCTAGAGTTCTGGCAATCTTAGAAGAGATTTCCAACAGTGATTGGATTGGTTTATCCACTCTGGTAATGTTTATGCCTAGACTCTGTACCGTTTCCTAGAATCAGAGCATCCCTTTCCCATTGTCATATCAGAGCTTGATGCAGGCTTATATTCTTATCTATCCTACTTTTGTCACACTATTTTACAACTTACCCAAGGGTTTCTGGTACAGTTAGTCCTTTCTGTCTCCCCACTCCCTTTTATGAGTTGGTTCTTGGCTTTTTACCCCTATTAAAGTTTTATTGTACCTTTTGTTTTAAGCTGCCTTTTTCTTTTTTTAGAAGACAGGCATACAATAAATAAATGTATATTACCTATGCTTGCCACAAACTTCTGTCATTACTGCATCGCTTCATGTTGGGCATGTTACAATTAAGTTGTTAATTTTCTTTAGTTAGCTACATTTTTCTGATCATTTTTTGCCCCCTCCCCAAGCAAAACAAATCCACCCTTCATGTGTGTTCTTTCTTTGTTTCTGCATTATCTGTGCTAGAATATCTCATTTACCTGTGTCTTCATGACTAGATCCTAGAGTTCCAAAGAGATCAAAGACAATGTATGTTCATGCATGGGCTAGACACAATGCCAAGTGCCGGCTATAAAATAAATGGTCGATTACAGCATAGCATGAACATTCTCATGTTGGAGGCATATAGTAATAGGGGAGCATTTAGAAAGAACCATGGAACTGAGAATAATGCTGATAGATTTGTGGGAGGGGGGCTGGAGGTGAGTAGGTAGAAAGAGTAAGCAAACAGCATCGCCATAGTAAGGGAGACAGAAGGGGTAGCAAACTGTATGGCAAAAGCTTGGAGTGCAATGAGTGGAAGACTGAGAGAGATGATGATAGAGTGAAGACAATAGCCAGATTAGAAGGACTTTGTAAACTTTACCTTGGAGTTTATCTGGGAAAATGATGGCACAGAATCAGGTTCTCTGCCACCATGCTTCCTAGTTGCAACCTAATTGCCTTGCATCTGTCTTGAGTGGAGGAGTTATGGGCTAGGCAGGAGTCCCTGGAGATTTGCTGGAGTCCAGAACCAGAGAGCCAAGTCGGGAGCCAAGTCAAGCCTGGAGTGCAGTGGCGGAGAGCCCTTGGGAATATCAGGACACCTTGCTTCCTGGAGAGAGCTGAATCTGCAGAGCGCTGTGGACTCTGGGATTAAGGGCAGCACCATCCCTGAAAGTGTCTCTTGGAGGACCTCCTGACCCGTAGGGACCTGTGATGAGAAATGAGAATACATAGGTTGAGTCTTTCCTTTATATGTGAGCAGGAGAACGCCAGCTTCTCCCGCTGAGAGACACAAGGAGGAAATGTACTTCCTTGTCATGGTGTATTAGTCCGGTAGTCTCGGTTTAATCTGTAACAAAAATCCCCCAAACGTCAGTGACAAAAATACAGCAAATTTCTTTTTCATATTACATGTCAGTTGCCCATCACCAGAGGTCTCCACATCAGGGACCTGGGCTGATTGAGGCGCCACCATCTGGAAAGTCAGTAGTTACTACAGCAGGAGGAGGGAAAGATGGAAAGTCAGTAGTTACTACAGCAGGAGGAGGGAAAGATGAATAATTGAACACTGACCCTTAAATATTTTCACTCAGAAGTGATGCACGTATTCATTGGACAGAACAAGTCACATGAGTACAAGTAACTTTGGGGGTTGAGGGGAGTGTAATCCTTTCTGTGCCAGAGATGGCAGGAACTGTATATTGGCAAACAGTGGAAATGTCCACCACATTTGGGAATGGCAACTGCCAGCCTAGCCATTGCTGGTCCATAAGTCCATTGTCCTACCTCCTACCAGATTACTGCTTAAGGGCCTCAGTAGCTGGACCTTAGCCTCAGGGGTGAATAGAGCCTTGAACGGGCAAAGGAAGATAACCTAAAAGGGACCCAGAACTCAGAGAGAGGAAAGATATGCAGAACACTGAGAATAGGTAGCAACTCCTATAGGGATCGGCGAACTATAGCCCATGGACCAAATCTGGCCCAACCAACTTGTTTTTGTGTGGCCACAAGCTACAAACGATCTTACAGCTGTAAACGGTTGAGAAAAAGTCGAAAGAAAAATAACATATCAAGTGCTTTACGAAAGAAAAATAACATATCAAGTGCTTTACAATGTGTCATACGTTCTTCTAAGTCTTTACATTTATCAGCTCAATTAACCTTTACGACAGTCCTGTAAAAGAGGTCCTAGTAGTCATTTTGTAGAAGAGGCCACGGAAGCTTCTAGATAGGTTAAGTAGATGGGTAGAACTAATGAGTCATTCAGCTGGAACTCAAACCCGGTAAGTTGTACCCTAGAGCCTAGGCTCTTAATCTGCTTCCCTGAGTGAACAGTTCTTCAACACTGTGAGTGCAGTATTGAAGTGACAAAAGAAAGATGCAGGAAGCGCATTCTGGTGAGTTCCCAGGAAAGATCATCGTATTTCAGGGAAGCAAAGAAAGTCTCCGTAGGAAGAGGAGGCCCCACCCACTTCTACCATGATAATAGGGAACGCTAACTTTGAACCCCGATTAAACAAATTGTTACCCACCCCCCCAAAATAACTCTGTTCTTCTCATTAGTAGACTTCAGACCTGTGTTACAAAAATTTTACTCAGTTATTACTATTATATTTTGAATTAAGCCAATGAAGAATTTATGGAAATTGACTTTCTCTCTTGTACACAATATCCTCAGTTTTTCCTCTTGGCCCACAAAGCCTGAGGCCCTTTAGAGAAGAAGTTTGCTCACCCCTGAACAAGTGCTATGGAAGCTGAGGAGATTGCCAGTAACATTAATGAAAACAATGATACAAACATTTAGGAAGTTCAGTAATAACATACAAAGCCTTTGTGTAACTAAACAAGAGTTTACTTTAGCTTTTTTAACATGGAATTTTCAAACATACTCAAAATAGTAAAAGAGTGGTAAAGTGGACCCCAGGTACCCAACACCTAGTTTCAACAAACACCTAGTTTTTACATATTGCTCCAACTGTTCTGTCCCTGGACATTGGTATATTGTAAATAGACATCCTATCATTTCACTGGAAAATATTCCAGGATGTTTCTATAATAGATGAGGACATCTGTTTTTTTGTTTTTGTTTTTTTTAAAGGCATAACCACAATATCATTATCATACCTAACAAAATTAGGAAAAAATGCCTTAAGATTATAAAATAAGTCTATGTTCAGTTTTTCTTAATTGTGTCAAGAAAAGCAGAACTTCTCAATGAAGTGGCATGAGTGTGGAGGAGGCGGTGAGTGCTAACTTGTTCAAGCCAAGAAAAGAAAGGAAACAAAGTAAAAAGAAAACAGTGAAGATACAAGGAATAAAATTAAGTATATCAGTTGCTTATGATGAACATGACGAGCTCCCTTATTTTATACAGATTCAGTGAACAAAATCCAGCAACATGAAGCACTTTTAAATCAGAGCTGAAAAATGGTTTAAATTACAGGAATGTGCAAAGAGATACCAAGAAAAGTAGAGGTTGTAATTTAATATCAAACTTATGGGAGTAACTAATAAGA
Organism: Balaenoptera physalus; assembly: GCF_965194825.1. Lineage (NCBI taxonomy): Eukaryota > Metazoa > Chordata > Mammalia > Artiodactyla > Balaenopteridae > Balaenoptera > Balaenoptera physalus. Next base: position 65,600,910 of record NC_138895.1, on the reverse strand, counting down.
AAAAAAAAAAGATAGGGTGTTAGAAGGTAAAGTCTGGAGCGTTTGGAGGAGGAGGAGGAGATTTTGCCCTACCCTCCGTGCCTGAACAAAACACTAATGAAAGACAGCGAAAACAAACACAATTTTGTTTTATGTTATAAAGTAATGAATCTTTAATGGTCTAGGGGCTGATCATAGAGTTTTCGTATCCACACTCCCCTCCCTGTGTTTGTCAACTGCATCATATAATAGTTTCTATATAAGAGAAATTTCTAGGAAGGAAGAACTCTCCTATGACACACTAGTTGACAGGTCTTAGAACTGCAAAACACTAAACTTAACAATTTTAATTCTTTGGGCCTGAGATCATTCATTGTTAAAGATCAACAGTCATTAAATAAAGGCCCTAAAACAGTGCCTGACATATATTAAATGGCAATAAATATTAACTATTACAATTAAAAAAAAAATCAAACATGGGAATTTGAGGTTAAAAGCACTGAATAGGATAAATAAGGACATTACTTAATTATAGGCACAATATAAAGGAAGATATATTAGTCATAAGCATAGAGACATCAAACAAGAGTGAAAAATAAAAGCAGAACTTATTAAAATGTAAAAGAACTTGATATTAGTAAAATTTTAGTGTACAGTCTTGCTGTATATCTTTCGGCATAACCCAGACCTGGCAAACTGTGTGTTATAATAAAACTGAATATATTTAACTTGGAATTTTGTGAAGGGGAAAGGTATGTGTATTTTTCTATGTCTGTGGAATACTTTCAAGAATTGATTATGTTCTTAGCCCAAAATTTTCATAGCCCATGTTCTCTAATCATAATCTAGTAATTATAAACAATTTGAAAAAGAAATCAGTACGAAAGTGATGACCCAAACCATCTTAATTATGTTAATAAAATTCTTCTAAATTATCCTTGGATCAAAACAGAAGCCAAAATTTGAATTACAAACTACCTCAAAAGCAGTTAAATTATGGGACATACCAAAAGCTGAACTCAGGGAAATGTATTTCCTTAAACATCAATATTTACAAAGCAAAATAAAAGAACTTCAAATGTGTCTTAAGAATTTAGAAAAAGAACATAAAAATAAAACCTATAGAAAAAGAAGTAGTAAAGATAAAGTCTGAAATTGTTGAAGCAGAAAATAATAACTTGTAGAAAAGTTAAGCAAGTCCAAAATCTGGTTCTTTGAAAAGACCGTTAAAATCGATAACCTCTTCTTGATTGTAGCTGAGAAAAAGAGAGAGACAGCAAAAATGCGTATAATTAGGAACAAGAAAGGAGATAAAACCACAGATAGAGAACAAATTAAAAGACTTGCAAGAGGATACAGTGTAAACCCTTGGGACAATGAATTTGAGATCCCTAAGGAAATGTTTAGGATGCAAATTATAGGTCATTTCTGGGGCTGGCCTAGTCAGAGAAGCCCCACCAAGCTTATTTCTCCCAGTGGTTCCAGCTAGAAGTTCTGGACAAGATATCAAAAGGAACTGCCTGAGGCCTCTGAACAGTAAACAGTACAGACCAATGAGGAGGGAGTCAGAACTTGAACTACTGGTGAAGTGGTGAGGTTGCTGGTTTTCCTCTTTCATCCCAGCTGAAACCTGAACTGTGCAGAGGGGGTCCATGGCCACAGGTTAAGAGAGAGACCCCCTATTTCTGGCCAGAGGACCAGGAAAAGGGGGCCTCTTACAAACCAAAGAGTGTGGGAGAAATCTTTTTTTCTTGTTTCTTTTTCTCTCTCAGCCTCATCCTCACCTCAAGGGTGGCCTTATTGTGGCACCAAGTGGGGCCTCGGCGAGGTGCAGGCACCTAAAACCTTGAGAGAAAATGGTCTCTAGCCAGAAGAATCAGAAAAAGGGACCCCCGCCCAACCCGGTCCAAAGAGCGATGGGGGAGGTCACCCCGCTAGTTTCCCTCGTCTCTCACCATTTTGCCGGAGGGCAGCCCTGGTTGCACGGAGGTGTGGACAGTGGGGTGTGTAAGACTCATCCCCGCCTGTCTGTCCAGAGGAAGTGGGAAGACTCACACCTGTCATGGTGGGTACGTGACTGTGCATTCATCAAACTTAGGGACGTGTGTACCAAAAGGAATGAATTTAACTGGATATAGCTTCAAAATTTAAATTTAAACCAGAAAGCTTATACATGCATTTGGGAAGGAGACAGTTTGCATAAATTAATTACTGTAGAAGATATTAGAAACATGGTGAAAGGTCTCCTATTTAAAAGTCACAAGAATCAGGCCACTATACAACTAAGTTCTCTATATATCAGAAAGCAGTTTCCACATATAAGTGGTATCATACAGTGTTTGTCTTTCTCTGTCTGACTTAACTAGTGAATATAACAAAAAAGAAGTAGACTCAGATATAGGGAACAAACTAGTGGTTACCAGTGGGGAGACGGAAGCGGGGAGGGGCAATATTGGAGTAGAGAATTAATAGGTACAAACTTTAGGTATAAAATAAGCTATAAGGATATATTGTACAACAGAATATAGCCAATATTTTCTAAAAACTATAAATGGAGTATAACTTTTAAAAATTGTGAATCACTATATTGTACACCTGTAACTTCTATAATATTGCACAGCAACTATACTAATAAAAATTTTTATTCCAAAAAAAAATTTTTTTAATAATAACAATAAAAAAAGCAGTTAATCCTGGTATTACTACACTGTTGCGGGCTATAAAGAAAGACAGTCTAACACTAATAGCAAAATGTGATTTTAAAAAAGTATAAAGAACAAAAACTACAGACCAATATCATGTGATTATAAATATCAAATAATCTAGCATTGTGTCAATGAATAATATGCTATGACTAGGTAGGCTTTTTCCAGGAACAGAAAGATATTCAGTGTCAGGAAATCTATCAGTATAATTCATTTCTATAACAAAGAAAAAAATTATTAAAATGCTTCCAAAGGCAGTTCTTAAACTTCAGCAGATATTAAACTTAAGGTTGAGTAAGAATATGTGGGAATTTCATAAATAAAGGCAGTTTACAAAGAAAAAATCAGTGGCTAATGTCTTAAGTGGCAAAACATTCAAATCATTTCAGTTAAAATCAGGAACTAGACAAGGGTGGCTACTGTCACCATTAGTATTCAGTATTGTTTTGGAGATTCTAATGTAGTAAGGAACAAAAATGTACAAATTGATATAAATAGTAGAAAAAAGAATAGTTATATCATCTGTGCTTATTATAAAATTGTATGCCTAGAAAATGCATGATAGACTGATAAAGTACTAGAATTAACAAAGGCTTTGTCCACAATAAATATACAAGTCAATAGTTTTTCCTCTCAATTAGCAAAAATGCAAGAAATGGGAATAAGGAAACACATTGCGTTCACACTTGGTGTCTGCGTTTTACCTGTATGCTGTGGGGAGCTACTGCCAGATGCGAAGCCTGGAAGAAATAGGATCAGGTTTGCATTTTGAAAAGAATGGCTTTGGCAGCTCTGAAGAGACTAGTTTGAAGCAGGGAGACCAATTATGAGGCTCCTGCAGTGATGCAGGCCAAGACGATGTGGCCTCAAGCAATGGCAGTGGCAGCGGAAAAGAATAGAAGGGGACGGATCTGAGAGATCAAGCAGGGAATAAAGGATTTGCCATCAGCTGATTGGAAGGAAGGGAGAGGGAAGAGTTAGAGATGAATCCCTAGATTCTGGCCAGGAGGCTGAAGGAAGGGGCTGCTGTTTCCTGAGTAGGAACACGGGAGGATGCACTCGTGCTACGTGTTGGGGGTTGGGAACATGTTCCTTTTGGGCGTGTCGTGTCTGTGGGATTTGAGTATTCAACAGGCAGGTGGTTACATGGGTTTGGAGCCGAGAGCGAAGGATGCATTTGAGGAAGACATTTGGGTGTCATCAGCAGGTTTGCCTGATATGCCCAGTGCAATTACTGGACCAGCGTTTCTTTCCGTAGGAAACTGATCTTCAAATGCCTGGCGTAAAGAATGTTTTCCTTTTAGTCCTCCAGACCTGTATACCTCTCTTTTTGTCCACTTTGCTCCACACCTCAGAAGTCTGTCCAGTATGGACTCTCTTGATCTCTGGTTCCTGATCACCTTTGGCCTTGACCAAAGTTTGTGCTCCTGCCAGGCTGTCTTCTCTTGTGGCTACAGCAATTCTGTAAACTTCTGGCAGCTGTTCCCTTTCGGCCAGGAGGTTTTAACAACTCTCTGCTGGTATTCTGCTCTCTCTACCTGATCCTTTCCCACACCTTTATAATTAGTCCCTTCATCAAATTCCTCCTAATCTTCCCATTTGATGTGCTGTTTCCTGTTTGCTACATCATCTGGTCAGTGAATTGGCTGCATCAGAATCAGCTGGGGTGCCTATTAAAATCCAGCTCTCTGGGCTTCATCCCATAGTTACCAAAACAGAATTTCTAGGGATGAAACCAAAGACTCAGCAATGTTTCAGGTGTCTCAAGTGATTCTGATCTGTAGCCAGATTGGGGAACCTTCCCTAGTGTTCCTGGTGACACTTCTGAGACAATATCATGAGCCAAATGTTGGAAGTTAAACAAACAGTACAATCCCAGGCTCTGCCATTGCCCTTCTGTGACCTTGCGCAAAATTATTTCACTTGTCTAAGCCTTGAGTTCCACAAATGTAAAGGGAGTTCATAGTTCCTTCCTCATATTGTTATTCAGAGGCTTAAATGAGGTAACCCACGTAAAACAGCAGGATGATCCTAAGCTTCCAGTGTTCATTAATATCTGTTGATAGTGTCCAATCTCCAGACACTCAGATTTTACCAGCTTTAGGGCAAATAAGACTTGGTCCCTGTATTCAGTCTTGTGAAGGACACAGAAAAGCAAGATAATTGAAGTAAAATGCAATTATATTCTGCAATGTTTATAAACTTCTAATTTGAGTTTAGGAACTTTCACTGATGTCAGCAAAGCTGTGTCCCAGAGCAAATGTTTGTCAGCTCCGTACTATGGGATAGGGTTAGCAGTTGGTTGGACAGTGTTGCTTTGAACATATGAACAAATGGATTTACGAACCTAACTCTGGTCAGAGATGTTTTGTGATGAACTACTTTGGGAGCGCAGGAGAGGCTGGTTGAAGCAGGGCAGGTTTCAGAGACATTTTTGACATGTCATAGACACTTCAAGCTGTCCATCCGTTGGGCAAGGAGTCAGGGCAAGTGTTTCACTGACAGCCAATAGCACACGGAGTCCATGGAATGTGCATGTGTGGGATCATTGGGAAAGGCACAGTTTGGTATGACGGGGACACAATGTTAGAAACGGCTGGTGAACTGAGGTCATTCTTTTATTCAGCTAATATTTATTGAACTTCTGCTATGGGTCAGGCACTTCTCTGGGTGTTGGGAACACAGACCAGTGCAAGATAGTCCTTGTCTGTCCTGATGGAGCTTACATTCTAATAAGAGTTTTAGTCAGTTAACTCATGAGTAAACGTATAATGTGAAATGATAATTGCCATAGAAAAGTATTATAAAGCAGGATAAAGGGAAAAGGATGTGTGGGCCCGGGAGGGTGGGTAGGGGGATAATATGGGGCAGCCAGGGAAGGCCTCTCTAACAAGCTAACCTGAGGGGCATGCAGGAGCTGGCCAAGTGGAGATCTGGGGAAAAACGTTCCAACAGAGGGAACACAGTACAAAGACCTTGACACAGAGCATGCTTGATGCACTGGAGAAACAGCAGGGAGCCTGGGTGACTTGGGCAGAAGGAGAATGAAAAGAGTGATGAGAGACAAGATCTGAGAACTGGTGGGAGTTGTAGCTCACGTAAAGCTTGGGTAGCAATGGTGAGCATCTTTGCTTTTACTCTGAGTGAGGTAGTAAAGCATCATTGGGCTTTGATAGCATCTGACTTATTTATAAAGGGTCACACTGGCTGCTGTGTTGAGAATAGATTGTACGGGGAGCAGGAGGGAAGCAGGGATACCACGTGGGAAGCTGTTGTAATAACTCAGGGGAGAGGTAGGGGTGGACCAGCCGGGCAGCAGTGGCAATGGTGAGAAGTGGTCAGACACTTGATGTATTTTGAAGATAGAGCTTCATGTTTTGATGATAGATCGCGCGTGAGCGCATGCACGAAAGATAAGGAGCAGTTCCGATCGACTCAAAGTTTTTGAGCCGAGTAGTTAGAAGGTCACAGTTGTTAGCTGAATCAGAACTGCAGGAGGAATAGGGTTGTTGGGTAAGAATGAAAATCAGGAATTCTCCTTTAGATATGTTTAGTTAGATATGGTGGAGCAGGCAGCTTAGGTAGAGAGTCTGAAGTTCAGGGGAAAAGTCCTGCAGGTATAAATTCAGGAGGCATTAGTGTATAAGTGGCATTTAAAGCCTTGAGATTGGGTGAGTTTTCTTAGGAAAAAAGAGCTGCAGGGACTGGATGCTGGGACAACCAATATTTAGAAATCAGGGAGACTAGGAAAAAATAGGAAGGAGTCAGAAGGAGCAGGTGGTGAGGTGGGAAGGAAGGGGGGTGAGACTTGTCCTAGATGCTAAAACAAAGTGCTTCTAGAAGGAGGGATGGTGGAATCAAATGTTCCTGATATGTTGAGTTTGATGATTGAGAATTGACAATAGTATTTGACCGTGTGGAATCAGTCATTGGTGACCCAGAAGAGCTATCTCAGTGGGGCGATGGGGGTAAAACGCCTGCTGGGAGTGGGTTCTGGAGAGAATGGGCCCTGAGGATTTGGAGAACAAGAGAAAGGACAGCAATTTTGAGGCTTTTTATTCTAAAGGAGGGAAAGAGATATGAAGTGGGAACAGGAGGTGGATATGGGGACTTGGGGTAGAGATATAAAAAGATATTCCTATGCTGATGGGAATGATCTGGTAGAGAAGAGGGAAGTGAAGTGGGAAGAGTAGACAAGGGCCGAGTGACGACTCAAAGTAGGCACGAGGGTCTAGCATGTGAACGGAAGGCTCTGTTTCAAGTAGGAGCTCCTGGAGTTAAGAGAGAGAAGACAAAGCAAGTGGGCCCAGAGACAAGATGGGCGGGTGGAAGAATGAGGAGGAAGGATTGGGGAGCTCTGTTCTGCTGGCTGCTCTGTTCTCAGAAGTAAGAATTAGAATTCCATTCAACAGTGAGGATGGACAGTGGACACTGGAAGGGAGTGGGTGACTGATGGGATTAGGGACACGTAATGAAGATGCCCAGGAGCACTAAGGTCCTCGTAAGTTACTGGCCTTGAATTTCAGTGGTAACCAGTCACCAGGGTCGTGTTTTATTCTCCAGCCCTATTCAGCTGGGCAGCTGAGGGTATTGCATAGACAGAGTTGAATTTATCTAAGGTTGGGGCTTTGCCAGGCAGATGTATCCAACGAAATGAGAGAGAGGCAAAATATGCTGTGTAAGAAGTTTAGCTTTATTCTCTAAGCACTGGGGGTCATCTAATGACTTGTGTGTTTTACTAAGCACTGGGGGTCATCTAATGACTTGTGTGTTTTACGAGGATAAATGTGATAGCCATGAAAAGGGGGAGCCTTGCACACTGTCACAGTGGATGGTAAGAGCTGACATTAATTGCTTTCGTTTCAGCCACCCTGACCTTGGTGCTTGCTTTCAGTTTGATTGACTGTTGGAAGTCTGGACCTCTCAGTAGACTTGTATCTTTTGTCCACAGGCAGATGATAACTTCCACTCCACAGGAGGTTGAGGGAGCATCCACCCCCATTCCCCCTCCTCACAGTCTTCAATAAACCACGTGCCGAGTCAGCAAGCTCTGAGAGGTCTGTGGTTCCCAAAGCTAATTGTAAAACTTTGGTGCGTCACAGAGCACACGTGCTGTGCCACTCTTTTGATTCAACTGGGCCAACTCTTCTCAGGTACAAAATATATTTTATGAGTTAGATATCTATCTAAAGAGTACATTTTGTAAAGCCAGATAAAATTGCATTTTCAGCTAGAGAAATATCAAATATCAGAATGACCTCCAAGGACCAAAACATCCAGGAACACTGTGTATTTTATTAAGTAGAGGGAGCTAAAACAAAATCCATTGTGTGGGTATGTATAAAATGTGTTTACACCAGAATCATCTATCTTGGGATGGCCTTCTCATGACTACTTTATATGTACCCTCAGGACCAACTCCATGTCTTTTTTATTATTATTATTCATGTAAAGAAAAGCCTTGGGCTTCCCTGGTGGCGCAGTGGTTGAGAGTCTGCCTGCCAATGCAGGGGACACGGGTTCAAGCCCTGGTCTGGGAAGATCCCACGTGCCGCGGAGCAGCGGGGCCCGTGAGCCACAATTACTGAGCCTGCGCGTCTGGAGCCTGTGCTCCGCAACAAGAGAGGCCGCGATAGTGAGAGGCCCGCACACCGCGATGAAGAGTGGCCCCTGCTTGCCACAACTAGAGAAAGCCCTCGCACAGAAACGAAGACCCAACACAGCCATTAATAAATAAATAAAAACAAATACTTTAAAAAAAAACACAAAAGCCTTTACATGAATTAAGAACCTTAAAAATTATTTATTCCGTTAAGCTGTGTTGATTTTGTTCAGATTCGTTTCATATCTGGTGAAATGAATTTGTTTCTCAATAAAACAAATCGGGAAAGCCCTGCTGACAAGGCTGACAATTAAACTGGATATGAAATTCCTTAATCTGCAGTTGTCACAAATAGATGAAACGTTCACAACAATTTTGTGGAGAAGTGTCTCTTGAAATGATTCCTTTCTCCTCCTCCTTGACGGAAACCATTAAAGCTCATGTTTGCTGACGGAAGATGATTATTTAGTGCTGAACTTGGTATCAGTCTTCTGGTGTGGTAATTTAGTTTGAGGCATGAGTTTTTAAGTTACTGAAAATTTAACATTGAGATGCTTAAGTCTCCCCTAAGACGGCTGAAAAACTCCCTTTGCCCACCAAGCTGTGAGGAGTGGCCGCTAAAATGGAAACTGAAATATTTGGGTGATGATCCTGGGTCCTCCCTAGTTCTTCTCTTCCCCCTCCCTCTTTTACTCAGACCATTAATCATTTACGGAGTGGCCACCACAGTGCTGGACACCATAAACACTCCAGACTTAGGGGAGGACACAGTTCTCACCCCCGAGAGTTCATAATTCAGGGAATACTGGGCAAATTGTGCTAGGTTGGTTACCATATAGGTTATAGACCTTGTTAGGTAACCAGTACTTCATTGGAATGATGCTTTTCCGTTGACAAATAACGTACTGTCAGTCACTGTAAGATTCCCTATTGCATAATCCAAAGTGAGTTTGAAAAACTAGGCAAAAGTACCCCCCACTCCGTCCCCCTGCCCCCATGCACACAGTGAAGGGGGCAGCTTCTCTTCGTTTGCTCTATAGCTTCTGGGTCTGGCTGAATGCCAACAAAAGTAGACAGTGACAAGGATATGAATGTAATTACCTGGGAAGAAAGAAGCTTAAATTCTTTTTTTTTTTAAACCGCTAATTTTTATTCACTTACTTATTTACTTATTTATTTATGGCTGCGCTGGGTCTTCGTTGCCGCGCGCAGGTTTTCTCTAGTTGCGGCGAGCGGGGGCTACTCTTTGTTGCGGTGCGCGGGCTTCTCATTGCGGTGGCTTCTCTTGTTGCGGCGCATGGGCTTAGTTGCTCTGCGGCATGTGGGATCTTCCCAGGCCAGGGATCGAACCCGTGTCCCCTGTGTTGGCAGGTGGATTCTTAACCACTGTGCCAACAGGGAAGCCCAAGAAGCTTAATAAATTCTTGGCTTTATCACTTAGCATTTTTAGTACCATTAGGGCCCTGGATAGAGATCGTCAGTTGGATGGAGCCCAGATGTGGGTATAAAGCATAGAAAGTGTTGAAGGTCATGCATCAGTCGCTCCAGCCATACGTGTGCGTATCTGGTTGTATAACACTATCAGCAATAACATTGTCAAATATGCAGGCGGCTGGAGGATAAATATGGAAGTCGAGTGAAAGGTAAAAGCGAGAATGGAAGAATAAATGACAGTGAACACTTATCTCTCAATAAGAGAAATGATTTCAAATGCACCTTCCTTCAGGCCAGCTCTGACAGGTCTCTAATACAAAATCCTTTGCCTGACATAACCAGCCTCTGAGAGTTAGGGACCCTGTGCTCTGCCACCTCTGCTCAGCTCAAGGATGAAGGAAGTAGACCTGGCAGCCGGTGTTAAAGGAGCTTAGCTCAAAGGGAGGATCAAGGGAAATGTGACAGACAGTGAGTGCTGGGTAGAGATAACAGCTGCATGGTGGATGTTCAGAAACGTGTGAAAAATTGGACAATGCAACAAATAAAATGGAGAGGGGGGAAAACTACAATTTTTAGATCAGCATGCGCAATGATGCTGGTTTAGACAAAAAGGGAGGAATCAGGCAGACATTCCCATAGACGCAGACTAGAGGACGTGAAAGAAGAGAAATTTATACATATACACTTAATATACATTTTACGTGTACGTGTACACGGAGTCCAACAAATCTTTAGTGCCTGAGCAAATACGGATTGACGAGACCAATGGTGAATCTGTGCTACCTAATAGGTTTACCCTTGTCCTAATTATTTTTTTATGGATAAAAAGGAATGGCTTTAACCTTTCTCTCAGGCTGATTGGAGTTTTACTATCTTTTTGCTCTTCTCCTTTCTAAATCAATGAAAAAAATTTTGTCTAAGAAACAGTAAATTGAGCCACTCTGACCTTTTGGTATCTGGTTAAAGCAAAAATGTAAGTGATTGTCTTCAGACATCTTATTGATGAGTCTTCCCGAAGAGAAACATAAGCCACCTGGCTTTCTGATTACTTTTCCTGCATATCTAGTCCTTTCTCTCTTAACATTTTACCGTCAAGAGCCTGAATCTTCACAAATAGGTTCTATGTTTTCAGAACAGGTAATTCATGTAAGTTCCCCGGACTAAATGTGTCAATATATAGATCCCACTGGGCATTTATAGTTTAAAATGATCCTTTTTTTCTTTTCTTTTTTTTTTTTTTACTTCCTCTATCCTCATCCTAACAGTATGGTGAAAAATTGGCTTGCACATGTTAGGGCGCTTTTTCTTTCCTTGACAGTAGTGATGGCCATGTTTTGAAGTATCTCACACCTGTGCAGTGTGATCTCTCGCCACGCCTGCCAGTTCAGATATTTCAGTTATAAAAACGTTCAGGTAGGCTTCCAAGTGATTTAAATTGACTACATTTTCTGAAAAGTCAGGAATTTGAAGATGAAAAGGAATTTTTATATATACTTTTTCTTTACTGAAAGCTGGTGCTGTGTTTTAGCATATGGTTGTCATATGAGGTAATTAAGTCATTAGATTCTAGCAATGTATTTATTTTAGAGACTAAACGAAGCAAATCATGCTAGGAATGCTCACCTTCCCCTTCCTCAACTCCCCTCTCAGCTCTCTAATGCCTTCCTAGAGGAATATCTCGTGTGGGACCAAAGAAAAGCTTTTTCATATTGCTGACAATTACCTGAGATTATCAGTTGTCTTACAAGAGGCAATCATAACTCATAGAAGTACCAACATAATTACTACATCGTTTTCAATGCGGTGAACTTAAATGTACTGATAGCTTGGGCACAAATGATGTTGCTGTGACTTCATTGGTCAAATTATTTAGAATACACAGACTACAAGTTAAGTCACTTTATTCAGTTGTGACCAGTGAATGCAAGTCCTAATTTTAAAAGTACACAGCTTTAGACAATCTGTGGACCTCTTTCTCCTTTTTATAACTGCAATATGTTCATTAAGGTCATACCATAAAGCAGACCATCTTTAGGCAGAACCGTGTAATTATAGGGATGCATACCCAATTTGCATCAGGATCCCTTAGCTCACACACAATCATCAAATAGTGTATGACACTTGAAAGCAAAGGTACAGCCACTGCACCTCTATAGATTATCAAAAAGAATAAAACTGTGCTCCATGTACTTTAGAATGGACATAAGTATATTGTACTACATTGATTAGGAAAACAGTCCCAGAGGACTTTAGATTTTTGTGCAGGGGAAAGAATATAAGAATGCCAGCCAGACTTGCTTTGAAATTCTGATATCAGTTAGGCTCATTCTTAAAGCTTTAGCTATTTTGACTCTTCTTTATTAATAACTAATATATCTAAAGATGTCTAGTGCCTCGCAAAATGCCTGGCATACAGTAGGTGCTCAGTAAGTGGTAGATCATATTATGTGCAGAGTGGTGCTGGAGGAGTTTCCTAGGGGGTGGGGAGGTTAGTAGGGGGTGGAGGGGTTAACTTAAGGGTGTGGAGAACCCCTGGAAACCTCTGGAAAGATGTTTAGCCACAGAGAGTCTGAGGGAACAGAGCAGTGCCATCCTGAAGTTGGATTTCTTTCATTCCCACATGATGGGCTTGCTTGTCTGTTGGTATAAACAGGCTGGACCTCAGTCCCAGACCGTTGACTTTTGTCCCCCTCTGCTGACTGTTTAATGCATTCCCAGCTCTCCTGCCTTTCAAATCTAGCTCTGTTGTCGGGAGCCACCATCATAAGCCTTCAGTTTCCACATTTCCTTTCTTTAAGAGCCCACCTGTTTCTTTCACAAACATTTATTGAACACACGCTGTGCACCAGGCCCTTGTGCCTGACATTGGAGATACTGAGCTAAAAAGACAGAGCCGTGCATTCCAGGAACATGTGTCCCAGCTCAGAAGCCCTATGGAGCTTCTGATGCTCGGGGCACACATCCGGAAGCCTTTCTTCAAGAGGCCAGAGGTGCTCCGAATGATGGTGGTGCGGTGGGTTACAAAAAACATCATTCCAAGGAATGTTCTGTATGTGCTATCTAGTAAGGGCTGAGAAGGGTGACATGCTGTTGTGTCACTGAGTGATCTCCCTTTACCCACAGTTTAGCACAAGTTTATTCATAACTTAGGGAATGTCAGGTGAGCAGTGTGCTAAATGCTTGAAACACAGTGCTAAGTAAGTTTTGTCATTCTGTAACCTTTCAGGCATAGGGAACGTATTGGAAGGAGGAATGGGTAAAAGAGGCTATTTTTGCTTTATGAAGATACAAGTATTGGCCCCAGAGCTAACAAGACTGGATTTCCCATTGAAAGGCTTATCTCTCTGTAGTAAGACAGGCCTTCAATCCTATAGGGAACCTGTTCCATGTGGTTTGGTGGACCCAACTGTGCCCCACCCATGGTGGTAGGCATCTGACTTATGCCTGGTAGTTCCGCATCTCTTTGGCCACAATGATTAGTTCAGATGTGGGCATGTGATCCAAACTAGGCCAATTGGAAACCCATGTAAGACTTTTTTGCCAAAGCTATTGGAGACAATGGCCTCCTTGGGGTTGCTAAGCTGGTAGGAAGTCAGTCTGGGGCTGCTGTTGACCACCATCTTTGCCTGTTGGAAAGGAGAAGAGAAACTGAACCTGAAGAGCATTGTTTAATACCCCAGATTCAATCATGAATGAAAATAATATTTCCCAGTTTTGTGTGTGTTAATCACCTCCCTCCTATGACCCATTTCAAGGATGAATAGGTAGACATAAGCTAATTTAAATTCGATTGAGTTGCAACTAAAATAATTCTTACAAACTTAGCCATTCAAAAGCTAAGACATTACCAATAAATTCTGGTCGATTTTATAACAGTCTCAGATGTCTAAGCCGTATCGCCTTTGGAAACCACCTGATGTATGTGTGTGACTGATTCTGATACTTTATATGACATGTCATATCCTGTTGGGCAGGCACCGAGCAGACACGATGGTCCCTGGTGGTTTGTTAATAATCCTGTGCTCTGTAAGCACCTGGATGATACATCATCTGGAATTTCTATAGGATGCCCTTACGGGTGTGATATACTTCCCTTCCATTTGTTGTTGTAAATGTTTCTCAATCACTTACTATGTACCAAGAATTATTGTTAGACATTACATCATAACCTTTAATCTTATAGCCCTAAGGGGATGGTACTGTTATCATCCCCGTTTTACAAATGAGGAAATTAAGATGTAGAGCAGTTAAGTAATTTTCCCAGTCAATCAGGTAAGTGCTAGACCTGTGATTGGCCCTTGAACCTGACTCCAGAGCACTGATGTAACCACTGTGTAATGGCATCTGTCTGTGCACCTGAAGTGGTTTTGGTTTATACGTGTTTAGACTTACTTCAGACAATCTTGCCCTTTGCTTCCCAGCTCCTTTGTTCCTTTGGGTGACTAGTGTGTCTAGTACCCCCTTTGAGCCAGGAACCATTCAGAAATGACACTGTTTTCTTCCCCACTGATAATATGTGGAGAGGGATATTCACCCACATAAAGAAAATAAGAGTCAGCCTAAGAAGGCTCTAGATTTTCTGGAAACTGTCTTGGAATATGGAACTTGTAAAATCCTATAGCCTCTCCTCAAATCCTGTTAAAATACCAACAGTTTGTCTGAAGCAAAGAAAAATGTCAACAATAGCAAAGAGCCACGGATGAGATTTAAGGAAAAATGAGTCAACATGAAAAGGTACTTTGAACCAGAACGTTTATGGTCCAAGGAAGGAGAAATGGAAACCTTTGGGCTCTTAAGAGCTAAGCTTTCCTCTGTACCAAGGACAGCTTTCTATATTCCCAGAACTCCTAGGATTCCCTGCACTGAGCAAACTACACATGTTTCATGTCAGCAGCATGTTATAAACAACGTAAAACTTGTCCAAAACATTTTTACAAAATTGAGATGTCATCGCCACAGCCAAAACCAATGTAAATGAAATAACTCAAAAGCAAATTGTAAAGTGGTGTTTAAAGCAATACATAATACTAGAGTATAAAGTGTATAAGTAATCCCTATAAGATAAGGGGCAAGAACCAATAACTATATGATAGAGATAAGAAAAGGTTGGAGAAGTCAGTGGTAAAATATACATAAAGTGGAATATTATTCAATCTTAAAAAAAGAAGGAAATCCCGTCGTATGAAATAACATGAATGAACCTGGAGGACATTATGCTAAGTGAAATAAACCAATCACAGAAAGATAAATATCACACCATCTTACATATGGAATTTTTTTAAAAAGTCAAACTCATAGTAACAGTAGAATGGTGGTTACCAGAGGTTCTCATAACACACAGTTGTCTATAGTTAATTACCTTAAATTGACTAAATCAGTATTTCATATGCAGAAAGAGGACACTGATTCAGATGGTCAGCCTGCAGTTTGTGATCCATTTTAAATATGTTATAGGCAGAAGGAGTATGAAGACATCTTTGACAATTTGTTAACCTTCCTCATCCTAAAGCCTTGAAGAGAGGGATGGAGTGAGAATGACTGGCTCATAGATGGTACTCAATAAACATTTGCTGTGCATGAATGGCAGTGAGGAAATGAATGACACATGGGACTCCCTTCTGCCTTGTCCAGAGCCTGTGGTAAAGTTGGTCTGAAAATGGGCATCATAATACCTTTCTCCACATTTGCTCTGAGGAGGTATTGAGAAAATGGATAATGCAAAAGCGCTTGGTAAACATACAGCACTGTACACGTGTTTAGAAGTCCTACTGGGGTCCCATGGCTCATTTTAGGGCCCTCCGTGGTCAAAAATTAGAAAGTAATATGGGGCTTAAAAACTAGCTTTACATGCCATGTGACTTTCAGAAGCTGGCTGGCTTCAAACACTCTGTAGCAGAGAGCCTACAAATTTGAAGTTCGGCAACCCCCAACTCTCTGTACCTGAGTTGTTTGCCTTACAGGCATTTTCTTCTTTTCTCTCTGGATCAGCCAAGTTCTATACTTCCTATAGCTGACTGCTGGGTTTGACCTGGTCTTTGTTGTAATACATATATAGGAATATATATGTATTTTGTGGTTTGTGTATCGGTGGTGGGGGCTGTTTTTTGAAGTGTCCCCTTGAACAGGGTAGATATACTTTTACAGCTTCACATGTACCCTGTGAGCTCTGTTGCCATTTATAAACCCAGCCTTTCCTGCATCCTCGGACTTTTAATATTTCTTAATAGATGTACTCAAAGTCCTTTTCCTTTAAGATTTTTCAATTCTGTTCATCTTTACCTTATTATTTATATACTTTATTTGTAAAATATTTAAATTTCCTTCTCCTTGGGCTAGCTGCATTTGGGATTGGCAGATTTTAAAATTTTCATGGGCCCTGGTTTTGCAAGAGAAAAAAAATCAAATGACTAGTGCACGTCTGAACTACATGAATACTATTTAGTATTTATTACGCCCAGACAGTTGACAAGGCAGGGAAGTAAAGCTTGTTCCTGCCTTCAAGGGGTTCAAAGTCTCGTGAAGGAGATACACATATACAGTATAACTGCAAGAAAAATAATGATACAAGTGCTCGATAATATTAAGGATAGTCTGTAACCTGAACAGTGGAGAAGAGGTTACGGGGATACATTCCAAAACAAGAGAATGACATATGCAGTATCAAAGAGGCATGAAAGGGTAGGTTATGTTTAGATATGGCTAGTAGATCAGTATAGATGGATCTTAGGAAGCTGGGAACAATGTTCTGGGTCATTTCATTGGAAAAAATGACTGGGACTAGATCATAAGGAACTCAATGCCATGCTGAGTATTTCAGCACTGAACTGAAAAACTCAGTGTTTCTGCCAACCGACTGGTGGCTTTATCTCCCTTTATTATAGTCTTATAAAAATATTGTTTATTGAGTATCTGATGTGGCCCTGTTTCAATGCAATCTGATATGTTTGCATTCTCTGGGATTTGTTCAGTTATAAGTGATAGAAAAGTACCTTAAACTATCATATGCAATTAGTCAGTCAAATGATGGGGTAAATATTTATGGGCTCACAACACGGAAGGAAAAGATTATAGTTCAGGCCTGGCAGAGACAGGGCTCACAGTGTCATGAATCTCATCTTTTAGGTCTCTTTTGTCTGTTTTGTCTCTACAGCAATCTCTCTGTATGTGGCAATCCCCAGGTCATGCCCAGTTGACAAATGTCTCTTTCCTCGAAGTTCTTGCTGACGTCTTCCGAGTTAAGGAAACACTCTGATTGTATTCACTTGTCCAATTGAAATGTGGACCTGGAAGTGTTAGAGAGGTGTCTCCAGGGAAAATATAAATCTATTTCCAGATGAAGGGGAATGGATGCAGAGTTGGAAGGCAAAAAAAAAGTCAACTGCAATGCTCTATTCTCTTAGAAAGGTTTAGCTACTGATTTATTTGCTCATTTACTTATTCACTTAGAATTGGAGGCTCAGATATCATTGATAAGTAGAAAGGGCAAGTTTGATTTGTATGTCCGTCCTACAAGTGGCAACAAGTGTTTGTAGAAACAAAAGCTTTGTTCAGTGCAGATGTGGATTTGCCCCTGTTGTGTGCTTTTACAAAATAAATGGATACGTTTGAAGACATCACAATAGTAAATGATTTAACTGCAACCAAATTGTGTCTATTTAATTTCCTACTGACCTTCATGAGGTTGTAAAGCCCAGTGGAGACTTTTATTCTGTTGTGAATTTTGTGTTGCATTGTGTTGAGAAATATTTTGAATTGTCTTTTTTCCCTTTACTTTAGAGCTTGCTATCAAAGCTGGAATGTAGGGCTTTAAGAAAGAAAGTACTTCCTCAGCCAGAACTATAGAGTTGCTAGGGCCCCGCCATAATAATTGACACAGCAGAGATTCAGCAAACATTGCTCTGAAGTTTGCATTATCAAATCTACCCAGATTTTCCAATCCATGAAACGTGTATTCAAGCACTTTTTTTGAATTTTACCATTGAGAGATTTCTAAATTTGTCAGTTGACCTGTTAGACACTTCATATTATGTTGCTTAAAATAACACCATAAACTGTGGGGGGAAAAGGTGGAATTGTCAAATCACCTACAGTTTTTAATGGTTTTCTCTTTCATATGAACATTTCAATTTCAGTTGCTGTCAGTTCCTCTAAATAAAAATCGATCTTTTTTTTCCCCTTCCTATTCCCATCACTCTGAGTGCTTTCCAGGGAAGTAACCAAATTAAATTTATCTCTGCAGCTTTTGAGTTTTTGTATTTATTTGTTTATTCTTTTCTAATTTGGTGAAACTGTTGCACTAAAACATCCCTTTCGTTAACAGTTCAATTTCCTTCTGCTGTTCTAGATGAGTTGTCAATGATAATATTTGAATTCCAGTAGGTTCTTTGTGAAGAAAAATATAATATCGCAGGCTGTCACAGTCAGTTTATTTTTTAAATGACAATGGTGTTGTTAATACCTTTTAACTTGAATTTCAAGAGGAATTTCAAGCTTTCATAGTTTTAAAATCCATGGAAAAGTAACCACATTCATACTGTCTTTGCTTGGAGGAAATGCGTTATATCTACTGAATATTTTGAGTTATTAGCATTTTTAACTGTTGACCCAAGCTTTTGATAGGAACTCTATGAAGAATTGTTAAATGAAGAAATAGTGCTCCCCTGCCCCAGCTTCTGCTTTTGGGGGGTTTTTTTGTTTGTTTGTTTCTTGTTTTGTTTTTGGGTTTTTTTGTTTGTTTGTTTGCTTGCTTGTTTTTGGAGTGGTTAGAGAGGCTTTGGGCATTTAATGCCTCATAGAGCTAGACTGTAATATCTAAAGTTGACCAGTAGGTGCCACTCTCCAACATATGATGCCCCCTCATCTGCTGACTGTGACCAAATCTGCATAATGGGCGGAAGGGGTGCTTTCACTTTGTCATAGGAATGACTCTTACTGGAATTGTCTTGAGGAATCTTTTCCTCAAAGTTCAAGATTGGGTTTTATATATACTTCACAGGCAGTAATGGAATTTTATAAAAGTAAACCTCCAGAAATATGTATAAGTGCCCTTCTCGTTTTAAAAAATGATTGTGATACTAAACAATTGAGTGAAATACCTCCTTGTTAGAGTGCGATCTGGACCAGAGTCACATGACATGCTTATTAGTGAAGGTTCCTGGGTCTCACCCTAAGCCTTCTTGGGGCAGAATTTTTTTGGTGGGAAGAGTGTTGATTACCAAGCCTCCCAGGAGATTCTTATGTAAAGTAAAAATTGAGAACCACTGTTATAAAAGATTATTGATTGTAAAGTGGTAGCCCTGCACATGTGTAGGAGAGTGGCTCTCCCACTAAAATGAGGGGGTATGAAAAGGAAAAAATCATGTATGGTTGACCGTTGAACTTGGGGGTTGACCTGCCTATAACATATAGTCTTCCATGTCCACGGATTCAACCAACTGTATACTAGTGTAGTATTTACTCTATTTACTCTTGAAAAATATCCACATATAAGTAGACCTGCACAGTTCAAAGTCATGTTGTCCAAGGGTCAGCTGTATATTGTGTGTGTGTGTATATGTGTAACTACTTTTGCTTGCACAGATAACTCTCACCCTTAATATTATATTGAAATAATTTGTTATGCATTAACTATATAGAATGTTACTTAAGGGTACAATAATGCATTATTATATAAACATCACCTTTCCATCAAGATTTAAAATCTAAGACAGTAGTCACTGTTGGATATTTAAGACATATGTTAAGGGCAGAAGTCAGAGAATCTAAGTATTTAAATTACATGTAAATTAATTTAAAGCTATTCATGATGTTACATTTTAGTTAAAAATAATAAACATAATCTGGACTTTATTGATAGAAATAGTGTCAGAAGGGGGGTGTGTGTGTGTATAATGTTCAATTTTGAGTTTTGGGGCAGTTATGCTTAGGATTTTTACCAAATCATATATTTCTACATTTTGGAAATAGAACCATTTCAAAAACAGACCATGTATAGATGTATTCATTCTTGCCCTCCAAGGGTCAAAGCTAGTTTCATGAAGACACAATACAATTTCTGTTCCTTGGGAAGTGATTTCTGAAACCCTCAAGCTATTTTGCTGAAGTTCAGGTGCCAGCCTATCAGGCCCACTCCCCCTGTTATCCCAGCCACTACCTGGTCTAGCCTGTGGGTTTAATCATGATAGACAAGATGACTGTTTTGGCTGTGAGTCAGTCCCTGTGGATTAAATATTATTAAACTTTGGATAGTTGGCCAAATCCATTCACACAAGAACTTTTAAAGTTTTAAGCAATTATTTGGCATTTATAAAATACAAACACATACAGATGCACATTTCACTAGATTTGTGATCTTTTCGCACCTTCGTTGAAGATCAGTTCAGAATCACCCAAGAAAGTAATGCTTTTCTCTTATCAGACAATGATTGAACCTTAAGGGAAGATGGCTAATATTCTCGGTATATTTTTTATCATCCACTTGCTTCCCAAGTGGCAACTTACTGTCAATATTTAGACCAGCACTTTATTAAGGATATGAAATGTTACTACAGAGCAGATTTCGTAAGAAATTTGATCCATCACTATGGTATGATACCAGACTTTCAATCATGTTGTACCATTAGAGTTCCATTTTTAATGTTGCCTGGGCCTGGAACTATGTTCAAAGTTGAAGAATCAAATGAGTTTGGAGAAAATGCATTTATCCCTTTCATTCATATCGCCACCTCAGTCATGCTCTGCCTACCTTGTTGATTGCTCCCAGGAATTTAGTTGAAAATAGTATGTATTGTTTCGGCACTTGCTGTGTGCCCAAAAGTGCCCCATATTTAACAGTAATGCAAATAAGCAATTCCTACCCAAAACAAGAAAAACAAATATGAATAAGTGATGATGGTACAAGTCATATGGAAGCAAAAATACATGATGACATGAAGATATCTTCCTTCTTTTATCTTTTTAGGCACGTAGAAATATTAGATAAACTGAAATGTCATTAGCAAGTCATATTGAAGCAAAAATACATGATGACATGAAGATATCTTCCTTCTTTTATCTTTTTAGGCACGTAGAAATATTAGATAAACTGAAATGTCATTAACAAGTCAAAGTTTATTATTAATTGTGAAAATGGGGACTTTATAGATGGCAAAAAAAAAAAAATCTCACCTTTGGGAGAAGGCTGCTTAAGTCTTTCATTCATTAATTCTTAAAAAAGGAAGAAGATGGTATAATCAGGACGTTAGTTTAACCGAGCAGGCTTCACCTTCCTTTTGAGAGAAAGTAAGATCTGGCCTTAGAGAGTACTTCTCTCATAAATTAGAAGTTTAGGTTGATTTTCCACTTCTTTTGGGGTCTAAGTCTATATGCCAATATAACAGCTAGTGTATAATTAACTCTTACTGTTGGTATTGTAGTTCAAATCCTAATTAGCTCTGGGACCTTGAGCAAATCACCTAGCCTTTCAAAGCCTCAGTTTTTTTGTCTACAGATTAGGAATAATAGGGAGTAAATGAGATGATGATCATACCATGCTTGGCATCAAAATAATATGTGCTTTTCGGTAGAAGCTGTCTGTGTTTTACATACACCTTTAAGGAGTTTACCATCTAGTAGTTAAGATGGGACATGTATTTATGTGGTTATAATTTAATACAAGGTAGAGTTCAGAAGAGGGAAAGATCACCTCTAACCTAGAAGACTGAGAGGAGAACGTGTCACTTGACCTAAGCCTTGAATAAAAGGAATACCATTAGAATAGGTAGGGAAGCCTTTCTGGGCGGGGGGGAATTACACAAGTAGATCTGGAAAGGTGGGAAAGTACAAGGTACCAATGAGGTGGTCAGCGTGATTGTATCATAGAATTCGTGAAATGCCGCCAGTGTAAGTGAAGACTGGGGAAAATGAAGTAGGTTGTAGCTAGACTGTTTATGCTTTGTGTTCAAAAGTTGGGTCTCTAAGCCACAGAAAATGGATTCTCATTCTGAACATTTGGAGGAGTGCATGGCCAGCTCATTTGTAACCACCATACCTACACCCAACTGAGAGCACCATGCCCGTACCGCTTCTTGGTGGCAGATGATAAGTAGCAACAGCCAATGGCTGAAGCATCCTGAACAGCTCTGGACTTCCGTATTATCCTGCTGGTCACATTTTCCACCACACCTATGTAGTCATCGCATATTAGAAGCTTTTTTTTTGGTTGGCTAAGGTAAAGGCTAACACTTTCTAAATAGGCCGTGACTGATTTTCTTGTAAATAATGTCTGCCTGGGGAACTATCAGAGCAACATGACCCTAGCACCTATCAGCCAACATTGGCGACAATGTTGTACAATCATGTACACATAATTTCATGCATTAAGTCATTACCAAGTGCTTTTTCCATGCATTTATGGTATGAAAAATCCCAGACTAAGAGATTGTGTAGCTTTGTCTAGTTCTTGTGAACATCGTTGACATAGTGGCAGGATTGATCTATCCCAGTTTCCCTTTTCCCCATGGAAATTGGGAAGTTTTGCTGATACATGGAAGACATAGAACAGCAAGCAAGCCAGAGAATGTCAGGAGGGAATGGGCCTCTCCATGAAGGTCTGTAGTCTTGCCTGAATTGGGGTTCAGGGGATGTTTTACTCACTAGAGACCAGAGCCAAAGTAGGAATTCAAAGCTCTGATGTACTCAGGGCCATAGAAAAATGAGTAAGTTATTAAGTTTCATGACTAATCAAGATATTAAAAAAACTGAAGATAATAAAGCAAAGCCACTGATTAGTGTGTAGATATGACCAGGAGTAAATAAGGAGTTAGGACTTCAGGAAATCTCTAGGAAAGACAGGGTGTCAGCTTTCAAAGCCAGAGCTTTTTCTTTCTCTTGTTGGTGCCTCCTCTGGTCCATCCTGCTAGAATATAGGGACCAGTGTTCTGTTCGACAGTGTTCTGTACCTAAACCGTAGGTGTGCCCATGGGTATAGGTACTGAGCTCTATTAGCGACTAGAGCAGTAAGAGAGCTGACTTTTAGTGAAAAGTTCTTTTTAGGGATGGCAATGAGATTGGAGTGCTAATGGACGATATTATGGCCAAAGCACGAAGGAATACTCAGATCCCGTACAGGGGCCCAAGGAAGATAGTCCATTAACTGCAAAATGGGAGGCAAAATAATGCCTCATTTTGGGCTGTGACTTCACCTCAAATCTTGATGTAGGGAGCTCTAGTAATTGAGTGAGTTCCCAAAGAAAAGTGTTTTTCTAAACTGATGGACATATTAGGATCTGGATAAGAGTTGCAGAAAACCCAATTAAACAGCAGCTCAAGTATATGATTGACTTTTCTCAGATGCTACGAAGTCCAGAGTATGCAGTACATGACTGACACGCAGATGTGTAATATCTTCAATGTCACAGGCTCCTTCTGTCTTTCTCTTCTGCCTTCCTTAGCATAAGGCTTTTTGGTTTGCATAGTTTTAGTTCTACTCGACATATCTTCATGCCAGATAAGAAGAGGGGTAAGACCCAAGAGGCAGGTGTGACTGCCGGAAGAGTCTGTCCCTTTAAAAATGGTTTTCCTGGAGGGCAACCTAATGACTTCCACTTCTCTCTCTGAGAATAGAACTCAGTCATGTGTCTACTTGCAAAGGATCCTGGGAAGTGCAGTTTGCACATTGCTACCCTGAAAAAAATCAGAGTTCTGTTCGTAGGAGTGGAGAAGAGATTGAATGACCAATATTCTGAATAACTTCAGAGTAAAGTGGGCCCTGAGACCGGTCCAGCCTCTGTTACTGCTCACCAAAACCGAAGCTCAGATTCCATCTCTGTGCCACTCTATCCCAGTTAGTGCCAGGTAGGGCAGGAGTTGGAACTGGAACTAGTCATTCACAAAGAGGAAGCTCATGTGTACCTTCTGTATTTGTGTTCTGTGCCTACTATAACCAATCACCACAATTTGGGGAGCTTAAAACAACAAATGTACTCACATTTCTGGAGGCCAGAAGTCCTAAATCTTAGAGGAACAGGCAGAGGGCTGCACTCCCTCTGAAAGCTCTAGTGAAGAATCTGTTCCTTCTTCTAGCTTCTGGTACCTGTTAGCCTTCCTTGACTTTGGTCGTATGTCTCTCTGCTCCATCTTCACATTGCCTTATCTTCTGTGAGTCTGTGTCTTCTCCATTTCTGTCTCTCTCAAATCTCCCTGTGCTTTTCTCCTATAAGGGAACTTGTCATTGGATTTGGAGCTCACCCAGGTAATCCAGGATGGTCTCATCATCTCAAGATCCTTAACTTAATCAGATCCACAAAGATCCTTTTTCCAAGTAAAGTCACATTCACAGGTTCCAGGGATTTGGAACACGGACATAGCTTTTGGGTGGCCACTATTCAAACCACTGCATCCTCTGATAAGCCATGAGTTTTCCCAAATCAGCCTAAACCTTTCACAAATAGCAAGTCAAAGGCACACCCACCATATGGTCTCACCAGCTGTGTATGTTTGAAGAGAACAGACAAAATGATTAACAGCCAGGTCACCTTTCATTTATGGGTGGGCCTTATAATGTTGTTTTGAGCATTAGATGGCCTTGGTACTAAGTATGTATTCAGTAAAGACAATCTACCCATTATTACTGTGTTGCTCCTATCTGGGCTTCTCTATAATGCCTGGTCTAGGAAGGGCAGATCACAGACAGGACTGTGTTTTTTTGCTGTGCGTTATAGAGGCTGGTGCAGAGCTGCCTTGTAAGTAATGACCTTTCCTTCCCACTCAGCTATGGCCTCAGAATATAGATGAAGGGATGGTGAATATGAACTTCATAATATGGTAACAGAAAAAGAATGAGGGGTTAGGGAAAGGCCGATTTAATGGTGGCAGAGGATAGAGGTAAGGCAAGAAAATCATGCGACACAGGCAATTTCTATGGGATGGTTAATCTGAGATACTGTCTTTGAGGACTTAGGATTTGAGGCACACGGAAAATAAAGTTAGAGAAGGAGGTTTGGGCTACTGCCTCCACCCAGTATGGCCAACTTGCAAAGTTAGTGTCACTGCTCCTTTCAGACTCTTCAAAATCACCTTAGGCAACCATTTTGTGATGATTTTATCTTTTAGTCCTGCTCTAAGCAATTATTTTAATTGAATTTTACCTGGGGCAGAAAAAGAGGTGGTGGTTACAGAGGAGGATTGACTTGAGAATGAGAGGTGGAGGGAGATGGTGGCAGTGTTGTGATTCCCCCTCCCACCGCCAGGTGGCGCTTGATATCTGACTGAACGTCTTAACCTTAGAACATGGTCTAGTCTCCTCAACTTTGTCAAATGATGAAAGGCAACATCATCTTGAAACAAATAGCCAACTCTCCATGGACTCTTCACACCTTGAGGATAAAGTTTGACCTTATTGGAAGTTTTCTAGAGGGTCATAAGGAGGTCTTGACAAGATGAGCCTTACGGGTGCTGTTGGCTAGTGGGAAGGGAGCCCTGCGCACAGGGATCCTTTATCCTCTTCATAAACGTTTGTCCAATGAATAGATGACTCTAATACCTTTCCATGAAAGAACCCAGTCCCAGCCACAGAAATAATCCCTTAAGTTTCTTAATTTCCTTTTATAATGCACTACAGGAAGAAGAGCTTATTTTCTAGTTTTAAACCAAACGGCAGCACACTGATACATTTCCTTTTACTTGGGAGAAATCCCCACTGACAGCATTAATGGATTTATTTTAAATTGCTGTTTGTAAAATGAAAGCAAACTCGAAATAATTACATAAAATTGTTTTTTAATGTTTGCATAATTTTTTCATCATTAAAAGCCACCGAGCTCTTTAATATTGAGGCAGAACCATCCATTGAACATAAAAAATTGTTACCTTGATGCTTTTAATATCTCTTCCTCACACACAGGCATTCTCCGCTCTTCGTGGTTATTTATAGTGCTTGTCACATTGGTAGTTTATTCTGACAGATGTATTGTTTTGACGTGAACTTCACCAAAGAACTGAGGGGCGGGAGGGATCCTTAGCCTGAAACTTCGCGGAAACCAGGCCTCCATCCTTGGCCTGCCATAGAGAATCAGACAAGGGTGCTACTCTCAGTTTTTCATTTAAGAGACCTTTAAGTGTTGCTATTCTTAGCACTTAACCTATTTTCAAAATCATCCTCTGCAGAGGCCATAACTCAATACTGAAAAAGCCTACAAAATCCACTTATTAGGATCAAGGTGTGGTTTTTTTAAGCTGTCTTCCTCAAAATTGCAGAGGCGGCTGAGGAGTTCAACAGATATTTGCTTTGAGTTTAGTTTTACATACATTTTTACTCACTGAAAACTGTAATGAAAATATGCCCTTCAGTGTATGCCAAATTTGAATACACCACACCATTAGTGCTTTAACTTGCCCTGACTTTTAGGCAGACATTAGAGAGAAAAGCTTTTCCTGTCATTTCTGTTTCACTGACACCTAACAAAGATTGTAAGTCAACCTGCTAAATAGTTGTAAATGATGATGATTATTTTTGTCTCTATGAATCAGGGCATTCATCAGGAACATGCAAAAATAAACTAAATACAAATGCTAATATGCGTTTGTCTTACATAATCCATGAGTTCAAATTTTGCATTCCTCAAAACAGCCTCGCTGGCCTTTTGAATTGGCTGACTTTAAAATAAGAGATGTTACAAATTTGAACTTAAATATTCAAGCTAATAAAAGATTGCTTTTGTCTATTATAAGAGTCCCTGGAAGATACTGTTTTAAAGTAACCTCCCAATAAGCAAACTAACAAAACGATTAAAAGTGTGGTCTACAGACCACACAGGCAGCCTGGAGGTTTGTTAGAAATGCATAAGCTTGGACCCCACGCCAGACCTACTGAGTCAGTCTGCATTTTAACAACTCCCCAGGTGATTCATATACATGTTAGTTTGAGAAGCACTGCACTAGGCTAAGCAGCACAAGTCTTGGCTAATAAACTTGTAGTCTGTGGGAGGCACCATTATCGTCCATGAAGACACACTGTAAAGGTGCTTCCCAAACATCACTCAGAGGGCCAGTGTCCAAGCTGTATGGATTCCCAGGCACAGCCACAAGATGATGCTTTAGTAGGTCTTGTGGCTGCATATACTTCAGAAAGCTTCCCAGGCAGTTGTGATGAACAGCTGGTTTTATAGAAAGCAAGACATTGGAGAATGGGATAGAAAACTGACGGTTTTTAAAGTTTGGATGAAGAGAGGATGGTAAAGGGAAGGTTCACATCAAGGAAAGTGATCATGCTAGCTTGGCTCTAAGGTACCACATTCTCATCAGTCAGGGACCATTTGAGAAGGACAGGAGAACGTGAAATGACAGGAAAAGTGGCTAGAGAGGTGCTCCATCCCACATTTGTTTGATACAGATCACCATGCTAGACAGTGATAGACGTTGAGCTAAGTAACAAGACACTCTATCCTGTAGCGCTTTGTGATAATGCGGGAGAAACAAGAACATCAATAACTCTAATCCAAGTAAGAACAAAATAAGTATGAAAACAAGGTAAAATAATTCTCACCCTAAAGGAAAGAGTAATTGGTTTTAGCTAAAAGAATCAGGAATGACTTCCCCGAAAGGAGCCATCCCTGTTTTCCAGACATTGTTCTTATCACATTTGAGAAAGATTCATATGGAAGGAAAACTGGAGGAAGGTGTTTGAGGATAGAGCAAAACTCAGAGGCATGAAAGGCGTCCTGGGGCCCAGATCAGCATCTGTTCTGGTGTGGGTGAAGAGGAGGCGTGTGGTGAGAGACAGCATAAAAGGGTACTTGGTTGTACCAGCGTGGGGACCACAGAGCCATGTTAAGGACAGTCTTCTCTGGATGTTGGCTACAACCTTGTTGATTGTTTGAAGGAGACCCAGAGGTCAAGGAAGTCAACACCCTTTTTTTTTTTTTTTCATTACCCAATAGGAAAAAATTCTTGAAGCTCTTGTCCTTGGAGTCTGTGGCCAAGACTCGTAAGTCATTTGTGCTTTTATCCACACTGATCTCTTGGCAACCTCCAGTGTTTATCAGTTTTTCTCAAGCACTGGCCAGCCATGTCCTCCTCGGACATATGAAACTCATATTCAACACTGTTTTACATTTCTAGAGCATGTGTAGGCTTTCAGAGGTTTTTCATATCCCACTGCTTCATTGAAGCTGTAGACCCACCATCCGAGGTAGGCAGGAGAGAGATTATTGCCATCTAATTTTGGCTTAGGGAGTTTGTGGGCAGGGGGCTAGTCAGTCTTGGAGCTGGGAATAGATCAAGTTAACTGTCCACTCCATATTTCCATATTTCCTCTCATGCCTTATGGTAAACCACTGTGGTAATCACTAGTTCTAGTTAACAACATTTGATTGTCCTCTCCTTCGGGCATGTGGATGAGTGAACTCTCTGCTTTTTACCAGTTGAGTGGTTCTGCCCAGGGAGACTGAGTGGAGGTGATGGATGCCACTTTCACACTGGGGCGTTTAATGACCAGCTTTAGACCAGGTGGTCCCTTCATCTGTGTGGTCATCACGGAAAGCATATCAGGATGAGGCCTCTGTCAGCCTGGGTTCCTGAGCAGCTCTGACGAGCTGAGCTGCTGTACTTGACTTGGAGTATGGTCAGGAAATAAACTTTCATTGTTAAGTCACTCGGATTCGGGAGTCATTGCCATATAATCTCGCCTATCTTGATGCTACAGCCTCCATCAGATCCTTTTGTACATGAGCCAGTGTGTATTCACTGGAGAGTGAAGAGGTGTAAAAGGAACTTGACAGGGTGATAAACTTGACTCTCAGAGGGAAGGTGCTGTGTCTACCTCTTTCCTAGTTAAATCGACCGTTTCTACCTTATCCCTCACACCTCTTTGGAGCCCTGTCTATATTTGTTGAATGAATGAATAAACATACTTCTATTTAAAGTAAATCCTTGGGGTATGTTCTTTCTATCGAGATATGTTTTGGCAATATCATCTCTACATGTTAAACACCGTTAGCCATAGGAATACCAGGTGTAAACACCAACCTTTTCCCAGGAATTGTTGGGTAGGCTATCTTTATTACCATTAAATAGCTAGCATCCTAGGTTTTGGCAGTAGCAAAAAAGGATGAAGTTATGATGTTACTAGAAATTCAAAGCAGCGGATCCCCCAGCTTGGTTTGGTGATATTCCTGCAGCTGCCTATGTACCTTTAGGAGTGTTGTGACATAACACATGATACATTTTAATATTTCATTGAAAACACTATCTTCTCCACCATTAATGTACCATGCTAGTGAGCCCCTATTCCAGGGAGTAGCATATAGCTGTGTAAACAGGGTCCTTCAGCAGAGATGGTGTCCGTGACCGGTGGTCATTGAAACGCTAAATGGCCTGCAAAGCCTTTGTCTCTGCTGGAATCGGAGGCCGCTGGGCCCGAGGTTGGTGTCCGTGTTCACTGCACTGTATTCACCTGCAGCCCCTGCCCGCCCCCCCCTTATTTCAGTGCATTAATTATTTGCTTCCACTTCTTCTCTTTAATTAGTCCTCTGTTTCAGTCTTCCTGCTTCCTGACTTCATTCCTTTCTTTCATCGTCTCCATCTGTTTCTGTCTTTGAAAATTTCATTCTGGTCTTTAATTGATGTCTTCTCTAACATTTTGTAGTTCATTAGCATTTCTTACCAGATTTCTCACATTCAGTTCAGCCATTTTTTTACATATCTAAAAACTTTAAAACTCTCGATTAAGTATGTTGAGGCTCAAAAAGTCACCTTTTTTTTTTTTTTTGAGGAAATAAATGTTCCCAAATGCTTGTGATTCTTATAAACATTTTTCTAGTCTCTTAAGTCCAAAGCAGATGGCCTATATGATACCCTTGATATAGCACATTGTATTATATCAAAACATAATAATTAATGATGGTAATAGTTAACTTTTAATGAGCACATAAATGTGTCAGGCATTTCCCTAAGTGTTTTGTATTTATTATCTCACTCAATTCTTACTAAAATCCTAAGAGGTCAGTATTAGCTCTGTTTTACACATGAGGAAACTGTTTCACAGAGAAGTTAAGTATCAGTAACATGGAATTGAACGAGGCAGCCAGATCCAGGTCCCATTCTCTTAACAATTGTAAAGCGAGAAAGGGGTCTGGTAAATAACTGGTTGGAAATACCTACAAGTCTTTGAAGATTAATTATTTTCCTGTTGGTGTCCAAATTTATTAACCTGTTTTCAGCTGGTCGTCATGTACAGATTTGTTTCTTAGCTGAAGTGATCATGTAAAAGTTACACCCAGCCGAAGTTGGAAGAAAAGAAATATTTCACAGAGTCAGTATATTTGGAACTGTGTTTTTAGACCAGGAGAAAACACGAATGTCATTATGTTACACTTGCCAAAGCTTTGGAATTTGGGGTTCTGAGACTCCTGCGCTGTGTGGCTTGCTTGATGCCCAAAAGCCAGGTCCGTCCTATGTCCACTGGGGGCACATCCCGTGACAATCTGTTGACACATTTGGATCTCTTCCCATTTGATACACTATTGCCTAAGCTCACCTCACATTCTTTAATACCTTCTGCTAGTGACAAGGATGTTGACAACCAACAATTACTGTCAGGCACTTGTGCCATGAGCTTTCTGGACATTTCTCATTTGATTCTTATAGCAACTCCATAATGTCTGTACTGTCATATTCTCAACCTACAGATAAACAGCCTAGGGAAGTTTCTGTGATTTGCTTATGTTGACACAGATGGGACATTGCAGCACTGGTAACCCCTGTTCTCACCATACATGATTCGGGGTATGTGGAAGGCACCCATTCATCAGACATTTCTTAAACCTGCTTGGTGTGAGATGTGCTGAACACTCAGAGGAAGGGGCTGGTTTTTGCCCTCATGAACTTGTAGTCAGCCTTGCACACAAATAATTGAGATAAAGAGATGAATAGTGCTGAAGAAACACATAGAAAAGACCGACCAGTTCCTTGGGGGAAAACTGAGAACAGAGTCAGTACATTTGATTGAGCGGGAATTAACCAGGTGAATAAGAGAAAGGCATTCAAGACCAAGGGAATACCATGTTTACAGGCCTGAAGTCCTTTACTGATTCATTCAACAAATATGTTTGACTTATGGTTACCGGGGGTAAGGGTGGGGCGGAGGGATAAACTGGAAGATTAGGATTGACATATACACACTACTATATATAAAATAGAGAACTAATAAGGATCTACTGTAGAGCACAGGGAACTCTACTCAATCCTCTGTAATGGGCTATAGGGGAAAAGAATCTAAAAAAGAGTGGATATATGTATATGTACAACTGATTCACTTTGCTGTACACCTGAAGCTAACAAAACATTGTAAATCAAGTGTACTCCAATAAAAATTTTTAAAAACAAAAGCAAAAAAAAAAAAACAAAACCCATACACCTCGGACTGCCCTCATGGGCCTTACACCCCAAACATCCAGATGGAATGGGATTTCATGGAAGTGCATGGAACAGTTAGCACATAGCTACAGCTGGTGTTTATAAAGTGAAGGCAGGTGAAACTATTGGATTAGTTTCATATTGCTGCTGCAACCAATTACCACAAATAGTGGCTTAAAACAACACAAGTTTATTATCTTCCAGTTCTGGGGGTCAGAAGTCCAAAATAAGTCTCATGGGCTAAAAAGTCAAAGCGCTTTCATGGCTGTGTTCCTTCTCTAGGGAAGACTCCATTTCTTTGTCCTTTCCAGCTTCTAAAGGGCACCTGTATTCCCTGACTCACAGCCCCTTCCACCATCTTCAGAGCCAGCAGTAAAACACCTTCAGATCTCTTCTACTCTGATACTCCGGTCTCCTCCTTTAAAGGACCCCTGTTATTACATGGAACCCAGCTGGATAACGCAAGATCATATTCCCTCCACTTAACTCACAAAGTGCCTGCCATGGAAGGTAACACAGTCACAAAGTTCGAGGATCAGGATGTGGACACCTCTGGGGCCTCTTATTTTGCAGGAGAGGCAGATGATGAAGAGTTTCTTTTGACATCCTGGGACCTGGGCTTTGTTTAATAGAGTCATGGGAAATGAGCAGCAGCAAAAAGAGGAGAGAAGGAAATGTTCAGAGGTTTTTGCTGGTAGAGCTGATGAGGGTCTGAAGTAAGGCAGTCTCAGTGGGAGTGGAAAAGAGTAAGCGATTTGAGAGAAAAGTAGTACATTTAGCACTTGGTGATTAACTGGGTTAAGTGGATGAAGGAGAGGGAGAATTCCAAGATGACCCCAAAGTTTCTCCCTTGGTCAGCTGGTAAGCAAATGTTCTTAATTTTCTGCTTAAAATGATACTTTCTGAACTATCCAGTGTCAGCATAAATATTCAGGCCAGTACATTTAGCTGCATTGACTTCTAACAAATCACTGGTGTTAGGCCTTCCAGTTGAAGTTACTCAGGTCTTCGGTTTTTATATTTTTCTCTCCTCTATTTAATATGGTGGTATACCCAGATGTCTTCTGCACTACATTGCATTTTAGTGTAGTATCTTACGCTAGCCTATGATTTGAGCTTTTAAGTTATGATAAGGCTTGACACACATCCGTCTTTCTTTTGTCTCTTACTATGTTTAAGAAAGTAACTCTTGATCCAGCAGTCTCATTTCTGGTTATATATCCAAAGGAAATAAAATCACTATCTCAATGAGATATCTGTACTCCCATGTTCATTGCAGCATTATTCACAGTAGCAAAGACACAGAAACAACCTACGTGTCTGTTGATAGATGGGAATGGATAAAGAAAATGTGTATATACATATTCCATTGTGTGTGTGTATGTATCATTCAGCCTTATAAAAGAAGGAAATCTTGGGATTTGTGACAATATGGATGAACCTGGAGGACATTTTGTGAAAAGAAATAAGCCAGACACAGAAAGACAAATATTGCATCATCTCATCTATATGTGGAACCTAAAAAAGAAAAGAAAAATGTTGAACTCAGAGAGGAGAGTGGTGGTTACGAGAGGCTAAGGGGTGGGGGAAAATGGGAGGTATTGATCAAAGGATGCAAACTTTCAGTTTTATGATGAATAAGTCCTGGTGCTCAAATATACAACATGGTGACTATACTTAGTAATAATATATTATATACCTGGAAATTGCTAAGAAAATAGTTCACCGATGTTCTCACCACCCACCAAAAAAGAAAATGGTAACTATAGGGTGTGATGAATATGTTAATTATTTTGATTGTGGTAATCATTTCAGTGTATACATATATCAAAACATGTTGTACACTTTAAATATATACAATTTACAATTTTTATTTGTCAAAATTCAAAATATATTTATTAAATTCTTACTGTTAAACACTGTGTTTGCATAGCCTGGGAAGAGTATATACAATGCATGTATCTGACAAGTGACTTGTATTCAGAATATATAAAGAAGTCATACAAATCAGTTTTAAAAAGGACAAACAGCCCAACTTTTTTAATTGGCTAAGACTTAGACACTTCACCAAAAAAGAAAAAATATATATATATCAAAATGGCCAATAAGCCCATGAAAATATATGCAACATCATTAGGGGAATATAAATTAGGACCACAGTGAGAAACAATGTCATACTCCTAGAATAGTCAAAACTTTAAAAAGATCAGCAACACCAAATCACTGAGGATATGGAGCAATCAGAACTCTCATTCAGGGCTTCCCTGGTGGCGCAGTGGTTGAGAATCTGCCTGCCGATGCAGGGGACACGGGTTCGAGCCCTGGTCTGGGAGGATCCCACATGCCACGGAGCAGCTGGGCCCGTGGGCCACAGTTGCTGAGCCTGCGCGTCTGGAGCCTGTGCTCCGCAGCGGGAGAGGCCGCGATAGTGAGAGGCCCGGGCACCGCGGTGAGGAGTGGCCCCCGCTTGCCACAACTAGAGAAAGCCCTCGCACAGAAACAAAGACCCAACACAGCCATAAATAAATAAATAAAAAGAAATCAAGGCACAGTTATAAAACAACAACAACAACAACAACAACAAAAAAGAACTCTCATTCAGTGTGAGTGGGAATATAAAATGTTGCAACTACATTTGGAAAACTGTTGACAGCATCTCAAACTTAAACATATAGTAAATATAAAGTTAAATATATAGTAAATATAAGGTTAAATACATACTTGCCCAGTGACTTAGAAATTCTACTCCTCTAAGTATTTCCAAGAGAAATTGACATATAGCCATGTAAATACTTGTACATGAATATTCATAGCAGTTTTATTCATAATACTCCGAAAGTGTAAACAACTCAAATGTCCATCAACCAGAGAATGGATCAACAAATTATGGTGTATATATATATACACAGTGATTCTCTGCAGCTTTAAAAGAGAAGAAATTACTTGTACACATGGCAACATGATTGAATCTTACAGACATTTTGTTGAAAGAAACCTGGCCCAAAAGCATACATACTGTATGATTCCACTTAAATTAAGTATGAAAACAGGCAAAAACGATCTATGGTGATAGAAAATAAAATAGAAGCTGCTATAAGGGGTAGGGATTAATTGGAAGAGGGCATGAGGGGATTTCCTGGGGGAATGGAAATGTCCTATATTTGATTAGGGTACTGGTTACATGGGTGAACACACTTCTTAAAACTCATCAACTTTATATTTAAGGTGTATGCGTTTTATTATATGTAAATTGTACCTATAAAATAAAAATATCGTGCTAGGTACCAGGAATGCAATGATGAACAGAATAGATGAGGTCCCTACCTTCATGGATTTTGTAGTTGGATGGGTGAGAAAGACATTAAATAAGAAATTGCATGAGGGATAAGCCTAATGATATGGTGCTACAGTAGCATAAAGCAAGGGAAAACACTCAAGAAAGGTTAGCATCCCAAGAGACGTGACATTTAAGCAGACTCTTAAAGGATGAGGAAGAGTGACTCAGGTGAAGTTGAAAAGGCAAAGAGGGAAGAGTTTCCTAAGAACTTGGAAAGTGGAAAGAAGAAAACTCACTTATTCAAGGAACTGATGTCCAGTATGACCGGAGGGTGGAGAAGGATGGGGAGAGTGACAGAAGATGACAGTCAGGGGCCAGACAGTGAAAAATCTTGTAGTTCATATTAAGGGCTTTGATATGTTGCTTGGGGCAAGGGGAAGGTGGTGGTGGGTTTCACTTTGTAGAATGATGTTATTGGTATAGCAGAGCCTGCCAGGTTTCTCCCATATTCATTTTTCCTTTCCTTAATATTAAAAATTTTAGCTGGGTATGGCTGCCCAAGGCAGAGGCTTCATTTCCTAGTCTAACTTGCAGCTCTTCGTGGCCATGTGGCTAAGTTCTGGCAAAGGGGATGTAAGTTCCTGGGAGACTTCTCTAGGAGACAGCTGGGGCATGCCCACCTTCTTCATTTCCTGCTCCTCCCTGCTTCCAGGAACTTGGCTGTGGCCTTGGAGGATGCTTGAGGATCCTGGCCACACAGATCCCAGGGTCAGATCCTGAGGACATCAAGGAGAAGAGCTTACACAGTGGTCCTGAGTGGCAAACCTCCAGACTTTTATGAGAAGGAGAGGAAAAGGGAGAGAGGGAAGAGAGAAGAGAAGGTGTCTTTGGAATTTTTTGTTAATGCTAGGTGAAGCTAATCCTAACTCAGATTTGCATTTTTAAAAGATCATCCTGGCCTCCTTGTGATTCCTGGACACACAGTTTTGTCAGCTTTCCTTTGATAGTTTGCTTTCTCTTTTGTTTCCTTGTCCCTTAGGGAGTTAGATGATGAAAATGAAGCAATCTTTCATCCACACAAATAACATTTTATGGTTTTTACTTTCAATTTCTGCAAGTGGCTGCTTTAAGGTATAGGAAAATGATAGACATGATCCACAATTATAAACTAATTACCAAGAACACGGGAACCAAATCTCAATAAATGGGTTCCCCCTCCCCAGTTCATATTGAGCAAAGTTGATTAGCATCTTAAATAGGAAAGTTACATGACTCTCATATCTGAGTAGCTGCAAAATGTTAACATATGATAATGATTTACTACATCAACAGTATCAGAGTCCTTATTTTAAAGATGCCCATGTAGTAAGGATTTAAAACATTTTACTCAAAAAGAACAAAAACAAAAAAAAACTTTTTCTATCTGCAAGGAGGAAAACATAGGCAGAATCTATGCATAGTGATGGTATGGAAAAGGACCATTCCTCCCCTATATTAATCTGAAGTCTCTAGGATGTTTCTGGAGAAAAGAGCTGCCTCCTTTCCCTCCCATCCCCCTACCCCAGTGTTCACCAGGACCTCAGTATCCTAATAATACCTAACAATTTGCTTGGTGTTTTGAACAATTAAATCATGTTACTTCCTTTCAGTGTGTCAAACAAAAGAAGAAGCTAATATTTTTAAAAAACACAATAAAACAAAGGCCATTACGACTGTACTTAGAGCAGAGGGACATTATGAGCTAAGAGTGTTTTAAATTGGTTTTTAATGTGAAAATTAAAGGCATTATAAATCCATCACATGAACAGGATTATAATTACCAGTCAATATAAAGAAAAAGACATCCTGATAGGAAGGGTTTTAAAGCACCGGAACAGATTACTGAAGGAAATTTGTCAAGGTGGTTTCTCTGGAGATCTTTAAAGGGGAAGAAGCTCATCTTTCGTAGATGGTTTAGAGGAAACTTGGTAGGAGACAAGTGGTTGAAATTGCTGGCCTTTGAGGGTCTGTCTCTTCTACTAGAGTATTGTAAAAGTTCTATAAAAAGGGAATGTTTTCATAATCTTGGAGGGGGAGAAGATTTCTGAAACAAGACACAAAAAGCACTAGTGCTAAGAAAAAATGGTAAATTGGATGCCATTAAAACTAAGAACTGATCATCATAAAGCATAGTGAGTAGAACGAAAAGATAATCCACAGATTTGTTGAAATGTTTGCAATACAGAAATCCAGCAAAGGACTTATATCCAAGTTTATAAAGCAGTTCTATAAATTAGTGAGAAAAAAGACAAATACCCCTATTTAAAATGGTCAAAAGAGTTGAACAGGCACTTCGCAAAAGGGGACGTTGAAATTGCAATGAACATATGAAAAAGCTCAGCATCATTACTAACTGGAGAAATGCATATTAAAAACAAAAGATACTATGACCTTCTCACCAGGATTTCTGTAATTGAAACAACTGCCAATACCAGCCTTTGGCCAGAGTGTGGAGTAACTGATCTCTTACACATTGTTGTGAATGTGTAAATTGCTACAACCTCTTCAGAAAAGTGTTAGGCAGGTTTTTTGTTTGTTTTTTTTAAATAGAGTTAAATAACTACCATGACTCTGCAACTCTACTCTTAAGTATTTGCCCAAGAAAGTGGAAATGTGTCCAAAGACTTGTATAGGAATGTCATAGCAGCTTTACTCAAAATAGCTACAAATTGAAAATAACCTAGGTGTCCATCAATCAGAGAAGGGAGGAAAAAACTAAAACCAACAATGGTATAGTTTCTACACAGTATTAAAGAAGAGTGAACTACTGATGTATGTAACAACATGGATAAATCTCACAGACTTGGTGCTAAAGGAAAGAAACCAGGCGCCAGAGTGCATGCTCTATTATCTCAGTTGTGTGTGGTTCAGAAGGCAAAACTAAGGGTGGAGGGAGGCACCAGAATAGCAGTTACCCTGGGGCTAGGGACTGGGGGGAAAGAAAATGTGTGACAAGTTCTGGTTGAGCAAGGGACATGAGAGGAAACCTCCTGGGGTGATGGAAATTTCCACCATCTTAATCTAGGTTGTGATTTCATGGTGTATACATACGTAAAAATATATTATTGCATTGTACAATTAAGATTAGTGTATTTTACTATTTGTAGACTTCAGTATTCTATATTGTGATTCTGAGTCCTGTTGGAGTATCATTCAGTATTTTTATTAGATACATTATATAAAGCATCTGTCTTCAAAGACCTTATTTTTTTTTTAAAGTGTAAAAATTTTAAAGTCAAAGAAGAAATTGAATAAATAGAAAACAGCTAGCATGATGGTACATTTCAAGCAGACTATATCAATAATTACAATAAGTGCAAGTTGTCTAAATATACCACTTAAAAGACATAGATTTTTCACATGGAATAAAAAAGGAAGACACAATTATGTCCTCTACAAGAAACCTACTTTTTTTTTTTTTTTTAACATCTTTATTGGAGTACAATTGTTTTACAATGGTGGGTTAGTTTCTGCTTTATAACAAAGTGAATCAGCTATACGTATACATATATCCCCATATCCCCTTCCTCTTGGGTCTTCCTCCCACCCTCCCTATCCCACCCCTCTAGGTGGTCACAAAGCACCGAGCTGATCTCCCTGTGCTATGCGGCTGCTTCCCACTAGCTATCTGTTTTACATTTGGTAGTGTATATATGTCCATGCCACTTTCTCACTTCATCCCAGCTTACTCTTCGCCCTCCCCGTGTCCTCAAGTCCATTCTCTACGTCTGCAAAGACCTTATTTTTTAAAATTTGTTTCCAGTTTTATTGAGATGTAATTGACACACAGCACTGTATAAATTTAAGGTTTACACCATAATGATTTCACTTGCATATATCATGAAATCATTACCATAATAAATGTAGTTAACATGCCTCATCTCATGTAAGATACACGCCCCCCCCCAAAAAAAACCCAAAAAACAACAAAAATTTTTTTCTCTGTGATGAGAACTTTTAGGATTTACTCTCTTAACAAGTTTCCTGTGCACCACACAGCAGTGTTAACGGTAGCCATCATGTTGTACATTACATCCCTAGTGCTTATTTATCTTATAACTGGAACTGCGTACCTTTTGACCACCGTCATCCAATTTCCCCTCCCCCAACCCCCCCAACCTACGATAACCGTAAATCTGACCTCTTTTAATATGGGTTGGAGGGGGGGGGGTTTGGTTTTGTTTTTTCAGATTCCACATAAAAGTGAGATCATAGAGTATTTGTCTTTCTTTGTCTGACTTATTTCACTTAGCATAATGCCCCCAAGATCCATGCTTGTCACAAATGGCAGGATTTCCTCCTTTTTATGGTTGAATAATGTTCGATGTCTATACATATCATGCTTTCTTTATCCATTCATCTGTTGATGGACACTTAGGTTGTTTCCATTTTTTAGCTATTGTAAATAATCCTGCTGTGAACTTGGAGGTGCAGATATCTTGCCTGCATAATGTTTTCTTTTCCTTTGGCTATATTCCCAGGAGTGGGATTGCTGGATCATATGGCAGTTTAATTTTCCATTTTTTGAGGAGCTTCCATACTCTTCCAAAATGGCTGTACCAATTTAC
Organism: Balaenoptera physalus; assembly: GCF_965194825.1. NCBI lineage: Eukaryota > Metazoa > Chordata > Mammalia > Artiodactyla > Balaenopteridae > Balaenoptera > Balaenoptera physalus. Next base: position 65,561,916 of record NC_138895.1, on the reverse strand, counting down.
AGTCCCACCAACAGTGCAAAAGGGTTCCCTTTTCTCCACACCTTTGCCAGCATTTGTTATTTCTTGTCTTACTGATAATAGACATCCTAACAGGTGTGGGTTGGTATCTCATTGTGATTCTGATTTGCATTTCTCTAATGATTAGTGATGTAGAGCATCTTTTCATGTACCTTTTGGCTATTAATATATCTTCTTTGGAAAACTATCTGTTTGGGTCCTTGCCCATTTTTTAATCTGATGATGATGATTTTGCTATTAAGTTGTATGAGTTCTTTACATATTTTGAATATGAACCCCTTATCAGCTACATGGTTTGCAAGTATTTTTCCCATTCAGTAGGTTGTCTTTTCGGTTTGTTTGCTGTGCATAAACTTTTTAGTTAGATGTACTCTCACTTGTTTGTTTATTTTTTTACCTTGTTGCTTGTGCTTTAGGTGTCATATTGAAAAAGTAATTTCCAAGACCCATGTCAAGGAGTGTTTTTTTTTTTAATGTTTTCTTCTAGGAGTTTTATGGTTTTGGGTCTTAATGTTTAAGTCTTTAATTCATTTTAAGTTAATTTTTGTTGGTGGTGTAAGATAAGGGTCTAGTTTCATTCTTCTACCTGTGAATATCCAGTTTTTCCCAGCACCATTTATTGAAGGGGCTGTCTTCTCCATTGAGTATTCTTGGCCCACTTGTCAAATATTAGTTGACCATACATGCATGGGTTTATTTCTGGTCTCTAGATTCTGTTTCATTGGTCTATGTGTCTTTTTTTATAGCAATACCATACTGTTTTGATTACTATAGCTTTATAATATAGCTTGAAATCAGGAAGTGTGATACCTCCCTCTTTGTTCTTCTTTCTTAGGGTTACTTTTGCTATTTGGGGTCTTTTTTACTTCTTTTAAAAATGTCATTGGACTATTGATAGAGATTGCCTTGAATCTATAGATGGCTTTGTGTAGTATGGAAATCTGAACAATATTAATTCTTCCAATCCATGAACGTGGAATACCTTTTTATTTATTAGTGTTGTCTTCAATTTCTTTCATTAATGTTTTGTAGTTTCAGTGCAGAGCTCTTTAACCTTCTTGGTTAACTTTATTTCTAAGTATTTATTATTGTAAATTTCAAACACTTTAGATCATGTATCCTGTCATTTAAAAAAAATAACAGTAAAGTGAATGGATGGAGCATGTACATAATACATCCCTTATTAACTGTATCTTGTGGAACAAAATGTGTTTGGGGTAAAGATCATGATTATTGATAATAGTTATAAACCCACATTAGATATTCTTGATATTTTTTATTCATGTGCTGACTTGATGCATTTGATACCAGAAACCCCCTTTTACTATGCTTACTTATGGAAGTAAACATACTTTCATTTTAATTCACCAGCTGCTTTGTTGAACTTCATAGTCAATATCTTGGTGTTTCAGGGTAACTAATGGATTATATTAAGTATAGCCACGTGGTAAAATTAATCAAATTGCAGGAATAGAAAACTGTGCTGCATTTGATAGATCTGTCTCTCAAGTCATGAAGCCATGATTTGAAGCCATGCTGGACTGTGTTATAGTGGACAGAAAAGTGGACTTAGAATAGAAAAGATTCTTGTCAAATCTCAGTTCTATCAGACACTACCTCTGACCAATTTATGTTTCATTTTTGAGGTTCATTTTCCTCTTCTCTGAAGGAGGACCAGTAATACCTGCCTCAAAAGGTCATTTGGGCAAGTAGAATAAAATAATATTTGTGAAAATGCTTAGCATAATGCATAATACATATTAGTTTAAAACACAGTAAAGCTTCATTCCTTCCTTTCAGTGCTCCCAGAAGCCACATGAAGCATCTAGACTTGGAGTTCTTCCTTTTTGCTAAGCCACCACATTGCTGACCACTCCCAGCCTGAATAGCAGAAGCCAGACTACTTTAAACCGTATGCATCTAGGTGAACTCTGAAATATCAGTAGAGGAAGGTACCCTTGATGCATGCTGAGTTGTGGCCTGGATTGTCTTCCAGCCCCTTCTAGACCTTATTCTCTGCTTATTCATTATCCTTAGTGTGCCTTCCCTTAAACTCCCCTTCACAAAACTCATAGTCTTTTGAATCAGATACATTTCCCGGAGGATATTAGCACTCAAGTCTCGTATTATGTGCTGCATCACAGTTGTGTCAAATAGCTGGAGAACAGCAATAACCAAAATCTAGAGCCACTGACACCCCAGATTGGTGGAATGGGTTGTCTAGGTGGGAAAGCCTACCACATACCAGGTCCTTTATGTACATTTGTGCTAGGTACTCTGTTTGCCTTCTAAGTCCACTCTCACCCATCTTTGCCCTACTCAGACCCTGGCAGGACCACATCACCCAGGCTCCCTTGACCTCTGACTTCTAGTTGGGAAACACCAGCAGGAGACCAAAGGGCAGGAGGAGAATGAGGTGCAAGTGTTTATTTCTCCCGTTGCCCCATACCAGGCTTCGATTTGACAGTGGCTGCATTCCACTGTCTGAGGCCAGGGCTCCTGTTGGGCAGCATCTCTTCTTTGGCTGCAGCTCTCTCCCCATCAGGCCTAGAGGTGGTATCTTCCTCCCACCATTGCTGGCACAGAGGTGCTTCCCCTCCCCCTGTTGGTTCCATTAAGCCTTGCTGTACCTTTGTTAATGCTTCTTACTGTGTTCATTTTCTTTTGCTGCTATAACACGACCACAGATGCTGTGTCTTAAAACAATGTATAGTCTGTTAGAAGTCTGTCATAGGTCTCACTGGACAAAAATCAAGGTGTGGGTAGGGCTTCATTCCTTTCTGGAGGCTCTAGGAAAGAATCTGTTTCCTTTATCTTTTCCAGCTTCTAGAGGCCACCCATGTTCCTTGGCTTGTGGCCCCTTCCTCCATCTTCAAAGGCAGCAACAGCAGGTTGAATCCTCATATCACATTTCTGCCATTGTTTTCCACTTTTAAGACTGGGCCCACTCAGGTAGTTTAGGATAATTTCTTCATCTCAAGGTCCTTAACAGGAATCCAACCAGCAAAGTTCCTTTTGCCCAGTAAAGTGACATATTCACCAGTTCCAGTGTTCCAGAGATTAGAATGTTAGCATGTTTGATGGCCTTTATTCTGCCTACCAAAACTACCTGCATTAAATTCTCTTTATTTACCCCTTTGTATCATCTGCTTCGTGCCAGGACACTGATGAAGTATTCTTTAATCCCATCCCCTAGTGACTCTGTGATATATAGGTGTTGTTTCACAGGTGAGGAGGTTGAGGACAGAAACCAGTCAACTAAATATGGATTTACCATACCACTGTTAGGTGAATTTAATGATCTTGGATAGTTTAAAAAAAAAAAAAATCAGAAAATCCAAAGTTATTTATGCCTGCCAGCTGCTGGAACTGCCCATAAAATTTCATGAACATTGCCTAGCTCAAGGCAAAATTATTTGGTTTTTAATATGTATATGTCAAATACATATGCACATATGTATACTGCGTACCGACTTCCACAGCCCAAAGATCATAACCCAGAATCAAGTTTAAAAAAAGGAACTATGGGTACGGAAGGTTAGGCTTTATTCGGGTTCCTTTGACCTCTCTGCTTCTCTCCTCATCCAATCAGGCAACTTAGTTTCTTCTTCCTCCTTCTCCACTCTACCCCCATCTCTGTGTGTCTAATAAGTCGTTGCCCCATACCAGGCTTCGATTTGACAGTGGCTGCATTCCGCTATCTGAGGCCAGGGCTCCTGCTGGGCAGCATCTCTCCTTTGGCTGCAGCTCTCTTCAGGCTCCTTCTTCTCCACTCTACCCCCATCTCTGTGTGTCTAATAAGTCACTGCAGCTTTGGTGTGAATTGGTTTAATGTGTTACCTCCCCCAGGAGTGTTGATGGGGTGAAAGAGGAGGTGGTGTGTACAACCCCGGGCCATCTTGTTTGCTGTTAGTAGATATCTTAGGCCAGTGGGTCGTTCAGTCCTACCTGATAGGGAGCCACGGCATCCATGTCCCCACTGCTGACCTCGGTGCTCGGCTAACCAAAGCAACACAGAAAGCATGCTGGTGAGAGAGCGCTTGGCGGAGGAACAGTCCAAATGAGAAGCCAGGGCTTGGGTCTACAGATCGCGCTAATGCAATTGCAGACAAACTGGAGCAGAGTCCAAGCAGGGAGGTCAGGGCCACCATAAGCATCACTGAGTAGATCCGTTAGCATGAAAGTCCTGTAGGACCAGGGATTTGTTGTCTGGTTTCCTTGGTCTCCATATTCCCAAGCCCAGAGCAAATATTCTATAGATATTTGTTAAGTGAAGGACTCAGAGGGAGCGGGGAAGGAGAGAAAGAAGTGACATTTCAGGGTTTGTAACAACCCCTCCAAAGACAAAGGCTGTTTTTCTCTCGCCATCTTTGCCCCTCTTAGAGTAGAACACTCAAGGGTTGACAGATGTGTCTTGACAGCCAGAAAGAGGCAAAGCTCCCCAGGAGGTATTAGCTGTTGATTTTGCAAGGGACTCTCAACTGCTGTCTCAACTAATGTGTTTCCGTTTTTAAGGGGACAGTGATATTTGAACGATAAAGCTATACCAATAATACATATGTAATTTACTGGTAATAGAATATCATAGATCAATATATAAATGTATCAAACCAACACACTGTGCACCTTAAACTTATACAATATTATATGTCAACTGTATCTCAATCATAAAAAATAATATCATAGATCATTGGGAAGTCCACTTGCCTAACATACTTCAACACATTCTTCTGCTATTCACATGACCACTTCATCCTCATGACTTATATCACTGAAGTCTCTGCTCATGTGTTCCTCTCTAGAGATGGTCTCCCAATCTCAGTACCACCCTCTTCCCTTACCGTCATAGCACATGCTATGGTATTATATTACATGATAACTGTTTATGCCCAGAATGAACGGCTGTGCAGCTAGGCACTCTCTCTGTTTTGTTTCCTGTTGTGTCCTCAGTACTGAGAACAATCCTTGACCCAGAGTTGGCACTCAGGAAATATTTGCTGAATGAATGAATCTGGCTTTGAATCTATCTGGTGACCTTCGGCAGGCCCATCTCGCCGCACCTCAGTTTTATCATCTATGAAATGGGGGTAAGAATTACAATATGGAGTTATTTTAAGAATTAGATAGTATTCAAAAGATCCTGGCACAGCATCTGGGCTTTCGAAAGCCCTCAAAAATAAGAGTTTCTTTAATGTTGTCTAATTTAATTGTGTATATTCTTGAGTATATGTAATTTTTCTTTGTTAAGGGTAGCTACTATTAGCTATTTAGAAAACTTGTTAATATTAATGATCTAGATGTGAGTTGTAGTAATCAAATCTCATCATCAAAGACAGAAAATCAAAGTTGGCCACTGACCATTAAATAAAATGTTATAATGAAATTCACTAGATGGCAATCTTGGTCTCAATATGGCAGGAGTTGAGTGACAGAAGTTCTTATTTGTTAAAGCAAATTGTAAATGACCACATTAGATGACACAAGCATAACAATAAATGTAGAAAGTGATTTAAGACTAGGTTCTTATAATGTCAGTCCTTTTTGATTTACAAATCTAAGCGGTATGTTTCTCCATAAAAAGTACAATGTAATGCAAAATAGTGTTGCTTTAAAATGTCAAGTGCCGTGAATTACTGAGATGTTGCTGATGGTTTGTGTTTTAACCTCAAACACTCCCAGTTATTGTCTTGATTGTTACAAATAGCAGATGTGCTTTCTGACATGATTATTACTTTATTAAATAATTTTGTTTAATGCCCTTATATCTCTTCCATGTCTCTCTAATAATTTATTCATGAGGCTCATCATATTCTGCATAAAGGTAACATGATTATATTTACACCTGAATTTTTTTTTAATTGAGATGGATGACAAAGATAGGATATTTTAAAATTACTTTGCTGCGCTGCCCTCTAATTGCCAATTTTACTGAATGTGAAATGTGTTTACCTTTTCTTCCTTACGGTTTCCCTGCGAATAATACTCAAAAAGCCAAAGAAAACCCTGTTCACCACAGAGCAGACTTTCAGGCGGGTCCTTCTTAGACCCCTTCTGCAAGAGTTTTGTGCAAAAGTATCAGAATGCTTGTATTACAGGGTGAGGTGACCTCCATGAGTGTCCTTGGACAGCTTTAAAGCAAGCAATGAAACATAGAGCTGTGTTCCTTATCTTCCATTTGGTAGCTGTTCAGTAAAAGTTGGAGTTGAAAGTGTATGAAGTGAAGTGAGTTGTGACAAGTTAAAATGATCTTTGCCTCAGAAAGTCGTCTTTATTCTAGGGAGGAGTTTGAAATGACTGGCGATGCTTGTTTTTGGAGCGTGGGTATCATTTTGTTGCATAAAATGCTCATTTCATGTCTTTGAAGCTATGGGATCCTGCACCTATTGAATTAAGAGGATACTCTACTGATGATGATTTGGGGGAATGAAAACATTGGGTTGTCATTTAACATATGTCACTGGGCATCCTTCTTGGAGGGGTATGACTGCCTGGACTTAAATCCCTGCTCGTCCAGTAATTAGCTATTTGACCTTCTCTCATTTGTAATGGAGACAATAACTGTAATCTACCTCATGGAGTTGTTGGGGCAATTAAATAAGTTAATATACGTAACTCTTGGAATGTTGCCTGGCTCCAAGTAAGCAGATCTCTAAGTGTCTTCCAAGGCACACTGCAGATCCTGCTTTGTCTATGGAAGCTCCTCGGATCTCTCTTCTTTCTGGCTGCCTATTTGATTTATTGTCCGAGCTATATATTTTGGAGCTTTATTATATTTGATGTAACCCTTTATCGTACCTCTGTTTTCCCCCATTCATGTAAGTCAGTCTCATCCACGCATTTGTAGGATCATTTAGGATCATCTCAACAAACTGGAGCAAAAATGTTATTAATGATGGCAGAGGGTATGCGTTTGCTAACTAAAGATTGCTAGCCAATTATGTAATAATAATGTTAACAATCAGAGTAATCATAATGAGATGATTAAAAATAAAAAATAAATGTTATTAAATATTGTGAAATTCATGTCAAATCCATATAATCCTAACAATATGCTTGTAAAATTAACTTCTAAGTGGAAATAAAAATACAATTCTGATGTATAATTTCTATAAACCGCATAATTTGAGCCCCAAAAAACACTTTTTAAATTGAGGTATAGTTGATTTACAATATTATATTAGTTTCAGGTGTACAACATAGTACAAAATTTCTATAGATTATATTCCATTTAAAGCTATTCAAAATTTTGGCTATATTCCCTGTGCGGTACAATGTATCCTTGTAGCTTATTGTATACAAAGTAGTTTGTACCACTTAATCCCTGTGCCCCCTATAGCAGAGGGCTGGCTAAGTTTTTGACTTCAGCTTTTTGGTAAAAACATATCAAAATGACCCTCTTCTGCAAGGCCTGTCAAGGTCTTACTTCCTATTCCTATGGAGAATTCGTTTTTTTGTTAACATTCCTTTATCCCTTAAAACCTATTTCTTTTCTACTTTCCCCTTTCCCTCCTTTCCTTCCTTCCTTCCTTCCTTCCAGCCAAGCCAACCACCTAGCCAGCTATTCAACAATCATTTTCAACCTCTTGCTATGTGCCATAAACAGTGCTAGGTGTTACGTATTCAAACGGTCAACGTAGAGATAGCCCCTGTTTTCCTGGAGCTTATAGTGTGCTGTAAAAAATAGTTTAATACTTGATTACAGATTACTTTAAAGGCTAAAAAGGACAGAGTGCTCTGAGTGAATACCAACCGGAACTCACTTTAAATTGTGTGGTTAGGGCTGCCCTGAGGAAGCAGTGTTCAAACTGGGACTTGAAAGATGAGAAGAAACCATCGTCCCAAGATGGATAGGGGGGAAAGAAGGTGAGGAAGGCCAGGACAGGTAGAGGGGACTGTATGTAGGGAGGCATAGAGGCCCTCATGGAATTGGGGATGGCCAGCCCCACTGCAGCCCTATGGGCTTGGAGGAGAGCTCTGAGAATGGAACCTAAATGGTACATGGGGGTAACCACACAGAGCCTTGCAGGCCAGGTCGGGGGTCTAGATCTGAAGTGTAATGGAAGTCAGTGAGATGGCTGAAGGCTTACATTTTTTTAATTTCCATTTTTAAGTCACTCTGATTGCTTCTGCGGATATTGCTTTGGAGGGGGCCCAGGCCAGCGTGAGGGAACCTGGAGGCTATTGCAGCAGTCCATCCCTCTGTTACCGTATTGAACACGTTGTGTTATTTAATGACTGATTAACTTGGCTCTTCATGCTGGCATCAGTGAGTCCTGACACACTTCTGACATACAGTGAGATGTGTCAGGAAGTGTTGAATGCCTGAATTAAAGGCCACCCTTAATGCCGTCCAGGGGGATTACTTCTCTTGTCTGTGACCTTCTGATTTGCTCACGATGATGATCATCTGCCAGTGTCCCTGACCGAGGACACATGGCGTGCATGCTGCCGAACCCCATAGCACCAGTAATCAAGTACAGCATCCCTGCCTACAGAAGCAGGCCTGGGAGAGAGAACCACTTGCTTCTCCTTGCCTCGAGAAGCATTAAATTACCTGGTGTTGAAGTTTCCCAAAGCATATGCTGAATTTTTTCTTTTTTTTTTTTAAGATTTGTGTGTGTGCTATTATTCATGTTCTTTAAGGACCTTGCTATTGAATCCAAATATGACTCTGGTATGGGGTTTATACATCTCTCCCTTCTATCTTCATTCTCTTCTATACTGTTTTCAGGAGATCATTTGCACAGCTGCAGAGTAAGAGGTGCTGTGATCGTGTGTAGGGGTGTAGCAGTGATCACCTGTAGGGATACAGCAGTGAACACAAATGATAAAAATATCTACCTTTGCAAGAAATTGCCTTCTGGGAGCAATTATACAAGAAGATGGTGAGTATTAGGGGGCAAAAAAAAGGGTAAGGGAAGGGTTCTGCAGGTTGGGGTCATGGTTGAGAGAAGGCTTCACCGAGAGGGCAACATTTGAGGAGTGAGCTTCAAGTGAGGACACGAGGGAAGAGCGCCCCAGATGAGGAGAGCAGCTCCTGCAAAGACTGAGGCACTGCACGCCTGGCAAGTTAGAGGAAGGGCAGGGCGGCCAGCGTGGTTGGAGGGGAGTGAGCTCAGGGTGACTGGTGGGATGGGTGGTCGGTGAGATAAAGGTGCAGAGACAGACGAGGATAGTCCTGTGGTCGACTGTGAGGACTTGGCTTTTACTTTGAGGGAAATGGGGAGCCAGTGCACAGTGTTGACCAAAGGAATTACATGAATTGGGCAGAGGCAGACGAGGATAGTCCTGTGGTCGACTGTGAGGACTTGGCTTTTACTTTGAGGGAAATGGGGAGCCAGTGCACAGTGTTGACCAAAGGAATTACAGGTGTGTTGACTGTGAACTGCTCATTAAGTGACAGGGAAAACAATCTACCAAATCCATTTGTCTTGAAATTGGTGTCCCAGGTGTGGTGTAGGAAATTGCTGACACTGGCCTTGAGTAACTGTGACGTATTGTCATTGCTGGGGGTAGCTTAATTTCAACTAATGGAGTGTCACCTCTTCCCTAATGAGGTCTTAGAGCTCCTACTCAGTGCTGGAGAGAGAGAGACAGGATTGTGAAAAGTAGATCTGTGCGGTAGAGACACTGCCCCAAGCAGCTGGTCATTAGGAAGAGACGCACACACAACTGAAGTGGAGAGGCGGCCCAGCATAATGGTTAACAGCAGAGATTCTGGGGCCAGACTGCCTGGGTTGGAATCCAGTTCTGCCATTTGCAAGCTGTGTGATGTTAGGGAAGTTAACTTTGTTGTGCCTCAGTTGCCACACCATGAAATGGGAATCTTTGTGGTACCTCATGGCGTTGCCATGAGGATTAGTGACTACTTATAAAGTGCCTTATATGTTTTAAATAAAATCCACATATACTCCCTACCTTTTTCTGGCTTAGGCACCAGGTTCATTACTTTGTGGCCCAAGGAAATGAGATTGCTCTCAACAAAGCCATGATGGCTCTTTCCTGGGTCCCTGTGTTTTCCTCTCTGTCTTTGATGACTCTGCAGTTAAGCCTGATAGTTCAGGGCTCTCCTCCAGCCCCGACTGAAAAATGCAACAGCAGCTTTCCTGTAAGGGGAACACCCTGTTGGAAGAAAATATGTTGGCCAAGCCATCATGCTAATTATCTAAGCCTCAAAGGAATTAATTTTCTGGTAGTTGTTGAGCTTACTGTCTTTAAAAAAAAAATGTTTATTAAATTAATGTGATAGGAAAGGATTTATATTTAAGTAATTGGATGATGGCTGGAATAAGAATGAAGGCATACTGAGAACTAGAGGTACAGGGTCAGCATATATTAATTCTTCATAGGTTCTTAGGTTTTTGAGGAATTGGCATCTGTGTGATGCTAGGCTTAGGGTAGGGTCTGGTTCTTTTTAACTCTAGAATCAGATGATAATTGAGAGGAGAGTTCAACCAAGAACTGAGTACTATTCTATACCATGTGCTTTTTAAAAACTATCTCAGTTAATCAGCACTTGGTGAGGTATACAGAGTTTCATCTCTAACTCACAATCTGAGGAAACTTGACACTAAGAGGCCATACAGCTACAAATGGTGGCCCCAATATTTGGAACTTTTATGTCTGCTTCTCACGACCCCATTCTTTCCACTCTCTGTCTCCTTTTGGGCAGTCACTGCTGAGCATTACGAGTCAAAGAACTTGATCTCTTCTATCCTAGTAGGTAATAGTAACGCTTTCCTGTCAGAATTTTGGATCCCTAGAACCAGTATTGTAGAATTGACCTGGGAATAAATCCTTGTGTGTATCCTGTTCCTAATGTTCATTGGGACTTACAGACTTTCGACTGTTGCTAAAACCAAAGGATTGTCTTAACCATTCATATAAAGGGGAAAGACTAGAAAGATGAGAGACACTAGCTCAAAATAAGGAAGTGAGAAAAGTAAGTAATTTGAGTTAAATACCTCTGGGTTGTGTTACCGCAAAGGACCTTTATCCGCTGCTAACTGTGTGTCTCAGAGAATAAGCAGGTGCTGTGGTTGGAGGATTATGAAGCAGCCGTCATGAATTGGGCATCAAACAGACCATAGAATCAGACCGTGCTCCACCTCGAGGCTAGAACTCATCCAGTGATGAGAGAGGGCTGCTGAAGTGTGCAGGCACAGGAATGGATGTGTCTGGGTGGGAACCAGTGGTGGCAGATTCTCTAGAAGGCTTGTGTTTGTAGTCTTGCCAGCAAGTGGGAAGAAGCTTTGAGCATTGCTCAAGAGCTGGCAGAGAACCGCTGAGCTAGAGAAACAAATGCCATTTTCTGAGCACTGAGGTTTCTTGGCAGAAATCTTTGCTATTTGGAACTGCAAAGATGTGAATGAAGACATGAAATAATTTTAGTATTTATTTTTAGTAATTTTTAAGAACGTGCTTAGTATTATCCTGTTTCTAGAGCCACCTCTTCAGATTTGTTGAATTGAGATGGAAGCAACGCCAGGCATCTTTAGTCTCCTTCCCTGCCACTTTAAGGCCCTCCACATGATTCCTGTCTGGCTCTTACATACTCCCATGATGATAAAATCAACCACGTAGGGGACTGAACTGCAGTCTCGGAGCTTTGGAACTGTTGCCAGGTTTGGTAGAATTAAAAATGTCTTGCCTTTCTGGGCTAGACTCAACTTGGATTTTTTTATTTTTTTTTCCCCAACTTGGATTCTTTATCACCGTAAGATGAAAATTTCAGGCATCCAAAACATCCAAAATCTATGCATTCTCTCTTTATTCCCTAAAAGAGTAGAGTGCAGAACAAAACCCAGAAATTGCCCACACTGCTCCTGCCCTCTGCGTCAAGGTGAGAATCTTCCCTTATTTGCATGGTCCGTGGCGGATAGCAGAGGACACCCCTGCAACATGCAGCTGAGACTGTGCCATCGCCGGTGGGTGTTAATTCCCACTAGTGGGAATGTGCTTTGACTCCTCTTTTCATTCACTCTCCCTAAGGTCAGGACTGATGGACCGCTGATGACAAGTCAGTTTTGTCTGTGCTTTGGGAGCAGGTTTAATATGACACCCAGACACAGCCTTTGCACACCATTTGGGATACCGAGTGGCAGATGTTTTTTACTTAAAGGAAGGAATGATTTCTACAAAGGGAGAGGAATTTTTGCAGGAAATTTGCAAACATTACATTGACCCTGATCACCTTGTTACAGATCCAGTTAGTCTTCTGGGAAGGAACTGCTAGGAAGGGAAGATCCTAGCAGTGCCTTGCTGGAGAACATTGAATAATTTGTGAATTTACAGTCCCATCTGCTTCCTTTTTTTTCTGTTTTTTTTTTTAATTGAAGTATAGTTGATTTACAGTGTTGTGTTAGTTTCAGGTGTGCAGCAAAGTGATTGTTTTATGTATGTATTCTTTTTCAGATTCTTTTCCGTTATAGATTATGACAAGATATTGAATATAGTTCCCTGTGCTGTACAATAGGTCCTTGTTGTTTACCTATTTTATACATAGTGGTGTGTATCTGTTAGTCTCAAACTCCTAATTTATCCCTCCCTTCCCTCCTTTCCCCTTTGATAGCCATAAGTTTGTTTCCTGTGTCTGTGAGCCTATTTCTGTTTGGCAAATAAGTTCATTTGTATCATTTTTTTTTTTTTAGATTCCACTTATAAGTGACACCGTATCATACTTGATTTGTCTGACTTACTTCCCTTAGTAAGATAAACTCTAGGTCCATCTGTGTTGCTGCAAATGGCATTATTTCATTATTTTTTATGGTTGAGTAATATTCCATTTGTGTGTGTGTGTGTGTGTGTGTGTGTGTGTGTATACACATACATACATACACCACATCTTCTTTATCCATTCATCTGTTGATGGACATTTAGTTTGCTTCCGTGTCTTGGCTATTGTAAATAGTGCTGCAATGAACTTTGGGGTGCATGTATCTTTTTGGATTATAGTTTTTTCTGGATATATGCCCTGGAGTGAGATAGCAGGATCATATGGTAACTCTATTTTTGGTTTTTTAAGGACCCTCATTACTGTTCTTCATTGTGGCTGCACCAATTTACATTCCTACCAACAGTGTAGGAGGGTTCCCTTTTCTCCACACCCTCTCCAGTATTTATTGTTTGTAGACTTTTTGATGACGGCCATTCTGACCAGTGTGAGGTGATACCTCATTGTAGTTTTGATTTGCATTTCTCTAATAATTAGTGACATTGAGCATCTTTTCATGTGTCTGTTGGCCATCTGTATGTCTTCTTTTTTATTTTTATTTTTTTTTAGTATGTCTTCTTTGGAGAAATGTCCGTTTAGGTCTTCTGCCCATTTTTTGATTGGGTTGTTTGTTTGTTTTGATATTGAGCTGTTTGTATATTTTGGAAATTAACCCTATGTTGGTTGCATCATTTGCAAATATTTTCTCCCATTCCATAGGTTGTCTTTTTGTTTTGTTTATGGTTTCCTTTGCTGTGCAAAAGCTTTTCAGTTTAATTAGGTCCCATTTGTTTATTTTTGCTTTTGTTTCCATTACTCTAGGAGGCAGATCCAAAACATTTTGCTGCAATATATGTGAAAGAGTGTTCTGCCTATGTTTTCCTCTAGGAGTTTTATGGTATTTGGTCTTATATGTAGGTCTTTAATCCATTTTGAGTTTACTTTTTGTATACGGTGTTAGAGAATGTTCTAATTTCATTCTTTTACATGTAGCTTCCCAGTTTTCCCAGCACCACTTATTGAAGAGACTGTCATTTCTCCATTATATATTCTTGCCTCCTATGTCATAGATTAATTGACCATAAGTGCATGGGTTTATTTCTGAGCGTTCTATCCTGTTCCATTGATATGTGTCTGTTTTTCTGCCAGTACCATACCGTTTTGATATCTGGAGCTTTGTTAGTATAGTCTGAAGTCAGGGAGCGTGATTCCTCCCACTCTGTTATTCCTTCTCAAGATTCTTTTGGCTATTCAGGGTCTTTTGTGTTTCTATACAAATTGCAAAATTATTCTGGTTCTGTGAAAAATGCCATTGGTAATTTGATAGAGATTGCATTGAATCTGTAGTTTGCCTTGGGTAGTATGGTCATTTTAATACTATTGATTCTTACAATCCAAGAACACAGTATATCTTTCCATCTGTTTGTGAAATCTTCAATTTCTTTCATTAGTGTCTTAAAACTTTTTGGAGTACAGGTCTTTGCCTCCTTAGGTAGGCTTTTCCTAAGTATTTTATTCTTTTTTGATGCAGTAGTAAATGAGATAGTTTCCTTAATTTCTCTTTCTGCTATTATGTTGTTAGTGTATAGCAATGCAACAGATTTCTGTATATTAATTTTGTATCCTGCAACTTTACCGAATTCTTTGATGAGCTCTAGTAGTTTTCTAGTGACGTCTTTAGGATTTTCTATGTATATTATCATGTTATCTGCAAACAGTGACAATTTTACTTCTTCCTTTCCAATTTGGATTCCTTTTATTTCCTTTTCTTCACTGATTGCTGTGGCTAGGACTTCCAAAACTATGTTGAATAAAAGTGGGGAGAGTGGACATCCTTGTCCTGTTTCTGATCTTAGAGGGAACGCTTTCAGCTTTTCATTGTTGAGTATGATGTTACCTGTGGTTTTGTCATATATGGCCTTTATCATATTGAGGTATGTTCCTTCTATTCCCATTTTCTGGAGAATTTTTATCATTAATGGATGTTGAATTTTATCAAAAGCTTTTTTTGCATCTATTGAGTTGCTCATATGGTTTTTATTCTTCAGTTGTTAATGTGGTATATCACATTGATTTATTTGTGGATGTTGAAAAGTCTTTGCACCTCTGGGATAAATCCCACTTGATCATGTTGTATGGTCCTTTTAATGCTGGATTTGGTTTGCTAGTATTTTGTTAAGGATTTTTACATCTATGTTCATTGGGGATATTGGCCTGTTATTTTCTTTTTTTGTGATATTTTTGTCTGGTTTTGGTGTCAGGGTGATGGTGGTTTCATAGAATAAGTTTGGAAGTATTCCTTCTTCTGCAGTTTTTTGGAATAGTTTCAGAAGGATAGGTTTTAACTCAGTCCCATCTGCTTCTCATGAGAAGGGAGGAAAATCACATGGTGATGTTGTTAGTGGATCTCAAGCCTCAAATGGGATTTTCCCAAAAGTCTTCTCTAACCAGACTTAGCCATATATTCTCAATATCCAATTTGACATCTAGTAAACCCACTAGAGTTTATTAAATAATCCAACAAACCTTCATTAAGTACCCCTGAAAGGAAGTACAAGATGGGGATTAAGAGTAGAGACTTAAGACATAGACTACCTATATTTCAGTCCTGGCTTTGCAACTTACTAGTTATATGATCTGGTCAATTTACTTAGTCATTCTATGCCTCGGCTACCACATCTGTCAAATGGGGGTGAAATTATCATCTGTGTCATTGGGTTGATGGGAACAGTAAATGAATTAATATCTCAGAAACACAAAGAACGATGTTTGATACATAACAAACACTGTTTAGGAGCCTGTTGGCTGATGGTGATGATGACAAAGATTATGACTATGATTATGACGACAGTGTTGATGATGACATTGATGACTTCGTTGTTGTTAGGCTGAGAATAAAAAAATACAGTTCTCTCAAGTGACTAGTCGTCTTGGGTGGGGATACAGCCAAGTCAGTCAACAGTGTCATCACAGATTTTGGATGTGTTTGGATAGAAGTGTGCAGTAGTATGAGTATAGAGGAGACTTGGTGTGGGGTGGTGGGAAAAACTCAGGAGGCTGTGATGTGCCAGCTGTATCTCAAGCAATGAACAGGGGTTAGCGAGGAAAAGAGGTGAGAGCAGTGCCTTCCGCGTAGAAGAACCAGTGTGTGTGAAGGTGTGTGACAAGTTTGAGAATCGCAGTTAGTTTGGCCCGGTTAGTTAACATGTAGGATGCAGGTGAGGGAGGGGTGAGGGATAAGTTGGAGAAAGAAGTAGGAGCCAGATCACAAAGGGCCTCGTATGCCTTAATCGGAGTGGGGCTTTTACCGGGAAGGTCTGAAGCATGGGAATGACAGAGCCAGGGAGGCAGGGAATCAAAGACTCAAACATCAGTGACTCTTACAGCTTTTTGAGTTTCCTCATGTATAAAATTAGGGCCTCTGGGACTGCACGGTATTAAGATCTCTGCTGTGCTTGTAAGTACAGAACGAATGGCCAGAACGTTCTGTTTTTGGATTCTCTGTCAATAAGGCAGAAAACAGATGGCATACTCGACTAGGATTTTTGAGAATAAATGTTAAGGAAAAGACTCTTCAGAGGTGTGAGCTGAAGGTGTGGACAAGGGCCACCTGAGCGAGGACCAGCCACTTCCAGGACTGCTCAGATGCAGGGAGCATCTCGTCCTCTCCCTTCCCCACCGTCTCGTCTTCTACTGGTGCCTCCCATGACTGACCGCTACTGGAAGCAAGAGGTCAGTGTGTAAGGTCCCCCTCCTTGGAGTCCAGGGAAGAACTGAGAATAGGAAAAATGGGAAATATCCTGAACTCCTCTTGGGACTGATTGTTCTGAGGCTATTTTAAGTCCTTTTTTGTTTGTTTTTTGGCACCTGTCAAAATCCATTGTAAGACAATACCTGTGGACAAGATTGGAATTTGTGCAATATTTCAGATCACCTTCCTGTTCTGAGTCAGAAAGCTATACAGGCTATTTTACCGTATAATCAGCGACTTTGTTCTATTAGGGCATCCTAATGGAAAACCACAGAATAAGTATTACAATAATTCCCCCTCCTTTTCTTTCCATTTATTGAAACTCATCTGTGTGACAGGCTCTTGAGACTTATCACCACAATCCTTAAAACAATCTGAAAGGTGCTTAATATTATTCACATTTTATGTATAAGGAAATAGATGTGTGGTGTTCCAGTAACTCTATAGCTGTAACAAAACTGGGATTCAAATTCGGTTTGGGGTTTTTGTCTGTACCCCACTATCTTTAGGCAATAAAGATCCTTTAGGTAAGTCTACCACCCTGCTTTGAGAAAGATACTGGGTACCTGGGTCACTACTGTCATCCCCACCATTTTCTCTACCACCGTCTGTATCATGGTCACCGCCACCACCAACAAAACAAAAGCAGCAGATATTGATAGATGCTTTAGGATGAGGGGCAAACTTTATGGACACTACGTCTGAACATCTTAAGGAAGAGTTATTTTCGCTTAACCTCTGGTTTTCTTTTTTAATGACAAGTTTCAATTGTGGCTTTGTAAAGGTATTTTTATCAGGTTTCTTCTCTCAGGTGCTATCAGTGGTAACATATTGGTTATAATTTGGTGCCATGAAACATTTCAATGGAAGTACCAGGTCAGCCACTACTTCAAAACTATTTGGATGCAACTACAATTTTTGCAACATGGTGCAAGATAAAATTGCCCAGGACTGTATGTCCTTCTGCTTTCACCCAAAACGGTGGCTGCTAAAAGTCCTTACAACTGCAGGCTGGGTAATTGAATAATTTGTATACCAAATTCAGGTCCAAATGATGCTTTTAATAGTATGATTACTCATAATAAGGAAAAGGTCAGCATTCACTAGTAATTATCTATTCTCTATAATTTTTAAAACATGAAAAAAATGCTGTGGCCAGCACATCCAAAGGGGAAAAGGCACTGCAACACAGCAATGGTATGCGAGAACTGTGCTTTATTATTAAATTAGTAATTTTCATTTGAGAAACACAATGTATAATTGATCAGCTAATTTGCCCTAAACCTTTCGTTTAGATACTGTATTTCACATCTCCTTTCACATTTTCACATTTCCAAAAGGCAGGCATCATTGTGTGACATAGTTTATTGATCATCTTTCTTTTTCTGTCTTAGTGGTACCTAAAATAAATGCATGTCATAAAATCAGTGACATCTTAGATCAGATGAAATAGGGATTCGGACCCTTTTGTTTATTTTTTCCCGATGAGATATCCCTGAAAGACCAAAAGAACCCTTTGAAGAGAGCTAATGGAGAAGACTAAATTCACATATTCTAATAGTCATTCATTTTTCTAATTTATATTATATGCCTTATCTGTGTGAGACACTGTGAGTACTTTATGGGAGTAATAATCACAATGATAAATAGTATTTTCTGCATTTGGTTATGCTTCATAGTCTTTAAGGGGCTGTTACATGCATCATCTTATTTATTCTCACAGTTGACTTGGAGGATAGACATCAGTTTCCTACTTTCTGGCTAAAGACAGGTGCAAACGTTCTGAAGGTTGGGCGCCTCTGCTAAGGTTATCCAGGTCAGTATTGACAGAACCAGAACCTGAGTCTCCCAACTCCAAGTCCACTCTTTAGAGCTGGGGCTTCCAAAGTTTAAGTCCAATTCCTGCTTTGCAATCCAACATTTTTTTTTTCTTATGTTCTAACATCTAGATAAACCTCTTTTCCCATGTTTTTTAATTGCATAAGTAATACATGAACATAAACCCACTGTTTAAAAAAAAAGTAAAAATGGAGTAAAAAGTGATGTATCTCCATACCACTGTTTTTTTTCTAGTATTTACATATGTGTAAATAGCTCTTTGGCATAAATCTTACTATGTATAGTGTTTTGTGATTTGCTTTTCTCACTGTATATATCTTAGAGATTTATTCATTCATTTAACAAATATTTACTGTTCTCAGCACTGAGAGATCCTCATGTCAGTATATGTAGCTTTATCTCTTAACCAATGAAGAATATTCCATTCTATGCATTTACCATAATTTATTAAGGCATTTCCCTGTCACTGGACATTTGGCTTGTTTCCAAATGTAATTTCAGTTGCAACTAATGCTAAATAAAAATATAAAAATTGTAGCACATGCCTGTCAGGGCAAATGTGTACACTTGTGGGCTGGTTCCCTATGTGCAGGGTTAAAGGATGGGCATAACTTAAGTTTTAGCTGTTTTTGCCTGTCCACAAAGGAAGCTGAACCAACAGTGTGTCAGAGTGAGCAAACTGAACCTCCATGAACTTTTTTTTCACTTATAAAAGGGAGGAAATAACACACACCTGATAGCGTTCTTCTGACAATCTTGCAGAGTAATGATAGCCATGCTGCAGGGCTTCACCCTCTCTTGGGGATCAGACAGAGCCACAGAAATGGACACAACAAGGCAGTCAATTCCAAGGGCATCTGGACGGTGCCGGCAGTTTGAAAAGGTCAGAGGAAGATGCAAACTTCTGCCTGCTGTGTGGTAGGAGGGCAGAAGAGTAAGTCTGGTCTGCCTGGTGGCTGGGGAGAAACGCATTAGGCCGCGATATTCCTGAATAGTGTGGATAAAGGCAAGGAAGAGATGAATGTGATGGGAAACCTGCAGTCCAGCAGAATCTGATATGGTAAAATGGAGCTGCAGCCTCTCCCTGGATTACAGCTTTCACTCTGCATCTCTGCAGTCCTGCAGCAAGATCAGCCGCTTTGCTGTGTCTGCTCAGCTTGGTCATTGCTTTTTTTTTGTTCCTCGCTTCTCTGCACAGTGACAAGAAAGATACACCCATGGATAGGCTACCTAGAGTCCTGCACATCCCTCTCGTTAGGGAAGAGTGTTCATCAGAAGTTCAGTGACAGAGTTGGAACTGGAGGAAAGTATCTAGCCTGTTGCCGCAGTGAAGCTACATTTGAGTTCAGCTCACCTGGACTGCTGTGTAGCCAGCATTCTGCCAGGCGCCTCTGAGGCAAAGAGAGAAGAGTGAAGGGGCTGAGAAGGTTATAACACCAACTCGGAACCCACTAAAAGCTTTCAGATTAGAAACAGACTATTGTTTCATCTCAGCAAAGCCCTGGGAAGCACCACGTGCCTCCTTGGATCTCCCTTTGCGGTGAGTTATTTTCCGAAGGCATTTCTGAGCCAGTGGAAACAATAGCAGAGTAGTCAAAAGACATCCTGGCATTTTTAAGGAGGATGAGGATGCCAATAGGGGTGGAGTTTTTGTGAGCATGTGAAGACGGGTAGGTTTTCAGAGGCAGTTGACAAAGACTCTTTGCTAGTTCATATTACTGCCTGATGAATCTGCCAAAAATCATGATGATACACTTTTTGGTCTCATTACTGCAGCTGTTTGCCCACCATCTACAATTATTTCATATTGTTAGGAGCCTGGCCCGGGGGTGTGTGTGTGTGTGTGTGTGTGTGTGTACGCTAGGGTACTCTGCTATTTGTTATTGTTCATTTCCACGTTTGTACTGCGGACACACTATCATATTAGTTGCCACAAAGTAAGAGATGTGGTTTACAGGAGTGGGATTATTGGAAAAAGAGGCGGGGGCTTGAAGCAGGTCTCAGTCTCCCACTGGGTAGATAAAGTGTTCTGTAGTGCGGTGCCACACCCCCATCCTTATGAACCTCAGAGAGCCACAAGTTGAGTGGCCTTTTGGGCTCTTGACTTAGAAGAGCATCAGGGTGATTGGCATGTGTAGTCTAGTTAGCAACCCGGAGTCATAAATAGATTGACCCTGAGTCATAAATAGATTGAGAACCATCTACTCTGCATTGTTGTCTCAGACCATAATTGATGGGGCAGGATTCAAACAGATCTTTACCAACTAGCTTGTTTGGCCTGTGCCGCACTTCACATGGGCTTGCAGCTGCCAGGAGCTGCTGAGCACAGAGCTGTCCTAGATCGGGTGTTCAACAAGCCTGTGAGGTAAGTGACTGCAGTCTAGATAGCTTGATGTTACCTACTTTACGCTGAGCTGACATTGTAGCGAAGATCGTGGCCGCATGTCCTTCTGCAGGGGAGCATATGAGGTGTATGGATCTCCCAGGTCAGAGATCCTAACTTGGAAGTAGATGCAGCACAGTTTTTGAAATGATAATAATAATAAACCTTCATATAAATGTTTCCATATAGTAAACATTACTCCAGGCACTCTAAATGGGTTATGCCACTTAATATCCTTCAACGACCCTGTGAGATAGGTACAGTTATTCCCACTTTACAGACAAGGAGACAGAGACATGCTGAGATGATCCACTCGGGGTCATACAGCTGTCGCGTGCTGATTTGAGCCTGGGCAGTCTGACCTTAGGATCCCCAGGCTATAATTGGTTGTAAGGGTCCAAAGGGGCCCAGGTGTAGCCATGGGGACGAGGAACTATAGACAGGTGTCAGAAGCATTTGATGATTGGCCCACTGTCTCTGAATACATAACTCAAGAAAATGCAGTCCTGTCATTTTCTCTCTCCAACATCCTGGTGTCTTCTTTTGTGATTCCTACTAGGAACCATTGATTACCAAAAATGGTTTGTGAAGCAGCCCAATTAAGTGAGCCAAGAATTACATGTCAAGTGTTACCATCTTTATTTGCTTATGTCAAGTGGAGTCGGAGTCCTTCTGTGATCAGCAAAGCAAGTGTAAAGTGGTTGATTAATTTCCTTTAAGTTTTGTCAAAATTTGTGTGCAGGGAATCTAATTTTCAGTTTAATTTTTCTTCCTAACACAGACACTCCATTTTTTTTTCTTTCTCTCTCTCACTATTACTGATAGCCGGAACACATCATTTGTAGTTTCATTTCACTTGAGTGTTGGGTTAATAATATTAATCTGAATACTTCTCCCTTCTTATCTTTATTTTAAGTAATTTGTAAAGGATGGTCAGTTACAGACCTGCTTAAACAGATGACAGCCATTTTGCAGAATACCCGAAAAAGCAAAAGACTTTTATTGTCCTTTAAAATACTTCCCACACTGAGAAGTTTTTTGTGTGGTTAATAATATTTTTGTGGGATTTATTGTGTGCCTACTTTGGGCTGGGCATGGAAGAAACACAAAGGTGAATAAAACTCATACCAATAACTTCAGTTTTCTCATATATAAGATGAAGATGGTAATTGGATTTCTTTCATAGAGTTGTGATTAAATTATATAATCTTTGTAAATGTCTTAGTCTAAGTACTCAACAAATGTTAGCTGTGGCCACATGGCTTCAAAGGTGTCTTGGCTTCTGATTCTATATGACATGGAACCAGCTGGCTGCCCTGGTCTGAGACCTCCCCATGCTCTTCAAGCTCCCAGACCTGTGTTGGGACTCCTGTTTACTCTTTCCATGTTGCCAACTCCTGAGCTGTGACTGTATTCAATCCTATATCTAGATTTCATCTGAAGACCCCCTGTGCTAGGTGTTAACTCAGGCTGTGCAGTCTTCGCTGGTTTCTCATTGTTGGTGTGAGGATGTGAGATTGAGAACATCTGTAATTCCTCCTCTAATCTGCTTTTTCCCCTTTAGTTATCACTAAAGGATCAATGACACCTCTTTTAGAAAGTAACTCCATCTTAGAAAACTACGGATATGCATGGGGACCAACTCATCTCAGATTTAGCATTCAAAGTCTTGAGATCCAGGAACCCCTAAGGGCTAATTTCCCCAGGACTGTCTGTTTTAAAGCTGAAAATCTCAGCTTCCAGGAACCCCTGGTCCCAGGCAAACAGGGATGTTGGTCTCTCTAGATGCAGAAGACCAAGGCAATCAAGAAAGCATACCTCACATCTTGTTTGTATGTAATTATTTTGCCATAATAAAAAAATAGAATTAATTCTTCCTTTTTGAAATACAATAACTGCCTTTAAAGTTCTGTGAGATTGATGAGGCTACTACATGCTCTCTTGAGGGCAGCACCTAAGAGTCAGGAAGGATCCAGGTCTTAGCCTCTGTTTTGTACGTATCTGAAGCTATGTATATCCCTTCCTCTCTAGTTAAACAGATTCTGGAGATGCTGTAGGACTTTTCAGAATAACAAGACAATTGACAAATAAGTCACTTTTATTGATTTAAAAACAACTAACTGGCTAGCAGGTCAGCTGATCACCTTATTTTAGCCTCTAGAACAAGAGTCAACCTAGAAAGTCAGATAACCACAAGAAGGTTGCTTGTTCATCATGGTGCCAGAACAAAGGAAGTTGAGTCATTAGAAAGCCATCGAGTTTTATGAGTTCCACTCACCCATCTGAAAGTATACAGTTGACCATTGGGAGTTAGGGGTGCGACCCTTCACATAGCCAAAAATCGGAGGAAAACTTTACAGTGGGCCCTCCGAATCTGATATTCACATCTATGGATTCAACCAGCTGCTGATCATGTAGTACTGTAGTATGTATTGAAAAAAATCTGTATGTAAGTGGACCCACACAGTACAAACCTGTGTTGTTCAAGGGTCAACTGTGTGTATCAGTTCTCAACCCGGAAGTATAATCATTGCTTCCTAGATCTGCCCCCCAGAGATTCCACTTTAATTTGATTGGGGTGGATCTCAGACATTGCTCTTTGTAAAATTCTCCAGATTATTCTAATTTTCATCCAGGGTTGCGGCTAAGGATGTTGAGAACCCTCTCCACTGGGTAGTACCAGACACATTGAAAACCATGGACTTGACCTCTGCTTTCACTTCATAAAGACCAAACCATTCTGTTAAGACAGTACAGCAAAGCATAACATCCATTACTTTCTGTTTATAATTTCCTCGGGAAACTCCAGGTTATCTTAACAGAACTTAGGGGTGTTCCCAAACTATTTCTTATGGTAGGATAAATCTTTAAGTGTTTAACATCCTCCATTTATTTTGTTTTTTTGTTAATTTTGTTTCATTTTTTAATTGAAGTATAGTTGATTTACATTATTGTGCTAGTTTCAAGTGTAGAGCAGAGTGATTCAGGTAGATTTTTTCAGATTATTTTCCATTATAGGTTATTACAAGATATTGAATATTGTTCCCTGTATTATACAGTAAATCCTTGCTTATCTATTTTATATATAGCAGTGTGTATCTGTTAATCCCATGTTCCTAATTTATCCTCCCCTCCCCTCTCCCCTCTGGTAACCATAAGTTTGTTTTCTATGTCTGTGAGTCTGTTTCTGCTTTGTAAATAGATTCATTTGTATTATTTTTTAGATTCCATATATCAGTATAAGTGATATCATATGATGTTTGTCTTTCTCTGTCTGACTTCACTTAGTGTGATGTTCTCTAGGTCCATCCATGGTGCTGCAACCTCTATTTGTAATCGATTCTTATTAGCTCCAGTTTTAGATAATGCCATTTGCAAATCTTGTCTCCAAAGCTTAGAAGGGCAGCCCACCAGGAGACTTTAACAGGCACCATATTCGCTCAAAATAAAGAAGCCAGATAATACCAAATAGAATTGTTTCTGTGTATCCTTTACTCCACTTCCAAAAGACTTTCTTTGTTCCTTCCTGACTTGCCTTTGGAAACTTTGGGGAAACACCATTTATTCTTAGCTAAATAGTCAACATTCCATTGGTTAGACTCCAAATTAATACCACTTTACCAAATATGAATAGCTCTCTTTACTTAATCTGATTATTTCCCTGGTTCTAACTGTTGTCAACCTTTGATACCTTTTTTTTCTGGAGCCATCTTTTCTATGAAGTGTTCTCGGTAGTGATTCTGATTCAACTCTCATGGGCCGGTGGAAATACCAAATCTCTTTGTCCCTATTTCTCTTTTGCAGGCTTCTTCAAGGTAAACAGCTCAGTTGTATCAAACTGTCTTACAACACAACCAATTTAGGTTCGGCAAAGTTAACTTCTTCGCCTATCAGAGACATAAAGCTAGTGCATTCCTTAGCAACGGTTATCTGAGGGGACTTCTCCCAGCCCTCCTTGCAAGGCCAGAGTGTGAAGGGCAGTATATAATGGAAGGATCAGCTGAAATCTTAATCCTTTTAGCAATAGTATGGCTCTTTAAAGCTTCTCCTGTAAGCTGCCTCTGAAATATGATTTTCATTTTTTTAAATGGGGAAACTCAGACATAGTCTCACAGAGAGATTAAATGACCTCCCCAAGGACATTCATTGCTAGTCAGAGGTTGATCCAGTAATCTAATTAAGGCCTTATAATTCCAGCAGTGTTGCCAAAACCACACTTTTCCCTCCTCCTCCTGCCAAACACACTAACTGAGCATGATGACTTGCCTGGCCCCTTGCCCTGGACGCCCTCTGATGCCCACAGCTGAAGCCATTTGACCACACTTCCAGGTTCTACCCCAGGCCAAGGGCTTGGGATGATGAGTGGTCGTTAATCAGGGTGAATTTAAGGACTCGTCCTCAGGGGTCAGGTCTTGCCACTGGGGCTTTTCCGGGCTTAATCCTTCTGGCTGTGACACAGCCCCATACTGTACCGTGGTACTGGTAATAAATAGGATCACTATTCTGTTCTCCTTGGTTGGATTTTCCCCTTTGTCCTTCAGTTCCTGCAAGGCTAGGGTGCCCAGTTTTGGTGACTGGCCTGCCCTCCCAGAGTCCATGTTCTTTCCCTGAGCGCTTGCCAGGCGGTGGAAGCCCTGCCTTCTCCTGCCCACTCACCACCTGCTCGCCTTCCCACATGTCGCTGGCTTTCACATGTGCCATTGCTCCCTGCGATTCCCGGGTAGATTGCTCTCTTTCTTCTACACCTCCTGACCTAGTAACGCCTACCTGGGCCACTGTGTCACTGACACCTAGCATCTTGCTGCCCTTCCTGCCTGGGCTTCTCCCCACTGCCTGCGGCTGGGCTGCATCTGCTCTGTGAGTCTGTCTAGGTTCAAGGTTCAAATTTTATGCCACCACCTGTGAAGTTCCAGTTTTGTGGTCTGGACAGGAGCCATCCGTACCCTATACCAGTTGAAGATTCTCTTTAGACTCAGCACTTTCCTCCCCTTTCAATTTATTTCTTATAGAACTTAACCTTTTATCCTGGCATTTGGAGGTAACCAGCAGTTTTCTTCTGTATTTCCAAGTGGTGGTTTGGCCTCTGCTTTTGATTTTGAAAATTGTTCTCATTTCTCATTGCCCTTATTTTCAGCCATGGTGTCAGGTTTGTGTCTGTCTTTTCTCTCTTTCCTTCTTTCTTGTTTGATTTTGTGGAGGGTTCTGTTTAATCTGTCTTTCACTGTATCATTCTAAGATGGATGGATGGATGAATGGGGTGGATGGATGGACAGACAAAAAAGCATGCAAACATTCTACCTGTTTTCTTTTTAATGATCCATCATTGGCATGGTTAAGAGTATCTGGTGTGTGTGAAACTGGTGTACCTTTGTGTTTTATCACTATCCCCTCCACAATACCTTAAATGTAGTTAACATTCAACACATGCCTGTTATCAATAATAAGGCAAAAACTATTATCTTGTCAAATTCAGGTTTGGTGTCAGAATGAAGGAGAGGCTTGTACTAGTTTACCAGAATAACCATATCCTTCATTTTGTGTAGGAAGAGAAACAAGACAAGGCTATTAAAATCTCTGGAAATAAGTGATGTCTCTAAAGGGATCGCATTATCACATGCACATGTAGTCCTGAATTGCAGTATTTGAAAATATTAGAAATGAGAGAGGTTTGAAATAAAGCAGCCTTAGGAAGGGACAGACATGGGACCAGAGTAAAGTTAGATTCTTTCAATACCACATACCCCAAACTGACAAAACAATGTGCAGGTATTCCATAATTTATTAAATCTTTATGGACATTTAGGATGCTTCCAAGTTTTCACTATTACAAATACCATAGCAACACGTGTGCACACCTACATGTATTCTTTTTTTTTTTTTTTAAAGTTTAATTTTTATTTATTTATGGCTGTGTTGGGTCTTCGTTTCTGTGCGAGGGCCCTCCCCAGCTGCGGCAAGTGGGGGCCACTCTTCATCGCGGTGCGCGGGCCTCTCACTATCGTGGCCTCTCTTGTTGCGGAGCACAGGCTCCAGACGCGCAGGCTCAGTAGTTGTGGCTCACGGGCCCAGTTGCTCCGTGGCATGTGGGATCCTCCCGGACCAGGGCTCGAACCCGTGTGCCCTGCATTGGCAGGCAGACTCTCAACCACCGCGCCACCAGGGAAGCCCCCATGTATTCTTTTATACATACGTATCTCTGCTTCTTCTAGACAGAGACCTTGAAGTGGAATTGCACCTTGTGAACATTTAGAAACACACTAATGTGCACTTCAAAAAAACAAAACTAGTCTGAGAGAGCACACTTCCTCGATGGATATTATCAATTTTCTCAGTACTTGCATATTTCTTGAGTAAGAACTCAATCATGGTTCTCCTTTGCATGTCTCTGTTTACTAGTGAACGCTGTGCAGCAGTTGAAAATAATGAGGTGAATCTATATGTTTTAGGGTGGAAAATATTTCTAAAATCTTTTAAGTAAAAACAAATTGAAAAGCAATGCACGTGGTAGTGTCCCATTCATAGGGATGGGCAGGGCTCACAGAAAACCATATATTCCTGTTCTGCATGTATACAGGTGTAAAATACATAGGAAAGAAAATGTGTGCAAGGCTGTACCTCAAAGTGATGATAGTTGCTAACTCTGCGGAGAAGAATGGAATTGGGAAAATAGTATGAAAAGAGTGTGTGGCTCTTTATACATCTGTACTGTTTGAACTGTTGCAGTGAAAATGCATCAAGAATTACCATGTATACTATTTAAAAATAAAACAGCCGTAGTATAATGTCTTCTGTCTCAGGTATCTGAGCCTTTGTTAAATGACTGCTGGAATAATAAATGATATAAAAGCCAACATTTAAATAATCCACACCTACTCTATGGCAGACCTTGTGTTGGAGCTATGAAGGGTAGAAATGATGGACAGAACTATGAGTACCCTTGAAATGCTCACGGTTGTGTGTGGGAGCAGACCTGTAGACAGATAATTTAACCCCACTGGGAAAGGGACTCTAGTGGGAGAATGTTACCAGCAACTATGGGAACAAGGCAGGAGAGGGAATTGGGGAAATCCTGCAAATGAGGTTGCATTTGACCTGGGGGCTTGGAAAGGTGTGCAGGAATTTCTCACGTAAAGAAAGTGAAAGTGACATCCTAGCAAAATAAAACATTATGCACAAGGGCACAGAAGCAAAGAAGGGGCAGGAGAAATAGTTTATGTAGTTGGAGAAATAGTTCTGGGGAAGTGATGGGTGATGAACCTGGGATGTTATGTTGGGTACCAGTCAGGTCAGGTTTGCCAGCTGGGACCATAGAAATGGGTCTCGTTCGCTCTCGCTTCACCAGCACTCAGCCCAGCACAGCTTGAGAGAATGCATGAGTGTGCACACAGGCGTTCTTACTATATGTGGGAACCACACTACATCACTGTTCTTGACTTCATCACTCGTGGTCTACCCCAGCTCTTCTCCCATCCTCCTGTACACTTCTTCATCAATAGTGTTCCTTTCCCAGGGTCTTCCAACTTTCTCAGTCTTCTGGTTTCTCCTTTTCATCACACCGATATCCTCATGTGCCTCTGTTCTAAAACAACCCACTGTTACTCCTCCTCCTCTCTGACTCCGTGTCACCTTCGCTTACACGGGCCACGGGCTGGATGTACTCCCATAGGTGCCCACATCATCCACTGCACCTCTCTCTCCTTGCACTTCTACCATATACTGCTCGTACCCAATTACGTTTCTCTCTCTTTTGAAACCCTTGGCTTCAAGCCATCATTTTTCATCTTTTTGTCCCCAGCATATAGCACAGTGCCTGGCATGTAGTAAGCACTTAATAAATGTCAAATAAATGAATTGAGTAAATGAATTCCCTCCAATCCCCCCTCATGAGTTGTTGATTGTTAGTTTCTGTTTTTATACCCAGGTCCATCAATGTCCTGTGTGCCTATTGGACGGTGTAATTATGTGGTTATAGGACAATGCAAATCATAATACTTCATAGGGATGGAGCATTTGTGAGGGTCAATATCACATGGGACTTCAGAGCAGATGGGAGGCCATGTTATTACTGGAAAACACATTTCTATTGAAAAGTAGCAACTGTTCAATAAAACCAATGCTGTAACACCATTGTTAATTTTCATAATCTCATGCTGAGGTTTATTTATGTTAATTTTTTTTCAAAATATCAGTTTTTATTTTAGTGACTAGTTGTGATAGGAAATACATCTGACCCCCCCCCATCTGAAATAGACATCTCTCACAGAGCTCCTCCTCGCCGTCCTAATCCCATGCTCTCTCCTCATCCAGCTTTATTGTCCTTATGGCACTCATCACTATTCACTGTTGATTTGTTGAGTGTGTCTTTTATGCTAGAATGTAAGCCATTTGCAGGCAGGGGTCTTTTCATTCTTTCTCACTAGTGCATTCCAAAGCGCTTTGCATGGATACTTGCTCAAATATTTCATGAGTGAATGAATCTTCCAAGTATTCTTTAGAAAGTTAGCTAGCCATTTGCCTTCTGCCTGATATTTAAAATTCATCATGTTGAAGTTTTCTTCTTTTAAACCTCTGAGAGCTAGCAGGGACCACTTAGCAGCATATTTAAAAACTTGGTATGCACCTGACAGAAAATAGTCATCCAAAGTTATTAATAATTGTTTGCTTGTTTTAAGTGGCTTTTAAATAATTTGAATTATAATATGCAGAGGCATTTTCCCTGCTTTTAGTGCTGCCCTTCTGTTCAGTCCTCTGTCATCTGGATGTACAGTTGAATTATTTAAAATAGAAAATAAAGAAAAATGTAGAAGTGCTACTGAATATGTTAACTGTGGAAATCAGAACACTTTGCAAATAGGAACTACAAAGCCAGTGTTATCACGTGACAATTATAAATTATTATTTGACACCTTTCCTGTGTAGCAGACTTTTTTTTTATTTTTAATAGATCTTTTCAGAGTATAATTGCTTCACAATAGTGTTAGTTTCTGTTGTACATCAAAGTGAATCAGCCATATGTATACATATATCTCCAGATCCCCTCCCTCTTGAGCCTCCCTCCCACCCTCCCTATCCCACCTCTCTAGGTCATCACGAAGCACCGAGCTGATCTCCCTGTGCTATTCTAGGAGACTTTTTTAAAAGCGATATATTAATATTGTAAAATACTGGAGCCACGAACTAAATACACACACACACACACACACACACACACACATACACACAGCTGAAAACTTAACTACTATTTGCTTTGAACAATGGGACAAACAGAGCATGAAATTAAGTGTCGACAGATTTTAATGTCGACAAAAGACATTAAATCTACAGATTTTCAACTTTTGTATGGTCACTTTTCAATGAGTAATAGTAACTTGAAAACTAGTTTGACTCTAAAAAGAATTATGGAGTAAAATACGTTCGATAAGTAGAAATAATATGAAAGGGTAGCTGAGAGAGAGGCTGGAATCACCCTGCATGCAGTATGAAAGATTTTTGCTGCTTCGTAATCAATAATCCCAAATGACTCTGAAGGGCTCCACAGATGTATAAAAGGTACAGAAAAACAATGGAATGGAGGAACAGAGAATCAGTGGAAAATTAGTTCAGGATCCTTTTCTGGGCTTTTCTTTAAAGGCTCAAAAAACGTCCTGCACTCAATTCTCTCTGGTCTGTATATCAAATGTGTAACCCAGACATTTTTATTATTAAGGTAACGTACTTTCAAATCAAAGAGGTCAAGAAATGCAGAAGATACCTTTGAACCTCCAGCCTCTTTTTGTACCTGCTCAAAATGCCAAATGGCTAAAAGATCAGAATTAGGCCCCAGAAAAGAAATGGAAAATAATGAGCATGCAAAGGCAGAGAATGAAAGCTTTTTTAATTTAACAACCTGTGTAAATTCAAGGGGAAAAATGGAAATGGAGTAAAAAATGAAAACGGGAGCTTATTAAAAGGGAATAAACAGGAGCTAGAAAAAGTGAAAACATGGAAGAGGATTTTCGATGATTAGTGGGGAAATTTGATTTTAGTTAAGTAAGGAAACTGCGTTTTTGGTGTATCTTTTAGTGTTGTTACTCATTCCTACAGACTCTGGATGATGCTTGGTGAGTGGGAGAGTTTTTCTTGTTTTGGATTTGTTAAGCGCTTCCATAAGATCCCAGATTTCATTTTTACAAATAATATTCATGTGCCGAGTAAGCCTTGCTCAGTGAGATTCCAGATTTCTATTTATGGCCCTGAATGATCCTCCCTAGAGAAGGTCTGACAGCCACATGGACCAAAAAGACAAGACAGATTAGAAGAAAGACTGAGCAAATGAAAATGCTTTTCTTGGCCAAGGCATATGTGTACTCATTGGGAGCTTGGATTTATGTTTAATTGGGTATTTGTGGCTAATCACAGAGAAGGCTAAGATTTCTCTTGTGAATAATAACTGCCAGCTTCATGCCTGGATCTAAGAAACCAACAGGATATGATGCCATGTTTCTTACCTTTTCGTGCTGTTTTCTGGAAGAGAGTTATGGAATGGCAACCATGAAATCCTTTGCGTTTTTGCCTTCCTGTAGATCTGGGTAAATTATGCCACTGAGAAATAACAAATCTGGATTATAATGCAGCTGTCAGTGAATGTTTCTAAAAACATGTTTAATCCTGATTTGCACCTGACCTACACTTCCATAACAGTAAGTAGTAGCCTTAGTGGGAGTAGTAGCTATAGAGACAGTAGAAGTAGTAAGAAAATAACAATAATAATGGCAGAGGCTATCATTTATTAATTATAATTGTCAGAAGTAACAGAATAAATGTCATGTTTTGAGTTATTTTCTAATCAAATCATCATAGCAAACCTATGAGATAAACATATTATCCTCCTTTCCTTTATGGTGAAGCAGAGGCATAAAGAAATTGTCACCTGCTTACAATTAAATAGCTATTGTATGGAAAAACCTAGGTGCAAATCTAGGTCCCTGGAATTCCATTTGAACAGAGTCAGGCTGAGTGCCTGTTCGTGATGTTATCCAGTCTCCCTTTTTTAGATCTCTTGGTCTTTCAAGCTCGTGTACTTGTGAATATACTTGTGAATATAAAGTGTACTATGAAAGGCCTCTTCTGAGTCAGTCAGTGCTCACCCCACACCTTATACAGTGCGAGGTGCTAATTAAGTATCCAGTAAATACATTCGAATGAATGAATGAATGAATCAGGACAGAGCCCTCGTGGTTTTCAAATTCACATGCACAAGACTGTTCTTGGCTTTGTGTGTTGCTTCATTGCTCCCCTTTGTCTTATACCAAAGCCTTTCTCTACCATCAAATTGGGTCAGGAAAAGACACAAGGAAGACTGGTTTCTGATCCAGCATGTAAGAAGCTTGGAAGTCACCACTCCATCCTAATAACAAGAAAAACCTGAACAAATTGAAAAATCAATAACTCTTCTTAGATCCACAAGAGAAGTGAAGTCACAGAGCAAACTACTGCCCCCTTAATTAGAGAGGCCAACAGGTGAATACAGAGAATCACATCTAACCAGAGCATAAACCTCCATGTGAACCAGAGCTGGGGTAAAGAAACCTGGACTGTAATTGATGAATTGCTGAAAACTCAGTGTGAACAAATCTGAGAAGTAAAAACTCCTTGGGGACCCAGTCACTGGGGGATACCATGCTTTTTGTGAATTTTACCTCTTGGAGGTCTACCAGGCTCTCACAGTGAATATCAGACACAAATTCCTTTGTGCATGGAGCAGAGGGAAGGTGAAGGGGACCATTTTGAAATACAAGAGCACATTCTGTTCTTCTTAACAAGTTCTTCCCTCGGGAAAAACTATTTAACAGGATCCTAACCTGCTGGGGTATTTTCAGAGCCTAACTGACCTGGAGGAAGGGAAATACCCAACTCTAGTCCCCATTAGCCTTCTATATGGGAGAAAGGATATACCCAGCTCCAGCCCACTCTAAGCATCCTGCTCTACCTAAGGTGGGGGAAACTGAAAAGAATGTATGAAGTTCACAGTACAGAGGCACAGGCTCACTAAAAGACTGAGCCCCAATTATAGGACTGTAGAAGGCTTCCCCTCCCCACACATCTTACCACCCACATTACTAAAGGCCATTTATAGTAGTTACTTTTACCCAGTACATCATGTCTGGCTATCAAAGAAAAATAACAAGACATATTAAAAGGCAAAAAAAAAATCACAGTTTGAAGAGATTGAAAAACCATCAGAAAAAGACTCAGATATGGCAGAGATGTTGGAATTATCAAACCAGAAATTTAAAACAATTTTGATTGGTACGCTAAGAGCTTTGATGCATAAAGTAGACAGTATGCAGTAACAGATGGGCAATGTAAGTGGATAGATGAGAATTTTAACAAGCAACCAAAAAGAAATGTTAGAGGTCAAAAACACTGTAACAGAAATGAAGAATGCCTTTGATAGGCTTATTAGTAGACTGGACACAGCTGAGGCAAGAATCTGTGCTTGGGGATATCTCAATAGGATCCTCCAAAACTGAGAAGCAAACAAAAAACAACCCAGAGTAGAATATCTAAGAACTGTGGGACAACTACAAAAAGTTCAACATATGTGTAATACCAGAAAAAGAGAGAAAGGAAAAAAGAAATACTTGAAAAAATAATAGCTGAGATTTTCCCCAAGTTAATGTCAGACACCAAACCACAGATCCAGGAAGTTCAGAAAACACTAAGCAGGATAAACACCAAAAAAACCTAAACCTGTGTATATCATATTCAAACTGCAGAAAACCAAAGATAAAAAAATCCTGAATGGGGCTTCCCTGGTGGCACAGTGGTTGAGAGTCTGCCTGCCAATGCAGGGGACACGGGTTCGAGCCTTGGCCTGGGAAGATCCCACATGCCGTGGAGCAACTAGGCCCGTGAGCCACAACTGCTGAGCCTGCATGTCTGGAGCCTGTGCTCCGCAACAAGAGAGGCTGCGATAGTGAGGGGCCTGCGCACCACGATGAAAAGTGGCCCCCGCTTGCCACAACTGGAGAAAGCCCTCGCACAGAAACGAAGACCTAACACAGCCAAAAATAAATAAATAAAATTTTTAAAAAATAAAATAAAGCAGGAAAGTGTAACATCCAAAATTAAAAAAAAAAAAAAAATCCTGAATGAAGCCAGAGCTGGGGGGGAAATGCCTTACCTATAGACAAACAAAGGTAAGAGTTGGATTTGACTTCTCAGAAACCATGCAGGCAAGAAGAGAGTGGAGTGAAATATTTAGTGTTGAGAGAAAAAATAAACCTAACCTGGAATTCTGTACCCTGCAGAATTATCTTTCAAAAGTGAAGGAGAAATACACTTACTCAGACAAATAAAAATTTGAGATTTGTTACTCATAGACCTGCCTTGCAAGAAACATTTAAAGAACTTTAGAGAGAGAAAAAATTATATAGGTCAGAAACTCAGATCTACATTTGAAAGGAAGGACCAGAGAAGGAATAAATTAAGGTAAAAGAAACACTTTTATTTTTCTTATTCTTAATTGATCTAACAGATTAAAATGTTCAAAATAATAACAGCAACAATATAGTCAATTATGTACATGTATGTACATATATGCTTATGTGTAAGTGAAATAAATGACAGTGATGATACAAGGGAGGGGAGAGAGGAATTTAGGTTACTTTGTTACTATAAGGTACTTACTTGCACTACCCATGAAGTGGTATAGCGTTACTTGAATGTAGATTTGGATTCGTTTTAAATGTATATTGAAAACTCTAAGGTAATCACTAAAAAAGGTTTTGAAAGGAGTATAACTGATATACTAATAAAGGAGAGAAAATGAAATCATATAAAATATTCAATTAAAACCAAAAAAGGCGTCACGAGAATGGAAGACAAATAGGAATAAAGAATAAGTGCAACAAGTAGAAAACAGTAATAGATATGGTGCATATTAATCCAACTATAGAATAATCACTTTGAATACTAATGGTCTAAATGTCCCAATTAAAAGACAGATTATCAGAGTGGATGAAAAAATAAGACCCACTGTATGTTGTCAACAAGAAACTCACTTTAAATGTAAAGATACATACAGATTAAAAGTAAATTAAAGATACACTGTGCTAATCAAAAGAAAGCAGGAATAGCTATATTAATTTCAGACATAGTGGACTTCAGAGCAAAGAAATTTATCAGGGATAGAGGGGGCACTATATAAAGATAAAGGGATCAGTTTTCCAAGAAAACCTAACAATTCTTAATGTGTACACACCTAACGAGAACATCAAAATGTGTGAGGAAAAACTGATAGAACTACAAGGAGAAATAGATAAATCCACTCTTATATTGGGAGACTTCAGCATCCCTCTATCAGAAATGGACAGAAAAAGCAGGCAAAAAAATCAGTAATGTGATAGTTGAATTCAAACACCATCAATCAACTATATATAATGGACATCTATAGACTACTTCATCCAACAACATCAGAATGCATTCTTCTCAAGCTCACATGGAACATTCACCATGATAGAGCACATTGTGGGCCATAAAACACACCTTAACAAATTTCAAAGAATAGAAATAATTTAATATCTGCTCTGAGACCACAATAGAATTAAGCTAGAAATCAGTAACAGAAAGAAAGCTGGAAAATCCCCCAAATACTTAGAGATTAAATGACACACTTCTAAACACATTAGTCAAAGAGGAAATCTCAAGAGAAACTAAATATTTTGAACTAAATGAAAATGAAAACACAACTAATCAAAATTTGTAGGATGAAATGAAAACAGTTCTTGGAGGGGAATCTATAGCATTGAATGCAGGTATTAGAAAAGAAAGATCTAAAATCAGTCATCTAAGCTTCCACCTTGGGGAAACTAGAAAAAGAGGAGCAAATAAAATCCAAAGTAAGCAGAAGAAAAGAATTCATTAAAATTACAGTAGAAATCAATGAAATTAAAAACAGGAAATCAATAGAAAATATTAATGAAACCAAAAGCTGATTCTTTTTTAAAAGAAATTTGCTAAGCCTTTAGCCAGACTAACTAGGGAAAAAAAGACATGACACAAATTGCTAATATCAGAAATTAAAGAGGAGGCATCACTAAAAATCCCATGAGCATTAATAAAAGAATACTATAAACTGTAAAATACTATAAACTGTACTATCAATACTATAAACAACTCTTTGTCCATATAAGTTTGATAACAAAGATGAAAGGCTAATTTCTTGAAAGACATAATCTGCCAAAACTCATACAAGAAGAAATAGACAACCTGATTAGGCCTATATCTATTTAAAAATTGAATCAATAAATTAATAACCTTCCAAAACAGCACCAGGCCCAGATGAGTTTACTGTGAATTCTACTGAACATTTAAGGACAAAATTATACCCATTCTCTACAATCTCTTTCAGAGCATAGAAGCAGAAAGAATACTTCCTAACTCATTCCATGAGGCAAGCATTTTTCCTAATATCAAAACCAGACAAAGACATTACAAGGAAAAAACAAAACAAAAAAACCCACAGACCAATATCTCTCACACAGTTGCAAAAATCCTCAACAAAATATTAGTAAATCTAATCCAACAATGATGAAAAGAATTATACACTACAACCAAGTGGGATTTATCTCAGCAATACAATGCTGATTCAACTTCAAAATTCAATTAATGTGATCTATCACATCAGTAGGCTAAAGAAGAAAAATCACACAATTATATCAAAATTTAACACCCATTCATGAGGAGAACTCTCAGTAACCTATCAATAAAAGGGAACTTCCTCAACCTGATAAAGAATATTTACAAAAACCCTACAGCTAACATACTTAATAGTGAGAAATTCCAAGCTTTTCCACTGAGATCACGAAGAAGGCAAGGAAACCCCTCTCACTGCTGTTTCTCTAATTCTACTGAAAGTCCTGGCTAGTGAGATAAGACAAGAAAAGGAAATAAAGGGGGGTGGGGAGGAGGAAGAAATAAAACTGTCTTTGTTTGAAGATATCATTTCCGTCTATGTAGAAAATCGTTAAAAGTTGGCCAAAAATAAAGAGCAAATACAAAAACCATGGAACTGATAAAGGACTATAACAAGGTTGCAAGATACAAGGTTCATATACAAAAGTCAGTCAGTTTCCTATATCCCAGCAGTGAGCAAGTGGAATCTGAAATTAAAAACACTGTATCATTTACTTTAGCACCCCCCCCCCAAAATGAAATACTTAGGTATAAATCTAACAATATGTATGTGATCTATATGAGGAAAACTATAAAACTCTGATGAAGGAAATCAAAGAGGAACTAAATAAATGGAGAGAGAGTCCATGTTCATGGAGGAAGACTCAATATTGGTAAGAAACCAATTCTTTCCAGCTTGCTATGTAGATTCAGTGCATTCCCAATTAAAATCCCAGCATGTTATTTAGTGGATATTGACAAACAGAATCTAAAGTTTGTATCAAAGGGCAAAAGACCCAGAATAGCCAGTGCAATATTGAAGGAGAAGAAGAGAGTTGGAGGATTGACCCTAACCAATTTCAAGACTTACTGTAAAGCTACAGTAATCAAAACAAAGTGGTATTGGTGAAAGAATAGAAATATAGATCAATGGGACAGAATACTGAACCCAGAAATAGACCCACACAAATATAGTCCACTGATTGACAAAGGAGCAAAGGCAATATGATGGAGCAGAGATAGTCTCTTCAATAAATAGTGCTAGAACAACTGGGTATTCATATTGAAAAGAATGAACTCATAGACTCAGATTTAACACCATTCATAAAAATTAACTCGAAATGAATCACATACCTATATGTAAAATGCAAAGCTGTAATACTCCTAGACGCTAGGAGAAAATCTAGATGGTCTTGGGTTTGCTAGTGACTTTTGAGATACTACACCAAAGGCATGATCTGTATAAAAAATAATTGATAAGCTGGATTTCATTAAAATTAAACATTTCTGCCCTGTGAAAGATACTATCAGTAGAATGAAAAGACAAGCCACCATCTGGGAGAAAATATTTGCAGAAGACATATGTAATAAAGGACTGTTATTCAAAATATACAAAGACTCTTAAAAGTCAACCAAAAGAAAACAAAACCCAATTTAAAAATGGGCCAAGGACTTTTATACACAGCTCAGTAAAGAGGATATCCATATGGCAAATAAGCATATGAAAAGATGCTCCATATCATATGTTATCAGAGAAATGAAAATAAAACA
The DNA here is from genome assembly GCF_965194825.1 of Balaenoptera physalus. NCBI lineage: Eukaryota > Metazoa > Chordata > Mammalia > Artiodactyla > Balaenopteridae > Balaenoptera > Balaenoptera physalus. Next base: position 65,524,005 of record NC_138895.1, on the reverse strand, counting down.
ACAGTGAGATTCCATTACATACCTATTAGAATGGACAAAATCCTGAGCACTGACAACCCCAGATGCTGACAAGGATGTGAAGCAGCGGGATCTCTCATTCACTGCTGGTGGAAATGCAAAATACAATAGCCACTTTGGAAGATGGTGTGGTGGTTTCTTACAAAGCTGAAGATACTTTTACCGTTATTATCCAGCAGTTGCTACCCTTGCCATTTTTCCAAAGAAGTTGAAAACTTATGTCCATACAAAAACCTGTACACAGATGTTTGTAGCAGCTTTATTCATGATTTCCAAAACTTGGAAACAAAAATATTGGAAGGAACCAAGATATCTTTCAGTAGGTAAACGGATTTAAAAAAACAAAACAAAACTGTGGTACATGCAAGCAATGGAATATTATTCAGCTTTAAAAAGAAATGAATTATCAAGCAATGAAAATACATGGAGGACACTTAAATGCATATTACTCAGTGAAAGAATCTAATCTGAAAAAGCTACATACTATATGATTTCAATTATATGGCATTATGGGAAAGTCAAAATTATGGAGATAGTATAAAAGATCAGTGGTGGCCAGGTTAGGGAAGAGGCAGGGATGAACAGGCTGAGCACAGAAGGTTTTTAAGGCAGTGAAACTACCCTTTATGGTACTATACTGGTGAATACCTGTCATTATCCATCTGTCCAAACACACAGAACGTGCAACACCTAGAGTGAATCCTAATGTAAACTATGGACACTTTGGATAATAATGATGTATTGATGTAGGTTCATCAGTTGTAACAAATGTACCTCTCTAGTGGGGAGTATTGATAATGGGGGAGACTGTGCATGTGTGTGGGCAGAAGTATACGAGAAATCTCTGTACCTTCCACTCAACTTTGCTGTGACCTTAAAGCTGCACTAAAAGATAGTCTATTTTTTTTAATCTATGCAAAGACACAAGGAGATAAAGCATAATTCTGTAATCTCACTTCTAGAATTTATACATCATCATAATCAAGAATCAGCCCAGACTCTGGAGATAGCTCTATATTTAGTGTTTGATTTATTCATCTAAAGAGTATTTATTTTGTGCCTGGGTGCTAGGTGCAGGGAATATAGTAGTAAACAAGTAAGTGGAAAACTATTAGATAACAAGAAGGGCTATAATGCATTAAAAATGTCTTGGGGTTTAGTTATGATCTGATGGTCAAGGAAGTCAGCCCTGAGGAAAAGACATTTAAACTGAGATCTGAATGACAGGCCAATGCTAGTGATGAGAACAGCTGAGAGAATAGCTAGCCTTTAGTACTTGCCCTAGAATAGGGATGGGCTCTGTGTGTTGGAGGAGCGGAAAGATGAGGAGGTCTTGGTCTAGGAACATCAAGACCAAGGCAAAGAAGAGTTGGAGATGTTCTAGGAAAGGGCCTTGCAGGTTGGAGGATGGAGTTTGGATTTTATTATAAGTGGAAGGAAAAGGCAATGAAGAACTCAATCAGATTTACACATTTAAGAGTTTGTCTTTATTGAGCTATGGAGAATAGTTTATAGATGGCAAGTGTGGAAGTTGGGAAATGAGATAGAAAATTATTGCCAGAGTCTAGGTGACAAATGGTTATCTTTTTGGGTTGGAAGGAGTAAACTTGAGTATATGGGTCCTGGACACATTTTCCATGCAGACTCAGCAGTCCTGGTATGGATTGTATGTGTTTGTGTATTAAGGATGGGGTATGGGAAAGCCAAGGAATGAAAGGATGATTACTGGACTTTGGGTCAGTACCTCCCAAGACATAGAAACACTGACAGGAGAACAGATTTGAGGGAAATCGTGAATTCTGTTCGGACATGTTGAGTTTGAAAGTCTTATTGGACCTCCAAGTGAGACATCGTGTAGGCAGTTTGTCTAAATAAGTTGAAGTTAGAGATATTGAGGAAGAAGTATAAAACTTCAACATCACTGATTTATGAACAATATTTAAAGCCAGTAGGACTTGAAATTGCCACAGATGAAAACACACGTAGAAAGTAGAAGGGGTTACAGGATCAAATCCCAAAACAGACCATTTAGGAGTGGATCAGAGGAGAAGCAGCTAGCAAAAAGGGAAGTAACTGGAGAAGCAGAAAGAAAACCATTTGAGCGAGATGTATGGAAACCAGAAGAAGAAAGTATTTCAACATCACAGTGTGTATCATGGTGTCAGGTGCAACCAAGAGGCCACATGAAGGGACGTGTGATGTTGGAAGAAGTGATGTTGGACTTACCCCCGGATGCCTCAGTGGCCATGACAAGAGCATGTTCAGTTGGAAGAGGAGGGAGGGAAGCCCGACTAGAATGACAGCACAAGGTGCTGAAACAGATTGTTACCCTAGACAATTCTTTCAAGATGTGTTTCTGTGAAGAGAATGGGAAAATGGGGCAGTAGCTGGAGGTAGGGGAGGGGGAGGTTGGGTTTTCAAAATATGTTGTGGCAAAAAAGCCAAACAATATAACTTGTCTATTAATGGAGGAATGATTAAATTATTAGCTTTTCAGTGGCACACTACTGTGTGTGCATATATGCGGACGTATATTCTTTTGTATATATAAAATATTATCATGATAACAATTTTTAAAAATAAGTAAATTTGTCAATCGTCCATACTGATCACAAACTGAGCACAGATGTCTATGTCCTCTTCCTGCTGAATACCATTTAAAGATAATAGTATGGGAATATAAACATTAGATGGCAATAACAATGAGAAAGGAAAGGAGAAGAGAGGCCAATGAGTTTGTAAAATGTAAAATCTCAAAGAGGTTCTAGACTGAGGGACAGGAGTGAAAAACAGGACATAAAATGGGGAATCAGTAAAGCAGTGTCCATCAAACAGTCTTTTCCTTGCCCATTCCTGCTTGCAGAAAGAAAACCCAATGGCCAGATGTTTATGCCTCAAGCAAAAAAATAGTCCGTCTCTTAAAAGTTAATTTTTTATGTGTCTAGGATGAATTGGAGCATATTTTGTGGGTATTAGCACTCCAGAGTGAGGTCATCTTTGTTTTGGCATTTGGGGAGCATTTTGAGTAATAGACTACTCAGGCATCAAGCCCAGTGCAAATGCACAGAAATCCCTGCCTAGTCTCCATTGCCTCATTTTTTTTTTTTAATTAAGAGATAAAGATATAAACCAGATATTTGCAGGAAATCTACAGATAAAGTCAAATATGTGCAAAGAAACTTTTGAATAATAAAAACCCTCCTTTTAAAAAATTCTTTTAGTGTCCTCAAAGATATTCAAAAACATATTGCATCCATAAAAAAATGCATTCATTTTTTTAAAAAGTCCTGACCGGGGTGTGGCAGAGGCCAGAGGCCTCTGGTCCCAGACTTGTTCACAAGGAGGCTGGCTTGCACCATCTATCAAGCAAACCCCATCCTCATTGATGCCTCATCCCCCCTCCACTCCCCCACTCAAGAGTCACTGTGCGGTGACTGTTCCCAGGGGCACGTGGCCCAGTGTTGCAGACCAGGCACAGGCCCAAAGGCTGAGCAGGGTCAGGACCGGGACCACTGATGCCAGAACGGCCGTGTGGCTGACAGGGTCTTGGTGCTCCAGGCTAGTGTCAAGCCTGAGCCTCTGAGGTGGGAGAGCCAAGTTCAGGGCACTGGACTACCAGAGACCTCCTGGCCCCATGTAACATCAATTGGTGAGAGCTCTCCTATAGATCTCCATCTCAGCACTAAGACCCAGCTCTATCCAACGGCCAGCAAGCTCCAGTGCTGGACGCCCCATGCCAAACAACTACCAAGACAGGAACACAACCCCACCCATTAGCAGAGAGGCTGCCTAAAATCATACTAAGTTCACAGACACCCGAAAACACACCACCGGATGCAGACCTGCCCACCAGAAAGACAAGTTCCAGCCCCACCCACCAGAACACAGGCACCAGTCCTCTCCACCAGGAAGCCTACACAAGGCACTGAACCAACCTCAATGGGGGCAGACACCAAAAAAAACCAGGAACTACGAACCTGCAGCCTGCAGGAGAAGGAGACCACCAAACATAGTAAGTTAAGCAAAATGAGAAGACAGAGAAATACACAGCAGATGAAGGAGCAAGGCAAAAACCCACCAGACCAAACAAATGAAGAGGAAATAGGCAGTCTACTTGAAAATGAATTCAGAGTAATGATAGTAAAGATGATCCAAAAGCTTGGAAATAGAATGGAGAAAATACAAGAAACGTTTAACAAACACCTAGAAGAACTAAAGAGCAAACAAACAATGATGAACAACACAATAAATGAAATTAAAAGTTCTCTAGAAGGAATCAGTAGCAGAATAACTGAGGCAGAAGACTGGATAAGTGACCTGGAAGGTAAAATAGTGGAAATAACTACCACAGAGCATAATAAAGAATGAAAACAATTGAGGACAGTCTCAGAGACCTCTGGGACAACATTAAATGCACCAACATTCAAATTATAGGGGTCCCAGAAGAAGAAGAGAAAAAGAAAGGGTCTGAGAAAATATTTGAAGAGATTGTAGTTGAAAAGTTACCTAACATGGGTAAGGAAGTAGTCACTCAAGTCCAGGAAGCGCAGAGAGTCCCATACAGGATAAATCCAAGGAGAAACATGCCAAAACACATACTAATCAAACTATCAAAAATTAAATACAAAGAAAAAATATTAAAAGCAGCAAGGGAGGCTTCCCTGGTGGCGCAGTGGTTGAGAATCTGCCTGCCAATGCAGGGGACACAGGTTCAAGCCCTGGTCTGGGAAGATCCCACATGCCGCGGAGCAACTGAGCCCATGAGCCACAACTACTCAGCCTGCGCGTCTGGAGCCTGTGCTCTGCAACAAGAGAGGCCACGATAGTGAGAGGCCCGTGCACTGCGATGAAGAGTGGCCCCCGCTTGCCACAACCAGAGAAAGGCCTCGCACAGAAACGAAGACCCAACACAGCCATAAATAAATAAAAATAAATTTATAAGTAAAATTATAAAAAAAAAAGCAGCAAGGGAAAAGCAACAAATAGCATACAAGGGAATCCCCATAAGGTTAACAGCTGATCGTTCAGCAGAAACTCTGCAAGCCAGAAGGGAGTGGCAGGACATATTTAAAGTGATGAAACGGAAAAACCTACAACCAAGATTACTGTACCCAGCAGGATCTCATTCAGATTCGACGGAGAAATTAAAACCTTTACAGACAAGCAAAAGCTAAGAGAATTCAGCACCACCACACCAGCTTTACAACAAACGCTAAAAGAACTTCTCTAGGCAGGAAACACAAGAGAAGGAAAAGACCTACGGAAACAAACTCAAAACAATTAAGAAAATGGAAATAGGGACATACATATTGATAATTACCTTAAATGTAAATGGATTAAATGTTCCAACCAGAAGTCATAGACAGGCCGAATGGATACAAAAACAAGACCTGTATATATGCTGTCTACAAGAGACCCACTTCAGACCTAGAGACTCATACAGAATGTATGTGAGGGGATGAAAAAGGTATTCCATGCCAATGGAAATCAAAAGAACACTGGAGTAGCAATTCTCATATCAGACAAAATAGACTTTAAAGTAAAGAGTATTACAAGAGACAAACAAGGACACTACATAATGATCAAGGGATCAATCCAAGAAGAAGATATAACAATTGTAGATATTTATGCACCCAACATAGGAGCACCTCAATACATAAGGCAAATGCTAACAGCCATAAAAGGGGAAATGACAGTAACACAATCATAGTAGGGTACTTTAACACCCCACTTTCACCAATGGACAGATCATCCAAAATGAAAAGAAATAAGGAAACACAAGCTTTAAATGACACATTAAACAAGATGGGTTTAATTGATATTTTTAGGACCTTCCATCCAAAAGCAACAGAATACACTTTCTTCTCAAGTGCTCATGGAACATTTTTCATGATAGATCATATCTTGGGTCACAAATCAAGCCTTGGTACATTTAAGAAAATTGAAATCGTATCAAGTATCTCTTCTGACCACAACGCTATGAGACTAGATATCAATTACAGGGAAAAAAACTGTAAAAAAATACAAACACATGGAGGCAAAACAATACGCTACTAAATAACCAAGAGATCACTGAAGAAATCAAAGAGGAAATCAAAAAATACCTGGAGACAAATGACAATGAAAACACGATGAGCCAAAACCTATGGGATGCAGCAAAAGCAGTTCTAAGAGGGAAGTTTATAGCAATATAATCCTACCTCAAGAAACAAGAATAATCTCAAATAAACAACCTAACTTTACACCTAAAGCAATTAGAAAAGAAGAAGAACAACAAAAAAAACCCCAAAGTTAACCAAATGAAAGAAGTCATTAAGATCATATCAGAAATAAATGAAAAAGAAACGAAGAAAACAATAGCAAAGATCAATGAAACTAAAAGCTGGTTCTTTGAGAAAATAAACAAAATTGATAAACCCCTAGCCAGACTCATCAAGAAAAAAAGGGAGAAGACGCTAATCAACAGAATTAGAAATGAAATAACAACTGACACTGCAGAAATACAAAGGATGATGAGAGATGACTACAAGCACCTATATGCCAATAAAATGGACAACCTGGAAGAAATGGACAAATTCTTAGAAAAGCACAACCTTCCAAGACTGAACCAGGAGGAATAGAAAATATAAACAGGCCAGTCAGAAGCACTGAAATTGAAACGGTGATTAAAAATCTTCCAACAGAGCTTCCCTGGTGGCGCAGTGATTGGGAATCTGCCTGCCAATGCAGGGAACACGGGTTCGAGCCCTGGTCTGGGAGGATCCCACATGCCACGGAGCAACTGGGCCCGTGAGCCACAATTACTGAGCCTGCGCGTCTGGAGCCTGTGCTCCGCAACAAGAGAGGCCACGATAGTGAGAGGCCCGCGCACCGCGATGAAGAGTGGCCCCCGCTTGCCGCAACTAGAGAAAGCCCTCGCACGGAAACGAAGACCCAACACAGCCATAAATAAATAAATTAATAATTTTTTAAAAAATGAGATACGATTAAAGACAAGAATGTTATTAATTTGCATATTAAAAAAAATCTTCCAACAAACAAAAGCCCAGGACCAGATGGATTCCCAGGCGAATTCTATCAAACATTTAGAGAAGAGCTAACACCTATCCTTCTCAAACTCTTCCAAAATATAGCAGAGGGAGGAACACTCCCAAACTCATTCTGCAATGCCACCATCACCCTGATACCAAAACCAGAGAAAGATGTCACAAAGAAAGAAAACTACAGTCCAATATCACTGATGAACATAGATGCAAAAATCCTCAACAAAATACTAGCAAACAGAATCCAACAGCACATTAAAAGGATCATACACCATGATCAAGTGGGTTTTATCCCAGGAACTCAAGGATTCTTCAATATATGCAAATCAATAAATGTGATACACCATATTAACCAACTGAAGGAGGAAAACCATATGATAATCTCAATAGATGCAGGAAAAGCTTTCAACAAAATTCAACACCCATTTATGATAAAAACCCTCCAGAAAGTAGGCATAGCAGGAACTTACATGAGCATAATAAAGGCCATATATGACAAACCCACAGCCAACATCGTGTTCAATGGTGAAAAACTGAAACCATCTCCTCTAAAATCAAGCACAAGACAAGGACGTTCACTCTCACCACTATTATTCAACATAGTTTTGGAAGTTTTAGCCACAGCAATCAGAGAAGGAAAAGAAATAAACGGAATCCAAATCGGAAAAGAAGAAGTAAAGCTGTCACTGTTTGCAGATGACATGATACCATACATAGAGAATCCTAAAGATGCTACCAGAAAACTACGAGAGCTAATCAATGAATTTGGTTAAGTAGCAGGATACAAAATTAATGCACAGAAATCTCTTGCATTCCTGTACACTAATGATGAAAAATTCGAAAGACAAATTAAGGAAACACTCCCATTTACCATTGCAACAAAAAGAATAAAATACCTAGGAATAAACCTACCTAAGGAGACAAAAGACCTGTATGCAGAAAACTATAAGACACTGATGAAAGAAATTAAAGATGATACAAACAAATGGAGAGATATACCATTTTCTTGGATTGGAAGAATCAACACTGTGAAAATGACTCTACTACCCAAAGCAATCTACAGATTCAATGCAATCCCTATCAAGCTACCACTGGCATTTTTCACAGAACTAGAACAAAAAATTTCACAATTTGTATGGAAACACAAAAGACCCCAAATAGCCAAAACAATCTTGAGAAAGAAAAATGGAGCTGGAGGAATCAGGCTCCCTGACTTCAGACTATATTACAAAGCTAGAGTAATCAAGACAGTATGGTACTGGCACAAAAACAAAAATATAGATCAATGGAACAGGAAAGAAAGTCCAGACATAAACCCATGTACTTATGGTCACCTTATCTTTGATAAAGGGGGCAAGAATATACAATGGAGAAAAGACAGCCTCTTCAATAAGTGGGGCTGGGAAAACTGGACAACTACATGTAAAAGAATGAAATTAGAGCACTCCCTAACACCATACACAAAAATAAACTCAAAATGGATTAAAGACCTAAATGTAAGGCCAGACACTATAAAACTCTTAGAGGAAAACATAGGCAGAACACTCTATGACATAAATCACAGCAAGATTCTTTTTGACCCACCTCCTAGAGAAATGGAAATAAAAACAAAAATAAACATATGTAACCTAATGAAACTTAATAGGTTTTGCACAGCAAAGGAAACCATAAACAAGACGAAAATACAACCCTCAGAATGGGAGAATATATTTGCAAATGAAGCAATTGACAAAGGATTAATCTCCAAAATTTACAAGCAGCACATGCAGCTCAATATCTAAAAAACAAACAACCCAATCCAAAAATGGGCAGAAGGCCTAAATAGACATTTCTCCAAAGAAGATATACAGATTGCCAACAAACACATGAAAGGTTGCTCAACATCACTAATCTTTAGAGAAATGCAAATCAAAACTACAATGAGGTATCACCTCACACCAGTCAGAATGGCCATCATCAAAAAATCTACAAACAGTAAATGCTAGAGAAGGTGTGGAGAAAAGGGAACCCTCTGATGCTGTTGGTGGGAATGTAAATTAATACAGCCACTCTGGAACAGTATGGAGGTTCCTTAAAAAGCTAAAAATAGAACTACCATATGACCCAGCAATCCCACTACTGGGCATATACCCTGAGAAAACCATAATTCAAAAAGAGTCATATACCACAATGTTCATTGCAGCTCTATTTACAATAGCCAGGACATGGAAGCAACCTAAGTGTCCATTGACAGATGAATAGATAAAGAAGATACGGCACATATATACAATGGAATATTCCTCAGCCATAAAAAGAAACGAAATTGTGCTATTTTTAGTGAGGTGGATGGACCTAGATTCTGTCATACAGAGTGAAGTAAGTTAGAAAGAGAAAAAGAAATACCATATGCTAACACATATATATGGAATCTAACAAAAAATGGTTCTGATGAGCCTAGGGGCAGGACAGGAATAAAGATGCAGATGTAGAGAATGGACTTGAGGACACGGGGAGGAGGAAGTGTAAGCTGGGATGATGTGAGAGAGTGGCATTGACATATGTACATTACCAAATGTAAAATTGATAGCTAGTGGGAAGGAACCACATAGCACAGGGAGATCAACTCGGTGCTTTGTGACCACCTAGAGGGGTGGGATAGGGAGGGTGGGAGGGAGATGCAAGAGGGGGGGATATTGGGATATATTTATACATGTAGCTGATTTACTTTGTTATACAGCAGAAAGTAATGAACATTGTAAATCAATTATACTCCAGTAAAGATGTTTTTTAAAAAAATGGCCTGGAAGCTTCGAAAAAAGAACACATTAGAGAATAAGGCAGGCCGTTGGAATTAAAATGCAATTTTTGAAATAAATTTTAAAATTTAGTAGATGATTGGGCAGATGAAATTGAAGAAAAATCTCTCACCATTTATAACAAGGGTTGGCAAACTTTTTTACGAAGAACCAGGTAGTAAATATTCTCAGCTTTGCAAGCCATTCGGTCTCTGTCAAAATCATTCTCTCCAGCTTTGTAGCACGAAGGCAGATGGGCGTAGCCATGTTTCAGTATAACTTCATGAATACTGAAGTTTGAGTTTTATGTAACTTTTACCCATCATAACATAGTTCTATTCTTTTGGGGGTTTTTTCAACCATTTCTATATAAAAAACATGATTAATTAGATTGTGGACCACACAGAAATAGGTAGTGGGCTAGATTTTGTCCAAGAGGCCATAGTTTATTGACCCCAATGTTGATGAAAATACAGATGGTATGTAGGAACAGCATACTAAATCGTGGAATGAACTTAAGCAACTGCTGGCACATAAGAGAAGAAAGTCTCTGGTTTTCATGTTGGGAAAACTTCTTTGAGATTTTCAGCAAATATGACATTGGACTGCTGAGAATATGATACAAGAAAAAATAATTCATACCAGACTAATTGGCTCAACATTTGAACAGTACTTACACAGTCATAATAAGGTAAATTCTGGTTACCATTTTTTTTAACTTTGAATCAATCTGCAGTCATAATATAGCAGATCAAATAGAGGTTGTAGGGCAAAATATGCACTGTTAAGCATGACAATATAAAAATAATACTATAGATGACAAAGGTGGGACTTGGAAGGAGATGAACAAGAGTTGAAAATGTAAGAAGAAGGAAATTAACAGCCATAGAAAAAAATTAAAAGAGCTTATTTGGGAAATCCTATATTTAAGTATATTAAGGCTACAAAGATAACTAATTAAGAGATAAAGTTAATAATACAAAGAGCAAACCAAGGAAAAGGAAGGCGAAAGGTAGCATTACGTGTGCTAATTCCTCATCTTTCTCATCAGGGAGTTCACAGGTAATTCTCTAAGTCTGATGAATTAAAGAGACTGAAAGAGGAACCATTAAGAGGTTGGCCCTGGAAATTGCAGCTGGGGTTGGAGAAGGGAGATATTTGAGTTAGACTGTGTATGTGTTCAACTTTGAAGAAATAGGAGTTTCCAGTGAGAAGAGATGGAACTTGTATTTTTCACTATAAGCTCTTTTGTATAACTTTTTTAAAAACCGTGTGCATGCTTTCCTTGATAGCAACAAGAAGGTTACAAATAGACAGTATGACTATAGAAGTATAAAAATGACCTAAATTGGTTAAGCAAGTAAAGGTGCATAATTTTTTGTTCAGAGGGAAATGTGGCCTTAAAAACACATGCATGGACATGGATTCTGGAAGAATAGTTTATAAAGATAAAAGTAATTGTGTTAATGAGATAAATCCTGGTAAAATTTTCTTTAGTTGTATGAATAAGTTTTTTAAAAGAATATGTAAATATATAAGGAAATGTTTTTGCTTTTATCATATAATGCATCTTACCTCCATTTTATTCTCTTCCCTATTATATGTAAATAGTAAGATTTTCAAAGCTCTATCAACCTTCGATTGTCACACTATTTTGTCCACCTGACCCGTTTATCTGAAATAAAGTTTGCCCCTCTATTAGTCAGCTTGGACTGCCATAACAAAACACCACCAAACTGTGTAGCTCAAATAACAGAAATTTATTTTGTCACAGTTCTGGGGGCTGGAAGTTCAAGATCGGGGTCCCAGCATGTAGATTCTGGTGAGCGCTCTCTTCCTGGCTTGGAGACAGCCTCCTTCTTGCTGTGTCCACATCCTGTGGAGAGAGATACAAAGAGCTCTCTGTTGTCTCTTGTTCTACAAGGACAGTAATCCTATGGGATCAGGACCCCACTTTATGACCTCATTTAACCTTAATTACTTCCGTAAAATCTCTGCCTCCAAATATAGTACCATTGAGGGTTAGGCCCTAGCGTAGGTATTTTGGGGGACACAAACACTTAGTCCATAACAGCCCCCATTGAATTAAGTTGTCACGTGGCTCAGTTGAACATACAGACAAATTATTTTGCCACTGAGAAGTCATGGACCTGGAGAATGACTATCCTTTATGTAGGCTTGAATTTTAAAGCCATTTAACACTAGTATTAGAAGCTTTACATAGACTGGCCTCTACCCTAACAGATTCTAGAGTTTTTAGGCTCTCCAATCCCAAGTCCCCATCCTGTCCCTGCTAAATACAGTTGCAGCAGCATTTTCTTAGTGCTTTTGTTTTCTCCTGAGTGCCAATAGCATGGTACCCTCAACTTCCCTAAGACCCGTCGGCCCTCTCTTTTTCTGTAAAATCATCCAAAGTGAACACTCAGCCTTTTGATTATTTTATTTGATCTTCACAACAACTTTGTAAGATGGGGAGAGATGTTTTTATTCACATTTCATTGGTCATGTAGTTGAGAGGCAGAGATGAGCATTGACCCACTGTACGGTGCAAAATATGTGCCTCCTTCCATAATAAGGAGAATGGAAAGAGCCCTGGCCTAGAGGTCTTATGACTGGTGCTGATCCCAGATCTAAGCTTGGCATACCCAGCTTATGGCAAAGGCAGGGTTGTTTTTGATCAGATTTATCTTTATTGATTCAATCACAGAAGTCTAGCACTGAGAAACTCAGTAAGATAAGTCACATCTTTTTTTCCCTACATCCATCAAGCCAAAGTGATATCATGGTCCTCATTTTTCCCTTGTGTCCGTCAGGCCAGAGTGATAGCATGGAGTAAGCATAGAGTTTGAGTTCACTAGCAGTGTGACCTTGGATGAGTTACCTCACCCCTCTAAGCCTGTTTCTCTATAAACTGAAAATACTAACTACTTTGTAGACTGTTGGGAGGATTGTAGATTGTTGGCAAGATTAAAGACAATTTATCTAAAGTACTTAAAACAATTCTTCCCATATGCTGTTACAAAAATGTACCTAATATTATGTCTAGAATGGCATTAATCTCCTCTGCCACATTCCCAAGCCTGATTTGCTCCAACTTAACCAGGCCTGTTCTCCTCGCAATTTCAGAGGAGCAAGAAGAATGCCCAAGCACGGAGGGCCTCTTGACCTGGTCCATCATCACCTCTGCCTTGTTCTTTTTTTTTTTTTAACTTTTTATTTTAGATTGGAGTATATCCGATTAACAATGTTGTGATAGTTTCAGGTGCACAGCAAAGCGACTCAGCCATGTGTATACATGTGTCCAGACTCCCCTCCCATCCAGGCTGCCACATAATACTGAGCAGAGTTCCCTGTGCTATACAGTAGGTCCTTGTTGGTTATCCTTTTGAAATATAGCAATGTTTACATCTGCCTTGTTCTTTTGATCAAAGCAAGCCACAAGCTCCTTTCTCTCCCTCCCCTAGACCCAAGAGATGGAGAAATAGTTGCTACCCTGTGACCTAAGGACCTCAGGTCATATTGCAAAGGGTCATTTTTTTTTTTTTTTTTTGCACTGAAGACATTTTTGTTATCAGTCTACCACATTGTTGTTCCAAAGGAATTTTTGTAAACATACGAAATGATGATCAACAACCAATTTTCTGGTTCCTATTTGCTTTCAGTTTTGCTTTTGTTCATTCAGCATTCACCCAGGGGTACGTGCTCGGAGTGTACATGTGCCTTGGCACCTCGCAGGCATAGCGTCTCCCCTGTAGGGTGTGCTTATCTGGGTGGATGAGTGATGGGTTTTCCCACTGTACCATGAGCAGGCACACAGTACAGTGTGATCCTCTCCCTTCGTGTTCCACTTGACAGGTGCAACAATCTGGGCTGATAAGAAAGGCAGGCCTTGGTAAGCAGAGCCATCTGGGATGCCGGAGGCATCTTGTTTCCTCTTGACTGCCTGCGCATGTCTGTTTATTCCCTCCATGAGGTTTTATTGTTAGAAACCCTGATACCCAGTAGCGCACATTTGGGATGCGGCAGATCCTAACCAGCATTCCATGCAAGCGTCTGCTTCCCAGCTTGTAAGTGGTAGAGTCTACACATCTAGATGTGCACCTTTATAAATAGTTAGGTGCCTGGGGAATCTGGGCCATATCTTTGGTGTGGAATTAGGACACTTTGTGCCTGACTGTCCCTGGAGACAAGAAAGAGCTGACTCCAAGTCCGAGAAAAACCACTGGCACAACCTATTGTTGGAAAACACGAGGTGATATTTGTGTAGTTGCAGCAAAGCCGGCCTGAATAAGGAGGACCATGTGTCTTGTGTCTCCTAATTTGGTATCTTTATTTTTCCATCTTTCTTTTCTTTCCTTTTTCTACATGTTCTCACTCTCTCCCTGCTCCTAAAGCTACCTTTTCCACTAGGGCCTTTTCATCCTCCTCCTTTCCTATCAGCTATTTTTCTTCAGGTCTCAGCTCAGTACACCTAACACCCTCTCACAATGCCTGCAGCTCAGCTCAAGTCAGCTGGGCTCCGAGGACTGTCTGTGTTCACTGCACTATTGCTTCCCCAGATCAGGCTTGGGAACCCAGCAGGAGAGTGTACGGATGTGAAGGGATGTGAAGGTAACTCTCCTGAACACATCATATGCGGCAGGCGCTTTTAAGCATTTAGATAAACTACTTGTAATCCTTCCACCAAGGACAAGATAGGAATTATTTCCAGCATATTGAGGAGCATATTTAGAAAGGTTTAGTGACCTTCCCAAGGTCACAGTGCTAGTGAATCCCAGAGCCGGCCTTCAGTCCAGGTCTGCATGATTCCAAATGCCAAGTTCTTTCATTATATCCCTCTTCATGTCATTCAAAAAAGAAAAAAAGTGAGGATCAGAGATGTGAGCTATCTTGCTAAGAATTATAGTGTTGGAAAGTCTCTGCCTTTTTGGCTCAATATGAGAGAAATCTAATCGGAGGAAAGCCTGTCTTACTCCCAACCTGTGAATGTCAAAAGCACAGCTGGGACTTGAACCAGTTTTCTGACACTCAAGGCTATAGGAGCCGTGATATATGATGGACAGACCGTTGTTTCATTCCTTCAGCAAATTATTACTGCCGTGTGCCAGGCACTGTTCTAAAGTGTGGGATTCTTCGTGAAATAAAAAAGATCCTTGCCCTTGTGGAGGTTGCAAGCCAGTGGAAAGAAACAGATAATAAACAAAAGACAAAATAAGTTAGCTCTGTAGTGTGTTAGCCGATACTTACTATGGAGAAGGAAGCAGTGGAACAGGGTAATTAATGAGTGTTGGAAGCCGGAGGGAGGAGTGTTGCATTTTTAATTAGGGAGATTAAAATAGGACTTATTGAAAAGGTAGTATTTGAACAAAGGCTCGAAGGAAGTGAGGGAATTAGCTGTGTGGGTATCTGCGAGAAGACCATTTCAGGCAAAACGAGGAGTGGGTATAGTTGGCATTTGTGAGCCACAGCAAGAAGGCTGGTATAGTGGGAGCACATGTATTAAGGAAAGAGTAGTAGTAAAGGTGGCATCAAAGATACTACGTGCTCTGATTGCTTAAGGTTGTGTTAAACGTTTTAAGGATTTAAAATAAGGGCAAGGGAAAAACAAAATGACCTGTTAGGTGCATTAGGCACCTTGATGAAGTAATCTAGATGTGGCATGATAGTGTTTCTGATCGGGATCATAGCAATGTCGGTGATGAAAAGAGATTGGAGTCTGGATGTATTTGAAGGTAGACCCCTCAATTTTCCCCAGCAGATGAGGTGTGGAATACAAGAGAAAGAGAGGCATCTGTATGAATCCAAGATTTGGGGCTTCAGCAACAGGAAGTGTAGCATTTCTCTCAGATGAGCTCTAGAAGGCAGTTTTGAGAGGAAGAACAGGAGCTCATTTTCGGACAAGTTGAATTAGAAAAGTTTCCTAGATATGCAGATGAAACTGTGAAGTGATCAGTTGTATATTTGATTCTTTTTTTTTAAATTTATTTATTTATTTTTGGCTGTGTTGGGTCTTCGTTTCTGTGCGAGGGCTTTCTCTAGTTGCGGCAAGTGGGGACCACTCTTCATCACGGTGCGCGGGCCTCTCACTATCGCGGCCTCTCTTGTTGCGGAGCACAGGCTCCAGACGTGCAGCCTCAGTAGTTGTGGCTCACCGGCCTAGTTGCTCCGCGGCATGTGGAATCTTCCCAGACCAGGGCTTGAACCCGTGTCCCCTGCATTGTCAGGCGGATTCGCAACCACTGCGCCACCAGGGAAGCCCTGTATATTTGATTCTTTACTCTGGGGAGAGAACAGAGAGAGACACACAATTAAAAGATGTGATCCCACAGACAGCACCAATGTGACGTGTGGACTGGAAATGAGTGCAGTGGGTAGTGAGATCTGTCTTGAATTGTTCCAGAAGTAGGACTCAGAAATCAGTGAGAAAGATGATGGAAGTCTGACTTCGGCTTTGACACAAAGGACCATTTTAAACTACTAACGCTTATAGCAATGGAATAATGGTGTGTTTCACAGGATGCATTTTCTAATGCTGTAAATTTTCAGGGAGGGTCTTGAATCTAGATCATCATTTTCTCAGATCTAGATCTAGATTTCTTTAGATCTCGTGCAGCTTCAAAAAAAAGAGAGAGAAGAAGAATGTAGTAATTATTTTCAGTTAAGGGATTGACGTTTGCTCTTTATGTATTCGACTAAAGTTGTTTACACACACACATCCTTGATACATCCATCATGGCCCAGGTTCACTAGTCACCATTTTATTGATAGATGTCTTAAAGTGGATTGGACTCTTGCCTTGGGTTTAAACTTGAACCTACTGACTATTTAGATTCCTTCAAACTTTCAGTTCCTGTGATTCTGAGCATTTAGGAAGGAAAAAAGCCATCAAAAAATTCAATATGGACAAATTAAGGGAAAACAATTAGGTCAAGCCAAACGTCTTTTTTTCCTTTAATGACACCACCATGATGCCTTGAAACAGTGGTTCTCAAACTTTTAATCCCAGGACCCTGTTACAGTCTTTAAAGTTATTGAGGACCTCAGAGACCTTTTCTTTACATGGATGGTGCAGATATGGGAGAATAAGCAAGTACTCTGTTTAATAAGGATCTCAAATGATGAATTGAAACCTGCAATATTGAGGTTCACAAAAATCTACCTTCAGGATAAGAGAGCTGTAGCTTGACAGAAATTCATTTAAAGAAGACACAAAGTTTTAGAACTTTCCCCTAAGTCCTGTATAATCAATGATATGACTCAGTAATAATGAAGGTTTAGGCTTAATAACACATTTCATTCATCATATTTAAGACACTGCCTTTTGAAGGAAATATTAACAAGCTACAGTGCCCTGTGGAGGAGACTGGAAAGTAAAAGGTCTAAAACAGTTGCTGTATGGAAAACAGCTGAAGAAACTAATCAGTGCCACACTGTGTACTTGGAAAAATTACTGAAGTTGCTTAGCCACTACTGCTACTTAGAGGGGTCACACTGCTCAGAAGAGAAGAGCATCACAAATTAGGAAGCATAAAGTGATCCAGGTGATATTAAAGCAGTGGTCAAGGTTAGAAAATGTGAGTGAAATGAATCTTTCATTCATCCAAGAGGAAAGGTGTTCAGCTTTTACCTGGAAACTTTCCAGCAGTGAGATATCCTCTCTTTGTAAGACAAGAGGTTTAAGAGCGTCATTCATCATAAGATATTTCGGTTTGAACCCAAAAGTGACCAGGTGGATGTTATAAACTACACTGGGGATAGAATACAATAGAAGAGATACCTTTTAAAATTTGTCTAACCACAGTTTTCCCATGAAAGAGTTCAGGTCGCAGAAGAGGGCATTATTAGTACTTAAAAATTATTTAATTTAAATGCCAAGTATTCTGTGAACTAGCCCATCCTTCGTGATAATTAGAGGCCCCTTTTTTTTTTTGGTAAATGCGCATAAAAGCTGCTAAAATAGACATTAGTGGGTTATTGTTTGTGTGTATGTGTGTGTTCCTCTCCCCTCTCCCCTCTCTTCCTTCCTTTTTCCAATCTTGAGTCAGATGACACAATAGAAGCCAATAAAAAGAAGACCTAGAACTAAAGAAAAAACATTACAAGATGGTAAGAGAAGGAAGAAGCATTTTTAGAGTTTGCAAATGCTTGCTTATAATGAGATGCTGCAAGTTTGTTTACCACTTCCTGATATTTGGCCATAAAGCTTGCTTTGTCCTGCCAGTGGAAATAAACAACAGTCTTTGCTTTCTCTACTTTTTCTCAATCAACCCACTGGGCTTCATGTAAGCTTAGCTCCTTAAGAGTTTGTACAACTATTGGGGACTTAAAATTTCAGCATTCTCTTATAAATCGAAACACAGTAAATTAAAAGAGAATTTATATTGCAAAACAAATAAGGGATAATTGAATTACAAGATAAAATTTAACTTTAAAAGCACTTTGTAATATTGATATGTTCTTTCAATATCAAACTTCTTTAAAGCATTTTTTATTACTTAGCAGAAATGCTTCAGGTTTACCTTAAAGAACTTAAAACTTAAGAACTCTTTCCAGTTAAATACAAATCAGAAGTTACTGTCAAATGTAGCTGAAATTATTGAATAAGGGTAAATTAAAATAGGAATTACTTGCAAAAAAAAGTAATTTGCAAACAACTTTTCCCTCAGGAATATAATGTGTCTTTTGCATGAAGTGAGGTCTCTGTAAAACAGAAAGTGTGTATATGTCCATGCTACTCCCTCACTTGGTCCCAGCTTACCCTTCCCCCTCCCTGTGTCCTCAAGTCCATTCTCTATGTCTGCGTCTTTATTCCGGTCCTGCCCCTATACACTACCAAATGTAAAATAGATAGCTAGTGGGAAGCAGCCTCATAGCACAGGGAGATCAGCTCGGTGCTTTGTGACCACCTAGAGGGGTGGGATAGGGAGGGTGGGAGGGAGACGCAAGAAGGAGATATGAGGATATATGTATACATATAGCTGATTCACGTTGTTATACAGCAGCAACTAACACACCACTGTAAAGCAATTATACTCCAATAAAGATGCTAAAAAAAAAACAAAAACAAAAACAGAACGTGAAGGCATCTGTATACACATTCAGATTGTCTATAGAAAGGCCAGGACCAATTCAGAAAGAAAATGCCTAGAATTCTGCTTGGTGTTACAATGCATGGGGGTTAAGGTAACAAACTGCCTCTGGCCTCTTTCAGGGGCAACAGAACAAACCAAAATTGTCTCCAGGGATGGAAATGGAGAGAATGATGTAGCAGGCCTGAGTGTAGAGGAAGAAACAGGGCAAGTGTTTTTTCTAATGTTTGCCTTGGGCAAGATTTTTTTTTATTATTTTCTACTAAATATGAAATACTATCTCTTTGTTTTACAAACTGTTATTTCGGTTTAGGCTCCTTCTGTGGGGGGAAATAAAATGCAGCATATTCAAGAAAATTATCTAACGTTGGGTGTGGAGAGAGGCATGAGCGTTGGGTGGCAGAGGAAAGGAGGATAGCTGAAGTAACACTATGGAGCTACGAAGATTGAACAACTCTGCACCTCCCCGTGGGACAATGTGATAAAGAGATTGATGTGCGGTTAACACATGCTTGTTCCAAATGGCCCGTGGAAATCAGGTCTAAGACCTTTAAAGAAATCAGGTTATGTTTCTGCTTTGTACATAGGTTCATTTGTGCCATCTTTTAGATTCCACGGATAAGTGATAGCATACGGTAGGTGTCTCTCTCTTGCTGACTTCCTTCACTTAGTATGATCATCTCTAGTTGCATCCATGTTGCTGCAAATGGCATTATTTTGTTCTTTTTTATGGCGGACTGAGTCACTTTGCTGCACAGCAGAGATTGGCACACCATTGTACATCAACTCTACTTCGATTAAAAAAAAAAAAGAAAGAAAAGAGCCAGGTTATGGTATTCACTCCCCAAGCCTGGTTGCTATTGGGGTTGGGGGCATCGTGACAGAAGGAAGAGGAGCGCAGGTTGACCTGGGCTGCTACGCGAGCAGCTGAGGCAGAACAAACAAAAGTCTTCTCTGAGAATAGAGAAGGCAGGGCGCACTGGGGCAGCTGAAGTCGACGATGGCTCTTCACAAGTTAACGTGTACGGCTGAGTAATAGTCCACTGTGTACATGGGCCACATCTTCTTTATCCATTCATCTGTCGATGGACGCTCAAGTGGCTTCCATGTCCTGGTAGTGAGGTGGGTGGACCCAGAGACTGTCATATGGAGCGGGGTAATTCAGAAAGAACAACACATACTGTAGGCTAACGCGTATGTATGGAATATAAAAAAAGAAAACATGGTTCTGAAGAACCTAGGGGCAGGACAGGAATAAAGACGCAGACGTAGAGAATGGACTTGAGGACACGGGGAGGGGGAAGGGGAAGCCGGGATGAAGTGAGAGAGTGTCATGGACATATATACACTACCAAACGTAAAATAGATAGCTAGTGGGAAGCAGCCACATAGCACAGGGAGATCAGCTCGGTGCTTTGTGACCACCTAGAGGGGTGGGATAGGGAGAGTGGGAGGGAGACTCAAGAGGGAGGGGATGTGGGGATAGATGTATACGTATAGCTGATTCACTTTGTTACAAAGCAGAAACTAACACACCATTGTAAAGCAGTTACACTGCAATAAAGATGTTAAGGATGTAATTATTCAGATAAAAAAAAGTTAATGTGTAGCAAACTAATAACAAGTTCATATTAGAGCCAAGGCTAAGAATCAGTTGATAAATGGGGCCGATACATGTATCAGTATCTGAGTAAGAGAAAAAACAGAGCTTATTAATGGTAGGAATCTGTATCCCTCCCCACTGTATTTGTTATGCCTGTTTACATGGAGGCATCTCCCCGTAGGTTCGTATGGTCTTGAAAATCTGTACCTGGAGCTTTGTGTTTATTGCTGTCCAAGCATGTAACACCAAATTACTGCTGAGTAAGAGTATATTGTGAAGGCAAAGCAAAGCAACACCTGGATTGTTAGCCTCAGAACACCTGGATTTATAATAAAAGGAAGCGTATAACACGCGAGTCCATGGTAAGCTGGTGAGGATGTATTCTGAGTTGACTTGGTGTGTTTGGATTCATCTCGCCCTGAATGTCCAGTTGATGAGGCTTGTCTTGGAGCTGAGGGTGTTCCATTTCCTAGGAGATGAGCAAGTTGAAGAATGACTTCCCAGGAAGTTTGGTATATTTATGTATAAGCAATTTATCTTCTTGCCTTTCCCTTCCTAATTCACAGCCTTCTGTGACTGGTTTATAGGCGTTCTCAAAAGATATGTGATTAGCTTTACTTGCAAGAAACTTGCAAGGGGTTTCAGGGCAATGGTGTGTCAGCCATGAACTCATTCCGCTAATCTGAAGGAAAATTTTTAGAGCAGGAAGGAGGCAGATTCAGAGGTGCTGACTTGTGAAACATGGTGGGAAGTGCATTCCTAGCTAAAAGAGCTGAAACTCTGGTTTCCTAATCATGCGAGGGAAAAGTGATGACGAGCAAAAGGGAAAAAGCTGAACGACAACAAAACATGCACTCATTTGCACCATCCATGCCAGAGGCCCTTCTTTCTCATCAAAATTAGGAAAGCAGTTGATATGGTTGTATGCAGTGATTAGAGGGAAAATGGTTGGCAGTCTGTGACTAGAGTATGCAGAGTGGAAGGGAGAGACGGACCAGTTTGATTAGGAACCACGCGAGCAGCACACAGTCGGGGGTAGAGCAGCGAGGGCTAGACTTGAAATTCACTGCTGATTAAAAGTAAGGCAGGTCTGTGCGCTCAGACTCAGTGAGACTGGTTTCACTTCGTTAATCCGTT
Source organism: Balaenoptera physalus (assembly GCF_965194825.1). NCBI lineage: Eukaryota > Metazoa > Chordata > Mammalia > Artiodactyla > Balaenopteridae > Balaenoptera > Balaenoptera physalus. The sequence continues at coordinate 65,502,341 of NC_138895.1, read as the reverse complement.
CGCTTATTCACTGTGGCTCTGTAGAGCATCTGTTAAGTGCAAGGCGCTCTGGGGAGCACAGTCATAACTATTGTATCCTCACGGAGTGTTCCAGGTACTGGGGCTGCACAACAAATTACCCCAACACTTAATGGTGGAAGACACCTATACATGATGCTAGTGGATTATGTGTGTCTCTGCATCATGGCGTCTGGAAGTCTGAGCTGGAAGATTTGAATCCTGGTAGCTGGAATCATCTAAAGCTGGGTTACTCATTTGTCTGACGGTTGATAGGGTTGGTGGTGGCTGTCAGCTGAGACTTTAAGCTGGGGGATTGGCCAAAACTCCTATACCTGGTCTCTTCATGTGGTCAGAGCTTCCTCACAATATGGTGGCCAGGTTCTGAAGGTGAGTGCCAGAGAGGGTGAGCCAGGCAGAAGCTCTATCTCTTTTCTGATGTAGCCTCAGAAGTCACAGATAGCATCAAGTCCGCTGTACTCCATTGGCCAGGCCCTCCATGAACCCTGTCAAAATTCAGACGGAGACAACATCAACCCCAAATATCGGTGGAGGAATGAAAGCCACAATCCGTGAAAAGGAGATATCTATGTGTGTATGTATGTATATGTGCATATATAAAATCATCTTTGGAAAAATGCAGTCTGCCACTCCTGAGAGTGAAAGAAAAAAAATTACCACAGCACAAAGCAAAACATGATGTTTTATTTGTGGTTATTTTATAAGTGATGGCCCAGAGAATCATACAATTCAAAATATACTAATAAAAAATAACACCTGAACACTGTTTTCTAAACTTGAATCACCTGCATTTCACTTCCACTGTTTTTACTATTACCATCTATATTATTGTTTCCTTAATTTTTCTTGAAATTGACCCATTTTTTATTGAAGTATAGTTGATGCACAATATTGTAAGTTACAGGTGTACAATATAGTGAGACACGATTTTTAAAGCTTATACTCCATTTATAGTTATTATAAAACATTGGCTATATTCCCGGTGTTGTACAATATATTCATGTAGCTTATTTTATACCTATTAGTTTGTACCTCATAGTGCCCTCCTCCTATCATGCCCCTCCCCTCTTCCCTCTCCCCTCTCCCCACTGGTAACCACTAGTCTGTTCTGTAAATCTGCGAGTCTGCTTCTGTGTTGTTATAGTCACTAGTTTGTTGTATTTTTTAGATTCCACATGTAAATGGTATCATACAGTATATGTCTTTCTCTGTCTGACTTATTTCACTTAGCATAACGCCCTCAAAGTCTATCCATGTTGCTGCAAATGGCAAAATTTCATTCTTTTTTATGGATGAGTAATATTTCATTATATATATATATATATATATATATATATATATATATATATATACATCACATCTTCTTTATCCATTCATCTATTGATGGACATTTAAGTTGCTTCTGTATCTTGGCAGTTGTAAATAATGACCCAGGTTTTTATTAACTCAAATTTGTTTTAAAAGCAATCTAGGTATTACTACAGAAAATAGAATGTATTTTTGCTGTAATTTATTGGTCATAAAATAAAGGTAACCTTAAATATAAAAAAAGTAAAACAGAGCAGTTATTATATGCTAGATGAAAATTCTGCTTTCCAATGACAGTTCCGAGGCTGAAGGAAACCTTCTCTTTGTCAAAGATCATGTTAGCAGGTGTTAGAAAGATGTTAAATCACACTCATACAAAATCAAGGCTCTCCCCTTCACATAATCTGAGAGATTGAAAGAGAAGTGAAAGAGAATGATCCCTAGTGAGGTCAGTGATATTTAAGGCCAGGTCTGTGGACTGTCCAACATCCTTTAGAGAACTACTTATATTAAAATCCTGATCCAGAATGCAAACACTGATCCAGAATGATAAAGATTATAGCTAGTTAAGCTTTCATTTAGCCTCAGCCAAGTCCCTGGGATCTATGAGGCAGACCGGCATCTAGCACAGTTGATGCTTCTTGATGAATGAATGTATTTGTAACCTGCCATTGGTCAGAGGCTGGGTCCTTTGCACCTTTGTGTTTCGTTTTGTTTCATAAGCCTCCCCGAAAGATCCAGTGAGCAATAAATGACTCCGGCTAGTTGGCTTCTACGTGAAGTCTAGCTACACTCATTATCTTATTACCATTCCCCACATGCTGGTGGAATTGACTTTTTCCTTACCTACTGTGCATAACTAATTCCTAGACTTTACAGGACCACCCTAAATCCAGAGCTCTCAGGAGCTGTTCTTATGTAGGTATCTAAATCCTATAACATTCGTTCCTAAAATAATTATTAGCACCTGCTGGGGCCAGTTATCCTAGGTCCTAGAGATATCAGAGGATAGTGAGAAATGGACACTTTCTTGTGATACAGAGAAAGGCCACTTGGGGGCAGCTGTTTCACCCCTAAAATTTAGTCAATTGCTTAGCAACCTAATTGTCTTGTTAGAGTAGTCATCAGAAAACACGACTTCCTGGGGACTTCTCCCAGTAGAGAGAACCTGAGAATAGGTGTAGTTTTCATGGCCTTCTCCACCTGGACCTTTTCTTTCTGGCTTTCAGGGGCATGGGGAAGGTCTGCAAAGGCTCAGAGGAAGACAAGAGTCAGATATTTATCTTCAGGGAATCCAGCCTGTAGCCTTTACCACACTATAGGACTTCTAACAGCAGCGCCTTTCTAGGCATGGGGCTGGCATTAACAGATCTTCTTTTCCTTCTTTATTTATAGTCGGCTACGGTGAAGCTGTCAAAACCAGTGGCTCTGTGGACTCAGCAGGATGTCTGCAAGTGGTTGAAGAAACATTGTCCGAATCAGTATCAGATCTACAGTGAGTCATTCAAACAGCATGACATAACTGGTAAAGTATGCAGTATCCGAAATATTTCACTCCCTCTCCCTCTTCCCATCTCAATGGCCTTTCCCACACCCTTAAAATGAAAAAGCATCTCCCTGCTGAAATTGTCTGGCATGGTGGGTTTACTTTAAAAGGAACGATAAATTCCAGATCCGGGCACGCCATGCTGCTTAACAAGCGTAAGTGGTTATTACAGGGAACCATGGATTTTGAATGTCTAGTATAAAAGTATGTGGTAATCAGGGTAAGGGAACCATGGATTTTGAATGTCTAGTATAAAAGTATGTGGTAATCAGGGTAAGGGGTTGGGGGATCCTGGAGAAAATAAGAGTGTAGCAGTCCTAGAGTAAAGAAAGGGAGGAGATCCTTCAAATTAATTTGATTACAGGGTCCATAGGTAGATGTTTTAAGAAGAAAAGATTTCTAAATAGGAAAATTCTGGACTGAATATAATAATACTAACTCACTGCCCCTGAGATGAATACCCTCAAAGCACAAATTAAGACTCCCTTTAAATCAACGGGCTTCGAGTATTATATGTGGAAGTCGAGAAGCGCTTGGCAGCAGGAAATATGACAGCATAATGAACTGTAAAAGTCTGTAGGATCGTGTCTCTCAATTGGAGAATGGAGTGGGTAAGAGGGAGCGGATAGGTCCACGGTGGGAGCCCATCAGAGTAAGGGGGTCTTTTGCAGACCTCGCCTGCCCACCTGCCCTGAGATTCTGCTTGATTGTGGGTACCATTCCTCCCATCCTCCTCTTTTGCAAACCTTATAATGAAAGATAGGATGGAGGAACATGCTCTGTGCACCAAAACTGTGCTTCAAGGTGGGAAAAAGTGTTGAGAAGATCTGATTCCAGTCCAGATTCTTCTTTTTTCTAAGTGAAAACTGACCCTCTAGTGGGAAAGGGACTTGCTCTCGAGTAGCTCAGCACGCCTGACGCCAAGCCCTTTCCAGACTCATACTTTGCATCTTCAGAAATGCTAACCACTCTATATTCACTCCCGTCACTTGGAAAAGGGTCACGTCAAGCAGAAAGCTTTATTTTTGCAGTTCAATTCTTACCCTGTAGCTTCAAGGTCTGGGGCAGATCGTACCTCCTTAGAGCAGGACTAGATGGGTGGTTTTCAAAGTGCGTTCCGTGGAGCCCTTGGTCGCACTAGAGGCTGCCAGAGGGACATGCTTCGGGTTGAGATGGGTGTGTCTGTTTCACATATTCAAATTGCACAGAAAACTTGATTTGGAAAAAAAGGCTTCTAATATTAAATAACATTTTTTTTTAATTTTATTTTTATTTATTTATTTGGTTGCATTGGGTCTTCGTTGCTGCACACAGGCTTTCTCCAGTTGCATCGAGCGGGGGCTACTCTTAGTTGCGGTGCGCGGGCTTCTCATTGCGGTGGTTTCTCTTGTTGCAGAGCTCAGGCTTTAGGCACACGGGCTTCAGTAGTTGTGATACGTGGGCTCAGTAGTTGTGGCTCGTGGGCTCTAGAGCGCAGGCTCAGTAGTTGTGCACAGGCTTAGTTGCTCCACGGCATGTGGGATCTTCCTGGACCAGAGATCGAACCCGTATCCCCTGCACTGGCAGGCGGATTCTTAACCACTGCGCCACCAGGGAAGTCTCTAAATAACATTTAAATAACGCTGAGCTAGATTATCAGAGATTCCTGATGACCAAGTTAGTAATGTTTAAATATGTAAGGAACACACAGGTGTAGCTCAAAGTGAGGTAACAGAGAGTGAAATCCTCCTAACTTAAGCATAGAAATGGTCCTTAATATACTTCTTTTCTCCTCCGAACTGGAGGTAATGGCCCATTTGGATGAAATTCCTGAAATCCTGAAAGCAGTGTCAGAACTTACCTTAGATTCCAAGCGTCTAGATTCTTTTTCTTAGTCCCTCGCTTAAGGATATAAGAAAATCCCATACAGGATCAGTTATTCCACCCCTAAAATTTATCAACCAGTTAGTAACCGTTTGGCTGATTATGGTAACCTTCATGAGATAATGTCTGTTTCTTAATGCTTGTGTGATAGTAATGGCAAAACCTTTGTCATGATCTTATTAGAAAGTAGTGTTATCTTTTGTTAGGCGTGGGAATTCTGTGATACCCTTGAGGGAAGGGTAAGCATTTATAATGGTTTGAAAAGGATGAGCATTACACCCCCCTCAGAAATAAAGATCTCATGCTTCAATGCTTATGGAGTAAATGGTACCACTTCCTAAGGCTTTCTGCTAAGTGGCCTTGTGTTGCAAACAGCTGTCATATTGCTTTTGGTGGCATACTTGGTCTCCACAAACACCTCTGGTATTGGTAAATCGCACCCTTCTTGAGATCTTGGACAAGCTGCTTAACCTAGACAAGTTATTCAACCTCACTTCTTCACCTTCAAAATGGAGATGATAATAATAACAATGCCTGTCTCAGAGAGTCATTGTGAAGATTAAATGAAATGATATCAACAAACCACTAAGTTAATCATTTATTGACACCTTCTACATACTAGCACTGTGCTGTTCTTCATGTCGAAATTCATCTGGAGGTGTCTAAAATCATACTGTTACTTCATTCTGAGGGCAGCCTGTTTTCTGGCAAGAAAAGAAAGCAGGGGATTATTTGGGGACTTAGGAGAGAATGATTTCAGGTTAACATTGGACACACACATCTTTCTGACCTTCACCTATTCAAGGCCTCAGAAGACCACTTTTTTCTCCTGTTTCTCTCCAAGGGTGAATGTAAACTACCCAAATGATCGCAAGTGCCAAGTGGCCCGAAGATAGCTTTCAGGACTGAAGCCAGCCCTGTGATGCTGGCGGCTGCAGGAATCCTAGTACCCTTGTAGGCTCTGATAAACTGGGCAAAGAGGATTGTGCAAAATCAAGACGTGATGGCAGAGAGAGCCTCAGCAGCCCATGCAGACAGTAGAGTGTCTTAGAGTGAGGGCCGGGAGGGGGTTACAAGTGCCAGGTCAAAGGCCAGACTTGCAGCTTAGCCCTGTGATTCTGTGAAGGTGACTTGGTGTACTCCCGCTTTCTTTACCTGTAAAGAGGAGATGATAATAGTACCCGCCTCAGAGTGTTGCTGTGAGAGTAGTTCACGGTCACAGTAAGCAGGCAGTGGATGTTAGCTGCTGCTGTTTTCCTAAGTGCTGCTGCGCTTTCTATGAAAACAAACCACACACATAAACACTGATGAATTCATCCATCTTTATTATCCTGAAAATTATAATGAGCACCTAAGGATGGGGGTTGGGATCTGGGCTGGTAAGTATCCTGTGCTTATCTGCAAGGCCGCGATAAAAATGTCCAAATGTCTCTTATTTATGCTTAGATTCTCCTGAGTACTGCTGTTCATTTATGTGTCTTAAAGCAAGGGTCTCCAGTATCATGCTCATCAGGGAAGCATGTTATATCTCTGTAACACATAAACAATCCCTTAATTTAGAGGCGCGTGGGACCATGGCGATAAATAAAAAAGACATATTGAATGGAAAGAAGAATCAGGAAGAAAAAAAAGATGGGCTTTCTGATTACAGACCTGAGGCAAATCCTCCTCCTCCCACCCCGCCCCTGTTCTCCACCCCTCGACCTCTGACAAGTAATAACTGTGCAACATCACACAAGCTAGTTTCAAGTCAGTGATATGAGAATAATATTTATCTTAAAGGGTTGTTGGAAAGGTTAAAGGGGATGATGCATGTGAAGGGTTTAGCTTTACGCCTGATACATAGTAGACATCCGTTTAGCAAGTATTTACGGAGCATCTACCCTGTACCAGGTTTGGGGAATACAGCAATAAATAAAATGGTCAGTGATCTGTGTAGGGAAAAAATTGTGCCTCCATAGAAAACTGTGCATCCTCAATAGCACATCATTTCGGGTTGTCTAATTCTGATTCTACAAAGCTGTTCTACAACTCTGTAAGTTGTAGGTAAGTGATAGCAGTATAAAATAATTCTTGTGTGTAGATGTGTAAATTCTGTCCCACGGAGGTTCAGTTGACTTCCCAATCCACTGTGGAAAAGGTGAGTTTTGTCTCCCACTTACACATTCATTTCACTCCTGCTGATCTAAACATGTGTCGGCTCTTTGGAGTCTCCTTTGAGTTGGTTGTAACATCTTATCAGTTTCCACAAAATCTTAAACATGTGTTTATTTTTGTATATGATGAGTCATGATTTTAACTTTTTTGAAAAGTATCCTTTTACCTTGGTAGTTGTTTCGTCTTTTTTTAATTGGTTTCAACCAACAATTCCACTATATTAACATCTTTCTGATGCCTTTGTTTAAAATACATTATATTCTAAACAAACTCCCCCCCCCCCTCCGCCATCCAGTTTCTCCAAAGTCTAAGGAAACTTAAGGTATGTTTTAACACACCACTATTCAAAACCTTGTGCAAGTTTCCTATTAGAATTTCTGAGAATTTCATTGTGTCCAGAAGGCACCTGCTATTTTATGGCAGATGAGTTAAATCATAAGAGACGCTACTAGTGGTAACTCCCTGCAGAAGCGCTCTTAACAGGCATAAGATGGTTAGAACACCTGAGAGGCATTAGGATAGATAGATTTAAATCATCAGATTAGGCTTGAAGGAAAGAAATTTGTCTATTTTCCTGTGCTTGCAGGATTCTTTCCCCAGCTTTCTGAGGCCGGGCTTGGAATGCTGATGAGGAAGCTCTGCTGGGACCAGGTGTAAGCTCACAGGCAATGTTCGGATTCTTTTTTATGCACAGTTAAGAATCTTTTCAGGTTTGAGGCAGTTTCAGCCCCTGGCTGTGCCTGGTATTCTTCCTGTGGTGGCTGCTAAAATCAACTCATTTCCTTCAGCATCAAGCCTTTCTTTGCTCTGTAAAGGGTTCTTTCTCCTCCCAACTTTAAAGACTTATCTTCCTGGGTGAGGCAGTCAGAGCTCCTCAGAATACAAAGTGCATTTTTAGAAGCTATTTTGAATGTGTAAAAGGTTTCCAAGTGGCCTGCTTCGTGGAACACAGGTGGGAATCCTTTAGATGTCTGCAGGAATAAATACTTACCCTGTGAATGTCCCCTGCAGGTGGTCAGTATTGACTTGTCATATTTCTCATTGGTCTCCTACAAAATCAGTGAATGCTTCTGGTTCTTTCTGTGCTTCAGACACTGCCCATTTGTACCTCTTTCCCCTTTTCAAAATATTCCGCTGGGATGTAGCACCCTGAAATTTGGCAGTTCTGCTTATGCTATTGAATAAAGGGGAAACCTCTTTATCTTTTTCAAACCTTTGGATTGTGGGCTCTGTGCATTTGCTAACATTTACCCTTCTGCTATTGTCTTCCTAGTCTTTTATCACGGTTAGAATTACCCATGGAGTTCAGTGGGGTGTGTAGTAAACAAGTGTCCAAAGAAGTGGAGTAATTATTTTATGTGCTATACCTATGAGAACACTACTTTGTGGAACCCAGTATAGCCCAATAAAATGTGGGCTTGTTGAACTACCACAGTGCTTCATCTGTGCATTTTCTTGTCTTTATTGGTTTTCCCTCTGGATAGCATGTTCTACTTTTGTATATCTTTGTATTTTGTTACATTTCTCTTTTGTATGAACAGCTCTACATTTTTATTGAATCTCGAGCAGCATTTTATATCTGCATAGTAAAGTTTTGACATCACCAGGGCATGAGTTTCCCACATATTAATTTTCCAATAACAGCATTTATTCTTCATTTTTAACACCCTTTGATAGAAAGCTTACTAACATCACCTCTCTACTCCTCAGCATTCTTAAACCTAGGATGCTGAATTTGTCTTGATGATTCAGGATAATAGATTTCTGAATGTTGGAAGTGACTTCAGATGTCATCTGAGGTTTTATGGGGTCAGTTTAAAAATACGCCTTTCAATGAGAAGTATGAATGGAGAACAGAATATCAGCTTCATTCCCGATAAAGCTTTTTTGGAGAATATCCTTTAGGTCTTCAGATGAATTGATTTGCTAAGAATATTTTCCCTCTAAATCAGGTATTCTGGTCACTGGCACAGCTGGGAAGTGCCCCTCTAACCGCCTGGGAGAAAGCAGACTGCATCAGGCACACAGGTCACAAGACAGGACAGAACATGAGGCTGGGCTGGGCAAACCCGTTTCCTGCTTCCAAGGGCACCAAACAGAGGGGAGGAGAGAGGCCAGGAGCGTTAGTCAGGGCAGTTCTTCCATGAAGGAATAGGGTGGGGAACGAGTGTCCCCCCTACCGCTTCAATCAGATGTCTCCCCACGTGTCCTTTCCAACATCCCTGCTAGATGGCCAGACAGCCTTTGCTCAGACACCTCCAGGGATGAGCATTTCATGATTTTTAAAAGCAAACTATTGTTTTTGTTTGTTTGTTTTGGTCCAAGATTTTGGATGACGGTGGCAGTTACAGTGCTTGGTTTTCCTTGCTCCCTCCTACTCTGAGCTGCAGGGCTCTCAAATGCCATGCTTTCTTCTACCATCCTCAAACCCACCCTTTTACCTGGATAATTCCAGCTTCCTTTCGGGCTTTAGTTCAGATACTACCTCCTGCAAAAGCCTTTCTTACTCCTCCTCATCTGGATTAAGTAACCCATCCTGTAGCTCCCAGGATAAGCCCTGTGATAAAACTTGTCCCATGAAGTTGATAGTTGAAAAATTTAATGATTAGAAAGTTCTGCTGAGGTTTTACTGAAACCCACCCCTAGATCCTGTTTAGGTTCCTGGGTTATAGAAACCTTTGCTGAAGAAAGCCCTTCATGACTGCCCCCCAGTACAGATTCACGTGCCAGGCCTCCATGGAGCCATGATGCCTTCCCCCAGCCTTTCCTTCATCCCAGTGGCCTGTTGAGTGGCTCTCCCAACATGCTTTCTCCCAATTCCTTTCTTCATCGCTAGTAAAGGTTTGGTTTCTGCTACGCTGAAAAGTTACACGCTGTTTGATGGGATTTCCCTAAAATTATTTACCCTCTACCCATCTGTCTTCTCCTGCCTCTTGTTTCAGAAAGCACGCTCTTATTCCCTTCTACAAACAACCGTTTCTGCCTCTGCTTTAACCAGACGTCCCCTATATCCTCTGGATATTTGCTTCCTCAGTTACAGTCATCCTCTCATCTTCAGTCTAGCTACACTGGCTACCTCCTTTCTCTCTAAATACAGTTGACCCCTGAACGAAGTGGATTTGATATACACAGGTCCACTTACACGCAGATATTTTTCAGTGGAAAATGCAATAGGGCTACATGGCTCATTGAATCCGCGGATGCAGAGGAACCATGGATACGGAGGGCTGACAATACTGCAGGCGGATTAACCCCCTCGTTGTTCGAGGGTCAACTGTAGCTTCATTTTAGCCCCTTGACCAATCCCTTTCTATTCATTTCATTTATTTGTTAAATCATAATTAATTCATTTGTTTTATAAAATTTATGTGACCGCTACCACATGCCAGGCAGAACACTGTACCCAACAGCTTCAGAATGTATGTACTTCCCAGTTCAGGGGACTTATTCACCACGATGTACTGTACGCCAGGGCACAAATCAGTCTCAGTAAATTTGAAAAAACTGAAGTGGCGCAGGGTACACTCTCTGACCGAAACAGAATTAAATTAGAAATCATTACCAAGAAGATCCCAAATATTTAGAAACTTAATGCACATCCATGTAACCAGATGGGAGAGGGAAAAAAAAAAATCGCAAGAGAAACTAAAATATATTTTGAACTGAATGATAGTAGAAACATAAATATTTCAAATGTTTGTGTGGTACAGCTACAGAACTTAGAGGAAAATTATAGCATGAAATGCCTGTATTAGAAAAGAAAGAAGAAAGAGTTGAAATTGATTAATTAAAATTTTACCTTAAGAAGTTAGAGAAGGAAGAATACTAATCTCAAAGAGCTGAAATCAGTAAGACAGAAAACATACAGGCAATAAAGAAAATTAACAAAGGTAAAGCTGATTCTTTGAAAAGATCAACAAAAATTGATAAATGTCTAGATAGCCTGAATGAGGGAAAAAAAGAGCATCAAGTGAGAAATTGGGGATATCACTAAGTTTTCTACATTCATTAAAAGAGCAGAAAATATTATGAACAGGTTTATGCCCACATACTTAACAACTGAGATGAAATGGACTAATTCCTTAAAAACTATAACTTACCAATATCTGACTCAAGAAAGCTAGAAAATTTAAATAGCCATGGATCTCTTAATCAGTTAAACTTTTAATCAGAACTTCCCATAAAGAAAGCTTCAAGCACAGAAGGCTTTTTCCAATGAATTAAAACAGTTGAGAATTAGCAACCAAACTTTCACAAATTCTTTCAGAAAATAGAGAAAGGGGGAGCACTTCCAAACTCATTTTATGAGACCACACTAACCCTGATACCAAAACCTGACAAAGATATTACAAGAATGGTATGGTACAGACCAATATCCTTCATGAACATAAACCTACAAACCTTGACAAAATACAAGCAGGTTGAATCTCACAGTAGACAAAAAGGATATTACATCATGGTCATGTGTGCATAGGAATGTAAAGTTGATTCCATTTTTGAAAATCGATGTGATTCGTCATGTTAAAAGTAAATGAAGAAAGTCATATGATCATCTCATTAGATGCAGAAGGCTTCTGATTTCAGCTCTGATATGTAAAGAGCTTGGATGTCATCACTCTGATCCTTACCACAAGAAAAAGCTGGACACAGTGAGTTTCCTGGTAGTCTGGTGGTCAGGGCTCCACGCTCTCGCTGCCGAGGGGTTCAATCCCTGGTTGGGGAACTAAGATCCCACAAGCTGCGCGGTGCAGCCAAAAAAAAAAACAAAACTGGACAAACTGAGACCAGTGGGGTGTTTTGTTTTTTTTTTTTTTGGACCCATCAGAGAGCTGATGTCATAATGCAAATCACCCCCCTGAAATCTGGAGAATAGGGCACATGCAGGAGATACAGAACCCCAAAGACCTGCTTAGCTGGAACAGAGACAGACCAATAATAATGGACAAAATATTTGGACACTTCACAAGGAAGGTAAAAGAATGGCCAATAAGCACATGAAAATATGCCCAGCAATATTAAGTCATCAGGAAAATGCAAATACAACCCAGTGAGATATCACTTTACACCCAGTAGAATGGCTGAAATTCAAAGGATTGGCAATACCAAGTGTTGCTGAAGATGTAGAGCAACTGGATCTCTTGTACACTGTTGTTGTGAGTAAATATGGTGCCACCAGATGCAGAAACTAAATTTCTTACACAGTTAATCACACACTTATTAGATGATCTGCCGTTCTGCTCTGAGATATTTACTCAAGAGAATCGGAAACATATGTTCATAAAAATTCCAGTCCACTCATATCCAAAAGAGCTTTACTCAGACAAAAATTTTAAACAACCCTTAGGTCCATGAAGAGTAGAATGGGTAAAACAAAGTGTGCTGTATTCACACCAGAAACAATGCAGAACAATACAAAGGAACCAACTACTGATGCATATGACAACATGAATGAATGTCACGTTGTACTCAGAGAAAGAAGTTAGAAAGAAAAGAACACACACAGTGTGATTCCAATCATATGAAATTCTAAAACAACAAAATTAACTTACAGTGATGGCAGTGAGATCAGTGGTTACTTGCGGGGGTGTGTGTGGTGGGGTACTAGAAGGGACATTGATATAAAGAGGAGCAACGGAACTTTCTGTGCTGATGAAAATGCTTCGTATCTTTGTCACAGTTATCTATTTGGCACCTCAAATCTGTGAAATTTATTGTAAGCAAGTTATATCTCAAAGCTGGTTTTTACAAGCTTGTGTGCTTTCCAGATTTTCTAAAATGGACATACTGTTTTTAAAAGGAAAAAATGAAAATGTCATCCTGCGTCTTTCCATACTAGCTATAGGATCATTTAGGTTAAAGGTAGTTAGGTGAATAGATAGAGTTTTCTATTCATTTATCTATAATATATAGTTATAGATAATGAGATTGAGTTTGAAAATCCACTTTATGCATTTTTCACTGGAAGAATAATCAGATACCAGAACATTCTTATAAAGAAAGGTATAGGGGCTTCCCTGGTGGCGCAGTGGTTGAGAGTCTGCTGCCGATGCAGGGGACACGGGTTCGAGCCCTGGTCCGGGAGGATCCCACATGCCGCGGAGCAACTAGGCCCGTGAGCCACAACTACTGAGCCTGCGCGTCTGGAGTCCGTGCTCCGCAACAAGAGAGGCCGCGATAGTGAGAGGCCCGCGCACCGCGATGAAGAGTGGCCCCCGCTCGCCACAACTAGAGAAGGCCCTCGCACAGAAACGAAGACCCAACACACCCAAAAATCAATCAATTAATAAATAAATTTATAAAAAAAAAAAGAAAGGTATAGTTTACCAGTTGTTGGAAGATGTACTGCTGACGAAAGGAGAACAGTTCTCTTGTCTTATTGAGATTCTGCTTGTCTGAGCCTACACCTGTGCATCCAAGATACTTGTATTTCACAGATGAGTTAAATTTCAGAAAATATTCATTGCCATAGCATACAGTTGGCCCTTTTATATTTTACTCATTAATAGCTTTTTCAGTTAAAAACTACTCTCACCACCATTTTATAAACCAAAGGAATTTTAACCAAAAAAAACCCAAAAAACAAAAAACCCTCATGGTTTAAAAATGGAGTACATTTCACTTTAAGAAAAACATACATTGTTTTTATTTCTCCCATTTTCATCACAGATCAGCGCCGCTTTGGTAAGTTAGTTAAGGAAACTACTGCTCTTGGGGACATTTATTGATATTCTAAATACAACATTTATTTAACATTAGAGATGGTATGTGGCAGGATAAGAATGGAAGTTGTCACCAAATGAACTATGTGTTGTTTCACATATCAGAACAAGAACAGAAGGAATATACTTTTTTTAACCAGCAGCATAGTGTTAAATACACCTCATACACTGCTCTTGTATCACCTACTGACTGCTCTCTGTAGAATTATTATAATCAAGCCTCCTCTCACAGGTGGGGAGGGTTGCTATGGTTACCAGTTTTCTCTTGGATGACCCTCCCCTCCTCTCATCACCTTTATAGGTTTTATAGTGTGGGAAACACACTAAAGGAAAAGGCTTGCCTAGGTCCCACGGCCAGGAAATGGGGAGCTGGGGTCAGGAGCTAGCTTTCTAAACCCTTATCCCAGTGCCTCTCTCACTTACAAGATACCCTTTTCCCAGCCAGCACCAGATAGCAGACCCACACCAAAGGCTTCTGAGACCTGAGAAATGCCAGTGCCAGCCAGAAGGAATCACCTTACCAAAGTTGTAACCCTGGAGCAGTCCTGCTTTAGAAAACCCCTGACATCTTGAATAATGCCAGTTGTTTCCTGGAGGTTTTCTATGTGCAAGAGGCTCTGCTGAGAACTGTCCGCCTGTCGAGTACCTAGAACTGTCTGGAACCATTCAATGTTAGCAAATTGTAGCTCTCAATCTTGCAAGCTGTTACAGGTGAGGAAGCGAGGCCCAGACTTCAGTGGGTGACTCAAGCTGAGCGCTTTACATCAACAGGACCTACCACACAGGCTTGTTGGGAGGTGAAAGGAGTTAAAACATACTTAGAACAGTGCCAGGTACATTGTAGGGGCTCAATAAATGTTACCTGTCATCCTCATTATTGGTCTGTGTTTAGTAAGTGAGAAGCATTTAATGAGGACCACCATGGGTCCTGCACCGTGCTCAACGCAGTGAGATAGAAAAGCAAGACACCACTGGTTCCATGGTGTCGGACCAGAAGGCACCTCCTCCTGTCTCCTGTTATTCACATGAGTAAACAGAGGCCCGGAGCTGTGCAAGGGCACACAAGTTCGTGGATTACCAGGAACTGTTAAAAGCTAAGTCACATTGCTATGGGACAACAGGAGACCCATTCTTAGGGAGAGCCCAGCAGGTTGCCTGGCTTAGAAGTAATCAGAGTAGGGGCCCGAAACAGACAAGACTCCCTCTTAGTGAGCGTGTTTTTCCACTCCCAATTCCAGGAGCAGAGTGAAGGTTTTATAGCCACCAATTCGATCTCATACTTCCTTACTTTCAACCAGATCCAGCTTTTCCTTCTCTTCCCCCTCTTTATTCCACCTTTCCAGTTCCCTGTGAGAATGTCGCATTATACTAAATCAAATACGACCAAAGGTCTAGCTTCCTTTGCTCCTGACTTTGAACACTGAGCTTTTTACCCTGTCAGAGAAATTAAGTCAATGAAGCACAACCTGTCCTGAGAAGTCCCTGTTTGCTTTTCAGCTTCTGCATCAATTTGATTCCTTTTCTCCTGATGGTTTTGTTAATGACTCTGTTTGGTTTTGCTTTTTACTTTGCGTGTTTTTAGAACATGCTGAAGTCAGATTGTAAAATTGGAGATCCCCTCCCCTTGGTTTTGCTCCCAATCCCTGTTTGAAAGTTACTATACTGTGTACTCCCTTCCTGTCAAGTCAGGTCTCCCATCCATCCGCACAGAGCCCAGGCTGTATGCACAGAGCCTCTATTGCTGCGTGCTTTTGGGGCATTGGAAATGAGTCCTTTTAGAGGCCACCTGCTAAGTGGACCGATGACTCTCCTCCTTCAGACAGCATTGTTTATGGTGATGGGCGTGAGGCTGTGCATTAACAGAGGGAACTGAAGCCCACACACGGGATTGATTCTCTTTAAGAGCCCGTGGCACTGTTTGCATGAAGTACTATTGTCCTCAAGAGGTCTTGGCCAATGTCCTTCTAGGCCGTTTGTGTGTGGACTCTCATGTTCCTCATTCAGAGTTCCACTAGATATGTTTTCCAATTCCCATATTTATTTTAGGGTGACGTGGCTGTTAAGTGTTTAATGGCTCCTGACAAGCTTCATATCTTGGAAAGTTATGAAAGATGAGAGAAAGCAGGGGTGTGGAGACCTGTGATGGAGTCTCCTCCGCTGATGAGTCGCTGATGAGTCCCCTTGGCCAAGTCTAACCTCTCTGAGCCTCAGTTTCCCTTTCTCTAAAATAAAATTATGATAATGTGCCTTACAAAGTTGGTATCAGTTACTGTTGTTGGTGGTGGTCTATAACTGTGTGGACTCCATACAAAGGTTTGTAAGAAGCAGAGCATAGAAATTACTTTGCAGATGGTTAAGAATGATACAGATGTATATATGTGTGTGTGTATATGCATATATATACATGTGTATGTGTAGTTCTTGTTTTACTGTTTAAGAGTATCTCAGTTCTCTGATTAGGGCCCTAAAAACTATCAACTTCAATTTCCCCAGCCCACCAAAATTTTGCTTTGCCCCATGCCTTTTTTTTTTTTTTTTTTTTTTAATTTATTTATTTTTGGCTGGGTTGGGTCTTCGTTTCTGTGCGAGGGCTTTCTATAGTTGCAGCAAGCGGGGGCCATTCTTCATCGCGATGCACGGGCCTCTCACTGTCGTGGCCTCTCCCGTTGCGGAGTACAGGCTCCAGACGCGCAGGCTCAGTAGTTGTGGCTCACGGGCTTAGTTGCTCCACGGCATGTGGGATCTTCCCAGACCAGGGCTCGAACCCGTGTCCCCTGCATTGGCAGGCAGATTCTTAACCACTGCACCACCAGGGAAGCCTTGCCCCATGCTTTTTTGAGTAGTACTAATTATTGCAAATAAATATCAACTTATCTCCCAAACAGGTACTTAGCATCAAATACTCCCAAGACATTTCTCTAGTAACTCAGAGCGTAAAGAATTCAGAAGATTTGATTCTTGATAATTAAGAAAATTATCATGATGTTAGGGAAAACCATATATTATTAAAAATATTTGGGTGTTTTCATGCCAGGCACTCCAGTAAGTATTTTACATATATTTTTGTCTTCACAATAACCCCATAAGGTAATATTATTCCTATTTCACAAATGAGAAATATGAGACTCAGAAAACTTAGGTATCTTGTCTTATGTCATACAAGGCTAAAAGTGGCAAAGTCAAGGATTTTTCCAGTGCCATCTGAATCCAAAGCTCATGTTTTGACTATGAAAGATAGCATCATACAAGTGCAGGTGAGTGATACACAAAGGAAGGTTGGGGTAAATACCGAAGTGGACTTGAGAAGGAACTCTTATCTATGAGTCTGGTTTATTAGGAAATCTGCTTGGAGGAGGCTGAATTTGTGTACAATTTTAGAAGAGAAAGTCCCTGAAATATCAAATTGTATTTACATATTTTGTTTGATCCTGATAGAATTTTTTAAAATTATTTATTTATTTATTATTTTTGGCTGTGTTGGGTCTTCACTGCTGCGCGCGAGCTTTCTCTAGTTGTGGCGAGCCAGGGCTACTCTTCATAGCAGTGCGCAGGCTTCTCATTGTGGTGGCTTCTTTTGTTGTGGAGCACAGGCTCTAGGCACGCGGGCTTCAGTAGTTGTGACGCGTGGGCTTCAGTAGTTGTGGCGCACAGCGTAGTGCGTAAGCGTAGTAGTTGCTCCACAGCATGTGGGATCTTCCTGGACCAGGGCTCGAACCCGTGTCCCCTGCATTGGCAGGTGGATTCTTAACCACTGCGCCACCAGAGAAGTCCCTGATAGAATTTTAAAAGAAAATATAACAGCTTCCAAGCCACGAACCTCACCACTCCCTGTTGCCTCAGACCATGCCTCTTTTTACGCTGTGTTAGACCTGCCTGAGCCTGAAAGCATTTGGGTTTCTGAATCCTGAGGAGGGAACAGTGAAGGAGGTGGAGATAGATCAGAGGGATAGATCGAGAGCTCCATTGGAGAAGGCCTGAGTGTGAGGTTGAAGAAATTAGATTTTCCTCTCTTGAGTGTCATTCAACACCCATCAGTGATAAAACATTTTTCTAGATGAGTGAAGTGGTAAGCTCAAAGCAGTCTTGGAAAAAAATCAGATGTGCAGATGAGACATCACCAATGTGTGAGTTGTTGGCCCAGGTGGATTCTGAAGCTTTTTCCCTTTCCCAGTCACCAAAGGTGGTTCCATGCCTAACTCCCTTTCCACAAAGCCCCCATCCCTCTCATTACTCTAAGAGTAGAGATCAGTAGTGATGAATTGTCTCAACGTCCCTCCCTGCAATATTATCTGCGTTCTTACCCCTCCTTCACTGTTTCCTTTATGTCTCTGAGGGAAAAAAAAATCTCTGTGCCAAATCCAGTGCCCTAACCATACTCTTCTCCCTGCCCACCTGCCCTTCCTCCTCCCACACCAGAATTTTATTCATCTGTTTTTCCCTTTCTTCTGGGTTAGACATTTTGCCTCCACTTTTGCATTTCAGTTTGAAAACATGCTGTATCCTGTCTACATCCCCTCCTCACTATTCTTACTCGCATCTCTGTGGTCTAGGTTTTCCATCTTTCTCCTACACAATCTCCCATGATCCAACCTTATGGCTCTCTAGGAATTCATTCTTTTGTCATTTTAAACCAGACTCAACCAGGTCACTTCCTGCATTTAAAAAAAATGAAATATGTGTGTATGTATATATGAGTGTATATGTAGATGTATGTATGTGTATATGTATATATGTATATAAATAAAACCTACTGGAGGAAGCCCAGATTCTTAAGCTTGGCATAATCATTCCTCATCTTCATTTTAGCCATTCCTTGTATCCATCCTATTCCAAAACCTCAGCAGACCACTCTCGTTCTTGTCCCAATATTCACCTAGTGAACTTTTAGTAATTTTCAAGGCCTAACTCAAATTATTCCTCTCTTTCCTGCATTCCTTGGACCTTTCCAAGCAGAATTCATTTTTCTCATTCTGTATTTTCTTTGCATTTTTTTTACAACAAATGGCAGCTATTATTGTTAATATTATAAGACTTATCATTTGGTTACACATTCATCTCCCTTCCACCAGCCCAGAAACTCCTCTAGGGTAGAAAGAGCATCTGATTTATCTTACCACCTATAGCTGTGTCAACCCAGTGCCTGGCATAAAATAGACATTTAATAAGTGTTGATTGGATTAAACTGAGTTTGTTCTTCCTTTGATAGGCTTAGCCCTGAATTTAAAGCCGTTCTTCATTTCCATTGATAAGAATATTTTGATTAGTCCTTCAGTTTCCTGATTTGCCTCCTTTTCATGAAACTCATCCTATCCTTTCCTATCTGCAACTTCTTATAATTACATTCCATTGATAATCAAGTCTCTCTTCCTGTCTCATTCTTGGAGAAACCCCATCTTACTTTTTTAAAAAATTCCAATTTTGAATCTGTACCAAGCCCCCAAATGCCATCTTTAAATGTATTGGAATGACAGACTCTCAAAATTTCGCAGGATCCAGAGTCCCATGTTTCCTTCAGACAGGTCTTCCCAAAGATGTTTTGGCAGGCTGTGTCTGGATCTCCGCTCAGTGCCAAGAGTGATTGTCACCATGTCGTGGAAGCTTGCTGGACCCACTGAAATTCAAGAGACAGGTGTTATTTTGTAGGGTGGAAAGAATATTCTTTATCTGAGAAGCTTCTGTTTAGGGTAGCAGGGCAGGAATACAGAATGTCACACCGTAGCTACATTTTGTGCTAGTTTGCCTGTGTTTCACAAGTAACAAAGCGTAATACAAATATAGCATTATGATTTCAGTCGTTCAAATGTCTGGACTTGGGTGCAACAGTGCTAGATTGAATCCCAGCCCTTCATGGCAAATTAGCAAACCCCAAACTACCTTAATGACATTGGTACTATCTCAGAGATTATAACTGACACAGAAGAAATGAGAACAGTGAGTGGCTAAAGTTTCTAATATGGAGCAATTTTGACTAACAAAATTGGCAGTTGCATTAGATAATAGTGGGATGATGTATCTTCTATAAAAGAAGTAGTTAATAATAGGTAGAGTAATATTTTTGAGAGTTTCCTAACATACAAGGAGCAGTGTCAAACACTTCTTATGCATTAATGACTCTAAGGAGAGTTACCCTTCTCTTTATATATGGGGAAAGTGGGCAGGGAGGTTCTGAATCCCTCAAGCTCACACAGCTAATAATGTGCAGTGGATAACCCAATATCAAGGGAAGGATTCTTCTGACCCAGGGGGTTGGCAAACTTTTTTTGGCAAAGGGCCAGATAGGGCCATTTGGTTTTACAGGCCATATGGTCTTCTCACAAGTACTGAACACTGCCTGTGCAGCAATGTAAATGAATGAGGTGGCTGTGTTCCAATAAAACTTTATTTACAAAAACAGGCAGCAGGTCGGATCTGACCCACAGGCTGTAGCCTGCAGACCCCTATTCCAACCTCTTCCTTCCTTCCTCTGCCCAAATATGTTTTCTCAGTGATGGTTATAAAAGAAATGTAGAAGCCGTAGTTTTCAAAAACATGTATTACTTTTTTCCTTTTAGTATAGTCAATATAGAAAAATTAGAAAATACACACACAAAGGAAAAATATGTAAAATTCCCTTTTAATTCCAACATCCAGAAATAATCACTGGTACAAACATTTTGATGTGCGTCCTTTCAGCTTGTTGTCTCTGCACACACATTTGTAAGAAATGGCATTTTACCTAAGTGGAATAGCCTTCTCTTTTCCACTTAAAAATATATGGCAAATGCATTTCTATGTCAGTTGCTGAATGCAAGATATTTTCTTTGTCTGTTAATGGTTATTCTGTGGATGTTGTGTATGTTTCCACTTTCCAGATAAATTGTTTATCTGGTCCCATATGCTTCTCTTTCAACACCCCATCCTCCCCTCCCTGGCTATGCCTGTCCTATATTCTTAGTTCTGTGCTGAATTCTTCTTCCTCGTACTCTAACACACACACAGGCACGTGCAAAACACTGCACTTCCAAGCCCTTACTCTCCATGTCAGTAGCCCTCAGTTGTGCAGTTGTGAGAGTCACAATTTTCTGTCTCTAGTGTTGGTACCTCTGATGTTGATCGGACTCCTTCACCGTTGCCCCGCTTGGGGCCAGCACAGTAGTGAAATCAGCCCCGGAGGTAAATGGGCTCCAGAAAAATAGTCCATCTGCCAATCCCTCTCATTGTCCTCTATAGCTGCCACACTTGGGGGCAGCATAAATTCTTTGTTTTCTTTCTGTCGGCCTCCCTCTTCCCCAAGGCTGCTCCAGAAGGGGAGCTTGCACAGCTTTTCTTAAATTCATTAAATTTTCGGTCTCCTTCCCCAGTGGTTGGTACGCAGCAGGTAACACAAGACAGGAGGGCCTTAGAATTCCTTCCAGGGAAAGGATATACCACGAGAGTTTCAAAAGGTCGCATGTTGCCACAGTGCCCTTCAGTCTTTCAAGGGATGCCGAGACATTTCTAGAAGGGGCTCATTGGGACAGCTGTAGTCATTCGGGAAGGATCTTAACTCCAAACCTGCCATTGGGTGGTAACTTCACAGTGCTGATCAGATGAGCACACAGAAAAAGGGGGACAAGATATAGTTACTTCTGGTTTTGCAAAATGTGCTCCTACTAAGTTCAGGTCAAAGATTAGTCTCTCTCCCAGCAAACGTAGAAGGCTACAGAGTGAAAGATGCGGTTATAGCTGAGTACAGACAAAAAGTGCCCCTGTAGAATATAAAAGGAAGACCACTTTGTTTCTCTAAACAGTGACTTGAATGTGTTCAGTTAACTATTCTGAGAATGTCCCCAGAATCTTATAGATTTTGTTACTCATAAGAAATTTCCCACTGATATTCGTATCACACTTGAAATTTATAAAGTGATATTTCACACACATTATCTCACCTCGGAACCCTGTTGATATAATATTAGTGTGAATCTCTTTTCAGATGAGGAATGTAAAACTCAGAAAAGAAAAATGACGCAGACCACATAGCCAGTAGATGGCAGTACTCAGCTCCTCTGACACCTGAGACTCCATTTTTGCTCCAGTCCAAGGCAATTCCACCTTCCTTACTGCCCTCATTCTGCCCTTGTTAATTAAATGCTAGGCACAGTCATATTTGTCTATTATAGAACATTCTGTGCTATTCTGTGCTACAGAACATGCAAGCTATAGGGAAAGATTTTTGAAGCCAAGGAGAAGATTGTTTTAGCAGATTGAGAACTCTAGAATAATCTATATAGCCCAAGCATGGCTGTTCAAGATCACTTAATACCGAAGCTACAATACTATTCACCAAAAGACATTGTTACCTTTAACTAGAACTAGTAGAGAAAGGAGAATTACAATGAAACTCTTTTGAGATAATTAGTAAAATGTCAGGGACAGATGGACTTGAAACTATGGAAAAACATATGTTTTACTGATCATATTTTGGATGCTACAGTGGGAAAACTTGTCTCCTGATTGGAAAACTGTCCTTGTCATTTTTTTCTGCTTTTTATTGAAGAAATTGGCTGGCTTGCTTTTGGAAGTTTTTGTAGTCTGTGTCCTTCCCTCTTATCTATTTATTTATTTATTATTTTTAAAAAATTTTTGGCCGTGCCACGGGGCATGTGGGATCTTAGTTCCCCGACCAGGGATCGAACCCACCCTCCCACACCCCCCCGCCCCCCCCCACACTGGAAGCGCAGAATCTTTTTTTTTTTTTTTTTGATTTATTTTTGCTGTGTTGGGTCTTCATTGCTGTGCGTGGGCTTTCTCTAGTTGCGGTGAGCGGGGGCTACTCTTCGTTGCAGTGCGCAGGCTTCTCATTGTCGTGGCTTCTCTTGTGGAGCACAGGCTCTAGGTGCACAGACCTCAGTAGTTGTGGCATGTGGGCTCAGTAGTTGTGGCTTGCGGGCTCTAGAGCTCAGGCTCAGTAGTTGTGGCACACGGGCTTAGTTGCTCCATGGCATGTGGAATCTTCCCGGCCCAGGGCTCAAACCTGTGCCCCTTGCATTGGCAGGTGGATTCTTAACCACTGTGCCACCAGGGAAGCCCTGGAAGCACAGAATCTTAACCACTGGACTGCCAGGAAACTCCCCCTGTCCTTCCCTCTTTATCACTTCTGGCTGTGCACATTTAAGTTAGATTTTCTTAGCACATTAAAAAAGAAAGGCTAACTATGGAGATTCCTTAAAAAACTAAACTACCATACGACCCAGCAATCCCACTACTGGGCATATACCCTGAGAAAACCATAATTCAAAAAGAGTCATGTAGCACAATGTTCACTGCAGCTCTATTTACAATAGCCAGGACATGGAAGCAACCTAAGTGTCCATTGACAGATGAATGGATAAAGAAGATGTGGCACATATATACAATGGAATATTACTCAACCATAAAAAGAAACGAAACTGAGTTATTTGTAGTGAGGTGGATGGACCTAGAGTCTGTCATACAGAGTGAAGTAAGTCAGAAAGAGAAAACCAAATACCATATGCTAACATATATATATGGAATCTAAAAAAAAAAAAAAAAAAAGGGTTCTGAAGAACCTAGGGGCAGGACAGGAATAAAGACGCAGATGTAGAGAATGGACTTGAGGACACGGGGAGGGGGAAGGGTAAGCTGGGACGAAGTCAGAGAATGGCATGGACATATATACACTACCAAATGTAAAATAGATAGCTAGTGGGAAGCAGCCGCGTAGCAGAGGGAGATCAGCTCGTTGCTTTGTGACCACCTAGAGGGGTGGGATAGGGAGGGTGGGAGGGAGAGGCAAGAGGGAGGAGATATGGGGATATATGTATATGTATAGCTGATTCACTTTGTTATAAAGCAGAAACTAACACAGCATTGTAAAGTAATTTTACCGCAATAAAGATGTTAAAAAAAAAAAAAAAAAGGCTAGGAAATGAACAGGTCTACTCTGCTGTTTGGAAGCAGTATCAATAGAAATGATTGTTGTATGAACCACTAAGGGTAAAACCAGGTCCGGTTCAGAAGGTAATGGATACTATAGCTACTATCTTTGAAACTTCATAGCTTAAAAGGATAGCTGTTATAATCATACCCTCATTTATTTGGGACCCACTACCTCTTAATTCACAAGAACTGGTCTAGCCCATCAAAATGACACATGGTAGGCATTGAAGAAACAGGGATTGAGTTAATGGCAGGCAGAAGAGATAGAAGAAAAGAAAAAGCTGACTAGAAAGAAAGCCAGCTATGTGCTAGCCAAGTAAACTTGGGTAGGTCATACATTGAAATGGGGCTCCAGTTCCACATCTGCAAAACAGTGGAGTTTGAATAGAAAACCTCTCAAGTGTGTTTCAACCATATGATTCTAAATCGGGTGTTTAGCAGTTGAATATTAAATCTTTGTTAATAACAGGTTATTATGCAAGATGGCATGGTGAATTGCACTGCTCACTAATTTATCTAATTTTGTTTCAGTGCCCATTTATATCTTACAGTGTTTGAAAATAATATTTCTGTTGCACATATTGTCTAGTTTGGACCTTTAATCCTTAGGGGAAATCTTCCTTTTTTGATTCTAGCAGTTTGTTTACTTACTGAATATTTTATTTTTATCTCTATTGAAGTTTAATTATTTACTGATTAACTAAATAATTTGTAATTTATTATAAATTGCTAATTTACAAGTCATTCATTACCTGCTAATTGTTTAATTATCTTTAAATTAGTGCTCATTAATTTACTCAATAAACATTTGCTGAGCAATTACTAGATGGCCAGCTCTAGCAGAATGGAGATGCAAGCCCATGTGGGAAGGAGGTTGGGTTCCTTTAAAGAAGGAATTCACTGTCGCTTCTGGGAAACTGAATCTTCTTTAGTGCAACCATGTATGTTCACAACATCTCTTCATTAACCTAATTCCATTTAACTCTGTTTAAAAAAGTCCCCAAGAGTATGATATTTAGAAACTTTCATCTACAGTTGTTTCTAAGATTGGGCAAAGGAAAACACCTTTGATAATCCGTAAGACTGAAAAATCAAAATGAAGTTGATGGAATCATCAAAGTTAGATTTGTGTACTATATAATCACAAATGATTTACATATATTACTCTTCAAGTAAATAAGAGTTAACTGTGTTTGAGGGATGAAAGAAAAGAGATGGACGGAGATATTGAAGGGAAAAACAAACATGGAAAAGTTAATGAGGTTAAATGAGGTTGAAGGATTATCCCATGATTCCCTTGTGTTGATTTTTCTAGGTGGTACTAAGTCAGGCTAATCAAGCGCAAATGAATGAAACTGTAAACCACGAGATCGTTCGATTTTTCACATAGGACAGTTCCTTCAATCTGGAATTTTGGCAGCTGCAACATTCAGTTCAACAGCCTAAATGTTATTTTAGATGAAACCAAGTCTTTGTTATTTGATTCTGCCCGAGTTTAAAGATCTCCTTGATTCCAGCTGACTCCCTAGGGCATGTTAGAGATAGACTAAGTAAAAGTGTAACATCATTGATTATCCTTTGCCAGAATTTGAGTAACACACCCTAAATAAAATATTAATGCCTCTTGGCCTAAACTCTTTCCCAGATCTGATTAACTTATTACAATTATGGTTAATAAGAATAGTTGATGCTGTTAATAATAATATAATTATGAAGCTCATCACTTCATACAACATTTTCTCTCTGTCTTTCCCTACATTCAGCATTTAATGCCATCCTACTGTGACTTAGACGGACAGTGCATATTGCAAACTGCCTCCCTGATTGCAGTTTAAGAGGAACTATTAAACTATGATTGGCACTTCCCTGATCTAATAGAAAGAAAACCCTATTCTCCTTTCATAACACTGAGCACTGATGTCTTTTCTTCACTGTGCTGCACTTTTTCATGTCTCCAAAAACTTTAAAGGGAAGAGGGGAAAGCCACACTAGATAAATGAGAATATTGAGATAGTGTTAGTGGAAGATCCCTTTGAGTCATCTGAGGCCTCAGGCACTGTTAGTCTGATGAAGCCCTCTCCAGTTCTAGCACAAAACAGGCAGATCCTGACTTGTGAGTTGCCACTTCTGAGTGTGCATTGTGCCCTAGAGGTTTGCTTATTTGACTTACGTGGGCAGATTGGTTAGCGCATTCTTAACGCATACTTGGGAAAGGAGGCTGTCAATCCTAGAGGAGAATGGTTACTGAAGACGCTAGGGTACAACGAAATCTCCTCATTCCTTCTAATCCTTTCAGAACCTCACAAGAGTCAAATTTATGGTGTGCTCATCTTGAACAAAAAACGCACTCTCCAAATTCTCATTCAGGCACAAAAAATGTTTTCCAGTTACTTGCAACCTTTTATCAAGAAGTGTATTTTCTCCCTCATGTCATTCGCAGAACACAAAGCAACTAATTATTGGTAACAATCTACACACAAGAAAGTACTAGCTTAGAACAGGGTTATCTTCATTTTTATAGTGGTTTTTCCTCAAGTTTGTTGAAGGAGATGGGTCTTGGCTGGTGACAGGGCACACGTGGAGGTACATTTTTTTATATATGTCTTATTTCACGTGAAAGATACCAGTTAAATAATAAAATAGAAGGAGGCCAAAAAAACCTTTTGTAAAATAGTCTTTTTCAGAAATGTTTGTAAAGGATTTTCTTCTTTTGTCCTAAAAGAGTGCTTAGTCTTTTCTTCTGAAGGACAAGAGCTGGTGATGGAATTTTCCAGTTGAACTTTGCAGTTGGCCATGTAATTTTTCAGTTGAATTGTGCAGTTGTTTTGAGCTCCTCAAGGGGGAGCTTTCACACAAGCTAACTGTAGTAATAAACTCACCTCTGAGGTTCCACTTGGACTTTTGGTGGGTACCTCCTTATCCATCCATTTAGTCCTGGTAGAAGTCTCCATATGCAAGTTTTACTGTTTTAATTGACATGAGGGAAGTGACAGACAGCCACTGACAGCCAATGATAATCTTTTAAAAAATTCTATCAAATTGTAAATTAATTGTTTTAGTTGTGAATTAATCAAATTCACTGCTAGGTGGTCCTACTATATGTAGGACACATATACATTACAGATGTGGTCTCTCTGGGCAGTGTCCTGCACTGGGTCAAGACAGCAATGACAACTGGGCCTTAGACATGTACTTTTAATTAGAAAATTCTCTGTAGGGTTATTCAAACCTACCATGTCATACCGCCATATAAGCGTGCCATTTTTTTATGGTTAATATGAAAGGGATTACTCTCATCCTTTAATAGATCTCAGGAGGTATTCCTCACCCCACCTCCAAACCATGTCCCTTCAACACAAATCTATTTCAGTGTGGATTACATATTTTATTCTCATTTTTAATGTCTGGATATAAGGACTGAGTAAGTCCTACTCAGACTCCTTTTTCAAAAATAAGAAGGATAAATTAATAACTTTGTTTAACCTCTACTTGGAGTTGAAATTGAAATAGATGGGGTATGTAGAAGAGTATGTAGACCTTATTTTTTTCCAAACAGATGCTGAAAGGTTATTTCCTATTGCTCCCTTTTTTTAAAGAAAAAAATTCAGGTATGATACATTGTCACTAAACAGTGATTTTTGACAGGTGATTATTTGCTCTAATTCAGCCTCCCCCTTTTCTTCCAAGGTAATTTCCCTGGGGAAGAAGTTGGGACAAAGAAAAGATGCAGAGTAACACTTCTCTTTATGATTCTTGGAAATATAATGCCCTTTCATGAGAAATACAACCATTTAGAGGGAAATGGTTCTTCTGTTTTAACTCTGAATACAGTGGGAGGATTTCTGTGGAATATAAATATTTGCAAACCCTTTATGTAAGCATGCTTTAACCAAACACCTGGTAAATGTTGCACAGTTTATTAATGACTTGCAAAACCTCCAAGTTGGGAAATACAACTATGCCATTATGATCAGTCATTTGGCAGATAGTCAAGCCTGACAGCAATTGTTTAATACCTTTTTACCCATAAAGCCTCTGAGTCACTGAAAACATTCAAGATTTCAGAAGATTTCCCTCCCACCCCCCTGACCCTGCACCAAATTGCTCAATTATCTTCCATAAAAAGTTCTATTATTCTTTCAAATTTGAAGTAATAAAAAACGACTGTAAGCAATGTTATAAAATGCATATTATGTTGTCTCTACCTGTCTGAGACCCTTTCAAAAGCTATGGCACATTCTTTGCTTTCTTTCTATATTCATTTAACACCTATTACGTGCATGATATTAGATTATGTGCTGTAAGGGCTGGGAAGAAGGGTGAGAAGCAGTATGACATAAGATACCACCCTTCTGAGCTCCTAAAGTACTTCTGTGTTTCATTCTCCCCACCTGTGAGTTAAGTAGCATCGCAAAGCAATATACAGTTAATTGTCAAGAAGATGGTTCAAAAGGTGAATTCTCCAGGAATCCGGAGGTGAAGCTATCGTGGGATGGAGTGGTCTAAATTGATTCTGGGGTTACAGAATTTAAGCTAGACTGTTAAGAATATGTAGGATTAGGAAAGGCAGAAAGAGGGTGAAAGGGCATCACCAGAAAGAATAGTGGTTTGAATATCCCAAGTGTTTTAGAGACAGTACACAAAACTGTGATTAGAAACTGTGGGGGTTTTTGTTTGTTTGTTTGTTTGTTTAAGTATTTATTTATTTATTTATGGCTGTGTTGTGTCTTCGTTTCTGTGCGAGGGCTTTCTCTAGTTGTGGCAAGCGGGGGCCACTCTTCATCGCGGTGCGCGGGCCTCTCACTGTCAAGGCCTCTCTTGTTGCGGAGCACAGGCTCCAGACGCGCAGGCTCAGTAGTTGTGGCTCACGGGCCTAGTTGCTCCGTGGCATGTGGGATCTTCCCAGACCAGGGCTCGAACCCGTGTCCCCTGCATTGGCAGGCAGATTCTCAACCACTGCACCACCAGGGAAGCCCCCGAAACTGTGGTTTTTATTAGGAAAGTGCCTTGAAATAAAAATTCTTGTTGTACTGATTATCTCTTGTTACTAAAGGTATTACATAGTACATGCATACCCTCCAAAAGAGTGGCTTAAAACAAATATTTATTTAGCTCACAAGTTCACAGCTTAGTGATTTAGGCTAGATTTGATGAGCAGTGCTTCTGGTTTTAGCTGGGTTCATCCACTTGTCTGTGAGCCAGCTGGCTGTTCGTTTGCATGGAACAGACTTGACTGGGATGGCAGGGACGAATGGGACCTCCGCCCTGCTGCCATGTCTCTCACCTGCCAGCAGGCTGGCCCAGCATATCTTCTCATGGCAGTGGTGGAGGTGCAAGAGAAGAGAACCCCAATCTTACAAGTGTTGTCCAGTCTTCTGCTTGAGTCACATTTGCTAACATTCCATTGACCAAAGCAAGTCACATAGTGGGGTTCACAGGACCACCACACCGTGGAGTATGTCCTAGATATACACAGTGAACTGTGCCGGTTATCTATTGTTGCTTAATGAAATATTCCAAAACGTAGTCACTTCAAACACCACTTATTATACCTCCCAGGTTGTGTGGGTTAAGAATTCAGGAAGGGCTTGGCTGACCTAGTCTTCTGATCCTCGTGACCTTAGTGGTTCTCATCTGGTAGATAGACTGTTCTGGATGATCCAAGGCAGCTTCACTCATATGTCTCATATCTTGGCTAGAAGTCTGGGCTCAGCTGGACTTTAGACTGTGCTTCATTCCAGCTTGATGAGGTCTTAGGGAGACTCAGAATCCTTACGTGGCACAGGCTTTTCCCAGGGCCAGCCTCCCGAAAGAACCCGGCAGAAACCACATGGCCTTTTCTGACCGTGCAGTAAGCTCTGCTGTGCTCAAAGGTCAGAGCAGACACAAGCCCTCCCAGATTCCGGAAATGGGGACGCAGACTTTACGGGAGGAGTATAAAAGAATTTGCAGACATGTTCTGAAACCACCATGGTCATTCCACAAACAACAAATTATTTACGTTTTCCCTGTGTGTGAATTATACTCAACCCCTCGTAAGACCCACCCATCCAAAGACCCATCCCATCATGGTATCAAGCTTAGGCGCAAGGTCCAGCTTCTTATCTAAATCAGGTGCAGCTGAAACCCCCATCTATTCTTATCAGAATGGTATATTACTGTTACTTTTACCAATAAAATTTTCATTGGAATAGAAAGTACCAGTCTCACCATTTTCTTGGATTTCAAGAGCCATTTAACTTTCTTGTCTATTTTGTGTAAGTCAGTTTAGTTAAACGTAAATGTTATAAGCTACAAAGCCATTTACCTGGCACCTGTACATAGGGTATGTCCTAGTACACTGATCAGAATCCAGGGATGTGGGCAACACTGCTATCCCCCAAGCCTATGGAATTCTCACTTTTCTCTTGGGGATACTTTAAATACACCATAAGCTTCCAAATAATGGAGGCTTATTTTTTAGGTAAAAAAAAATTATGAATATGGAGTCTTCTTCTTACCACACCGTAGGGTACAAACACACCATAATGAAAGCAATTGACATAGAGGAGATTAAATAAATATTTGCTGCCTTAACAAGAGAAAGAGTCTGTCACAAAGTAGGGACTCAGTATTTGTTGAATGAAAAGGACATTGCTGTATCAGCAACAAAAACTAAATTGCAGAAATCTCAGTTGTTCTCAACAACTCATCTCCTCAATGATGGAGTCAAAACATTGTGGAAGATTGAAACTTATTTTCCTATAAAGTGCATTCCCACTGGAGGCTGACTTGAAAAATTAACTTTCGGTATCAGTGGAGATTAACAGCTTTTCCTCCTTTCTACACCCTTCCCATTTGTAACTTCTTCTTGATGCCTTGGGTTTTACGTTTCATAGCAGCCTCATAAATCATTTAATTCCCTTCAACAATTAGCTGAGTTGAGTTTGTAATATTAATATCTTTTTTGTTCTTTTTAATGAAAGAACTAAGGCATATTGAGTTGAAATTTCTTGCTTAAGGCCACCTAGAGCATCAGTAACCATGCTGGGATTAAATTTTTAAAACTCTTACAGGCTTTACCTGTGTTCCTTTAGCCACTATGGCCATTTGATCTTTGCTTGAAATAAAAGAATTCTTGATGATTAAATAAGTGGACTTTCTTTTAAATAAGCAAATAATGGAACTTTCAAGACTAAAAGCAGTTAGCCTAGAGAATTCAATAATACTATTTTATGGAATAGAGTTGCTACAAAACAGCCTATTAAGTTGGAAAAAACAAGACAGCAGACAACGATGGTTCTTCCGAATCCTTTTTAGGAAGGTGGAAGGTGAATATTTGACTGCTCTGTCTGTTGGTTGGTGTTAGAGTAGAAAGTTGAAGGAGTTCTCGTCTATCAATCCCCAGGTTTCTCTGCAAAGCAGAACACTTCTAACAGTGATGGTAGGTAGTGGTTGGATAGGGAAGGTTAGGATACTGGAGAATTCGGAATAGCAGTGGTGCAGATTCACAGAACTGTTGAGCAGGTCTGAGGGTCCAAGTGAAGAGACGGAGACTATGACTTAGATTGTAGTGGCTGTGGTCCACATTGGTGCAACTTCTCTCCAGTAATGTGTAGGTTGATAAGGCAGATGGTTGGTATGATCTTTGATTGGCGTTTAGCTGGTCTTTTGAAGCATAAGTACAAGGGATGCTGAATTTGAGGATATTGTCAAGGGAGTCTGTATGCAATTGAGTATAGGATTGGAGTAAGAAAGTGAACTCACATGGGAATTTATAGATGTGGGGAAAGGGGAAGTAGAAGACACTTGAGTGTGCATAAGGTTGAAGGACAGAATAGCCAGAGTGAGAGAACAACTGGGCAGAGAGGAGGTTGGTGATGAAGCTTGAACTTGAAGAACATGAATAATTCACAGTGATAACAAAATCCAGAGTGTGGCTATCAGGGTGAGTGGCTGAAGGAGGGTAATAGTAGGATAGTAGATTCATTTATACAGTGGAGAGTAGGATTTGATGTAAAATTGAGTCTGAAATCCAGGTGTCATATTCCTCAAGGGATGTGTGTGATTGAGAAGGTGGATAAAGATAAGAGAGGTAAGGATGAAATTGGAGGGTGGCATAAACACCAGAGGAAAAGGATCTCTTTTATGAGAATAGAGTAATAATCTGGAAGTAGCCATAGGAAGCTCTTATCAGCAATCACCCAGATCACCTGTCTGTCCCTCTGGTGACATCTGTCAATGAGGCAAGGAGGAATTCCTAGTTGGTTATTTAGAAAATAATAAAAATTTAAAAATAAAGTTGAGGTTTTTGTCCATGCATTGTCCTTCCTGGTTTAATGAATACAGAAATACAGGGCTGACCTCCCTTTTCTCCCTTCAGAGTTTTCCCCTTAGTTTATTTTATCATTTTGTGATTTATTTTCCTTTAGGAATGCATTGTGTTTATTTTAACCTAATTGCCTCATAGGAAATATTGGAGCCAAGCATTTCAGGGAAGGCTTTGTATATTTTACTTCCTTAAGACTCTTTTCTGGTCAGAGGGAAGTACTTAAATCTGGTTTAATCCAGCTTATATAACCTCGTTAAATCAACATTCCCCAGCCTCCTGAGGTCATTGAACCTTGTAGTATTCATCCATGGAAAATACTTTCCGTGACCGACCATAGAGACAAAACAAAAAAAAATGTCAGTAAGACTTGTTATCTCTTTGCACATAACGATTTCCATCGATTGTTAAAATTTATTAACAGGAAATACTTACTCCATCTAGCTTTCTTTATAGTCTGGAACATGATGGCTGAGAAAGAACGTAATAAAATCTGTGAAGTCATTAGTGGCAAGGACCAAAGGGCTTTCAGAATTGTTTTCCAAATTTTCAAATTCTAGGACAAAGTGGTTTATCTTTTCTTTCTTCCTCTCTCCCTCCCTCCCTCCTTCTCTCACTTCTTTCTTTCTTCCTTCGTTCCTTTCTTCCTTTCTTTCTTTCTCGTTTTCTTTCTCTCTTTCTTTCTCTTTCTTTTTCTTTCTTTCTTTCTTTCTCTTTCTTTCTTTCTTTCTCTTTCTTTCTTTCTCCTCTCCTTTCCTTTCCTTCCTTTCCTCCCCTCCTCCCTTCCTCCCTCCCTTCCTTCCTTCCATACAGTAAAGCACCCAAATCTTAAATGTACAGTTCAATAAATTTTTACATATGTGCATACACTCATGTAAACCTTACTCAGCTCATAATGTAGAATCTTTCTATCTTTCCAACAGGGTCCCTTCGGCCTCCTCCCAGCTGACTATCTTCAGAGTGAACCATTGTTCTTACCCCTGCTATCATAGATTAGTTCTACATATTTTTAAAATTCTTTTATTTCTGGCTTTTTTCACTCAATATTTTCTCTGTGCAGTTTCTCTACATTGTTGAGTATAACTGTAACCTGTGGTTTTTCACTGTTGAATAATATTTAATTGTATGAATATCTTCTAATTTCTCTATTCCATTGCTGAGGGACATTGGATAATTTCCAGTTTGGGGCTCTTTTGATTAAAGGTACTAAGAATATTCTTGTACATATCTTTTGATAGAAAGAAGCACTCACTTCCATACCAAGGAATGGAGTTCCTGAGTCTTTTAGCCTGAATAGATACTCCAAAGTTTTCAAAAGTGATTATTCTAGTTTACGCTTTGACCAGCAGTTCATGATAATTCAAGTTTTTCCACATCCTTGTCAACACTTGGTATTGTCAGTGCTTTCAATTTTAGCCATCCTAGGAGAGTTGTAAGAAAAGTTTATTCTTGAATTAAAACCAAGACAATTTTAAGATGAATGAATCAAAGTATAGGTTCAAGCAGAGGCCATTAATCTTACAGAGCTTATTGGAGTGCCACAAGTAGAAAATAGTAAGAGATTTGTTGAGTTGATGTTTATTTAAATATAGCCCCCAGACCACCTGCCTCAGCCTCATTCAGGATGCTTGGTAAATATACATACTCCTGGCTTTAACCCTGATCCACTGAGTCAGAATTCCTGTCCTCAAATTCTACATGTGTACCAAACTCCCTTAGTAACCCTTATAGACATTGAAGAGTGTATGTACACCACTACATACATATTTGAATGACAGAGATCTCAAATGGCAATGTAGAAACTGGGTTAAATCTATGTTGACTGTATTTTGAGGCTAACAATTGAGGTACTCTGAAATCAAGACAGCCTCAGAAAATCTCAGTCACCCTTGATGTCCACAGATCTCACATATGGGTAATTGGAATTCCGCAGGGAAAAGAGAATGAGGCCAAGGAAATATTTGAATTTTCTTCAGGAGGCTGAGAATTTTCCAAAGTTAGTGCAGACACAAAACCATAGATCCTAGGAGCTCAGAGAACACAAAACAGGACAAATACCGAAAATCAATCAGTCAAACAAACAAAACACATGTAGAAACTGAGGATAAAGGAACTTAAAATATTGTTCAAATTGACCAAGCAAATATGTGAAACAGCTAGAATTTAACCCCAGGCAATCTGACTCCAGAACCCCTACTCGTTTTCTTTCCATCTTTATTAAGGTATAATTGGCAAATAAAAATTATATATATTTAAGGTGTTGGACTTGATGTCTTGATATAGGTATGTATTGTGAGGGAAAGAAACTTCTACTCTTAACCATTCTGCTGTACGCATCTTCATTTAAAAAAAGAAACCACACTACCGCACACGCACATAAGATCATATATTATGTGTAACATAAATGTATAGCAGACTTTATTCCCCATTTCCACTGAGAGAGCCCAATTTGCTCAACAGGTTAGAGCCCATTTTATCTCTTTACCTTTGTTTTCATTAACCCTGTTGCAACAGCAACCTGGTTGAAATGAACAAATCCTCTTTAACTCTTGGAGTTGCATTGAAGGAACTGGCAGGCTGGCATGAAGATACAGTATTTCCTACACTGGCAGATGCTAGCCTCATCTCTTCAAATGTGTGGAAGGATGCAATAAATCAGGAAAGAGGCTCTGTATGCAATTCAGAATGCAGGGTGTGTGGGTGGACTCTCGACAGGGATTCTGATAAATTTTAGAGATTGCTTACCAGCAAGTTCCTTTTACCCCATTTCACTGTTTTTTGGTAGGTTTCTCCTTTTTAAATGGCTTGTAGCAACTAGTTACTAGTATCAGAATTTTTTTTTTTAACAAAGGACAACAATAAAAGACAAACAGGACCAGGCCTTACGAAAGATTTGTCTAATCAAAGGTCATATGGTGAAATCTAAAGATGCTTAAAATTTTTAGATAATTTTTAGATAATTCTGCTCTGATTATTTGGGTAAATGCCAGCATCTGCTTCTTGTTGTTTCTGCTGTATCAGTCCAGTGCCCCTACTTCCATATCTCCTCTCTCCCCAACTCACGTGCACACTCAGAAGAATGTTTACTACAAGCCATTGCTCTTTACTAGGAGGGAAACAGGGAAGGAGATTTCTAAGGATTAGGTTACATTCCATAGATGAAAGGTTGTGGTTTTACACACAATAATATCATTCAGCCTTTGACCCCTCTGGCTCTTCTGGCTGTAACAGTTCCCTTGTAAACCCTAATCCCTGGACACTGTCAGTGTAGATACCATACAGGACTTGCATCTCTGTCAAGAAAACTTTCAAATAAAGTTTTATCTCCTTGATGTTTCAGTGTTATTTCTCCATTTGCCTCTCCTGCATCTTACATATTTCTGTCTGATATTCTGATCTATGAGGACTTGCCTTTGATTAAGGGCCTTGCTCCTTAAATGTTCTTTTTCAGTTTCTCCACTTTATCAAAAGATTGGAGGCACCTCTGGTGACCCAACATCTCTGGCATGCTAAATCTGGGTGTCAAATGCAAACTTTGATTTGACAAGCCTCTTCCATTTCTAATTTCAATACTGATTTAGCAATACTGAATTATTTCTTTTTGTAGGCATATGATTTTCTTCTCCTCAAACTTCCCTGTGTTACATAGGTTTTTCATGATTAAAGGCAGTGGATTGTTTAGAATCTAATCTTGGACACATGTGCCTTTTTTCTTATGGAAAGACAAGGAAATGGAGCTTCATAAATCAGAATATTCGGCTTAAATGTAATTTATAAGGAACAAATACAGGAAATGTAAATCATGCTCAAGAAAGACTTACTTTCATCTTACAAGCTGGATTGAAAAATCATGTGGCTACATTTCTAAGTGATGAAAAGACATTCTGAAAATAAAATGTCAAGGTTAAATGTAGAGGCACATTTAGTGGATATTTGAGCAATCCCAATGTCCTCAAAAGTTTGTGTGTGTGTGCGTGCGTGTGTGTGTGTGTGTGTGTGTGTGTGTGTGTGTGTGTTCCCAGCGATGAATCTCATGACTTAGCTCATTTAAAAGGTGAATTCTCATCAGGGCTAACTTCTGTGTCCTCATGAGCTTTTAACGTTTCAGTATTTTAAAGAAAGCCTAGAGCTGTAATAATCCAATCCAGAAAATATACAGGACTCGAGG
Source organism: Balaenoptera physalus (assembly GCF_965194825.1). Taxonomy (NCBI): domain Eukaryota; kingdom Metazoa; phylum Chordata; class Mammalia; order Artiodactyla; family Balaenopteridae; genus Balaenoptera; species Balaenoptera physalus. The sequence continues at coordinate 65,466,336 of NC_138895.1, read as the reverse complement.
CAAAAAGAAGCCTGGAAGACTACTGCTTTACCGTCAAAGAAAATCTGAAAGAACTGTTATAGATTCAAATTTCAACTGTGTCCAGATTTCATAGCACTCTATGATTAAGGGAGAAATCTAGGAATAGTCACTACAGACACTTGTGTTCCTTATGTTAGAAGCAAGATATGAAAATGGTTCAGATGGCTAGGACTGGGATGACATGCCACTGGAAGATGCAGCCCAAACCAATAGAAATTTGATGCTTGGGTAGAGATTCATGATTTTAGAATCGACAATTCTATAAAGTCATTTCTAAGGATGGTATCATCTTATTCTTCAGTTTAGGCACATTTTGAAGCTATTCTTTACTGTAATAGTGAAGTTGTAACATTTGACATCTTTATGTAGAAGACTTAATTTAACCAATATAGTTTTTGTCGACTCCAAGCTGTTGATGTTATGATAGCAATGCGTTTATCAGTTATAAGATGTTTTTTCAATCTCAGTTCTGTTTTTATGGGCTGATCAGTACTCAGCTCTTCCTTTGACAGAGACTGTCTCCTGGCTTGTGAGGGTGTATGTTCTCACGGTCACAACATGATGGAGTGTGTGTGTTGATTTACAGATTTTTGTAGCTGAAGGCATGTATTCTGCTATGCTCCGTTACTCTGCATACAAAGGAAAACATTTCGATTGTAAAAAGCAAGCTCACTTGAGTTACTGAGAAGATGTAGCTTCTGCAAGGGGTAAAGGACAATGCTACATTTCCCTGTGGCTTTGTTGTTTGTGAATTTGACTTGTGTATCCAGGTGTCTCCTGATTTAAGGAGACCCAGTATACAAAATCTAAATTTGTAAAATGAGGGATCCATGAGTCTGTATTTGTTCTTCTTATTCTCTTGTTAAAGTCACAGCTTTTTACAATAACTTTGACAATGACTTTTTACAATAGTGCCAAATTAATATTCATTGTGGTACAGGGCTTGAAGTCTGGGAGTGCCAGATTTGACCCAAAACATCAATTCTTCTTGCTGGGAGGTTTTTGTCAGGATCTTTAACCTCTCTGGGCTTAATTTTCTCATCTGAAAAAATCGGAGAAGTAATTGTGCTTATATGTAAGAATCTGATGCGATAATTCATGTCAAGCATATAGATATTTATATGTGTATGAAAATATATGTGTATCTGCATATATACATATGTATTTATGATTTACATAGTGCTCAAATACAGAGTGCGCTATTATTACATAGTGCTCACAGTGTTTTATGGAAAATGAGACACACGTATAAAATCAATAGATGATGTACACATACAATTTTTAGCAGCAGATTTATCTTAGTAATTATGTATTGCAGAGACCACTATTCATTTTCATTCCCTGCACACACACTTACTTACTATGGAGGTGGGTGACCTAGAGGCGTACTGGATGGGGCAGTGAAGCCATCTGGGCTGTTTTAAAATCATCACAGGCAACATGTCATGTTCATGTCAGAGACTCAGTCGGGCACCCCTTTCCCCAGCAAATCCCTGTCAGAGTTTGGGTTCCCCAGAAAGCAGGCTCAGAGAAGGAGATCTGGGTGTTAGGAGTTTGTTGGGTGGTGTCCTCCTATTCGCCACCTGCTGGGAAAGTGAAAGATGCAGAATTCAGGCTGTGATTCAGTCATGACAAGATCTCAACCAGCCCCAGTTCTGGAGCTGGGGTTGACCTTTGGAGTTCACTGGGGGCTGGGCTAGCTGGGAGCTGGACTTTTACACCTTCTTCCTCCCACCCACCCCACCAGTCATTGGATCCTGGCTGCTTTCAGGAAGAGGGTCGTGACCTCGGGCAAAGTGGCTCTTTTCAGCCCAGGGCATTGCCCAGAAGGGCCGACAGCTGAGAGCAGTCAGCAGGCAACTCTCACTCCCAGCAGCTGGGGAGTTCTTTAGGCCTTACAGGGGATCTGAGTGACATGGCACAGAGTCTCCCATTCAGTAGAACCGATTATTGTCAGAAATTGATTTGGCCTAAGTTATCTGGTCTCTACTTTTCTCTTGTCTTTCTCCCTCTATTTTTTCCTTCTCTCCCACCCTTCCATCAGTCACTTATCGTTGGCCTGCTATGCAGCGGGCACTCTAGTGAGGTCTAGAAATTAAAATATTTTTAAAAAGAGATTCTCTTTCCTTTCCAAAGCTGCTATTCACATGCAGAGACAAGCCAGGCAGCAAAATGGGCAGAAGCGATGAACTATGGAGTTGGAAAAATAATAATTCAAAATTCTGCTGTCTCTTACCATCTATGTGATTGTGTCACTAAAATTCTCAAGCCACATTTTCCTCATTTTTAAAATAGGGATAACAGTTAAACCTATCCAGAGGACTGTCCCAAAGAATAAATTAAAGAATGAGAAATTATTCACATTTATACCCAGCCCATCATAATTGTCCAATAGATTATTGATGTTTTTATTATTGATAATAAGGATGATGTCAAAGGTTTATGAATCCATTTCCATGTAACTCCTTTACCTTTGTTGAGTAAAACAAAAGATACCTCACCTAGGAGAAAAGCTCAGTGATTGAATGACCTGATGTGTTAGACTCTACCCTTCACATATTCTGTACACTAGGGATTCTGTGCCTCAAGGGCCTTCCATTGCAAGGTATGCTTAGTGACTACTCCTGGATGCACTCCTCAGTATTCAGCGCAAATGGTCTCTTCTCTTTCTTGAACCACGCTCCTTCTGACACCTCATTCTCCCAGATTTTTTCCCTGTCTCCAGTCATTCATTAGCAGTGTGTCCCTGTTGGCCTGTCTCACTGATCTACCCACTCAGTGCGAGAGGTCCTCAAAGGATCAGCCTTAGGGCCTCTCCTCTGTCCAGTCCCCTTTCTCTTTGACAGTGGGTTTATATGTCAACTCTATGATTGTGGCTCCCAAGCTAAACTCCAGACCTGACTTCTCTTTGAAGCTCCAAACTTGTACTCCACGCCCATTTTGCATTTCTGTTGAATATCTCATAGGCATGGGCAGTTCAGATTTATTCCGTGTCCTGACCAGAAGTATTGATCTTTTCCTTCTGACTTGTTCGCTCAGTGTTCTCCATGTCCGCAGTGGCCCTTTCTTTTATTTTATTGACCAAGTGAGAAACACAGGGATGATTCTTGCTCTCCATTTCTTTCTTGCCTCAATACCTAATCTACCACCAAACCCTTTCATTCTACATTCAAAATATCTCCTCTCTTCACATCTTTATCACCACCTTCTAGTAGAAGCCACCGTCATCTATGGGCTCAACAACAGCTCCAGTTTCCCAGCTAGTTTCCCTCCTTCCAGATGTCACCTAGACCCTCAACTGGGACATTTTTTTATAGCCAGAGAGAGTTTTTAAATATAAATTGTATCCTGTCACTGCCCTGCTTAAAACTGTATTTTGACTTCGCATCACAGTTGGAGTAAGTAATGGGATCCTTGATCTTGCCTCCAAGACCAAGAATGATCTTACACTTGCCTGCCCTTCTATCCTCATCTCAAGCCACTGACCTCTTCTATCCTCATCTCAAGCCACTGACCTCTTCTATCCTCATCTCAAGCCATTGACCTCTTCTATCCTCATCTCAAGCCATTGGCCTCCACCCGTCCCACAACCCTACCTCACCTTGCTGGCCTTCTTGCCTTCACTGAAAGTAGTAGTCTACACAGAACATTTGCATATTTTTTTTTCTTCTGCCTCCACCCTCTTTCACTTTACTCTTCACCGGTCTTTCTCATCCTTCAGATAGTAGTGTACTTCCCTCACTAAACTACAGCTCTGTGAGTACAGAGACCATATGGATTGTATTCACTGCTATACCCAGCACCTCGCCTAGTGGCTGCATTAGAAGATCATTGTTTTGTTTGTTTGTTTTGTTGGGTTTTTGTTTTGGTTGCGTTGGGTCTTCGTTGCTGTGCGTGAGCTTTCTCTAGTTGCAGCGAGCAGGGGCTACTCTTCGTTGAGGTGTGCAGGCTTCTCATTGCGGTAGCTTCTTTTGCTGTGGAGCATGGGCTCTAGGCACGTGTGCTTCAGTAGTTGTGGCTCGCGGGCGTCAGTAGTTGTGGCTCGCGGGCTTCAGTAGTTGTGGCTCATGGGCTCTAGAGCTCAGGCTCAATAGTTGTGGCGCACGGGCTTAGTTGCTCTGGGGCATGTGGGATCTTCCCAGACCAGGGCTCGAACCTGTGTCTCCTGCATTGACAGGCAGATTCTTAACCACTGTGCCACCAGGGAAGCCCCAAGATCATTGTTTATTAAATGAAGGCTGAACCAAAGCAGTCATAGCCTTTCTAGACACAGCGTGAATTTGAATCAGGTGTCTTGGTTCTAGTCTCTGCTCTGCTAATTACTAGGCATGTGACTTTGGGCAGGTCCTTTCACTTTTCTGGGCCGTTTTTTTACTTTCATAATGAGGATGATACTATCTCTTCCCCCTTTCTCACAGGGCCATTCATTCAGCAAAACTTTAACAAATATCTACCGTGTGCCGAGCACTGGAGCTACTCAGTTAAATGAAACCCACATTCTCTTTATAAAGAGCCTAGAATTTGGAAGGGAAGAGAGTCATGTGAACAAATTCATGATTATATTATAATATAGTAAGTGTAATGCTAGAAACAAGGCACACCTTTATGAAATCTCTACTTTAATTTGAAAGAGATGTATTGAGTCAGGTACTATGCTAGGCACTTTCAAATTTACTACCTAATTTTACTTTCACATAGAAAGCTCAAAGTGTTGAAAATCCGTATTCTCATTTTACAGATGAGGAAACTGTGACTCAGTGGCCTTAAGTAAGCTGCTCCAGCTCATAGCGCTAACCCAAGCTTTCTACTCCAAGTTCAGGTTGCTTTCCCAAAATCAAACAAACAAACAAAATTAAACTAAGTTGTGATTATATTATTGCTAGAAGAATGAGTTAACTAATATTGAACTGAAGTATTTTATAGCCAAATCTAAGTCAGAAGAGAAAGTTGTAACAAAGAATCTCACTTTTCCTTCAACTTCCACTTTTTTCCTAGCTTTCTCTGGGTCCGTTTTTATTATCACTTATGATTGATTATAGAAAGAGTCTATTATTGGCTATAGTGTGTCTTTATTTGTACCCACGGTAAACAAAGTGTTTCCTACAACAATGATTTGAAACTTTCTGAGGTTAGAGAACCCTTGTATGTGACATTTTGCTCCCAAAATACTGACCCTAGTGTGTGGTTACTGGAGAAAACCCAAGTGGGTATTGCTTTGTTTTCTTTCCAAATAATTCTTGAAATGTCTTATTGCACCTTACAGTTCTTTAGAGAGAGCTCAATTAGAGATTAAACATATGAGATATACATCCTATAATAATGGAATTATAAAAAAAAGGAAGTAAGGACAGCTAAGTGACCTGAGCCCTCAAGCAGTGGCTGAGAGTCACAGTGAGGGAAGCAGTGTACAATGTAGGTATTGGTATAATTATAAACTGGCTGTACTGTGTAAGGCGGATGTATAGTACATTTCACCTGTGGGAACAGAGGGACCCATGGCTCATCAGAAACTCACCTGTAGCAAATCCTCAGTCTTAGGACTGGTCATCGTCATCATCATCCATTGATAACTTCTGTTGAAAGCTTATGGGCCAGGCACTGTGCTTTCTATGTATCATCTCATTTAATCTTCATAAATATGCCTAGGACAGAGATAGTGTTATCATACTCATTAGTAAGGTGAGTAAATGAAGACTTACATCAGGTTAAGTAACTTGTGTAAGGTAGCATGACATGTAATTGGTGGAGACGTGTTTTGCGCCCAAGCATCTGACTCCACGTGTGTGCCCTTGACCATCATAAAGCCATTGGTCCGTGCTGTCAGGGTCATCCAGTTCCCCCTTCCCCTGTGCTGCCAGTCTTCAGGGGTGATCTAATTCATCACAGCAAGAGCTCTCTCCCTTCCTCTTTCACTCTGTTCTTCCCACCTGCCTCCTGCTCCAGCATCGTAATCCCTGGGATGAGAGAAGGGAGAGAAGAAAGCTGTCATCCGTGCGTGTCTCTAGTTCCACAGTCCTTAGCACCATCACTCATCTGGGCTACCAGGGGGCTGTTGCAACCCTGAAAGTCTTTTTGCAAAGTCAAGGTACTGGCACTACAGACGTGGCATCACATGTACCTGCAGTTGCAACATGGGACTGTTCCCTTCAGAGTCTACCACACCCTCTAACTCGAGTTTCCCTTGACAAAGTTCATTTTGACACTGTCCAAATCTTATTTCACTAGGTTATTAAGCAGTATTCTGAATGTTGGCAATAGAAAAGTGAAAAGATACACCCTCGCTTTAAGGACCTTTAAGTAGGGGAAGAGACACCTGTAACAGCACCTTATACTTTACCTGTAGGTTCCGAGGGAAGCCAGGGAGAAAGTAAGATCTGAGCCAACCCTTGAAGCCCATCAGACAAGAAGTGGGGAGGGAAGACATGAGAAGGCAGAACATGTAGGGAGACACGGATGAAGCAAACACCAAAGACGGTCTGATCATGCTGCTTACCTTATTCCAGCATAACTTTTAGTGATGTAACCTGTTGACATCAAATTTTGGACTTTAAGTTCGGTGAGCTTATTTTTTTTTTAATATCTTTATTGGCATATAATTGCTTTACAATGGTGTGTGAGTTTCTGCTCTATAACAACGTGAATCAGCTATACATATACATATATCCCCATATCTCCTCCCTCTTGCGTCTCCCTCCCACCCTCCCTATCCCACCCCTCTAGGTGGTCACAAAGCACCGAGGTGATCTCCCTGTGCTATGTGGCTGCTTCCCACTAGCTATCTATTTTACATTTGGTAGTGTATATATGGCCATGCCACTCTCTCACTTCGTCCCATCTTATCCTTCCCCCTCCCTGTGTCCTCAAGTCCATTCTCTATGTCTGCGTCTTTATTCCTGTCGGTGAGCTTATTTTTACTCCCTCTTGGAGGACAGAAGGGAACATTATGTAGATGTGCATCCTTTATTGTCTCTTCAGCATTGAAGCAATGCCAGACAGTGTCAATTTTTATGGTCTTGGTTTCCTCAAAATTTTGTCACATCAAACAGGAGAACCTTATTTCACTTCCATTACTCTTTTATTCATGAGGACCCTTCAGTTAAACCTCATTGGAAGTGTTGTGGTTATGGGCTTTGAGGCATTTCAAGATCAAATGCATGGAAATTTTTACTTGTAGAACTGAATTGGGATCCTTGTTCGTCTTGTACGCTTTGGAACTTTATCTCCATGAATGTGTTTCCTCATTCTTAAAATGGAGAAAAGAATGCTTCCCAGGGTGATTTGTGGATTAAATGGAGTAATGGATAGGAACGGGCCTAACACATAGTAGGTGCTTTTCTCAAAAGTATGTTTTGTGTTGGTTTGCCTCCTTATCTACCTGAGTCCCATGAACGTCTCTTGGATTAGCATTTTGAGAATCAGTTAGTTGAAAGCAAACATCTGCATCAGTGGTTCTCAACCAAGGGTGAATTTGCCCTCCAGCAGACATTTGGCAAAAATCTGAAGACTTTTTTTTTTTTTTTTTGGCCACACACATGGCATGCGAGATCTTAGCTCCCTGACCAGGGACTGAACCCTTGCCCCCTACAGTGGAAGTGTGGAATCTTAACCACTGGACCGCCAAGGAAGTCCCTGAAGACATTTTTGACTGTCACAACTGGGAGTAGGTGCTCCTGGAATCTAGTTGGTAGAGGCCAGGGATGCTGCAAAACATCCTACAGTGCCCAGGACTGCTCCCCACAACAAGGAATTACCCAGCCCCAAATGTCAGTAGCGCCCAAATAGACAAGGTCAAGCAGGTAAGACCCACTCTACTTGCATGTCATATTGATGACTTTTGAAATTTGGGATGTAGTAAATCAAATTTTCTTTTCCTTTTTACCACTACCTCCTGAGAAAGGATACCCACTGTCATCATGAGGATGCCATCCTCTCAGGTGCTTCCATCATAGTTTTGGAGTGAACTACAACACTCCCTGTAGGATTTTGAGTGGGACCCTTAGCTTTCTTTAGGTCTACTTCCTAAAAATGGCAATGACACTCTCTATTCTACTGCCTTCATTGAGTACTTAATCAGCACAACATGGGGGAGAGGGTATCATTTCATCCCCAGTTTACAAGTGAAAAAACTGAAGCCTAGAAAGGTGAATCATCACAACAGTAACCGTGGAGCAAATAAATGGTCAATCCAGCCCTGACTTTCAACTCCAAACCCAAGACCTCTTTCTTTTTCACCAAAGCTTTCCTAATAGATCGTATGGTCCTCATGGTCATTGCTATAGGTTTTATCACATAATTGCTTTTAGGATGTTTAATACCTGCAGGTAACTCTTCAGCTCCCCAAAGGCAGGAGCACTGTTTCCATCTCTTCTGCTGAATGTTTCTGGAGCTGGGCTAGTACTCACTTGTTAATCTTTCTACCAAAGAAATCCCAGGTATTAATAAAGTCCAACATTGAAAAGCTTAAGAAAAAAAACGAATCTCTAGGTATCAGGAAGAGAAAGTCGAAGTAGCTTTGAAACGTTTTTAAACATCCCTTTGGCATTGGGTCACTGGCTCAGATGAATTCGTGCGGAGAGGCCAGCAAGCCCAGTGCCTGCCTCTCCAGCAGATAAGCACTGTACATGTCGGGCTGTTATGGCCATGGGTGGAATATCGAGGGGGAGGGGGAGGCTGTCAGCAAACATCTCACGTGCTTCCTGGTAATTAATTTTAAAAGATGCCTGATGCATGGTGGGCTGCTCACGTAGTGACATTCAGTTAACAGAGAATCCCCAAGACAATGCATACAAATTCTGACAAATAAAAGCAAATGTACCAAGAGGTCTGGTTTACCTATCAAAACCAGAAAAGACCTTGAAGGTGGTTTATGATATCATAAATCTTCGGCTATGGTCTCCGATATGTTGATACTATACTTCTTCGCTTGGAAAATCTGCTCTGAGGTACAAGGGAAGTAATTACTGAGTCTTCCCAGGGACTAAAACGGAATCCCCAAACAAAATGTTTTAAGGTTTTCTTCAATTAATTTTTGGAGGGGATTTGGTAACTCTTTGTGTTACCAGCAACATCAAGGATTTAACCTTTAATTTACTGCCTGGAAGCTGTGTATTCCTTCTTGGAGAGCTGAAAAATAGTGCACAGCCATATTTCCCCTCTGTTTGAAAAGCACTATAAAATTTCTTTCTGACTTTATATTTCGGGTGAGAATTAGCATTATTTTAGTTTCCTCCTATTAACATCATTGGCACCTGAATATATTCAACCAAAAACCTAGATTGTCTAAAACAGTCTTTTTTATCCTGGGATAAACCATAATGGAAAATAATATTAAAAAGAATGTATGTATGTGTATAACTGAGTCACCTTGCTCAACAGCAGAAATTAACACATTGGAAATCAACTATACTTCAGTAAAAAAATAAATTAAAAAAATAAAAAAAGTCTTTTTACCCAAGACTGGTTTAAGAAAATCAATATACAGTTCCCATCAGTATGGTAAATTACTTACAGTGATCTCAATGCAAATGTCTGTTAACCCTTCTCTTCCTCAGCACAGGGAAGGGGCCTTTAATTTACTGCTAATCGTTCTGAATGTAACCAAGTAAGTGACCAGGCTTGGCAGTGGGCTGCCTTCTCAGGTAGAAGTGAGAGGAGACTTATTGGTCTTGGAAGGTTTTGTGCACATTCTCGCCAGGAAATGAAGCAATGGGTTGGCTGACCTCAGAGTCTGTTCACTCCGGTACTGGTGATTTGCAGTCGCCCTCAGGAAATCAGGCACTGGGTTGGGGGTTACCTAAGAAGATAGGTTTGCGCTGCACGTGAGGTTATAAAAAACGGAAGGCCTGTTCACACTGGTCATCAGCCACCCTCGGTCTCGTTTGCTGTTAAGCTAGAACAGACCTCACAGGGCAGAATCTCAGAACCTGAAGTCCATTCCAAAAGTCACTTGAAACCCTGAAGGCAAGGTTGCCTGAATCCCTTTCCGTTGCAAGTGGGAGGGACATGGGGGAGGAATGGTTAAAAGTCAGATGTTGAAAGTGGCAACTTGTGAGTCAAATATGACCCATGTACATGCTTTGTTTAGCTCTCATAATATGGGGGGAAAGGGCAAATTTTAAATTAGGAGGTTTTATGAAACTTCTGGATTTTCCATTCTTCACTTAAAAATAGGAGCAGTAGCAACACTCAGCCTGTATTCTAGCATAGCAAAAATGGGTTAGAATTGCACATTTTAGAAAAAAACAACGACAAGATACCCCATCCACTGTCATCCACCAAGTCCCAGTGGTCCCTTAGATTGGTCCTCTTCACGCAGTTATGTTATCCTGACGACATTTGAGTTTGTAACCTCAGGTGTAATTGGATAAGGAGGTGGCCCCAGATGCATCAAACATACAGAAGTATGCAGTTGGACTTAAGGTGTATTCCACATTGTATAATAATTAAAATACCAAAACTTGCCAATGATTAACTTTTTGAAAGTAAGTTACCGTGGGTTCTCATCATTCTTACTTGCCTACAGCCTGATGGGCTTTCTTGAAATGATGATAAGCAGGACAGTACAGCAGCTCAACTGAGAATTACAGATAAGCTTGGCTGTGTAAGTCAAGATTCTCTTGAGTACACGTGGTACAAATGAGCTCAACTCGCTCCCCGCCCTTCCCCCTCCCCCTCAATATTGACTTATATAAATGAGAAGCCCAGGGGTATCTGACTTCAGGCAAGGCTGTTTTTAGGAAATCAAATAATGTTATCTTATTTACGTCCCTCTCTCCCTCCCCCCCCACCTCCCTCCTCTCACCACCCACCCCCCTTTCTCTTTCTCAGCTCTGCTTTCTCTGTTGGCTTAATTCTCTAGCAAATTCTCTCCATATGGTGGCAGAGACAGCCACTGACAGCAAGTCTAAGCTTATATTGCCCCTTGGGACGTGATCTAAGTAAGAAAGAAAGAGAACTTCCCTCTTAGAAACCATAGCAATTCTACTAAATTTTATTTGCCCTGTCTGGGTCACACACCCAGCATTAAGAAATTTGTTCAGTGCCTCCATTGAGTCAGGCTCTAGCTAGGTGGTTGGAAATATCCTTACATGATGGGAGGAGGTGGGGGGGAATCAGAAAATAAAAGGTAAACATAAGAAGAAAAGTATGTAGTCCTTTAGAAATGAAAAGTCCTGTAGTAAAAGCCCCACCAGTTGAGGAGGAGCAGCCCTCCCTGCCAAAGGCAAAACATAGCTCCTTTCACCAGAAGTAGGCAGGGATGCAGTGCAGGCAAAAAACGAGGCATTCATAATCTACAAAGGAGTGTTTTATGACTGTGCACATCATCTTGTGTCTCAGATGTGCTGCTTCAGGTTGGGCAGAAAAAGGAAAAAAAGACTAAAACTGGCTGCCCTGTAAGGTAGGCATCCCGAAATGGCATGTGAGACTCGTATGATGTGCTCCACGCCCAGCCATGTCAAGCTTCCCAGAGTTCCCTAAAGTGGACCATTTGCTTGTCATTTCCGTCTCTGCCGAAGCTGTTTCCTGTGCCTCCAGTGCCCTTCCCCCTCCTACTCACTCTCCGGACTTGTGTTTTTTTTAATTCAAGGACCTCAGCTAAGTTAGGTGCCCCTCCTGTGGGCTCTGGAAGAATCTTTGCTTGTCCCACTGGCAGGGAAGTTACCTTTCTGCTCCTGGTTCTTCATCGTGAAATGTGTCCAGTCCCTGGTACAGACCTAGACCTTGTGTGATGAAGGAAGGATGAATTTGTTTCACAGCCCCTCGCAAAGGCCCCTCAGTCCCCTGTCGTTCTTCACTGTGGGAAGACTGTAGGGCGGTGGCCATCACAGCCTTGCGCATCATGAAGTTATGCCCATGTCTGCACTGCTTGCCTTTCAGTCCTCAGAGACAGTGACCTTCTCTGGCCCTCAGGCTCCCTACACGAGACTTGGCAGAAGCCTGGTTGGGGAGCATGTCAGGCTATGGGAAGGATTCCTGGGCAACAGTTTAGAGAGGTAGTTAAAGAGCATGGCTTCTACGTATATTTGTCTCCTAGATCTGCAGCTTGGTAAGTATGTGACCTTTAGCTATGTTTAGTAGCTATTAATCAATGATGGATAATAAAAGTGTCTTCACAGAATTGTTGAAAATGAGGTAATCTATGTAAAGCTCTTAGAACAGTGTTTAACACTTAGTAACGGCCCGATCAATGTTTGCTATTATTATTGTGATGATGAGAAGGAAGGAGGAGGAAGCATCCTCAGCCAGCCAAGAATGGTAGTGCCCAGACTGCATCATCATGGTGGTTCCAATTTGCAAAGGGTGTGTGTTTGTATTATGTCATTTGATCCTCACCGTCACCCTATGAAACAGTGTCATTTTCATTCCCATTGTAGAGATGCGGAGATTAAGACTCAGGTGTGATTTCCTGGGCATTTATCTCTACCCTTTAGCTCATGATCCCATGCTTTTGTGATTACGCTTCTCTCCTTATATCTCTGTTCCACAAATTCTGATTTTGGAGTCATGGTGAGATTGAAGAAACATGGGTTCAGGCTGTGGTACCCTGATGGTATGCCCAGCACCTGTCACTCTGTTCACTCTGTTGCTCTGGCCCAGCCAGGACTGGGGTAGAGCCGGGGGCATCTACCTGGTGTGTGACACAGACCTTTACCTGGGATCCAATTTGGAGCTAACCCTGTGCACAAATGGCCGTTTCTTTGGGGAACTGTACAGTGACCTCTATTTCCAGAAGAAAAGAGGCCCTGTAACTCACACTCTTTGGGAAAAGTGGCATTCCCCAACCACTTGCAGTGACACCAAGACTTTCCATTAGGGTAGGAGCTGAAGTCACATCCTTTGCCCACCTCCAGTTTACCCTGAAATTTCCTGTTGGGCCTTATGACATGTGGGCATTCATCTTGGAAAGCTGTGACAGGGCTACTGTTACAATTCTCTGAACAGAATATGGGGGTCATCTGAACTAGAGACCACAAACCAGATTGGGCCTGAAAGTCAAAGACACCTGCCTAGACCCAAGTATTCCTGCCGTTTCCTGTGTGGTTTTATACTTTCTCTGAGACTCACTTCTCCGTGGAACACAAAGAACCCTGTGCCATACTCAGAAATCTCAGGTTCCTTCCAACTTGTAACAGACTGCATAGTGGCCATTCAGAGATACAGGTCCTAATCCCTGGAACCTATTAATGTTACCTTATAAAGAAAAAGGTCTTCGTAGATGTGATTAAAGATCTTCGCAGGAGGAGATTTTCCAGGATTATTTAAGTGGGCCCTAAATCACATCACGTGTCCTTATAAGAGAGAGGCAGGATGCAATTTCATACACGGAAGAGGAGAAGGTGATGTGAAGATAGAGGCAGAAATTAGAGTGATGTGGCCACAAGCAAAGGAATGCTGGCAGCCAGCAGAAGCTAGAAGTATCAAAGAACGAATTCTCCCCTACAGCCTCCAGAGGGGATGTGGTCCTGCTGACATGGTGAGTTCAGCCCAGTGACACCAATGTTAAACTCTGGCTTCTAGAACTATGAGGAGTAAATTTCTGTTGTTTGGAACCACTGTATTTGTAACGTGTTAAGGCATCTGTGGGAAACTAATACACTGCCCCCTAAGTCTATTGTCAGTTACCTGTTCTCGCTGCCCATCTGCTCAGCAAAGCTTATAGTCTCACTTGGTGCTTGTTCCAAAGCGGAACAAGACACTTGTCTTTCTTTAAGCCTGTAGGAAGGTGAAGTGGTCATTTAGTCTCAAGTTCTCAATGCCGTTCAACTTGGCAGGTGTTCCTGTGTTCGACACCAACAAAATGCCACCTCCTTCCTGTTACGTTCAATTTCTCTTTGTCGGTATTGTCCTATCTGAGAGTCAGTGTCCAATCAAGTCTCTTGAAACAGAAAAGCCACTAATTTAACAACCTTGAGATCATCAGTAGTGAGTAAAGAAAACAACATTCATTTAGTGGCTCTAAGTATATCCGTTCAATAAATATTTCTTGTGCACCAGCACGTGGGCAGCAATAGGGAACCTGTGACAGTGGAGAACCTGACAGGAAAGATACTTATTCTTATGGAGCTGGCATTGTATTAGGCCACATGCAATAAAGCTTTTGTGTATATGCTCACGCTTCAATTGCAGCAAAATTCTTATTTCCAAGATTGCTAGCAGAGCGTCAGATCCATGTTTCTGCTGGGTGAACCTCCTCTTGGAATATTCCCTGTCTTGGATTTCTACAAGGAGTCCTGGGAAACAGTTTTAGCACCCAAGACAACTGTTGGGGTTAAGCAATACAGACCTCAGGTCATAAGAGGTCCCTCTGATTTCTCTAAATTCCATCACGATGTGCCTGTGCTCACCTTACCCCGGTCAACTCAGAGCTTTGGGATTTGAGGAGAGTATTGAACGAATGAAAACATTCTGGGGAGAGAAGAAGACTATCGTAACTGTCCTGCTTTGTTTAATTCCATACTTTTCATTACTTCTCTGCATCCCAGGTGCTCTCAAAAGAAAAAAAATAATAGCACTAATACTACCATGATTTCCTCCCTCTGGTACATCCTCTCTTGGAGCAGTGACTCAACTTCCTGCCCTGAAATGGTGACCCCAGCCATTGGTGGCTCAGGTTGAAAGCCTGAGTCATCTCTGATGTCTGCCATTCTTTCATGCCCCACTTCTAGGTATTGTAATTCAGAATTCTACTACTTCTCACTATGTCTTCACCTCCACCCTAGTGCAGGGCACCCTCGCTTCCTGTTTTGACTGCCCTGGTGGTGTTCTGACTCTTCCCATCACTGCTACACCTACTCTCCACCCCCAGTTCGTTCCCCACATACTGACCAGAGGAATTCTTTTCAGACATGAGATTATGCCGAAGTCATCCCGTGCTCAAAACTTTCCCCATTTAGAATAAAATCCAAAGTCTTCACCAAGGCCTAGGAGGTCCTGTATGATCTGGCCCCTGCCTTCTCTTGGACCGCATTTCCTACATACTTATCTTGCCTACTTTGCCCTAGTCACACTAGCCTTCCTGCCATTCCTCTCATTGCCTTGACACTTCTGTGTGTTCCAGGGTCACCTCTTCAGAGAGGCCTTTTCTCACCACCCGAACTACAACAGCACCATCCTTCCAGTAGGGGTCCCTGTCTACCCCTATATATCGGTTTATTTGTGTGTTGTCTGCCTCTCACACAAATGGTACGCTCCACAAAGGCGGAAGATACTACTCATCTCTATAGCTCCAATACCCAGAGTAGGGTCAGGCATATAATGGTGCTCGGTAAATACTTAATAAAGGAAAGAAGTAGAAGGCCCGGGTATGATCAATATGGAGGACTTTAAGCTTCTTCCAACTCCAACAATCTATGAGTCTGTGAAGGGCCCAGCAGCCTGGTCACCGAAATGCCGTTTAGAACCAGTTTGGAGTATCAGGAAATTTAGTTGGTGCTTCTTTTTTTTTTAATTTTTTTTTTTTCTTTTTTTGGCTGCACTCCGAAGCATGTGGGATCTTCCCTGACCAGGGACCGAACTGGCGCCCTCTGCAGTGGAAGCACAGAGTCTTAACCACTGGATCACCAGGCCCAGTGCTTCTTTTTTGAGATTGGGTTGACTTTTCTCTCCTTGATCCCTCCCTGTGTAGGCAGCTGACCGCAGAGGCAGGTGATCATTCAAGACACTTGTGTGAGGAAAGGCAGGAATGTAAAAGCCATAATAGCACTCCTCTATCTTCTGCCTACCCTAGCAGCCTCTTCCATCTACATGGTTACTGGACTCTTTAAAAAAAATCTTGGCTTTATCCCGTAGTCTTGGTCTAACTCTTACTTACTCCCTAAGTCCCAGGTTAAATATCCTTTGCTCCCTGACAGCTCCTTGATACCCAGACTAGATACTCACCCAGTTCTGGGCTCCCATATTTGCTCTTTCTTAGGATTGACTCATCACATACCTGTAAACATTGATCGTTAACTGCCTTCCTTATCAGTCCGAAAGCTCCAGGAGTGGCCCTGTCTTGTTCCTCATTATCCCCAGCATGAATAACAAAGTGACAAGGACATAGTGCTCAAAAAGTGTTTGTTGAATTAACAATTGGATTTTTATGATAAGCAACAAAAAGTGACAATATACATTGAAAAAAAAAAAGATGCAATTGATGATTGACTGCTTATCACCTCCCTGACCCACACTTGTTTGGACACTCTTTATTTTGTGGTCAGCAGGGGGTGGTGGGTTAGGAGATGGCTAGGATGTTTGCTCCTGTAAATGATCTAATGTTTGTGAAGAGTTTTCAGAACCACAGACTTAAATGGCTCTGTAGAAACCATCCAAGAAAGGCAGCAAATCAGATTTTGTTCATAAATTCCTCGGTGTACAGATCACGATCTTTTCTAGAAGTTGTTTTATCAGGAAATTCTTTTAGATAATTTCCCTTAATCTTTCTCCTGTCTAAGACTTCTATTTTCTTACCGCTGAAGATAAAGCACACCTAAAGGTGTAGTAGTAAGAATTAGGAAAAGCTCTCATGTTTTCAGTATTCTTTAACTTTTCTCATTTTTCCTTTCTATCAATGGAAATAATGAAAATAACAGCAAGAACATCTTTAGTCTCAGGGCTGAAACAACTTGAACAGTCAAGCCTATAAGAGGTGAAATGTTGATAGGTACAATTGTTCATACCACACAATATGAAATGCACAAACTTATATAACTGGTAGAGTTTTGTTACTTGTACATTCAGAGCTGATGCTATTAACCCAGGTAGGAGATAAAATTCTGATAGGGCTTATGTATCCACATTTTGATCAGTCAGAGGCATTGATGGAACAGTTGAAGCTGGAGGTTCCTGGGGGAAGGGGGCATCTTTGTTTCTTTGTCTGCAAAGAAATTGAACCATGCACACTGGAATAAAACCCTCCCTCTGCGCACTAATGATGGACCAGCCAACCTCTCGGGACCAAAGCTCCCAAGTATCTTACCAACACCTCAGCAGCTCTGGCTGCTGAATGTCCCAGTTTGTAAAACCACAGCCCAAATAGGACCAGAAAGGGAAGGAGGAAGAGAATTAGATAATCTGAATTTCATGGGTTTTTGCAGTATTTGTTGTTGAGTTGAGGGCCTATAGAAAGAGCTAAATATCTGCTATTTGGAGACCAATTATCCACGTAAATGATACCCAAGTCCCATTCAGTGTTTTCTGAACATCACTCCGGGATCAAGGTCTGACAGAATACTTGAAGGCAGGGCTGTCCCGGAAGCCTGGGACTCAGACTCACCACTCCTTAGCTCTGCACCTTTGAGTATGCCAGTGCCCAGAAATTAGGAAAGGGATAGCAAAGGAAATCTGAAGCCATCAGTTGACTTTTTATATATATATATATATATATTTATTTGTTTGTTTGTTTATTTGGCTGCGTCAGGTCTTAGTTGCAGCACACAGGATCTTCGTTGCGGATGGGACATCATTCATTGCTGTGCGCGGGCTTCTCTCTAGTTGTGGTGCGTGGGCTCAGTAGTTGCAGCACACAGGCTTAATTGCCCCATGGCATGTGGGCTCTTAGTTCCCCGACCAGGGATTGAACCCACATCCCCTGCATTGGAAGGTGGACTCTTAATCACTGGATCACCAGGGAAGTCCCTCAGTTGACTTCTTAAAAACATGTTAAGTTCCGGTTGCAAGGCCAATTGCTGCTGTAACAAATTACCACAAACTTAGTATCTTAAAACAATGCAAATTTATTATCTTACAGTTGTAGGGATCAGAAGTCCAGAATGGGTCCTATGGGCAAAAATCAAGGTAGAGCTGCATTGCTTCTGGAGGGTGTGGGAGAGAATCCATTTCCTTGTCTTTTCCACCTTGTAGAAGCCTGCCTTCCTTGGTTTGTGGTTGCATCTCTCCAATGTCTGCTTCCATTGACACATCTCTCCCCTCTCTGGCTCTCCTGTGTTGCTCTTTCACTTATAAGGACCCATGTGATTAGATTGGACCCACCTGAGTAATGCCAGATACTCTCCCATCTCAAGATCCTTAACAAAATCACATTTGCAGCGTCCCTTTTGTCATATAAGGTAACAAACTCACAGGTTCCTGAGATGAGGATGTGGACGTCTTTGGCAGAAAGAGCATCATTCTGCCTATCGCAGAAGACAGTCAGAACTACTTGAGTCTGTGTGTGTACTGTGCTTCCTTTCTCATGGCCATCATGATCTGCCCACTGTTGCCAAGCTACCTCAGGTTCTCTTTCCCCCACCTCTTTTTCCTCTTCCACATGCCAATTTTACTGAAGCTTCAGACTACCACCCACCTCCACAACTCCCTGCACTCACTTCCTTGCCAGGCACCGGTCCAGAGCCAAATCGATATTGGTGTGGTTCTCATCAGTGCTGCCCATCAAATATATCTCTTCCCCCCTACCACCTTCCTGGCACGTGATGGAAGCACAGTTCATGTGTGGACCCTTGGTGGGTGGGAAAGTTCATGTGATTAGTTCTGGCCCAAAATTTATAAATGACTCTAGGCTGAGCATTTCATTGATACTATGAGACCTTCCAGCACCTCTGTTTTCCCTCTGGTACAATGATCAACAATGTTCAAAATGGATGGACTTGCAGTCGACATGTAGAATAAGCAGGAAATAAACTTTGTTGTAGCCACTGATATTTTGGGGTTGCTTGTTACTGCAGCATGGACCCTAATTTATCCTGACTGATGCATTTAGCAAAGCTTAAAAGTATGCACAGCATGGGTTGCTCTTAACTGGTTCTCCCTGTTCACCTGTCTCTACTCACAGGCCACACAGGCTCCCCTGTTCCTCAGATTAAAATGCCCATTAACCTCACCTTCTGGCTGTTGAGTTTATTTTTTGAGGAGGTAGAGAATTTAGTTCCTGAAGCATATATCATAGTATACCCTAAGACTTACCACTGATCTCTGGTGGACTCTGTCTGTTTGTCACCAATTAAAATGAAAAAAGACCTGCAGGTCTGGTGACTGGGAGTGTTGGAGGGAGAGTACAGGGCCGTGCTATTCTTTTTATTTCTTGTGCAGGTCAAGCACAGAGTAGAGAGAATTCGGGAATTTGATGGAAACCACAGTAGCAAGGCAAGCATGCAGACCGCCCCCCCACCCCCCCGCTGGAACTTTTGCCTTAGGCCAGTGATTGGGTTAAGGCGTAGCTCCCACCAGCCAAAGATGGAACTCCAACCTAGCACCAGGGGTGCAGCAGGGGAGGTGGGTGCCCACCGATTAAAACAGGACCTTCAAATGCATGTTTCACAGAAACGTTATTGTAGCCTGGTTAAACACTGCTGGAGTTTCTCTATAACCACATTTAGAGCATCTAAGTCTTCAGCTGGCTTATCAGTGACATGGGCTCTTATGGGTGAGCCTCAGAACCCATCACCCAACATAGAGCATTGTTTCTATGGAAACATGCAATCTGTGACCCAAATACCCAGGTTAAAATGTTGCTGATTTATTTAACTCGATGTGTGAGTCAGTTGGGGATTGCCAATATTAGATAAAAATTGAAGTTCTTTTTTTAAACTTGTGGATTTTTTCCATCCTGCCTATCCATTCCAGTCAGCAGGCATAATGGAGGACCCTCTATTCTAAACTGTCTGTGTTTAGATGGAAACTTCTGTTATGGCAGGATCAGCCCAGAGGAAGATGGAAATCCTTTTCCAGCCATTGTTCATTTGCTTTTCCTTTTATTTCTTGAAACCCTGCAGGGCGAGCCCTGCTGAGACTTACAGACAAAAAGCTTGAGCGAATGGGGATTGCCCAGGAGAACCTCCGGCAGCACATCTTACAACAGGTGCTCCAGCTGAAGGTGCGAGAAGAAGTCAGAAATCTACAGTTACTCACACAAGGTATTCTGCTGCTGCCTAGTGGGTGGGTGGAAGGGGAGATGGGAGGAAAGAAACCCTTACCGTCGTGACAGAAGGGAGCCAGGGAAAAACTGGCTTGTTTTGTTTTGGTTTTTTGCAGAATTTTCTTTCATTAAAAAAAAAAGTATATAGATTTAAAGGCCACTTCCCTCCTAAAACTTCTCTTTTTCTTAGCTCACTAGGGGGAAGGATGTACAGATAAGTAATGGATAAGCAAACAGAATTATCTGAGCTAACTTCAAGGTCATCACATACAGCTATATAGGTTGTGCACTGCACAACCCCCAGAGTACCAGTTACATAGATCAGTATACGATTGCACCACCTAGAGTTGTACAGTGTGCAGCCTGCACAACTGTACAGTGCAGCCCCAGCTATTTTAGTCTGACTACCAATTTTGAGGGGGCCTTGGAATTTGAGTGATTCCATAGTTCATACGGCCATGGTATAAGTGGAATTTTTTTGTTGCGTTTTGCTTTACTTCACTTTTCACTGAGAGAAAAACATTTTAGAAGTATGTGTCTGTCTGTGTGTGTGTGTGTGTGTGTGTATATATATATATATATGTATGTATATATAAATGCATACATATATATGTTTACACACACTCTAGAAATTTTGAGAACCCTATTTATCATCTTAAAAATAGAATCGTGTTTTAAATAGACTATAGGGAATTTAAAACTGCAGTATTACAACCATATAGTTCTAAACAAGAATCATTAATAATTTCAATATGTTGAAATCATTTAAAAGCCCTATAACTGGAAGTAACAGAATAAAGCTGGATCTTGAAGAAAACCTTAAGTTACACTATAAGTTATATGTCTAGGTAAGATTTGGTTGCTGTCAACCTCCATTAACTATAACCCTTATTTGTTTTATTTTAATGCCCATTGTACACCATTTTAAATGAAAGGATGATAAAATATATTTTTTTGAGAGCCTTGGGTACTTTTCAATCTGCAGACTATTGTTAATTGCATGCATACTGATATTGGAGAAATCTGGATCGGCCAAATTTCATGTTATTACATCTAGATTAACCCATTAATAGTCTATTTGCCTGGAGGAAGTAATGTACTGCCTGAAAGATGACTGTTCTAGAAGGATAAATATAGACTTCGAGTGATATGAAAATATATTGTTTATTTGATATGCATTGTTTGCTTTGGTCTCCAGAGACTTCCAATGGTAAATTTACAGATACAGGTACACTGAGTGACTTAAATGTGAATCTGACGTACTGATATACTTCTAAGTTCTTTTAAGAAGTAAACAGAGGTTCAAAGGTTTATCACAAGAATGTCCATTGCGGTGCTATTTATAAAACTGAAAAATTAGAAACAACCTAGATGTTCAGCAATATGGAGAGAATCAGATGATTCTATTTGAATTCAGAAGATACAATATAATATAGTCATTGGAATGATATCTTCAAGGGATATATGACAACATGGGAAAGTACTCAAGAAGTAATAGAAAGTAGGGGGGAAAGGCCATGTATAAAATGTTATTTATAATATGAGCCCAATTTTGTAAAAAGAACATATTTTTATATGCACACAGAAAAGGGGATGCAAATGGTTTTGCCAGTATTTTGATAATGGTTCTCTTTGGGTGGTGAGATTGTGGGTGATTTTAACTGTTTCCTTTATATTTTTCTAAATTTTCCAAATCTTCTACCATAAATCCATATTACGGTTATAATCAGAAAATGCATTCACATTTTTTAAGCTTCAGTCACAAGCGTCGTTCTGCCCTGTTCTATTTAACGTCTGGGGTTTCTTCACCTCTTTTGTTTTCCTCCCTTGGTGATATATAGAATGAGACCTGAACTCATCCCGTGCACCTTGGACTTTTTTTTTTCCCCTCTGCTACTGTCAGCCTGCAGTGTGTTTGCTTTGCAAAATCATTTTCTACAGCTTTCATTGCCCTAGATTCATAATATATAAGATTTTTCCTGAGATAGTACTCAACTCTATTAAGCTAAATATATATTTGTGTTCTGGGTAGATAATGCTAAGTTCAGCCTTTTCAATTCAGTTGTTGTCATTTTCTTTAGCTTTGAAAAGCTGTGCCTTTAGAATTCTTTCATTCCATTCCCTTTAGAAGAGATCACATTCTCTAGCTCTTGGATATTTTGTCTGCACTCATACTACCTTTTTTTATTGCTTGTCCTTTCCATGTTAATGTTCAAACTCATTTCATGTCAGACAGCTTTTGAAAATCTATTGCCTTATTGAAGTGATGGTTTCTTTTTAAAAAAAGTGAAACAAAAATTGACAAGTCATTTTTGTGACTGATAATAGAAGTTCTAAAGACAGCTGGAGTGGCCTTAAAATATTTTGGGTCTAGGTTTGCTATTATAAGAATTGTAACTCCATTCCACCCAAGTGAACCGAACTGAATGGCTTAACATACATATCATAAGGAAATGTACCAGGGGGGTGATATGTGATTCGGTATTGAATATTTGATTCCTCATCTCGGAAGATATTAATCAGTGGAAATAATATGCTAAATAAGTACAAACAAGTGTCTTAGAATGTTACTTAGTTTTCAGAGATCTCTGAACTTTCCCCTTAAAGAGTGTAACTCACCCCTCCAGTCTCTAGAGGTACATTTTCTTTCCCAGCTCACATGGGATGGTGACTCTGGTGTAATGCAATTAAATTTTATTTGTTTTTAAGAAATATTTTCCAAGTAACACATTTAAATGAGGGTTGTTGCCTTCAAAGTAGCCAGTTTTTGAGGAAAGGGACTTATTTCACAAATGACTGTATTTCTTACATGTTTCCTTCTTACTTTTGGAGGCAATTTCAAAGCTTTAACTGAATCGCAAAAGTTTAGGAAGAACCTAAGTGTCCATCGTTAGGAGACCAGCTAAATGAGTTATGGTACATTCAGGCACTGGAGTATACTTGGAAGTTATAAACGCAAAAATGAAGAATAGTAATATGGAAGGATCTCTGAGATGCCAGGTGAAGTGGAAAAAACAACGTGCAGAACAAGGTAGAGAGTATACTGCATTTGCGAATGAGAGAGGGAGAAATAGTAATGTATATCTGCATGTGCTTTGTTTACATAAGAAAATGCTGATGCACAAGAAGCTAATACAAACTCTACCTATGGGACAGGGAAGAAGATGGATAG
The DNA here is from genome assembly GCF_965194825.1 of Balaenoptera physalus. NCBI lineage: Eukaryota > Metazoa > Chordata > Mammalia > Artiodactyla > Balaenopteridae > Balaenoptera > Balaenoptera physalus. The sequence continues at coordinate 65,443,291 of NC_138895.1, read as the reverse complement.
AGGACATATGCTTTTTAAGTCACTTTGTGTCTTGAAATATGTGTGTTAACTATTTAAAAGAGTAAAATGTTTTAAAAGAAATAAGGAGAAAGAATGAATTTTAGCATCAGACAGGCCTGAATTTTAAATCTCGGCCCCAACACTTACTGCTGTGTTATTTCAGGGAAGTTACTTAATCTGTCTGTGTTCCAGTTTCCTGATCTCTGAAAAGTGAGATCAGCAAATCTACTCACCTCATAGGGATGCTGTAAGAGTTAAACAAGCTCAAATATATACATCACTCAGTGCAGTGTGACAGTAAGTACAGAACATAGTTAGTTATCAGTAATAGAAGCCACAAAATTAAATCAACCTCATTAATTTATATGAAAGCTTTATTTTTATAATATCGTTTATTGAGCAATAATTCACAGAATATACAGTTTCCTCAAAGTGTAAATTCAGTGATTTTTAGTATTGTCACAGAGTTGTGCAACCGTCACCACAATTAATTTTAAAACATTTTCATCACCCCCAAAAAGAAACCTGGTACCCATTAACAGTCATTCCCCATTTCCTCCCAAGGCCCCCCCAACTACCAGCCCTTAGAAACCACTAATCTACTTTCTGTCTATTCGCCTGTTCTAGACATTTCCTATGAATGGAATCATTCGATATGTGGTATTTTGCAATTGGCTACTTTCACTTAGAATAATGGTTCTAAGGTTTACTCATGTTGTAAGCATGTGTCAGTATTTCATTCCCTTTTATTGCCAAATTGTATTTCATCATATGAATGTACCACATTTTATTTGCATTTTATATGCAGTATACTCTCTACCTATACATTCATCAGTTGGACATTTGTATTGTTTCTGAATCTTGGTTATTATTAATAATGCTATTTTGAACGTACATTTTTGTGTGGACCTGTTTTCATTTCTCTTGGTTATATACCTGGGCGTGGAATTACTGAGTCATATGGTAACTCCCAGTATAAGTTACAGGAGCTGCCAGACAGTTTTCCACAGCAGCTGTACCATTTTATATTCCCACAAGCAGTGTATGAGGGTCTCAATTTCTCCACATCCTTGCCAACACTTGTTATTGTCTGTCTTTTTTATTATAACCATTCTAATATGTGTAAAGTGGTATGTCGCTGTGATTTTTTTTTTTTAAGGAAATAGCATTTTTATTTTTTTATTTATTTTATTTATTTATTTTTGGCTGTGTTGGGTCTTCATTTCTGTGCGAGGGCTTTCTCTAGCTGTGGCAAGCGGGGGCCACTCCTCATCGTGATGCATGGGCCTCTCGCTATCGCGGCCTCTCCCGTTGCGGAGCACAGGCTCCAGACGCGCAGGCTCAGTAATTGTGGCTCACGGGCCCAGTTGCTCTGTGGCATGTGGGATCCTCCCAGACCAGGGCTCGAACCCGTGTCCCCTGCATTAGCAGGCAGACTCTCAACCACTGTGCCACCAGGGAAGCCCTGTCGCTGTGATTTTGATTTTCATTTCCCTGATGGCTAATGATGTTTAACGCCTTTTCAAGTGCTTATTGACCATTGTGTATCTTCTGTGGGTAAACATCTATTCCGATCCTTTACTCATTTTTTAATTGGGTTATTTGTTTTTTCCAATCTTTATCTTGGACCCACCATGTTTCTCCATGCTTGATTACCCACTTTATTTACAAGATCTAAAGCTAAATATCGGGCTGCCATTTCCAAAGAGGAACCCCATCCTCAAAGAATGAAATCTTATTTATCCCCACCAGAGGCGTTCAGAAGAACCTACCACAAACTTGGAAATCAACTCCAAAATGAAACAAATGAGCTCTGAAGATCTCCTCTCATGGAAACAACATTCTTTTGGTTGTAGAAATTATACACACATCAAATCAGTTACCTCAGTTTGTAATCAGACCTCCAAATTAGATACACCCATCTGAAAGCTCATTCTACTGCGTTTCTAGAAGAAATAAGCTAATAGATAATTAAGGCTAATTTTCCAACTTTTAATTGATGTTTTAAAACTTGTCTTAAGCTTTTCATTCTACACCAGTCATTGTCACTCAGTTGCCAGGAGCCCAATGACAGTAATACGGCCAAGATAGTCACAAATGGACTAGGAGAGCTCTAGCCAGCCATTGTGGATTTTCTGAACACAGGGAAGGTGAAGTCTCTGCCCTCCTTTTTCTTGCTCTCCTCCTTCTGGATACCGACCAAAGACAAAAACTATAAGGTGTTTAAAAAAATGTATATGGTGGATTCATAATAAATACATCAGTTTATAGGCACTATCCATTAATCATGACAAAAATTCCTGAAACAGCTCATTACCTAAAGCCAGAACTGTCCTTCAGCTAAAATGCCAGCCTCTGATTTCCCTGCCTTTATTCACAGTGGCCCTGTAACTACCTGACATTTGCAAGCAACATAATCAGTGTTTGGCCCTGCTTTACTGTCGTTCCCTCTGGTGCCTTTGAGGTAGTTCTTCCTTCATTCAGCCTTTTGGTCTTCTGTGTCCTGTCTGTGGAGTGGCCAGGATGTCCATCTGGTGGTCTTACTTGCTTGCACATTCCTGCAGGAAACTCAGCCGTGTCAGGGTACCTCCAGCTGTCTTTTGGGAAATGCAGTACAGAGCTGGAAACGTCATTATTATGGTTTCCTTCTGCTTAGTTCATGAGCGACAGGGGAAAAAGTTGCCTTATGTAACACACAGAAGTGGTGCAAGTTATTTTGGCGTCTGTCAAATTAATCCATAATCAAGCATATGTGGGGCATCCTTACCTCTTTAATACTGGATATTTCTAGGAAGAAAAACACCCAGGGATACTGAAAGCTATTTCTCATATAGCTAATGAGTATAAAATGTTTACTGTATACAGAGCAGTGCACTAATTGTCACATCAACTCTTGACATTTACCCTACCATAATCAGTACTGTTGTTAGCCTCAATTTACATATGGGGGAACTGAGGATGGAGAATTTAATTAACAGACCCAATATCAGACAACTAGTAAAAACGCATAGTACAGGTCTGTCTGACTTCACAACAAACTTTTATCCATTAAACTTCATCACCTCTGATCTGTCAGATGAGTAATTCCTATTTCATAGCAATAATGTGATGATTACACGAGATTTTATGTGGAAACTATATAGCATAGTTCATGGCATACTCTGTGAAAGTGGGTTGGCCGACTTAGTCTATAAAAAGCTAGATAGTAAGTATTTTGGTCTTTGTAGGCCATAGAGTGTCTGTTGTAACCACCCCATCATGGGAGAACAACCACAGACAATCTTAAATGAATTGGCATAGTAGTGTACCAATAAAACTTTATTTACAAACACAATTTCTAGTCCATAGTTTGTGGACCCTTGCTTCACAGGGTCAAAAATGTAAACTTTTGTCATCATCATCAAGATTATTGTTTTATTCTTAGTATCTTCCCTTTTGAGCTGTATACTCTTCCCTCAACCCCAGGGACACTATAGTATGGAACCACTCCTGGGGTGTCGTTTTCGGTATCTTTCTTGGCTACAAATGCATGGATAGTGTAAAAATGTAATAGTAACTCTGAGGGTTGGGTAAATGTAAGCAGTAGAAAACAATGTTCCAACTGGAGGATAAGGCAAACGAAGATAGTAAATGCTGCCATCTTCAAAGGCCTTTTTTAATTAGTGCCTACAAAATGAAAAAAAGAAGACTATGATTGTTTACCAAGGCCAGTTATAGCTCATTAAACATTAGTATTTCCCGAAGGGCTTTTTCCACATTGTACAAATATATGTGTCAAATTTTAGTTGAGAATTACATGACCAGATGGACTTTCCCAAAGCTCCACGACACAAATTAGGAACACTATTTTCTAATCCAAGAAGGCTTTTCAGAACCATGTGTACAGATTGAGTATTTTAGTCCAGTCACCCTCACAATGATACTTTAGCAACTGAAGTAAGCCATCTGAATTGAAATAGGCCATCTGGTCCACCACCTTGCTTAAAGAAGGAAGTCTTTGTAGAACACAGCAATAGACTCTTTGAGAAAGTTTCCAATCTCACTTTACAGTTTTGGGCACCAAGACCCAAAGAAGGTTAGAGGATAGTCTGTGGTTATACAGCTAGTCAGTGGCATAACTGAAGCTGGATCCCAGTCTCTTAATTCCCAGGCTGATATTCTTTTTTCTCATTGTTTTTATTAAGGTATAATTTACATACAGTAAAATTCACTATTTTTAGTGTACAGTTCTGCAAGTTTTAACAAATGCATACAGTTGTATAACCACCACCACGGTCAAGATATAACAGTTCCATAACTCCAAAAAATACTCTCCTGGTACCCCTTTGTTGTCAGCCCCTCTCATTACCTCCAGCCTCTGGAAGCCACCGACATGTTTTCTGTTCCTTTAGTTTTGCCTTTTCCAGAATGTCATATAAAGGGAATCATGAAATCTGGCTGCTTTCACTTGCTATGATGCATTGAGACTTACCGAAGCTGAGGGTGTGTGTCACTTGTTCATTCATGCTCACTGTTTAGTATTGAATTGGTTTGATATACCACAGTTTATCCGTTCCCCAGTTGAAGGACATCTGGGTTGTTTCCAATTTTGGCAACTACTAATAACACTACTAGAAGCATTCACATACAGATTTTGTATAAACATCAGTTTTCATTCATTAGCTAAGTACCTAGAAGTGGAATTGCTGGGATGAATCATAAGTATACATTAAACTTCATAAGAAACTGCCAGGCCAGTATTCTTAGGATAATAAAAATAGAATAACAGCTTTAGAGACTGGCTTTAATACATATAAAAATACTGGAGATTTTCTGAAAATCACTGCGTCTTTGCAGATGTCCTACCTAGCACTTCTTAGAGCCACCATTATTTTAAGAGGGCCCTGCTTTCCTGGGAGTTTCTAATAAATTGTCTCAAGGTAAATTTAGGTTAAGTGTGTTTACAGTTCACTCATTAATTCAATTAAAAAATTCTAGCATCAATGTACAGGCAGTAGGATATGGTTTTCCCCAGTTGTCATTGAGAAACGCTTCCTTTGTCTCTCTTCTGAGGAAGAAAATGTAATAATATTTGCAGCTCCCGGGAGAGAAAACATGAGCCGGTCAGATTCCCTCTTATGCGTTCATGAGGTATGTCTGATGGCCCTTTCTAGTATCTCTCAAATTACACTATTGAATTTCCAGGCTCCTCCACATCTTTTATTCAGCTGTGCCACTGGTGTTACAAATCTGATGCTCACATATCAGTTCTCTTCATACTCGGCTTTGCTGCTTCATCATTGGATAGCCTTAAGCTTTTCCTCCTTGGTGTTCATCTCTCCCATGAGCGTGATGATGACTCTCTTGGTTCTCCCCTTCTGTTTCTAGTGGCTCCTCCTCGGGCAGGTGGCTTGCCGCCTTCCTCTACCACTGCCCAAATGTTGATGCCCCCTGGAGATGGGTCCTCTCAGCTCTTCGCATTTTGCATGCTCTCTGAAGAGTCTCACCCACTCCCATCGCTTTACCCATCCCCTACTTCAAAGTTACTTTCAAATACATCTTAGACCTCTATGAAGCTTAAAAGATGTGAACCTCTGAATATTCCACTGACATCGCAAATTTAAAATATCCAAAGTCAACCCCATCGTCTTTCTCACCATCTCCCCAGCCAATTCTCCTCCCTGTGTTACTTCTCAAGGTTATTAATGCCTTCCTCACACCATCACCTAAATGAAGAAGGCTTAGAGTTACTCCTTTCCCCACCCTACTCATGTGTAATCAGTGACCAAACCCTCTGAATCCTGCTTGTAAAATGGCTTTCCAGTCATTCCCTATCTCATCCCCATCCTTGCCACTGTGTTAAATCATCCCTCATTGGCTCCTTCCCAGGCTATTAGAATAACCTACTAGTTATTATTTGATCTCTAGTCTCTGCTCTGCCCCATTCACTCTCCTTTAATTAACTTCCCACTTCTATTGCCAGAGTTAATTTAAATATATTTCTGACAACGTTATTTCCCTCCTAAAAGCAAATTATTCTTCTGTCACTGGGGTCTTTCATTGACACTTTTTCACTCAGCGTTATTTGATTATGACCTTTCCCAGTTGCCTCCAAGACAGCATTTCTTCAACCTGCTACCTTCTTGGGCTTTACCCGCAATACATTTCCAAGTCTTCACACCCTGTTACACAAATTTTGCGGCTAGGAATATTTCTAATTTTGTCAGGTCTTTGAGCCTTCAGAAAAATTCTCCTTGGTATGAGCTTTATATTTAAAGACTTAGGTCTGTAAATATAAAGCTCATAAACACAGACTTCTTTGGGGGAGTATTAAGCTCACACATCAGTTCATTAGTAGGAGTTAGCATTGTGACAGGTACACCATAGCTAGCATCCATTCCTATTTCATTATCATTCTGGAGTCCATTGTGGCCAGTTCATTCAAGAAGGTGTTTTGTTTGAAATGAGGCTTGAAGTGGACCCTTGCCTTTAATCTGTTGCAGTCTTCATGGCTGAGAAATAATCTGCTTATTCCGAGTACCGCGATGGTCCCTCTAACTAGCGCATGGTAGAAGTGTTCACACATCTTTCTAATTTGGACATGCTCTATCAGGAATTATCCTTGTCATTACTTCTTCACTACTCAATGTTTTATGGCATCTTTTGCATGGTGAAGAGTTCCCATAAGGGAACCACAAAGACTCCAAATGCTTCATGTCTGCCTCTGCAGAAATCACCAACCTTGAAATTCTTTACCATTGATGCCTTTTCATTAAATGTACTAAATGAAATTAAAAATATATTTGAGGGAATTCCCTGGCGGTTCAGTGGTTAGGACTCCACGATTTCACTGCCGAGGGCCTAGGTTCAGTCCCTGGTTGAGGAACTAAGATCCCACAAGCCATGTGGCACAGCCAAAAAATATGTATATATTTGATGTTTCTTGTTTGGACAATTTAAGATGGCCATGAAATTGCATTGTTACGTCACCTTGTGGTTTGACTGTGGATTTGGAGAATCTTCAATGGCTGATATTGCACTGAAGAAAGATGATATGTGGGTTTTCCACAGCTGACATTGGTTCATTTCTTTGGGGTATGTTTAGACCCTGAAATCTTGGCTCTATGGTATTCAAATCTCCTATGGGCCTTTAGAAAGGCTGTTGTAGTAAGACAATGGCATGTGGACCTGATGAGAGAAAATCAAAGCCATTTTCAAGGATGCAGTGAGCTGTTTTGGCTTTTCTAAGAAGAAATAGAGAAATGTGCCATCTATGTGCTTTAGAATTTCTGTCCTTAAGATTGTACATGATCTACTTTCTATGTGGCTTTTTTCTTTGGGGCCACTAATTCTCAGTGCCTGGAGTAAAGTTCTACATAGTGTAGATGTTCAAGGTTCTCCTTGCATCCAAATTTCTACATGCCAATTCTAGAAGGCACCGCATACATACACTGTACTATGAATGGCCCAGCCAAGAATTAAAATCTTCAGTTCATCTCTGAAATAACCCCTCCATTCTTCATATCCCTTTTTTGTTTCTTTATCCCTTTATAGTAGCAATAATCATTCAGTAATTCATCTAAAAAATGTTAATTGAGATTTTACCAGGTACCCAGCAGTATATGCTATGTGTTAGGGATACAGGGATGAATGTGACATTCCTTGACTTTGAAGTCAAGTGAAAGAGACATGAGGAGTAACAGAGGTAAATGTAGAATTCTAGAATCATGTAGGAAGGTCACCTGATTTAGGAGGAATGTTTTTTTAAGGAACCTCCATACTGTTCTCCATAGTGGCTGTATCAATTTACATTCCCACCAACAGTGCAAGAGGGTTCCCTTTTCTCCACACCCTCTCCAGCATTTATTGTTTGTAGATTTTTTGATGATGGCCATTCTGACGGTGTGAGGTGGTATATCATTATAGTTTTGATTTGCATTTCTCTAATGATTAGTGATGTTGAGCATCCTTTCATGTATAGCTGATTCACTTTGTTATACAGCAGAAACTAATGCAACATTGTAAAGCAACTATACTCCAATAAAGATGTTAAAAAAAAAAAAAGGAATGTATCAGGAAAGTTTCCAAGAGTAAGTGACTTCTGAATTAAGCTAGGTGCTATAGTTAGCAGGGTGTGTTTATTTTCTCTTTAATCATAGAGCAAATATAAAATTGCCAAAATGATAAAAGCTTTGGAGAGGTATACCATGCCATTAAAGTATATTTACTAACAAATCATAGATTTACTACTGAGTGCCTGCCATGTGTCCATCTTTACTGGATGTTTGTGAAATTCAGTAAGCAAGACAGACCTAGTTCTCACATACATGGATTTTGTGTTTTAATGGGGAAGGCACTCATCAAAGAAAGAATCATAGTAACGTGATGAGTGATGTGAAAGGGGATGTTAATTACACTTTGGGGCGTGAGGAAGCAGAGGGAATTCCCTGACTCTGAGGGATCAGGAAAACCTCCCTCAGGAAGCTGAGATCTAAAAGAGGAAGACGCATTAACTAGGGCAAGTGGGGCTTGGGAAGATGTCCCGGTGGGAGGGAACAGCCTGTTCTCAGGTCAAGGTTGAGAAGGAAGCTTGGTGCATTCCAGGAACATGAAGATGGCTGGTATGATTAGAGGGTGGGGAGTGAGTAAGAAGGGAAGCAAGCCAGCAGGAAGTGAGGCTGGAAAGGGACCCAGTGGTGATATGAATGCCTTGTTTGTTTGCTCTCCTTAAGGGATTTAGAGACAGTGGGGAGATACTGAAGAGTTTGGGACCAGACACTATCCTGATCAGATTTTTGTATCAAAAGAAGAGAAGATGCGCTGGAGAAGGAAAAACAGGGGGCCAGATCTCCAGTCAGGAAGTTGCTGCATTACTCTGTACAGAAGATGATGACAGCCTGAGTGAGGGTGGTGGCAGTTGGGGATGGAGAGAAGTCAACTCAAGAGCCCAGGCAACCTAGGATGGTAGATCGAGACCCAGTGAATGAGAGGGTTGTAAAGTAGCATCCTTCCCTCCTCTGCACCACAGTCTGCCCCCCCTCAAATCCATGACCCGCCCCCGCAGCAGAATTTTCGGGGCATGCTTCTTCAAAATGTAGATTTCTGGACCTTACCTTGGAACTGTCAAGTTAGGCTCTCGAGCCAGGCGTCAGTATTTTAAACAGCTTCATCCCCAGATGACTCTTACGCTTATGAAAGCTTGAGGGCCATGGCCCAGCACTGTGTAGATTCAGCACACCCAGTGCACCAGGTACTCAGCCCTCTTGTAGCATCAGAGAAAAACTCCCTTTGGGCTTAATGAGTTTGCTTGTCGTAACCGTGTGAACTCAGAGGGAGGCTTCAGCCCTTGGAGTGCATGAGGGTATCTCATCTTAAAGTCCAAAATGGAATGGAGCCCATCTGACACTCTCACCTAACCTTGCAGGTGAGGTCCTCAAGATCTAAGAAAGTGGCCCTTTATCTGCAGTTCTCAGGAGACAACACCACTGAAATCCCTCATCTACAATTCCCCAGGTGAAATGAAACAAGTTCTCCTGGGCAGTCAATCCCACAGGGCAACAAAGAAGGTACTTTACACAGAGCCTCCACTATTTCCTGCACGTAGCAGGTATCAGGGCAAAGCTGTCGTGGCAGGACCTCCAGTAAAGCTAGAAGAGGGGAGGAGAGACAGAAAAGTACTTGCTTCAGCTCCACCAAGAACAGTTTAGGTATTCATATTGGAAATCATGGAGGTTTCATCGTTGGCAGCCATTTTCAAAATCATTAATACCTAATATTAGTGTTAGAGACTGTTTTTATTTCTGTACAGAGGCACAGGTTACCAATTTATCACAATATTAGCTCTAATGGAGCTAATATTGATTGTGCACCTATTTGCACATTTGGCATTTTAAATTCCATATTTAGTCCATACAATAATTTTGCAAGGTAAAGATCATGAACCCCATTCTACAGATAAAGAAACTGAGGCCCAGAGAGCTGCAGTGCCACACAGTTAAAAAGTGGGTGCACAGGGTTCTTCAGAGAAACATAACCAATAGGAGATAGATATATAATATTGTATAGGAGGTACATATATAAGCAGGGGCAGAGAGGGAGGGGGAGAGAGAGATGGATTGACTGCCTGATTGATTGACTGACTGATCGATTATAAGGAATTGGCTCACATGATTATGGGGGCTAAGAAGTCCCAAGATTTGCAGCCAACAAGCTGGAGACCCAGGAGGGCCAATGGTATAGTTCCAATCCAAAAACTGGCAGGCTGAAAACCCAAGAACAAGTGTTTCAGTTCAAGTCCAAAAGCAGGGAAAAAACCCAATGTTCCAGCTCAAGGCAGTCAGGCAGGAGAGGTTCTCTTTTACTTGAGGGAGGATCAGCCTTTTTGTTCTGTGCAAGCCTTTGACTGATTGGTTGAGGCCCACCCACACTGGAGAGAGCAATCTGCTTTATTCGTCTACCTATTCAAATGTTAATCTCATCCAAAAAACACCCTCAGAGACACACTCAGAATAACATTTGACAAATATCTGAGCACCCCATGGCTCAGTCAAGTTGACACATAAAATTAATCACCACAGTGGGTAAGATAACTAGTTGTCTTCAAAACCAATGCCCCTCCTTTCCAGCCTACCTGCCTGCTGTGAAGTATCTCTTCTTTCAAAGATGCAATTTTTTCTTGTATAAAAAACTCTTGATGCCAATGCATTTTTAAATGTTAACACTTGAGACTGTTCAAATAAAAGATTTCTCTTAATAGCTTGCTTCTGACACATAGTTATCACTGCCCATCCCCCATTTTCCATTAGTTGGGGCTGCTAGGAATGGGAGGTGCGTGGTTTTGCTGGGCCGCCTCCTGCGTACCTGAGATTTGGGGGCACTAAGAAATCAGATTTGTTTATCTCCCAACTTGACATCATAATGAAGCAGAGATGCCAGCCCAGCATTTCCTGATGCCCCCTAATATCCTGAGTAATCTTAATCTTATTAGATCAATGACGTGAAATTTCGCTAGTTGCCATTTTAATTGATTTAATTGAAATTGATTTGGCATAAATGAGCGCACAGAAAATTATTAACAGTGACCTCCAAGGTTTCAAGTGTCTGCTCTGTAAGATGTGATGGGGCTTTGATTTACACATCTGAAGGCTCACTCTTTCCAAGCTACGCCAGAGAAGTGAAACGGATGTTTAGCACTAAAAACCATTAAACATGGATGAGGGTAGTAAACGGAGAGTCTGAAAACATATGAGAAGCATTTGACTATACTTTTCAGTTCATCCCTTTCCTATCACGTTTGTTGGTTGTCATGAATCGTGTTTACTATAAACTACATATGTGGATATTTATTCTTCTAAGTATTGGGAAATTTGATTTTTGTTATTTGTGTCCCTAAAATTCAGACCACACCATGGAAGGGAGGAAGAGATGAAATAATAGTAGAATAAATTTCATTGACTTAAAATTATTTTGTATTTTTTTTGAAATTAATTGATCCTCTCCTGAGGCTTGGATATTTGTTTTGTTACACAAAGAGTTTTACTATAATAATTTTGATCTAGCAGGATTTGACATATATTGAGGCGTAAATAAATGGCCTGTAATTTTCTTTCTAGTTCTGAAATTTTAGATATGCATTAGCTTTTCTGCTTCCTCTCTCCCTTTCCCTCTTTTTTTCTCCCCAACTTCTCCCCACTACCCACTTACTTTTTCACTGGAGACTCCTCTCTGCCCACAGAAGCACTGTTAGAAATTTATTAATTGAAGACCAGTTTCTGCTTCTTTGTCAGGGACAATCATTTTTAGAGATGATTTTCTGGTTTAATTAAATGAACATGTCACTCAGTCAAATGAATTCATTTATATTTATTTATCTCGTTCTTCAGGCTGGAATTTCTTAGCAGGGTCTTGGGCTCATCACATTTGTTCACAGAATGAACTGAAAAATGTCTCTTACATCTGTTTAAAAGGCTCACGAATAATTACTCCTCCCCGTAGAATCTGTATAAACAAAGCCAGGACTAGCAAATGTGCAAATAGTTGTTTTCTCGTGTCGAGGTCATCGAGGGATCCATATTTGAGTATGTCTGTGCACACACATGTCTGTGTGTGTGCTAGGGCAGGAAAGTGAGGAATACCCATCACCGCAGTCCCTTCAGACCTTAAGAAAGTGCCAGAGGTAATGTTTTAACCACCTGTGTGTCTTTACTTGCCTTTTCAAAATGCTAATGGACGGTGCAAGGTGTAAATGCTACCCAATCTTTCCCATCAGATTTTTGGACAGATTACCTACTGAGTATAGACTGTGTCTAACATTATAATAGGTGCTTCAGGGTATGAAAATGGAATGAACATACTTATTCATTCACTGATTCAACAATTTTTGTTGAGTACCTACTATGTGCTGACACATAGTATTAGGTACTATTAGGCTAGGTATTAGGACTCAGTGATAAACAGTGCAATCCTTGGAAATGGACAAGTGGGGCAGCTGCAAAAGACTCACCAGAGTCTTTTTGGCATGAGCGAATCATGTTCCCTTTCCAGAAGGCTGACTCACTGGTTCTTAGAAGTTCTAATCCGCTTTTCTAGAACACCTGAAAGGGGTAAATGCCACCTTGAATTCTTCCAGGAAGAAACACGTGCAGTCAAAGCAGTTCTCCACCTCACTGAGAGGACAGAAAAGGACGGTGATGCCCACCTGACCTCCGTAGACTTTTATTTAGACTTTCTGGTGATCTCACAACCACAGATATGAACTCCTTAATCACCCGTCCTTTGTGGCAAAATGCTCTGTGCTAAAAAACTGTGTCCCTCATGACACACGTTGCCATTTTCACTTCTGTAGTACAAACAGGCTTTGACTCCACCTGGGGTTTTTGGGGTTTTGCTTTTTATCTTAAATGGTCTGGAGACAAAACTGGGTTTTTAAAGGGCTTGAACGTTGAGTTTCCAACAGCTTAACGAGTTACTCCATAGTGGAATAGTCACAATTTTAATCTTTAAGTCATCCTTTTGTTTTCTTCTCTGCAGTGTAATAAGAGCTGAAATTATGATGGTTTGGCAGTTTTTACTGTGAGAGACAGTTGCACTGGGACCCAACTGGTCCCTTGAGTTAACCCATCACTGGGGTTTAGAATTGCCAGTACTTGAGTTTCCTCATCCTTAAAATAGTTCCTGGTAGATACAAAGTGCCGTGACAGTAAAGATAATTGAAATAATTATTACTTAGACTCTGGGAAGCCTGTCCTATTCAAGCCCTGGGCTTAGAAAGAAAAGACTGGGGAAGAGTTGACTTCTTTGTCCCTTGATACAGGTGTAGGAAGTGTTGACTGTGGTGGAAACCCCACTGCCCAGGTGGAGAGGAAAAGGTGATTGGGTGTCTCCAAAGGTAGGAGAGTGGCTTCAGCTTAGGAACTCCTTCCCAGACCTTACAAGGGCAGCTCATAAAGTATTCGATTGGATATTCATTCACTGAGCATATTAGTATATGCTAGGTACTGTACTAGGCCCAAGATAGTGTCTGCCTTCAAGAATCCTTCAGCCCAATGAATATTCCAAAATATATCATTCATTATGTTTCTTACGTATCAGCTCTGTTCTAAGCACTCCATTTACACTGTCATTGTATCCTTCCAACAACTGTATGAGACGGGAGCTATTATTATCCCTGTTCAGCAGATAAAATAACTGAGGCACAGAGAATTGAAGAGACTTAAACCAGGTCACACAGTTTAAGAAGTGACAGAGCAAGGGTTTGAACCCAGGCTCTCTCCAAAGCCCTGCTCGTAGACACCGTGCTAAGTGTGTAGCTATAACTGTGGCTACCCTGTGAATATATTTCGTCATTCGTTTGTGCCAAGTTCCATGCCAGGTACTAGAGTTACAGTTGGGAACAGCGTAGGAATGGTCCCTGCCCTAGGTGATTTTTAGAACCTGGGGGGGAAGTAAATGTGAGGAAAGAAAGAAACCTGCATATAAATATAGTCTCATCTCATTTAATGCCACCCCCTAAGGCACTGATTCATTATAACTACTTCTTTCTTAAATGTTTCCTTTAAAAAGATTGTTTAGACCTATAACTATCCATATAGTATTACTAACCTATATTTTATCCCTTCTCTGAGCACTTCCCCACTCTGTCATCCAGTGGGCTTCTACAGAACACCTTAGTGTACACGCAGCCCGTTAACATGGGACTACTACTCTGGAATATTTTCAACCAATCAGCAATCTTTCTTCATATTCTAAGGTAATTGTGCTCCCTTCATTATAGTTATTCTGCTTTGGCCTCTCTTCTTGCCATTTATTTTATTATCTGGTGACCAGTTTTGACTATAATGGCAGAAAGAAAAGGCATGCAAGGGAGAGTGTTGGAACTGAAGCAAAAAAAAACAAAAAAAAGTACATCATCACAGGTGTAAAACTTCAGGTTCTATAGAGACTCACATTTGTTTTCAAGGTTTCAGGTTTGCTTTCTGTAGGGACTCAAATTTGGTTTCAAAGAAGCAAAGGATAAAGATTAGCAGGAAATTAGGAATTATCTGGACCTAATGAAAGCCAGTAGGACTATCACAAAGTTGGCCACTGGTTGTTGGAAACAGTCTACGGCAAAAGTTACATGAGACTTCGTTAGATTTGGAAGAGTGGCCGCCATTGTCTGGTGCCAGAGGGACATCTCCAAAGGAGCTGTACTGCACTGCCCCCTGCAGCATTGTTCAGTTAGCACATCCCTCTCTGGGGTCCTAGCCACCGGAAATGAGGGGGGGGTGTGTGTGTGTGTACTGTAAAGTTGTGTCAAGGGTAATGAAGGAAAAATTGAAAATGCAAAGAGAGGCTGTAAGTTAGACTGGGGCATAACAGTGACATTTAAGTGGTGACAAGATGGAGAAATTAGGGTTGGTAGGTAAAGAGTAGGGGAAGAACAAGCAGGCTGATGGAAAAGCGTGTGCTAAACTCTGGAGCACAAAAGACGTTAGCATTACTTGGGAACTGAACACAGACCACAGGTTGGACCTCAAGGGAAAGTCACGTGGCCTGGACACAGCAAGGGCCAGATCTTGCAGGGCCTCAGGGCCACAGTCAGGATTTGGAATACAGTCTCAATAAGTGTAATGAGAAGCCATTAAAGGATTTTAAGCAGAGGAGTGATGAGGTCTCATTTACATTTTTGAAAGATCATGCAGGCAGCTGTGTGGAAAATGGATTGGACGAGGGCAGGGATGGAACTGGGAAGGTCAGTGACTTTTGCAGAAATCCTGGTGAGAACAGGTGATGGTTACAACTAGGGTGGTGGCCACTGAACAAGGACAACAGGGTGACTTTGTTTGCAGGTAGGACCAACAGGCCTTGCTGATGGATTGGGTGTGGCCAAGGGGAAATCCAGGGTGAGTCCAGGCTGCTGGCCTGAGCTGCTACACAGGTGGAGGAGCCTGCAAGGGGGAGTGTGAGGCAGAGGCTGGGCTGGGAAGTGAAGAGGTCAGTTTGGAACACGTTAAGTTTGAGGTGCCTTTGAAACATGGAAGAAAGCGGTCCGGTGTCTGAGTATGGAGCTCCAGTGAAGGCTCGGCACAGAACATGCAGGTTTAGGAATCATGAGAGTATGTGTATCAAATGTGCTGAAGGGGTGGTGCAGTCACCTGACCAGGAAGCAGTCCTGACCTTTACTTACAGTAGGTCTTGTCTTATGTCAAATAAGAGAGCTGCAGGGGACTTCCCTGGGGGCGCAGTGGTTAAGAATCCACCTGCCAATGCAGGGAACATGGGTTCGAGCCCTGGTCCGGGAAGATCCCACATGCCACAGGGCAACTAAGCCCACGTGCCACAACTACCGAGCCTTTGCTCTAGAGTCCGCAAGCCACAGCTACTGAGCCCGTGTGCCACAACTACTGAAGCCCGTGCACCTAGAGCCCATGCTCCACAACAAGAGAAGCCACCATAATGAGAAGCCTGCGCACTGCAACAAGCCCCTGTGCAGCAATGAAGACCCAACACAGCCCAAAATAAATAAATAAATAAATAAATTTATTTTTAAAAAAAAAAGCTGCAGGGATAGGCTCCAAGTGTCCTGAGTGTGCTTCCCTCACTGGGTCGCCCATCCCAGGTCTCTTTTTTTTTTTTTTTTTTTTTATGTTTAATTTTATTTATTTAGTTATTTATTTATTTATGGCTGTGTTGGGTCTTCGTTTCTGTGTGAGGGCTTTCTCTAGTTGCGGCGAGCGGGGCCACTTTTCATCGCGGTGCGTGGGCCTCTCACTGTCGCGGCCTCTCTTGTTGCGGAGCACAGGCTCCAGACGCGCAGGCTCAGTAATTGTGGCTCACGGGCCTAGTTGCTCCGCGGCATGCGGGATCCTCCCAGACCAGGGCTCGAACCCGTGTCCCCTGCATTGGCAGGCAGACTCTCAACCACTGCGCCACCAGGGAAGCCCCGGGGTCTCTTCTGATGAAGGTTGTTCAAATGAAGATCAGAAAAGGCTTTGAGAGGGACAAGAGGCTGTACTGAGGAGAGAGATCACAAAGCGACATTTTGAGGCTGTACACCACGCCCTGTCCTCTGCCAGCTCCCCGCTCCCAGCATTACTTTTGTTGATATTAGGATAAACTATCACAAAGTGACCCAAAGAACGAGCCTCAGAGTCAAAGAGTCTAGGTTGTGATCCCAGCTCTGTCCCTCCCCACCTATGAGGCAAATGTCACATCCTCTCTGAAAGTAAGTTTTCTCTGCTATCGAATGAGAACAAAAATAGCTAGCTCACAGAGTGGCTATAGGATTCAAAGAGAGATTTTTGCAAAGATTTGTCATGGATCTGAATAAATGGTAGACAGGAAACAGATCCATATCTAAGAACACATTCTTTCCAGAGATTAGTAAAAGGTGGAAGTATGTGTTTTATAAGGCTATTCCAATCAGCCAAACACTGAATTTCTGTTAAAAATTCTGTAGTCATCTCAAGCCAGCGAGATGAGCAAGAGGGCATTGTATAAGATATATAGCTTTATCACTGCCATTAAATTGCTTCTGACAGAGGCCAGTTTCTTTGTCAACCAGAATGACAGTCATTAGTGTACCAACACCTAAAGACAGGTTTTCATTGTCTGTGAACAAGTCTGGAGGATGGTATAGAAGCTTCTATAGATAGCTGTGCGTTTGGGTCCTTTTGATGATTTCACTTGATCAGGATATATAACTTGTTAAAGAATCATTCCTAATGTTTCGAGGTTCTTTATGAGTACATAAGGAGGACATTTTATAAAACAGAGTTTTTGCCTTTACAGTAAGTACCCTACATACGAACCTTCAAGTTGCGAACTTTCAAAGATGTGAACGTGTGTTCACATGTCCAGTCACGTAAGTTAGTTCACGTGTCTGGCATACATTGTCACGTGCTTGCATCCTCTACAAGTGGTTGTGCTTTTGTGTACTTTACTGTACAGTACTATATAGAGTATGGTAGTACAGTACCTTTACTTCAAACCCAGGATGTCCAGAAGCAAGCGTACAAGCAGTGGTGATGTAGCTGGTACTACTGTACTTTTCAAGGTACTGTACTGTAAGATTAAAAATGTTTTCTTCATTTTTTTGTTTGTTTTTATGTATTATTTGTGTGAAAAGTATTATAAACCTATTACAGTATATAGCCAGTTGTGTTAGTTGGGTACCTAGGCTAACTTTGTTGGACTTACGAACAAATTGGACTTACAAACGTGCTCTCAGAACAGAACTCATTCATATGTAGGGCACTTACTGTATTATTGTGGGACTAGAAGAATCCCTACCACAACTACCAGCAAATTGTCCATTCTCTACCATTGTTATACCCTTGCTTCCATTATTAATGGAATGGAATGTGTTTTAATGTTCCTTGTGTTTTAATGTTCTACTGAGAAATAGTCATGCTCATTACCTAGGTCAGCATGTGTATCCGCTAAGCATCTCCTGCGTGCCCAGCACTGTTTGAACTCAGAACGAAGACTCTTCCTTGTTTTTCATTGACTCTGCAACTGGAGAACAATACAAGAGTATTTATGATTTGATACTCATTGGAATTGTACATAATTAAGTGCTCTAGAACAGCTCTGTCCAGTAGAACTTTCTGAAATGATGGAAATATTCTAGCTCTGCACTGCTCAGTGCAGTAGCCACTGACCACCTGTGGCTATTGAACGCTTGAAATGTGGTTAGTGTGACTCAGGGGCTGAGTTTCTAATTTCATTTTAATTTACATTTAAGCAGCCATATGTGGCTACTGGCTACCATACTGAATGGTGCAGCTCCAGTATTTCTAAGGGGAGATGGCTGTGGGCTCCAAGAACTCAGGAAGGAGGTAGGACTGCAGCCTGATCTTAGAAGTAGGGAGGAAACTGGAGGACCACTCCATCTAGAGTAGCAGCATGAACAGAGGCTTTGAGGAGGGGGAAAGTGTGAGCTTTGTGAACATTACAGAGGGAAGAGCACTGAGGGAAATTAGATGAGTGAGACTTTCTGAAAGTGTCAGGGAAGAAGTTTCTAGAGTCTAGACCATTCCTCTATTTCACAAGTTTGGTATGAGTATTTTACCTGCATTAAACCTCCCGTATTTGGAATAGGGTTGCATAGTATTGATTTTGTTATGCTTTTTATGAATAAATGAATTCCATAGAGTTACACCATATAGTGTACCAGGTGTTCATCAAAACTTTCAATACAAATCCGATGAGAATCTAAAGATAATTAAGAAGCGATTACATAGCAGAGGTTAAAGGAACCCACAAGGGCTGTTTAGTCACACAGAGGCAAACAACAGCAGAAGCCAGAGGGAGCAAAGCGAGGGACTGTATCCACAGAGTCTGTGGAGAGCCGGAGCCATGGGAGAGGGGTTAGCTGCCCGGAGACACAGCAACAGAGAGATGTAGGTGCAGAGCCATCCAATCCAAGCAGGGAGAGAACGAGAGAATAGTGAAACCTCTTACCTGCTGCCTCCTGCTGGTGCCTCTCACTAGATAAAAGCAGCCAGAAGCAAGATGGCATGAGATCACAGGCAACGCAGTCCACAGGGGTCAGCCTCCCATCAGAGCTGGACAGAAAAAGGCGAGAATGGATCATGGAGAAGGGGCAGGGAAAGGAGGTAGAAATAAACAATTCTCTTTTTCTTAATGTTTAAAAAAGTAGTGTCATAGTTAGTGCTGCTAAAACAAAAATACCATAGGCTGGGTGACATAAACAACAGAAATTTATTTCTCACAATTCTGGAGGCTGGGAAGTCCAAGACCGAGGTGTTAGCCGATTCGTTTCCTGGTGAGAACTCTCCTCCTGGTTTGTAGACAGTTGCTTCCTTGCTGTGTCTTTGCATGATTGGGGGTGGGGGGTAGTAGCAGTGTAGGTGGGAGACAGAAGGAGAAAGCAAGCTCTCTCATGTCTCATGTTATAAGGGAACTAATCCCATTCCTGAGGGCTCCACCCTCATGACCTAATTTCCTCCCAAAGGCCCCACTTCCTAATACCTTCACATTGGGGATTAGAGCTTCAGCATATGACTTTGGGGACAATACAAATATTTAGTCCATAGCAAATGGTAAAGTGGGAACTATATAAATATCTAATATGTTGGTTAAATTATGAAAAAACCATACAATTGAATGTGGTGCAACATTGAAATTATATGCAATGACAAGAGAAAATTCTCACTAGACATTAAGCAAAGAATATGAAAATAGCATATACAGGAAGTTTAAAATGCTATTTTTAGTGTATATTCAGTAAACATACAAATGTGTATTATTCATACTTACAGGGAAAAAAAAGAAAACTGGAAAGAAATACACCAATATTTTAACAGTGGTATCTCTGGATGGTGGTTTGAGGGTGCTTTTTATTTTCTTCTTTGCACTCTCCTCGGTTTTCCAAATTTTCTAAAGTGACATAATTACTGCATTTTTCTGATCTGGAACAATGTTCTGTTGTTCTTGAGATATCTGCAGGGCTACACTGAGCAGAGAGCAGTATGTGACCATGTCCTTTTTATCAGTCATTCACTAACTCTGCAGTTAACTTGAGTCTCACTATATACAGTACCCATTTCTGCAGTGATGACAGGGACCTGAGTTACATTTCTTAGTGCATTAAAAATAGGATGAGTTAATAAAATGCTCTTCTTTTGAAACATGCCACTGAGAAACCCTTAGGTCCTGGAGAATGGCCTGATTTCCTATTAATCTTTTTATTGCCTCAATTATTTCCTCAAACATGGTTAGTTAATTCAGGTCCCCACCTTTCCCCATTGTCTATTACATTTGGCCTCTGTTAAATATGAATCTTTGGTGGTACTTCCTTATTAAATTGACAGTTGCATAATGCTTTATTGGCATCTGTAAGAGTGAAGCGTATTTCTTAGGAACCACGGAGACGGTAGCCATTTCTTTTTTCGGAACCACCTGAGCAGAGCCAGTATTTTGTGCTCTTGTAATCTTCATCTTAAAAACAGCAATTCATCTGTTTCATTGTTTTATTCCTTCCTGATAAGAAGACACTCCCCACTACTGTCCTCCTGATCTATAATCATCCGACCTTGATGGACTCTTGTAAATTGAATCATCACCAGTGATCTGATGACTTCTCCTATTAGTTATCATTTCAGGAAATCCACTCCCCCTCCCTGGCTTGCTTTTTAACCTCCAGCTGCTACCCAATTATTAGTTCTTCGGATGGCTGCTTCAGCAGCTTTGCTCTAGTACTTGCTTGTAGTAGATATTAATAATAATAAGCAGTTCGTAAATGTGCACACAGTGTTGAATGCACATAAGGATTATTGTTCATAACCCGAATTGTAGTCAGTTTTGCCATTAGGTGATTTAGGATTCTTGTGGTTTCAAAGAACAGAAAGCTGGGGACTTCTTGGTGGTGCAGTGGATAAGACTTCGTGCTCCCAACGCAGGGGGCCCAGGTTCGATCCCTGGTCAGGGAACTAGATCCCACGTGCATGCCACAACTAAGGATCCCATGTGCCTCAACTAAGGAGCTGGCGAGCCACAACTAAGGATCCTTGGAACCGCAAGTAAGGAGCCCACCTGCCGCAACTAAGACCCGGCACAACCAAATGAAAAAAAAAAAAAACAGAAAGCTGAAGTTGGCTTCTGCAAAACAGCAGGGCTTGGTGGGGTGTTCCTGATACGCATAGGGAAGAAGTCTTTGACAGGGCTTCAGAGCAAAAAGGCAGCAGGACCTCTCGTTTCTCCTTTTCTAGCTACTTCATTTTCTATACAGTTATCTCTACAACTCAAGCCGCAGAATGGCAGGTGTTGTCTCACCCCTTTTGAGTTCACTGACTGTGGCCAGAGCCCTCAGAACTCTCCCAAGTGCTCTCAATTTTTCACCTTTCTGCTCCCAATTATTTTCTGCCCCTTCCCAACCCAATTCCTTATTCTCTGGACAGGAACTCTCATTGGCCCGGCTTTGATCCAGTCAACAACAGCCAGCAGCAGGGCTGTAATGTGTCTCCCTCCCTGTCCAGAGATATCCCTTGGGGACATTGTGAGGCAGACAGACACCCTAAAAGGTGTTGACCACAGTTGTTTTGTGGTTGGTGCCTTCATTGTACTTAATCAATGACACAGATATAAAGTTACCAAATTAAAATCTTTTTTTATATTAGTATTTAGAGGAAGAAGCATATAGCTCATGAAGATGAAGCCAGAGGGGGAAAAGTGAGCTTTGATGACTTCTTTCCTACGTGTCAAGAAAGAACAGGTTATGTTCTTGACATAAGAGATTTTCACAGAGAGATGTCAGGGAGATGATGGGATGTGATTAAAGAAACTGGAGTAAAATATCAGAACTAGGAATGACAGCAAGAAAAGTAAAACACGGAAGGGCTAGCTCATAAGAGGCAGGCAGGTTTCCCATAGTGAATATGGCTATTTTGGTACCACGTTTAAGAATCTAGACACCAACTTATGCATATTTTACAAAGCTTGTATCCTGGAAATAAGAAAATCCATTTGGAGGCAAACAAAATACAATTAGCCTTTCTGTGTGGGTCCTATTGCATTGGATCCCCAAATTGAGACATAATGTAGAACACCCACTAGACTTCAGGCAAATCTTAGGCTATATGGTTATCAAATGAACCTTTAGATGAGCATCAGTATTAATTAAGCTCTGTGCTAGGCACTTGAATAAACACTTCACGTTCTTTAACTCATTTAATTCTCACAAGCACCATCAAATAGGTTCCACAATTCCCATTTTATGGAGAGAAAACTGATAACTCTGAGAGACAGAAATGACATGGCCGAGGTGACAAGGTTAGAATTTGGGACTCAACCCAGATCTGTCTGACCACAAAAACCCTTGGCTTTATTTTTTCAGTGTTTGAGTTGCATTGTTGTAGGTTTTTCAACCTGTTCTATGGATTGAGGAATTATATGAGGAACACCCCTGCTGCATCCCAGGCTAGCTTGCAGGCTAGCACTGGCGTGGACCCGTGAATGGTCAGACCATAAGCCACAACAGGATGCTAAATATTCAATACTATGAGGCTGTGACTGAGGCAGCTGGAGAAGAGGCATCTGCACATCCTAGCTATGGAAGCTTGGGCACGTTCCTTTCACCTCTGGGCTTCATCGCCTGCACCTGTAAAAGCAAGGGCGTAAAAGGACCTACCTGAGAGGTGATTGTATAAAGAGTTGATATATGTAAAGATGCTAGAGCAGCACCTGAAACAAAGTAAAGGCTCCTACAGTGGTCGCTCTTACTATTACCCACAAAGTGCTATGTTCTGTCAGAATCGGTACTGCCTGCCCGAATGAGGCAGGCAGGATTCAGAGAGAAAGAGGCTTTGACGCATCAGGTATTGCTAGGTAAGGAGGCAAATGTTGGATACTTAAAACAGAAGGATCTGTGAACGAATGACTTCGTTTATTCAACACATGTTTTTTGAACCTATATGGTGAGCCAAGCACTCAGCTCAGTGTTACTTAGGGATGGAGAGGCATGGATGGCACAGTGAAAGTATATGGAATGTTCTAGATTCTGACTTCAAAAAAGAGATGAGTCCTAGGAAAATGGCCACAAGGAATTATCTGTGAAAACAATCAGGGATATGACAGACCTAGGATTGCCTCAGAGAGATAATAATCTAATTTCTTTACCAAGCCCTTGCACAGTTCTTTATTTAGGCAACAGTTATAGAACACCCAAGTGCACTGAGGGGTCTTCTCCCCCCACACACTCTATACCCACCTGTGTCTATCGACTCACTACAAAATGAATCACTGTCCTTCACGTTCCAGAATGACACAGCTAACTCGTCATATATCTCAGTGAAGGATTATTCAGTTATATAGAACATTCCTCAACTGAAGATAGCTTGAGAAGGGAGAAAGAAGAAGTGTTGAGGCATATTAAAAATTGGCTTTTTCTTGGTGGCAGTTTGTCATTTTTCAATTTAGCACCCTTCCCTGTTCTTTTTTGTACCACGTAGATCTGTCTGGGTCTTGATTCCGAGGGGATTTTCTTGCGAGGTGCCTTTCTTCAACCATATGGATAAAATCACCAGGTTTAATTGAAGGCTGTTTGGAGTCTTGCTCTATTTACAGTTGTTGGCCTCAGTCCTAGACTCCAAGGAAATAGTGCCTCTTGGCCGGTGATGGTCTGCGTCTACTCCCTGGCATGGGCCTTGTCTTTGACTGGCCTTGGGTGTCAGGGCTCCCTAGGACCTGGAACAAGCTACACCTGGGACCCTTCTGGTTCCCTCAGGCCACCCTCATCCTACTGTCCCATGCCTTAGTCTCTGAAGCCACAAGAGTCTGTTGTCTGTGCCCGTCCGTGGTTCGTGGCATAGAGCAAAGGATCAAGACTGCTTGAGCTGGAAAGAACTTCATTTACTTAAACAAATATATATATCAACAAGCCCATGTGTAGCACTTCCTGTGTATTAAGCACTTTCTCATTTCACAGATAAAGAAACCAAGGCACACCAAGGTTAAGGAACTTGTCATACAGCTGATAACTGGCAAAGCCAGGAAATGATCTCAGTGAGTAATTCAGTGTCTGCACTGTTTCCCCCAACTGTGCCGCTTTACCCTGCGGAGAGGCTACCTTGTCCAACCCCTTATTTGATTGAGTTATTGTATTAAAAACTTTACACACAGTAAGAGCAATGTACAAGCCGGCTGTTGTTATTAGTGTGTTTAATAGCTGGTGAAAGCTGAGGCCAGAGAAGTAATGCAAGTTCACACACTTAGCCCAGGATTTCCCAAATCATATTCTGCAGAATGCTAGTATCCAAAAGGATGTGATAAGTACTGTATTTTTTTTAAAGGATAATGATCAAATAGGGTTGGGAAATGTTGGTTAGAATTTAAAAACAGTCTTTTATACTATAGTACTTCTCAAAGCACTTTCATGTGCTAATGTGTATTATTAATCTCCCAAAGGTGGCCATGGCACACGGTTTTCTAGACTTAATAGACTATTGTATGGGAAAAAATTAGCATAACAGGACTGAGACTGCTTTTCTTAGAAGGTCCTGCCTGTGAGGTTGGCCCCTACTGGATTTCTGGAGAGTCCCCACCACCCCCTGTTCAGAAGGGCCCATGTGCCTAAAGCATTTGTCCAAACAATATCACTTATGTTAAACACTTGCTTTCTTTCCGGGAATCTAGAAATTTGGTACCTGCCGAGCCAAGGATGCCTGTGTGACCAGCCCCTGATAAAAAACCTTAGGCGTTGAGCCTCTAATGAGCTTCCCTGGTAGAGAGCATTTCACACATGTTTCACAGTTCACGGCTGGAGGAATTAAAAGTATCCTGTGTGACTCCAAGGGGAGAGGTTGCTCGGAAGCTAGTGCCTGGTTTCCTCCGGACTTCGCCCCAGGGGCCTTTCTCTTTGCAGATCTTGCTCTGCATCCTTTTGCTGTGATGTGATACATCTTAGCTGTGAGCACGACTATATGCTGAGTCCCGTTGGTCCCCCCAGCGAATCAGCAAACCTGGGATGTTCTTTAGGACCCCTGTCACAACCAGAAAACCCTTTTCTTCACGATGCCTTTTAATGTCATGTGCTCACTGGGGTTCTACAGCGTACAGTGTGGGCAAGGATAGCTGTTCAGCCCCACAAGTTAGAGGCAGAGATCACCCAACATCACCACTCTGGGCTTCTTGGTGGAAAATGTTAGGGTTCCTGAGGCCCATGTGGAGGTCATTACCAAGTAATCATTTCCTTCCTGGTGGGAATACACAGATTAATTAGACAGTGACAGAGCAGAACTGGCTGGTACTATTTCATCACACTTTTGGCACGGTTGGGTGGCAAGGGTAAGGATGGAACCAATAGCTTCAAGATAGAACCATCTTTCATGTTCTTCTGTTTTTTTAGACTTAGCTCTTTAGCCCAGGATAAAATTATTGATATAAATTTATATTACATTATATTAGCATTTGTATGAAAAATGTATTATATAAAATTATATATGTGCATAGGAAATTTTTCATATATCTAGTTAGCTCTACTAAAGGGAGGTTTTTGAGCCTCATGGCCGAGCCTGTGGCTTATCCCTTAGTAAATACGACTTCCTTGAGTTCACTGTAGAGAACAAACAGATGCGCCAAGCGTCTCCTGAGAGCAGGTAGGCTGCTATGGTGCATGAAAAACCAGATGAAGAGGGTTATCAGCCCCAGTGTGTGTTCCTTCCAGCCCCTTCCCCGGTCTTCCTCCTGCACATTCTTCGTGGCTGACTTGTCCTCCTCGTGTTTTTCACAGCTGCTCAAAGTTATATTTGCATATCCTCTGCCAGGGGTGTACTTCCTGCAGCCCAGCCTGCTCCAGCTCACTTCCCTACATTGTATGTCTAGACCAGCCTACATTGTTTGCCTTTGACCTTGTTCTCACAGCCATGGTTGACCTGTTTCCAGATAACATACAGTCTTATACCAAGAACTGGCCAGTTATTAGTTGGTTTAGCTGGCTACTTGCCAAGTTGACTAAACAGTTCGTCATCCTCATGGTCTCAATACCCCAGGCTCATGCTGGATCATGCCTCCGTTTATGTGTTTCTTTATGTGTTTCTTATATCCTTTTTGCTCTTCTTGACCTCTCCAAATCCCAGCTCAGGTCTTACTCTGTCCACCATGAAACTGGCCTTCTCCATTGCACCACTATGGACCTCCCTGGACCTTGAATTCCCAACAGTATCTCTGTCTGTAGCGTACATGGTTATTTTATCTGCTTATACATCCAAACCCACAGTGGTTGAGCTCCTACGAAGAGGAGTCCCTGCCCCCAAGGAGCTTTCTGTCTGTCTGAGCTGCTTCGCAGTGTTATACTATTTTTCACACACGAGTGCTAATTCCTCTCTGCATCTCTAAACAGTCTGAGAATAATGAACTCTTCTTGGGTTTTCTGCATTTCCAGAGTGATGAATCTTCAATAGTAAATAGTGGTTAAGAACTCAGGAAAAGGCTCACTTCCTAGCCCATTTCTACAGTCATGAGCCATATTCGTCTCTATTTCCTCAACTGTAAACTGGGAAGAGTCATATCTGTCCGACCGAGTTGTAAGGGCTGAGGTGGGTAATGTTCATAGCCTAGCACGGGGCCAAGCACATGCTAATCCTGTAAGTACATAGTAGCTATAATTCTCAGTAAGCAGGCCTATGACACAGGAGTTTGTCATGGTTTTTCCTGGAACTTTGGCCTCAGAGCAGCACTGGGAGATTTTTCCTGGTGGGCAAGATCCTGGCATTGTACCGTCCACCTTCCATCAGGTCCAACCTTAGCAAGATGGGAGGAGTTAAAAGAGAAAGCAGTAGAGACTCAGAAAGTCAACAATGCGTGGCAAGACCTGCCAGACTTCCTCTGCCCAAGGACGTGCATTTCCACATCCATTTTTGGCATGAAGGTTGCTGTCCCTAGTTTGTTGTGTTTCCTGACAGTCACTCAATGTGGAATGGAGGCTGGAAAAAAGGGGAGACTTTCCACATCCTGACAGAATACCGTGTGCCAGGTGCCATGTACGCAGTCTCCATTTTCACAGCATCCCTGCCGAGGAGGTCATCTTACTCTCATTTGAAAGATTTTATTTTTTTATAAATTTATCTATTTATTTATTTTTGGCTGTGTTAGGTCTTCGTTGCTGTGCACGGGCTTTCTCCAGTTGCTGCAAGCGGGGCCTTCTCATTGCGGTGGCTTCTCTTGTTGTGGAGCATGGGCTCTAGGTGCACGGGCTTCAGTAGTTGCGGCACGTGGGCTCAGTAGTTGTGGCTCGCAGGCTCTAGATCGCAGGCCCGGTAGGTGTGGCACACGGGCTTAGTTACTCTGCAGCATGTGGGGTCTTCCTGGACCAGGGCTCAAACCCATGTCGCCTGCATTGGCAGGCAGATTCTTAACCACTGCACCACCAGGGAAGCCCCTTGAAAGATTTTAAAACTGAGACTTAAAGAGATTAAGTAACTTGACCAAAGTTGCACAGCTAACCCAACACAGACCCGAAGCCTTTCCCCTTAACACCAAACGCCCTTCAGTAAATCGAATCCTTGTTAAGTCCTGGCTGAGTCTGGGCTGATCTGTCTGCATTTCCCCTTCTACAAGACCCACTCCCACTCTGCCCCAGGGGTCTGTGGTAGAGGTGACAACTTCACAGCAAGCTTGTAACTCCAGAGCCCTAATACAGCCTCTTCAGGGCTGGGACTAGGGTGAGGCAAGTGAGGGGCCAGGTGCAAAATGTAAGGGAGACCCTCACTCCCAGGTTCATGTATGTGTCGACCCCCAGTTTTGCTCACCCTTATCCCAGCCCTGCCCTTCCTGAAGCCAGCTGTCCCGCAGTATAGCCGCTGGGATTTGCTAAAGACAGCTACACCTAGACCTCCGTCACGGTGAGAACCAGGATGGGCCTAAGACTGGCTGGCAGGCTGTTTGCTCCCCACGCCCGCCTCCACCTTTCTCAGATCGCACGTTTCTATTTCTGGGCAATTCCTGCCCCTAAACCTCTTCTCCTTCCTCCAAAACTACCTTTCATGGTTTCTTTTTCACCTGATTTTCCCTCCCAAACCGTAATATGCCTCCCAAGCAGGAGGAGGCCCCAGGGATCCTCTGCCAGGGCTACAGAAGTGGTCTCAGCCCAGGTGTCAGCTCCATTCTGTTGGACGTGACTGAGTAGACGAGGACTGGGAGGCCAGGCCGGGGCAGAGCGGAGAGCAAGGCGGCCTGGGGAGTGGGCTTCACCTCAGGCATGGGATGTGGGTAGTTGTGCTGGCCATCGTTATGACCCGGGTCTCTCCTTCTCATCATACAGAAGAGGAAGCGGAGGCCACGAGAAGGGGCATGACTTCCCTGAGCTCAGTCAACTAGCTAATGCAAAATCAGGCTCAGAAACCCTATCTGCTGCTCCCAGCACATTTTCTTCACTGAGTCAGGAGATGGAGCCCAATTCCATTTACTACCACGGCCACCAAATCGTAAAAGGAGGCATGATTCATACTTTAGCTGTGCCCAGTTTTGCTCTCTCTCAAAAACCTGCCCCTGTAATTGAGTACCAGCAATGTGGTGTAGGGACCACCTACATCAGAATCATCTGGAGTTTTGGTTCAAAATGCTGAGTCTCGGGACATCCCCTAGTTCTTCTGACTCAGAAGGTGATTCGGTCACTAAAGTTTAAAAAGGACTAATGTGGAGATTAGACTGTTTATATCAGTGACGTCTTCTTTAGTTTCTGGGCTTCTCTTTGTTTTCCTTTGGGGCATGAAGTCAGTATCATCATCTTGTATTTCTAGTTCTCAGTCAAATTCAACAAGAAATGGAAATCACCATATATTTCATCACACTGTGATTCGGCCAAGATAGAAATGGGAGAAGGGAATTCTCAGAATAGGAGACATTCAGTTTTCTCTTATGGGGCATGATAGAGTTATATAGAAAGATCCGTCATTTACCTACTGGTGTGTTTTCAGTAAAATTCTGTTGTCAAAGACGGTAAAACGCTCTTAAGATCTTCATTTTCAGTTGTAGGCGGAAAATACATGTCAGTATTTTCCTAAAACTTCTTTATAAGAATTTTGTTTAGTGCATTAAGCCCAGGGTACATACTGGTGGGCACAGCCAGAATCTGCAAATGTGCGTGTTTGACACACACAGTTTTTCAGAAAATTTGAATTAATTGCCAACATTTTAAAATATTTATTCCATCGTCTACTTAAATTTTTTTATATATTTCATATAGGACCACAGTCCCCCAATGCAACAACCTGATACCCAGTGGCTGGTCTTTGAAACAGACTAAGGCACACTAAAGACATTTGTAAATTCTTTAACATTCCTCCTATGGAGAGGTGGTGTCTGGGTATCCTCCCCTACAAGGCTGAGTGACTGCTCTGACCAGTATAATGTGGCAGAAACTGGCAGCATCTACTTCCTGTCTCTTGAGACACTTGTTCAAGGAAGTGCACCACCATATAACAAGTGCAACTGCCCTGAGCTCACCATGCTGTGAGAAGCCCAAGCCACAAGAAGACGCCCTAGAAGAGACATCATGGGGAGAAAGACAAAGGTCAAGGAGCACCTGGGTGCCAGACACATGACTGAGGAAGCCGTCTTGGAAAGGCATCCTCCATCCCCATGACGGGACATCACATGGATCAGAGATGGGCCACCCACCTGAGTTCTTCGTGAATTCCCATCCAACGAAAGCATAAGCAAAAGAAAAACCCTTGCTTTAAGCCATCAATTCGGTCTAGAGAACCGAAACAAGAGCATGTGTTTCTAGCTTGCTCTGTTCTGACCTCCATTCTTTCCCCTGGCTTTACTTTCTCAAATTATTTTACATTTTGACTCCATATGTGGGTTCACAATCCGTATTTAAACCTGTCTGGAGACCCTTGAATTATGTGAACTTTTGAAAATTAGAATACTAAAAATAAATGAATGAATGAATGAATGAATGAATGAAAAAATTGGGTTCGGAGGGCAGGAGGGCTGCAGGGAGCAATGGAAATGTCTGCTTGAAGTGCTTTATCTTCCACAGACCACCTTGCTCAAGGTGAAGAGAGCATAAGATCAAGCATTGGTCAGCTCCTCCTTCCTTATCTATAAAAGCAGGTCCCATTCATCTTTGACATTCAGTGAGCCTAGGAGGACGATAGCTCTGCTTTTGTATTATTTATTTTGAGTGTGTATTTTTGCCTCTTGTAACATATTAGAAAGTATATTGATTCCATGGCAGTCCAACCTGTGGGGCAAAAGAAATGTCTAATTCTTTGTGGAGGCCTGTGCCTTTCTCATCTGGTACCTCTTGCTCTTAGTAAATAGTTGTGGAGTAAATGAATGAACAAGTGAACGTGCGTTAGTCACCAAGGCTACAAAGACAAATGAGATGTAGTCCCTGCCCTTGAGGAGCTCACAGTCTGTCGAACACAGGCAGCAAATTAAATACTGGTTATGCCTCCTGGGTAGCACATTCTTTTATTCAGAAACATCATTTTGTCTGTGTCGAGCCGCTGTTCACACCCATAACCCGATGGAACGACAGGCTTGAGGGAAACATGCTTCAGAGGAGCCCAGGATAGGGCAGGGGGCTGCAAACCACCCACCCTGAAGAGGCACCCTCCCCATGCTCAGGTCTTAACCTTGGCATGAAGAGGGGAGAGGGAGGTACGTCCTATCAGAGCTGTGGAAGGCCAGGCACAGTTACTCAGAAGCCCCCTCAGGGACCCATCAGAAAAGCAGGAACAGAATCACTGACGCATGGTTCCATCAGCCTCAGCTTGCGTGGACTGCAGAGACGGCTGCAAGGCCGCTCCATGGCCGCCACTCCTCAAAGCTGCAGCCAGAGCTGAAAGGTTTCAGGGCAAACACCAGAGTTCTGTTTTGCCTTTTAAGAGAGGTTGAGGAAGTCCCTGATTTTCATCAGCCTGGCCCATATGGGCTTTAAGGAATTACCTTTTTTTTTCCACCCCAAGTAAGTTTGGCAAAGTGTCAGTTTGTGCATTTTTTTTTTTTTTTCCTTTTTCTTTCTTTATAATTGAGGACTTTGGGGAAGTGGGAGAGAGGGGAGGTGAACACTTTTGTTTAATCTTAAAGATAAGTGCTTTCTGGTTCTTTATTCAACTGGAGAGATTTGAGTATCAGTGTCAATATATTGATACAATCAACATTGTACAGAGCGTTGATTACCATGCTTTGGGGTTTTGAAAGACTTCTTTTTGTTTGTGTTAAATAGCAAGACCAGGCGGATGTCAGGAAATTGCTGGGGAGCGATGTCGGGGGTCTGGCCAATTTCCAAGCAGCAGAGCTGTGTTCTAGCCTGGGAGGCCGAGCCCCACAGGTGAAAATGACTTTGTGTTTGTCAAGTAGAACTTGGTGAAATACGTAACCAGTAGTTAACTTTTTGTGTTCAATAGACTCTGAGCTCCTTCAAGTAGAAATCCCATAAGAAAAGGTAAAAGCAACAACAATGCAACCCAGCTTCTCTCCCATTCCTCACAATTTAAAAATGTCAGTGTCTTAATGCTTTGAGGAGAAAATGTCATCTTTATCAAGGGTCATTATCTTTTTAAAGAGTAGCTTTTTCATCATCCCATCATTGGAATCCAAAGTAAACATAAACTCACTGTCTTGGTAATAAGGTACAACTATAAAAAATAAAGATTTTTTAAAAACTTAAATAGCAGCTACAGGAACTGTTGCTAGTAAGTGATGATTAGCTTGTGATTACTAATAACTGACTATGCACCTCATTCAGTTCTGGCTGAAGAGATCCACTTTGAAAGGGGGAAGAACTTTATATATTCCTGAAAGCAGAGCCTGCTTGCTAGTTTTGTTTCTATTCTTTTAAGTTTTGCCACCTTCCTATAATCTGTAAATTGGTTTTGCACTGCTCTTAACCGTGATGAGTGTTTCTGGTGTTATCCACTATCCCTGGTGATTTCATTTAAATCTAGAATCTCATGGCCCACGATTCCTGTCTTTAGATGGGCAGTGTGTTCTTAAGTGAATAAAAAGTTGTATTGCTTAATCTTCAGGAGGTGACTAGAAGGTGAAATAAGGTTAAAGAAAGCATGTCAAGATAGCATGCTTGGTCTCCCTGCTTCTAACGGGGTCTGAAATCACTCAATACCTTGGGACTCAAAGCATGGAAGAGACACTGGTGTGTAAAAGCAGAACTGGCATGTGACGTGGATTACTGGTCCCAAGCCAGCAATTACTAGGGACCCGCTTGGTTGCATAGTCTTGTCCCTTAGTCCAGAGAGCTGAACTCTCAAATGAGGACTACATGGATAAAATTCCTGAAGCGTAAGGTTCCTTCTTCTTCCATTCATGAAGACTGTTCTATGACCATAAACATAATAGACCCAAAAAGAACTTTGAAAGATTGTATTGCCCATGCTCCTGACTTCAGGAAAAACGATGCACAACCTACCCCATACAAGATAACTGTGTGTCCATTGTTCAGCCTTCAAGAAAATGATGGTTGCCAGCTTTCTTTGCTAACTTATCCTGATGCTTAATTACCTTCCCAGAAGGAAAATCCTGGTATGGCTATAGAGTCAGTCGGACACAGCTGGATTCCCATGTCTGTGCAATTACTCTCTGGTTCTGTGATTATCAGCAGATTACCGATCTTGCCAGACCTTAACTAATTTGTAATATGTGAATAAACAGTCTGTGTACATCATGAGGTTTTAGGGGAGTGGAGATCCATGTGACACGTTCCTTTCCTCTTCCTCATTACCTCACCCAGTCCCCTCCTGTTGCATTCTTTTTTTTTTTTTAATCTTTATTGGAGTATAATTGCTTTACAATGTTGTGTTAGTTTCTGCTGTATAACAAAGTGAATCAGCTATACATATACATATATCCCCATTTCTCCTCCCTCTTGCGTCTCCCTCCCACCCTCCCTATCCCACCCCTCTATGTGGACACAAAGCACGGAGCTGATCTCCCTGTGCTATGCAGCTGCTTCCCACTAGCTATCTATTTTACATTTGGTAGTGTATATATGTCCATGCCACTCTCTCACTTCGTCCCAGCTTACCCTTCCCCCTCCGCATGTCGTCAAGTCCATTCTCTATGTCTTCGTATTTATTCCTGTCCTACCCCTAGGTTCTTCAGAACCTTTTTTTTTTTAAGATTCCATATATATGTGTTAGCATACAGTATTTGTTTTTCTCTTTCTGACTTATTTCACTCTGTATGACAGACTCTATGTCCATCCACCTCACTACAAATAACTCAGTTTCATTTCTTTTTATGGCTGAGTAATATTCCATTGTATATATGTGCCACATCTTCTTTATCCATTCATCTGTCGGTGGACACTTAGGTTGCTTCCATGTCCTGGCTATTGTAAATAGAGCTGCAATGAACATTGTGGTACATGACTCTTTTTGAGTCATGGTTTTCTCAGGGTACATGCTCCATAGTGGGATTGCTGGGTCGTATGGTAGTTCTATTTGTAGTTTTTTAAGGAACCTCCATACTGTTCTCCATAGTGGCTGTATCAATTTACATTCCCACCAACAGTGCAAGAGGGTTCCCTTTTCTCCACACCCTCTCCAGCATTTATTGTTTGTAGATTTTTTGATGATGGCCATTCTGACTGGTATGAGGTGAAACCTCATTGTAGTTTTGATTTGCATTTCTCTAATAATTAATAATTTTGAGCATTCTTTCATGTGTTTGTTGGCAATCTGTATATCTTCTTTGGAGAAATGTCTATTTAGGTCTTCTGCCCATTTTTGGATTGGGTTGTTTGTTTTTTTGATATTGAGCTGCTTGTAAATTTTAGAGATTAATCCTTTGTCAGTTGCTTCATTTGTAAATATTTTCTCCCATTCTGAGGCTTGTCTTTTTGTCTTGTTTATGGTTTCCTTTGCTGTGCAAAAGCTTTTAAGTTTCATTAGGTCCCATTTGTTTATTTTTGTTTTTATTTCCACTTCTCTAGGAGGGGGGTCAAAAAGGATCTTGCTGTGATTTATGTCGTAGAGTGTTCTGCCTATGTTTTCCTCTAAGAGTTTGATAGTGTCTGGCCTTACATTTAGGTCTTTAATCCATTCTGAGTTTATTTTTGTGTATGGTGTTAGGGAGTGTTCTAATTTCATTCTTTTACATGTAGCTGTCCAGTTTTCCCAGCATCACTTATTGAACAGGCTCCCTTTTCTCCATTGTATCTTCTTGCCTCCTTTATCAAAGATAAGCTGACCATATGTGTGTGGGTTTATCTCTGGGCTTTCTATCCTGTTCCATTGATCTATATTTCTGTTTTTGTGCCAGTACCATACTGTCTTGATTACTGTAGCTTTGTAGTAGAGTCTGAAGTCTGGGAGCCTGATTCCTCCAGCTCTGTTTTTCTTTCTCAAGATTGCTTTGGCTCTTCGGGATCTTTTATGTTTCCATACAAATTGTGAAATTTTTTGTTCTAGGTCTGTGAAAAATGCCATTGGTAGCTTGACAGGGATTGCATTGAATCTGTAGATTGCTTTGGGTAGTATAGTCATTTTCACAATGTTGATTCTTCCAATCCAAGAACATGGTATATCTCTCCATCTCTTTGTATCATCTTTAATTTCTTTCATCAGTGTCTTATAGTTTTCTGCATACAGGTCTTTTGTCTCCTTAGGTAGGTTTATTCCTAGGTATTTTATTATTTTTGTTGCAGTGGTAAATGGGAGTGTTTCCTTAATTTCTCTTTCAGATTTTTCATCATTAGTGTATAGGAATGCAAGAGATTTCTGTGCATTAATTTTGTATCCTGCTACTTTACCAAATTCTTGATTAGCTGTAGTAGTTTTCTGGTAGCTTCTTTAGGATTCTCTATGTATAGTATCATGTCATCTGCAAACAGTGACAATTTTACTTCTTCTTTTCCGATTTGGATTCCTTTTATTTCTTTTTCTTCTCTGATTGCTGTGACTAAAACTTCCAAAACTATGTTGAATAATAGTGGTGAGCGTGGACAAACTTGTCTTGCTCCTGATCTTAGAGGAAATGGTTTCAGTTTTTCACCATTGAGGACGATGTTGGCTGTGGGTTTGTCATATATGACCTTTATTATGTTGGGGTATGTTCCCTCTATGCCTACTTTCTGGAGGGTTTTTATCATAAATGGGTGTTGAATTTTGTTGAAAGCTTTTTCTGCATCTATTGAGATCATCATATGGTTTTTCTCCTTCAGTTTGTTAATATGGTGTATCACATTGATTGATTTGCATATATTGAAGAATCCTTACATTCCTGGGATAAACCCCACTTGATCATGGTGTATGATCCTTTTAAAGTGCTGTTAGATTCTGTTTGCTAGTATTTTGTTGAGGATTTTTGCATCTATGTTCATCAGTGATATTGGCCTGTAGTTTTCTTTCTTTGTGACATCCTTTTCTCACTTTGGTATCAGGGTGATGGTGGCCTCATAGAATGAGTTTGGGAGTGTTCCTCCCTCTGCTGTATTTTGGTAGAGTGTGAGAAGGATAGGTGTTAGCTCTTCTCTAAATGTTTGATAGAATTCACCTGTGAAGTCATCTGGTCCTGGGCTTTTGTTTGAAGATTTTTAATCACAGTCTCAATGTCAGTGCTTGTGATTGGTCTGTTTATATTTTCTATTTCTTCCTGGTTCAGTCTCGGAAGGTTGTGCTTTTCTAAGAATTTGTCCGTTTCTTCCAGGTTGTGCATTTGATTGGCATGTAGGTGCTTGTAGTCATCTCTCATGCTGCTGCATTGTTAGTGTTCTCTGCCTCAGTGCAGAGGACAATGTCAAATGTCCAGTCATTCCCTAGGGGAGTAGTTAGTGTGATGTCACTTGAAGACTTGACATAAACTTTAAAGGGAAACGTGCTTGTCCCCTTCAGAACAGCCAGATAAACTAAGAAAGCAGGTAGTATATCGCATTTTGTGTTAGTTTACTAGGGCTGCAGTTACAAAGTGCCCAAAACTGGATAGCTTAGAACAACAGAAATTGCCACATGAATGCCTTAGGGAAGGGCCTGTTCCAGGCTTCTCTCCTACCTTCCCGTAGTTTCTTGTATGGCAGGATAACTGCGGTCTTCACATGCCTCTTTCTCTCTGCCCAATTTTCCCCTTTTATAAGGACACCAGTCGTATTGGATAAGGGGACCATGCCACTCCGATTTGACCTCATCTTACATCATTCCATCGACACCACCAAATCAGGTCTCACACTCTGACTTGATGAGGATTAGGACTTTGATATGTGAATCTGGGGGAGTCACATTTCAACCCCTAATACGCTAAGTTGTGGGACAGTTCGTGGTTCCTGAAAATCTTTTGCCAGGTACTATTTGAAGTTATACTTGGGACTCAGGACAAAGTAATTTGTGGCCAGCCCCTCAGATATTGCAGAAAGACAATTCCTTGGAAAACCAACCTCAAACCCCTGGGTATTAGGAGAGTATGGAAACGTGTCACAGTAGAGAGCCGCAGAGTCACGTGCACAAATGGAAGAGGAGAAGAAGCCTGGATGCAAGTGGACGAGACAGCCACAGAGGTCGTAGCTGAGCCACATCAAGAATGTCACACAAGGGACTTCCCTCGTGGTTAAGACTTCGCCTTCCAATGCAGGGGGTGCGGGTTCGATCCCTGGTCAGGGAGCTAAGATCCCACATGCCTCGGGGCCAAAAAACCAAAACATAAAACAGAAACAATATTGTAACAAATTCAATAAGAACTTAAAAAGAAAAAAAAAAGTGTCACACAATAGGCAAAGGGTCTTTGAGACAGTGGATGTACACTCTTCTTAGATCCAGGAAGTCTCTCTTCCTCTAGCCAAGGCTGTGCCTTTACCAGGCCTAGGAAGCTTCTGGCCCTGCAACTGTGGCATGTGATGCAAAGGCCTTCAGCAGTCCCCAGGAGAAAATATCTGTAAAAGATATATAACCTTAAAACTGGCCTCCATAGGAATAAAGTTAATTGAGATTCTCAACACCACATTTTTTTGTTAGTTGGAACTAGCTGAGAAAATTTTAGAATAATTTTCAAATATCAGAATAGTGGTGAAGAGCAACATTTTGTCATTTTCAAAGCAAGGGAGGATAAAGGGGAAGCTTGAATTATGGGAGATGCGATTCAGAATAGATATGAGAAGAACTTCCTGACAGTAAGAGCAGTCTATTAAAAAAAGTAAAGAAACTGTGGTATCTTCGTTACCTATCTTAGACACAAAGGCGGGCACCTCTCTGTTATAAAATGAGCATAGTCATTCCTGAATATCAAAGAGCTGAGCTTTATCTTTCCATCATTTTTTATTCACCAAAGAGTTATTGTGCTCATAACTTACGCAGGTGCAGAGCTGAGATCTAGGGCCCCAGGGATGACAGACACGGGCTCCATCCTCAAAGAGCTCACCCACTCGTGCCGCTTACCCAATATCTAGTTGTTGAATAAAAACATAAATGAAGATGCAGAAACAGATAACTTCTCATGCAATGGCATAATACTAAGAGCTGCCCCAGTACTGTGTTTATATGTCTAACTGTGGGCAAAGTCATTCAAGAGTGCTTTGCCGAGCAGTTGGCATTTGGGCAACATCTAGAAAGATGACTGTTGTTTTGCAGGGTGGGCATGAAGGGATGGGACACACACATACAAGAGGCACGGTGATGGGCTGTTTGGACGCTGAGTACAGTGTGACTGGAGTGGAGGTGACCTAGTGGAGGCTGAGGGGACCAGTGATCAGAGAGGAGGTGGGAGGAAGGCGAAATGCATAAACCCTAGTTCTTCAGAGGGTCTCTTGGGCTCCTCGTGACTCTAACGCTTTGTAAGTGAGGTCCTACTGTATTCAGTACTCTCCTGACCCAGCCTGAAAATAAGACACTCTTTTTTGTCCTTTGTTTGTAAATTTGTAAAACAAAAGGATTATTGCTTGATCATATTGTAAAACATAGGGCTGGGTGAGGAAATTCTTCAACTTGGGAGTATTCAACTTCAACAGGTCAGGTCTTTGTGACCATCCCCTCTCTTTCAGT
Source organism: Balaenoptera physalus (assembly GCF_965194825.1). Taxonomy (NCBI): domain Eukaryota; kingdom Metazoa; phylum Chordata; class Mammalia; order Artiodactyla; family Balaenopteridae; genus Balaenoptera; species Balaenoptera physalus. The sequence goes on along the minus strand of NC_138895.1, from coordinate 65,405,375 downwards.
AGAGACCCACTTGGGATCATAATACAGAAAACTGAACAAGCCTGGTGCCAGCTGCTTTCCGGAGAGTGGTGGGGCTTTGGGTAGGAGGTGGATGAGAAGGAAGTACAAAGTAGCTAGGCTCTTCAATGAGGGTGGAGCCGGCCACAGAGCACAGGAGCCGTGCCGTTGAACTCTTGCCAGCTTATTTTGTTGCATAAAAATCTCATCTGTGCTCCTCCAGGAGAGAGTGGCCCTGTGGAGCTCAGAGAACAAGGTTTGCCGGACGCTGCCTCTTAGACCCTAAAATTGTTACCTAACCAGACTCGGCTTCACTCACCAATCTACCGACACTGGGTTGTGGTGAAGGAAAGTACAGCATGTATTTACCAAGCAAGGAGATAGGGCAGTTAATGCTCAAAAGAGCCAAAGTCCCGCTGGCTTTCAGACAAGGGTTTTTAAAGGCAACATTAGGGGTGAGCGTCACAGGGTGCGGGATCAGCCCCTGGACATTTTTCTGATTGGCTGGTGGTGAGGTAATAGGGTGATATTTCAGGAATGTCGGTCATTCCAACCAGCCTGGGGTTTTTGTGCTCGTGGTCAGCATGTGGTCACCATCCTCCACAGGCTGAGGGGTGGGGGTCTTGGTTTTTGCAGAACAACTCAAAGATATGCATCAGATTGTTATCTTTATCCCTTCAGGAGGAACTAGGAGGCCTGTGATTCTGTAGTTCTAATCATTAACTGCTTGAGTCTGTTCTCTGGAACTCAAGAGAATGCCAAACAAGAAGCAGGGGATGGGCTTCCCTGGTGGCGCAGTGGTTGAGCGTCTGCCTGCCAATGCAGGGGACACGGGTTCGAGCCCTGGTCTGGGAAGATCCCACATGCTGCGGAGCAACTAGGCCTGTGAGCCACAACTACTGAGCCTGCGCGTCTGGAGCCTGTGCTCCGCAACAAGAGAGGCCGTGATAGTGAGAGGCCCGCGCACCGCGATGAAGAGTGGCCCCGCTTGCCGCAGCTAGAGAAAGCCCTCGCACAGAAACGAAGACCCAACACAGCCATAAATAAAATAAATAAATAGATAGATAGATAGATAGATAGATAGATAGATAGATAGATAAATTAAAAAAATACAATTGACTTAAAAAAAAAAAAAAGCAGCGGGGGAAATGGAGGGACTTGTACCCAGGAAGCCCCCAACAGGGTCCTGCTCGGTTTCAGTCCCCCTTTTCTTTGATGTTCCTCAGTCCTGAGGGGAACAGGGGCAGGACAAGAAAGGGAATAAAGTTTCAGACGAGGGCACTCGGTTTTAGGGGGACTGGGTTTCAGGATCTCTCCCACCGAGAAGAGAGATGTGAGCGAGGGAAGAGGGGGCTGGGAGCTGAAGGGAAGCGGCTCAGAGAAGCTCTCCATGCAGCAGTGTCTGTTGAGCACTTTCTACTTTTTGGGCACTGTGCTAATGCGGGAAGGCAAACACCATACTTCCCTGGCAGCAGGCATCCACGTGGTGAGACAGACATTTCCTCAGCAGATGACTAAAGCAGTCACAACACACGAGGTAAATGAGGGGACAGGCAGAGGGGCCGTGGACCCTTAGGAGTGGCCCTTCATTTTCCCCTAATGTGGCAAAGCAGTCCAGGCATGGCAGCAAGATTCAAGAAATGACTTGCTCAGTGTGGCTGGAATTTGAGGCTTGTGGTGGGGCAGTTATGAGAGCTGAAGCTGGAGGGCAGATAAAAGTGTGTGGTGCGAAGGGGCTGAACAGTGAGCCCTCGCATCCTGACAGGGACTGACCCACAGCCGAGGACCCAGTCTCACTTGGCTAGGAGCCGAGGTCCCACACCTTCTGCACATGCACACACGCAACACCCAAGGGTGCTTTCCTACCGTTGCAGTGGTTATGTTGAGAAAACCAGGGCAAAGCACAATGGTAAAGAATGATTAGCGTTGTGACTAAATAAATGAACACACCACCTGTGCATCCTGTTTGGGGAAATGAGTCAGATTCGTGAAACAAGTCACACAATCGCAGCAAATGCCAATCTCAGCCATGGCAGCTAGGCTGGTCATTTCTAGTTTTAATGAGGGCCTTCGTGATCAGCGTTCATTCAGATGAATGAAGAGGAATTTTCGGTGTATGTTTTATTTTTAATCACATAGATGTAATTGCTGCCAGAAAATTTTTTAAAAATTTAGTTAGTCAAACATTTTAAAGTTAAAGTTACTCTAAACACACCATGCAGGAACAACTGTTAACCTTTTGGTGCATATACTTTCAGACTTCCATAAATATGTATGTTTATAAAAGTCGATTATTTTGTTCTGTTCTCTTAGCTTACATCTGACTTCAATTTTTGGAGTCCCTTTTGTTCCTCCTTTTTTCCTTTTTTAAATGGATGTGCCTAGTTTTGCTCTACATTATGAGTTTATCTTTGATTCCTTCCCCTCTCTGCATCCTACTCCAGGAATTTGGAAGGTATGGTACTTGTTTAAAGTTCTTCTGATCATTACTATCAAATTTTTAAATAATATTGACACATGTTTAAAACCTATGTTCTAAACCTCTGTTTCTCAAATTATTAATGTCAAGAATGAAACAATATCTACTGACTCACCCCACATACAGATGAAAAGTGCCCACGCTTTCCTTCCTCCAGCTCCGGACACACACCACCCTTTCCCCCCAGTTTTTGTTATTCTACTCTAGGTTTTTATCTCAGTCTGCAATAGTTAAATTGGGGTTTTCTTTGTTTGTTTGTTTTTTATTTTTGGCTGCATTGGGTCTTCGTTGCTGCGCACGGGCTTTCTCTAGTTGCGGCGAGCCAGGGCTACTCTTTGTTGCAGTGCACGGGCTTCTTATTGCGGTGGCTTCTCTTGTTGCGGAGCACGGGCTCTAGGCGCGTGGGCTCACTAGTTGTGGCGCACGGGCTTAGTTGCTCCGCGGCATGTGGGATCTTCCCGGACCAGGGCTCGAACCTGTGTCCCCTGCATTGGCAGGCAGATTCTTAACCACTGCACCACCAGGGAAATCCCTGCAATAGTTAAATTGTTGATTGTCACATAATCGGACCTCTTGTTTCAAGAATGAGATAGCGTTTACATTCTCCTTAGAAACAACGCTATTTAACAACGTTTGTATTCCTCGACGCCCATATTGTTGGTTGATCTCAGTTACCGTACAGAACACATCAGCATTCTAAAGCCCTTTCCCAGCTGAAAATGTCTTCTCCTTGCCTTCATTTATTACTGATGGTAGAATTTGGGAAGCATAGCGTAACCATTCTCCCTGAAAACCACATAGACAAATTAGACTGATTTTTTTTTTCTTTTATACAGGATCTATTTCTTTTTCCTGGATTTGGGAAAGTTTCTTTCTTTAGACTTGATATTCAGTGAATCTAAATATTTATCAGTTTTCACAAAGTTCACAGTAAAACTTTAGTGATTCTTTTTCTCTCATTTCAGACAGATTTTTCTTCAGTATCCATTTTTATGGTTTGCATTTATCCATTTTATTATCCTTTTTCTAGCTTATCTTTTTTTAGTTTTATTGAGAAACAATTGACATACATCACTATATAAGTTTAAGGCATACAGCATGATGGTTTGATGTACATGTATTGTAAATGATTTCCACAATTGGTTCAGCAAACATCCACCTTCTCATATAGATACAATAAAAAGAAAAGAAAGAAGAAAAGAATAAAAAATTTCTCCTTGTGGTGAGAATGCTCAGGATTTACTCTCTTAACTTTCCTGTATATCACACAGCAGTGTTAGCTATAATCATCATGTTGTACATGACATCCCTAGCACTGATTTATCTTATAACTGCAGGTTTGTACCTTTTGACCACCTTCCTCCAATTCCCCTCCCCCTTTCCCCCCTCTGCCTCTGGTGACCACAATTCTGATCTCTTTCTCTGTTTTTTGGGTTTTTTTTTTTTGATTCTACATATAAGTAAGATCATAGAGGACTTGTCTTTCTCTGTATGACTGTTTCACTTGGTGTAATGTCTTCAAGATCCATCTCTGTTGTTGCAAATGTTAGGATTTCCTCGCTTTTTATGGCTGAATAATATTCCATTGTTTATATATACCACAACTCCTTTATCCCTTCATCCATCGATGGATACTTAGGTCACTTCCATGTCTTGGCTTTTGTAAATGCTGCTGCTATGAACATGGAGGTGTAGATATCTTGTCTAGTTAGTGTCTTTGTTACCTTTGAGTATTTTCCCGGAAGTGGAATTGCTGGATCATACGGTAGTTTTATTTTTAATTTTTTGAGGATCCTTTATACTGTTTTCCACATAGCGACTGTCACAATTTACAGCCCCCCCCCATTATTTACAAGGATTCCCTTTTCTTCATATCCACACCAGTATTTGTTATCTCTTGTCTTTTTGATGATGGCCGTTCTAACAGGTGTGAGGTGGTATCTCACTGTGGTTTTAATTTGCATTTCCCTAATGACTAGTGGTGCTGAGTATCTTCCCATGTACCTGTTAGCCTTTCATGTATCTTCCTTGGAGAAATGTCTTTTCAGATCCTTGGCCCATTTTTAAATTGGGTTATTTGCTTTTTTTTCTTACTGAGTTGTATGAGTTCTTTATGTTTTGGCTATTAACCCCTTATCAGATACATGGTTTGCAAATACTTTTTCCCATTCTGTAGATTGTATTTTTCACTCTGTTTAGGGCAATTTACGTTTTTGAAATTGGTTCTCTTGCAGTGGTTCCGATTGCTTCCTCATTTACTCCCATTATGCATATGCTACATATACTGTGTCTGTGATTTCAGTCCATCTTTTTCTCTTTAGTCATTTTCACTTGCTTTTTTTTCTGTCTCTCTGAGTTCTGGGTGAGTGTCTCAAGTTTGCACTCACCTTAATAGTTTCTAAACCAGATCGATTTTCTGAATCACTTCAGGAAATTTTTGAAGTACAAATTTCTTAGCTTCACCCAAGGCCCACTGAATCAAAATCTCCTATATTTAACCCTAGGAATATATATTTTAAGTATCCGCTTCCCCCCCCAACCATATTTCTATGATCATCTAGGTTTGGAACCACTGTCCTATTTCACTAGTCTAATTCCACTTAATTCAGGAACAATTCTCCTCTTCACTGCTTTTTAGCAGTTTTAAATTCTGCAATGGAATTATTTGCTTCCTTGTAGTCTTTTCATAAAATCCCTTTTTTATTTCCGTTTGTTGCCTCATGACCTCTCTTTTTAGCAAGTTTGTATTTTGAGTAATTACCTTGAGAATACAAAGTAGTTACTCTCTTAAACTTTTGTCTTTCTCTTATGGCAAATTTTTTCCAAAGTCTACTATTTTCTCATATGTTATGTTTATTTCCTTGGGTTTATATTATATGTATAGTCTGTGGTGTAGAACCTTTTCTTTTAATTCCTTGTTGGGAGCCTATTTCATAACTTACACTTCATTGGTGCCTTGGGTGACTTCTCTGCATTCCCAGGCACTCTTAATTTGAGGGCTGCGTAATATGCATTTACATAATAAGTTTTGTCATTCAGTAGCCTCAGGAGAATGGAGAGTAGCCAATTTCTTGAGTAGACCCAGCAGGAGAGCTTTGCCTTACTCAGCATTTCCTACATGCTGAGGACTCTCAACGTGTAGACTCAGCCTGGGGACTCTTGCATCAAGACCCATCTCTCCGTATCTTGGGTACACTTCACTCTACCCACTATGCTGTGTACCTCGTGTGGCTACATCTCGTATTTCACATGAATTGTCTATCCCTGTGAGCTGGGTAGAATTTACATGAGTTGGAACAGTATCCTGTCTAGTTCCAGAATGTTCGTCCTATTTCTTAATGAATGACCACGTTGGTGACAGTTGGGTTAGAGAACATCCCCACTTCACAGGAGTTCTGTGTGGTTGGGCCATGTGCATTATTTTCCCACACTGCATATTCCACATTGTTCCATAAAAATGAGTCTCTCTACTTCCAGCAGACTGCCCTCCCTCCAGAACCTCTCCCCTAGATGTCAGAGTAAGTCCACAAAAAAATCAAGTAATAGCCCCAAACTGGAAATAAGCCCACAATCCATCTGCGGTTATGGTTAATAAATTGCGGTACGTTTGTACAATGGAAAGTAAATCTTAATTAGCCACATGCATCAGTATGAACAAATGTCAGAAACAAAGTTGAGCAAGAGTCAAACGGAAGACATTCAGTATGGTCCACTCACATCCATTTCCAAACAGGCAAAGCTCAGCAGTACGTTACTTAGACTAGAAATATATACGTAGGTGGTAGAGGTATTTTTTCAAAAAGCAAGTTAACAATGAACGCAAGTACCGGACAGTGATGCTCACAGGTGGAGGGGAGGGGACGGAATCAGGAAAAAGCCCTCCAGACATTCGAAGGTACTGCTAACATTCTACTTGCTAAGATCAGTAGCTGATGCACTGGTATTTGCTTTACTGTTATTTTTAATAATAATACTAATTTTTAATGACAATGGTTTTAAATAATTATACATCTAAAGTTTTAATGTAACAATAAATTCAATGATATGTTAAATCTAGTCCCAACAATTTTCATAGCTTCTTTTTATGAATGACACTTCACAATTTAAAAAAATTAAAAGTAAAAATAAGCCATGTAAGAGAAAAAATAGCTAAGGGTCACCATTCAACTGTCCTCGCTTTCCCCCAGCTGTGGTCCTACAGGGCCCTGTGTCCATAGTGGGGAAGGGAACTCCATGTGGTGCCCTGTTCCTTCCCCCCACCCACCCATGTAGCCAGGCCTCCTGATTTAGTGATGTTATTTGACTTTCCCAAAATGCCTTCCTCTTACTTGTCACCAAACAACTGTGCTCCACTCTCAGAATGAGAATTTCTATGTCTTCCCTCAGTTTGAGGCTTCTGGATGCTTGTAAATGGCTTTATTAGGTGACCTGGTTCAGCATTAAAGCTAGGCTTTTCCGTACTCCTGCTTCTCTTTAGATTTCTGAAAGGAGGAAGGTCGGAAGCTTGCTTTCATGTGAGACTTCTCCCCAGAAATAGGAAGAATGGCTAGAGCCATACACAGAGCGATATTAACAGTAGTGTGACTGTGCACAATGCAGAGCGTCATTGTCAAGCAGCACCGCGCGTATTCACTTTCTTCAGAGATAGCGTTCATGTCATGATGATTCCAGATGAGGACAACAAGGCTCAGGGAGTTCCAATGACTTGTCCCTGTTGCTGAAGCTGAATTCAGAGTCCAGAGTCCACCCCCATCCACTCCATTGCAATGCCTGATGCTTCAAGTCTATAGTCAGCTCTAGTTGAAAGATACTTTGTCATTCAGTAATTATTTATTGAGCACCTATTATGTGCTGGACCAGGTGCTAAGGACACAACAATGAACAAGGCGTACCTTTTCACTGCTACCCTGACACTTAAAATATAGGACAGAACGTAGGCATTAAAGAAAGAATTGCACAAATAACTATGAAGTGACGGTTGTGAAGAAGCGACTGTGTGATAGTGTACAAAGGGGAACCGAGACTATAGGGTCAGGGAAAGGATTTCGTAAGGGAGTGGCCAACCATCTGAACCCCCAATGATAAACAAGTTAATCAAGCAAAGAAGCGGGGAGAAGAGCAACACAATAGAGGTACAGCCTGTAGGAAGAGCCCAGAGTCTGGGAAGAACTTGGTAAACTGAAGAAATTAGCAGAAGGGCCTAGTGAGGCAGGTGGACAGTAGCCAAGACACACTTTTCAGGGCCGTGGTCAGGATTTTGGTTTTATTCTAAAAGTAAGGACCAGTCTCCGCAAGGTTTCAAGAAGAGGCGAGGCATCGTCATATCCATTGCTTTGTCTACTAAAAAGAGGGTAAAGAGAGCAGACCAGCTTATTTTAAGCCAAAATATAATCGGGAATGATTAACATATACTAATTATCTCCTATATTATTATAGACTTGTTTGTAAGTCTATAGTATCCATAAGGCTCTTTAAATGGATAAAAATATGTCACTCTCACTCTACATATTGGAAATTGAAAATAGATCTGGCACACCTTAAAAGACATTTCTGGCATTCACAGCTTTTCAAGTTGAAGATCCGTCTTCTGAATAGGAGGTGCCAGGATCTTGAAGCAGCCCAGGGACTCCTACCACGGCCCACCCTTGCCAGTCAGACAACAAAAGGTCGGGGCCAGGAACCCCCAAGACTGCTTCAGCTCTTCAGGGTGCTAAAGAAATGTACCACGTGGCAAAATGAATGGGCCTTTGTTTTAAATCAACATCTTGTGTTTATAAATTCTCACTCAAGGTCTGTAAAGGGCCCATTCAGCAGATCTTTTTAAAATCAGAAAATTAATTTTAATATAACTTCACTTGATTGCCCGCCAACCTTTCCCTCCTTCCAGTGGCATTTACCCATTGTTCTTCCATAAACTGGGAAATAACTGACTGCTCTCCAGAGTGAGGCTACCTGGAGTGGCGAATGGTGCAGTTCACACCTGTTTGTTGCATACCTGTGCCATGGAGGTACTACATCGTATGCTCTGGAAATGGATGACAAAGATGAGCAAGCCAGGCTTTCTGCCCTCGAGAGACCTCCAGTCTTAGGAGATGAGAGCAGCGGATTACAGTAGACTGTGATACAAGTGCTACCGAGATGGCTAACACACTCTGGGTTTTCAGAAGCGAGAGGAACGAGGAGAACTTTCAGTTACCCAGATCTCTGGCAGTAGAAATTATGTTTTAGGACGTCATTTTAAAAAAATATATTGAAAGTCCATGCTTCTGAAAAATTGATTACATTAGAATTCTGAACTGTCCATGTATTCCCTACAAAATGCCCTTCACTGAGTCTGTCTTTTGAAATGAATCTTCTCTGAACTAGCTGTGCATCTTTGGGGATCACTCGTGTGCATGTTTGCACGCCACTGCATGCTTACTCTATGGAAGGGACCAAAATAGCTATTGTCTAGTTGTTTTCATCTTTGATTTGCTTCACTGTAAATGGGATGTAAAACTGCTTATGGTAAGCTAATTATACCTAAGCATTTATCTTCTGCTGCTAAATGGAATCATGTAGAAGGCATCTCCCCACCCCAGAAGAATGGAACATTTAACCACAATAACTATTTTACATTAGATGAATCACCTTACTAACCTTTAGGACCTCGCTGCCATAAAGTATCTGACTAGCCAGGGAAACATGCAGGTCCTGCAGAATGACATTGTGTATTGTGTTTGATACTCGGTATAGAGCCCAGAGGCCCTAAAGTAGCAGCTCCTTTGTGAGAGGGCAGGTTGGGGATGGGAGGATGATTTCCACTAAATATCAATTCCAATACAGATTTGTAACTTTTAAACTCCTCACAAACATGCATTCCTAAAAGAGGCTGAATTGGGTCTTGTACTTGGTGGCTGTCATCCTACTAGAAATCTGAAGCAACACGAAGCATGCATTCATTCAGTCATCAGAAGAGAAGCAGAGGATGGACCTGGGTATTAAAATACATAATGTTCCCCAAGCCATCCCCTAGCCTGGGTCCTGAGGTTTTGGTCTCTTTTAGGAGGTGACATTTCATTGCTTACTCCTCAGTTTATGGTAATTTTATGCCGATCCAGGTCCAGGAATAATTGCTCCCAAATTCTTTATAAGAAAAACTCAGTTGTCATTTGCATTTTAGATGCCTGAAATGGATTGGCAGGCATTAGAGAGTTAATCCATCTTCTAGCTATGATTCATATATATATATATTGCTTTTCATTCTCCAGTTTGACACAGTGGAGCAGGGTGCTGTTATTGAGAAATTGAAGCAGCAGATGTGATTAAATCAGATCACACATCTCATTCTCTCTTTAATTTCACCTTGCTCTTCAGCAGCTGAATCCATGCGCTACCCCCATGGAGTCAGCCAGCGCCATGCATTCTTAGCATGCCCAGCAGAGCAGTAGCAAAATGTTTCCAAAGTCAGCCACCCTGCTGGGCTCTCCTGCATTCAAATCTGTGTTTGCCTCCAAATAAATCAGTATTGCTAGATCTGGTTTATTAATCCATTCATCTCCCTAGAGACTAAGATTTCTGGTTAATTTGCATCCTTAATGCTCAATTTCAACTAAGAGGAGTTTCAAAAAATAAAGACTAGAATCAAGGATAAAGAAACAATTAGGGGACTTCCCTGGTGGCACAGTGGTTAAGAATCCGCCTGCCAATTCAGGGGACACAGGTTCGAGCCCCGGTCTGGGAAGATCCCACATGCCGCGGAGCAACTAGGCCCGTGAGCCACAATTACTGAGCCTGCGCTCTAGAGCCCGCGAGCCACAACTACTGAAGCCCGCGTGCCTAGAGCCCATGCTCTGCAACAAAGAGAAGCCTGCGCACTGCAACGAAGAGCAGCCCCCGCTTGCCTCAACTCGAGAAAGCCCGCGGACAGCAACGAAGACCCAGTGCAGCCAAAAATAAGTAAATTAATTAATTAAAACCTTGAGGATATTTAAAAAAAGAAAAAAGAAACAATTAGAAGAAGTCTTCAGTCTCTCTCCTCAACCTTCCCTTCTTTCTTCTGTGACTTCCCCATCTCTCTCCCACCCACCCTTATTCCCTGCTTCTAGGAATAGGAGTTGGAAATGGCATTTATACATTTGCTTCGCAAGCGTGTCCTAAGAAGCTACATTTGTGGCATTCCCGTTGCCATCGAAAAATGAAGTTGAAATAAGAAAGCATTTCTCAGATTAGGGTTCAGTGTGCCTGACCCCTGCTGTTTAGCATCAGACAGTTCAGGACCAACAAAAATGAAGCAGTGTCCCAGCACTGAGAAGCGATCAGTGGTCCTGTGGCATACCCAGCATGGCATTAAGGGCCATCATAGATGCAGTCTCTCTCTCTTGAGACTAGCGGTCCCTTCCCACCTGGGTGTACTACTCTTCCTTTGCAACCAGAGTCCAATGACTATGACCAGTAATGGTCAACTGCATAGCATAATGTGGCTTAATTCATTCCACAAATACAGATGGAATGTATGCATGTTTGTATGTGCCAAGTGCTGCCCTAGGCAGTGCTGAACAAACACCATCTCTGCTATGACGAAGCTTTTCTCCTCTTAATTATCTGACCTCTGCTTACTTCTCCCTTCTCATCCATTCACCCTCGGTGTGCTCTATTAACGTCCAATACGGTAGAATAACCTACAGTCTCGTGAGCATCATTCATTATGGTCCATGTGTCTAGCGGACCTGGACCTCCTTCTACCCATTTGCCTGCCTAGCTTCCAGCCAAACATCAGGTCTCATTTCCTCCAGAAAATGGCCTCGCCCCTCCTCTGAGCTCACCGAAATGTGTCTTCTTGTCTTTCATCCATACTTGAACGTTTTCAGTGGTAGAGACTGTGTCAGTATGGTCCACATTCTCCCTGACACATAGTGGGCGCTCAAGAAACATTTGTGGAATTAATCACTGAATTCATTTTTATCCTTAAATAAGATCCATATATACTCATTTGCCCTTCATTTAATTTTTGTAAGACCCACAAGATAAGCTTTTAAAAGGAAGTAGAAAGATTGTGACATTTGTAACCTTATCACCCTAATTTTGGTGAGAATTAACACCACTGTGTACTTTCTTATGAAAATCACCTCCTCTCCCTGTTATGCTTTTTAATAAGAATGGAACCCCTTGGCAAAATTAAATTGGAACTCTTAGAAATATTAGGTGGTTCTTTGTTGGAATCACTTCTGGAGAATTGCCAAACCTGTGCTTTCCTTATCAAGTACAAATTAAAATTTATTTTAAGAATAATAATAAGAAACAGATTTACAACTATGAAAAATTGACATGCATGTAGATAAAAGTTCTAAGCCAATGGGTAAAAATGAAAGAGTGTGTTTCGGTGGTGTGAATAAGGGTATATTTTCCTTGTTGCAAAATGTCCTTTAATATCTTATAATTTATTTTTGATGGAACAAGTATTAAAAAGAAAAACAATCTTCTTGAAAAAAGTACATATCCAGGAGGTTTTTGCTTTAATTGTATGAGCTCAAGTGAATCAATTAAAAGTTTTCCCTGAGCAAACAAATATCTTTACCATGCTTTTGTGTTGTATAGACTTTTTTTTTTTAATCTCAGGCTTTTCATCAGCAAGATGTTCATTTACTTGTTCAACGGGTAAACATTAAATATCTACTATAGGTCAGGCACTCTAATATGCACTTGTTTTCTCTGTATTAATAAAATGATTTGCAGTATATACATGTATCAGATCATCACGTTGTATACCTTGAAGTTACACAATGTTATGTGTCATCTATATTTCAAAAAATCTGGAAGAAAATATTGATGACGACAAATTTTTATAGCACTTTCTACCTCCCTAAGCTCTTCCTTATACATAAGAACTACTATCTTTCACAATTCTGTAAAGTAGGTAGGACGTGTGTGTTAGAGAAACACTAGTTGCTGTAACAAATATATTCCAAAGAGTTAGTGGCTTAGTTCTCTCTTATTTAACAGTCCTAGCTGAAGATTGCAAGTCAGGAGGTGGCTCTGTTCTACACAGTCATTTAGGGGCCCAGGCTGGCAGCAGTTCTGCTGTCTTTAAGATACCATTTTTGATACTACTCCAGTCCTTTCCATTCCCACCTGGAAGTAAAGGGCCTTGAGCAAGAAACAGAGGTGACAAATATCACTTGTGCTTACATTCTGTTGGCAAGGAGCTTAATCACATAACCACACCAGCCTCAAGGGTAGTTTGGAATTGTCATCTAGTCTTGTACTCAGAGTAGAGGGAAGAATGGATTTGGGGGCATAGCTAACAGTCTGTGCCACAGCAGATATTTTTAAATTGCCATTTGTTAGATGAAAAAACTAAGGCTTAAAGAGGTTGATCTGCTTAAAACCACCCAGTTAAGCATGAACTATCAGAATCTGGCTCCTGAATGCTAGATCAATATCTCTTTCATCACTTCACATTGCCTAAAATTAGAGTGATAGCAAAAGACTGGCTCGGTGAAAGAATTGCCCATGACTGTCCTGTGCACCAACTTTGTGAACATGAACTGTCATAGCACAGCACAGAATTTGGTTCTTCTCTTGTTTAATTTGGTTCAGCCTTGACCAGAGAGGGGATCTTCCTAGTGTTAGAAGAAAGACTAAATGCTGCCTTATAAACATTTTAATGCAAGCAATATGTCTGGCTTTCCACCAGCTCCAGAACAAGACTGAGAACAGACTAAAAAAATACATACCCACATCGAAAACTGAAGCACAGTCCCCAAGCATGAATATAGCTGGGGATCTCCTTTGTATCTTCAGTTGCTCCCTGTCTGATGGCTCATTTAATGAGTATTTATGGAGAGCTTATTATGTGGTAGGTACAGGGGCTAGAGAGAGGATCAAGAGAGACACAACTCCAGCCATTATGGAACTCATTATAGACAACAACTAACCAAAACGGTTACAAATTGGGACAAAGGATGCTGAGAGACAGAGAAATGGTGGGAGTTCTATTTCAGAGATGGCTTCTGGAAAAGCCTTTCTAAGGAGGTAACATTTAAACTGAATCCCCAAAGGATGAGGAGTCGGTCATGCTGAGAACAGTGGGGAGAGCCTTCCAGACAGAAAAACAGTATATGCAGTGGTTCTGAGCAAGGAAGAATGTTACACGTTCAGAGAACTGAAGGTGTCCCTTTTGCCAAGGGATACTGAGTGAGTGGAAGGTGGTCAAGGTAATACTGGCTAAAGTGTTCTTAACGTAACTCTCACAACAACCTGTGAGGTGGGTTACTATTTATCGTCTCCATTTTACAGATAAGGAAACTGAGGTATAAAAAAGTTAAATGGTTAAATAACTAGCCTAATGGCACACAGCTGATAAACAGGGGGCCAGGATTTAAACTCAAGGAGTCTAGTTCCAGAGTCCATCCCTACTTCGCTGCATTATGCTGCCATACTGCCAGAGCAAGACTTAAAACCTTCCACTCTATCATAAACAAAATTTCTGTCCTTTAAAACAAAAATACCTCTCTTCCCTTAGTAAAAGGCTCTTAACCTGAGGTCTCTGGATCCCTCCCTCCTCCAAGGGAACCTTGGCTAGAATTCAGCAGGGCTGATGAAGTTGGAGATATATAATATATATTATTTTTATGTGGAATAAATATTATATATGAAATATATTTCAATCAAAATTACACTTAATTTTATGCTGAATTCAATATACAAATTACACTTAATTTTATTTTTACTGAAATGTAACATTTCTTTCTATTATGACTATAAGTACAAAAGCTCACTACTCTTAGCAGTTCTTGTGACTTTGTCACTAGAATCACAGGTAATTTTTAATCACGTAACAGTTTGTTGAAGATACCTTGAAATATCATTCGCACTCATCACCACTTTCAAATTATGGTAGTTATTATTCTTGCCAGTAAATCCTACCGTTTAATGCATCGATAAAGAACCACCTGTATACTTCTATCATGACATTTTAAGAACTATTTTGGTACGTGTTTTTTAATATAACTTGATTATTTTGTAATCTTGCATATTTTCCCTTTTGCATTTAAAAACATTCTTGAGAAGGACCATAGGCTTCACCAGACTGCCAAAGGAGACTTTGGCACAAAAAAGGGAAGGACCCCTTCCCCTGACCCTTTCTGTGTTTAAACTTTTGCCCTCCTTCCCTACATAACTAGATTTCTAGAACAGTCCATATGGATTGTACTTTCTCACGTCTCATTTGTTCCACAGTCCACTGTTTTCTGGCTTTCGCACCCAACTTCTTTTCACAAGATGGTAACTCAAAGATCACTGGAGTCCTCTGAGGTTTAACAAATACTTTTCAGTATCTCTTTTCCCTGAAATCTGTAGAATTTTGCCACTGTTGATCTCATTTTTCTTCAGGGGACACTCTCTTGCTTCAGCTTCAGGAAAATCACTCTTTTCTTTTCCTTGCCTACTTTGCAAGTGCCTTTACTGACTACTCCGCTAATCGCTCCTCAGAAAATAATGTTCCTAATGTTCTTCTTGGGAAACCACATCTACTCCTAAGATATCAACTGCCCCTGTACACTGATGATTCCAAGTCCAGCCACTTCTTCTAGGCTTCATTTCTGAGTTCCCAGCTGCCCAAAGATAATTTTCACCACCATAGCCCAGAGGTACCTCAAACTCAGCACGTCAAAGATGAACTCCTCTATTGCCTCCACCACCAAACCTGCTTTTTTCTCCTGCATCTGCATTTTGTTTATGGACATCAGTCTCTTCTGATCACCCAAACTAAAAACCTTAGGGTTTCCCTCAATTGCTTCCCCTCCCTCACTCCTACTTCTACTGAACCAATAGTTCCTATTGGTCCATTATTGAGGAAGTCGGGTTGATACAGCCCAAGGATGATGTGTACTACTGGGAGAGAAATAAATGTTCTAGGTATAAGTTTTATGAGTATATTAATTTATGACCCCCTTGAAAATTATGCTGTGGTTTTTATTGAGATATAATTGACCTATAACATTACATTAGTTTCAGGTGTACAACATGAATAAATACATGTCTATATTGTGAAATGATCACCAAAGTCTGGTTAACATCTATCACCACACATAGTTACAATTTTTTTCTCTTGTGATGAGAACTTTCAGAATTTGCTCTGTGACTTTTAACTATCTTTCCCGGGCCCACAACTTCTACCAGGAGTCTGATAGCTGAGTTATGACTTAAGATTCCAATTTTAATGGTTTTCCTCTCTTTCCCAGTGTGGAACGTGTTGAAAAAATAGGCCACGTTCCTCTGCCCAATGTCACATACAACTTCTTCCCTTGCTGACTAGAGGTGTCTATAACCTTTTTCCAATGAGAACAGGGTGAGGAAGGCATGGCGGTCGAGAAAGTTCTTACGTGACAAATACTGTCATAAGCCGACCCTTGCTCTTGAGGGTTGACAAGCGTTTACTCTTTGATGGTTCTTCTGAGGACACCACCCCACCACCCCCACTGATGGAGGTGACTCATCTATGTTCCTTTTGATGAGAGCAAATGCATCTGTGTCCTTCGATGAGTTTATGTTTCTTCACCCCACAGTAGTTCAGCAGCACATCAGCTTCTTGGCTTGAGTTGTGTTTTCCCTTTTTAAGTGGCCTCTTAGAGGAGATCTTAGGTCCTCCACACCAGCTGTCTCGCTCAGGATGGCCCAGATCTGATCCAGGGGTAATGCTGATACAGTCCTTGCACAGACAAATGAGGACAGACTGTCTCTAACATTAAAATCTTTTGTTTAGTCTGCCAGCAGAGCAGTTAGCACACCGCAGGTTCTGGCTCTTTAGCTATCTCACTTTGTCCCACAAGCTCCCAGCAACATATGTCAAGTTGTTTGAAAGTTCCTTGAAGCCTCCTCACTAGACTTGGAATCAGAAAGCAGCCCGTCCTCTCTCTCCCCCCAAGCAAATAGAGGCAAATTAGAAATGTCAGGGACTCGTGCCCATCTTTTTTATAGAAAAACTCCATCTAAAACTTTTTGATTGAAGTATACATATAGAAAAGGCCATATACATTAACTGTACAGCTCACTGAATTTTCACAAATTGAACACACCCATGAAACTAATACCCAGATCAAGAAATAGAACATGACTTGTATTCCCAGAAGCCTTCCCTATGCTCCCTTCCAGTGGCTACCCCTGCCCAAGGGGTAACACAATTCTCAATTCTAATGGTAAAGAATAGCATCATCTGTTTTTGTTCATCATATAAATAGAATCATTCAGTATGTACTCTTTGTGTGTGACTTCTTCATTCAACATGATACGTGTGGATGATTCATCCATATAGTTGTCTGCAGTTTTAGATGGTTTATTCTCATTTCTCTACATTGGTCAACATGTGAACATATCACAATTTATTTCTGCATTCTGCAGTTCATGAGTATTTTGGTAGTTTCCAGTTTGCGACTACTCTGTAAAAAGTTCTGTTCTAGATTATATCAGACATATTTGGGGGGACAAAACTATACATTTCCATTGGTACATATTAGGAGTGGATTTGCTGAGTAGGGTAGGGTAGACTGTATTAGTTTGCTAGGGCTACCATAACAAGGTACCATATACTGGCTGGCTTAAACAACAGCACTTATTTTCTCACAGTTCTGGAAACTAGAAGTCTGAGATCAAGGTGTCAGTAGTGTTGGTTTCTTCTGAGACCTCCTTCATGGCTTGGAGATGTCTGTCTTTTCCCTGTATTCTCTCACGGGCTTCCTTTTGTATGTCGCTGTCCAAATTTTCTCTCCTTATAAGGATACCAGTCATAATGAATTAGGGCCCACCCTCATGACCTCATCTGAACTAAATCACCTCTTTAAGATCCCATCTCCAAATATGGTCACATTCCGACGTACTAAGGGTTAGGACTTGAGCGTATGAATTTGGGGATGGGGAATACAATTCAGTCTGTACATATATGTTCAGCCTTAGTAGATTCTTCCAGTGTCTCAAAGTGGTTTTAATAATAAACTCCCCCTCCAGGAGTGCATGAGAGTTCTGGTTGTTCCATATCCTTACCAACACTTGATATTTTGTTTTAAAGAAATCTTTAAACATATGCTCCCAACCTTTATGTGCTCTTGGTATGACTGAGGGGTCAAGATAATGAAACTGGCTTCACACCTCTTTTGCAAACCTTGCGTTGTATGTGCAAGGCTCGTGGCATCTCCCTTTGGGATGGGGCATCTGTCATCTTCACAGAAAACTTCATTCTCAGACCACGTTAACTAGATCTAGAATTTTTGCTTGCTTGTTTTTACATCCTTAGGCAGAAAGGTAAGTTGGCAATGCCAGTGCCTTCATTTAATTTTTGAAATTTGACTGTCTCTCCCACACCTGCCCCAGCATTTTGAGAGTAACTCACACCAAAAAAAAGATAGTACCAGAAATCTCTAAGAAGTTAGATCTCTTGATTCTGATGTTGGGGCCGCAGCTCTCAGGGTGAGCCCTGATAACAGTACCTCTCAGGGGATGTTGACTCACCTGGAGATGTCTTACAGCCCCAAGAGCAGTGGCTGTTCATTTGGGGCTGCAGCAATTTTCCCTTCCTCAGACCCTCCTCCATAGCTGGGCCATGCACGTTTGCTTTTGCACCATCATCTCCAATGGGAGGCTTCTGGAAGGACTTTTCCTAACCTTCTGATGACATTTAACGCACATTGAGGTTCATTGCAAAATAACTATTTTAAAACATTTATCCAAATTCCCGAGGTGACACACGCAGTGAGAATCAGAGCTCGGTTCAAAGGCTGTGCTAATGTCAAAACTCCTGCTCTTCGTAAACTGGACTCACAGATGGACACAGAATGAGTGCAGGGAAACTTAGTTACCTTAGTTTGGTATTAAATGAAGTAATAATATTCCCATATTACTACTAAGGAATCTTATCTTTTCTTGATTTGACTGAACCAAATTGGTAGGACACAACCACAGAAAGAAGTTAAAATTTGCAACCACAGAGAGTAGATTATATCACACAGATCTCAAAACTGTAAATGACCCTTTATCAAGAGCCACCAGTACAAAACCATTAATGGAGGTATTTAAGAGATTTCCTTCCTGTTACATGTCTGCTGTGGATTTAAGGGAGATATTTTCTGTCATAAACATCTACACCCCCAACTAGAAATTTATGTAGAACATAAATCACTTTATGCCCCTGTATTGACATATTAGTTCAAAACACTGCTGGCATGCAGGTGAGAGAGCAGCAGGGAGGAAAGTTAGATGATCTGCTGGTAATCTGCTAATTTACAAGTTGAGAGAGGGTATTCTGGCTTGACACCACTTATATTTCTCCACGTGGCCAAGCACAAAACAGCAGCTGAGGTGGTGGTTATGGAATTCCTCCAAGATGGAAATGTGAGACCAGCCCTTCTCTCCTCCCTTCCTGCAGGTACTGACCTGCAGAGACTCTGTCGGCAACTGGAAAGTGCCTTATGTTTATCAAGAAATTAATGAAGAACTTACTCTCTTTTTGTTAATAGAAATCATGTTATATTGAAACTATTTGGGAAAGCAGACAGGATGTATAATAAGTGATTTCAAAGGGCAATAGGGCTCCTTCAGGCAGACGGCAGTGGCTGGGGGTAGAGGTGATGTAGAAAGATCAACTTACCTTTCTAAGGAACATCTCTAGCAACCTCATCTAGTGCATTTTTTGCTAAGTCTGAAATATTTACCACTGGTTTATATGATTTGATGGGAAGAACAAATGCTCAAATTCATCAAGATTTTCACTCCTGACACTAATTTAGTATTCTTGGTTTCGAATGTGGCTTATTTTTTTACTACTATATGAATGAATACACTACACACATATGTGTGCGAATGTGTGTGTATGTATACATATAAAGAAAGGAAGGGAGGGAGGGAGGAAGGGAGGGAAAGAGGAAGAAAAGAGGGGATCCCATATTGGTGAATAATTCTGAATTTTTATTTGAAAGAGACTAAAGGTGAAGTGTCCTAAGTAGGTGGGTTTGTCTTTAATCTTGCTGAAATAAATATAAAAGTATAATTCCAGACATCTTCAAATGTCCCTATTCCAGCTTTCATGATCCCCATTAAGGTAAAATTGACAGGAACAGATAAAGGCTTGAAGTCTTCTATACATTTTTCTCTGCATCTACTACACTATTTTAATTCATACTTTCTATAGAATAAACTAAAATCTAAATGCCATTTTAAAAGTAGGATAGTGGGACTCTGTTGCCAATGGAAACATGAAGAAATGAAATATACCAGCTTTCTTTTTTTCAACTTTTTATTTTGAAATTATTATCGATTCAGAGGAAGTGGCAGAAAAATGTACAGGGAGGTCCTGTGTACCCTTTACCCAGCACCCCACAATGCTAACACCTTGCATAACCGTAATACAATATCAAAACTAGGAAACGGACATTGGTATTATACAATCCATTAGTTTTACAAGCACACAAGTGTGTGGGGGGGGGGTGTGTGTGTGTGTGTGAGAGAGAGAGATTTTATCACAAGTGTGGCTTTGTGTTACCACTACTGCAATCAAGATACAGAGCTGTTCCATCAGCACAGGGTCCCCTGTGCTACACTTTTATAGCCACATCTACCCCCACTGCCCACCCCTAACCCCTGGCAATCCCTAATTTGTCCTCCATCCCTATAATTTAGTTACCTCAAGAATGTTACTTACATGGAATCACAGAGTATATAACCTTTTTTATTTATTTATTTATTTATTTATTTTTGGCTGTGTTGGGTCTTCGTTTCTGTGCGCGGGCTTTCTCTAGTTGCGGCAAGCGGGGGCCACTCTTCATCGCGGTGCGTGGGCCTCTCACTGTCGCGGCCTCTCTTGTTGTGGAGCACAGGCTCCAGACGCACAGGCTCAGTAGTTGTGGCTCACGGGCTTTGTTGCTCCGCGGCATGTAGGATCTTCACAGACCAGGGCTCGAACCCGTGTCCCCTGCATTGGCAGGCAGACTCTCAACCACTGCCCCACCAGGGAAGCCCTATAACCTTTTGAGATGGGCTTTTTTCTGACTTGTTGCCATGTATGAAGAGTTTGTTCCCTTTTATCACTGACTCATACACCATGGATGGATGTCCCACAATTCGTTTAACTTTATAGTCAATGAAGGATATGTGGCTTGTTTCCAGTCTTGGGCTATTGCAAATATCGATCAAGTTGCTATGAACATTAGTGTACAGACTTCTGCACGAATAAATGTTTTCATTTTTCTGGGACAAACATCCAATAGCTTTCTTTTTTAAAAGAACATTGGTTCTCAAAAACAGAAAAAAAAAATAACAAGAATTAAATGAGTTAATAGTTAGAGAATATTTAGCACATTGTTGGACTAAAAGTGCTTATTCATGTCAACATGCACTAAAATTTTTCTACTATGTAAACAGGCACTATTCTAGACACAGAGGGTACAAAGATAAAAAGATATAGACCCTGCCCTCAACAAACTCACTCATCCTAATTAGACAGAAAGAGAGGAAGGGTACCACTTATCAGCCTTAGGCTGGAAGAGGCAAGAAGACGGAATAGTTACAGGAACTTAGAAGGAGACAGTCATGTGGCAAGAGCCACTGACAAGAGCTGTGGCCTTTGGTCAAAGGATGCAACCCTGGAGACCCGCAGTGAGGGAGGCTGGGGAATCAACACCCTGAACTCCCTCCCCCTAGTCTTCTCCCAGCACTTCCCATTGGCAGGACCCACCCCAACTGGAAGCCAGAGGGCAGAGGGCCCTGGGATGCCGTCCATGCAGGTCAGTGTCTAGGAGTATGGAGCATGATGGGGAAGGGTGCAGAGCAAAACTAGAGGAATCAGTAGACTAGATCCACCCCACACACGCACACCCAGCTTTGAATCCACTTTTTAACTTTAGGCAAGTTGCTTAATTTCTCTGCACCTCGGGTTGCTCGCTGCAAAACAAGTGTCATAATGATAGTTATGCAGGTTATCGAGAGCATAAACTAGACGATGTCTCGAAAATGCCTGGCAGAGCTCCTGGAACGTGGTAGGCATCATTGAATGTGCTCCAGCCCCACCCCCAGCTGATGGCAGTTCTCTGCACTTGTGGCTGTTTAATAGTCTTCATGTATTTCCCAGGAGCATGGTCTCTCCTAGTGTGGTCCGTAGACCATGTGCTTTAGAGACACCTGGGGTCCTTTTCATCACACAGGTTCATGGCCCCCACCCCAGTCCCACTGAATCATGAGTAGAAGGATGGGAATCTTCATTTTGGACAAGTTTCCCCAAGTGATTTTCATGCACAATAAGGTTTGGGAACCACCATCCTGGAAGTCCATATTTCTAATTGACGCCCACTTGGGTGAAGTAGAGGTGAGATTTATCTGTACTTGGCAGCCATTAGATATAGCTCCAGCCCATCAGCTCTGGGAAGAGGGCTCTGAGACCAGGACACTAATGGTCTGTCTTGCAGTGTTAGGCCATGCTGATTCTCCATTTTGCTGGCTTTATTAATACCCAAGGAACAATGTTCCCAGGTTTTTAATTAAAAATTCTCTAACATCCAGACTCTAATCATTTTCTAGGTTGGATATGGGCTTGCTAAGTAGCTGGCTCTGACCCCTACCTTTCAGAGAAAATTTAATAAGCAAAGCAGAAGCTGTTAAAGGGAATAAAAAGCTTTGTGGTTGAGAACAGGTCAATTCTGAGTATAAACAGGAAGAGGCCAAAACTTAGAATAAGACCAGGGGATCTAGGACCTTGCTTTAGTTTGTTAAGGAAAAGTATAAGGAAATTAATCAGCAGTCCGGGACAGACACTGAGCTCATGGCTTGGGTCTTGAATTGGTTAGATCTCAGATGGGCTGCGACAGAGAGATTGGAAAGAGTAGGAGCTTAGACAAGAGGGAATTTTATTTGCTTCTCATGTAAAACTAGAGGCAGGCGGAGCCGGCCTGGGATGGCGGTTTTTCTCCACAAAGTTCTCGAGGACTCAGGCTTCTGTGGCTTTTGGTCCTGCTCTCCCCCAAATGTGGCCCACGTCCTCATGTTCCAGGATGGAATGCCAGTTGTCACATCCATGTTGCAAACCACAGGAAAGGGGGAAGAAGGTACAAAGAGTATGGAGCAGCTGACTTCTAAAGAAGGTTTAGAGTCTGCCACACAACACATCTGATTACATCAGTTTGGCCAGAACTCATTCACATGGCCGCACCAAACTACAGGTCTAGCTTGGAAACGATATACTACTAAATGGATGATACATTGAGGACAGCTAAGAGTCACTGCCATCGGTTCTGCATCCTGAGAAACTTTGGACCTTCTTTTCCCAATGGAATGGTTATCATTCAAGTTCCATACAGGAACCCAGAAACCACTCCAGGTATATTTAGAAGAGAAAACTTAAGACAATTTGCAGCACAAGTGCAAAAATGAGACAACCCAGAGGTGAACAACAGTGGGAAGCTTCTACCTTCCCTGGGGCTGGAGGGATAAACGAGGAGACAGAGTTTAGAAGTCAGGGTTGGTTGGCAGAACTTGGAACCCCAGTCGGCCATTCCAGTGGGAGCTAGAGCCATGAGATGCAGTCCCTGCCCTAGATGCCACCAGTAGCAAAGTGATCCAGGAAGAAATATGCTGGCCTTTCCCTTCTTCTGCCCCTCAGTCTCCTTCTAGTGCCTTACTTTGGCTAGAACTGCCTGGAAGCCAGAGGGCAGGGACATCTGGGAAATGTAGTTTCATGCAAACAGAGTAGGCAAAGAAGAGGAAAGTATGGATCTGAAAGCAAACAGGTGACTAGAGCAGCACTAAATCCAAGTTGTGGACCAGGATAAATTACTAATAATTGATACCTGGCTAGACATTTTTTCTGGATGAAAATTTTGCAAAACAAAAGTGTCCTTCTGTTCAAAGCAGGGACTTAAACAGATCTTAGTACATCAGTGTTCACAACAGCGTTGTTCACAATTGCCAAAAAGTGGAAACAACTTAAATGTGCATCAACAGGTGAATGGATAAACAGAATGTGGTATATACATAAAACTGAATATTATTTAGTCATAAAAAGGGATGAATTTCTGATACATGCTACAACCTGGATGAACCTTGAAAATATTACCAAGTGAAATAAGCCAGACACAAACGAACAAATACTGTATTATTCCACTTATATGAGGTACCTAGAATAGGCAAATTCATGGTGACAAAAAGTAGATGTTGCCTGAAGCTGGGAGTTGGAGGACAATGGAGAGTTATTGTTTAATGGGTACAAAGCTTCTATTTGGGATGATGAAAAAGTTCTGGAAATGGATAGTGCTCGTGGTTCCACAACACTGTAAATGTATTTAATGCCCTGAATTTTACATTGAAAAATAGTTAAAATAGTAAATTAAAAATTTAAGGTAAAGCATAAAAATAATGAGGATCCTTCTGCTTCCCAAATGTATTTCCTGATCGCAGAACCCTCTACGTGGAAGGTATGAGTGTTGGTAATCAAGCAACAGAAGCCAACTAATGGACAAAGCAGGGGGATCCAAAGACCAGGAAGACTTCAAAACCAAAATCAAAACTCTGTTTCCAAGATGTGTTGTGAAGTTTCAATAATACTTTCTTGGGGGGAGAAATGTTATTTCCCCCTTTTCCTAACCTGAAATTGATATGGTCATGAAGAGTAAGCATAACCCAATGAAAAGGCCAAGGCAAAATCAGAGGTTTACAGAATTGGATGTCACCTCCCTCTCTCTCTCCCTCTCTCTCTCTCTCTCTCTGTCTCTCTCTGTGTGTGTGTGTGTGTGTGTGTGTGTGTGTGTGTATATGTGTGTGTATATATATATATATATGGAGCATCTGAAGACTTGGAAATAGGTAATCTCACAAAGGAGCAGGAAAAGAAGTGAGAACCCAGAAAGCCTACAAGGGATTCTTTGAAGAAGGGAAATGAATGTGGGACAAGTTCAGTTTCTGGGTTACCTGTTAACAAGGAGCGGGGTCAAGGGGTCAGGATATACTCGACTATGTCTAAAACAGCTCAGAAATGTCCTCAAGATTAAACACTGAAGATGGTTGTTGACTTTTGCACCCAGAAAGGTTATTGGCTGCTCAGTAAAGGCTGTTGCTGTGAATGGAAGGAGACTCTACACTGAATTGGGATGAGTAGAACAGTCCTCTCTGCATTTCTCCATTTTCTGGCTCAACAGAAGCAGTAAATAAACCCTATTCCCAGAACTATGCTGACAACATTGATGATGGCGGCACACAAATTAGGAGGTAAACAAAAAGCCATGTTAATTTCAAGCTCCATTAGAAACACAGGCAGAAAAAAAAAAAAAAAGAATTAACATCTGCCAAATAGAAGAGGTCAAAATTGGAAGGGAAAGAAACTTTCTTTTTCAGATCCTAAGAAGGTACTGCCAACGTCAAAGACATGAGAGGATTCTGTTTCTTCGTTGACTTTGTGAATCATAGAATTCTTGTAAAAACTCTGTTGTCAATATCTCCTGGAATCAGATATGTGGGGTGATGAAGGATGAGCTGCATGTTCCTTCTCCTGGAAAAGGAAACCGTACAGTGTTTGGAGTAGAGCCACGAGATTCCATTCCAGAGCTGTCTTCTATTTTGTCCCTTACATGTAATTTTTTTTTTTTAAGAACCTCCAATAATATTTATGGTTTTGGCATAATGCATACGTAGTTTTCTTTTGAAGACTCCACAATATAAGTTGTCTCTGACATGGAATTGGCATAATAGCCTTGTGTAAAAGACCTCGGGCCCTTTAATCCCTTCGTAAAATGTGTTGCATGCCCCAGATCAAGTCCAGGAAATGCACACATGTCTTTCTCTTAGTTGCTTGTGTTGAGGGGGATGATACACAAATGAAAACAGATATTTCTCATAAGTTCTTTTTTATGTCATGGCAGTGCGCGTTCTGGGTCTTTGATGATGGATGAGCCTTCATTTATAAATTTAATGCCATATGTATTAACTTAGTTTCCTTCCAGGCATTTTGTATTAGCGGGCATCACATATGGCTTTATAATGCTCCAATACCAGATGCCTGGTGGTTCTTTGATTCAATATATGCAGGAAGAAAAGATGTAAAAGATGTATGGTTATGTATACCATAACTTTTTGGCTGGGTAATCGGTCAGAAGTTCTATCCTACCTGGTGGCAAGGGATTGACCTAGTTGACTTCTCAGGCTTCTGTCTCTAGATGTTATGATCCTGTGGCATATTTTCCCAGAGGTATTAAATTTGAAGAATCAATCACTAGATGCAATCAAATCCACCCTCCCTCCCCCAAAACCAAACAGGTATTTTTTTTTTAATTTGGACTTTAAATTTATTGATTGATTGATTGATTTTTGGCTGTGTTGGGTCTTTGTTTCTGTGCGAGGGCTTTCTCTAGTTGCGGCAAGCGGGGGCCACTCTTCATTGCGGTGCGCGGGCCTCTCACTGTCGCGGCCTCTCTTGTTGCAGAGCACAGGCTCCAGACACGCAGGCTCAGTAGTTGTGGCTCACGGGCCTAGTTGCTCCGCAGCATGTGGGATCGTCCCAGACCAGGGCTCGAGCCCGTGTCCCCTGCATTGGCAGGCGGATTCTCAACCACTGCGCCACCAGGGAAGCCCCAAACAGGTATTTTTAAGTATGCAGCCATATACACATATACGCATTTCAAGAACAACAGAGTTCTCTTTGAGAATGGAAATATAGTCATTGATAAATTACATTACTGAACTGCAGGTATTAGTTACAGTGGAAAGTGAGAAATTGTAGGAAACTTTTAAAATCAGAACGTGGATTATGGCTTGAATTTAATTGTGTTGCTCAGGGCACTCTGCAGGCTGTCACTTGATTATGTTCAATTTACCTCTTTTTATATACCACCACTTACTCTCCAAATGTTTCATCTATGCTCGTTGTGTTTTCTCCAGCTCTCTCATAAGCTCTTTGAGATCAGAGCTCATGTTACACAGTAGAGACTCAATAAATACATTATAAATAAATAAAGGAGGCTGCGGCCGGAGCTGGGCCGCAGCGGTGGGTGCTGCCGGAGGAGTCTGGCGGAGCCCGAGGCGCTGGCGCTATGGAGCCCCTGGAATGGAAGTGTCCAAGTTGGAGAACTGTTACCTTGCAAGATTTGTGGAAGAACATTCTTTCCAGTGGCATTAAAAAAACATGGACCTATTTGCCAGAAAACTGCCACTAAAAAACGAAAGACTTTTGATTCAAGCAGACAAAGAGCTGAAGGAACGGATATTCCAACAGTAAAGCCTCTTAAACCTAGGCCTGAACCACCGAAGGAGCCATCTAATTGGAGAAGGAAGCATGAAGAGTTCATTGCCACCGTAAGAGCAGCTAAAGGCCTCGGTCAGGCCCTTAAAGAGGGTGGCACACTTCCTCCCCCTCCCCCACCTTCTTATGATCCTGAGTATATTCAGGAGAGATAATGTAAATTCAGCCGATAGACATATAAATTTCTGTAAAGAACAGGCAGCGCATATTAGTAATAAAGGCAAATTTCCTACTGATACCAAAGGAAAATCGACTTCTCGGACACAGTATAAGCCACCTGCACTTAGAAAGTCCAGTTCTCCTGGAACCACCTCATCAGGATCTTCACGATTACCACAGCCAAGTGGCGCTAGCAAAACTGTTGTAGGTGTTCCTTCGGGTAAAGTGTCTGAAGTTGGCTGCTCTTTGGGAAACAAACTTCAGACCTTGTCTTCCTCCCATAAAGGGATAGCAGCCCCTCACGTAGGTAAGATGGACAAGTTAGGCCCTCCACTCCGAACTGGAAGACATGTGCAGAGGTCGCATGGCAGTGATGCAAAATCAGACAGTGCCATCAAAAGGCATGAGTTATTACCCATTTAGAAATCCGGCCTCAAGTGTGCTCGCAAGCAAAAGAAAAACGTATACTGAGAGCTACATGGCCAGGGTCTACAGATAATTTTATTGAACAAATAACACAACAGCCTTCCTCGATTGAGGGCTACCTTTCCCCAAGCCATTTCTCACACGCTTAAAGCACAGAGTTTGCACAGTAAGGAATTCTTTTTAAAAGTCATTTCTATGTAGAAATCACGCTCTGCCCCAACATCATGGACTAGACTGTTGACAAGCGTTCACATTTTAAGTATTCCTTTATGATTGTTCTCTCCTTTCCGTCCCTACCCAGGGGCTCCAGTACTTTTCTCTTACGGATCCTGAAGGGATGGGTATGCTGTAGGGCAAGGGGTGGTGGGCTCCTCAGAGCTACTAGCAGCAGCCCTAGGGTGCTGTCCCTTACCACAGGGTGGCAGACGCGTAAGGGCAAGGGGGATTGGACACGGTAGGTGGGATGCGGCAACGCCCCGTAGGCACAGGCATCCAGAGCCCTTCCTGATCCCCATCCTGTGCCCTCTCAACTTGGGGTGGGGTCAACAGCTAGCTGCAGTTGGTGGGGGGATGAGCCCAGCCCGGGGTAGAGGGAGAAGCCTCCCATACCTATTAACAGCCGGCAAACTGTCCATCCATCTTGGGCGGGGGGTGGTGGACAGACGGGCAGGTAGGCAGGAAGAATCAGGCTTGTTCTGCCCCCAGCTTCGGTCCAACACAGGAGGAATTGAGGTAGCAAACGGCTGAAATGCTCCAACGAGAGGGAAAGGAAGTTCCCTCTGTGTACAGCTCCCACACCCTGGGGCTGGAGGAAGGCAGACCTTGCTTGTAAAGTGCCGTAGCCTCCAGCAGCACTGGGCCCTGGGCAAGCTTGCAGGAATGCAGGCCAGGCAAGGGCACAGGAGCCAGGCACTCCCGACCAGCACATGCCCTGCCGTGCTCCTCGGAGGGATTGCTGGGAAAGGGGGACTGGGAACTCCGCCGTCAGCCCTTGCCGGCCACCGGCCAACTCCTGTCCACGTACAAACCGACACCCAACCAGCTCTGTAGGGCGGCCCTGCTCACCGTTGAAGGTTCCGGGCCAGGGGACTTTATTCAGGGTTGTGGGCCCAGCCTAGGTTCCTCGATGGAAGCCACACCTGGAGCCTGGGGGGTTCTTGCTGGGGCCAGGGGGTGTTTATACCTGCCACCCCCAGGCTCACACCTCATAGAGGATCGCAGGGAAATCCACGTCGATGCGAGGGGGGATCCAGCTTCGGGTGCCCTGAGGAATCAGGTTCTCATGCGCCCGCCTCCGCTTGGCCCGCTTCTGCCCGTTCTTGGTGACCACTGTGTCCTCATAGAACTCGTGAGCCAGATCGCCATCCTCGGCATAGAACATGGAGCTGCGGCGGCGCGTGACTCCGAAGGGGGGGCGCGACCAAAGTTTGCTCAGCGACAGCCGCCTCCGGGCCTCCGCCCCCCACCGCCGAGGCGAAGGGCCGCAGGCCGCGAGCTTTGGGGCCGCCGGCGCCCACGTCTGGGCCGCCGGCGCATGGCGGCCCCGCGTCCGCTTCGCTCTCAAAGGGCGGTCGGCGCCGCCTTCCGCGGGCTACGCTGTCTCCCACAACGTTTTTTTTTTTAATGAAAGAAGAATAGGAAAAAGAAGGATGAGAATTAAAAGATACAGTGGAAAAGGAATGGGGTTACTCCACAAAATGCGTGGCATGAGACCCTGTCGATGGACTAGCCCAGGGCCACAAAGTGGAGTTTGAACTTTGTTGCAGGAGCCAAAGTACAAGAGAGGATAGGAGTAGTTACGTGATTCATGATGTCTAAAACAGAAAAATAAATCACTTTCTCTGTGAAAGTGCAACTAGTTCTGAGGCCTCAAAAGTTCTCCTTTGATCTCTCATAAGGAGACACCGGATAACTTAACTGTTAGCTTCTTAATTAACATCCCTACTGAATCCATACTAAATATGGCAATGGATTTCATAGGGTGTTTTTTTTTTAAGATGCCCTCAATGCAGGCCTATAACATGACATCCTGTGATCCACCGAAACCAGTTGTGATGTGGGTGTGTTATGTGTAGCTATATATATTGTCTGCTTTTGTTGTAAGTATGTAACATGTACATATTCATTATTCAGATTTAATCCAGGGATAGATTTTCAAGTATCTAAGATGCTAGCTCTCCATCCGGGTTGCCCATTAGAAAGAAGCATCTGTGGAGCTTTCTAAAAATGGACACATCAGGGTCCCTCCCTGAGATTTTGATTTCTTTAGTTCGGAGAGTGGGATCTGGGCATCTGCCATTTGGAGAGTTTTAAGACTGATGTCTACGCATAACATGAGGATCATAGAGGAACTGGTGAATTGCTGTCTTTTCAGCTAGATTCTTTAATAAATAATGTTTGTCTCAAAAAAATAAATAAAAATTAAAAATAAATAAATAAAGGAGCAAAGGGCTAGATGAACGTGGCTGCAGATTCAAGATGCCGCCATTTACATTACAAGATGTGACCTGAGAAATTTAACAACTGAGGATGGTCCCAGTTCTTCCTTGGAGGTCATTCATTTTCCCCTCCTCTGGCTCCCATGAATAATACAGATGTTTAATTTTTCCCCCTTTGGTCCTTTGCCCTTTGAATCCACCCCAGCAAAAACGCTCAACTCTATGGCACTAGAAAATGTTGTGAAGAGCTTTACCATCTTCCAACATTTGTGTATTTATATACTTATTTTATTCTTGGCCTTCGTTTGGGCTTTTAAAAGTTTTCGCAGTTTCCACTGTCATTTTCTACATGTGTTGTCTTTGCCTTCTTTTTGACAGCTAAGGTACCTTTTTTCTTTTTTCATAAATTTTATTTATTTATTTTTGGCTGCGTTACGTCTTCATTGCTGCCCGTGGGCTTTCTCTAGTTGCGGTGAGTGGGGGCTACCCTTTGTTGTGGTGCGTGTGCTTCTCATTGCGGTGGCTTCTCTTGTTGCAGAGCAGGGCTCTAGGCACGTGGGCTTCAGTAGTTGTGGCACGACGGCTCAGTAGTTTTGGCTCACGGGCTCTAGAGTGCAGGCTCAGTAGTTGTGGCACACGGACTTAGTTACTCCGCGGCATGTGGGATCTTCCCAGACCAGGGATCGAAC
This sequence comes from Balaenoptera physalus, assembly GCF_965194825.1. NCBI lineage: Eukaryota > Metazoa > Chordata > Mammalia > Artiodactyla > Balaenopteridae > Balaenoptera > Balaenoptera physalus. Next base: position 65,374,943 of record NC_138895.1, on the reverse strand, counting down.
CCGTGTCCCCTGCATTGGCAGGCAGATTCTTAACCACTGTGCCACCAGGGAAGTCCCTAAGGTACCTATTTTAAATGAGATGTTCCTAAAATACAGGTCAAGGACTCCCTACCTGTAGAAAAATTCTCTAAGGATAACATAAGGAACTAGTGGCAATGGTTATGTCTAGGCAGTGTAGAAACGTGGAGGAGAGTGTTTCCTTTTCATTCAGTAACCATCTGTTTGAATCATTTTTGTCCATGAGCGTGCATTGCTTTTATAATTTATAAACTGGTTAAAAGATAAAATATCTATACTCATCATGGCAATTCTAGCAGGTCTTAAAAGTTTTAATGAAATATGAATGCAGTTAGTTTATGCATATGTTTATTCTAAACAAATGAACAATCGCATTGTTCTAAGATACCACACTTAATGAACCCAGTATTCCACCTTTTGAAGCATCTTATAGGTATCTGAGATTAAATACTGGTCAGTGATTCATACTGGGGTACGTTTATGGGTGGAAGGTGACTGAGCTGCTTTTGTATCTGTAGCTTTCCGCTTTGAATGACACACCCCCCGGTGAGTATTGTAATAACACAGGAAGTGTTTCCGTCAGTGGGTCAAGAGAACCACTTCCATCACAGCTTTGCGTATTTTTATTCATTTTCTTCACTCGTGGCAGTGTTCACACTTGGAACCCGTTTCACGTGCTAAGGGTCCTCCACCTCGATTACAGCTTTTTGCTAACTCTTCACATCCCATTTCACTCTTTGCATTTCCAAACTTTCTCTTTCTCTTCAAGGTTTTCATGTCATTTTGGTCCCAGGGTTTCATTCCCAAGTCAGTCTATCTGATCCTGCCTCTAATTTGTCATTAGCATTTCCACTCTGGCTTGTTTGTTTTGAGTTTCTGCAAATGGTTCAACCATTGTCAGGCATGTTTTAACCTTCAAGTAAATAAATGTCTGCTTAGAAGTGCATAAAGTTATTTGACTCCATAAAAGAATGCTCACAAACACACGCTGTTCTTCATAAACATTCTATGTTACTGTATTAAGTTGATAATTGGTAAGATATGTTTAAATTTGCACATTGTAGAAACTGTAAGTTTAATTCCCAGCAGAGTAAGTGTATAAATGCTCAGAGTCATATACGATTCTATGAAGATGCACTGTTTATCTGTAATCTGTAACATTTAAAAATTAGCCAAAAAGGCTGAAAGAGGGTTCTTCCTATGTTTTCCTCTAAGAGTTTTATAGTGTCCCGTCTTACATTTAGGTCTTTAATCCATTTTGAGTTTATTTTTGTGTATGGTGTTAGGGAGTGTTCTAATTTCATTCTTTTACATGTAGCTGCCCAGTTTTCCTAACGTGTGTATGTGGAATCTAGAAAAATGGTACAGGTGAGCCTATATGCAGGGCAGGAATAGAGACGCAGACGTAGAGAATGGACGTGTGGAGACGGGGTGGCGGGGGAGGTGGGATGAATTGGGAGATTGGGATTGACATATATACACGACCATGTGTAAAACAGGTAGCTAGTGGGAACCTGCTGTGTAGTACAGGGAGCTCAGCTCAGTGCTCTGTGGTGACCTAGATGGGTGGGATGGGGGGTGTGGGAGGTCCAAGAGGGACGGGATATATGTATACATTATAGCTGATTCACTTTGTTATACAGCAGAAAGTAACAGCATTGTAGAGCAACTATACCCCAATTTAAAAAAAATAAATGCATAGTAGGTAGTCAAAAAAAAGGCGTGAAAGAGACTGGCTACATGATCCCCTCCCCCAGTGATTCTCCAACTTCAGTGTGCATGAGAATCACCTGAAGAGCTGGTTGAAACACGGATTGCTGAACTACTGATTCAGTCGGTCTTCAGTGGAGCCTGTGAATTTTCCTTTCTAACAAAATCCCAATTGATTCTGATTCTGTTGATCTGGGACCAGATGTTGAGAACCATCGCTATCCCATTCCTCCTCCTGAGCACACAGAAACACTGCATTTCCCAGCTGTGCTCATACTTATGTTAGGACCAAATGACTAGGTCCGGCCCAGTGGCATGTGTATGTCACCTCCACATTGGGCCACACAGCTCCCTGCGTCGTTCTCCGCTCTCTCTCGCCCCTTCCCTGGGCAACAGTGGAGACTATGTATTCAAGATGGTGGCCTGCCGAGATGGAGGGTCCCTAGATCTGTGAGTTTGTGATGGAGGAAAGCTGCCTTACTCACGTAAAGCTGTCATATGAAAGAAGAATAATCCTTTGTTATTTATATCAAGTCATTGAGTTTCAGGGCAGCGTTGCCTAACTCACCCTAATACACATGACTTTCACGTGGTCATGAGATGAACCAGTTGCCCAGCTCTGAGGCAACTTTTACTATGCAAATTTGAGAGATTGAATCAATCTACCATCTATGCTTCCCCATCCAAAAAAAAAAAAAAAAAACTATTTAAATTGACTTATATGTACTTAGCTTAGAGCCACATGTCTGTAGGCTACAAAGAGATTGTTGGTAATCTTTCAGAACATCTCCTATAGCCACTTTGGTACATTTTGGGGTGATGATCTTTCATCTGAACTTTTCCAACTGCCGGCTCCTTGGACTCAATATTCTTACACTCTCAAAATGGTTCTACGCACACAGCCTTTACTTCATGTTGAAAGAGACCACGGCCCTTTTCCTCTCATTCAAAGCACATTACTGGACAGCTCTTCCTTGTCTGCCTCTGTTCCTCCTCTACCTTGTTCTACCAGTGAAGTCATCCCATAATTTCTTTTTTTTTTTTTCATGAAAACTTTCTTTTAATTAAAGAATAGTTCGTTTACAATGTTGTGTTAGTTTCAGGTGTACAGCAAAGTGATTCAGTTGTATAGATATAGGTATATAGAAACACACACACATATACACGTCTATTCTTTTTGAGATTCTTTTCCCTTATAGGTTATTACAAAATATTGAGTATAGTTCCCTGTGCTATGCAGTAGGTCCTTGTTGGTTATTTTATATATAGTAGTGTGTATACGTTAATCCCAAACTTCTAATTTTTCTCTCCCCCGCTTTCCCCTTTGGTAACCATAAGTTTGTTTTCTATGTCTCTGGGTCTATTTCTGTTTTCTGTATAAGTTCATTTGTGTCATTTTTTAAAATTAGGTTCCACATATAAGCAATATCATATGATATTTGTCTTTTTCTCTCTGGCTTACTGACTTGACTGGGGCATAATTTCCCCTTAGGCATCTTCACAGTTAAGGTTGATGGGCTCTGAGTGACCCACATCTTTCATCGTGGTTATAAGCCTCTAGACCCTCCCAGGTGATCCCTGTTCCTTTACCCCATTGCTGGTGATACTTTGCTGAATCTGACCCACCCCTTTCTGTGGACTCTGCCTGGATGTGCATGACCCCTTCCTGTCCCACCAACCTTGAAGAATTTGACCACTTGCCTACTTGGGTATCTGCCAGGCTCTGGTACCCCATTTATTTGTCAGTTCTCCTGTCCAGACCTCCACACATAGTGCACTCCATGGCTAAAGTAGACTCTAGTCAAACTCTCTTCCTTTTTCATGCAAATGTTATATCATTGCCCCTATTAATGTCTCCTTCACACAGAAGTGAACCAAAAGCAAAGATTTTTCCCAGTTATACCTTATGAAAACTGCACTTCCCTCAACCCTTTCCTGGCATACTACCCCACACTACCTTACGTGAAATCAAAGCCTCAAGATTACAGAATATAAAAGATTCACCTTTTAAAATGGTGTTCATTGTTCTGTTGATAAGTAATCATACACTTATTGAAGAGAATTTGGAAATTCAGAAGAGTACCAGCCTCTATCTAAAGATAATTTCTTTTATGTTTATCTTATTGCCATGTCATTTAAATATACCCAGCTACTTAATATTCTGTTGCACATTTAGGCCATCATTTATTCAAACAATCCAAGCAAATGTTGCTTCTGATTTTCTTATTATTATAAATAATGACAGGCTGCACATACCTGGTAATATTTCTAGATCTACCAAAAATCTATTTCTAGATTCTTTGCAAAGGAATCCCTTGGTATAAGTATATGAACAGTTGATGTAAATACTACAAGAAAGAGCTAAAATATTAAAAGTGGTGTGTCTGACGGGAAGTTCACTAGGATGGGCAGCAGTGGGCAGAATGCTTTTTTCAGTTATAAGCACTGCATTTGACTTTTTCTGTTTGTGTATTATTACAATTAAAAATAAACATATTATAAAAATTATTTTATTTTTTCCCAAGTGAAGTTATGCTCTCAAAAAGGTGTATGAACACTTTAAAGAATTCATATTACATACACATATGAACAAATTGCCCTTCTGAAAATTTATAAAAATTTACCCTCCCATCAAGAATGTAAAACATTTACCTTCCTGAAAAAGCCTCTACAAACTAGGTATTTCTTTTTCCTTTTAAATATTTTCTAATTAGCTTTAAAATGACAAGCAACTTTTATTTGCATTTATCTTACTGATAAGGTTGAATTGCTTTCCTATCTGATTTATGGTCCATTTATATTTCTTCTTTTGGCTGTCCCTGTGACATCTGTCCCCTTAGAAGGTGGTTTCCTTATACCAGTGACATGGCCATGGGCTTAAACATTTGGGTAATTCTTCTTTTGGAATGACCATCAGAGTCCGAGTTACTTTTTCTTGGATATTCTTAGGACCAGTTAGTTATATCATCAAGTTATGGACAAATTGCAGAGCAACTGCATGGTGATAACCTCAGTTTTCTTTTGTGGTTTTAAACCATCCATGACAGGAACCGTCAAATGGGCATTCCAGTTACCTGTGGAGCCACGAGAACATGAACAGAATAAATATGTGGCTCTTGAAAGTCACCACAGTCGTTTGACTGTATCTATTATGGAAGGCCTCTCACTACATCCACCTCATCATTTTATAGACTTCATATTTAATATATTTATATTAATTAAAAGTTGTCCATTAGTCTGCACGTCAATCTGTCATGCAACGTTATACACATAGTCTTATACGTAGCAGACACTTAGAAACTGGATCAAGATTGTAGACCAAGCATATTTTTGACTAAATGTCATTCATCCTAAGGATTTTTGTCTGTTTTATTCATCGTTGTATTCCAGGCAGCTAGAAGAGTTCCTAGCACAGACTAGGTGGTTAACAAATATTTATTGACTAAATGAATACATAATGAAAATATAAATGAATGAATGAACAAACCAACACTTCACAATTGGGCGTCAAGACGCAAGCTTTGTTTACCTTCTTTTGTAATACAACACAAGATGGCAAATGCTTTTGAATAATACAGGTGACAAATACATGATAGAGGCTGAATGGCATTAGAAAAAGGGCAAGCTTCACTTCTAACTTTGGCTCTGTGCCCTCAGGGAATTTACAGTCTAGTGAGAGAGAGAGACATTAATCAAACGTTCCTACAAATAAATAGGGAATTAACAGATTTTAAGTGCCAGGCATATAACAGGCTTACCTGGCCTGGGTGTTCAAGGATGGCTTCCTTCTCTGAGGAAGGGGTATTTCAGCCTCACATGGCAAAGGAAGCATTCTGAACACAAATTCAAAGACGAAAATGCATTGGAGAAACGGAGAAAAAACAAGTGCCAGGAAGCTCAGAGAGGGGTGGAGAGTGTTGAGAGATGAAGCTGGAGATAAGGTCTTTGTAGCTCTTTGCTCTGTGATGAGGGAGAGACACACTGACCCTTACCAGCAATAAGGGCTTGGTGACACCTACCTGGTAGGTTTATTGTGAGGATAAAACGTATATGTGTAACTGCTTAATGTCTGGCCCATAGAAATTCCCAGTAATGGTCATTTCTTCCCTCTTTCTTTCCTTTTGTTACCTATATCTTGAGTTCATTAAGAGCCAGAACTTGGTCATCTATTTCAGTGGGTCCCCCTTAGTGCCTATCCTGGTGTGAACTGCTTGGTAAATGTTCAATAAATGACAGCTGGGGTTACCATTAGTAAGTAGTCCGTTGTATGCTAGGATTTTGTATTTATTTTCTTACTTAGGTTTTTATTTAATAAAAATTGATGTGGATTTATAATACTAAATTGAGTTTCTAACATCTGATACTTTCATATGCGGAATTATGCATCTTTGTTATCCATTTGGGATTTGGGATTTTGGTATTTGGGATTTGATTGTGTGGTTTGGACATGGTTTTATTTTCCAGCAAGTGGAGTGTTGGTTATTTCAGAGCTTCAAAGCATCTCTAAGATTTAGAATGATGAAAAAATGTAATCTATATATATTGAATTGCAACATATATTTGCATCACAGCATTTTTCTGATAGCTATCAGAAAAGCATATAAATACAGAGATTAAATGAATGCATAGAAGTAAAAATATCCTTTCACCAATAATTTGCTGCTCCAACAACAAAGCAATAATTTAGAACTCTAACCTTGTAATTCGGCTGATTAGAAGAATCCGATTCTCTCTTTATTTCACGTTATGTTGTATCTAATTGATGGAGAAGTCTAAGTGAATCAATATGCCAAAAACTGGCCTAGACAAATTCCATTTCTTTTGTGTCTAGATGACGTGTATGCCCAGTTTGCCCAATTTTCAAGTAAAAAAAAAGTCTGTTTTATTTTTTCCAACTGCCAGAACTGCAAACTAAAACTGGGTTCTCCCTCTTTCTCTCTCACATAATTACATAATAAAGTTCCCACATTCCAAACTTCGCTGACAATTCTGTTGATAATACACAAGATAGAGTAGAATGCATCCCAGCCTTCCTTAACTAGATGAGTCTAAACAATTGTAAAAAACAAACTTTAATCAGATTTAATGTACTCAGATCCAACCAGATGCTCACAGCAGATCAGAGGAGAAAGAACACACGAAGCGTCACCTTTTATGGCATGATCCTACATGATTCTTTCCTTTTTTTTCTGATTATTGATGGTAGATACAAGATAATATTTATACTCCACATATTACCCACAAGTGTTTTTTTTTTTTTTTTTTGGTCTTTTTCATCCTTCACTTTTTATTAAGAAGTTAAGTTCCTGTTTATCTTACCCCTCAGTTCTTCTTACAGATACAGTTTTGTGTACTGGCCTATTCATAAATTATTAATGTCACATTGGAAAAAACCTTTCAGAAACAGGCCCTCCTGACACGTAACTACTGGTAATTTCAGCCAAGCATCAGGGTGCCTGAAGCACACCCAGCTCTACCAGCAAAGAAAGCCTCTGAATCTCTTCTTCCGCTAGTGAAACAATTAATTTTACGTTCCATTTGCCAGCTACGGTGCCCACCTAAGTTGATCATGTCTGTTAAACCCATGTCAGTCTTTTCAGCCTGCTCAGCTCAGGGGAGGGTCAAAATGTATAGCCAGGCTCCCGCGCTTTGGGGTAGAAATGAGAAGATTTGCATTCCGCGAACAAGAAAATGGCATTGCTGGCTGTCAGTCTGGAAGGAAGAGCTTTTCTCTCCAACGTTGCACAGCAGGTTCTGCTCAAGTCCCTGAATGTCAGCTCATGCCTCACTGCTGAGCAAGCATCTTCCCCACCTAACCTGGCAGGCAGATGTGTCTGCCGTGAAAGCAGGCTGCCCTCAGATTGAGCAGGCAGGATGCCCCAAATTGGGGGCCAGTTCTGTTCAACTGAGTAGGTTGCGCTGCAGCTTTCTCTAGTAGGAGTTTACGATCAGATTTGAGATGTGCCTTCAATGCCAAGGAAATCGAGCAGGAGAACAGTCTGACAGAGCTGGCTTGTGTCTGAAGACGTAGCGAGGGACACATCATTTCTCCCACTGGCACCCGACACCCCTTCCCTTCTCCCTGCCACATCCCATCCAGCATGGAGACTCAAGTGGGCCGATACAGTGGTTATGAAGGGAGTCGGGACTGCTTGGAGGAGAGGGCTTGGAGCCCCAGGGCCCCAGAAAATATCACAGTTGGGACCTATAATCTGACTGTGCATGGGGGTGTTTTGCATTTCACATCTTCGTCTGGCTTCTAGCAGCACACATCTGGCTCTAATTTTCACTAAAGTGTTAAAAAAAAAAAAAAAAAGAAAAGGAAAGGAAAAAGAGCAAACTGGCTGTGGTAAGCCAGAAGAAGTTATAATTTCCTAAGAGGATAAATCTGCTGAGGAGAACATGTATTTCCAAACCAAATATAAATTGACTTCTATATTTTCTGTTTTCAGTTGTGTACGTTGTCTTTTCATTCACAAATATTGATTAAATGCCTAGTCTGTGCCACCACTAAGGTGAGCAAAACAGACTTTTCTTCTGGCCCACAAGAAGCTAACCATCAAAGTAACATTCTCTTCAGTTATCATGAATCATCAGAGTTGGATGTATACAAATCCTTAACATTTCAGACTATTTTACCGTGTCTAAATACCTTATGGCTAAATTTCATCATCTCGTGTGTAAAATGAGGGGAATTGGTCTGCAAAATCCTTAAGGTACCTGGAAAACGTTCAGCTGGGCTCTGCCATTGGCACCTGTGTGGTCTTGGGGACGGTGCTTAATGTTTCTGAGTTTCAAACCCTGCATAAGTAAAATGAAATAATGCCCAATTTGCAAGGGTTTGGGTTTTTGTGTTTTTTCAATGGAATGAAGATTGAAGTCTAGCCTGGCCTAATAGTAGTACAGAATAGAAGTAGCTACTATGGTATTCTTGTGTTTTTTCTGTGACTCTGTAAATACGGCTTTCGAGCCAAGGATTCCAGAATGTGTTTTAATAGATTTACCAAAATCCCCTGATCCTGGTATGCCGCAGTTTATAGTAGGCAATAGAATTCAGTTTCTAAAGCATCTCTCTATAGCATTTTTCTTCCTTTATAGACCCACATGCAGGAGCATGGATGAAAAGAGACATGTATGTTCACTTTTGCCTGGTAAAGCAGGGTCATGCTTAAGATTGCTATGTGCCTACCAAGTTGTCACCAAAGAGCCAGTGGCTCTAAAACCAAATTCTGAAGTCACGCTATTTCGGTTTCAAGCAAGCAAAAACACATGACAGTTTACAGAGATCATTTCTGTTCCTCTAGATTTTTCCTTCCATGTTAGAAAAATGACAAAGGTTTTTCTGGGAACTAAATGGAAATAGATGATAATAAGGAGACTTCAGGAAGTTAGCAGATATTTCCTTTCAGAGCCAAGGACACGTGGAAATCAGGCCTCTGAAACATCAGCCAGACGCTGGAAACTCTCATGATTTGGTTTCATTAAAGATACCAAAGAATAATTAGACCATGAGGGGAATTCTGTTTTCCATTCCCCAGGGAATAGGATTAGTAAGTGACTTGCCATGTCACTCTTTTTTCCACTTCCTGTTTTGTTCCTGTTTGAGAAAATTGCTAAATGGCGGGAACAAAAAGAGTGGGAATACCCAAGCACCCCGAGCTATATGGCTGACCCAAGGAATGCTGCTAGTTTTTTTATTCTCTCCAGCCAGATCTAGGCTTTCCTGCAAGCCTAGATGGAGATTCTCTTTTCATCTAGACAGCCAAAATGATAGAACTTTGGGATCTTTCCATTGTTAATCAGGAAAAAAAAAAAAAAAAAAAAGCAAGAAAAAAGGAAAGAAAAGATGTATGCATAGAAATAAAATGAAGTTACTTTATTTGTCAGTGTCCCTAACAGCTAGACGCAGTAAAACACTGTCACAAATAGGAAAGACTTTCAAGGTTTTCATTGTACTAGGAATTGTACACAATTAAATTGAAATATAAATGTAAGCCAGCATTTCAGTTAAGCTGCTTATTAAAATAATTAGGCCAGTGAAGCAAGGAGTGTGTAAGCCAAGGAAATTGTGAGGTTTGGTTAAAATGCTGTCACTGCAGGTATGTATAGAACTGAATGGGAAAGGAGTTATAAAGCCACAGATTTAGTAAATAAAAACCGTTCTGTGCTGAAAGTCGAAAGACATGGAAAGAACTAAAAAAAAAAAATTTTTTTTTAATCTCTACAGATTTGTAGTAATAGAAATCCTGAGCTGGAAGGGATTTTTGTGAAACCATTTCTAAACTGGCCACCATCAAGTTTCTATTAAAACTTATTTTTCCCTGTGAGCTTTACTTTTTGAAAGATTCCCTTTGCAATTTGCTCTTATTAAGTAGCAACTAACTTGATTTCCCACTAAGTAAAAACCTGATCCTCCAATTAGAGTATTGCATTAGCATGGAATAACTAGTGTTCCCTCTTTCAGTTGCTATTGGATTGGCCAAAAAGTTCATTCGTGTTTTTCAGTAAGACGTTTCGCCAACCCAATATAATAGAAAAAATCAGATAAATGGACATTTGAATTTTCCTGTGTTACCTTATCATGGATAAATGTATGATTTCTGTTAGGCTTTTTCTGAAAAGCAAAAATAGGGCAAGGAGGCCCACTGCCACTTTTGGGGGGGACTGGTAGGCACCCACTATCCGTTCCAGCCCCTTTGTTGTACGGCAGGTTTAATGGCCTAGCCTAAGCTGTACAGTCTAGTACAAGGTCAAAGCTAAAATACAGGTCTCTTGATTTTCAGTCTAGCCCTCTCTTTGCTAAACACCCTGCTGCTTTATAAACTTGTGAGGCTGAGGAATTTTGAGTGCTATTAATTCCAAGATTTTGGAAGCACAACCGCATTGGATAGTCTGTAGAAATTGCACTGTAGTAACCCATTTTCTTCTCTGGCCTTCTCATTAAATTTTCTTAATATCAAATTGGTCGTTTTTTATTTTTGATCCTATGTGCCATGCAGTAATATAAGGGCCACAGTTTCTACTTAGCTGATCCACTGTAAGACCTTTCAAGTCATTGAATCTTCCTTATTTGAGTCACTTAGTTTGAGACATGCCCCCCACAAACCCTTCTGTGTGATCAAATTAACAGTAAGACCTAGAAAAACTCAGAAGACACCTCTCTTCAATGACTCATTATGTTAAGATTGCTTCTTTCTGCTGAGAGCTACATTTGGAATCCAGCTCTATACTCTGTATCTCCAAGCAAGCTGGTAAGCAACTCAGATGTGCTGTTGGGACTTAATCAAGAGTGTGTGAATATGATTTGAGTCCATACTAAATACATTGAGAACTGTGTCCTTTCAGAACTTTAGGGAGAGTGGAGTTGGCATTAGAAAAGTGATAACCTTAAAAATACAGCGTGGCTAAGAATTACAATCAGTGACAGCCACTTAGGAACCCCTGAATCTGGTTAGCTCTACTGTAAGCTAGGACGCCATAGTGAATGACTGGACCATCACACCTGGCAATATCATCTTTTTAGACCACCTGAGCATGCAGTGAATGCATGTAAGGTCGCCGTTGCTTATGGAAGCTCTTTGGAAAATGTGGGCTCCCTGGATGCCACCTAGGCCCCTCATATCATTTAACTTTTTATTTATTTTTGGGTGCGTTGGGTCTTCATTGCTGTGCGTGGGCTTTCTCTAGTTGCGGCGAGTGGGGGCTACTCTTCATTGCCGTGCTCAGGCTTCTCATTGCGGTGGCTTCTCTTGTTGCGGAGCACGGGCTCTAGGTGCATGGGCTTCAGTAGTTGTGGCGCGCGGGCTTCAGTAGTTGTGGCGCGTGGGCTTCAGTAGTTGTGGCGCACGGGCTTCAGTAGTTGTGGCTCGCAGGCTCTGGAGCACAGGCTCAGTAGTTGTGGCGCACAGGCTTAGTTGCTCTGCGGCATGTGGGATATTCCCAGACCAGGGCTCGAACCCGTGTCCCCTGCATTGGCAGGCAGACTCTTAACCACTGTGCCACCAGGGAAGTCCCCCTCATATCATTTAAATTACATTTGGAAAACAGAACTTTAACAAACTACCATTTTAAGGTGCTGCTGCCGAGGAACCTCTGTCCCAAGGCTGCTTCGGGGAGACGTTTGCAAGATCTAGCAGGTGTCTCTCTTTCAACATATCAGTTAGGAAAAGAGCAGAGGCAGATGTGATATATTAAATGGCCTTAAGATGGTTGGCTCTGAAAAAATCTCATATTGGCAAGAGTAATTCAAGTTGCCAGGAATCCAGACTTTGCCATGTGATACCCGCAGAAGTCTGCCAGGGTTTGACTGGTTTACTCTGCTAAATGAAACTGCTGATATGACTGTCGCGAGGTGATTAATAAAGTGCACAAATCTTAACTATGGCAAAAAAGAAGATGAATTGACACATGCATAGATTGGAAATGTAATGAAACCAAATTGAAGCTACCAGGATTTGCTGGTAAGAGTACACAAAAACAGTACCACGTTTAGTGTTCCTCAAGTCCCATTTTGTTGGCCTCATTTGGAAAATGACCAGGAAGACAAGTTTGGTGTTATTTTTCATTTTCCTGGCATAAGAGACCTGAACCGGCAACAGAGCAGGAAAATAATAATGACATAGTGAATACGTGCCTCTGGTATTTATCATTTATTACTTATTTCCTCCATGTTAATGGAGCTTAAAAAAAAAAAAAGATTGGTTCTGTTTCCCTCAAAGCTGCTATTGAATGCTATTGGTGATCATATACAAAATTTGGGTAGTTTTCAAAGTAATTAGAACCCTAGAGCAAATAAACACTAAATGGGCTCTCATCTTTGAAGTTACTTTTTCTAACTAAATAGCTCTGTTCTTCTATGATTATATACTAGTCATTATAAAATTAAAAATCGGTGCTTCCCTGGTGGCGCAGTGGTTGAGAGTCTGCCTGCTAATGCAGGGGGCACGGGTTCGAGCCCTGGTCTGGGAAGATCCCACATGCTGCGGAGCAACTAGGCCCGTGAGCCAGAACTACTGAGCCTGCGCATCTGGAGCCTGTGCTCCGCAACAAGAGAGGCCGCGATAGTGAGAGGCCCGCGCACCGTGATGAAGAGTGGCCCCCGCTCGCCGCAACTAGAGAAAGCCCTCGCACAGAAACGAAGACCCAACATAGCAATCAATCAATCAATCAATCAATCTTTAAAAGAAAAAAAATTATTTTAAGTGAATGGATGCTTTTTTAAGAAGCATTTGTTTCTTGCTAATTGTTATGAGCTAATTTTAGTTTCTGATGGTCTTCAAGAAATCTGAAATCACTGCCTTGTAGCTCTAGTCCCCAGTGGTTGCAAGTGTCAATTCCAGAAGGAAAAAAAAAAAAAATTTGATGGGGAAGAGGGTCCAAAGCAATGAAAATCTGAATTTTCATGACTTTGAAAATACCTGACTTTCTGAAGGTCATCACAGATAGATGGCATAGAAAAAACTGTCCTGTGGACCAGCACAACTAGAAGCTAACTGTGACCTTTGCATGTTAATTAATGTCTCTAAGCCTCAATTTTTGCATTTTTTAAAGGGAGATAATAATATCTACCTTGCAGCATTGTTTCGAGGATTAAAGATAACATCTATAAAATTTTTCACACAGGAGCTGACATCATTTTAGTAGCTATAATTATTAGCATCACCTATCATCATTTCCATTTTTTTCATGATAAGAAAATGTACTACTGCTCAGAGGCCCAAGCTTGGTCTTCAGGACAGTCAGTCCTTGGCTTCTTGTGACAGTGTTGTTTTTAATGGCAAACTTGTTTCTACCAAGAACACGGCATTTAAGTTAATCTGGAAAAGTGACAGTTTTCCATGTTATTTTTCTACCCTTATGGGCCAAATCCAGGTGAATGTTGGGAAGAATGTGACTGTACAGGCCGTATGATTTATGAGGGGCTTTTCCATGAACAAGAAAGTTCTTGAAAGCCCACCCAGTCATAATTTCACACAGGCCTACACTTTCTGAATATCTCTCTCGGACAGTCAGGAAAGCAAACAGTAAAAGAGGTAAACAACAATAACAGAAAACCAAATCATCAAACAAGGAAAACCGCTACAGATGTGCCTCATAAGTGTCTCTTTTCCCCTAGTTCTCTCTTCCTGTACTCTTCATTACAAATTACTATCATGAGTAAAACAGGTTAATAAAACCGGGGTGCCACTGCAAAGTAAAGGAGCTGTTACAGTGGAGGATTACTGGACTGAATGTCAATATTATGACATAGTATGAGTGTGTTTCATGTGTGGTAATTGCAATCATTGTTGCTTTTGTTGTGGTCATCCATGTACAATGCTTGGTGTCAGTCTATTTATCTCTTGTAAAAATAAAATACAGGGTGTGTGTGTGTGTGGGGGGGAAACAAAAAACAAAAAACCGGGGTGCCAGGTGTTTGGTCAGGAGGGAGAGGTGATGAATGTCACCTTCGGGGTTTCCCTCTAACTCCCAGCACTATCCCAACTGTCTTCATCGGTAAACCCTTTCCTTTTACTGACCTTAGCTCTTTGCTCTGACTTCTCATTTTTCATTTTATTGTTGGTTCAGACAACATTCTTCCTAGTTTCTTGGTTTCCAGGTACTAAGTTTGCTGATCGTTCCTTATATTCTAGGCACTGAAATGCTTCACATGTATTATCCTAATTAATCCTCAGAACAACTCAGTATTACAGCTGAGGAAAAAAACAAAATGTCGGGTCATAGAGATAGTAAGTACCAGGTAAGTAAGTAAGGGCTTGAGTGAGCTCTTTCAAGTACATGAGACAAGGCTACCTTCCTAGCTATATTCAACATGGTGGGTACAGATTGGAATATCCTGATGGAATATCCACCAGAAAAAGCAAATTTTGATTCTAAGTGTAGATGGTATGAAGGGCACTTAGACTGTGGATCCTTGGTCTGACTTCTCCAAAGTTCAACAGAATCTATCCAGTTCTTTCGGTGCATAGATGTTGACCAAGAGTCACAAATCCAACTGACTCTCATGCTTTCTTCCTTCCTCCTTGGATCCATCCTCTTCTTACTCACAGCTTCCTGGTCCCACCACTCTGGCTTCCCAGTTAAAAGGAGCAGGAGAACCCTGCCAGCTTATGACACATCACCTCAGGGGTAATGGGAGAACATGCTCTCATCTCAGTGGAAGAAGGGCGTGGTAGTGTAAGCCTTTATTATTTTTCTAAAGATACTGGAAAGAAAAAAAAAGGTTGGATGGTTTTCAGCAGAGGGATTGATGAGAAACAGGAAACCACATTCAGAGACGAAAAGGCCCCAAAAAAGACAAGAAAATTGCCCTCCCTAACTGCATCTCACTCAGAAGAGTCCAACACAGCTTTCTAACATACGCTTCCCCCCCACCCACTGAACTCGGGCACTACATTTATACAACCAGCCATGGTGTGTCCTTCTCCAAGTATCAGACAAGGGTTGTCACAGGATCAGATTTTTCTAATCATCATAGCTATCAATTTGTACACCCACTCTGTGCCACATATGGGACTAGGTCCCATTCAGTCTCTGCAGTAACTCTGTGACATTGGCAAATTTTTATTACCAGCTTACACGAAAGCCAAGGCTGAACAAGTTTAAGCAGATTGTTTACTGACATGTAGTTAGAAACGGGCAGATCTGGTATCGAAACTAAGCTCTGTTGTCTCCCAAGACTGGCCATTTCCACTATGCCACATCGTCAGTGACAGGACAGCTTTTCAAGCATGCCATTCCAAATTAGTGGGTCTTTTTTGGAAGGATGGCCATAGAATAGGGAAAAAGGTTTTAGGAAAATCTGTTGATGCTGCAGTAACCTGAGAAAATAGCATTGGTTTCTTTTTTTTTTTTAATGGCAACATTCAGAGATCATTAAATACAATAAACCTTCAAGCTGCTCTATGGCTTTTTCTGCTTACCTACTGCTTTTTTAAAAAATCTGTGTCCTCCCCAAAGTTAGTATGATCACTATAACATGGGGACTAGGAGATTTCTCAAGGAAGGTTGATTCAAGACTCATGAGTGCCCACAGCATAATTTGGACAAAATGGATTTACAAACCACTCAGAGTTGGGAGATCCAGTCCAGAAGTCCACCCATGCAACCAATATTCCAGGCTCTTTCTTGTGACCATTTCTGAACAAACATGGCTAAGAGCAGAGAAACTGAATAGGAAATCAGGAGGAGCCTGCCTGAATATAACAGGATATGGTACCACATAACACAGACTCTGCACCCAGATGGCAGTTAGAGGGAACTTGGGCCAGATCATTTATCTCTGCCTGGGATCATGTAGTTCCCAACAACAGATGAATTTTTATCCACTGCTTCTCCAAGATTCTCCTATGGCCTGTTTTCTAGAAAACAATGATGTGAGTATCCATATGTCACCTCTGGCAATGTAAGAGAATTTAATGAATTTTATACCATCATTTCCAGTCAGCCTTGATGTTCCATTGTTTTTATATACTTTTTTTATTTATTTATTTTTGGCTGCGTTGGGTCTTCATTGCTGCGCGCGGGCTTTCTCTAGTTGAGGAGAGAGGGGGCTACTTTTCGTTGCGGTATGCAGGCTTCTCATTGCGGTGGCTTCTCTTGTTGTGGAGCACGGGCTCTAGGCGCGTGGGCTTCAGTAGTTGTGGCACACGGGCTTAGTTGCTCTGTGGCATGTGGGATCTTGGCGACCAGGGCTCGAACCTATGTCCCCTGCATTGGCAGGCGGATTCTTAATCACTATGCCACCAGGGAAGTCCCCTCCATTTTTGTCTAGATAGAGTAAGAGGGATTATCTCGGATTCCTTACGGATGAAGATTGGAGGGAACAGGGATACATCAGGCAATCAGAATCACTCACTTGTCAATCTAATTGTGCAGATGTTCAAAACAGGATATGCTGCTTCTTGTCCAATTCAGTGTGAAATTTTATGGAATCATATCGCTTGAAGGGAAGTTATGCGATCATCCTAGGCAGTTCTGCCTCAAACCAGGTACACACCGCAACTGTAAAACACAGAGAGATTGGCTTATTGTTTCATCTGTCCTTAAGAAGGGCAAGAAACCTGGAGCTTTCTTCATTTTATCATAAAGGGGGGCAAAAAGTGATCATCAGGGTTGCCCATAATGAATCTAAAGGAGTATATTTGGAAAGGCTTCATTTAATAAGCTTGGTGGATAGAAGATTTGGCAGTCTTTTAAAGTCACCTTTATTTTACCCATTTTCTTGACATGAAATCTATGACTCATAGTCACCTTTGTTCTTTGAAAATGAGCTCCCACACCTTCCAGAATGTGATGCATTTTACTTTAGGGTGCCAGCAGGCATCTACAGACCAGAAAGCACTATGTCTCCATGCTTACAATTTATGAACAGAAACATTCAGTAATAGGGGAATTTTCTGAATGAAACTCCCAGATAATGAGAATAGAACCCTACTCTCCAACCCCAGGGCAAGCCCTATTCCATATTTATGTCTGTATTCCATATTCATCTCTATTTATACATTGGCTATTTGAAGTCTTTCTTCATTCTCTTTCCCCCCCCCATCTCTCCAAGTTCTAGCCATAATAAGGAGACCCAGGGGAAACCCTTTCTCTTTACAGAAGGCTCATCACTGGAGTCTAAGATGTGCCTCCCTTCCCTAGAGTTCAGTGCTTGGTGGTTCTTACTCTTGTCTTCAGCTTCCTCTCACCAGTTAGTTCAGGTGTAGCCAGTGGGCTTCGTCTCACATGTCAATTCGGATTGGGTGTGGCTGATTAGACAAAGATTACAAGGCCGCTTATGGAGTCTGTGAGGAGAATGCAGTGATGGATTAGCAACATCTTTCATGAGTATGGACATAGGAACAGAATATTTGGGCTATGTATCTACCCGTCTAAAACTAGCTCATAAACACCTAGAGAATAAGAATCTTTTACTTTGGATTTTGTATCCTTTGCATACCCGGTGTGGTTCTGACATCAGGAATAAGTTCTAAATGAGTCTGGAAAGCAATATCTTACTTTACCCAAAGATAACATTAGCTCTAAAAAGTAAAGTACCAGAGAAGGAGTACTGTGTATTTTTCTCCATGACTCCTGGCCAAGTATCAAGATAAAGTGAAATTCCACATGCAGCCACACTTAGAACTAGTTTTTAATTGTGATACATCTGCGCCCAGTGAGATTTTTATTGTTTGTATATTTAATCCATCCAATTAAATATAGAGCAATTGTCCAGCTCCTTCTAGCTGATGCCTAATTTGGCCTGAAATGATATGCCTAAAGGAAAAAGAAAATAATAAAAATATGTATTTGGCTGATGTAAAAATGAAATGAAAATATTGCAGGGAACCATAGCTAATGAAAATAGCCTGCGTGATAAAAAACAGTCATATTTGCTTTGAAAACCTGCACCTCTTCCTTGAATTTCTAGAGGGAGCGACTGGGTGGTGTCGACTAAAGCATCCGGCTCCTGATCCCTCTCTAGTTTCCGCAGATTCCAATAACATTTGAGGTTCATTCTAATTTCATAAAGAATAAAGACTCCCCTACAGTTACAGCACTTACTGCCAGGGTTAATTGGAATTTCAACTTCTACAATTTCTGTAGGCTTCGAGCAAAATATCGTATGTGTGAAAGACAAGAGAAATAAATTGTAGGAGACTGACAGGTTGGGTTTACACAGAAGTTTCTCATTCTTTGGTTAAAAGTTCTTGAGCTGATAGAAGAAATAGACAGGTGCCGGGGCCCAGCTTTTAACCTGCGCAGCAGACAACCTGCACTAGCCTACATAGGAGAGATCAAAGGGAGAGAGAGCCTTTGCCTGCCTTGGACTTCACGTCCTTAGAAAAATGGGAAGAACAGTGGACTTAGTATTAGAAGCCCTGAGTGCAAGTTTCTCCTAGATGTCTGACCTTGAGCATGTGATGTAGCCACCCCAAACCTTGATTTCCACTCTGAAAAAAAGAAAATTGTTTTTACTTATACCATAGGGTCAAGATGGTCAGATAAGAAAATGGAAGTGAAAGGACCTGATGAACTGTAATCAAGGCAAATCCAGCTGTTACCATCCTAATATCACTCAGCTCCAATTGCTTACCCCCATCTCCAGATAACTTGCCTTAAAACAGAGTCATTAAAGTCTTTCTTCAGTGGTATTGACCTTGTTTCTGCCAGAAGCACCTGAAGGATACAATTCCTGTATGTAACAGTGGCTTTCTCTACTAGATGGTGAGAGAGGAGATGGAGTTTGAAATGACCCCCCGGTGAGAACCATAGCCTTTCATGTAGAAAAAATGGATGATGAGCACATTTGGGGAGGGTAGAGGAGATGTGGGCTTAGAAATTGGGGAAGGGTTTTTAACCATCCCTGGAATCATACTCAGTGAGGGGTCTACTGAGTCAGCCTGAGGGAGTCTACATTTAAGATGATTGAAGCTACTCAGAACTCTGCCAGCTTGTTTCATGGCCTGATTCAGAACCCCTGGCCACCCAATGCAGGTTTCTAAACTATTTCTAGGTGTATCATATTTACAGAGACGACTGGCATGTAGATTACATATCCCCTTTTCTCTCTGGTCTAGAGCTTCTCTCTGGTCTAGATTACATATCCCCTTTTCTCTCTCTGCCTGTATGCCAAATATCAGCAATCTATTCCTAAAAATGCCTAGTGTCTATTAGAAGACACTTATTCATTCACCTAATATATATTGTGTACCTATCACAGAGTGGGTTCTGTGCTAGGAATTGACAATAAAATGGCGAGCAAGATGGAGTCACTGTCACATAGCATTTGCATCCCTAGCTCCACAGCCACTGCACACAGGAAGGCCCTTGAAGGAAGGAGACCACCCCTCTGGCCATGTGTGATGCTGCATTTTAAAAGAGCACTGGATTCCAAGTCTTTGTGGAGTCTCAGTTCTCTCTCTCTTACTAACTTACCATGTGATCTTTCTCATTCAGTTTCCTAATCTGTGAAATTAGAGGCTGAAATGAGTTCCCTTAGGACCCTTTCAATTCTAGAATCGCCTGCTTCCTTGGCCTTAAAAAAAAAATCTGTGCCTCAATTTCCACATTTGTTAGAGAAATCCTGATATTTGCCCTGCTACCACCACTGCCTGTTTCTGAAATTGAATTTAGAGAATATGTTGAGTTTGAACAATATAAGGTGCCCAGGTAAACATAAGATACTGCTAAGAATATGATTAGGATGCGATCACTAACATAGGACAAAGGAGGGCAGACTTGCAGTTTCTGCTTGGGGCCCCAGAATGTGCACCTCTGCTGCTTAAACTAAAAGCATGGAGCTACCTGCCGCTGTGCGGTTGGCTGACAGAGCCGGCAATTACTAAGAACTCTTATTTCTCCAGAACCTCCCCCACCAAAGTGCTTGGGGCACAGTACATATATAGTAATACAGTCGAGATAAGTCTCAGTTGCCTAATGAGAAAATAACCTCCTGTCACCATGTATGTGTGTTCCTTAGAAGCTAGGTTCAAACTGGTTTCTTCTCGTTTCTGAAGAATGCTTGAGCCTTTTCTTTCGCTTCTGCTGCTGCTTGGAGCTGGCTTTTGGGAGCAGACCTACAGTTTTTTCTTTCTCCTAAGCTTGATCGTGCAGAGTCACAATCCCCTCTGGGTCCTTAAATACCAACAGCAGCATCCTGGCTGCCTTCGCCATATTTCTGTTGAGGCCTGTAACATGAAATCACCGGGAGGCATCAATGATGATAATTTTGTCCTTGATTCTATCCCATACTCAAGTTTATCCCTGCTCTTGTAGCATAGAGTGGCCAGTGCAGCTAATCAGAGATGAGCTCAGTGCACTTTGAGGGGCCGCGCTCCTCTCTGAGTTGCTTGGCTACAAAATGGCACTAGGAAAATGCTTTGCATTTGCCGTGACACCCTAACAACTGAACTGAAAGGTATATTTTGACTAAGAATGAGGACATTGTGCTGTCATTTACACAGGGATTTGCTCTTGGAATTCCTTGCTCAGCTAAAGAAAATGTTGTGGCTATTGATTTCGTGGTTGATCTGGGCACTCGAGACAGAATAAAGCCTACAGGCATTTATTTTGCTCCTCCTGTCGCCATCATGAAAATGACAAGATGGCCCAGTCCCCTGTGCAAGTGGAGAGAACGTACAAAGGTCAACTCAGAATCTCAGTAGTGCCATTTAGAAGGAAATCATTTGCAGACAAGAAATTTGCCAAGGTTAAGTCACGTGTGTCTGTGCGTTTACACGTGCGGTTGTCTGTCCTCAGCGTGTCTGCTTAACCAACTACTTCTTTGGTGAAGTGAGTCCCACAGCACCAAGCTGTCTACCTCCCCTTAGCTGCCCCAAAAAAGACACAGAAATCTCAGACACACGAGGAAAACAGAATTCTGCTGCATGGAAATCAGCAAAATGCACCAGATACGCATGTCCAGATTACAGTGTTAAAACAGACTTTTTACATATTCCCCCTTACGTATATAAAGCACTGACAATGCTCCCCACAATGTCAGAACAAGGAAGTGGTGGGAGAATTAACCATTTCAGTTTTGTATATGACAGCCCTAGTCTTGGCTACAGTTCAAAGCATAATTCAAATGTGAACCAGAAATGAGTGGTTAAAATCATTTTAAAAGATACAGTGTTTGCATCACTTCTCCTGTAACCATTTCTTATTACTGTTAATCATAAGCATTAATGAGAAGCTGCTAATATATGATTATTGCCTAATATTAAAATACACAAGGGCACACCCCCGTTTGATCTAGATTTCCGTTCCAGTTAAAAGCATGGGAAGGTGTTAGGATTTTTTCTTTTCATGTGTATTCAATTAGTAATAAAGCGCTATTGGTCTAACTAGTAGAAGGTCTTAAAAATAATAAAAATAACACCAGCTGATCGTAATTTATGTTTCAGAAAAACAGTTGTTATGCTTTCCATTCCAAGGAGGGAAAAAATTGTCAGAGGTGAGCACTTTTGAGCTTTTTGATCACTTGGAATTCATCTTCATTTTTGCATTGGAGGCTGAAGCAGTCCCAGACCCAGATGTGCAGTTGATTTTCGTTCAATTTCAACTCTTTGGGGAAAATTACACAGAATTGCCTAATTTTTTTCCTGAATGCCCAGATTACGTAAACACACCCATTTCATTTTAATAAGAGAGCTGGAGCTATCCACTGGGAGAACATGCTAGTACCTTGCTTTCTCTAAATTGTATTTGGGGGCAAACCTTGCACGAGGAAGGATTTAGATCCTTTTATATCCTAGAGTGTGACAACATCTCATGAGCCACTTTGCAAATACACGTGGCTACATA
The DNA here is from genome assembly GCF_965194825.1 of Balaenoptera physalus. Taxonomy (NCBI): domain Eukaryota; kingdom Metazoa; phylum Chordata; class Mammalia; order Artiodactyla; family Balaenopteridae; genus Balaenoptera; species Balaenoptera physalus. The sequence goes on along the minus strand of NC_138895.1, from coordinate 65,352,923 downwards.
TAATGGAAACAATGCACCTTTGCTTCCCTTCACTTTATACTGCCATGTTCATCTCTTTGGTCATGTATGAAGCCTCAATAGAAAACTTGCCCGACTTAGCTTTGCATTTGTGATCACTGACTCTAAATTATAGTGATCCAAACTTTAGCCCCTTCCCATACGGCTTGAGAGTAAGCTGTTTCTGGAGATGTTGCTTTCAACCTGGTTTTGAGTAGAAATGGTTCTCTTCCACTGGTAAGGCAGCCAGTGACCAATGAAAATGGGCCCATATACCACCTTTATGGTTTGTTTTCTATGCTGCCCACATGCTGGAGCTCTCTTGGATCCGCTTTAGACATTCAAGTTCAGCTAGGGAAAGGGGGACCTGTGGAAAGACAGGGAGAGAGAGCCTTTTCCTCAACCCTTTGCCTGTGGTAAATTCCACAGTGATAAAGCACAGAGATTAAATAAGATTAATTTATCTATGGCATTCTTGGGTCATCCATTTTGGCAAGGTTGCTTCCAATAATACTTTAGGCTTAGGTTGCAGGGCTACATGGGCTCTTGCATGAACAAATACGTTGTATTTAATGAGAATGAGAATGTGAACCAACATCAGGAGGTTTTCACGCAAGGCTTAATTACTCTCAGAGGTTTGAAGAGTATGAAATATGAGATACTTGGTCAAAAGTAAAAATGGCAATTAAAAATAAAAGTTGCTTGACGTTAGGACCCAAACAAAGGTTTGCTTTGAAAGCATTTGTTTATGTTATCACCGTTTATGTTTTCCCACAAATCTGGTCTCTTTCTGGAGTCAATAAATACCATGTTTGCTAATAGAATGAGTGCTAGCAATTAGCAGAGTTCTAACCAACGCTGGGTAAATAGCTGCCTTGTTTGCTATGAAAATTACCAGTGAAGAACTAACCAGAATTGTTTTTTACCAGCTCTGAAAAGAATCCCTCAGAGCTCTTTGCTTGAGGAAAAGCAGCAGGAGTCAGGATAAAGGGCATGGACTCTGGAATTCAATAAGCAAGGGTTTGAATCCCAATTCAGTAATTTAGTAGTGTCAAACTGTGGTCTCATGTATAAAATGAGGATAACAATAATTCTTTCATGGAGTCATTATAAAGATTAAATAAAGTGAGTATAGGAAAATAATATACATAGTAGAAGGGAAAGCATTTTATTAGGGTTAATCCTTTTTGTTTCCTTGATCTCTGAATAATATCATCTGAGAGTAGAATTCTGCAAATTTTATAGGAGACATACAAAGCAAATATGTTACTTTTTCCCCAATTGTCCCAGGCCTGCATAAACCTGTCAAAACAATACAAGGAAAGGAATGCATCAGAACCAAAGCATGGTCTTTCATTTCTAGCAAGACGAATGACCAGCTATTTAGAGAAAAACCCTCCCAGTTTGCACTTAAGCATGCTAGATGATGATAGATTGATAGATCCATAGATCAATAGATAGGCAGATAGATATAGAGGTACAAAGTTAAGAACATCCAGAAAGCTCTACTTCACAGGGGTAAGTAAATCATGGAGCTGGCATTTATGGTCTAGGTTTTAGAGCTTTGCACACGTGAAGAGAGATGGACAGGAGTTAAAACCAGAACTCTGAGCAGGTTGGGAGGTTGAATCAGATGTCCGTCACGAAAACCAAAAACCCAGGAGTCCAGAGGGTGACATTCTCAGTAGGCGAATTAGGAAAAATAAAACCCACGCCACAGAAGACTTGCTTTCCATGACTCCAAGTGATGGAGATTGCACGTAGTCTGATTTCTAAACTTGTGGAAGAAAAACTGCAAAGACAGAGAAAAACTTCAAAAATCCTCAAGAGGTCAAGAAGGAAAAGTGCTAATAGAAGTATAGAAATAGTGGAACAGATGCCACAAAATAAAGTTGTGGAAATGTATCCAGTTATTTCAGTAACCAAAATCAATGCAATTGTATTATCCTTCCCTACTAAAAAGACAGTCATTGTCAAACTAGATTAACACACATACACACACTATCAGACAAAATCCAGCTATGTGTTGTTTAGAAGAGACATAGAATGGTTGAAAGTAGAGATGAGAAAAAGGTATTCCAGGCAAACATTAACCTAAAGGAAGCTTTCATTAATATAATAATAGCATCAAACAAAAACAGAATTAAAGCCAAAAAATAATATGCTAGAGATAAGGAGGTGTACTGAATTTTCTTAAAAGTTAACATTCTTCAGGAAACTGTAATAGTGTTGAATTCATATGTAATAAATAGTATAGCTTCAAATTATAAAGATAAGTCTATAGAATTACAGTGAGAAATACACAACTCCACATCATAGTAGGGAATTTTTACTTTTTTTTTTTTAATTTTATTTATTTTTTGGCTGCGTTGGGTCTTCATTGCTGCATGTGGGCTTTCTCTAGTTGCGGCGAGCGGGGGCTACTCTTTGTGGTGGTGTGTGAGCTTCTCATTGCAGTGGCTTCTCTTGTTGTGGAGCACGGGCTCTAGGTGTGCGGGCTTCAGTAGTTGCAGCACGCGGGCTCAGCAGATGCAGCACGCGGGCTCTAGGGCATGCGGGCTTCAGTAGTTGTAGCACACTGGCTCATTAGTTGTGGCTCACGAGCTCTAGAGCGTAGGCTCAGTAGCTGTGGCGCACAGGCTTAGTTGTTCCACAGCATGTGGGATCTTCCCGGACCAGGGATTGAACCCGTGTCCCCTGCGTTGGCAGGCAGATTCTTAACCACTGTGCCACCAGGAAGTCCCATAGTAGAATATAGAAAACTGGAAAAAAACAATGAATAAGCTTGACCTCAAGGACATATATAGAACAGTCTTCTGACAACTGGAGAGTAGAAATTCCTTTGAGGGAGACACAGAAAATTCATAAAAATTAATCATATTCTAGGGCATAAAGAAAGTCTCAACAAATGTTAAAGAATCCATTTGATCACACAGAATATAAACAAATCAGTCATAAAAAGATAAATGCATATGTATGGAAGTTTTAAAACCCACTTAAATTACCTATGGATCAAAGAATAAATCATAATGGAAACTATGTAAATTAGGTGATAATATAAGTAATACTTCAGAAAATATGTGACAAGAAGCTAAAGCAATACTTAAAGAGAAATTTATAGCCTCAAATGCTTATATTAGAGGAAAAAATGTACTGAGTGAGTCATCAACTGAAAAATTTGAAAAAGAGCAGCAGAGTAAACCCAGAGATACTGGGGGAAAAATTAAGATAACAAAAACCAATGAAATTGAAAACACAAATAGAAACACTATTACTTTTTGAAAATTATAATGAAGTAATGTGATTGATCACACACAAAAAATTGCACAAATAAACAACATAATGGATATAAAGTCTGTAATTACAAATGCATAAGAAGTTAATTAGATAAGGCAAAATTATAAACTACTTTATGCAGATAAATTTGAAAATTCAGGTAAAATGGACAATCTGAAAATACATATAAATAATCAAAACTCATTTGAGAAAAAATGGAAAATCTGAATGATCCTATCATGAGAGAAATAAAATCAGTAATTAAATTGTTTTTCTACTGGAAATCACTAGACCAGAAGGTTTTACATATGAGTTATGCCAAATATTCAATTCCGAAATACATAAACTGTTTTAGACAATAGTAAAAGAGGGAATAATCCCAAACTTATTTTACAAGGGCAATATTAACCGTGGATCCAAAACTTGACACAGACAGTATAAGCTAATAAAATTACACACAATTCAAATATCTAGAACATTAACAGGTAAAAAGAACATTAGCAAACCAAATTAAGCAATGGATTCTAAAATGATGTATCATAAATTTGGTTTACCCCTGGAAGCAAGGTTAGTCCATTATTAGAAAATTAATGTAATTCATCATATCAGCTGACTGGAGAAAATCATATGTCACCTCAATACATATCAAAAAATCATTCAGGGCTTCACTGGTGGCGCAGTGGTTGAGAATCTGCCTGCCAATGCAGGGGAGACGGGTTCGAGCCCTGGTCTGGGAAGATCCCACTTGCCGCGGAGCAACTGGGCCCGTGAGCCACAACTACTGAGCCTGCGCGTCTGGAGCCTGTGCTCCACAACAAGAGAGGCCGCGACAGTGAGAGGCCCATGCACCGCGATGAAGAGTGGCCCCCGCTCGCCGCAACTAGAGAAAGCCCTCGCACAGAAACGAAGACCCAACACAGCCATAAATAAATAAATAAATAAATAAATAAATAAATAAATAAATAAATAAATAAAGTAAATAAATTTATTTAAAAATCATTCAGTAAGATTTTACAACCATTCATGATAAAAATTCTCAGCAAACTAGGAAGCAAATGGAATTTTCTTAACCTAATGAAGTATATCTACAAAAAACTTACGGCGAACATCGTATTCAATGGTGAAATACTTTCAGAAGCCCCTTTAAAACCAGGAACAAAATGAGGAGGCTAGCTATCAGTATACGTATTCAAAATAGCTCTGGAGGTTCTAGTCTAGAGAAGTGTGGCCTAGTGAATAATTTGTATACCAAGAGACATGCACCAGAATGTTCAAAACAGCTTTGATTTTAATAGCATGAAACTGGAAATTACCCAATTATCCTTTGACTTAGAATGGATAAACCAATCTTGGCATCTTCATATAATGTCCTCCGATCACAGCAGGAAAACCAGTGGATCTTATTATCTATTTGTGTCCACGTGGATGAATAGTGTTGAACAAAAAGGCTAATCACAGAAGAATATGTATATAGTATCATTCCATTTATATGAAGTGTCCATAAAGTTTATAAATGGGCAAACTTTAATGTATGTTTTTTTATGTGCTAAACACTATTCTTTTTTGTTAATTTTAAAAAATTTTTATTTTATATTGGAGCATAGTTGATTAACAATGTTGTGATAGTTTCAGGTATACAGTAAAGTGATTCAGTTATATATATACATGTATCTATTCTTTTTCAAATTCTTTTCCCATTTAGGTTATTATAGAATATTGAGCAGAGTTCCCTGTGCTATACAGTAGGTCCTTGTTGGTTATCTATTTTAAATATCGCAGTGTGTCCAAAATAGATATATAAACTATAAAGAAAATTAAGGAAATAACCCAAAATTCAGAATCTTGGTTACATCTGAGGGGAGCACAGGAGATGAGCTCAGGGAAGGACTTGTGCACAGTTTTCTGTATCTTAAGCTGCTAAGAGGTACACAGGTGTTTGTTATTATTGGACTCTACATTTTATATTGTCTGTAGTATATTTCATAATGTATAAAACAAAAAAATCCTTATGAATGTGGATGGAATACACATTCCTCTTTGATATAGTGTCCTATTACCCCATCAAAGACATCAATTCTGGAAGAGTGCCAATTTCATGTGCAAGAAACCTCACACAGTAATCATTTAACTATTGTCCTTTGTGTTTATTTGGTCTGTGGCCAAACTCTCCTACTTTATTTTTCTTCACCTTTTTCTAAATCCACACTTCCATTTCTTACAACCATAGATCCGTGTCATGCAGTATTCATACCTACATGCTCACTCGGTCATTTACAAATTCCTTAACTTCCCTAAGGTACTTCCTCATCTGCAAAGCAGAAAATATAATACCTGCCTCAGACCATGGGGGTGAGAATTAAGCAAGATGATATCAGCCTGGAATTTAGTAAGTACTAAATAAATATTAACTATTATTGATTGTTGTTATGAAATGGAATAGTTTATGTAGAGTTCCAGGAAAACGTTGGGCGCAGTATAAGCATTGCATACATCACGGCCGCTCTTAGTGTCATGGATCCAGGCCTTGTTCATTTCACTTTGATGATGACCTTCTGGAGACAAGGCTATACCCATTTCCGTGATGCTCAGCCCTATTTCAATAGGACACATTCCTTGAGGCAGGTTCTCTATTTTCCCATCTGTGTATCTGCATTGCCTACTACAGTTTGTTGTTGGGGGGTCCTGAATGTTTACTGGATTCCTTTAAAGGCCATATATTAGCATCTGTTTCACAATGACCATTACCTGGTATCAAAGTTCATCACAGGACCTTCCTGGAGGAACCTATCGCTCAGGCTGATTAATTGACCATCTTCTTTGTCCAGTCAGTCATCACAGGTTCTTCCCCTGAAATAAAATTTAGTGAGGAAACACATAAAAGCTGCTACTACACAAATGACATAAGAGATCTTCAAAAATTAGGTTTATTGCACTGTTTCACAATCTTTTCCTTGCATTCAGGCCAGTTCTCAGAATTCCAACCAATGAATCATGGTTTCTCAGTCTGATAATTAGAGATGTGATAACTTAACCCCTGCTCCATTTGGTTTAAACTTTAAACTCCTGTGATCCCCATTTACCCAATAATTACATTCAGCTGATGCAATGACCCCCTTGGCCTGCTGATTGTATAATTTATCTTTTCTTTATCCTTGTTTGTTCTCTGTTCGTTTGCAATGTGTTCTTCCTCTCTTTAATCCAAGAAATACGTCACTGTTGTTGTCTTTTGGATTATAAGATCAAGTGTATGATCTAGAAGATTGTCAAGGATGTGCAGAGGAGACTGCTAAGAAAGACTATCTCATATGTGTCATTAATTTTCCTCTTAATGGCCAAACTCCATAAAGTACTAATTCAGCACACAGTGTGTTCCGTGACTCCCTAACCTCTTGAAAAGAGACCAAATAAAAATGAGGAATGTTTCCATTTAATGTGTTGTGTGTACAAATGCAAAAAATTGTAATCCAAATAAACATTTAGGAAAGGAAGATGAAAAAACTCAAATGAGAACATCCTGCCCTCTGGGAATTCATAATCTAAATATGGCAAACACATAGAGTGAGATAGCAGAAGAGATAGTGGGTGGTAATGATATTGCTGACACTAATGTCCATTCAGGAAATGGAAATATATAGAAAGAGGAACCAGCTAGTTCTTGGGCATTGATCAAAGAAAAACCCACAAACATATTGAAGGAGAGGAAGGTCGCCTTGTTTCTTAATGTACTCCTGCTGATTTTAGGTGGCTGCACAGCTAGTCTACCTCTGCTGCCCCCAGGGTTCTGGGGTATTTTGGCTAACATTATTTGCAGTGTCCGTAAACTCAAAGGAGGTCAGTGCTAAAGGGGATATGAGAGAACAGTCATGGTGTAAAAAACCTCAAGTACATTTAGGGAGCGGAAAATTCATAGGAATTTGTGAAGCAGCCTGGTGATGTTACCATAGTAGGTAGTAGTGATTACTACAGAAAACTGGGGCGTTCTTTCCCCACCCTCCAACCACCACTAAAGACAATCAGATTCCAAGAAAAAAAAGTTTCTTTATTGTGCCAATCATGCTAAATATGTCTGCTGACCCCAGCTGACCAGTGAGTCTTAACAGCTCCCGTTACATAGATGAGAGATGCCTATCGTGGTAGTATTTACCTCAAATCACACAAACAAGGGCAGAGATGAGTCTAGGATCCAGACCTATTCATGCTGATGAACTGACTCTGAAACTCTGAAGGATGTGCAGGTGTTTCATGCAAAGAAAACAAATGTGCTAGCTAAAATAAACTAGATGAGAGTGTAAAAGTTTTGTAAACACTACCAAAGTACTGGGGTCAATAAAAGAGACCCAAAACTTGATTGAATAAAACATCTTGCTTCCACCTCATTGCATCCTTGTCCATATTGATCAGCTGTAATAGAGCATGACAGAGTTATTGATTGCCTGAGGCAGTTCTCAGGTATTTGGGACCTGACAGCAGCCATAGACTGTCAAGAAGGCAATGCTCTACAGAAACCTAAAATTAGGAAGGTTAAGTGAAAAGGGGACTGGGGCATAAGGTGTTCAATATTTATATCAGTCCAGCAAATGACTTACTTGAAGCAGGATGGGCCTCATCTTCTTCACCTATAAGTTACAGATAAGCATAAGATGGTTATTGTCTTATAAATAGCTGTTGATGAAATGCCTACTTAAAATGTTTGCCTGGGCTCTCAGGCAAATCAATATTGATTTCTAAAACACTCTCAAAAACAGTGAAAGCAGAGTGAATATACACTTCTACATTTGTTTCCTGCTTAAAAAACAAGAACAAACAAACAAAAAACCAAAAACATCAGTGAAGAAAAGTGTTAAGGGCTTAAATCGATCAAGTCATGAAAAACAAAGGGAAGATGACAGAACACAAATTTTGGAAGCTGGAAAGCAGATGGTCACATGGTAACTATATTAGCAGATCAAGATATTAATATCTGAGCTAAATTAAAGAAGATCAATGGAAAGTTTGAGAAATAATCAGATCCCCAGATCCCCTCTCCAACTCGTTGTATGCAGGAGACTCTCACGCCCCTACCCTGGCCAATGACTGAAGCTTTATTCCTGAAAAGGGTAAAACAGTCTCTGGGAATGGGGTACACCAGACACAGGTGAGAGCAAAGATCCAGGAGCAGCCTCTCCAGAAGAGGAAATTGACAGAACACCTGAAGTATGAACCATCTTCAGAGGGTATTTAGACCAGTGGTGAAGAGTTTGGGGCTGAGTTAGTGACAATTATTTAGAAAAACCAAACAAACTGAAAAACAAGATAATTGCTACCTTTCAGGAAAACAGTAGTCGTGCAGGAAAGGAATTGTGACAGTAGCTTACGCCATCCTCAGTTTTGGATGGCATTAAATAGTGTAATAATGTAAACACTGAATATTGATTGAGTGAAAATTCCTATATGGGGTTGGAGGGGTGATGGGAAGGATAACAAGAGTGATAGAAGTGGAGGGAGGGAGGAGAGTTAAGAAGTCCTCTGTGTTCATAGTGGGAAATTGACTTCTTTAAAGTTTGGAAAAAATTTCAGTAGCAATGTAAGTATATCATTGAGAGAGAGCCAGGTATTGGGTTGACCAAAAAGTTTGTTCAGGTTTTTCTATAATATGGGCGGGAATACCCGAATGAACTTTTTGGCCAACCCAATAAATGCCAAAATAATCAGTTGGGGGAGGGAGGATTTAGGGAGGAGGGATATTGTCGGATTTTTTTTTTTTTTTATAGATCTTGTAGAGCTACTCAATTCTTTAAAATTAGGCCTAGATAACTTTGATTTAATATCTATACATTACATACAGATTTCAAACTCATTAACAAAAATAGGATGGAAGGGCTTCTTCCCTGGTGGCGCAGTGGTTGAGAATCTGCCTGCCAATGCAGGGGACACGGGTTCGAGCCCTGGTCTGGGAAAATCCCACATGCCGCGGAGCAACTGGGCCCATGAGCCACAAATACTGAGCCTGCGCGTCTGGAGCCTGTGCTCCGCAACAAGAGAGGCCGCGATAGTGAGAGGCCCGCGCACCGCGATGAAGAGTGGACCCCGCTTGCCGCAACTGGAGAAAGCCCTCGCACAGAAACGAAGACCCAACACAGCCAAAAATAAATAAATAAATAAATAATAATTTTAAAAAAAAAAAAAAAGGGCGGAAGTACGTGCTGAAAAGCCAAATTAGAGTTCTGTCTCAACAGCCAGAGGTGAGGATGGACAGAGAACGTCCTTCTCCCCGTCTCTGCGTCTTTCCCAGCAAACCACTCTATCCACGTGCTGGTGAGGTGACACCTCTGTCTCAAGCTCATGAAATGATGTATCCTCACTTAGGAATAATAGGAACCAGAGGGCCTCAGCCTTCTCAGAACATCTCACTTCTAACGGGCTTTTATTTATCTTCCCCTTTCGGTTGTGTTTCTTTAGGACATTTTTTGATCTTACCAATAGTAAAAATTATTTTCTTAGAATCAAAGCATTGTAAGACTTGAAGAATTCTCTGGAGTTTATGGAGTCTCCTTAGCCACCTTCTCCAGAATAAACAGTGTCTGTGCCTTTTACTTTAAAAGGCTGTGGCAGGGGACTGGGCAGTCACTCTCACCTCAGTGTCTTGCACTGTGTGATGTCTTACAGTTTCGGACAGGGAGCTCCATGGTTCTGAACCTTTTTTCGGTCACAAGGATTTTAATCTCATTAAAGCTGTGGAATATGCTCTTAAGAAAAATTCCTCTGGACAGATTTTACATACACTTTAGGAGAATCAGAGAGTCCCGGATGCCCATTCACGGAGCACTTAAGTGTCCATGAACCTGTTACGGGTCTGATCCGTATGACTTGCTCTATTAATAGATTCTAAGTAAGTGTTGAATTAAATGACTGAATGGACCCAAAGAGAGGGCCTCTGGTTCCAGCTGACGTACTGGGTGAAAGCAAGGACACACAATCATTACACTCTTTTATGTCTGATTTTCCTCTTGGAATCTGGAGAACTGGTTTCGGAACTCTTTCTCTCCCTGCTCTTTGGATTCTGTCTGCCCTTGTATTGTCCTCAGCCCCTCCTTAAAGGGACTGAGTAGAAGTAGTCTTCTCTACTGCCTAGACTCCTGAGTTTCTAGCCCCAACTTGTAAAATATGCCCTTAACAGTATGTCTTGCCATTCTTCAATAAATGATGCTCTGTTATGCCCAATTTGTTCTACTTATTCAAGGCTGCCATATGGCCTCAATGGATGTCTGGTGAAAATGTATTTAATATCTCTTAAAACCTACATAAAAATGTCAAATGCCCACGATTTAAAGACAAATCCTTTTTGAGATATTGCTTTACCAATTAGCCACCTGGAGCTGTCTGGCCAGGTCCTAATCAATGAGCCAATGTAGTGGACATTTTGAAGATGGCCAAGTCCAAAGGAGAGCTGGGAATACTTAGCAAGTTTAGTAGTGATGAGAGTGCCAGGATAACTAAATTCAGGATGTTCTCGTTATGCTAATGCCTCCTTGCAGGACATTCCCACTCCCTCCGGTGAGCACCATCAGAAGTAACGGAGCTGCATTACCTGAGCCCTGCCCTTTGCAGGGTAATAAAACTTAAACAGTGGCCGTGTGAGGAGCAATATAGGAGAAGTCATGGGAGGTACTTGCGGAATTAACCTTACTCTGTTGGTGGTCCTTTCTTTTCTACAAAGGACAGTTAGGTCTCAGTTTAAGTCCTCACCTTGTGAAGCCGTCAGGTCCACAAAATTTCTCCATCATCCCCTTCTCCAGCAATTCTCCCACCAGGTGGGAAAAGCTGAGCGGAAGGTAAGCTTTGGTGTGTCTCAGAACCTCTCTGGGGACACATGTAAAGCAATGCGGACGCCCATGTCACAGTATCAGATACTCCCGTTCTCACTCTCATACTTTTACTTCATTTTCCATCTTCTCCTGGCCTTCTGCCTTCACCTGTTTCACTCCTGTGTATATGGCAACATATTCTCTTCACTCTAGCACTGATCCTAACCAGCTCTAGAAAACAATCAGCTAGGAATGTCTTGAAGACTTTGTGATGGGTCACCAGGGCTTGCAGAATATTTTCTCTAAAAACAATTTTGTCTCCCCTTTTTGGCTTTAGAAACCAAAAGACTACTCCAATATGATTATTTATGTCACTAAATTGAAACGTGAGGAAACTTTTGTAAAACAAGGCCAGAAGCCCAGGGTTTGAGCGTACCCTTTAGTGGAACTTGGGAGGAACAGGAGGTGGAGGAGGACGTGTCAGTGTCTGTATCAGAAACACCTCAAAGGGTGGCAAGGACGCCAATAGAACAAAAGCTACAGGGGTGGGAACAAGGAACCGTTTGCCTTATGGATAGAGAGCTAACTCTAACACATAAGAAGAGCGTGTTGATTTTTGCAGGTGTTCTTAACAAAGCAAGAAAGTTGGACTTAAACAGAAAATAAAATTGAAACTTACGTTAGGAAACAACAGAAAGTAGGACTCTTTCCATTGCAGTAGAAGATGGCTTTACCTTTCACAAAGTACAGGAAGTCTCACGTTACATGATGAAAACCATCTCCTCAGGGCTTAGGAAAGCAGTGGTCGGTGCATTTTCACTTCCTGCAAGCCTTTTAAGGGTTGTTTATGCGTTTACTGTCAGCGCCTTGACTGACTGCACCAGCTCCATTCCCGCCTCCCCTGTCTCAGGGGCTGAGCCTCTGCCCTCCACCTCGCTGGTGTGCCTCCGAGAGGGACCAATTATTCTGCATCTCCTAATCATTTACATATAAAATTCTTGCCTTGCATTTTCACACGTCCTCCTCTTTATGGTTGCTGGGGTCTTTCTCCTGCAGTTGCTCTGCCCGCACCCTGGAAGTCTTAACTTCCTAGAAGCTAGCAGCTGTATCTTTTTTTTCCACCCCCCCCCCCCATCTTTTGGTTGCATTTAGGATAATACTGCAATAAAAAGCCAGCCCTGAAACATGTGGATTGATTCACTAATTTTTTTTTTTTTTCTGGGATACATGTCTCTGTGCCTCAGAACAGAATTCTGTGACTTCAGTTAAATGCATATCTGAAGGGTTTCACATTTCCCAATAGCTAATACTTAAAACAATGTCAGAGGCTTAAAAGCACCAATTTTCCTGTCCGGTTTTGTTCTGCTCTTGCATTGACAGTGAGAGTCTCATCTTTCCACACCCTCTGCCATTGTTTTTACGTGTCCACATGTAAGAATTAAAATGATCATTGGTTGACTAGTGCTTTCCTTTTGAAGGATTCTGTGCTTAAGAATTGACAGGTGTTCTTCCCAGAATCAACTATAGGAAGTAGGCACCTTTCATAAGGAAACTAAGAAAAAAGCACTTTATCAAGACTGCTTTACAATACCAAGAAAAATAAGTGGAGAGGGAATAAGAGATGAAACAAGAATGGCAGACATTGATGTTTATTGAAACTGGGGTTTAGTTCATGTAGGTCCATAGTACTGTTCTCACTACTTTTGTATACATTTGGAAATGTCCATACAGTAAACGTTTTAAAATGACTAAAATGAAACTGATTAAGTTAAAAACTGGTCAGGAGAAATCACATCTCTTCTTCATCTAATCTTTGGTTAAGATTATTTGGGTGCCTCCCTCTGGTATGGAAAATACTCATAATAACTGAACGCAATTCTAGAAGCCCCTTGAAACCCCGGTAGTTTGTATACAACCATTTTTACCTACCCATGGCTTTAAAGTCTTCAGATTTCCTTCCGCATTCCTCCTGAGTATCCCATGGAAGCCTATTTTGTACACCAGGAAGACATAAGGGGATGTCATTTCAAATGCTAAGATATAATCTTTTTCCTCTGTTCAGTTGTGATAACGTGTGCGTTTCCCAGTAATTTCTCTCTGGTGTAAACTGCGTAAACTGCTTCTTTTCCATGTTGTCTGTGCCACCACCTCATTTTCTTGTTGTTAACCAAAGAATTGTTCATCTCTAGTTAGACCAGATCTGCATCTGCTTTATGCTCTTCCATCTGTTCTGCAGTGTAGTGTCTTTGTAATATATTAGGTGCTGGGTAACATTTAAAGAGACAGTCAAGTTAGTGTGGGCCTTAGGCTTTCTCTCCCTTGGAGGGGAAGATTCTTAGACTATTAACAGAAATATAAATGGGGTTTTACTGCCATGGAGAAATGTTGCCTTTGGAAATCTGTAAAAAAAAAAAAAAATTTTGTTTTTGAATTATAGTTAATTTACAATATTGTGTTAGTTTCAAGTGTACAACAAAGTGATTCAGTTATACATATATATATTTATTCTTCTCCAGATTCTCTTCCATTATAGGTTATTACAAGATATTGAGTAGAGTTCCCTGTGTTATACAGTAGGTCCTTGTTGTTTAGATATTTTATGTATAGTAGAGTGTATATGTTAATTCCAAACTCCTAATTTATCCCTCCCCTCCCCCACCCTGGTATCCCCTTTGGTAACCACAAGTTTGTTTTCTATGTCTATGAGTCTATTTCTGTTTTGTAAATAAGTTCATTTGTATCATTTTTTTAGATTCCACATGTAAGTGGTATCATATATTTGTCTTTCTCCGTCTGACTTCACTTAGTATGATAATCTCTAGGTCCATCCAAGTTGCTGCAAATGGCATTATTTCATTCTTTTTTATGGCTGAGTAATATTCCATTGTATATATAGACCACATCTTCTTTATCCATCCATCTGTCAATGGACATTTAGGTTGCTTCCATGTCTTGGCTATTGTAAATAGTGCCACTATGAACATTGGGGCACATGTATCTTTTCGAATATAGTTTTCTCTGGATATATGCCCAGGAGTGGGATTGCTGGATCATATGGTAACTCTATTTTTAGTTTTTTACGAAACCTCCATACTGTTTTCCATAGAGGCTGCACCAATTTACATTCCCACCAACAGTGTAGGAGGGTTCTTTTTTCTCCACACCCTCTCCAGCATTTATTATTTGTAGACTTTTTAAATTAAAAAAAATTTTAAGTCTTTTTCTCCTTACCTCTTCCTTTTTATCATCCCAAACCCACTCTCAGAACTAAGGGACTTGGTCTCCCTGAACAGACTGGTGGATTGAAACTTCAAAAGTACCTATATCCACATGTCTCTCTTTGATACTAGGGGTGAGTGGCTTTTATTCAGAGAAGGGCAGTTTCTACCCACGACTTCTGAGTCCATGTGCTTGGTTTCAGATCCCACCTCTACAAGCAGCCTGCCCCAGGCTCAGCTTTGCCGTTCATAGAATGTCAGGATAATACCTGTCTTGCAGTATTGTCATAAAGATAACCTTTGAAAAGTTTGCAGTATGAGACCTCTCACTTACTGCAAAAACTTTATATTTAAATGGTCAAAGTTATAATTACCATTAACTCTCCAAGTCACTGACAGCATGGTAAAGGCTAAATATGGATAATAGCTACAAAAAATAATGTGTTTTCTGGGATGCCAAATAAAGTTGAAACCGATTTTCACATTAACAGCAGGCACTTGCTAACTTAGAAAACACAGCTACCAATGAGGCTCCAAAAGAAGGTCTTTGAGGCTGATGCTCATTCAATGTGTCATATTCACTTTGGGTGAAAACTTGTGCTGAAATGTGAGAGGCTCATTGAATTTATTTACTTTTCCCTCTCTTGTCTACTCAGCTGTCATCATGTGTATCCTCAGAGGTAGAAACTTTCTGACCAGGGCTTGTTGGTTAGGACAGAAGTTTCATGCTTTGATTTTGTTTTGTGTTTGAGGTTAGTAATGAAGAATTCAGGGGAAGGATTGTTGGATGCTCTAGGGAGAATATAGACATCACCTTATTTCTATTTCCTGTAAAGTTGAAAATGACAAAGAACAGTAGTGCTAATGAGTGGTACTGTGCCTAGTCAAGTTCAAAAAATAATTCTCTACTTCTGAACAAAGTGAAGCCTTTGATGAGAGCAGCTTTTCTGATAAATAAAAAATTCTAAGACTGACAGTAAATTTTTGGTAACATCTGTATTCCTTCATTTACACGTTTAGCAAACATCTATTGAGCATCTTCTTTGAGCCAGGTACCTGTTAGACCCTAGGATTCTAAGATGAGTAAGCCTATTATAAAAGGGGAGAAATAGCTCAGTTAAATTCTATAATTTTAGGAGAGTTTTGAAAAAGGGCTAATTGCAAATGTGCGGACTGGGTTTAGATAAAGTCGCAAGGGATGGTGCAGTACCCCGGGCATCGTGACAGTGGGGAGCCGTTACCACCCCTTGGCCTCAGTGAACAAGGGTGAGTCCTGGAACCTGGAGAGAGGCCAGTATGACTGGGCCTCCCCTGGGAGAGGCAGTGAGCTATAGCCGATTCAGAATGGCCTGCTGGGGAGGGAGCTGAAGATAAACTCCAAGGTCACTCCTCTCCTGCCCCCTGATACTCCTGCTCGTGCTACCCATTGGAAGATCCCTCCTGAAGCCAGAGGGAAAGGGAGCTCACAGGTGTAGTTCAAAGAGGTCAGTCTCCCAGGTCACAGAGCAGGGTGGAGAAGGCACTGGAACGGGCAAAGGGAAGAATCCAGCACGACTATGACCTCCCTCAAGGTACTCAGTCTAATGGTAGGCGGCTAACACACAAACAGGTAAGTTTCAGTACTCATAGAAATTAACATGATACTGAAACATACAAAATAATATGAGAGCCCAGAGGACAAAGCTACTAGCTCTGCTATTAGGGAACATTTATTCTGGTTCTCAAAGAATGAGTACAAGTTTGCTGGACGACAGGGGCAGGAGGAAGAAGAGGAAAAGGCACATAGATATACAAAGCTTGTTTAGAAATCATCAGTGTGACTCCAGCACAAGGTGTATAAGACATAGGGAAAGGAATTGGGATTTTGTGAGGCTTTGTTGGGATTGCTGGAGAATATTATGCAGACTCACCACAACATGTTTAGTGAGCAAGTGTAAGATACTTGTGACCTGCCAGCTTCATGGGAGGTGTCTCTTTTGTTCACCACTGTGTGTGCAGCCCCGAGAACAGTGCTTGACACCTGTACCTCCCTCAACAAGCTTTTGGAGAACGAATGAACAAGGAAACAGAAGAACTGTTGTGTGTGAACCTAAGTCCCGTGACTTTGTTTTGACTTATTAAATTTGATACGCATTAGCAAGTGGTACTACTTTGATTCTCCCTTTCTGTTCTAGAAATAAGTAGATCTAAAGAACAGTGGCTGTGTGCAACAAGCACAAGATGAGGAGTCAGGACATCTGTTCATCACCGGAAGCATCATTTAGCCTTCTGTTTCTCAGCTCTCTTGTCTCTAAAGTGGAAGCTGTGCTAGCTCCCTCAGCTATCTCATAAGATTATTGTGAAGATCAAAGCTGCCTTGACAGGTCTAAAGAACTTGACAGATAACATGCAGCGGTGCCTCCTTCTCCTGCATCACTAGCGACTGAGATGGGCCACATAAGTGAATTTTTCAAATAATTAAATTTGTTGTATTAAACAAGGGTTTCTCAATCTCAGCACTACGTACATTTGGGGCCAGAATATCCCTCTGTGTGTGATGGCGGCGGGGTGCTTGTCCTGTGCATTATAGGATGTTTTTACAGCATCTCTGGCCTCTACTCATTAGCCACTGGCACTCTCCCCACCCCACAGCCACAGCCAATTGCAACAACTAAAAATGTCTCTAGACTTTGCCAGGTGTCTCCCAGAGAGCCAAATCATCCCCTGGTTAAGAACCACTGCATTAAGCTTTTTTTTTCAATCTTAACCATTCTAGATGGAAATCTTTCTCAAATACATTGATCACATCCCTGGCCTGTTAAACATGGGCTCCTGGGTTGCTCCACTAGAGTACTGGCTGTAACAATCATCCCATCTTTAAGACATGGTAGAACTATGTCCCCACATCCCTAGTCTGCTGAATTTTTGTAGACCTGTGTCTGCATTTTATCCTTTTAGTTTTCCCTCCCTTTCTCCCTGTGAGGCTGACAGCTGTCATTTTCCTGTAAGCATCGAAGTGTACTAATTTGCTATTTCTGATCTGCTTGGGATTTTAAAAGTGGCCAGCCAGATTTCATAGGATGCATCTAAAATGAGAATCAACTCAGTCCCTGAGTTTGGGTATACAGGAGCCTGGCAGATGGACTTGGTCTATTTGAGCCTTGCAGAGGCCTTCTTAACTCACTTCTCAATGCTCCTCCTCTTAGGGACACCTGCCAGGTCATGTGGTGTCATCACGACTGTTATTAATATGGCCATGATATTGCCCACATCAACTTTCCCACATCCTGATTTAGGATGAAATGTCTGATGGTAGTTCAAACATTCCTGCCAACTGGGTACAAACATTTCAGAGGACAATTAGTTTTTTACTTTCTCACCACCCTCCTCTTGCCTCAATTTAGAAATTATACGAGGGGGTCATATATCATTTATGTCATCTATGAGGCTGCACATAGCCTGGTGTAATGTCAGCCAATAAAATGTTCTTTGATATTTTAAATAAAATAAGTCTCTTGTGTTAGTTAGCACCTAGTATATTGACGTGGTGCCAGGCACGTCGTAGGTGCTCAAAAAATGTTTGTGGAAGGAAACACAGGAATGAGTCACATGGCTATAACCTCACTTCCCAGTTGTCAGTATGATGAAAACTCACGTAAGGTGTGACAAGCCAAAGATAAAGACTTCAAAAATCCTACACTAGTATGTTTAAAATAGACAACTAATAAGAACCTGCTGTATAAAAAAAATAATAAAATTCAAAAAAAGAAAAAGAAAAAAAAATCCAGGTGAGGAAAGTGGTTTGTAATGAAAGCACAGGCTAATCTTTCATGTCGCAGATAAAGAGAGAAGTGCAGTAGTCCCAGAGGGGGGAAAATAAAATGACTAAACAGCATTCCGTTTCCTGTTCTGCCCTGGTTCTCTTTTAAGTTTGCAGGCTGGGAATGGCCCAGCTGATTCCAGCTCACAGGGCGAATTCACCTCCTTTTCTTTCCTCCGTTGCAAATGCTTGTGTGTTTCACTGGACGGGAAGAAAGGTTCAGACTCCGTGTCTGCCTGGCCCCAGTGGATAGGCTCTCAGGGATCTCTAATAGCTGCTTGCCCAGGTAGTTAGGCTATTTCTGTCCGCTGTAGCAAGGAAAAATCCCTCACACCAGAATAAAGCAACCTGTCGGGGAACTCTTAGCTGAATTGTGTGCAAGGTCAGAGGAAAGCATTTCATTTAAAAGTGGCTCTGTACATAATAAAAAAGGGATCAGTGTCCAATAAGACTCTGAACACAGGGAGAAAATTGACATTTGACTTGCTGCATTCTCTCAAGGTCATGTCTGGTCTTAACATTCCCCATGGGTGACAGGTTTCCAGATGGTGATTCTGGACCAGCCAGACCCTTGAGAAAGGAGGCCAAGACTGGGCAGACTGGGCAGTATCCACCTGGGACTGTGAAACGTGAGATCATGCTGATAGCAAGATCACCCTCAGGGCATGGCCTAGAATCCGAGCTAACCCCTGAGCGTCCCCTGAATGGAATGAATCCAGGGATGCTGTGGTTTATACTTGTAGACTTCATCTGGTCATTTCAGTGAGGAGTTCTGTTGAAGAAGTGAAGACAATCTGACCTGGCCAGAGACAAGAAAATAGCCAGTCCTGGAAAGATATAGAAATTCTTAGAACGTAGTAACAACCTATTTGAATTTTCAAAAAGGCAACATTAGTCAGAAAAGGTCTCTGTGTATCTCTTGGGTTCTACGGTCTCGGTATTTCAGAAAGGTCACTGGTTAATTGGGCTGGCTTAATGGTTCTTTTTTTGTTTAATAAATTTATTTTTTTATTTTATTTTTGGCTGCATTGGGTCTTCGTTGCTGCACACGGGCTTTCTCTAGTTCCAGCGAGCAGGGGCTACTCTTCGTTGCAGTGCACAGGCTTCTCAGTGCGGTGTCTTCTCTTGTTGCAGAGCATGGGCTCTAGGCGTGCGGGCCTCAGTAGTTGCGGCACACGGGCTCAGTAGCTGTGGCTCGCGGGCTCTAGAGCACAGGCTCAGTAGTTGTGGTGAACGGGCTTAGTTGCTCCACAGCATGTGTGATCTTCCAGGACCAGGGCTCGAACCTGAGGTCCCTGCATTGGCAGACGGATTCTTAACCACTGTGCCACCAGGGAAGCCCTGGTTCTTTTTATTATGGTGACTTTAGACCATATTTCTGGCAGAAGGCACCTGGTTAAGTCATGGGCTGCTCTGGGTAAAAGATATCACTTCTCTGGCATTTAGCCTCCCCAGAACAGAGCAGGAATTACATGGGTGACTTTGGAACATGGTGGGTACTTAGCTTTGTTTTGGCTACATTCACAACAAAGAACAGCAAAGGGCCTTTTCGAATGAGGTGATTGCACAGGATCTGCAGTCGTTTCTTGAGGCCGGTGTGTCTGGAGTCTGAGCAAACAGGAGGGTGGTGTGAGATGAGTTCAGCTCAGGCAGGGCTCAGCATTAGTGACCTGTTAGGAAATGAGGGATGAAGGGACTTAGACAAAGGTGGGAGCCAGGCCATTGCGGAATTCTGGGTTGAATTCCTGCATTCTGCTTGAATCCAAAGTATCCTAAAAGATTCATTGGGCAGTAGGTTCTGGGGCTAAAAAGAACATATCTTACGCAAATATATTGAGTTAAGGAGGTCCTGCTGCCCATTTTGTAATTATTTATTGAGTACTTGCTAGGCACTGGTCACTTCTATGTATGTGATTTAAGAGAATTTTTACAAGCCTTTGGGATATTGAATTAGTATTTTTATTTTAAAGATGGGATAATGGGGGGCTGGCCATTTTCATATAGGTGATTTAGGAGAATTTTTACAAGCCTTTGAGATCTGAATTATTATCTTTATTTTAAAGATGGGGAGATGGGCGCTTCATACCTATTAGTCCTGCACACTTTGGCCTGAAACTTGACCTGTCGCAAGGCCTTATTTGGGACTGGCAAAACTAAAATTGGAAAACAGGTTTTCTGTTTTGTCCATTTTATACTAAAGTTCTTATGCGTCATAGGATAAATTAACTTTTGAGGTCTAGCCTAGAAAACGGAACACCAGGAGTAGTTTCATTGAGGAAATATCTTCTCATAGCAAATGTGAAAAGTTGTTAAAATATAACTCATTTATAACTTGTAACCACATATGTGTACACTAGTTATGAAGAATAAGTTCTGGATATAATAAGTAAATATATGTGTATGTGTACAGTTACTTATTTATCTTGTATCCACTATATCCAGAAAAATTCTGAAAGAATGGGTCTTCAGTAGTTAACAATAGCTTTTTCTGGAAGATAAGATTTAGGGTAACTTCATTTTATTATTTTTTTCTCTTTTTGGAAATCTTTTTTTTATTTTTTTTTAACCATGGGAATGGAGCACAAATTATAATTCTTAGGAAAATGAGAAATAAAGGAGATGGCACACACCTATCTCTTTAAAGATTCAGGTGTATTTGGTTTTTCGTCCTTCTGAAGCCCATTCCCCCATCTGTATTGGTTTCATCACAATGATGAGTTAAGCGATCAGCTTGAAGGTGATTCTGTGAGCTTACTAATTCAACGTTTGTGCGCGTGTCAAGATTCCAAAGGCATCATTCGACTCAGCCAAATTGAGCCACATCATGATAATTAGGACTGAGAAAATGTCTGGGGAGGCACTGGGAAGAAATTTGAGAAACCAAAGGGAAGGCATAGAGCTACCTGGTCCCTAGGACCATCCCCAGGAGATATCAGTTTTGAGGAGGGGATGAGCAACTACGGGGGAAACTAACCATCCGTTGTCAATCACAGCCTCAGAAATCAATTTGGGAGAGGAACAAAGGGCAGATCTCAGAGCATGAGAGGAGCCCTAGAAAGATGGAAGAACACAGGCCAAGGAGACTAAAGAAAGACAAATCCTGAGCTGTGTGCTGGAAGGTTTGAGGAGCAGCAAGGCTCTGCAGTGGGCACCGGTGTGTTTGAAAGGCTTGTCATGTGGTGTGAGCATGTAGGAAGCAGAGGGACTCTGATGCTCTGATGACTCATTTGTCACGGGAAGAAATGGGGCGGGGAGAAGGGGGAAGGAGCAAGCTCCCAGGACAGAGGGAATGGAAACAATTCAGATACGTGTTGTTAATTACTGTCTCCAAAGAGCCTGGTGTGGCAAGGCAGAGGGTGACATAGGGGGTTTTACTTAAATCCCTTCCAACAAAGCTCACTGCCTCTTCCCATGCAGCATGAATCATAATCTCTGGAACTTTCTTGTCTCCAACAAGGAGGCTGTAGCATTAGCACTAATAACTGCTATTGGAAGGATTGAGTGTTACATCACTGCCATTTCTGCAACTGTTCTACACCCTCCTGTCAACCCTGGCCTGAAAGACCCCAGCGTGGAAATATTCACTGCAACCTAATACTTGACATATAGGGGATTGACTCTAGGATGATTTTTCAAAACTTAAGTTATATTCTCAAATGAGTGGTTTCTGGCCCCCATTCCCACCAGCCTCCTCTACATCTTTCATCTTTTAT
This sequence comes from Balaenoptera physalus, assembly GCF_965194825.1. Taxonomy (NCBI): domain Eukaryota; kingdom Metazoa; phylum Chordata; class Mammalia; order Artiodactyla; family Balaenopteridae; genus Balaenoptera; species Balaenoptera physalus. The sequence continues at coordinate 65,331,136 of NC_138895.1, read as the reverse complement.
CCACAATGGGTGTGGCCAGTTTTCCCATAGATGGAAATTTGTTTCATTTGCAGGAGACTATGGTTTAAGCATTATTATTGTTATGATGGTGGTGGCTGTCATTGTCATTTCAACTTCACCTATTTCTAAAAAGTGTTTGAGACAATTTTCTTGGATGCAGTAGAACCTTTCAACAGGATTGAAATGTAAGAACTTTTTAACAGAAAGGATAGTTATAAACTATAAGCCCCAGTATTGTATTTCCCATTCTGGGCATTTTCTTCTTGGTGCATAGCAGATACTTGATAAATATTTTGGAATTAAGTATAAGTGGGTTTTGATTTCATGTGAATCACCTGTCTGTTGCCTATTAGTGTTATATACATTGGTCAGTTTATCTTCCTTTTCTGGGGCCTGGCCTTGGTTGCAGGATAGGTTAGTTGGTTAATTCATTTGTTCGTTAACTAACTGAACACATGCTAAATGTCAGGGATTATGTGAGGCACAGAGAATACGTCACTATTACACGTTCTCAGCAGCAGCGACATCAGGAACATAAACTTCCCCAAATACCTGCTGTCACCAGCAAGGATGCCAAAGACAAATTGGGGACCAACTGTTTACAAGGCAACTTGCTAGGCCATAAGATACAAAGATATGTCTTCATAAATACAAAAACAAGTGGGACATTCTATTTACAAATCATAATACAGAACATGATAGTTTATAATTTACTGTAGAAAATTTATTTAACCTTTTGCACAGAAATGGTGCAAAATATGTCTTGCCACTATTCCCATTTTGGCATTGAGCAAACTGAGTTCTGTAACTCAGCACTTAGAAATATGATGTGTTAGTCTGGGTTCTCTAGAAAAACAGAGAAACAGAACCCATAGGAAAAAGAGAGAGAAAAACAGATCATGGGTGGATGGATACATATATATACATACATACATATTAACTGTAAGGAACTGAGCCACACAATTATGGAGGCTGAGAAGTTCAAGATATGTTGTCTGCAAACTGCAGGCACAGGAGAGCCGATGGTGTAGATCCAGTCTAAGTCCAAAAGGCTGAGAACCATGAGAGCTGATTCAGTCCAAGGCTGGAGCCCAAAAGCAGGAGAAGCCCGATGTCCCAGCTCAAAGACAGTCAGAGAGCGAGAGAATTCTTTCTCACTCAGGCCTTTGATAGATTAGCTGAGGCCCACCCACACTGGGGAGGGCAGTCTGCTTTACTCAGCCCACTGATTCAAACGTTCATCTCATCCAGAAACACCCTCACTGACACACCCAGAAATAGAGTTTAATCAAATATTTGGGTACCTCGTGTGACCCTATCAAATTGACACATAAGATTAACTGTCACACGTGGCCTACCCGGGATTGTACATCCATGAAGAGGGAGAGCTCATAGTTCTCTGCCTTTCCACAAGGTTTCTCATTGAAATACCAACCACACCCAACTCTACTTAGTTTGGACAAAAGATTGGGTATGTTTGGACGTGTGTTATCTGTAGTTGGTTCACAAAGAAATGTCCAGGCAGCGTTCCATCTCTCACCAAAGCAGCTGCAGTGGCCAGGGGCTCTCTTACCTCTCCAACGGCTGCCAGCTCTCCCCCATCAAAGTTGCCCACGACATGCCTGTGCTCAGCTTCTCGCTGCATGGCATCCCTCTTCACTCCTCAGCGGTGCTGCCACACTCTCCTCACCCCGTCACCACATTTTGCAGGAATTCCCACGGGCCCAGGACTCCTGTGGGGGTGGGCGGGACAGCCAGGGTCCCACAGAGGGTAGAGCCGGGACATGCCTTGTGCCTCTGAAGGCTCAGATTCCAGCTCCATGGGGGATGGGGCTGCTTGGGCCACCAGTGTGTTCCCAGTGCCCAGTCCCATCGCTAACCCATGTTAGGCAGTCAGTCAGCATTTGGTAAAAGAAAGGAAGGAAGGGCAGGATGGGGTAGGGAGAGGGGGAGGGTGTTGAAGAAGGAGGAAGGTAGAGAAAAGAGGGGAAAGTGAAAGAAAAGAAAAAAGTTCAAGAAAGGAGGGAGGGAAGAAGAAAGAAACATGAGAAAATCAAGAGAGGAAAAAGAAGGAGCAGGGGCTTCCCTGGTGGCGCAGTGGTTGAGAATCTGCCTCCCAATGCAGGGGACACGGGTTCAAGCCCTGGTCTGGGAAGATCCCACATGCCGCGGAGCAACTGGGCCCGTGAGCCACAACTACTGAGCCTGCGCGTCTGGAGCCTGTGCCCCGCAACAAGAGAGGCCGCGATAGTGAGAGGCCCACGCACCGTGATGAAGAGTGGACCCCCGCTTCCCGCAACTAGAGAAAGCCTTCGCACAGAAACGAAGACCCAAACACAGCCAAAAATTAATTAATTAATTAATTAATTAAAAACAAAAAAAAAGAGAAGGAGCAGAAAGAACCAATAGAGGCAGCGAGAAGGGTGCTGGACTGGACAGGGAGATTGGATGATGGCTGGTCCAGGTAGAGGAACACGGCCCCGGGCAAAGGGAAAAGACAGGTGACTCCTAGCTCTGCCCGTAGCAAGCTGTGGGACCTCGCACAAGCCAGCCAGCCTTTGTGGAATGTGGGGGGAGGCCTTATTTGTAACAGGAGGGAGTCAGACCAGGTCATCAGATGGAACCCCTGTCTCCATCCTGGTCCTCCGAGGATCAGCACAAGCCACCCAGCCACCAGCACTGACCCCGTTCGCGGTTCATTTCCCCCAGTCTTCATTAGTAGATACATAAATGTCCTCAGTGAATTTAGGGAGGAAAACACAATGACAGTTTCCGTAGCAGCTAAATTGCAGAACATGGAGAGGATTGAAAAGGACAAACCTTATCGTACTCAGCCTCTTCTTAAAGCCAAGACACATGCAAATGCAAACCTCAGGTCTGCCCTCTGCCACGCCCAGGCAAAGCCTGACTAGAAGCTTCAGAAAGGAGAGTGTAAAATGGAATATAGATATTTATAATTGAAGTATCTTTCCCCCAGGTATCGCTTTCTTTTTTTTTTTGCATTCTTTTTTTTTTTTAATTAATTAATTAATTAATTTATGGCTGTGTTGTCTTCGTTTCTGTGCGAGGGCTTTCTCTAGTTGCGGCAAGTGGGGGCCACTCTTCATCACGGTGCGCAGGCCTCTCACTATCGCGGCCTCTCTTGTTGTGGAGCACAGGCTCCAGACACGCAGGCTCAGCAATTGTGGCTCACGGGCCTAGCCGCTCCGCGGCATGTGGGATCTTCCCATACCAGGGCTCGAACCCGTGTCCCCTGCATTGGCAGGCAGGTTCCCAACCACTGCGCCACCAGGGAAGCCCCTCTTTTTTTTTTTTTAATGAAAATTCAGTCAACTGAATATTTAGTTCCCCAAGGAAGGCTCCTTGGCTGTCGATTACACTGCACACATAGGGAGCAGCTCTACCAGAAAATGATGCCCGCTCTCAGCTAATGATCACCTTGCTCGGGATCAGTGGGAGACAAGGTCTTTGAGGTCGGCCCCCTTTCAGCTGTGAATTAGGTATTAAGTTCAGAGTATAGCCTAAAGCATTTTATGTGAGCCTGCAAACCAAATGGATGCTGGATCCAATTTTATACATGTACAGGTATATCAAATAAATTTAATTTCTCCATTGAAGGTGCTTGCTTTTAATTCCGGGGCCAGCAGTGCAGAACAGTTTTGAGGATTAAATTTCCATTCCGAGAAAGTAGCTGGGGATAGAAATTCTAAAGCAGGAGTAACCAAAAAGCAAAAGGTTTTCAGTGCTCACAGAGAAGGGGGGTGGGGGGTACAATGATCTAGCGAACACTCGACAGGCAAGAAGCCTTCAGGTGCAAGATTACTTCTGCCACCTCATTTCAAGTCAGATAATCGCCTTATTTATAACCAAAGAAGGGCTAGTTTTGATGCCCTGATTGCAGCAGCGGGGACCCTGCTGTCATTCACAACACCTGGTGCCCCTCTGTGTTATATGTGGCCGCCCAGCTTCTTAACCACTACTGCAAAATGCACCTGAATCGGGTATAATTTTAAGACCAAACTCAAAGGCTCTAAAGAATAATCCTAGATCACGTCCTCCGTGAAGCCTTTCCTGATTTCTGCCACCGAGCCACCACCACCTGACCACTCCAGCCTGCATCTGGCTCAGTCAGACGCTATGCATTTATCTGTGACAGCAACTGTAAGAAGAGGCAGTTCTACCGTAGGGTTAAGCTCTGCAATCTCAGACAAGTTACTCAACCTCTGTGAAACTTAAGTTTTATGCATTTTAAACGATGACCATAATAATAGGGTTGTGAGGATTGAGTGAGAAGCCCTTAAATCAGTACTTGGCACAGGGTAAATATTATAGGGCTGGGGAGGACAGACCCTGTCTTTGACTCTCTAGAACTCGGCCCAGCTTGGCAGGAAAAAACAGTTGATTGATTGACTTTTGATCTCTTTGTTTTAGGTGCTCTAAGCCTTGGGATATTTGAGGGGGGGTATTCACCCAACTGAACAAGCTTAGCTTGTTCTCGTTGATTGAGTGCCCCCTGCATGGCAAGTACTGTTTCACGCACTTGATATAAAATATTCTATTTCATCCTTATGTAACCCTCTGATTTTTCCCATTCTAAATGTGAGGGAAGTGAGTCTCAAAAGAGTTTAATAACTTGCTTAAGGCAATATTTGATGAGCCAGGATTCAAACACAGTGCGTGCCATCTCCACGCTATTTCCGCCTTCCCTCAGCCTCCTTCCTCTAAGTCCCAGGGCTCAGACAGTTGGGTCGTGTGCTGGCACGCTCTGGAGGGCTCCGCGCAGCCACACACAGCGCCCTCCTCGTGCGATCCGGGGAGTTCCTAGTCGGCCAGACTGGCTGTCCCTCTGTCCCAAAGGCCCGGAACTCAGCCTCAGTTAAGAGACTGGAGGAGATTTGCTCAGCTTGTCCTCCATCAAGCCCCTCCTCCCCAAACCTGGAGTGTGGAATCACCCTCGTCACCTAGAGGCCACTGCCTGCTGCCAGTCACCCAGTTAATGACGAGACCCAAGCACGCCATGCCTCTAACGCCTTCTACCCGTGACTCCATCAGAAGTTCATGGTATCCTTGAAAAATAATCCTATTGAAAGTCTACACTTCATCTCAGATCATTCTAAGGGACTAAGCTGCTGCTTAAGGTAAGAGCAAAGGGAACCTAGTATCTTACAGGCAATACACAGAAATCCCTGGTGGCACAGTGGTTAAGAATCCGCCTGCCAATGCAGGGGACACGGGTTCAAGCCCTGGTCCAGGAAGATCCCACATGCCGTGGAGCAACTAAGCTCGTGTGCCACAACTACTGAGCTGCAACTACTGAAGCCCGCACCTCGCAACGACGAGTAGCCCCACTCGTCGCAACTAGGGAAAGCCTGCGCGCAGCAATGAAGACCCAACGTGACCAAAAAAAAAAAAAAGAAAGAAATCTTGGAATTACTGCATGTCTTTTGTTAGGGAGAGGCTACCCTTATTTGAATTATCTTTCTTAATTTTTAAAATACAAAATCTTTCACAAGGTACTATTGTATAGAGTATCTAAAGTGATTTATGAGAATAGGAACTGCAGCGGAAGGAAATTATGTGTGTGTGTATATACATGTATACACACCTATTCCTTTTTATTTAAGAAAATGAAATAATTGTCAGTTCAAGTAGTATTTTGACAGCAGGGGCAATTCCATTCAGCAGATGATCCTTGAGCATGAAGAGATTCTCATGAATAAAGAGGCACTCATAGCTGTATTTATCTTAAAATGGATTTGTTTTAGTGAGTTGAGTATTTTAAGGAGAAGTATATATTAATTTAAAAGAGTGTTTTAATAAGACAGCTTTCTGGGGCTTTTTGTCATTTAGCACCGATCATATTTTAATTGGCTTCCATGTGTTGCACTTATTTTTTAGAAGAGGGTGTACGCCTTCTGATGTTTAAAAAAAAGTCATCTACTCACTAATCATTTTATCAAATAGTGGCCAAAACAAAGAGTGGGCTAAGGCCAGATTAGCAAATAAGCAGTCATGATTGCCATCAGATCCTGCCCATGCCCAGGGCAGACATCAGAAATCAATCTGAGCCATCATTCTTCTCAACACCACCCTCTGGCAGCAACCACCGGTCCATCAGTGTTGGCTACCAGTGTGATCCTGGGCTAACAGTTCTTCCGTTTCTTCATAGTCGGAGCCAAGGTTCATACAGGATTAGCCAAGAGTCAGAACACGGTTCCATGTGGAATAATCAAGATAGAAATATTTACTGTAGAACTCACACCATGTGATTCCTGTATTATGAACAGAAGTGGAATAATAGCTTTCCGTGTAGGAAAACAATTAATCATTTGAAGTTAGGCCATATTTAGGGTAAGCACAGTTCCCACTGGATATAAATTTCACGTCTTCCACTGGTGAAACGTCCTTATCCATCTCCAGAAACACTGTCCCATTCTGCCTCCTACCATCTCTTACCTGAACTTCTGTAATAATTTCAACCAACAGTAAGTTCCTGAAGGACAGGGACTATGTCTGTTTTCTGTAATTATTGTTCGTTGTATGTGAGTGCCTCCCACCATTTGGCATAGTGAGTGAATGTGAATGAATTAATGCCCCCTAACTGAGTTCCCTGCCTCCTTAAATTGTATCCTCCACTTTATAGCCACATGTAAATCTGGACACATCACTCCCCTTCCTAAAACCTTGTCTCCTTTTCACCTACTGAGTGAAACCCAAAGTTCTCCCCAGTCACACTGCCAGCCAGCCAAGCTTTGCACTTTATCATCAAGTAATACCAAACTGTTTGAAGTTCCCCAAAAGCATCATGTAGTTTGTGCCTTTGTGCCTGTTCTCATGCTGTCCCCTCTACCTGAAACTCCTTCCCCACCTAACTCTAGTTCGTCCTTCAAGGCTCAGTTAAATTATCATTTCCTTAGAAATCCTTCCCTGTATCCCAGAGTTGGGGTCACTGCCTCTCCACTAAAATCCCACATCACTCTGTTTATATTTTTATTATATCACTCACCATTTGATGTTGGAGTGATCTATTTTTATATCTCCTTAAATGATTGTTTTTACTGCATGTTACAGAAAATCCAACTCAGACTGGATTATATTCGTTCACTTAAATGAAAAGAGGTATACAGCTTTCAGGTATAGTTTGATCCAGAGGTTCATGGGCTCATCGGGCTTCACTTTTCTGTTTCTCTTGACTGTATCATCCTGGCTTTTCCTTCAGACTAATCCCTCATGGTATCAGAATGATTGCCACAATTCCTAGGACAAGTTTCCCCATTGATATCCAGACTGGAAGAAAGAACTTCTCTTCCCCTCATGAGAAGACAAAAGCTCTGAGCTTTCTCTGATTGAATCAATGAAAGACTGGTGCCATCCCTAAACCAATCATGAGTACAAAGGAGATGGGAATATGATACCTGGCTGAGACTCCAAGACTGGAAAGTTCATGTCCTTGTGGGAAGGGGGAAGGGATAAAGGATACTTTGGAGGCCACCAACAATATCCACTCTACTTTCTGATTAGACCAAGCTCCTAATGGTCATGCATGCACCCCTTACCATATTCATCTTTGGGTTCCCAGCATGTAGCACAGTGCTTGATACATGCAGAGCAGATGATGAATACACACTTGCTTAGCTGAAGGGAGTTGAGCCTGCCTAGAAGTGAAAACACATGTATAGCCATGACCACCTTTGTCCGTGCTCCCTTCTTTAGCTCTGCAGATTCCTCCTCCACACTGGCTGCCTCCTCCAGCCACTTGTCACCCTTCCCCTGTGTGAATTCTTCTGCCTAAAGTGTATTCCCACTGCCCTTAGCCTGGGTTATTTTTTTCTCAATCAAAATTCAGCTTAAACCCCACTCACACCCACCCCAATCCCAAAAAGATCTCCCTGTTTAAAGGCTCTCTGAGGCTTCCCTTACAAGTTGAAGATTCTGTGATAAGTGCACGGACATATCACCAGAAATGATGGAAACATCAAAAGAGAATGGTTTGTCAGTCAGTCCTTTTTTATTAAGTATTCCCAGAAGGCAGCTGCTATATATCTTTTGATTATTCCTTCAGAAGAAAGGATAACAGAGTAGAGAGACTAGACTTTGCAAACAGGTCGGGGTCAAATCCTGGTCCCATCACTTCTTAACTCTGTGAAATGTTGGGCAAGTGATTTAACCTCTCTGAGCTCAGCTCCCTCCTGTGTAAAGTGAGGGGATAATACTACTCACCTCCCAGGATCATAATAAGGGTTAAATAAGATGAGCTATGTAACGTGGCTGGGACAGTAGATGTCATTTTCCCCCTCTCCTTTAGCATCCAGAGTGCATTATTGCTGTGCCTAGTATTTTAAGTTCTATAATAATAATCTACAGGGGATCCAGGCAATTAAAGCTGCTCACTGTTACTGGAGAAGCTCTTCTGAAAGCTCCTCTGGCCTCACAGTGTCTAAGAGCAGAAACTTGAGACTTCTTAGTAATCTTTGGTAACTAGTCCAGTTCCCCCCAAAGGAAGTTGTCTTCCTACTTTGGCATGCCCTGGGTTTGTTTTCCTGGTGAAGCAGAAGATAAACAGCTTGCCATCTGTGGTCACTCTGAAGATCCAGCTAGGGTGGGTGTGAAAGTCAGGACAGCTGTGGAGTCTAAGGAGTTTCAAGTGTCCTTGGGGTGCTTCGAATTTTGGGCTCTTGCTTCCTCACCTGCGGCCTCCCTGATGTAAAACTCAGCCTCATCTCCTAGTTCCAGAAATAAACCTTCCCTAAAATGTGAGGCAGGGAAGAGAAGTTCTTCGTAGACCTCAGACAGCTTCAGATTTATCATTGGACATCCCTGTTTATAAAACCCCATGCCAGGCTATTATCTGGTTATTTCTTCAGACCTTTATACCTCCTCTTGGCTCCTTTCTATATGTTTTCTTTTCTCCTTTCTGAGTTTTTGCTACACTTTGTGGAACAAAACAGAATTTCTCTCACTATCTCCTTCAGGGTATTTTATCACCAACTTTTGTGGTTTTAACTACTAGTCTCCTTCTACCCTGTAGAGCTCATCAACAATTTTTATCGAACAAGGATTGTTCCCTCCCTCAGAGGAATTCTAATGCCTGCTGTCAATAATCATTATTAATAACACATTCATCTTATATATGTGTGAATGGATTTTTTTCCCTGCAAAATGTACAGAAAGGGCCACCCCATAGAAAGGACTGCAAATGTTCTCAAATCCCAGTGATTAAAAACAAAAGTCAATAGCTTCATTTGATACCTGAATGGGAGGAGGGCAGATATTTTATGTGTTCCTTGCTGATGGATTTCTAACAGGGGGAAAAAACCAGTAGCTCTTAGAGACAGTATTTTTAACCGTTTACGCTTGAGTTTCTTGGGGAGCCAGTGAAAGAAAATCACTGCCCAATGTGCTGTTCTCTCTCTGTCTCCATGCAGAATTCTTTCTCTTGGTAAATACACCTGCCAAGTGCTCACCTCTTTAAAGTTTTACCCCTCTCCGTTTTCACGAGAAGCACAACCAGAAACAAGAACTGCAGGTCATCTTTCAGGGACACAAGACTTCAAAGCTCCACACCGTGGACGTGCGTACAGGTTACTAAGCTAGGAAAACATGACACATGTCTTTAGGACTTTTAAGTAAAGTTGCTTTCCTTGGTACAAAAGGAGTATATATCCATTGTCTAGAAAGTCTAGAATATACAGATAAGCAAAAGAAGAAAATAAAAGTCATGTCCCATTCCAGCACCCAGCAATAACCACTGTAAAATTTCATTGCAAATGCTTTTGATCTTTTAGGCATATATGTACATCTGGATATATAGTTTTTACAAAAAAGAATCAGAGTTTGGGCTTGCAGGTTTTCTTTCTGGACCTCGGCTGCACAGGGTTAACTGTACTACTTGGCTCGTGGCACACAATTTTTTCAGTTCTTTCAAGGGACACTTGTGGGGTTTTCTTCTCTTTTTTTTTTTTTTTTTAATTTCATTTTCTATCCCCACCCACTTAAGCAAAAACTGCAGCACGTTTGACATATAATTAATATATACTATTGTTTTCAGTGTGAATATTTGTAATTCATACAAATGATAGTGTTATAAACTCCATAATTTCTTTTCTTCATTTAACACTGTTTTGGAATCTTTACGTGTTGCCATATATATATATGGCATATGTTGATATATATATATATCATTTGATCTTTGTGAAAACTAGGTGAAACAGGTATTTATTCTCCCCATTTAATGAATGAAGAAACTGAATTGACTCACAGAGATGTAGTGATCTGCCCAAGTTCACATAGCTAACCAGTGGCCAAGCCAAGATCAACAGTCAAGTCTCTTGTTCCCTAGTAATATCTCCCCATAGGGCTTATTAAGAGTCAAGATTGTTTCCAACAAAATGCAGTCATCTTAAACTTCTCCATGAGAAAGTCGTTCACCACCTGATGAAAGGTCACATCAAAATGTGTATTTTCATAAGTCTGGAGTGACTTATCATTTTTGTCTAAGAAGTGAGCCAAATGGTCTTCTTCTCAAAAAAAAAAAAAAAAAGGCAGGGGTATCAGTGTGGGCAGGGGTCACTCATCTCTTTGAACACTGTTGTGGGAGATAAGTTTCCTTAATGAGTCTTGTTCTGAAGGTGGTGACTGCAGACAAATTATGGTTTTCACAGTGAGTCATCTTCTAAACCTGCCCTCAGGTTAGCGATGGAATGAACCATTGGGCCAAAAAGAACAGAAACTTGGACATAAAGAATGGGAAGCAGGCAAAAGTTTCTAGCCATTCTCACATCAGAAAATATCTTTTTAGAAAATGAGTGTGTAGTTTCTTTTGACCTCCGTGCAGACCATAAAGAGACAAGTTCGAGAGAAATATTGGATTCTGGCCCCTAAAATCAATGAATAACCCATCCCAGGGTTGGGTCTCAGGAGCTGAAGGCCAGGTGATTGTTTGTAGGGGAAGGTAAAGCTGAGCGCTTGGCTCCCACTGGCGAAGGAAAAAGTGATTGAATGATGGGGTGATGGAGGAGTCATTCTTCAGTGTAATTTTAATGACATTACAAAATGCTGTTCCTCAGCATTTTGTGGACAAGGAGAGAAGAGCTCGGTTGGCTGCTGTTTGGTTAGGGCTTTTTAATCTTGGCATGTCCTTCGGCACCACAGGCAATAGCAGGCAAAACCTGTGTCCTCTGAGCCTGTCTTCCTCATAAAAAGCTTCCTTTTGCATAATCCAATTGATAAAGGCTTATAGTCGGTATTTTAAGAAGAATCAGTATGTCAAATATTTGCCCAATGAGCTCCAAAAAATTATCATAGCAATAACAATTATAACTCCTAAATACTGACTGCTTACCATGTGCCAAGCACTGTGTTTAACAAGCATCACTTTATCTACTCAGGGGAGAAAAAAAAAAAAAGAAAACTCGGGCATAAGTGCTATTATTATCTCCATTTTGTGGATGAGGAAATGGAAGCTTAGAGATGTGGAAGAAGTTGCCCAAGGCTACAAAACTAACTGGCCAAACTGGAATGCAAATCTTAGAACTATCTGACTCCAAAGATGAATTTCTGTGCTCTCAAAATTTGGATGAGTTATCCATTCCTGTGTAACAAATTATACACCACCATCAACATTCCCATCCCCAAGGCATAAGAATACCCTGGTGTGACGATTCAAGAATCTTCTCAGTCTGTGAACATGAGACCTAGTTCCTCTTTCACTTCAGGTACCTTTAATTCACAGGAGAGTCTGTTTCTTCTCCCCATGGTAACAAAAAATATACTGCACTATGTTACTATAGTGTTATTATGGCTCAAGGAAAAAAATTCTTACCCCTAAAAAAACTTAACAAGCCCTGTCACCAGATTCACCCAAAATATCTTGGAGTTATATTCCCCTAGTATTGGATTTCGTCTTCACTATTTACCAACTCTGTGGACTTGTGTAAGTTACCAACACTCTCTGGATTTCCATGGCCTCATTTATAGAACGAAAACTTACTACCAACCAGATACCAAGAGGGCTGTTACAGGGAGATTCTGTTACAACTGAGAACTCTTGCCACATTCCTTGCATGTGTCCTTTCCATGGTAGATGCTCAAATAAATATTTATGGAATAAATGTTTTGATGGAATGAATGCTCTAATTCTATGCCCAACTTTGCTGTTTGTTCTAAAACTTGGTTCCGCATGAGTGGAAGAAGAGATCCTTCCAAAATCTAGGGAACTCTGAAGGGATGGAAGATATAGGTTCCAGGACTCAGTGTGACTTTGGGCAGGTCATCAGATGTGATTCAGAGTCTCAGGGGCCTTACCCCCAAAATAAGAGGAACTGATGGCTGCACAACAATGTGAATGTACTTAATGCCGCTGAAGGATATATTTAAAAATAGTCAAAATGATAAATTTTATGTTATGGATATTTTACCACAACGACAACAAAAAAAGGAAAATCCTAACTGGCTAGAGTACATTCTGATACTGGAATGCTAAAGCTTGAGACAAATAATACTGGTAGCATGTATGATCCTTTACTATGTGCCAAGCACTGCTAAGATATCAGATGCTTGATCTCCTGTGACTTTCTCAGTGGTCCTGTGATCAGGGTATTATTATTACCCCCATTTTATAGATGAGGAAACAGCCAAAGCTAGCATTTCCAGAGCTGGGATTTGAACCAATATGTGTCTCACTGGAGAGCTCATGTGTTTACTACTTAGTTTTCTGATTGGGGGTGGGGGGAGGGGCACAAATCACCAAATCACAGATGCAGGCAGCTCAAATCCTAGCCAAGGAAAACTTTGATTAAACAAAAAAAGGTAGTCTCAAGCCCCATCAGAATTTGAGAAAGGCCTTGGCTACTTCTTTTCTTTGAAGCTCCCAATATATTGGAACAGAGGGAGGAAAGGAAGAAGAGAGTCAGGGAGAAGAAAAAACAAAACCAGACCAAGACATAGTTACCAATATTTTGCTGTTTTGTTTTTTTTTTAATAAATTCATTTATTTTTATTTCTGGCTGCGTTGGGTCTTTGTTGCTGTGAGCGGGCTTTCTGGAGTTGCGGCGAGTGGGGGCCACTCTTTGCTGCAGTGCGTGGGCCTCTCATTGGGTGGCCTCTCTTGTTGCGGAGCACAGGCTCTAGGCGCGCGGGCTCAGTAGTTGTGGCTTGTGGGCTCTAGAGCACAGGCTCAGTAGTTGCGGCGCACGGGCTTAGTTGCTCTGGGCATGTGGGATCTTCCCGGACCAGGGCTCGAACCCGTGTCCCCTGCATTGGCAGGTGGATTCTTAACCACTGAGCCACCAGGGAAGCCCTGCTGGGTTTTTTTTTTTAATATTGATATTTAATTGTTATATTTGTGTGATTTTAATAATGACAAAAATATTTTATTGAGCAATAACATCACAAGTCCCAGTCAAGGTCCTACAGAATTGGAGGCCTGAGCAAACAGTGTCCAGCCTCTGCCTCTTTCTTCCCGCCCTCCAGCTCCTCCAGAGGAGAGAGGCTCTGAGTGCTGTTGTGATGTCACCTCAGCTGGCTCCTCTTGGCACAGCCATGGACCCTAGATGGGGCTGGAGGGACAAATAGGAAGTCCAGGGCTCCCATTGGATCACCGGTATGACACAACCTAGCTCTTAGGACCACAACCCAGGAAAGTTTGCTCCCCCAACCCCTCTTCTATGGACTTCATTGATTCTTAAAACAATTGCAGTATTCATAGTAGTAATAATGATAGCATCTAACATGTGGAAGGCTTACCATATGTCTGATAAGCACACTGTACGTAACTTATTTCTTCCAGCAATTCAGTTAGGTAGATACAAGCATTAGTCATCGTCTTTTTCCATATGAAGAGACAGCTATACCTAGGAGTTAAGTGGTTTGCCCAAGACCACAAAGTTTTCAACTTGCAGAGGCAGAATGGAATTATGGAAAGTGGCTGTCATTTACAGAGCACTTATAGTGGAGTTAGCTTGAGGATTGAATGGAATAATTCATCTAAACATTTAACCCAGAGGCTCACACCAACCCTATGCAGAAGGTTCTATGACTACCGTCCTAAATTTACTGATGGGGAAAGCATGGCTTAGGGTAGGCAAGAAAATGTCTGAAAATACACAACTTAAAAGTGGCATAGCTCTGGGGTCTGTCTTATGTCAAAGCACAAATGCTAATCTGCTCTGCCCTCTGACCTTCTCAGAAACTGATTAGAAACCAAGAAGGTAAAGTTCTGACTGTTGCATTATCGCTTTGCATGTTCTCCCTATTGGCTCTGTGCTGTGAACCACTGTTATTGTCTTGTTGTTTTTGTTTTTTATCCAGCTGAGGCATAACGCAGGGTCCCAGTCGCCTAAAATCTGTCTTTTCATCTTAAGGATCAAACTTGGTAATGAAGGAAATTGTTCTATTCAGTATGCCAAATCTCTTACAGAAGATGGATGTGGTTTGTGGTGCCATTTGTAGGCATGAGTTGCAATCGCTTCTCAATAACCTTTTCATGTAGCGATGCAGAACCATTCTAAGGCAGCCCAGGCAAGGTTTTTCCCATAATTGTATCTGTAATAATCTACCATTTTATATTTATTTCATCAGTTTCAACAGTTCATAAGAACACACATAATCTTAGATGCAGTGATCAACTGTTTCAGAAGTGCCCCATCCTAAATTTAGGCCCCGCACTCGGTAATTTAGCTAGAGAGCTTCATTGTCGAGTGCCACTCTTTCACGGATGAGGGAAAGTGCTACTATTTAGGCTGTATTTAATTCTTATTATTTCGCCAGTTGAGCTGGATACCACGGAGTTTAATAATGCAGGGTATAATTGCTGTAATGCTGTGAAGGCGCGGGGCTGCCGCCTCCCCTCCTCTTTGCTAGGACTCTCTCGCAAATGGGGCACTGCTGCTCAGTGGGGCTTTTCTACTTCAATTTTTTAATAAAACAGATTTTGTTGCGGTGAGGAATTTGTGGAGGAATCGATTAAGGGTATGAAGTAGTCACCACGCAGAGCTTTTCATAACTGCTAACATTCATTGGTTGAGGACTTAAATAAGTGCCTGGCACTGTATCATCAGCTTATCTCCTGTCACAGCAACCCTGGAAGGTAGGTCCTATTGCTGCTGAGTTTGCAGAGTCTGGAAGGGATTGGTTTGTAGTGGGTCCTGTAGTCCGCAGCAGAGGATGCCTCCTCCAGAGTCAGAGGCCTGCAGTTGCTGTTACATTGTCTTCCCAGAATGGACTCCTCTCGGTCCTTTTTGCAGAGCATAAAGGAGGGAATGTCTTAGGTGGGGCACAGCACATCCCACCTTACAGGGGATGGAGAGAGTCCCAGATGAGTTGTGAATTCTGGGTGTTTGTTTGCCTGTTTCCCAGGTGGATTGTCATGGCATTCACTACTAGTCACGGCTCTCCTTGTGCCTGTGCGCCCTCTCCCCTCCCGCATCCACTCTTCAAATATGACCCCAACAACTGAGAGTAGAATGAATTTTACTCTGAAGTATGAAGTATCTTATGAAGCTGTATCGTTCCTGCTGCTAAGATCCCTTTCATTTTGTAGTGAGACTCACATTTGATTGCCTGATGAGAAACGATTCTTCCTTCCTCAAAATGTTTAAACCCTATGGACACCAGGACATGTGAAAAAGTAGATTTGTGGTAATCACGTTTATTTAAAGTGTTTATAATACATACGTTATTTGTTAATAGGCTGAGAGTGACATCTTACTGACCCTGAAATGTAAGGTTTATATATCTGAGACAGTTGAGGAGACTTTAAGGGAAATGATGGTAGAAATGACAGCTTATTTGGATAATACCTTCTGACTACTAAGAAATGGGATGAATCTAAAGTGTATGCGGATTTATCTAAACGTCACTTAGAATTCATTGAACACTGAAAACACTGAACTTTTTGTGGATACTAATGTAAGAAAAAGTGGGTAAAAATCAATTCTGCTTCTAAAGTACTTATAAATCTAGAACAAAGGACTATATTTGCTGAGGAATTATCTATTTTTAATGTTTTATTTAATAGCAATAATTAAATTTTGTTTTTACTAACCTTGAAAAATAAAAGCAATCACGATACACAATAGGTATCGCATTGTTCATTGCTTAATTCAGTAAATATTTCTGTATCAGTCATCGTGCACTATAGCCAGTGAGGTACAGAACCTGCCATCACAGGTCCATTTCACTAGGGGAGACAAGTTATGAGCACAAAACCAAATCAATATGTGTAAATTCAGAGGATGATAAATGTTATGACAAACAAAAGTAAGGTAAGGAGGTAGACAGTGCTTCCTCTGGGGAGAGGGGTAGTCAGGGAAGTCCTTTTAAGGAAACAGAATCCCAGGAAGGACTAATGAGTGAGAAAGAATGTTCCAGTCCCTTTCATGTCCAGACTCCTCATCCAAAACAATCGGAACCACCAGTCCCACCTAAAGGAAAATAATTCTCTCTGACCTCCTCCCCCACCATTTTTTTCCTAGTTCTGTTTTCTTCGTAAAATATATTTAGGATAAAAAGATCTCAGTCCATCTTTCTTTAATATTATTCCCAAAGTGAGGCCAAATTTGTCCTGAAGTTGAGCCAAATTCAAGCAACGCTGCCAAGGGACCCGGTTCTATTAACAACTAGCTTGCAGTCTCTAGAAGGCTCTTATTTACTTGAGTCTGACTTGTCCTTTGGACTCTTCAGGTACCCCTCTCCCTAGGGGAAGCGCCTTAACATTGAACAAACCCACCTCCCCGCCACCCCCTTCACATGCTAACCTGGAAACAGCCTTTGTGCTCTGTCCAGGGCCTCACAACCTCTTCTCTCTGCCTTTTGGAGGAGGAAGAAGAGGATGGGACATGCCATTTGATAGGATTCTCCCAAAAGGCAGGTACGATCCCAGGCATTTGACACACTTTACCTTATATGATCTTTCTAATTTACCTGGGAGCTTGGGGACATCCTTATTCTGCAGGTGAGGGAAGACTGAGGCCTGGAGTGCTTAAGCCACTTCTTCAAAGTCACCCAGTTCATGAGTTGTAGATCTGGGATTTGACCTCATTTCAGATTTCAAAACCATGGATCCAGAAACATGGATCCAGAAAGCTGTCAATTTCTCTTTTCCCCCAAGGGAACAATATATGGAACTCTCCCACTACTCGCATAGCCAGAAAACCTTCCACCTAATTCTCATTGTCAGTGCCTGGCAAGTGGACATCAAAGCTACAAATTAAGGTTCCAACCAAAGAAAGTTCCAGTTTCCAGAATACAGTTTCCAATAAGAGATGATATTGCAGGCAATAAACTGACTACCTTAACAGTAGGTGCCAAAACCCTATGGGTGGTTTATAGAGAAGTTGAAATAAGGAACAAAACAAATACATTTAGACTTCACCAAATTCCTCTCTGTTTGGGAGGAAGAAAAAATATTATTCTTTGCGAATGGGAAAAAAAAATAGATGTATTCCTCTCTGCTATTACATGGGTCCTGCTAAGCAATAATGCATGACCAAGCCAAATGCTCTGATCAGTTTCTCTGAGCTGTTATTAAAGTTTGCAAAAATATTGCTCAGATTCTTCCTGGCAGGGTTTCGATATTGTCTGTTTAAACTGGAATTGGGCTGGTACTCTTCATTTCTGTTAAGCCTGCCATAACTGGTGATCCCACCGCACAAATCTCCCGGTGCCGTGGCCTTCATCCAGCATCAGGGGCAACACCCTGAGAAGCAACATCCTCCCCTCTGTTGGGTCTCTCTGATATGATTCAGTTCAAAAATGACTGAATCAACTGTATTCCTCTTCTTTCTCTTTGCCTCCCCTTCTCACCCCCCAACATTCATGCACATGCGTGCACACGCACTCATGCAAACACATTCCTGCTTTCACACTGAGCAGGAAAGAGAAGGGGGAACTTTACAGCACAGACTGCCTTGGAAGGTATTCCTGCCATGAAGTTGGGACCTCTGAGCCCAGTATTCAGAAAGGACACGACACTCTTCTTTTCTTCTGCCGATCTGGCAGATGACCTGAATCGTCCAGCAACATACCTTTCCACTCCCCAACTTTGTCCTCTCACCCTCTTCAGTCCTACTGAACCTGTTCCATTTCCTCAAACACACCAATCCTCTTTCTTGCCCCAGGCTTTGCTCTGATGGGAACACCCTTTACCCTCCAAGTCTCAACTTGGATGGCATTTCTCTGCTCCCCCAGGATGATGGCTTAGATGCCCTTGTTATGTGCTACTGTGGGGAGCTTACCTTTCACACCCTGATTGTAATTTGTCTCCCCAAAGCAGCTGCAAATCCTGAGACACAGAACTAAGTCTGTCATGTTCACAGACCTGTATAAAGGTAGGCTAATTGCTGTAACACATCAACCAAAGAAATGTATGAAAGCTCCAGCACCGTAAACTTTTATTCTTGCATGGATAATGGTCCTAGGCAGGCTTGTCAGGTAGGCAGAGTGGCCCTCATCCGTGCAATCATTCAGCAACCCAGACCCACAGAGATTCTGCCATCATCAGTAAGTGGCTTTCAAAGACTCCCTGGAGGTTTTCTCCATACAACCCAGCCAAAAGGAAAAGGAGCGTGAAGGAGTGCCTCATGGGAGGCTTTTATGGACCTGGTCTAGAGGTGTGTACATCATTGTTGTTCGCGGTCTATTGGCAAGAACTTAGTCGCCTCACCACACAGAATTGCAAGGGGCGCTAGGACATGTAGTCTCTGGCTGGGCAGCTACTCCCGATAAAAGGTATATAGACGGGAGAACACAAATTTGGGTGGATAAGTAGCCGATCAATAAGTAGTTGCTAAACAAATAAATGAATCAATGAGTGAAAAAACTGCAAAAGACATCTCCTTAATGTATTCTGAGCTGTGGTACAGGACCACCTTCTCACAGCTACTTCAAATTAAAAAACTATAAACTACCGATGGTCAGAGAGGCAAGTGAAAACCTAGATTGCCTTCAGTTTTTACTAGTAGAATGACAATGCCTGGCACAGTACCCAACATAGACAGTAGGCCCTCCATATTCATTGGTTCCATATCTGTGAATTCAACCACCTGCTGATATGGAGGGCTGACTGTACTATACCATTTTCTATAAGGGACTTGAGCATCCATGGATTTTGGTATCTTCAGGGGTCCTGGAACCAATCCCGCACGGATACCAGGGGAGGATTGTAGTTTATGTTCAATGAATATCAGTTGAATGAATGAGTGATTGGAAATCATGTTGAGATTGGAAATGATTTAATATCACCATGTTTATATTGTGCTGGCTGAATGATCGTTCAGTCCCACTACAGAGGAAGCACACTCACTCCCAAAGCGGCACCTGCCATCTTCAGGTCATCCCTGTTAGAAACTCCTGTCTTCCGCTGAGCCAAAACCTGGCTCCTTGCACTATCGCAGTATTGGTATCTGTCCCTTCAGGTCATACAAAGCATGTGTCTTCCAGAGATGCTCAAACCTGGCTGTACATCAGAAGTGCCAGGGACGCTTTTAGGAAACTACGTAGTGCCAGATGGCATCCCCAGAAATTCTGATTCCATATATCCTCTGGGTTGTTCAGGAACCAGTAGTTTGAATAGCTCCCCCAAATGATCCTGATGTGTAGCTGGTCTAGGAGGCCATGTGTGTGACACTTCTGTCTGGGTTAGAATCCTGCTTCCATCACTTAACTAGCTGCAGTCCCTTGGGTAAGCCATTTAGCCTCTTTATTCCTCATCGCTAAAACTGTGACAAGAATAGTATCTGTGTCATAGGGTTGTTGTGAGGACTGAGTGATTATTTCAAGTAAAGTGGTTAGCGTAGTGCCTGGCCCACAAAGGCCCTCATTAGACAGAGGCTGCCATTGGCATCGTTATCCTCCGATCCTCTTACTCTCCTCCTCCGCCTCCTTAGCAGCTTTTCAGATATGTCAATGTCACCATTACAGAACACTTCTTTTCCAGACAAGTTACTCTCAGTTTTCTTTTTTTTTTTTCCTAATTCCTTTCCTACCTGGCAAATTCATATTTCACCTCTTACAGACAGATTTCATCCCAGGAGGAGGTGTAGTGTTTCTGTACGCCGTAACTCGTAGGGATAGAAGCATCTGATACAATAAATGTAGGTAATTGGGCTTCGGCTCTGAACTTCAGATGCCAGTCATTACTGGTCATAGGAGGGCAGCTGTGCATATTCTCTTATTCCAGGGAAGTCTTCCCATAGGGCAACCCTAGATGTACTAGTGTCTGTAATGAAGGGGAAACCAGAGAGAGGATATGGAGTTTATTTTCTGAATGCTTTCATCCTGATATGTTCAGTTGAGTCCGAACCCAGCCCAGGTTAACTCATTAAGTTCCTGGAGTTTGTTGTAGATTTTCAGCCTTTAGTCATCATAGTCAAAACCATAGGAACAAAAATAATGAAAATGGTACCTGGGGAAGTAGGAAGGGCCGGTCTAAAAGTCCAATGTGAAGTTAGGAAGGGGAGAAAAGGCCAAATGTAAAAAGCAAAATGACCCCTAGTTAATGATAAGGTATGGTGTAGACTTTGGAAAGACATAAAGAAGTCAAGGAGAAAAACATCTGGACGTCTCCTGGTTCAGGAGATACATTTTTCTTAAGTCTTATTTGTTGGTCATGGGTCACTCTTCTTTCACTTAAGATTGAGACCTGTCCTTATATGGTGAGGGACAGTTGAGGAATGGAGAGGATAAATTCATTATGATCATAATAATTTGTATTAATAAGATGTTCCTAAAGCTTCATAAATGTTCAGTCATATCCCTGTGAGTGTGAGGTAAACCATATATCAATATTCTTGTCTAATATATGAGGAAAATAAGTCTCAGAAAGGCATAGTGACTTACCCAGTGTCTTACTTCATGTATACCAGGCCCAGGAGGAAAACCCAAGTTCTTCTAATTCCTAGTCCATTGTCCTCCACTCCTAATGCTACCAGTTCTGGAATGTTCCACTGATTTACTCTCTCACTATTCCTCAGTTTTTACACACACACACACACGTGCACACACACACATTCAAAACTATCACATTCTTCTAAGCAGCTCTTATTCTCAGCTTATATGTCACCCCCTCTAGAAGTTCTTGACTTCCCCAAGCTGGCCATAGAATGTTGCTTCTACCTCAGTTACAACATGGATATCACTGGATTCTAATTACTTTTTTATAAGACTTCTCCCCCCACCCCCATGATGACTTTCTTGAGCACAAGGACTGTGATATACTTAACTTTATATCCCCAGCAACTTACACAGTGCAAAGCATAGAGTGGATCCTCCTTAAATATTTGTTGAATAGTTGGATATGTGGGTGGATGGATGGATGGATGGATGGAAGGATGGAAGGTCTTTCAAGGTTGAGATTTAAAGAAACATACAAGAAGCCAGCTTGCTGTCAACAGAGGGCTTTCTTAACTTTCTGATAAAGACAGAATTCTTCTGACGCTTTTGGTTTAGATCTTCTACCATACTTCCTTATCCATATTCTGCTAGAATTTTCATTGCTGAAGTGTTTATTTGGTATCAATCATCATTATACGCAAAAGGGAGAGAGCTTGTCCCAGGCAGCAGTGTAGTAACAATAGCACAGTCTTCAGATAGCCAAGACTTGAATCCTGTTTCATCAAGTTCTTAAGTGTATGAATTCTTCTAGAAATTCCTTATTCCTCAATTTCCTCACGTGTTAAATGAGGACAATGATGGTGCCTCCTATACAGATGGTATGTGAGGATTAAATGAGATAATAAATACAAAGTACTTTGTACGCACCAGCACTTTGGACAGCGCCAGACCCAGAGTAAGCATTCCTTATACGTGAACTCTTCTGTCTTCTTACTGCACACATATGACTACTGGGACCCAGAAATTTGGCTGAGTCAAGTCTGTATCTGGAGACCCAGTTCTGAGAAAGCCTGAAGAGATGATCAGAGTTACTCTGGAGACTAAACAGGCTGTAATTCAGTGCATCCTTAACCAAGTTACTTCTCTGAGTTCAATCTTATCACCTCTTCTTACAGACCTGCTTCAGTGTTTTAGTGAGCTAGAGGTCAAGCTCTGAGTAACCCGCCCCCCGCAATTGGCACTTGACATGTGTGACTTGAACTGGAAACTCATTGAAGATAGGAGCTCCTGAAGATGTACCCCTTGCATATCTGGGCCCAACTTGCTTCCCAGGAGTCCCTTCCTATAGGAAGTTTTGCTGAGTGGAAATAAACTTTCCTAAATCACTTAACATGCTCTTTGGGGGACTTAGTTGAGCTCCAGGAAGGTTCTGGCCCATTAACCCTATTCCCCTGCAAGCAGTTACTGAACTTAATGATCCTGCTGCCCCCAGCAGGGCACCAGGCCCACTCCCTCCCATGTTTGCTCCGGGATCCTCTCTGGCAGCCACAAAAGCCCTGGCAGCACAACTTTCCTGGCGGCATTTGGGAAGCTGGGCCAAGTTCTCTGTCAAGTTAATGGAGTGACCTTCTTTTAGGTTCTGGACAACCCAGCCTCATGTTCAGAGGTAGAGGGCTCTCCCTGGAATTATGAGCTCTTAGGTTTTACGTCTGTGCCTGCGTAGCACCTGGAACATAACAAACAACGTGTAGGGAAGGATGGAGAGAGGGAAGGAACGAAGGAAGGAAGGAGGGAGAGAGAGAGAGGGAGGCCTGGTTTTTTGGTAGTATTAGCCTCAAGGTGTGTAGCATTTACCTAATACAGGACGAAGACCAAGGAGAGCTACTTTTACTGTTTTCTAATTTTAAAAAAGTCTTCTCCCATGAGTGATTTTGTGACCTCTATAAGCAAAGGGCAGTGGGGGGAGAAGCCACAGAATCTTTTGGTCATTTCAATATGTGCTCTCTCCAATCCTCTGCCCTTTCAAGAAGTCTCAGTTGAGAAATATCTGTAATAGGTGAGCAATGATAATGCCATTGAATAAAGATTGATGGAAACAGATATAAACCCAAAATGTTTTTCGTGCCAGAAATACTGTTTGCTCAACAATAAGTAACATCAAAGGACTGAAACATTTCCCACAGAGGTCAGCAGTTCTGGGATGATGCACTGAAATTCACACCTCTGCCAGAAGCGCTCTGTTCCTGGCATGACAAAGAAAAAGGCAGATCTGTTCATGTCAATACCCAGAGGAGGCAATTTTACCTTTTCTGATGATTGTTCAGGTGTGTCGTTCTCCAAAGAGCCTCCGGAGTCTCGTTAGGCCTGTTATAAAATTTTAAAACTTTGTTTCAAAATGGATAAATCCTTTTTTTGTTTTGTTTTATTTTGCTTTGTTTTTATTCCCGCAACTAAAACTGTAGGCTGCAGATGTCTGTCCTGTGTGAACCTTAGAGATACTCCTATTTCAGCAAGCATCGCTTTTATTTCCATAATTGGCCATATCTTGAAGCAAACCACCTGGGCTAAACTCTATCTTTGGTTTTCTTTGTAATTTTAAAATATTGCCCTTTGTCCCTATAGCGCTTGTTATCTGAGAATCTCGATTCCGGAATCAAAGTATTTGAGATTAGGAATTAAAGATAATAATAGTAACATTTGGGTGCTAAGTGCTTTTTCTTCCCTTACTTCATTGAATCATCACGACAACCTATGATCTGAGTACATTACTATTTACGTGTTATGAATGTGGGGAGTCAGTAGCCAAAGGTACAATCCAGACCTTTCCAGAGCCTGTAACACTCCCATCTACTCTCTGGCTCCAAATCCACCTTAACCACACTGTTTTCCTTTAATATAGCACCTATCAATTTCCCACATACAGAATAATTTACCTATTATGTGTATTGTCTATTGGCTTTGCCCTCACTAGAATATGAGTTCCATGAATGCAAAAGTTCTTTTTTTCTGTTCTGTTCGTTGATGTATCCTAAGCTCAAGAAGAGAGCCTAGTGCATAGTAAGCCTTCACTATATATTGCAATTGTTATTGTTCCCTGTTTACCTGCTATACCGTGCCAATCCTATTCATGTTTTGCTGGCAGAAAAACTGAGGTCAGGAGCCACCTGGTGATTTACTAAAGATGACACAGTGAGCAAGTTGGCAAGAAAAACCAGATCTCCTTACTGCCAGCCCAGTTCTTTGCCTAAATCCCAATTCAATCTTGCCGTACTTTTATTATGCTATAAAATGAATAACTGTTTATGAGTTCATTCTCAGGCACATTATTGCTTTTATATCACATCAAAGGACTTGAGACAGGCAAAAGATATAGCCCTATTGATTGTTCTCAGAGACTCAACTTTTCCATCCCACAAGGAATACATGCTTAAAGTTCATTTTGGGGACAGGAGCCAGATAGAAGACCATCTCCAGCAAACGTACCTCCACGTCAGGGCAGGGTTGCAAGAGTGTCTGGTTTTAGGAATCTTGAAGTCAGTCTTCTGAACAGAGGACTGTTTCTGTTCCTCTCCACCAGGCTCTTACAGAACCTTAGAACTGACCTAAAATCAAAATGCTGAGATGTTTTCAGCTCTTGGATACTCAGTGGGTCAGTGTCTTCTAGGGGAAATCCAGTAGCTACGGTAAGTAGCATGGGAGTGACTCACCCCTCCTTGAAACAGGTATTGAATCCATGGGCCTGGGATGTGAAGGAGTGAAGTCCTGGATGCTGGCTGAAGAAGAAAGTGGCAACTTTAGAAGTAAGGGTGTGTTAAAATAAGAGCTGTGTGTTTGGCTTTCTGAAAAAAGACTAAAGAATCCAGAGCCTGTCAGGAGAATCCATTTATTTGAGCATGAGTTGTTTTTTCATTACCAGCAACAGAACACACCTCCTAATCCTCATAGTAACATCTCCCCATCCGCTTTAGAGTGGAATATGTCACTCTCAGTAGAAGACATAGGGAGAGAGGCTCTTCTACGACAGATAATGTGCCTAGACTACTCCGCTGTCACACGAGGCTGTTGGCCAAAAGAGAGGGACTTATTTGTACTTTAACAACACAAGTGACCCATGGACATTAAAGCTATGCTGTTGAATTGACTAGTACCGAGCTCTGTTAAGGGGTGCACTACCGTCTTTCAGGGCAATGATAATAATAATGAGTCCTCATAAAGCTCTCTATCCTTTAAAAATACATTTTTTAAAATACATTTTCTGATGCATTTTTAAACTTTAGCTTAGTATAAAATCATCCTGAGTTAGTTATAGCAGAGATTCTTACCACCTCCATTTCATAAGCTAGAAACCTGAGTTAAGAGGCACTGATGACATGCCCTAGGTCACATAGCTGGTAAATGACAAAGCCCAAATCTGCTGGCTTCTCAGTGTTTTCCACTATGACATTCTGCCTCCTGCCCACGTGATATCTCCACCTGGATGTCCTGGAGGCTTCTCAAATACATGGTGAGAACCAAATTCATTATCTTCACTTCACAGAAAAAAAAAAAAAAGCCCATTCCTCTTCTCCCTGCTTATTTTTTTTTAACATCTTTATTGGAGTATAATTCCTTTACAATGTTATGTTAGTTTCTGCTGTATAACAAAGTGAATCAGCTATACGTTTACATATATCCCCATATCCCCTCCCTCTTGCATCTCCCTCCCACCCTCCCTATCCCACCCCTCTAGGTGGACACAAAGAACCGAGCTGATCTCCCTGTGCTATGCAGCTGCTTCCCACTAGCTATCTATTTTACGTTTGGTAGTGTATATATGTCCATGCCACTCTCTCACTTCATCCCAGCTTACCCTTCCCCCTCCCCGTGTCCTCAAGTCCATTCTCTACATCTGCATCTTTATTCCTGTCCTGCCCCTAGGTTCTTCAGAACCTTTTTTTTTTTTTTCAGATTCCATATATATGTGTTAGCATATGGTATTGGTTTTTCTCTTTCTGACTTACTTCACTCTGTATGTCAGACGCTAGGTCCATCCACCTCATCAACAATAACTCAATTTCATTTCTTTTTTATGGCTGAGTAATGTTCCATTGTATACATGTGCCACATCTTCTTTATCCATTCATCTGTTGATGGACACTTAGGTTGCTTCCATGCCCTGGCTATTATAAATAGAGCTGCAGTGAACAATGTGGTACATGACTCTTTCTGAATTATGGTTTCCTCAGGGTATATGCCCAGTAGCGGGATTGCTGGGTTGTATGGTAGTTCTATTTTTAGTTTTTTAAGGAATCTCCATACTGTTCTCCATAGTGGCTATACCAATATACATTCCCACCAACAGTGCAAGAGGGTTCCCTTTTCTCCACACCCTCTCCAGCATTTATTGTTTGTAGATTTTTTGATGATGGCCATTCTGACCGGTGTGAGGTGATACCTCATTGTAGTTTTGATTTGCATTTCTCTAATGATTAGTGGTGTTGAGCATCCTTTCATGTGTTTGTTGGCAATCTGTATATCTTCTTTGGAGAAACGTCTATTTAGGTCTTCTGCCCATTTATGGATTGGGTTGTTTGTTTTTTTGATATTGAGCTGCATGAGCTGCTTGTATATTTGGAGAATAATCCTTTGTCAGTTGCTTCATTTGCAAATATTTTCTCCCATTCTGAGGGTTGTATTTTCGTCTTGTTTATGGTTTCCTTTGCTGTGCAAAAGCTTTTAAGTTTCATTAGGTCCCATTTGTCTATTTTTGTTTTTATTTCCATTTCTCTATGAGATGGGTCAAAAAGAATCTTGCTGTGATTTATGTCATACAGTGTTCTGCCTATGTTTTCCTGTAAGAGTTTGATAGTGTCTGGCCTTACATTTAGGTCTTTAATCCATTTTGAGTTTATTTTTGTGTATGGTGTTAGGGAGTGTTCTAATTTCATTCTTTTACATGTAGCTGTCCAGTTTTCCCAGCACCACTTATTGAACAGGCTGTCTTTTCTCCATTGCATATTCTTGCCTCCTTTATCAAAAGTAAGGTGACCATATGTGCATGTGTTTATCTCTGGGCTTTCTATCCTGTTCCATTGATCTATATTTCTGTTTTTGTGCCAGTACCATACTGTCTTGATTACTGTAGCTTTGTACTAGAGTCTGAAGTCAGGGAGTCTGATTCCTCCAGCTCTGTTTTTCTTTCTTAAGATTGCTTTGGCTATTCAGGGTCTTTTGTGTTTCCATACAAATTGTGAAATTTTTTGTTCTAGTTCTGTGAAAAATACCATTGGTAGTTTGATAGGGATTGCATTGAATCTGTAGATTGCTTTGGGTAGTATAGTCATTTTCACAATGTTGATTCTTCGAATCCAAGAACATGGTATATCTCTCCATCTGTTTGTATCATCTCTAATTTCTTTCATCGGTGTCTTATAGTTTTCTGCATACAGGTCTTTTGTCTCCTTAGGTAGGTTTATCCCTAGATATTTTATTCTTTTTGTTGCAATGGTAAATGGGAGTGTTTCCTTAATTTCTCTTTCAGATTTTTCATCATTAGTGTATAGGAATGCAAGAGATTTCTGTGCATTAATTTTGTATCCTGCTACTTTACCAAATTCATCGATTAGCTCTAGTAGTTTTCTGGTAGCATCTTTAGGACTCTATGTAAAGTATCGTGTCATCTGCAAACAGTGACAGTTTTATATCTTTTTTTCCAATTTGGATTCCTTTTATTTCTTTTTCTTCTCTGATTGCTGTGGCTAAAACTTTCAAAACTATGTTGAATAGTAGTGGTGAGAGTGGGCAACCTTGTCTTTTTCCTGATCCTAGTGGAAATGGTTTCAGTTTTTCCCCATTGAGAACGATGTTGGCTGTGGGTTTGTCTTATATGGCCTTTATTATGTTCACGTAAGTTCCCTCTGTGCCTACTTTCTGGAGGGTTTTTATCATAAATGGGTGTTGAATTTTGTCAAAAGCTTTTTCTGCATCCATTGAGATGATCATATGGTTTTTTTCCTTCAGTTTGTTAATATGGTGTATCACATTGATTGATTTGCATATATTGAAGAATCCTTGCATTCTTGGGATAAACCCCACTTGATCGTGGTGTATGATCTTTTTACTGTGCTGTTGGATTCTCTTTGCTAGTATTTTGTTGAGGACTGTTGCATCTATGTTCCTCAGTGATGTCGGGCTGTATAGTTTTCTTTCTTTGTGACATCTGTGTCTGGTTTTGGTATCAGGGTGATGGTGGCCTCGTAGAATGAGTTTGGGAGTGTTCCTCCCTCTGCTATATTTTGGAAGAGTTTGAGAAGGATAGGTGTTAGCTCTTCTCTAAATGTTTGGTAGATTCGCCTGTGAAGCCA
Organism: Balaenoptera physalus; assembly: GCF_965194825.1. Classification (NCBI taxonomy): domain Eukaryota; kingdom Metazoa; phylum Chordata; class Mammalia; order Artiodactyla; family Balaenopteridae; genus Balaenoptera; species Balaenoptera physalus. Next base: position 65,302,964 of record NC_138895.1, on the reverse strand, counting down.
TCTGGTCCTGGACTTTTGTTTGTTGGAAGATTTTTAATCACAGTTTCAATTTCAGTGCTTGTGATTGATCTGTTTATATTTTCTATTTCTTCCTGGCTCAGTCTCAGAAGGTTGTGCTTTTCTAAGAGTTTGTCCATTTCTTCCAGGTTGTCCATTTTATTGGCATATCGTTGCTTGTAGTAATCTCTCATTATCCTTTGTATTTCTGCAGTGTCAGTTGTTACTTCTCCTTTTTCATTTCTAATTCTGTTGACTTGAGTCTTTTGCCTTTTTTTCTTGATGAGTCTGGCTAATGGTTTATCAATTTTGTTTATCTTCTCAAAGAACCAGCTTTTAGTTTTATTGATCTTTGCTATCGTTTCCCTCATTTCTTTTTCATTTATTTCTGATCTGATCTTTATGATTTCTTTCCTTCTGCTAACTTTGGGGGTTTTTTTGTTCTTCTTTCTCTAATTGCTTTAGGTGTAAGGTTAGGTTTTTTATTTGAGATGTTTCTTGTTTCCTAAGGTAGGATTGTATTGCTATGAACTTCCCTCTTAGAACTGCTTTTGTTGCATCCCATAGGTTTTGGGCCATCGTGTTTTCATTGTCATTTGTTTCTAGGTATTTTTTGATTTCCTCTTTGATTTCTTAAGTGATCTCTTCGTTATTTAGTAGTACACTGTTTATCCTCCGTGTGTTTCTATTTTTTACAGATTTTTTTCCTGTAATTGATATCTAGTCTCATAGTGTTGTGGTTGGAAAAGATACTTGATATGATCTCAATTTTCTTAAATTTACCAAGGCTTGATTTGTGACCCAAGGTATGATCTATCCTGGAGAATGTTCCATGAGCACTTGAGAAGAAAGTGTACTCTGTTGTTTTTGAATGGAATGTCCTATAAATATAAAATTAAGTCCATCCTGTGTAATGTGTCATTTAAAGCTTGTGTTTCCTTATTTCGTTTTGGATGATCTGTCCATTAGTGAAAGTGGGGTGTTAACATCCCATACTATTATTGTGTTACTGTCGATTTCCCCTTTTATGGCTGTTAGCATTTGCCTTATGTATTGAGGTGCTCCTATGTTGGGTGCATAAATATTTATAATTGTTATATCTTCTTCTTGGATTTATCCCTTGATCATTATGTAGTGTTCTTCTGTGTTTCTTGTAAGAGTCTTTATTTTAAAGTCTATTTTGTCTCATATGAGAATTGCTACTGCAGCTTTCTTTTGATTTCCATTTGCATGGAATATCTTTTTCCATCCCCTCACTTTCAGTCTGTATGTGTCCCTAGGTCTGAAGTGGGTCTCTTGTAGACAGCATATATATGGGTCTTGTTTTTGTATCCATTTAGCCAGTCTGTGTCTTTTGGTTGGAGCATTTAATCCATTTACATATAAGGTAATTATAGATATGTATGTTCCTATTACCATTTTCTTAATTGTTTTGGGTTTGTTATTGTAGGTCTTTTCCTTCTCTTGTGTTTCCTGCCTAGAGAACTTCCTTTAGCATTTGCTGTAAAGCTGGTTTGGTGGTGCTGAATTCTCTTAGCTTTTGCTTGTCTGTAAATGTTTTAATTTCTCCATCAAATCTGAATGAGATCCTTGCTGGGGAGAGTCATCTTGACTGTAGGTTTTTCCCTTTCATCACTTTAATAACGTCCTGCCACTCCCTTCGGGCTTGCAGAGTTTCTGCTGAAAGATCAGCTGTTAGCCTTATGGAGATTCCCTTGTATGTTTTTTGTTGCTTTTCCCTTGCTGCTTTTAATATTTTTCCTTTGTATTTAATTTTTGATAGTTTGATTAATATGTGTCTTGGCATGTTTCTCCTTGGATTTATCCTGTATGGGATTCTCTGCGCTTCCTGGACTTGATTGACTCTTTCGTGTCCCATATTAGGGAATTTTTTAACTATAATCTCTTCAAATATTTTCTCAGTCCCTTTCTTTTTCTCTTCTTCTTCTGGGACCCCTATAATTCCAATGTTTGTGCATTTAATGTTGACCCAGAGGTTTCTGAGACTGTTCTCAATTCTTTTCATTCTTTTTATTCTGCTCTGCGGTAGTTATTTCCACTATTTTATCTTCCAGGTCACTTATCTGTTCTTCTGCCTCAGTTATTCTGCTATTGATTCCTTCTAGAGGATTTTTAATTTCATTTATTGTGCTGTTCATCATTGTTTGTTTGCTCCTTAGTTCTTTCAGGTCCTTGTTAAACGTTTCTTGTATTTTCTCCATTCTATTTCCAAGATTTTGGATCATCTTTACTATCATTACTCTGAATTCTTTTTCAAGTAGACTGCCTATTTCCTCTTCATTTGTTTGGTCTGGTGGGTTTTTACTTTGCTCCTTCATCTGCTGCGTATTTCTCTGTCTTCTAATTTTGCTTAACTTACTGTGTTTGGGGTCTCCTTTTCGCAGGCTGCAGGTTCGTGGTTCCCATTGTTTTTGGTGTCTGCCCCCAGTGGGTAAAGTTGGTTCAGTGGGTTCTATAGGCTTCCTGGTGGAGGGGACTAGTGCCGGTGTTCTGGTGGATGAGGCTGGACTTGTCTTTCTGGTGGGCAGTGCTGTGTCTGGCAGTGTGTTTTGGGGTGTCTGTGACCTTATTATGTTTTAGGCAGCCTCTCTGCTAATGTGTGGGGTTGTGTTCCTGTTTTGCTAGTTGTTTGGCATGGGGTGTCCAGCACTGGAGTTTGTTGGTCGTTGAGTGGAGCTGGGTCTTAGCATTGAGATGGAGATCTCTGGGAGAGCTCTCGCTAATTGATATTACATGGGGCCAGGAGGTCTCCAGTGGTCCAGTGTCCTGAACTTGGCTCTGCCACCTCAGAGTTCAGGCCTGACACCCGGCCAGAGCACCAAGACCCTGTCAGCCACACGGCTCAGAAGAAAAGGGAGAAAAAAAAGAAAAAAAGAAAATAAAATAACATAATATAAAGTTATTAAAATTAAAAATTAAAATAAAAATTTTAAAGTAATTTAAAAGAAAAACAACCAAACCAATAAACAAATCCACTAATGATAACAAGCGCTAAAAACTATACTAAGATAAACATAAAAATCGAAACTAGTCAGTCGCATACAGCAAACCCCAAGTCTACAGTTGCTCCTGAAGTCCACTACCTCAATTTTGGGATGATTCGTTGTCTATTCAGGTATTCCACAGATGCAGGTACATCAAGTTGATTGTGGAGCTTTAATCCACTGCTTCTGAGGCTGCTGGGAGAGATTTCCCTTTCTCTTCTTTGTTCGCACAGCTCCTGGGCTTCAGCTTTGGATTTGGACCCGCCTCTGAGTGTAGGTCGCCTGAGGGCGTCTGTTCCCCGCCCAGAGCAGAAGGGGTTAAAGGAGCAGCTGCTTCGGGGGCTCTGGCTCACTCAGGCCGGGGGGAGGGAGGGGTACGGATGCGGGGCGAGCCTGCGGCGGCAGAGGCCAGTGTGACATTGCACCAGCCCGAGGCGCGCCGTGCGTTCTCCCGGGGAAGTTGTCCCTGGATCACGGGACCCTGGCAGTGGCGGGCTGCACAGGCTCCCGGGAGGGGCGGTGTGGTTAGTGACCTGTGCTCGCACACAGGCTTCTTGGTGGCGGCGGCAGCAGCCTTAGCGTCTCATGCCCATCTCTGGGGTCCATGCTGGTAGCCGCGGCTCGCGCCCGTCTCTGGAGTTCGTTTAGGCGGTGCTCTGAATCCCCTCTCCTCACACACCCCGAAACAGTGGTCTCTTGCCTCTCAGGCAGGTCCAGACTTTTTCCCGGACTCCCTCCCGGCTAGCCGTGGCACACTAGCCCCCTTCAGGCTGTGTTCACGCCGCCAACCCCAGTCCTCTTCCTGGGATCCAACCTCCGAAGCCCGAGCCTCAGCTCCCAGCCCCCACCTGCCCCGGCGGCTGAGCAGACAAGCCTCTCGGGCTGGTGAGTGCTGGTCGGCACTGATCCTCTGTGCGGGAATCTCTCCGCTTTGCCCTCTGCACCCCTGTTGCTGCGCTCTCCTCCGTGGGTCCAAAGCTTCCCCCCACCACCCCTTGTCTCCACCAGTGAAGGGGCTTCCTAGTGTGTGGAAACCTTTCCTCCTTCACAGCTCCCTCCCACTGGTGCAGGTCCCGTCCCTATTCTTTTGTCTCTGTTTTTTCTTTTTTCTTTTGCCCTACCCAGGTACGTGGGGAGTTTCTTGCCTTTTGGGAAGTCTGTGGTCTTCTGCCAGCGTTCAGTAGGTGTTCTGTAGGAGTTGTTCCACATGTAGATGTATTTTTGATGTATTTGTGGGGAGGAAGGTGATCTTCACGTCTTACTTCTCCTCCATCTTGAAGGTCCTGATTCCCCCTGTTTATTTAATAACTGTTCTACCCCAATCAGCCACCTTAGTAACTTTGGAGTCCCCCTTGATTTCCCCTCCTTTCTCCTGCCATATTTTTTAGAGTTACTCCAGGATTTTCATTTTTAAAATGTCTGTCAAAGCTCTTCTCTCTTATCTGTTGTCACTGATACTGCCCTGATTCAGGCCTTTGTCATCTTTTGCTTGGCCTGCACTAATATTCAGTAGTTTGATTCATTCGACAAGTCATCACTGAACCTCTGCTATGTACCAGGCACTACACTTGGTGCTAGGGAGAGCGTCCTGAGCAAAAGCAAACATGGACCTTGTTTGCATGGCACTCTGTTCTCTAATTAGTTGTAACCAAATAGTCACTCCAACAGATGTAAAAGAGCAGCTATGACAGTTGCTACAAAGGCAAAAACGTGATCATCCTGCCAGCAGTGCCAGTAAAGAATGCTGTTTCTAAACCATAAATATGATCATGGCTCACCCTCTGCTTTAAAAAGGTACATAACTACCCACTGCCTACATGATAAAATCCAGACACACTAGCCAGGCATACATGTCTCTTCATGATTCAGCTCCAAACATTAGATGAGTTTGCAAGCCACCCCTCACTCAATTAACTCATCCTATGACTAAGCCATATCTGATATCGTTTTCACATCTTGCCATTCTGGAAACAACTCTGTTCTTTCATTCTTCCATATCTTGGCTTAAGCAAAACTCCCTTCCTGTAATGCTGTTCCTCTAGCTGTATAAGGAGATAGCCTACTCACGCTTCAGACTCAGCTTAAATGCCTCTTCCCACTCCCTGGATGCAATTAATTATTCCTTATGTTTTCTAACATGTTTTCTACACCACTCATATAACGTCTCCCATTGGAATATAGTTAGTTACTTTCTCTTTCTACCTCCCTCCCCACCAGACTGTGAACCACTTGTGGGCAGAAATTGTTTTAGTTAATATAGGTTTGAACTGATGTTTCTGTTATTGCATAAGCCAGACCATAAATACATTGTAAGGGAGACAAAAATATTTTGTTCGTTTATTTCTTTTCACTGTGAGTGTCTAATTTCTCATGAGCACTTCTTTGCCCTCAGTTTAACTTCAGGAAGGTTTCCCTCTTGGTTTGGGGTTTTTGTAGGAAATCGTATGCAAATAATTCCAGAGGTCTTTATATCATCATATTCTACAATGTGTCACCTCTTCTTTGTGTACAATATGTTCCTACCACTCCTGCTTTTTAAACCTCTGGCATAAGAACAGGCTTTGCATATTTGCATAATCACTGCTTACATGATTGCGAAGTGACCATGTCAAAATATGGAAAAGGTGTTCTTTGGGAAGGCTTTGATCTGTTTGTTTAATGGGGGTAAATTACCAGGAATGGATGAATTAATTGTCAACTGTTTCCATTACCTTTCCAACCTCTGCCAAGTCTAGATCTTGTCTCTCTGTGCTTGAATCATGAGTATTGCCAATTGGTTCCCAGGGTTTGCAACAGGAAATTGGGAAACTCATGAGAATAGTTGAGAATGAGTTCTTTGAGAAACTGATTTTACAACACGATTAAGAATGGTAGAAGAAAAATGTTGTGATGAACTAAAAATGGGCTCTTGGGAAGGAGTTAAGATTTTATTTAAAATGTACACTTCTTGGGACTTCCCTGGTTTCCCAGTGGTTAGGACTCTGTGATTCCAATGCAGGGGGGGGTACGTGTTCCATTCCTGGTGGGGGAACTAAGATCCCTTATGCCGCATGTCGTGACCAAAAAGCAAAAAAATAAATTGTACACTTCTTAAGGACCTTCAGATTTCCAGAATCTGGCAACTGAAAGGAAACATTTCTTTGAGACTCTCAAATTTCATATTCCACAATCTGATGGTCACAGACTGTTAGTCTATGAGACAAAGTCGTAAAATACAAAATCATGGCCAGATTATTTATGTAGATCAAAATAATGGATAGATATCTTTCTAAAATATAAAATAAAAAGTTAATAGCCCAACAGAATTGCTTCAGAGAAGAAGATATTACTCACCATGTCCACTACTGAAGGATGTGACAGTGGAATTACACGTAAGCAAGTACTCACTCCAAGTGGTGTGTGCATCAGGAAACACTGGTCCTCTCAAAGCAGAACTCCCAGCCCGCTCCCTCCAGCCATGAGTCGCCTCAACCATTTACTCAGAGTGCCAGACAAGCATTAGCACTTTTAATGTATGCCACAATTTTCAAAAGATAAGGACTTGAATTCTGAATATTAGGATGCTGTCAGATGAACAGTAGAAATGGGGATGATTCTGTTTCATTTCTTTATTCCTATGTAACAAACTACACCCAAACTTAGTGGCTTAAAACAACTACCATTTCATTATATCTCACACTTTTGAGGGTTGGGAATTGGAGCAAGGCTCAGCTAGGCGACTTTTCAGCTTCACGTGGCATTGAATGTGGTTCCTACGTGACATCAGCTGGTGGCAGGGCTGGTCCAAGATAGATTTACTCGCTTTCCGGGTGCTTTGGCAGGGGTGGCTGGAAGGCTTGGCTCAGCTGGGCCCTTCCCCTTTCCATAGATTCTCAAGGCTTTTCCACGTGGTCTCTCCTGTAGGGTGGTGAGACTTCTCAACAGACCAAGCTGCCCTCCTCTTACGGGCCAGTCCTAGACCTGATATATCATCATCATCCCATTCTCCACTGTTCAAAGCAGCCGGAGGCCAACCCAGATTCAAGAGAAGGAGAAATAGATGCCCATCTCTCATTGAGAGGAAGCGTCAAAGAGTATGTAGCTGCCTTTACTCCACCAGAGAGTGTTAACAAAATTACCTTGTATATTTGTTTTAGGATTTGTACTTTAGATTTATAACCTAGGCAGAATAGATCATGCCTTCATTCAGTTTTTCTAAAAGTATTAAGCACATGCTTGTTGTGTGCATAGCACTGTGCTATCTACTGAGAGAGACTTGAGAAGAGATACAGGGCGCAGTCTCTCCCCTCCAGGAATTTGCATCTAGATGGGAACACAAGGCAAACACACAGCAAGCAATTAGAGCATGTAATAATATAACTAAAGTGGCAAAATGCACATCATAGACCAGTGTGGCCAACACAAATTCCTACAGGGCTCAGGCAAACACAGGAAAGAGAGAGGTGCACTGTCCTGAGAATAGTCAGAAGTGTGATGGGCACTTTGGAAAACTGGAGCGTTCATGGCACATCTAAGGAGGCAGCTCCACTCAGCTCCAGCCAATTATTGTCATTTGAGAATACAGGACAATGAGGCCACAACTACCAGTTTTTCAAAGAAGTATAAATCTCTTCATGTTTACGTGTTGGCAATTAATTAAAGTTTGGCCTACATGCCACCAGTTTTCAGACCCTAAAAAGGATGATAAGTGCTTTAAAGATTCATGAGAAGAGATGAAGTTACACCAGAGCAGTGCTATTTAAAGTGTGGGCTGCAGACCAGGGCCAGGCTGTGAATTGTGTATTACTGATGGACAGTGGAATAAGTCAATAACTTGAGGATAAGCACTTAGGTGTATTACTGATGTACAGTGGAATAAGTCAATAACTTGAGGATAAGCACTTAGGCACACTCTATAGCAATTTAACACCCAAGCCTGTAATTGGTACACTTGTGCTGTTGAAGAGAGACCAACTTTGGTCTTGCAGAACGTGGGCCATGAGCTGTGTTTGCTGTGATCTGCGTGCTAGTCCTGCACAGTAGGACCATGTGTGACCAAGCCCCATGGAATAGAGCCCCATGGTGAGGTGCCATGGAGAAGCTGGACCTCAAATAATAAATAGAGTTCAGATAAGCATGAGGGGACAGAAAGCTTTTCTAGGTATTAGAACAGCATGCCCAAAAATCAGAGGAGAGTTTATCTGTGAGGGATGTTGTGGAAGGCACGGATGGGATGTGTAGTGATTACAGAGAACCCCGGATACAGCCTCCTACCCTGGAACTTACACTGTGAGGAAAGTGGAGCCCCAGAGAGTCTTTGAATGCAGTTGGCCATTGCTAACATCCTACAATGCCCTTTCCCCTCTTTTCTCCTTTCTTTCTTTCTTTCCTCCTCTTTCTCCTGGTTCAAATTCCAACCTCTCAGGACCAATTTATGCAACAGTGATCACTTTTTTTTTTTTTTTTTGCATCAACTTATATCTTATACTATTATTTTTCCTTGGCCATCCCTTGGTATCTGTGGGGGATTGGTTCCAGGACCTGCCACGGATACCAAAGTCCTCAGATGCTCAAGTTCCATAGTTGGCCCTCCATATCCTCAGATGCGGGACCCGCGGATATGGAGGGCTGACTGTATTATTTATTGAAAAAATCCACATATAAGTTCAAACCCATGTTAGTCAAGGGTCAACTGTACAAGTATATTGTCTTTCCTCCCTAACATTTGAAGTACTTTGTGGGCAAAAACTGTCTTACCCAGCTCTGATTCCCCTTCAGAATCTAGCACAATCTCTTGCCCATAGTGGATATTCCTTTGGCGTGTGCTGATGAACAAGACAGGTAGTTCTGCAGGGGAGACTCGTGCGGTAAGGGCATTTGGAATAGGTTAGAGCAGAAGAATAAAACTATCGCAAGGGTCTAAGAGATGAATGCTGAGGGCAGGCACTGGAAAGGAAAAACTGATGTAGGGGGTGTATGCAGTGAAGGAATAGTTACATATACTACTCGTTATGCACAGAAACTCATATCACTGGTTTCCTGAAGTCTCACACCACATTCATACATGGCTGATATTGCATTTATCAAGAAACATTCAGAATAAGCTCCAATACTTAAAAGTTTGGGAGATTATTGAAACTTCCTCCTTTAAGCATTAAATAGATTTCTTAAATGTCTCACTTAATAAGTTTATTAAGCTACGGTACATGTGTCCCTATGCTAAATGGCCCCCGACTGCTGCAATTCAGTACTTTTTGTTTCTTCGGTCCTCTACCAGCTCCTACTAAATGGTACCATCTGTGGGTCCTCGTTGCTTTGTATCCTGCTTACTTCATGGAACTTGTCTGAGTGAGGATGAAAGGGTATTTCATGTATATCCATGCAGTAGAGGCCACTTGGTAACAGCTATTTTCCTTGCCATATATAATCTTCTTAAAGCCTTTTCACTGATACTAAATTTATTTTGGTATTCTACATCAGGAGTCAGCAAACTTTTTTGTGTGAAGAACCATAGCAGATATTTTAGGTCTGGTGAGTTATACGATCTCTGTAGCAACAACTCAGCTCTTCCACTGTAGTTTAAAAGCAGCCGTGAACAATACATAAACGAATGGACACAGCCATGTTCCAATGAAACTTGATTTATAAAAACAGGTAGTGGGCTGGATTTGCCTTATGGGTGCTCTAGTTTTCCAGCACCTGTTCTAGATTATTGAACTTGCCAAATGCTAACTTTTGAAATACAGGAATTTGACTCTAACTTGGTTTATATAAAAAATAACAGAAAGGTTTTTCATGTGTAGAGAAGTAATACTTCTCTAGCTTGATCATTCTTATTCAGGTTTTTTTAGAGCTTCAGATAAGTTCTCCTTACATCTAACAACTGCAGTAACAGCCTGACCTCTTGTTTGACCTCTCATCTGAGTGGTGTTCCTATCAGACCTCCACCTCCATCTCCAGCCATTGTTCCACTGCACTTTCTACACTTCTCTAATTTATCCTGTTCATAGGCTGTAAGGCACTGTCTCCTACACAACTGATTTCATTAAGAAATGGTAGCTTTGTCATCAACCAGCAAGTCATGGGAAGGAATCACAATTTCATGAGTGCTATAGCTTTAAAGCAAAGATAAACACCAGCAATTTATATTGAATTCAACACTAAGTTTACTTTCCTTCCCCTTCTTGATTTCCAAAATAAACACCAAGTTTCTAACATCCATATGGTAGTAGCATCCTTCGTGTATGTCTATTAAAAGCTTCCTGCTTCAGTGATATTTGGAGTTTCCCTGAGACACAGAAGATCTGTCTCCTTAAGCCTCTTTAGCTGAACGTTGCACTGCAAGATGAAATGCTTGACAGCGTTGCCTCTTGAGACACAGATGTCTCTACTAAGGGCACACACTCTTACCATCAGTTCTAACATGTTGCAGACACCATAGCCAGCCTCGGCACACAGGCTGCTAGATGTTAAGACAAAAGATCTTGATGTCCTAGCATAGAAAGTGAACAGCAGTGTGAAATATACTTGGTGGCTGTTTAAAGTAACATTGTGGTCAGCCAGACTCCTATCTCAACCTGAAGCCTTTCTGACGCAAGGACTGACTGATTCTACTCCGTGTGTTAGTCTGTCAACAAGGTAATCTGTGTCGTCTTGGGATTCCATTCTGAATAATCCATGACTGAAATGAATGTGTCCCCATGACTCTTGCTTGTTTCCACTAGGATATTATTCCTTGAGGCCACCACCGGATATCTAAAAAAGCTTGGGAATATCACAAGCACATTTGTCTCTAATTCATGAACTCCACTCTCAAATTCCAAGTAAGGTTTTAGATTGTGTGGGGAGGGGGGAGATACTGAAACTTTCCCCCTCTTGAGTGTTTTTTAATTCTTCCCTATTTTTTTCCTGAACCCACCAGAACTCAACTCTTTTAAGGATTTCCAGTGATGGAAAAAACTCCTTGAGAGTGAAGGGAAAGGACTCTCTTAAAAATATCATTTATGATCTACCAATTTCGAGAATAAAGACATTGAATTGAATTTTAAGCCCTATACCCCTGTCATCATATAGTCAGATGAGAACTAAGGAGTAAGACAGTCAGAGCCCTACAAGCCCTGCTGAGCCCTGATAACCCCAGTGTACAGAATAATTATGCAAGGGCCTCAGTCCAGGAGTCAGAAGATCTGGATTCACTTCCAGGTCCTGCTTCTTTAAGGTTCTTGAATAGATCTTGCTCAGAGCACCTGTGAAAATTAACAAGGTAGTGAAGTTTGATTATCTATTGCTGCATAAAAAACTGCCCCATATTTTAGAGGCCCAAAACAACAACAGTCATTACTTGGCTATGATTTTGCAATCTGGGCAAGACTCAACCGGGAACTCGTCTTTTCTCCCCACATGCTATCAGCTGGGGCTGAGATCCGCATCCAAGATGGCACACTCAAATGGCTAGCAAGTTAGTCAAGGCAGTTGGCTGGTCGCTCAGCTGAGGTTCAGCTGGGAGCCTCAATTCTCCTCCACGTGGGCCTCTCCATGTAGCTCCTTGGCCTACTCATAGCATGGCAACTGGGTTCTAAGGAGGAAGAAGCAGAAGTTCCCAATTCTCCTAAAGATTAGGCCCAGAACTGGTCCAGTGCCATTTCTGCCATATGCTATTAGACAAAGCAGTCACAGGCCTGGCCCAGATTCAAAGGAGTAGGAAAAAAGACCCCAACGGGAGGTAGGAAGAGGGGCTGTGACAAGATTTTGCAGCCATCTCTCACATTGTTCATGGAAAAATACTTTGATTTCTATGGAGATCATTCATGGTTTTGTAGTTTCTGAAATGTAAATTTTATCCAAAAAGAGGCAGATTTCAATCCAGTATTTTATCTCTTTGCAATATGAGGTTCAACTTCCCTGCACTCTTTTGAGATGCACCATTCTCCATTATTAAATGGACAGGTATTTGAGATTTGTTGAGCATCTAGTAGGCACAAGACCCCTAAAATATATTCTTTTATTTACTGTATTTCACTGCTTCTGAGATGTACTATTTTTTTATATTTTAACATTTCTGAATTGAACATTTTACATTGTAATCACTGTAAGTCATATGGCAGTCTTGGGTGCATGAATTTGGCTGTGACTGTTCATATTTTCATCACTTCACTCAAGTTATATATACTATTAGTACTTCACCTGTTGAGTTTAATTGCTATTTTAAAATGTCTTCAGAAATGTTACAGTATAATTTGGCATTGAAGCAAAAATGTATCCCTAATGCTCAAAGTCACGGAAATAGAGCACCATTAGCGAGGCAAATGTTTGACATTGGAAGAATGACCTCAATTTCATATATTTTTAAAAAGCAGCAATCATGAGATTTACACTACCTACAGGAAGATACCACAAGAAGATGAAGGTGTGTTGATTTTATTACTAGGATGCATGCAAAAGGATTGCCCATCATACATGAAGCTTGTACCTAAAGTCAGAGAAATTGCCAGGTTCTTCAGAGCCAATGAAAGAAATCTCAAAGAAACTAAAGGCTAATATCATGCCTTGTGCAGGACTGTCCAAAAAAGCATTGTCTCATAGTTCCACGAGCAGTGTTTTTTTTTTTCCTTTCTCAGTGGTACTTTAAAAAAATTGCATTTTGGATTCATTGAAATATAGTAGTTCTCACAAAAACATCTGTAAACCACACATGAATTCCCTCCTTTTACAGATAAGGAAGCTGTGGCTCAGAGAGATTAAATAACTTGACCAGTCTTAAAACTAGCGAGTAGAAGAATCACTTATTTTCATTATCCCACAGTGATTCCTTAAAATTGTAGGGCAGCACAGGTTGGTGGTTCTGGAAAGAGATGAAATGTTGTGTGATAACAGCCATTCCACCCACCCTGTCTCCAATAAACTTTACAAATATGAATGCAGTGTTGCTGTAGTACCCCCAAACCAAACTCCAACTTTCTAGAGAGATTTTCAAGGGGCTGGGCCCCTGCCCGGGATTCCCTCACAATCCTTTTGAGAAGAGTAACTAATAAAAAAGCTTATTTGTGCAAAGAGTTTTATAAGAGGTCACGTAATAAGTAATCAGAATAACTGCTCTGAAATAGTGATTTTTAAAGAAGAACAATTGCCCAACTCCTGAAGACAGAAGTAGGTTTTAGGAAGGCTTGCCCAAATGATAATTTTAAGGCAGTACGTTAAACATTCCTTGGCCCCTTACAGACGAGAGCTATGGCTTGGGCCATTGCTGCTCACTGACCCTAAGGACACACCGGGAGCTTCCTCTGCCCCCATCCTGTCTCGGCCAGCACCATTGTGGGACCGCCATGGGGGGCAGCAAGGGTCTGCTTCCCTCTTCTGCATTTCCACTGAAAAGACAGGAGGAGAGAAGGTTTCTAGACCCCTCCTACCACAGTGAGAGAGACTCCATCACTTCTCTGACAGGCCTTTATTAGGTATCATATAGTTGCTTAGTTTAGAGAGTGCTGAGTGCTTGGGTCTGAACAAAGATGCATAAAATACAAGCCCTTCGCACATGAAGTGTCCCTAACCGGGAGGGCGGGTGAGGCTTGGAGGATTCCCAGCCATATCTGTAAACAGTGATGAGCACCCCTGCTTCTGTAATGTCGTGCAGGACGTTACGTGATAGTGGTTTTCCTGTGTACAGATCTCTCCGTAGACCGGAAGCTTCCTGAGGGCAATGACAAGGGCCATTCATCTTTATATCCCTGGTATTTTGCATATGCCTGGTACAGTGATCAAAAAATGATGTTCATTTCATTTGTTCATTCATTCAACAAAGTCTTGCAGAGGTTCTGAACAGGGAGAGAGACGCTTTATGGGAATATATAAAGCCTTGTTGAAGTGGCCTGTGAGCTGGCCTGGTAAGAAGGGGAGAATAGGGGCAGGAGGATGAGGAAGGAAGTAGGGACCATGTAAACAAAGGAAAGGCAGGATGGGACAAATTCCATCAGTTACTGTGACTGGAATGCAGGGTGGGTAAGTCTGCAAGGATGGGCTGAAGTGTGATCGTAAAGGGCGGGGAATATTAGGCCAAGTGTTCTTCTCGAATGGGTGCCATTAAACAGAATCCCCTTCTCGCCTCAGAACACTCAAGAGGTGGCATTGCTCTGGAGGAGAACAGGGAAGAGGAATATAGGGCTCTTCTTGTTAGAAAAATGTGCCTGGGATTTGTCTTCTGTCTTGCAAATGATGTTAAATGAATGCTCCATTAGCACCAACAGACTCCAGGTCTCATCTGTGATGCTAACGATACTTCCTTAGGAGGAGGTAGCACATCATAACTGAGCCAGAGTACCAGCTTCCGTCCTGGCTCCATCAGCTCTCAGCAGTGTGACCCAATCGCTGTGTGCCTTAGTTTTCTGGGTTGCAAAGTGGAGTTGATAATCATATCAACCTCAAAGGTGTTCTAAGGTTTAAAGGAAATGATGCACAGAAACCCCATGGGAACAGTACTTCTTGGCACGTAAGGGTTCCACAAATGTTAACTCTTATTATCCCTTCTCTTCTGTGTACCTTAGTTTCCTCATCCAAATGGAGATAATAATACCTGTCCCAGCTCATTTCTCCTGGACCCTGACAGAATAAAATACAATTGAATGCATGAAAGCAATTTGGAAGTTAAGCTCTAGCATAGCGGCAAGGTGGAGCTAGGGCTGTTAATTACTATGTACTTGGCTAAAACATAATCCCAAGATCTTGGACAGGAAGGTGGGGCTCACACGTGTCTCCAGGCTACTGGCTACAGGTGTGGGTACGTGAATGTCTTCTCTAGATGCAGTATGTCAAGATGAGGACTTTAGCATGTGACTGGTCCAAGATGACATAAAGATGGAAAGAGGGAAATTCACTAAGCAAGAAATAAATAAGGCTTAAGCCCTACAGCCTTGTGAGCCATATAATTTCAAACATCATAGTCTTGGACATCTGGGCTCTATTACCTGAAATCCCATTAAACCTTCAGTTTCATAATTCTGTGTAGAACTTGGTAAATTGCGAGATGCTGCTGATGGCCACCAGCCAGTTCAAGCAATTAATCACAAGGGTCCCCAAGCAGGTTTGCAACTCACGCCAAGTGGATTCTTTAAGGGGAAACTGTATACGCAAGAGAAATAGCCCAATCCATACAGTTTCATAGCAACGTGCTTTATAGCTCTGCCAGCACAGAGAAATTATCTGTTATCATTAAGATATCCAAGCCTGGTAACTTTTTCCTCAATGGAAATTAGTACTCACCAGCCCAGGGAAGATCCTCCAACCTTGTTAACTCTAATGTAGATTGTAACATGCTGAGAGCTGACAAATCCAGTTCAGACAAAATGAAATCCTACCCTTTCCCCACCCTCAGCATTTTCTCATTTGAGGGAACTCAACTTGAACTGAGCTCTCCTTCCTTTTGAACTTTTCTAGAATGCCTGGGACTGTTTGCATTTGCTCCTGTGTTCCAGGCCAAAGGGCCAAAACACAGCAAAGAAATAACCTTGGAGCCTGTCTTCAGAATTCTGCTAGACATACCCCAGGGTGAAAGGGCCCATAACAAAAGAACTATTTCTCCTAAGACGTCTTGCTTGTTTTTGCCAACTTAAAAGAGTTTATGTAAACGAGATAATCTTCTGCACTTCAGAACATTTATAAAGCCTTTCCTAATTACTATTTTGTTTAGAGAGAGATTCTGGGAACATGATGGAGAACAGAGGGGAAGCCTTGAACCCTCCCTACAGAGAGCAGAAAGGGAGGAGGGTGGGAATCAGAATAAATTTACAGTATGGGTTTAAGGATTGTGGCTTTGCCTTGCTTTTCAGGTTTCTTCTTTCTGAAACTCTTTTAACTAAATCTGTCAGTCTCAGTTTCCAATGCTACAAAGCAGCTGTCTAGTATGGTAGCCACTACATAGATGTGACCATTTAAATTTAAATGAATTAAAATTAAATAAAATTTAAAATTAATTTTCTGGAGACACTAGCCACATGTCAAGTGCTCAAAATAGCCACATGTGGCTAATGGCTGCCATATTGGACAAAGCAGATCTAGAACATTTCCATCGTTGCAGAAAGCTCCATTGGACGGTGCTGCTCTAGATGAAGGAACTCTACAGCCTTGCTACTCAAAGTGGGGTGCAAAGACCAGCAGCACTGGTATCACCTGAGAGCTTGCGAGGCCTGCGTGATGTGCATTTTAACAAGATACCCAAGTGACTCCTAGGCACATTAAAATTTGAGAAGCACTATTCTAAAATACCCTTCCCCTCTTAAGACTCTGTATGGTGAAATCCATCATTGTCCCCAGCGTTATTTGTTCATATTTATGTAGCTTGTGTAGCTTTATTTCAGAAAGAGGCACTTCAGCCCCTTGAGACTCGGCATGCAAAAGGAGAAACACTAAGTATATCTTGTATATACCTTAAAAAGTGGGCTTTTCTCTTTTTCTTGGAAAAGCTGCAGGATCTGGAGAATTTTTTTGAACATACTTTTTCTAAAGAAGTGAATCTTAGAGAACATTTTTCTAGTGGAGAAGCTATTGGATTGGTCAAGAGAGAGGCCCTTGAGATGAAAGTAAGATTAAATAGAAAGACAAAGTGGGGTATAGGTGAGCTTTAAAAAAAAAAAAGGAAAAGGAACTTGATTTATTCATTCAGTCGACAAACATGAAAGGTGCCATACTTTGTAAGTGAGTCAGGTGGGGTACAAAAGCAGTGAGAAGAATTAGGAAACCATTCCTCAGAATACAATCTGCCAGCCGGTCTGACACTGTGGAGATGGAGGGGAATTTCAGTGGCAACTTGAATTAAACTTCAAGGTTTTCATGCCCTCTCATGAGATTCACTGTCATTTGTGCCAGTGGACAGAGTTTTCTTCTGGAAGGCTCTGTGAGCCTTTAGAGTGGCTATTAGAATTTAGTAACTTGAGAAGCTTGCCTCTGTCTAGTGCAGAGAATGGAATCGCTGGGGTTACCTCTGACTAATAGGCTATACAAACGCATCCCTGCTGAGAGCATCTGGCCTGCGATACTTTCTCCTGGAAATGCATCATCTCAAATTCATGTGGTACAAGGTGGCAGCCACTGTTGTCAGCAGGCTTCTAGTTCAAGTTGACCCTAAAGCTGGGTGAGGTTTTGCCATTTTCCTGGGGGAAATCATGCTCTGAGACTGAGGTCAATAGGTGTCTTGAATTATCACAGAGAATTTATAGAGTTCAGATGCTTGCATCCACTGAAATTCCTAAATCCATTCTCATTCGAGAACAGTACTATGGCCCCCAAAGAAATTCTGTCCTTACTTTAAGATAAACTGCTAACCTCACGCATGTAGGTTTGTCATACATTCATTCATTCAACAAAGATTTCAAGAACCCCTTTGCTATTCTAGGCATTTTACCACGCAAGTGCAGAAAGAGAAGAAGAAGACATACTCTTTGCCTGAAGAAGCTTGGGGTTAGGAGCAGTGATGCTTAAAGAGTGGTCCTCAGACTAGCGACATGGGTGTCCCCTGCAAGCTTGTTAGAAATGCAAATTTACATGGTACAGATGAACCGGTTTGCAAGGCAGAAATAGAGACACAGATGTAGAGAACAAACATATGGACACCAAGGGGGCAAAGCAGTGGAGCAGGGGGGAATGAATTGGGAGATTGGGATTGACATATATACACTAATGTGTATAAAATAGATAACTAATAAGAACCTACTGTATAAAAAAAATAAAATAAAATTCAAAAAACAAAAAAATAAATGAAAATGTTAAATTTAATGTTAATTTCACCTCAATAAAAAACATAATAAAGCATTCTAAAAAAAAAAAAGAAAAGAAATGCAAATTTACAAACCCACTCCAGACCTACTGAATCAGATTCTTTCCATTGGAAAAAATGGAGCTCCAAATCTGGGCTTTACCATGCTCTCCAGGGAATTTCCAAGCACAGCAAAGTTGGAGGAGCGTTAGTCTATAGACAGACACATCATCAGGTGATTCTAATACAGTATGATAAGCACAATGAGACAGATATGAAACTCTCCAAGCCTTGCAGCCCCCAAGGCAATGGGGAGCATGTTAGTAAATGCTCAATGGAATAGATATTGCTTGCCTCTTTGATTAATTGATGCATGAATCAGCCTATAGAAACTAAACAATATTGGGATGATGGACCCGGGGCTTTGAATGGGTTGGATGGCTTGCTCGGGTCTTGCCATTCCTGTCGGCCTCACTCTAAAACCCAATATTTGGATCACTGCACTATATCATATCCAGGACTCTTGGTATTTTATTTCATGAAGTGAACAAGACTCTAAAGCAAATTTCCCCCGCAGTCTGCATACTTTTCTCTGTCTGAAGGACAGATAACTACTATTTAAGTCCTGGGGAAAAGATGTAGGTGCGCCCACGTATTTGTGCCAAGCTGGCTTCGTGAGAATCACCGAGCCACTTGTTAAACACAGAGATTTCTAGACCTCCCCCTGGACACTCTGAATCAGTGGAAATGGAGAGAGGCTGGGCAAAATAAAAATTTTATGAAACTCCTTGAGATGAGTCTGATGCGGTCAATTTTGAGAACCTCAGACCGAAATGGCCAAGTTCTTAAAACTCTGGAATCCAGAGACTCAACTTGACCCACAGTAACCAGAGTCAATTTCTGAGAGGTTTTTGAGCCTCATAGTGTAGACTGTAGACAGACAGTTTTATTTGTAGTAGAACAGGAAGGGGACGAATACAGTGTCCATGGGTTTGTTTTTTTTTTCCCTAGGGCTGAGGAAAGGAGAGGGGCAGCTTGCACACCAAGTACATTCTTTCTCTGTCTCTCAGTGTATGTGTGTGTGTGTGTGTGTGTGTGTGTCCAGTTTCACTCATCTCACGAACCCACAAACCCCCTAGAGAGAGGCAGCAACCCAAGCCGATCAGGACAGCAAAGCCAGCTCCAGAAAGACTCCACTTATAGTGTCAGAAGCCCATTACATACTAACTGAAACAATAAAATGCAGGGCCGAGAGGGTGGGAGATGGAGGCCAAAGCCTTCCTACCCAACCTGGGTATAAATGATTGCCTGAAAATCTTCCCATGGGACCTTGGGACCTCCTGTGTCTTCTTAGCACTTGTGGAATCAACAGGCCCCTGACATGCCATAACCAGATTGAGGGTCACAGCCTGGCCTGAAGGCTGCAGCCTGTCTAAGGTCCTTTATCTCCCCAAGCCTGACTTTCTTCACCTGTAGAGTGAGGTTGCGGGATCTACGTCCTTGGGTTGCTGCAAAATGGACAGGCTCTGAGCATGATGCTCAGCACAGAGTACTTGGTTACTAATAGTGCTTATTGTTATGGTCGTTGTGGTCTATAGACTGAGTTAGTTGGTGTTATCCAGAGAAACAGAACCAATAGGAGATACTGGTCTCCAATAGGAGATGTATCTATATATCTATCTATAGATCTATCTATCTAGAGAGAGATGATAGATAGATAGATAGATAGATAGGTAGATAGAGAGATGATAGATAGATAGATAGATAGATAGATAGATAGATAGATAGATAGATAGATAGATAGATAATTATAAGGAACGACTCACACAGTTTTGGAGGCTGAGAAGGCCGAAGATCTGTAGTGAGCAAGCTGGAGACCCAGGAGAGCTAATAGTATAAATTCCAGTTCAAGTCCAAATCCGAGTCCAAAGGCAGGAGAAGACTGATGTCCCAACTCAAAGACAGGCATAGAGAGTGAATTCTCCCTTACTCAGCCTTTATTCAACTCAGGCCTTCAACTGACTGGATGGGGCCCACCCACATTAGGGGGGACAGTGTGGTTTACTCAGTCTACTGATTCAAATGTTCATCTCATCCAGAAACACCCTCCCCGACACACCCAGAATAATGTTTAATCAACTATCTGGCCGCCCCATGGCCCAGTCACTTTGACACATAAAATCAGCCACCACAGAATCATTGTGGTTCCCAGTTTACTAAGGGTTATGAGACGTTACAGACCAGTTTGTATGCGTCATGTGTTTTATTGCCCTTAACCCAAGTCCTCTGCCACCCTGATACCCATCTTGCCTGAGATTCTGACTTCCATCTTCATGCAGTCAGGGGTAGCGTTGATTTCTTAATCACATTCTCAGGAGGCAAACAACCACCCAGCCACCCACGCCCACCCCCTGCCCCCGCCAAACTATCAAGAGGGCCGGTAGTGGCAGAAATGAAACCAGTGCAACTGAGAACACTGTGACTTCTCCCACCGAAGGGCTGGTTAGCAGAGTTGAGTTTTATCGCCACATAAATCCTCCTTTGTCCTTCTTTTGTCTCCTAACTTCTTCCATACATACTGATTAATTAATTGAGCATACCTGTTTAAATCATCCCATCGTGATTCGTGTAATGGTATGCCTGTGAGGGTTCTAAAAGTTAGAAATGATTTAGTATTAGAGGTTTTGATTACATTGAATATAAAATCAAATAAAATGAGCAAATGATGAAGAGGGGAGAGAGGTTTGAAATTAGCCTTATTTCCTGGATACACAAGAGGCACACTTAAGTTGGTTTTCATCTTGGCCTATTTTGGGAGTGATATATTTGGCTCACAACCAGGAATAGAAGATAAGCAAGGACCTCTACCCTCTAAACCAGCCTCAGCACCATTGACATTTGAGCTGGTTAATTCTTTGAAGTGCGGGTCTGTCCTCTGCATTCCAGGATGTTTAGCAGGGTCTCTGGCCTCTACCCACTAGATGCCGGTAGTAGTACCCCCGAGCTGCGACAACCAGAAATGTCTCCTGACATTGCCAGATGGGGGCAAAACTGCACCCAGTTGAGAACCACTGCTCTAAACATAGAACGGCTTTTAGACTGTTAGATAGAAAGGTACTAGCTTTCTCTAGGTCAAACTTCTTACTTAGGGCACTTTGTATATAGGTTCACACTTGATGAGCATTCTTTTATGCAAACACAGCTACTTGCTTTGTCTCCCACATTCCTGTTGGAGTTTAGGAACTTGCTTTCCTAACACATGTTTCCTAGTGAGTCAGGAAAGCACTGTGGTGAGAGCAGATCTGTGTTCCAGTCTCAGCTCTGGGCATTCCAGGAGGATGGCTGTGACAATTTAATGAACTTGGCCTCATTTTTTCCAGGTGTGTTATGAGGATAATGCAATTCAGGCCTCAAAGATGGCAGTCAGGACTCAGTGAGTGACTGCCTGTAGAACCTTAGTTGGCCATTGTAGCTGCTCAATAAATGTTAGTTCTGCTTCTTGACTGTTATGTGGAGGTGACTGTGGGTCTCACTCCTTTGGAATGTGCATCTCACCCCTGTTATGAATTCTCAGAGTGCATTCAGGCCTACCCTGAAGTCCTCAACCACAAGTCACGTGAAAGACACTTTCAGACAGAAGATACGGCCCTTCTGTTGGAATGGAAGACACTAAACAACCCTCTTAAGAGATGAGGTCTTCTTTCTTCTCTTAACCCCGGAGGGGCGGGGCTGCCTGCACACACTATATTTTCTTTTTTTTTTTTTTAATTAATTTATTTATTTATTTATTTTTGGCTGTGTTGGGTCTTCGTTTCTGTGCGAGGGCTTTCTCTAGTTGCGGCAAGCGGGGGCCACTCTTCATTGCGGTGCGCGGGCCTCTCACTATCGTGGCCCCTCTTGTTGCGGAGCACAGGCTCCAGACGCGCAGGCTCAGTAGTTGTGGCTCACAGGCCCAGTTGCTCCGTGGCATGTGGGATCTTCCCAGACCAGGGCTCGAACCCGTGTCCCCTGCATCGGCAGGCAGACTCTCAACTACTGTGCCACCGGGGAAGCCCTATATTTTCTTCTTTCCCAAACACACCCTTGCGACTGGAGTGAGGGGAGGTGGCACTGGACACTCTCAGTCCCAGGTCTGTTCTTGAATCCTCTACCAAGCTGGGTTTTGCCTCCCGGGCCAGCTTCTTCCTGCCTTTGAAGTGTCTGGTGTGAACTCTTTTTATCACGGAACTGTCTGTTGGCATCTGCACTAATCTGGATGAGAGTGGAAGCCAGCGTGCCTTGACTGTGGCCTTGGCAGGCAAGAGGAGTGTTATGCATCGCTGGAGGGGGCAAAGGCTTGGCCTCGGGGCTATGTTGTTTCTGCTTCCTGGCCCCCAGCTGTGGCATTAGTACATTGACCACTTTGTATCTCTAGTTTCTCTAGGGAATTTTGGGACGTTTGGGCAGTAATAAAAATAAGAAGCCATCACTTAGCAGATATTGACTATCTGCCAAACACCATGCAAAGTATTTTTTTATGAGCCTATTTCATCATTACAGCAACCAAGTGAGGTGGGGATTATTATCGCCATTTTAAAGGTGAAGATGTTGAGGTTTTGAAGAAATTCATGTTTTCAACAACATGTAGCTGGTAAGTGGTGAGCCTGGATTATCAACCAGATCCACCTGATTCCAGAACCCACAATCTTTAATCACTAATGTTGCCCTACTCATCCTGGACCCTGATGCTGTTAGACTAAAGAGGTGATTGGTTCCCAGAATGCCTAAACTAGTAATGTTGAAAAAAGATTTGAGAAAGAGCTTTTTTTTTTTTTTTACTGTTTGTTAGCTGCAAATCCATACACGGCCAGTTCCAGGATGCACATGTTCCTTGAGTAGTCCTTAGACGTAGAGAAAGAAACAGGAGCAGTCCTCTCTCTATATGCAGACCTGACTACAGGATTAAATCTCAACTAAAATTAGGTATTGAATTAAGCCCTGAAAAAGAGAAAAATCTCTCCTTCTCCAGCATCACTGCTTTCTTCATTATTTCACAACTATTTACTAAGCACTTTCTGTATACATGGCACTGCACTTTGCATTAGGAAGACGTACAACAATAAGACATGGTATCACCCTCAAAAAATTTAGGAGGAGAGATGGATACATTAAAGTGTTCATGGTGGGTTTTGTGGTAAACATTTACGATGCCTTGCTGGCATCCAAGGGTAAGCTGTCAGCTGTTTTGAGAAAGAGAGAAGGCTTCATAAAGAATGTGATGCTTGAAGTAATCTTGAAAAACAGAGGAGTAGGTGTTCACTAGTGTTCCAGGATGTACAAAGAAGGCATCCTAGGCAGGAGGAAAGGTTGAGCAAAGACTGCAAATAACCTAGTACATATGAGGAGCTAGAGGGAGTCTGGGATGGTGAAGCCCAGAGGATGGAACCCAAAAATTGTGCCATCTCAAAGATCACACTTTTCCCCCTTTAAAGGGCCAGAGCCATCTACCATTTACAACAAACCCATGGCCAACATAATACCTAACAGTGAACACCTGAAAGACTTCCTGCTAAATTCAGCAACAAGACAAGAATGCCCACTCTTGCCACTTCTATTTAACATAATGTTGGAAATCATAGGCACAGCGGTCAGACAAGAAAGAAAGAAAGAAGGAAGGAAGGAAGGGAAGAAGGGAGGAAGGAAAGAAGGAAAGAAAGAAAAGGTATCCAGATTGTAAGGGAAGAGATTAAACTCTCACTATTTGCAGATGACTTGATACTCTAAACAGAGAACCCTAAAGTCTCCACACAAAAACTATTAGAACTAATAAATGATTTCAGCAAGTTATTGGGATACTAGATTAATATACAAAAATGCTGTGTTTCTATACACTAATAATGAAATACCAGAGAAAGTAAAAACTAATCCCATTTAAAATCACATCAAAAAGAATAAAATACCTAGGAATAAACTTAACCAAGGAGGCAAAAGACC
The DNA here is from genome assembly GCF_965194825.1 of Balaenoptera physalus. NCBI lineage: Eukaryota > Metazoa > Chordata > Mammalia > Artiodactyla > Balaenopteridae > Balaenoptera > Balaenoptera physalus. The sequence continues at coordinate 65,279,270 of NC_138895.1, read as the reverse complement.
TATATGGTGAAAACTATGAAATATTAATGAAGGAAATTGTAGATGATACAAAGAAGTGGAAGATATCCATGCTCTTGGATTAGAAGAATTAATATTGTTAAAATGGCCATACTACCCAAAGCAATCTACAAATTTAATGCAAATTCTATCAAAACACCCCATTTTTCACAGAACTAGAACAAATAATCCTAAAATTTATATGGAGCCACAAAAGACCTAGATTTGCTAAAGCAATCCTGACAAAAAAGAACAAAGCTGGAGGTATAACCCTTTCAGGCTTCAGTATACAGGCTTACTGTATACTACAAAGCTACAGCAATCAAAGCAGCATGGCGTTGACACAAAAACATAGATCATCAGAACAGAATAGAGAGCCCAGAAATAAACCCATGCAATACAGTCAATTAATCTTCAACAGAGGAGGCAAGAATATACAATGGAGAAAAGAGAGTCTCTTTAACAAGTGGTGTTGGGAAAGCTGGACAGCTATGTGTAAAAAAATGAAATTAGAACATTCCCTCACACCATATACAAAAATAAACTCAAACTGAGTTAAAGACCTAAATGTAAGACATGACACCATAAAACTCCTAGAAGAGAACATAGGTGAGAGATTCTTTGACATAAATCGTAGCAATATTTTCTTAGATCAGTCTCCCAAGGCAAAAGAAATAAAAGCAGAAGTAAACAAATGGGAGCTTGTCAAACTTAAAAGCTTTTGCACAGCAAAGAAAACCATCAACAAAACCAAAAGACAATCTATGGAATGGCAGAAAATATTTGCAAATGATGCAACCAACAGGGGTTAATATCCAAAATATACAAACAGCTCATACAACTCAATATCCAAAAAAAAAAAAACCCAATCACAAAATGGACAGAAGGGCTAAAAAAACATTTCTCTAAAGATTTCATACAGATGGCCAACAGGCACATGAAAAGATGCTCAACATTGCTAATTATTAGAGAAATGCAAAACTACAATGAAGTATCACCTCACATTTGTCAGAATGGCTATCATCAAAAAGTCTATAAATACTAAATGCTGGAGAGGGTGTGGAGAAAAGGGAACCCTCTTACACTGTTGGTGGAAATGTAAATTGGTGCAGCCACTATGGAAAAGAACATGGAGGCTCCTTTAAAAAAAATTAAAAGAGGGCTACCATATGATCCAGCAATCCCACTCCTGGGTTATATATCCAGAAAAAAAGAAAACGCTAATTCAAGAAGATACATGCACCCCAATGTTCATAGCAGCACTATTTATAATAGCCAAGACTTGGAAAGCAACCCAAGTGCCCATCAACAGACAGTTGGTTTAAGAAGATGTGGTATATATGTACAATGTAATACTACTCAGCCATAAAAAAGAATGAAATATTGCTATTTGCAGCAACATGGATGGACCCAGAGAATATAATGTTTAGTGAAATAAGACAAAGACAAATACTATATGATATCACTTATATGTGAAATCTAAGAGATAATACAAGTGAACGTATATACAAAACAAACAGATTCACAGATGTAGGAAACAAATTTATGGTTACCGGAGGGGAGAGAAGTGGGGGGAAGGGACAAGTCAGGAATATGGAATTAACAAATACAAACTACTATACATAAAATAAGTAAGCAATGAGGATTTACTATATAGAACCAGGGCATTATACTCAATATTTTGTAGTAACCTATAATGGAATATAATCTGCAAAAAAAAAAAACTGAATCACTATGCTGTACACCTGAAATTAACACAGTATTGTAAATCAGCTATACCTCAATTCTAAAAACAAAACAAAACAAAACTATAAAGAGCCAGAGCCATCTAATACAAACTGCCATTTTACATTTTGACCTCATGTAGCTTTTACATACCTGAAGGCTTGATTCCTGTTACACATAGCAAAAATCTCTAGCCAAGCGATAACGGCAGAGCCATCACTATACACGAGACAGAAAGACAATGGTCCAAGCCTTATACTAGGCACATCCCTGCACATACAACCTGAGTAAACAGGGGCCTCTTGCTCCCACATAAAGCCCAACTCAACCTGGTGACACATTCAAAGGGAACATAAATAACTGCAAAAGCATCAAAGAGCAATGAATACTGATTCCGTGGAAAGACAGGTCAAGGTAGTATTATGCCATCCGCACTCTTCTCTTTGGCCATCCCTCTTCCAAAGGGCCCACACATGTGGCAGCCATCACCCCAAATCTCCTATGTCACTCTACAAACCCCAAGTTTGTCTCTCTGTGGCCTCTACTCCTGTGTGTATTCAAGTCTTGTAGGAGTATCTCTGTTCTTTCTAATATCTCCATCTTTCTAATATAAATTAATTTAGCCACCAGTTTTTTTTCCTGCCCACTAGGGCCCTTTGTTTTGCTGATGGGGCTTGTGGATAACCACAGAATCCTAGTTAGAAGATAGGAGAATGGGAAATACTTTGAATACTTGATATATTTGTCCCTGTCACTCCTATATGTCACTAGAATGGGACAGACCTAGGTCTGAGTACAGATTTGACCTTCACTAGCAGTGTGACCTTGGGCAAATAATACTCCTGGGCCTCAATTTCCTCATCCACAAAATGGGGATATTCTACCTATCCCAAGAACCGTACTGGGGAGCCACAGGTGAAAGACCTTTAAGGTCTAATAGTCTCAGCTCATGTCCATGGCTATAAATCTTATTGTATGCTAAAGTTAGACACATCTGCTTTCCATCAGCCTTAGAGGCTCATGTGGAAGACATGGTTATTTGGAGAAATAGCAGCTGTGATTAACCTAGTTATCAACTCCTGACTCAGGATCCAAAGTAGAGTAATTAATTGGCGTTTACTCTTTATTATCATTATTCACTTTTCAATTTTACTTTTTAAATTTAGGTTATTCTTAATAATTCTTTTCACACATTTTCCAGAGCTGATTTTAGCAAAAGTCTGGGTAATAGTATACGGTATCAGATTCCTAGAAATCTGTTATTCCAGCTGTACTTCGCTTTTACAGGTTGGCTTGGATAAAAGATTTTTACTTGTGTCAGTTTCTAATCCCCTTTAATAATACTGGACTGTTATTTCTTAATGAAATTATAAATATTTATTTTCTTAGTAGTATTAGTGAATGAAAATAACTGTGGATGCTTTAGTTAGTCAATGCTTATGGGTCAAAGCTGCACCCTTGTGAAACTAACTTTTGTTGTTCTTGTGTAAAACATTATGACAACAATAATAAAAATCCTAAAGCCTTCACCTTTCCCTTACATTTCTTTTCTGTACATATGTGTAAGTTTTGTATTGTAGCGTATCATAACTGTTCACCATGTTGCTACATAATCATCGTAATTATAACTTTAGTGGCCGTGTAATCATCCATCTTGTTAATGCACCATAATTTACTTAACCTAAGTTTTCAACAGTAGGAAACTGGTTGTCTTCTAATTTTTCCACTATTATAAATAACCTCTGGGTTGCATATTTGTGCATATAGCTTCTTTCATTTTTTTAGAATATTTCTTTAGGATGCACTCCAAGAATGGGAACACTGAGTCAATGAATGTGAATTTTTAATCGTTTTTAAATAAATAGACATTATTTTTCCAGTTTACAATACTATCAGCAATATATTAATATTCTACTTTCATTACAACCTTATCAGTAGTGTATATTATTGTATATTGAATGCACTTAAATAGTACCTTACCTTTGTTTCTGTATTGTCTCAAAAATAGTAAGTTTAATGAAACATTTGCTTATAAATTTGCATTCTCTCATGTTTTAAAAAGCCAGTTTTAAAACCTAGGTAAGTTTTTTGTTTTGTTTTTTTTAACATCAAGAACTCTTGCTTTCTCTCCATTGCCCAATAGTTCTGTGTATTAAATAAAGCTCATATTGATAATCTTTCTGAGCAAAATATTCAATTGTGCTCTTTTATTAACTAATTAATGAGGACCTGTGTGTAAGGATCTGTAGGGAATACTGAGATAAAATAAAAGGAAATTAGAAAATAAAGTTGGAAAAATTAGACAAATATATCTGTACCAGCATTCCCAAGGTCAGAAGCAGGGTTGCCCTTCAAGTAGTTCAATCTGCTCAGATTTTAATGACTTTCTCTACCTAGTCACTGACCTGCTCAGCCAACCTGACTTTTCAACTAGCAAACTCAGGACCTCCACCCATACTGCTTCCAATATGTTTTTCTAGGTTTTATCCTGGGAAAGCTTCTTAATGAAGAATGAAACCCCCCCCACTATACCCTCGCCCCAAAATGCTTCCACACCATTCCCAGTCTGATCTTGTTCCAGATCAAGTAAATGCACGAAACCCCATAATGTATGACATGGTTTCCCAAACCACAGCCCTGTCATAGGGCTGAATGCCAGTTCCAGGGATCCAGTTTTCCCCTTCCTTTCGTGCAACTTCTCCTCTCCCTGAGATGGATACCTTCCACGCTCTGCAAAAAAAAAAAAAAAAAGAAAAAAAAAGGAAGGACGTTCCAAGAATACAAGCCACCATAAGTTCATCTTGAAGTTGAGTCACCGTTACCTCCAATAGCGCCTTCTCTTTGACCTAAGGATGTTAAGGTTTGTTTGAATCGGATTATTGCTACATACCAGTACATGGGAATATAGAGAAATAGCTCATCATGTTTTCTTCTTTTTCCTCTTGCAGCCTCAACCGAAGGTTCTCCATAAACGCAGTTAGCCTTCCAAGCTGCTGTCCTGCCAGTCGATATGAACATGGCCTGTTCCTCACAGAAAGACTAACTCATGGCACTGCCAGAAGATATCCTTGGAGCGTTGACAGATTAACCAGATTAACTGAAAAACCACCCATTCAGTCAAGATTATGGGTTTTGGGAAATCTTAGTTTGCTGTGGATTTTTAAATGAGGTACATAATATACAGTGCCAACTTGCTTCAAGTGGTCATTGGCAGACCATTAGCTGGAAAACTACTTCCGGTTTTCATCACTGTGCATAACTCAAGCTCCCTTTGGGGAGCTGACTGTGCCCTTCACTAGAAGTCCCGTTTTAGCATGGCAACTACTGGATTATTTTATTATGTGTGCAGACGGCATGATGCGTTAGAAAAAAAATTATGGCAGTTCTGCAATCTCAGTGGAAGTGTTCACAATATTATGCCCTGGTAGGAATGTAAACATGTCTCGATTGTGTTAGTTATGACATCTAAAGGTATTCTGTCCAACTCTTAAGCACTTTACATGAGAACCCCCTATACCGAAACGAATCAGCACGTTCAGTACATGTGAGAAAACAAGTCTTTTTTTCTTTCTTATAAATCTTGTCCTATTTCTGGCTCAGACTGTCCAAGACGAGGCTCCACTCCTAGCATATACTCCGTCGTTTGTGGTAGATTGGTAAATATGGCCACAGTACTGTTAGACTTAACCTCTTGACACTTTACTGAACAACTGGATTTCTTACAGCAGCAAAGGGAGGTAGAGGTGGGCCTGGGGAATGGTGATCATTTAGCTCAAGTTTCCTCTTACCTGGGCACAACTTACCACGAGCACATACACACACTCAAACACAGGAGGCTTCTATTTGGCCAATGTATGTAATCTCTCATTCTATAGAAGAGTTCTTTCCAAAGAACCAAAATGGGGGTGTGGCCATATTTTAATCTTAGCCTAGGTGCATTGATGGTAAAGACAGCAGAATGCAGTTTCCCAGGGTGTGGTCTGCCTTTAACACTTTGGAAACCTCTCTAGGTCAAGTTCTGATCACAATTCTTTGAAGAGAAAAAACAGCAAGTGACCCCCTGCATGTCTAGAGAAGCAAGAGGTTCCAACCCCACACTAGGTTTCTTCCTCAGAAGAGAACCTCCTAGTCCTTTTTAATCCTTTCTGGGATTATACCCATGACTAATTTTTTTGTACTATGTTTTACAGCAAAGCACAGTCCTGGGAAACCAGTCAACCCAGTTATTACTTGTCTTTAGAGAAATGTCCATATTGATTGACCCTACATCATGCTTCAGCATTTTTTTTGTCCTGAAAATGTAAAGTTGACTGAATCAAAAACTCAGCCAAGTATGTTCTGTGTGCCCACAGTCCCAGCCTGAGACCGGCAGACATCGGAGACTTTTCTTTCAATACATGTAACAACCCTGGGAGCCTGCCAAGCACAAGCAAGCTTGGCAGTTCAGAGGGTCACCAGACACACACTCATTGTCAGTTCTCCCCACACCTTGCCTCCCCTGGGGGTATCAGGAAATGCACAGCCCATTAGAAAACTACCCCACCTGAGATTTGGAAACTTGACAGGGAAGGAAGGAGATCCAAATGTGATTCGGGTGAGTCTCGCAGCAGGACGGCTCACCACAAGCCTGCCGGCTGTAGTGCCCAGGAAGGGGGCTTGCAGGAGGGAACTCAGAGAAGCTCCAGGCGCCACCAAATCTGGCCCTCTGCTGGGTGGGCATAGGCACCGTCAGGCCCCAAGCGGACCGTAATTCTTTACAAATCCAGACTTAGGAAGTCAAACCCTGGCTGCCAACACCCCCGGGCACCTCAGTCTCCACTGCCCATCTCCTGAGGTTCAATTCCAATTCCAGAGGCTCCCTCCAATCTTTCGTTTCTTCCCTTCTTTATTCCGCAAGTGTTTATTGAGCATCTGCTATGTGCCAAGCATTAAGCTGGGGCAACAACAGTGTACAAGGTAGACTCTCCTTGCCCTTATGATATCTCCTCCTCCCAAACACTACCCCACCCCACCTTTTCCACAATGCAAACTGAATTCAGACAGCATTCATCCCCTGCCAGAGCAACGAGGGGAAATGGACATGCACAGTTCCCTTGCCCGAGGAAGTGGACAGCGTCAGGCCATGTATTTGCGCCCGTCATGTACAGCCAACCCTCCCAGCACCCAGATTTAGCTGGTAGGAGCTCCCCAAAGCATCTTTCAGTTGCTTGATAGCCACCCTGGTCACCTGTATTCCCATCCTTTATGCAGAAACAGCAATTCATCATCATGCTGGATTCTCTGAAGCCCCAATTCTATAGTCCCAGGGACACAAAATCGGGCCTGATGAATTCGACAGAACTACTACCAGGTGCTGAGATATTATCTGGGAATGAGTTGGTTTAGCCAGGGACATTCTGAGAACAACTGTTAACACCCTTGGAAAACTGGACATGCTTTGTGGTGCAGATAGATGCTCATTAAATGGTGGTGGTTCATCCTTACTGACTTGAGCTTTTGCAAAATATGTTACAAACCATTAAATAAGTAGAGTTTCCTAGCTTTTTTTTTTTTTTTTTTTTGAGTCAAAAGTGTGCTGGGCAATTATTTAAAGATGATGGGTAAAGATGGAGATAGGAAAGGGCAAAGATGGAGATAGGAAAGGGCAAAGATGGAGACAATGAAAGAGCCCCACTGAAGATGGCTTCTCTAAAAATGCCTTAATTCCTGGCACGTAGCACATATTTGCATATGAACTACTGTTTTCCAAACTGTCGACCTCTGTTTGAAATCATCTGGAGGCATAGTTTTGGAAACGTGGTGGCATAAAATCTGAGCAGTCATGAGCTAAACCAACAAAATGGAGAAACAGTTTCCTTCACAGCCTTGGGATTCTTTGTTCTGTGTTGACCCACAGTGACCCATGGTTATTTCCTGCTGTGCTGAACCTTCTTGCCAAGATGTGTGTAGGACATTTTACTCCCAGAACCTCAGAGATGGCTGTGGTGAGTTTTGTTTAGTAGGAAGCAGGAGATGGGGAGGTAAGGGATAAATGCTTTGATGTCTAAGGGCTGTAAACAGTTGATGCATTTATTTTTCCTTTTACTTGAACCTGTGCTGAATCTTTTTATTAAAAGGCTGGGCCTCTCACTTGCACAGGAAAGGCAGTCTTGGGAAGGAACAGAAACGAATAATTATTAGACTCTCTGGGTTGCCAAGGGGATAAGTTTGTTCCAGCTCCAGAAGTGAATTTAAATACTCAGAGCATCGGTGGTTCTGCTAGGGTAAAAATCAAATCACTTGAGTAGTTTTAAGACATACCTAGGGGGACAGAGACCCTATCAGCTTTCTTGTGGGTAATGGCGTCTTCAATTCCCTGCTCAGGCTCTGTGAGGTGTGTAACCGCAGCGTCGATTCCACCTCCCGATTACTGGGAAGTAACCCGGCTCCCCTCCAGGGTCACTTCTCAGTTGCCCAAAGGCTAATAGTCCTTCATTCTGAGGGAATTCTGCCTCATTTTTAAACTTCAAGGGGAAAAGGAATTATCAACCTGACGTGAGAATATAAACGGAGCATTAAAACCTCTAATGGATGTACCCCCTTGTTACTTGCAAATGCTTTCTCTGTCTGCAAATGTCACATAATTGATTTTGGATAGGAACAGTAAACGTCTCCCGGAAGAAAAGTTTTCAGGACCCCCTTAGCACTGTCGTTTCCTCAAAACTTCCTCTTCCAGTGCATCAGCAGCTTCATTCTTTGTGATATTTTCCTCTACGTTCTTTAGAGTAATTTTGTTACTTGACAACTAGACCTAAAGCTGCCGTCGTCTCTTTTTAAAAACCTCACCTTTGAAAATGACATCAGTTCCTTTCTGCCTTAAAGGCTGTTTTTATTCAGCTCTCCCACAACCCCTTCCGCTTTACTTACTTTCTTGCGTTGTTTTGTATTCTTTTTTCTTTTAATCTCTCTCTTCTTTTCACATAGTTCCTTGGGTGGGTTTCAAGTATTCTATAAAGAACTCAAACAGCGAAACATAGTGTGATCACCTTTTTTCCCCAGGACTGACTGAGAATTCCTTCTTAAGTTTGCTCTTGGGGAAAGCTTGGTGCCCAGACAACGCTGGCACAGGGATTGTCATCTCCAGGGGGTGGCCGGTCAGTGCCGCTAAACAAAACAAGGGGCATGAGATCGTGAGGGAGGACAGCCCAGGAGATGCAGCTGCTCAGGGCACAGCTGGGGACTCGGTGTCAAAGACAAGTGGGTCCTGCCCCTTGGTCTCCTTAGATGTACCTCTAATCCTGTAGCCAGAGAGCGATCTTATGAATTCTGCTCTATCAGTGTGGATGATTCCTGGCTCCACAGCACAGCTTCAAGGTCAGGGAGCCGCGTTTCCATTATTTTGCTCTGGTGACGTAACTCTAGTAAGGAGACAGGGAGCCTTCTTTTGAAGGCGAACCACCTGTGGGAAGCTCGAGGAAAACTTAGCCAAGTGCACAAGGAGGTTACACCAGCCCTCAATAAAAAGAACAAAATAGAGCCTTCCCTGGAGATTCTCATTTGGGAGGATGGCTAGGAGGATGGTATTCTGGTTTTCTTCTGCCTATCATCTTGGCCCTGCAGGGAAAATTCTGGGCAAGTGGGGCAAGCACTACGATCTAACATTTTTAGAGTGAAAATTGGCCCGTGACAAATATAGAGGAGAAGTGCCGTTGAGTATGGGGCTAGTTTTAGACCTCCTGTTCAGCAGCACTGACTGAGAAATTACTTCCACAGCACAGCAGAAAAGGGGTATAGAAGGCCTTGTAAATCTGAAGCTTCCATTCCACGTAGGGCTGTCTTAAAACCTTGCAGAGCTCCAAGCATTCTTACGTCAGAGCCTCCTTCCGCAATTATATCAAGCACTCAAAGGCACCAACAACATACACCTCATAAAATTTCGAGGTAACCATGACTTGCATTGAATTGTAGGTGACTGGTTGACATTGTTACAGATACTTACACATTAATTCTGATTATACAATATCCTTTTCATATTTGGGAGCCAATGGTTCAGGGGTTTCATTGTTTCATTGCTTGTTTTGTTGTTGTTGTTTTCCAAACCTCAAACATTTACAGAAGCCTTAGAAAGGCTCTTAAACCCAGGCCTTTTTGCCTGAAGTGCAGTGATAGAAACAGCCCTCTGACATAAACAAGGAGACTGTTAAATTAAGCCAACGTAGGAGATACTAACACCTGAAATCTTTAAGGCACCGAAGACCCTGCTGGTTGCCTTCTGCATTGTTTATAGCCTTCTAAATTTCAATCATTTGGATCAAAGGAAATAAACAGGCTGCTTTCACGTGGCCCTGGCACATCAGCACACACACAGCTACTACACGTGGAATTCTAAGCTGGGTTGACGTGCCAAAGCACACAGACCTGTTTCGTGTCGTCGTATCTATTCACCACCACCGACCCCCATTTTCTCTGAAAATGTACTCAAATGCTTTACTCCAAGAAAATTCTAAAATGAGACTCTTATTATTTAGATCATTACTTCTCTCAGGGTGGGGGAACTGATTTTGTGACATAACCTTGAAGAAAAATCACTGGCCATTAAATGCCTGATGCTCCATTCCACAAGCTGACATTGGTCTTCTCCCATCTCCCCAGAGGTCAGCCTGGCCTCCCTCTCAAATAGCACAAACGTCATAAAGACACCTTTTGAAGCTCTGAATAGACTCCCTATTCAAGCATAATTCCAAAAATGTGATTTGAATTGAGTACCACCTTGGTCCTTGATGATATAATTCCCTAGATTAATTCTAATTCTTTATATGTATTTTCAGTATTTTTTTTTTAGCACAATCAACCGCATTTATGTGTTTGCATTGGGAGCTACCCGCTAACTCTGTTGCAGCTTTTGACAATGCCTATACCTAGTTCCCATTTGATGCATTTGAGAGGAGACCAAAAATGTTTCCCTGCATACCAGCTGCAGAGGTTTTGAAGTACGTAACCAGGTTCACTTTCACATCAAAAGGCCCCTGTTTATAGGTGGAAAATTTAAAGAGAAATGGGGGGGGCAGGGGGAGTATTCATATTTGAACACTGGAACCTTTGTCATTTTCATTATAATTCCACTCTCACCTCACATCACCCTTCTCTTTCTAGAAGCAGTAGCCTCTTCAGTGAGTGTTGACCCCCACTTGGGGTAGTCAGGATTCCACTTGCTTAAATTCACTCAAAGGAAATTGGAAGCCTCTCTGGGGCTCTGAATGATTCCTCCACCACTACATTTCCTTCACCAGTAGAAAAATGCTATCCTTACAAGGCCATGTTTGAGGAGACCTCTGTTTAGCTGGTGAAAGTTCACATTACAGAGAGCTGAATAATGCCAGGTTCTTGACTTTGCCCTGTAAGTCTCAGTTGTGATTGGCACGGAAGCAACTAGTCTGCTGAAAAGCCAAGCCAGCACAAATGTTTTGAAATGAATTCCACTAAAACTCCTGTGTCACTACATCCAACTTGCTGTAGGTCCAGTTAATCCAACTATTTAATATCATTAGGCACCAAATTAAATAGTTGTACACAAAATTTTAGAAAAGGTCAATATCGTAACACAATTACATATTAGCAGTCAAAAGTACTTGAGAAAAGAAAATATTGATCTGTTGTGGTTTCTGTACTTGAGTTATTCTTAGGGCTCTGTGGAGGCTGGCACTGCTCTGATAAAGGGGAAGATGTTTTGAATTCAAGAATACTTGAACTCAAGAGAAATTGCCCATCTCTCTGGGCCTCTGCTCATCCGTTTGGGATGCTACCTGTTCCATCTTAGCAGACAGGGTTGTTTGGAGGCCAAAACGAGCTAAGCGGAGAAGCTGTCCTGTACCACCAATACCTGCGTATTCTTCATGGTGAGCAGGGATGTGGGCTTTTATCAGTGAGTCCTTCCCCTTATTTTATGCCTTTCCCTATAGCTATTATTACTGAGAGTCCATTCTGGTATTTTAAAAAGTAAAATGATAAAGTATCAATCAACCTTTTTGGGGGGGTACAAAGTTACTTTATTTGAAGGAATGATGCTAAGGAAGGAACTTAAGTAGATGTTTTTGTACAACTTATAGAAAAGGTGAAGGTAACCCAAACACTTCATATGTACACACAGTACCTGGGGGCTGGTCTGAAGAGCCCATGATTAGGGTGTCCATTTATCTCCACCTTCCAAAGGTTTAGAGCACTGTGACCAAGCTGAGAGAGAGAGGTTTGGGCTGGGCTTAGTGCAGGTGAAGATTGCCAATCCCCGGGTTGAAGAAGACCAATGAAGTTGACAAATTGAGGGTCACAGAAAGCAGAGAGCCACATTGAACTTCCTTTATGAGCTTCTGTACATTGGTCTTTGTGCTAGAAAGAGGAAGAAAAATCACACAGTGTGAATTGAATATAAAACCAGTGCTCTTGATTGCATATGAGGGGAAAAAAATCTGACCAAGAAAAAAAAGGGTTCACTGTTTTACAAACACTAACAAACATGGCTATAAAAGCACATTTCATAACACAAAAGCCTATGTAGAGGGTAGACATTTTTATAGCTTCCTTAAGTGAGTAGTTAAACCAGCAGTCTGAATTCTCTTAGTCCCCTAACAGTGGTTAATTAAATAAGTATTTTCCTTATTCATTGCCCACAACTGTGGTTTTTTTCTCTATGCACCCTAGAAAAATTCCCAAGACTTAAGGAGGACACATGCTGGTTATGTAGTAAAATAAGAGTGCCTTTTCTGTTGGATGTCCATTTTAGTTCCCTGTTTTCCCAGGGCATACAATGTTTAGAAACTTTTATCTCTAAACATAAGAATTATTGCACACCACAATTTTGAACTACCAATTTCCATATCTTAAGCAGCTATCAACTTGCCAATTCCCTTTGTGTCTCCTTTACATTTTCTTTTAATGTTTCCTTGCGTTTTGGGTTGTGCTCAAAAAGACTTTTGGGGGAGGGGCATGATTCTTTTTAAATTGATAGAAATGAAACTGTACAGATTTTTGCCCCCTTGTATCTGTGAGCATGATCTCTATCAGTCTTGAAAATCTGCTTTATCATTTTGTATATTTGACTATTTTGTATTCAGCATTACTTGATTCCTTACATGCATGGCAATGTATTAAAATGTGGGATTTCTATTACCGTGTAAAAGTGTTTTGATTCTGATTTTCAACATATATCCTTGGGAAAAAATTACATTAAACTTTTCTATTTTCTTCAGTTCATCAGCTTGTCAGAAGAAAAAAGAAAGTTAACAGCATTTCACTTTCCCTGTGTTAGCTAATGATGCAATTCATGGTGGAAAATTGTCCTCAATTATGCTGTGTTTCCTGGAGAAATAATATATGTGGAATGAATTGGTGGCCTCTCTCCAGCTCCCAGCACACAGAATTCCCCCAACACCAAGTCCCACCAGCATGATGGCTATTACCGTTGAACGCTTTAGCATTGAGCACAGCTAGGCAAAAGACACAGTTCTCTCCCTCCATAGATTTGCTAACACCCTGGAAAGAGATGGGACAACAGATCTTGGCCCACCAATCTGCTCTCACCCTGAGAGAGCCTTAAGTGCTTATCACAGCATGATTGATGGAATTTCCCATCACCTCCATCTCCACCTCTCAGGTGATGACCAAGTGTCAGCTGTCTGTATTTTATCAATTGGGATGCTTTCAAGTAACACCTGCCCAAGGGATTCAGGATTAGAGAGCCGCTCTCTAGTTCAGAAAACATCTGGGTAAACTCCACTCTACACCACGTATTTGAAACACACCAACATTTTTTTCTCAAATAAAAAAAAAAAAATCCACTGAGTAATATGATGCACCAAATATAAACAGTAGACCATTTTTTCTGCTCTAAACTACCATTTTCACCCTTCCCTGTCTCAAGGAGACATCGTAATGAGTACTTAACCACTGTGACTTTGCTGAATATGATGAATTGCCTCAACTGGTAATAGAGAAATGCTTCCTTCCCAGAGGGGAAAAGGCACGTGTAAATTGCATGAAAAAGAAGGGAGACACCCACTGCCCTTTTTTATTACATGTTTACAGTGAATCTAGTTTTGGGGGTTTGGGTTTTTTTTTTTTCCCCAGGAAAGGTTTCCAAAAGCAAAACCTGTGAGAACCTTTTAGTTTAGTTTACTGACTCACTATGTAAACCTTCTAAATCTGTCTACACACCCTGTAACTCTAAAAGTACAATTTTCTCCCACTTTCTATTCATACAAGTTAAGAACATGGAAAACGGGGCAAGTTTCTTTGTCAGTGAACCTCTTTAGAAGATGTAAAACTAGAGCCCTACAAACCCCACATTCTCTTTGTCTTGACCTTCCTTGGATCATTTCTGGCTATTTTTTCTTTTTTTGTCTCTTTCTCATCATTTCCTTCCTTTTCCTCTGTCATTTCTCCGCCTTTAACTTAGCACTCCCTTTCTGTGTGCTTCTCTTTATCTTTCTCTACCTTACCTTCCTCTGCTTCTATCTCATCTCCTCCTCTCTCCCTTTTCTCATTTGTCTCTCTCTTTTAACCCATTTTACCCTTCTCCTTTCTTTTCCCTCTCTGTAGGGTAGGACACTCATCTTATTTGTATTTGTATCATCATCTCTTGGTACATAATAGTTGCTCAACAAATGTTAGGTGAACCAAATTAAACTTGGTGCCTTGTTCTTCCCACCTTATTCCCCTTCTTCCTACTGAGCCTAGCAATTGCCAGGAACTCTTTGTTAAGCAAATGAACTCATTGTGATAAAGACTAAAGCCAGATGTGTTTTCAGAGGTGAGTGAAAGCTCTCGGTAGCAGGTTACCTAGGCAGCTTTAGGTAACCCAAGCCAGAAGTAGGTACAGAGAAAGCTTTCTTGCCATCTCAGCGCTTTGGGAACTCATACTTGCCTGGGTAAACGTGGTGGCCATATTTGGATCAAGGATAGTGATGTCATGAGAAGTTTACCATCAAAAGTATGTGTTGATCTAAGATGATTCAGAACTGTATAAAATTCCTCCATGGGACCTAGTAAATGTACTCTGCAGTGCTAGATCTTTTGTTCCAAAGAAAGCTGTCCACCGTTGAGGTTTCTTATGGTGATTATGAAATCATTAGGATTGTTAATACTTTCTCTTTCACATAAATCTATTTTTATGGCATATAGATATATGTACACTGTAAAATAGCTTTCCATTACCTTTCATGATTTTGTACGTATATGGATAAAATCAACTAAAATAATAAGATTTAATAAGGACAACCACGTTCTTCTGTTTTTGTAAGCAACTGGGGAGATATAAAGTGGGAGTGGATAATTAGAACTGTGTACAGTTGTTTCACAAGTGAAGATGTCCCCCGTCTCATGAGAAATGGAAAACTTGATAGGTTCCTGTTTTTCTCTCATGTCTCTGTCCTTTTGTTAGTGTAACCCTAATATGATTAGGTCTCCCATTGCCCAATCTCTAGAGGGAAGTCCAAGAGGGGAATAAAAATATATACAAAAACTTTTCCAGATTTTATTTTGTCCTTCATGAAACTTCCAAAGCAGAAAGTGTGACAGGGTGTGGGTATGTGTTATACAGAAAATATCTTAAAAGTCCTTCTTCCCATTTTATGCCAGCCTCATCATACATCCAAAGACAACTGCTTCCCTTCCTTAGACCAAATCTTTCCCTTCTGCCCGCCAACCAAGAAATCTCCCAGCCACCAGACTCTTCTGGTTCTTGTCTCACATTACACCCTCTTTCCTTCCATTTCCATTCTTCTCTACTAAATCTTAGTCCTTTTCCATGTAATTTTCCCATTTTTGCTTTTCCAGCTCTGTTTTTCTATGCCTATTGCCCTGATTCTACCTCACAAAAGCTAGTAAACATTAGCTTTTCTTTAGTGAGCAAAGGAGGGAGAAGGATGTGACAATACAATATTTTTTCTTAATAATTTTCCTTATTAATTTTTCTTAATAAGTCTTGCCCCAGAACTATGGAATAGATGATCAAAAAAAATGAAGAGTAACACAAGGGTGATGTAGTTGCTTGTCATTGATGGCTCAAATTCTACCTCCAGAAAGTAAGCTGTATGGGGCTTGAAATCGTTTTTGTTTATTCATTGAGCAATCATTAGATGGATCTCGTGCTATTTGTTCTGTGTACCAGGATCTGTGCATGGTATTGCGTTAAGTGTTGGTGACTTACAGATGAAGGACATTTTCCCTCCCTTAAAGATCTTACATCCTAAGATACAGAAATAAGGAGCTCAGCAAAAAATAAGTGATAAGAATCCCTTAGGAAAGTCTAAATATCTCTGGAAGGATAATACTTAAGCCTCACTCGTTCTCCGATGCTGGGATTCAGGAGAGATGCAAGAATGTTCCATGTCAAGTAAGCTCGGAAAACATGATATATTTACCCCACTCCTAGTCACACATGATGCACGTTAGCATATTAAAACTTCTGAAAAGGCTTGCAGGTTATAGTTGTATATGTTTATTCAGTACAGCATTTTCAAAATTCATTCAAGCATCAACTATTTTCCCCCAGAGAGTACTAACTAATGCCTCATAGAACAAGCACTTTTGGAAATGCTGTTCTCAATCATTAGTTTGGTGATAATATGTTGTCTCAACCAGGTGAGTATAAAGTCCCTCAGGAAGTATGTAATGCAAAAGATGAGCCCCCTAGAAAGTGATAAAGGTCTAAGGGCCAGAAAATGGGCTAAAAACAAATTTGCTGATTTCTATTAATTAATTATGAAGCAACCACTACATAGTCAACCTATGAGGCTATCACATCCTAGGCCTGCCACTAGCCATGATGGGAGAGGGGAAAACAATAATGTGAGTTTGACCAAGTCTCACATATCTCTGGATTTTAATTTTCTGTTTTGAAATATTAATGGTTTGGAATAGATGGGCTCCAACATGGCTTTGTAGCACAACATTTTAAGTCCAATTATAACTTTGTACCACCTTATCTCCAACTTTGCGTTTAAAAAAATATGCACACATTAAAAAATCTAGAAGCTTCACTCCACTGTACCTTATTTTCCTTCTTAAGACTAAAGAAGACTTTTTTATCTTACTTGTTTTTGTCTCACAAGTGTTACGGGAGATTTTCAAAGGAAACAAAAACTTGGACCACGGTTTGAGCAATCACACAAGCACATAGACCACAGCTGGTAACCTCACTGACATGAACAGGTGTTGATTTTTATTGGTTAAGCCAGAGATGTTTTAAAAAATTATTCTTGGACACAACGGGAACTAGGGAAAAAAAGCAGTCATTCAAAGAATTTGAAAAAAAAAAATAAGTGGTATCAAACTTGATGCTTTTGGTATTCTTCCTTTGATGACATTCTGTTCAAAAATTAAATTAGGGAAGTTAGAGAGAGGCTGAATCCAGAACTATATTTTAAAGAAGGACTCATAAGATGTACACTAACTCCCAGGAGATGATATTTCTGAAAGTGTGTTGGTGTGTACGTGTGCATGTGTACAGTGATAGAGACGAGGGTGGGAGGGAAAGAAGAAGAAACTGGAAACGTTTCTAACAAAGCCCTGATTCCCCTTTTGGCCACCTTGACTTCCTCTCTCAACCTGGACAAGACGGATGAATCCCTGCCCTTGTTTTCCCTTTGTATTTGTCTCCATGACATTCCAAAATCATTCCATGGTGCATGAAACTAGAATAATCTTTTTAAAGTTGTTTATATATTTTGTTTCATTTTGGAGAACAAAAATTGATATCATGAGAATCAGTCCTCATGAGTATGTGATAATAAGTCTCTGAAATACAATTTAATTGATTGACTAGCAAAAGCAATAGCTCCAATAACTTAGTGCTTGCCATGGGCCAAGCATTCTTTCTGTTACCTCATTTAATCCTCACAATATTCTGTTAGATATTATTATTCCCGTTTCACAGGTGAAGAAATTAAGAGAATTTAAAGGGATTAAATTCTTAGGTCAGATCGCACAGCTGACTCAGCTGTTTCTGACTGGGAAACACAAAATCTCAACCATTAGACTATACACACATTAATTGAGCATGTACCATGCACATCAACTGAGCATGTACTAAATGACTAATCCCTAACATCTACTGTCCTTGACATCTTCAAAGTCAGAAGTACTTTTGAAATTCTCCTGAAAACTATGGATACCCTTGTCCAAACATGTACCCAACATACAAATCTTTACATACATTTTCAGCGGGTTCAAGGACCTTCTGAACCCCATCCCATTTTAAGAACTCTTCCCTTAAGTAATGATACAGAATTTAATTGGCGAAGAAGAGATGATGGCAGAAGAAATGGAGCCAGCAATGGCTTGGCCTTCAGTACACAAATTTCCTCTCACAGGAAGAGGGGAGATAGTCATGACTCATTCCACAAGTAGTTACTGGGTGTCTCCCGTGGGAAGTGCCATTGTAGGCCCTGGGAATACACCAGGAAATTGTGCAGACAAGGTCCAGTCCTCATGGAGACTGTTGTTCAGGAGGGGAGACAGGGAAATTAATAGGCATTCGATCTGTAGCCCTCATGCTGCATTTTTGAGTCTCTCAGTTCTTCTAAGGGTGTCTAAAAGACCGGCTAACTTAGTTTTGGATCTATGTCCTAAAGATATGGCTATTGTACAGTTTCTGTCCCAATGTGTGAAGTTGAAAATATAATGAGCACTTCTGTTAAAAATATTTTTCTTTATTGCCTTTGGTAAAAAGAGGAAGCAAATAGACACACTCTTTCAAATGCTGATACCAACATCTGTCCTCCAAAATCGGTATTAATGTACTCTCTTCAAATTAGAACTTTTGATTTTCTGTGGAAAACAAGAATATTAGCTATGCTGGGTTTTGTGCTGTTTCTGTTAAAATTTTAAACACCTTTTTGTTCAATGTATTGTTCAGTTCAGCTGAGGTTGGGGGTAAGATGTCTATTTGTAGGAAACCAAGTATACATCCTATGTCCTCATATGGTATCATTTCAAGCTTGTCAATTCTTTTTTTATGTTTATATTAATGTTTGTACTTATTCATAACCCATTTATATCCACAAAGTAGTTGAGGCAATTCACAAGAAAAAATACCATAAAATAGAAAGCTATAAATAAACTAAAATCAGAACCAGAGAAATTGTACAGCAATTAGAAGATTAAGGACAAGGATATAGGTTGTAACCTATCTACTTTGGCCATCATTATTAAAGAGTAGCCATAAATTTCATGTCAACATTGGAGGCAATCAAAGTAACCTGATACAAGATTTACAACTACCATAAAGATAAACATGGATGTCTAGTGGAGAAGAATACAAAAGTCACATGAATTTTTAACATAAAACAGAAGAAATTGTGCTCACTTTGCTTAGGGTTATGCCTCCAACCCCTGGGAGTATGAGTTCAGTCTTCTCTGATGATAAGAGTGAAAAAACTGGAGAAGGACAACCTTGGGGGATGTCAAGTTTTTCTTCCCACATGAGTCTGAGAAAAATTTCTTAATGCATCTTTTTAGGTAGGACCCTGAGTGAAGCCATAGAAAATGTCCCTATAACATATGCAATAAAGGTTTTCACATAGCAGCTTATCATGTCCCTCAAAGGCAGCAAAGGGCACAGCAACTATGAGTGACCAGGTGGAAACAATTCTATGGTGCCCAATTTCATGTGATCTCAGTTCATGAGCTCATCAAATCTGCAGGCTTCCTAGAGGGCTGAGAATAAGGAATAAGCAAGATAATGTGCTCGTGACTGGAGCCCCCTAGAAACCAACCTCAGTCATGACAGCAATCATGTTTGGAGCGCTTGTAATATGGCAGGCTCTTTAAGGTATTGTATATATATATATTTTTTTTAATTAATTAATTTATTTTCGGCTGTGTTGGATCTTCGTTTCTGTGCGAGGGCTTTCTCTAGTTGTGGCAAGCGGGGGCCACTCTTCATCGCGGTGCGCGGGCCTCTCACTGTCGCGGCCTCTCTTGTTGCGGAGCACAGGCTCCAGACGCGCAGGCTCAGAAGTTGTGGCTCACGGGCCTAGTTGCTCCGTGGCATGTGGGATCTTCCCAGACCAGGGCTGGAACCCGTGTCCCCTGCATTAGCAGGCAGATTCTCAACCACTGCGCCACAAGGGAAGCCCCTAAAGTATGGTATACTTAATCCTTGTGATAACTCTCCAAGGTAGGGACGTTGATCAGGACTCTTTCAGTTGCAAGTGACTAAAGCTCAACTCAAACTACCTTAAGGGAAAAGAGGAGAGAAAGAAATTGATTGATTGATTGATTGATTGGTTGACTGGATGATGTATTGAAAAAGTTCAGGGCTAGATGGAACTTTCTCAGTATCCACTTTCTACTCAGCATCTGCTTTCTCCTCTGAGTGGGAAAAATGGCATCTCACAGCTCCAGGCTTACACAGAAAGAGACCCTGTCTTATCCAAGCCTGTCCTCAAAGTAGACTCATTTTTGGGTCACTTGCCTACCCCTTGGCCCAGTCTGTGTATCCAAGAGAATGTAGCCCTCTAATTGGCTGGCCCGAATTGACAGTTCCACGAGACTCTCACAGAGTGGGAGGATGAGGAACACCGCCCAGAGGGAATGGAT
Organism: Balaenoptera physalus; assembly: GCF_965194825.1. Classification (NCBI taxonomy): domain Eukaryota; kingdom Metazoa; phylum Chordata; class Mammalia; order Artiodactyla; family Balaenopteridae; genus Balaenoptera; species Balaenoptera physalus. The sequence continues at coordinate 65,258,975 of NC_138895.1, read as the reverse complement.
GCAGGGCGGACACGTATACCAGCCAGCCTCCGCAGTAGGTAATATTAGCCCCACTTGACAGAGGAGAAAATGGAGGCCAAAAATAGCAAATGGCAGAGCCAAGATGAGGTTGTAAGCCTTGCATTAGTCGTAAAATCTGAAATGCTAACAGCTTAGTGCACCAAAACGGTAATTTTTACTTACCCTCCGTGCCTAACTCAAGTTGCTTCGCGTAGTACTCGCGACAGTCCCCAGGGACCCAGGCCGCCAGTGAAGTTTCTAGTATCTGAAAGACCTGGATTCCAGGCCTATAGAGCAGAGCAAGAGGAATGCTCACAGCCATCACTCACTAGCCAGGATGAGTCCCCTGGGTCTGCCCATGGATAGGGACTGACCCGGGGGGATGGGACATGCACGTGGATCTTTGTGAGTATTAACTGTCTCTGCCGGTTAGGTCTGTATGACTCAAAACCTTTGTCTCTCACCTGCTATAGCTCAAGTGCCACAAAAACAAATGCGAGTAGTAAGAATTTCCAGGCAGCCTCTCCCTGCCAGCAGCCATGAGTAAGAAGGGGACAGGTCTTCCCGTTCCTCAACTGATCCTAAGAGAAAGAGCAATAGATTCAGAGCACAGCAGGCTGACAGAGCTGGCTGACACCCTGTCCAAAGGGCCGTTTCAGCGCCCGGCTTCCCCACAGGAGCCGCAGAGAAGGGGGCTGACGTAGAGCCCGATTGCTACTGCCCAGTCTGCAAAGCTGCTCAGGGCTGAGGCCAGCTGACAGTGGCTCCTTCACGCTGCCACTCACTGGGCTTAACCTCCAATGCAACTGTGCTTTGAGCCACGAATTGTGTTTCTGAATTTAGCTCTTCACGTGATTTGTATTCTCATCTTCAAGGACGACGGCAGGTGGTGATGGGAGATGCTGGTCTGGACTGCCCAAAGGCTGCCTTGTGACCTTGCGCTGTTGCAGCAATCTGAGAGCGTTAGGAATCATCCACATCGATCCATACCTTCTTTGTACCCACAGTTTTGATCCCAAATTCCTCCCTGACCCCTATCTGCATGAGCCAGACTGTGAACGATATAAACCCTCTCTTGCCTCTGCTGGCTTAAACCAGAACTTGACTTCAGCTATCGGCAGAAGACCTCTTTCACCTGGCGCTACTCTAGTAAGGAGTTGGTCTTCAAAAGGTAGAGGAGGAAACCTGAGGCCGAGGGGAAGGAAAAAAGACAGCTTTCCAGAAGGGAGTGCTAAGAAGAGACAATGCTTTTGATGTCTTTTCTTCTATTCCAAACACTACCCCTACTGGAGTGGCCAGTCACATCAGGGGTCCCTGAAGACTTCACTATTGAGAGCTCCCTACTTTCACGTATAATATCCGTGGAGATACCGCTGATTCTGACCAGTTATCCCAAGGACTCCCCTCTATTGCCCAGTCACAGGACGGGCTGGCACTTACAAACTATCCACGGAAGTGATGATACTCGCCCAGGCTCCTGGCAGAAGCGATGAACCATCGCCAGAGTGCCTCCTTCTGTCCTTCTCTGCCGGGCACCCAAGGCCACTTTGGAGACCATACATGCCAGATGGTGAGGCTACAAAGAGATGCTCCACCTGCGTCAGACTTTACATGAGCAAAAAATAGAACTGTATTGCATAAGCCAAGATTTCAGGAGTTGTCTGCTGTGGCACTTAGCATTAGTTACCCTGACTGATTCAATATAAGAAATGTGTAAAAAGTCTTAAGTGTTTGAAAAATCATGTGGTAGGCCCTATGAGATGGTACTTCTTTCCAAAAGAGCGAAAAAGAAGTATGTCATTCTTAACTGCCCTTCACTTTTTCAGGAAACAGTTCTATAATTGTGTATACGATCTTAAATTTTCTTCTCTTCCTTCTCAATGGAACATGGAATTGATTGGCTTAAAATAAGATTGACCACTTTTGACATTATTAGTATCAATTCAGGTCTTAACTACCTTATACTGATGGAGCTTACAGGTCTTAACTCTAGTCTCGGAACATTGATTGCTTCATTTTCCACTTATTTTTATAAAATAAAGAGATAAAAAAATAAGAAAAGATTCATGAAATTGCCTGAACACACCTGGATGGTCAAACCTAGATTGCAGATTGACAGGAAGTGCTTCCGTGTGATGGTTTCAAATTTTCACATTTATGAGAGTTTGAATTCAGTGTAGGAACAGGTGGATGAGAGGTTTTGAGAAAAGTGTATGGCAGTGTGGTTACACCAGATGGCAGCATATAAACCTGTATGAATATCTACCACCTGGGCTTCTGAAAGGGCCTCTTGCCTTGCTGTTCTCCGTGCCTAGAAGGCTCACATACCAGATCATCACATAACTATTTCTCAACCTTCTGTTTTGTTGAGAAAACAAACAAAAAGTTGGGGGGTGCCAGAGGGGAGGAACAGCGATTGAGGAAGTTTTGAACTTCACTCCGTATTAATGTTATTGTATACGATTAAAATTTTTGAGAGTCCTAATGGCATTGTGGGTATACAGGTAGTATCCTATTCTTGGGAAATATTTGCCGGACTATTTAGAGATAGTTTAGTGATGTCTATAACTTACCCTAAATGGTTCAACACCAAGAACCACATATATACGTACGTGTATATGCATACATACAAAGATGTGCACACATAGAAGAGGGAGAGAGCAAGTGTGGCATAATGTTAATAATTGTTGCATTTAGGCAATGAGAAAATGGGTGTTAATTGAATAGTCATTTTCAACTTTTCTGTAGATTTGAAATTGTTCAAAATAAAAAGAGAATATAGTCTCCATACCTAATTTCTATCTTTTTATCTGTATTTTATCTTCATTTTTATCTTTCTCAATTCTCTGAAATTATGTATTTATTTATTTAATCAATTATTGGATCTTCTTTTTCCATTAGAATGTAAGCTCCTGGAAGCAGTTTTGTCAGTCTGGTAAACCACTTTATCCCAAGCACCTAGACCAAAGTAGCATTCAATTAAGAGCTGTTAAATGAACAACCCATTCAGATACCCTCAACCCATGCCATATCCCAGGCTCCTTAGGGATGAGTCAGGGACAGGTGCCTTAATCACCTCCAACCCCCCCAACAATCAAAGGGCCCCCAAACAGCCAAAAAATCAGCAAATCTGACTTGAGTGTCCACAATCATCCCTGGGGAGCTACAAAAACAAGGAGATTTCAGTCTCAGTGGGGACATTAGACAGTCCACATACCACCAAGATGACTGTGAGGGCTCTTTCCATTTCATAAAGTCACTTTGGCAAACACTGTCCCATTGAAACCCTCAGGTAAATCCTACAAGACAGGTAAAATGATTAGCCTGTCGACAGAGGAGGTCCAACACTTTTAACTGGCAGAGCTAAGATTTGAACTCCATTTCCCTGACTCAAAATAATTTACCCTTTTCACTATACATCAAACCATCTAAAAATATTACAATTACTAGCAGGCAGCATTTTTAATTGCCAAATGACTTATATATTCTTATGTATACATATACACATATATATGTCAATATCACATCCCAAAATAGTCTATCACAGAAAACAGAGATTACTTCTCTAAAAGATAGAGCTTTGTAATGCACAATGACAACTTATTTTGTCATTGAGATGGAGGTCCTAGGGGCACTGGTTTTGAGCTAAGCCTCTGGGTCCTTTAAGGCAAGTACTTCTGTTCCTTAATCCACCAGCTTGCCCTTCTGCACCTACACCTGCATAAAGACAGTCAACCCATTACAGTGGGTGGCCCAGAGCTCTAACATTGCACCCTGACAATGCCTAACACCTTGTAAGCTGCACAGAGGCCTGTTTCAGTCAATACTTGAACAGAAAGCAAAAACTGGAAAAAAAATTTCGAGCAGTGCAAGGCGTAGTGTTGTTCAGTTAAGGAGGTTGCACTTTTAACCACGAGTCAATACTATACCACTTGTCTGGTAGGAAAAGGGAGCTGGTTGAAAAGCATCATTTCTATCTTAAATAAGGAACAGAAAGCCTAACTCCTAAGAGCTGACACTTATTTTAAAATCCAGGGGGCCTCCCTGGTGGCTCAGTGGTTGAGAATCTGCCTGCTAATGCAGGGGACATGGGTTCAAGCCCTGGTCTGGGAAGATCCCACATGCTGCGGAGCAACTGGGCCCGTGAGCCACAACTACTGAGCCTGCGCGTCTGGAGCCTGTGCTCCGCAACAAGAGAGGCCACGATAGTGAGAGGCCCGCGCACCACGATGAAGAGTGGCCCCCGCTCGCCGCAACTAGAGAAAGCCCTAGCACAGAAACGAAGACCCAACATAGCCAAAAATAAATTAATTAATTAATTAATTTAAAAAAAAATCCAATGGTACCACTAGTTAGACTAGAATGCCTTTTGATCAAGATTCAACTCAGGTCATTACACGCCCATCCAAATTTTCAGTGGTCTCCAACTTGTTCAAACAGGCTTGCAGACTTGGCTGTACAATATAATGCTATGCTAAACCAATGCAATGATCAAATATACATTTTATATTTTAGAAACCTATGTTGAGGAATCTGACTAGAAAGTCTACATTCAAGATCTGTTTGGGAGCTTTTTCCTTTCTTTTTTAAAAAGCCTTATTAAGATACAATTGATATACCATAACTTACCTATTTTAAGTACACAATTCAATGTCTTAAAATATATTCAGAAGGCTATGCAACCATCTACCACAACCTAATTTTAGAACATTTTCATCACCCAAAAAAGGAACTCTGCACCCATCAGTAGTCACTCCCCTTTCACTCCAAATCTCCTCTTCCCCCAGCCCCTTACAACTACTAATCTACTTTCTATCTCTACACATTTTCCTGTCCTGGACATTTCATATGAATGAAATTATGCAATACATGATCTTTTATAACTGACTTCTTTCACATAGGATAATGTTCTCAAAGTTCATTCATGTTGTAGCAGGTATCAGTACTCCATTTTTATTGCCAAATATTTCATTGTATGAATATACAACATTTTATTTATCCACTCATCAGCTGATGGACATTTGGGTTGTTTCCACTTTTGACTATTATGCATAACACTGTTTAAAACATTCATCTACAAGTTTTTGGGTGGATGTATGTTTCTATTTCTCTTGGGTATATACCAAGGATTGAAATTGCTGGGTCATATAGTAACTCTATGTTTAACTTTTTGAGGATCTGCCAGACTGTCTTCCAAAGTGGCTGAAAAATTTTACCTTCCCATTAGCAATACGTGAGAGTTGCAGTCTCTCCGTGCCTTCACCAACTCTTGTTATTGTGTGAATTTTTCATTATAGTCATCCTAGTGGGTACAAAGTGGTATATCATTGTGGTTTTGGATTGCATTTTCATAATGACTAATAATGTTGAGCATCTTTTCATATGCTTGTTGGTCATATGTATATGTTATTTGGAGAAATGTCTCTTTGTATCCTTAGACAATTTTTAAATTTTGTTATTTGTCTTCTCGTTGAGCTGTAAGAGTTGTTTACGTATCTTGGATACAAGTCCCTTATCAGAGATATGATTTGCAAATATTTTCTCTCTTTCTGTCTGTTGCTTTTTCACTTTCTTGATAGTATCATTTGTAGCACAGAAGTTTTCAATTTTGGTATAGTCTAATTGCTCTATTTTTTCTTTTGTCACTTGTACTTTCATTGTTGAGTTGGAAAAACTCACTTCACTCTTCCTACTGTGTTTTTGTTCACACTACTATCACACTCACAACACTTCTAACACCAGATGTGTGGGGGTTTTCTTCTGCATACCAAACAGTTCTCCAACACTAGCTGGGTATCCTACAATTCAGCTCAATTCTGACATGATCTACCTGGAGATAGTGTCAAATCCCACAAGCTAAGGGCTCAGTGCCACAAGACTGCCCCCACTTCAGATGCCCATCTCAAGTCCAGGTGGTTACCTGTGCTTTTGCTCAACTGGTTATAAATTGGAGGTTCCCACAATCCCCTCCTTGGGTTCCATTAATTTGCTACAGAAGCTCACAGAACTCAGAAAAAAATGTACTTACGTTTGCTTGTTTATTATTAAAGGATATGATAAAAGACACGGATGAACAGCCAGATGAAGAGATACACAGGGCGAGGCCTGGGAGAGTCCCGAGCACAGGAGTTTCTGTCCCCATAGAGCTGGGGTGTGTCACCCTCCCTGCACACAGATGTGTTCACCCACCTGGAAGATCCCCAAACTCTGTACTTTGGGGATTTTTGTGAGGGTTTCATCACATAGGCATGATTGATCGTTAACACAGCTTCCAGCCCCCTCTCCCCTTTCTAGAGAATAGGGGTAGGGCTGAAAGTACCCAGCTTGTAATCATGGCTTGGTCTTTTGGTGACCAACTCCTACCCAGAAACTGACCAAGCATTGTCTCATTAGAACAAAAGATGCTTCTACCACCCATGAAATTCCAAGGGACTTAGGAGCTCTGGGTCAGAAACCAGGGTCAAAGACCAGACATTAAAACAAAAGATGCTTCTAGTGCACTTATCACTTAGGAAATTACAAGGGTTTTAGAAGCTCTGTGCCAGGAACAGGAGGCAGAGACCAGTATATATTTTTTCAATTATTTCATAGCTTCCTATCCAAGAAACTGTTGCCTAACCTAAGGTCATGAAGATTTACTCCCATGTTATCTTCAAAGACTTTTATAATTTTACCACTCACATTTAGGTCTGTGATCCATTTTGAGTCATTTGTGTGTATGGTGTGAAGGTAGGTGCCCAACTTCATTGTCTTGCATGTGGATATTTGGTTGTCTCAGAACCATTTGTTAAAGAGACTACTTTCCCCCATTGAATTGTCTTAGCATCCTTGTTGAAATCAATTAACCAGAAATGTAAGGGTTGGGTTTATTTTTGTATTAGCATGCCTTACATACTCCTCCAAAATTTATAATTAATTAAATTGATTTTTTTTATTGTTTGGGAAATATCTGATGTATTTCTAGAAAAAAGAATTTGCAAAGTATACATCAACCCATAGAATATGACATCCTAAAGATCACTTTAAGTCCCCTCCGTGTTTTGTAAGGAATATTCGTTTTCAAATCAAAATATTAGATTAATAATACCTGCAATAATTATAAGAAAAGTAATAGTGGGATATATTGGGCCCGGAACTGTGCTAAACTCTTTCAGCATGTGTAGCATTTAATCTTCACAAGAAGATTTTAAGCTCAGTGTATACTTGTTTCCCCAGATGAGAAAACTGAGGCTTGGAAGGGTTAAGTAACTTGCCTTACACAGCTAGTAAGTCACCTGACCATTTCCAAATCTCAGATGAACTGATCACGCTCTGTAAAACAGGTATAACTTGTAGATATTACCTAATAGCAGATGTAAAAGTCTAAATGTTCCCTCAGGGTCTGAGAGCATGGCCAAACAGCCCACTACAAACCTGAAATTTCCTTGAAGGCCCCATGTTTAATCTTTAAATTCATGCAAAACTTTTAATCTCTATAATATATGTGTTTATTTTAACTAGATAATGTATGTGTTTATTTAAAATGCAGCTGAGTCCTGGAGGTAACACACAGAAGTAGGGAATTCCTTTTATTGTCTTCCTCATCCTTTTAAAATTACAATTAAAATGTTTCAAGGACTGTACATATTGCCTCTTCTAAAGCCATAGAGAACTATCCCTAGGTCTCCCTGAAAGAGCCCTTGGGGTCACAGGATTCTTCTGATAACATTGCTGTGTCTGACTAATGGACTCCACATGTTCCTGAAGCATGGCTATAAAACAGTTTCCTTTAAGCAAATCTTATTTTCATACTGACTAACATTATGGGAGTGAAGATGTATTCCCACAGGAGCAAAGAAATGTAGCCCCAACATGTAATTTGGAAACAATTGCATCTGCAGGAAAGCTTTTTAAAATCACATATTTAAAAAGAAAGTGTATCATTTTTGATAAAAGAATTATAAAGCCAAACTAAGTCACAAGGAGAAGAAATAGCGTGCTGAAACTCAAAATACTGTGCCAGGATCCACACTTCCTCCTGGAGTAGCTGCCTCGAAAGGAAATTTGTCTACTGTGTACTCTGGGCTTTATAGTCCGTCTGTTCCTGGTTTCAAAAAGAAAAAAAACAAACAAACAACCCAATCCAGAAATGGGCAGAAGACCTTAATAGACATTTCTCCAAAGAAGATATACAGATTGCCAACAAACACATGAAAGGATGCTCAACATCACTAATCATTAGAGAAATGCAAATCAAAACTACAATGAGGTATCACCTCACACCAGTCAGAATGACCATCATCAAAAAATCTACAAACAATAAATGCTGGAGAGGGTGTGGAGAAAAGGAAACCCTCCTACACTGTTGGTGGGAATGTAAATTGATACAGCCACTATGGAGAACAGTATGGAGGTACCTTAAAAAACTAAAAATAGAACTACCATATGACCCAGCAATCCTACTACTGGGCATATACCCCGAGAAAACCGTAATTCAAAAAGATTCATGTACCACAATGTTCATTGCAGCTCTATTTACAATAGCCAGGACATGGAAGCAACCTAAGTGTCCATTGACAGTTGAATGGATAAAGAAGATGTGGCATATATACAATGGAATATTACTCAACCATAAAAAGAAATGAAATTGAGTTATTTGTAGTGAGGTGGATGGACCTAGAGACTGTCATACAGAGTGAAGTAAGTCAGAAAGTGAAAAACAAATACCGTATGCTAACACATATATATGGAATCTAAAAAAAAAAAAAAAATGGTTCTGAAGAACCTAGGGGCAGGACAGGAATAAAGACACACACAGAGAATGGACTTAAGGACATGGGGAGGGGGAAGGGGAAGCCGGGACGAAGTGAGAGAGTGGCATGGACATATATACACTACCAAATGTAAAATAGATAGCTAGTGGGAAGCAGCTGCATAGCACAGGGAGATCAGCTCAGTACTTAGTGACCACCTAGAGGGGTGGGATAGGGAGGGTGGGAGGGAGACGCAAGAGGGAGGGGATATGGGAATATATATGTATACGTATAGCTGATTCACTTTCATTTTTTTTTTTTTTTTAATTTTTTTTTTTTTTTTAAACTTTGGGTTTATTTATTTATTTATGGCTGTGTTGGGTCTTCGTTTCTGTGCGAGGGCTTTCTCTAGTTGCGGCAAGTGGAGGCCATTCTTCATCGCGGTGCACAGGTCTCTCATTATCGCGGCCTTGTTGCGGAGTACAGGCTCCAGACGCACAGGCTCAGTAATTGTGGCTCACGGGCCTAGTTGCTCCGCGGCATGTGGGATCTTCCCAGACCAGGGCTCGAACCCGTGTCCCCTGCATTGGCAGGCAGATTCTCAACCACTGCACCACCAGGGAAGCCCTGATTCACTTTCTTATACAGAAGAAACTAACACAACATTGTAAAGCAATTATACTCCAATAAAGATGTTAAAAAAAAAAAAAGGGAAAAAAAGTGTTAAAATGCTTAACATTTTTGAATGTGTTAATTAAGGTTGATTGTTCTCTTAGGTAATCCATGGTTGGAGCCATTGATGGGTTTGCTTAATATTCTTTGTATTTTTTTCCATAGTGAAAATGGGTTTATTCTACATATGGATGTCTTCATAATCCTAATTTTTTTCCTCTGGGACTTGATTTTCACAACTGGTGTGCAGTTTTCTGACTTAGCAGTCAGAAAAAGAAAGGAAAGACCTGCCAGTCTGCTGATCTTGAAATTTAATAATTTCTGAAGGTCCTTCCTAAACCTATTAATTGAGCATCATGGAGCAGCAAAAAGGATAACTTCTCAGAGCATGATCCTGCGCTATCTGGGTTGTACCAGGCAAACTGGTGAAGCAGGCAAGCCAGAGGTCTATTTGCAAGAGAACTAAAATGTATCTCGGGAAGAACACATCCTAAGAGAAAAGTGTCAGAGTGTAAAGAGGAGAATCCAGTAAGAATCCAGCAAAAAATTGACAGCACTCTCAAATTGAATAGTTGAAGAGTTTTTAATACAGATGCAATATACAAAGGTGTGGCCAGAACGTAGGGAAACCAACAAGATCTGGTGCAATGTCTCAGGGCGAGACCGTGTGGTCACTGGAATATGGAAAGAGAGGACTCCAGGTGAAGAGGGAGGGTATTGGGGGAATAAATACCCTGACCTCATTCTCCTCTTAACTTCCATCTTCTACTGATTCCTCCCGTTGGTCAAACCCAACCACATGCCAAAGGGCAAGGGAGCCCGTTGTGTCCACTTGGGTGTCAATGTCCTGCAGCCAAAGACCTCCAGGAGCACAGCTGTAATTGATCAATTGGGTTTATTGCTCATTGGAGCAGACAAGAATGCACACCCTAGAGAACCTTGGGGAGTCATAGTAAGGGGATGTCAGAAAGGATTTATTTCTAAGATTTGGGCTGGTGGTGGGTAATTTGGGGAAGCACTGAAGGAGGGAGAGGCTTTGCTCTGCGTTGGATGCTGTCGGGAAGTGAGGCAAAACTTCTGTATCTACAGCCTCACGCCTTCGCTCCCTCATTCCAGATAAGATTTATTCAGATACTCAATCATAGACTTGCCACACTTCCTCATCGCGTCCCCCTCCTCTAATTAAAATGATTCGTGGCCGTGTTTGTGGCTCGGACGATGCCCACATTTTTGTGTGTGTTCCGATGTGAGTGTAGATTGCTCTTGCTGTCTTGATCCATGCGGGTCACAGCCCAGCCTGTCTGATGCTGAGGTTCTATGCTAGATTCAAAGCGCTGCCTCTCCACATCCACCCAGCTGTGGAGTCAGGGAGGCTGATCTGTGGGCAAGAGAAAAGCAGTTCCTATTCTCCAGGACCTGGCCTGATTCAATCAGGCCTTGGGGCTCTACGGTTGAACATAACATTTTTATAGAACCTCAACATCAGACAAGACCACGGAAGATGCAAGGTTCTGAGTCCAACGTGATGTTTGTCATCAGGCCACATCTCTGAGCCCAGCTCTGCATGGGGAAAAGTAAGAAGTGATACAACTGCTTCCCTTGAAAAGCAAAGCCACTTACAAAACATTAGTGCTCCCAATGCCCTGCCTTGGGCTGCCTCCTAACAGAATATGACACAAAGGGAAGAGGGCCTTCTTTCCCATGTCACTAAAGGTCACTGGACACTGTGCAACTCAGGCACCTAGGAGGCGGAGTTAACTCTATGAAGGTTTCTGGCAGGGCAATGGGGGAGAACTGCATTCTGGCACCTGATTGGAAAGTGATGCTCAGTGAAACAGAGGAAACCATTGGTCCACAAGCACAGAAGGGATTCCCCCTGGGGACCCCCAGAGACACACAAGGGGATTTGCAGGAAGCTGCGATCTTGAATTATATAGAAGGAAGGAAGGACCAGAGAAATTTGGGCTTACCATTATTGTAACTTTGTTAATATCCACGGTCTGTTGAGGCATAGTGGAACCTAGCATAAATATTTTAAAACACCAAATCAACTAATTTTATATGCATTTAATTAAAAGGAGCTTCTTCCTCAGTTTGGCTATGATGCACAATGCACTTTTTTTTTTTAAATAAATTTATTTATTTATTTTTGGCTGTGTTGGGTCTTCATTTCTGTGCAAGAGCTTTCTCTAGTTGTGGCGAGCGGGGGCCACTCTTCATCGCGGTGCGCGGGCCTCTCACTGTCAAGGCCTCTCTTGTTGCGGAGCACAGGCTCCAGAGTAGCAGGCTCAGTAGTTGTGGCTCACGGGCCTAGTTGCTCCGCGGCATGTGGGATCCTCCCAGACCAGGGCTCGAACCCGTGTCCCCTGCATTGGCAGGCAGATTCTTAACCACTGCGCCACCAGGGAAGCCCCCACAATGCACTTTTAACAGCTTTTGTGCATCGTTTCCAACCTGTAAATGTAGATAATCGTGCTTACTTATTTATAAGGTTCTTTGAGGTTTTGGGATGAAAGGCTCTTTTAAAGTACAAAGCATTAATTTTTTGTGACAGAGTGCTATACGAGAAATGAACATGAAGCGATATAAAAATTTTTGTCTTCTTTCTTGCTTTCAGTTTTTAGTTGCTTTCTGCCCAGAGACACAAAAGCCAGTCTCCAACAAGAGATCTGGGGTTTAAGATAACAGAACTAATAAAGTACTGTAAGTATAAAATCCTAAATAGGCTTGAATCGGCTACTCCTTTTGAAGATGAGAGGAATAAATTGAGAGACAAAGTATTTTGTACAAATGAACTCATTTCAGTAAGTTGCACTGATAATCCTATGAGTATGTAAATGGACCTCTATTTATAGACCCGTTATATCCATTTTTGACCAGGACGAGCCAGTGAAGCAATCGCAATAGTCAATCATTACAAGTAACTAGACCACAAGAGAAAAATGTGCCAGTTGCTAGGTGATGACTTTCAATCTATCATTTTAAGCAATAAATATAAGATGAAGTTATGAGGAGAGAAGCTATTCATAGCTAAAACTCTAGCTAAAATGGCTATTATTTATTGCACGGAACTGAAATCGGATGAAGTTGAGAAACCCAGCGTACCAACCCAGAAACCAAGATGCTACACCAGCAGACATCTTTCAAGGACAAACCCAAAGGTCAATAGAGAGCAAGGATTTAGGAGGAGGATGGAGAGGGTAAAGGTTAAAAAAAAAAAACTGGACTCGACTGTGTCGCTTATTATCATGCTTCAAAACATAAAAGGAAAAAGTAATTGATTCATTATTCAGAACTTTCTCATTTCTGAAAAAGACAAAAAGTCCCCCAGACCCTATCTATTAGCTAGCAGGTGGCGATAATGTATTTGGCACAATGACATATGCGAATGCTGTGTAAGACCCTGCCCTCTGAGAGCAGGGAAGTCAGTTTGGAAATACAAGTAATGCAAGTGAAACAATCAGAGAATCACAAAGGCATTAAAATCCATTGGGTAAAACCTATGCCTGGCCTAAAGCAAGTGCTCAATCAATGCCAGGTTAACAATTAAGAATTATGTACTGTCATGTGTATTATTGCCGGTTCTATAAGGCAGAGACCTCAGCTGTCTAAAGCACAGCTGAGAATTCCAAAGCCCAAGGACAAGCCCCACCCCTTTCATTACCCTTTTACTTTTGCAAGCCCGATAATCTAGAAGAGTGGTTCTCATACTTTAGCATATGCATCAGAATCACCTGGAGAACTTGGTTAGACACAGATCCCTGGGTCTCACCCACAGAGTTTCAGACCCAGTAGATCTGAGTAAGGTAATTTGCATTTCTAATGTGTTCCCAGGTGATAGTGATATTTCTGATTTGGGGAGCACATTTTGAGAACTACTGGTCTCAAAGATTTTAAGTAAATTTCAAAACACGAAGGAGGATAATAAAAACAGCTAGTATTTAATGTACCCACAAAGTCATTATGCTTCAAATCCTCCATTAGGGGATAGATAGATGATAGATAAAGAGATGTTAGATAGATAGGTAGATAGATGGTAGAAAGTCTCTAATTTTCATATATGCACAAACACAAAAATAGTCATTATTTATTTCTAATTTTATAGATAAAGACCTAGAACTAGGCTTGGAGAAATTAAAACACTTGCCCACAGCATGTAAGAGGTAGAACACAGGCTTGAACCCTAGCCTGTCTCAGTTAAAGCCCACACCCCTTCCCCATACTGTTCTGCATCTCTTCGAGGCAGCAGTCACCTGCCAACAACAAAAAACTATCAGCTTGCAGTGTTGGAAGAGCTTAAAAATCAATCAAAACCAGAAAGAACAAAAAATGCACAGTAGCCCGGGGTTTTTAAGGCAAGACAAGACAGCCTGACCCTCTGCAAGCTGGAGAGGAAGGGACGAGTGTGAGCCGCAGAGTTTCACTGCTTGGGGTGACCCCTGACAGTGGGGTGGATGGCTGGGCCTCCCTGTTGGCTCTAACTTTGTTACAGTTGAAGCAGAAACTGGCTGGCACGACCTTCAAAATCCAGAGAAAGGATAAAAGGAGATGCCTTAAAATTACACTTTCTCTTTGAAGGGCTCACGTTTCCCTGCATTGAACTTGACCCCAAATAATAATTATATGTGGAAGCGGAGAGGGTAAGAGCTATAGAAAGTGTCTCCTCTCCCTCCTCCTGCTTACATGAAGAAGAGCCCTTTGTTTCCCAGGCCAAGAGTGGCCGTGTAACACTGGAAGGGAAAACCCTTTCCCCTCATCCTGTCTCCTAGCCACGCTCTTGCTCCCTGGCTTGAGATGACTCAAGCCACTCGGGCTTTGCTCCACCCAGATATTCTGATTTGACTCATCAAGGCATCAGTGTGTCTTCAAAGCTCTCCCAGGTGGTTCTGATTGTAGCCAAATATGAGAAACACTGTGTAGTATCTTGTCTTGGTTTATATCTACAATCTCTCCTTCTGCTGCTTTCTCCCCCCTCTAAAACATGCTCACTTTATCCAAACTCTAGGAAAAAAATACTTACATTGACCCTGCATCTCCACAAATTACTTGCCATCTATATTCTTAAAAATAATGGAGGTTATACATACCTGTTTATTTAGACCCATTCAGTATTTAACCCCTCAAAAGCAGGCTTCGGTCTCTAGTATCCCATCCAAGCAGGGTTTTTTGGTTTTGTTCTGGTTTTGTTTTTTAAACTCAGATACTGATAACCTACAAATTTTTCTCAGTCTTCGTCCTCCTCAACTTTAATGATGTGGTTGATACTAGAGACCATTTAATCTTTGAATCCCTCTCAGACCTTGAATTTGTGACCTCGCTTAATACTGCGTTTCCTACTACATTTCCTACCTTACCAACCATTGCTTTCATGTCACTTTTATTCTTTTCTCATCCTCTACCCTGTATTTGTAGAAATTCCTCAAAGTTCCATGCACTTCCATTTTCCCTTAGAAATCTTATCCATGTTCAGGAATCCAATAATCACTGTTTTAAAGGGTCTCTTGCCATCCTTATCTGCTGCCCAAGACTCTCAAAAAGTCTAGACCTAGATTCCGCCTATATACTCCACCTGTATATCCCTATCAGGATTTCAAAGTCAGCATGTCCCAAATGAAATCATTATCCTCTACCAATCTGTTTCTTCCCCGCCCTTCTCTTTTATGGAGTCACCCAAGGTTGAAACCTTGACATTTTCTGGGAGTCATCTTTGTTTTCTTCCTTTCTTTTCCTGCCAATAAGAGCACATTCCCGATAATTATGCAATGCCTTCATTGAGGTACAATAAGCTACACCTAAAGTGTCTAATTTGATAAATTTTGACATATGTATATATCAATGAAACACACAAGATAGTGAACAGAACCATAACCCTTAAAAATTGCCTCAGGCTCTCCTTCCCAAATGTCTCTGTCCTCCCCATCCCAGATAACTATCTGCTTTCTATCACTAAAGGTTATTTTGCACATTTTAGAATGATGTTGATCTTTTCCTGTGATTATTTGCCATTGTGTTCTTTTGTGAAGCATCTGTTTAATCTTTGGCTAAAATGTTAATTGATTTGTTAAACAAATTTATTATTATTATTATTATTATTATTATTATTACATTTTGGGGGCTCTTTATATATATTCTGAATACAAGCCCTTTGTCAGCTATATGATCTGCAAATATTTTCTCCCAGTGTATGACTTGCCTTTTCATTCTCATCATGGTGTCTTTTGAAGAGAAGCTCATAATTTTGATGAAATCCAATTTACTTTTTTCTTTTATAGATCATGCTTTTGGTATTGTATCTAAGAAATTGTTGCCTAATCCAAGGTGGCAAAGATTTTCTCCTGTGTTTCCTTCCTGAAGTGGCATAGTTACAGGCCTCACATTTAAGTCTACGATCTATATTCAGTCAGTTTTTGTATATAGCTTGAGATATAGATCAAAATTCCTTTATTTCTTTTGCATATGGATGGTATATTGTTCCACACCATTTGCTGGAAACTAACAAAACTCTTTCTCTGCTTTATTGAAATCAATTCACTGTACATGTGTGGATCTCTTTTTTTTTGGTTTCTAGACCCTTTATTTTGTACCATTGATCAATCTATCTACAAGGATGTCAATATGACACTATCTTGATTATTGTAACTTCATAAGTCTTGAGACCAGGAAGTGTAAAGTTTGTTCTTCATTTTGAAAGAATTGGTTATTCTAGGTCCATTGAATTTCTTTTTTTTTTTTTTTTTTTTGAGGCATTTATTCCTCATTTTTTTAAAATTTAATTTTATTTATTTTTTATACATCAGGTTCTTATTAGTCATCCATTTATACATATCAGTGTATACATGTCAATCCAAGTCTCCCAATTCATCACACCACCCCCCCCACCCCCTGCTGCTTTCCCGCCTTGGTGTCCATACGTTTGTTCTCTGCATCTGTGTCTCAATTTCTACCCTGCAAAGCAGTTCATCTGTACCATTTTTCTAGGTTCCACATATATGCGTTAATATACGATATTTGTTTTTCTCTCTCTGACTTACTTCACTCTGTATGACAGTCTCTAGATCCATCCACGTCTCAACAAATGACCCAATATCATTCCTTTTTATGGCTGAGTAATATCCCATTGTATATATGTGCCACATCTTCTTTATCCATTCGTCTGTTGATGGGCATTTAGGTTACTTCCATGACCTGGCTATTGTAAATAGTGCTGCAATGAACATTGGGGTGCATGTGTCTTTTTGAATTATGGTTTTCTCTGGGTATATGCCCAGTAGTGGGATTGCTGGGTCATATGGTAGGTCTACTTTTAGTTTTTTAAGGAACCTCCATACTGTTCTCCATAGTGGCTGTATCAATTTACATTCCTACCAACAGTGCAAGAGGGTTCCATTTTCTCCACACCCTCTCCAGCATTTGTTGTTTGTAGATTTTCTGATGATGCCCATTCTAACTGGTGTGAGGTGATACCTCATTGTAGTTCTGATTTGCATTTCTCTAATAATTAGTGATGTTCAGCAGCTTTTCATGTGATTCTTGGCCATCTGTATGTCTTCTTTGGAGAAATGTCTATTTAGGTCTTCTGCCCATTTTTGGATTAGGTTGTTTGTTTTTTTAATATTGAGCTGCATGAGCTGTTTATATATTTTGGAGATTAATTTTTTGTCCGTTGATTCGTTTGCAAATATTATCTCCCATTCTGAGGGTTGTCTTTTCATCTTGTTTATGGTTTCCTTTGTTGTGCAAAAGCTTTGAAGTTTCATTCGGTTCCATTTGTTTATTTTTGTTTTTATTTCCATTACTCTAGGAGGTGGATCAAAAAAGATCTTGCTGCGATTTATGTCAAAGAGTGTTCTTCCTATGTTTTCCTCTAAGAGTTTTATAGTGTCCGTCTTACATTTAGGTCTATAATCCATTTTGAGTTTATTTTTGTGTATGGTATTAGGGAGTGTTCTAATTTCATTCTTTTACACGTAGCTGTCCAGTTTTCCCAGCACCACTTATTGAAGAGACTGTCTTTTCTCCATTGTATATCCTTGCCTCCTTTGTCATAGATTAGCTGACCATAGGTGCGTGTGTTTATCTCTGGGCTTTCTATCTTGTTCCATTAATCCATGTTTCTGTTTTTGTGCCAGTACCATATTGTCTTGATTACTGTAGCTTTGTAGTATAGTCTGAAGTCAGGGAGTCTGATTCCTCCAGCTCCGTTTTTTTCCCTCAAGACTGCTTTGGCTATGCGGGGTCTTTTGTGTCTCCATACAAATTTTAAGATTTTTTGTTCTGGTTCCGTAAAAAATACCATTGGTAATTTGATAGGGATTGCATTGAATCTGTAGATTGCTTTGGGTAGTATCATCATTTTCACAATATTGATTCTTCCAATCCAAGAACATGGTATACCTCTCCATCTGTTGGTATCATCTTTAATTTCTTTCATCAGTGTCTTTTAGTTTTCTGCATACAGGTCTTTTGTCTCCTTAGGTAGGTTTATTCCTAGGTATTTTATTCTTTTTGTTGCAATAGTAAATGGGAGTGTTTCCTTAATTTCTCTTTCAGATTTTTCATCATTAGTGTATAGCAATGCAAGAGATTTCTGTGCATTAATTTTGTATCCTGCTACTTTCCCAAATTCATTGATTAGCTCTAGTAGTTTTCTGGTGGCATCTTTAGGATTCTCTATGTATGGTATCATGTCATCTGCAAACAGTGACAGTTTTACTTCTTATTTTCCAATTTGTATTCCTTTTATTTCTTTTTCTTCTCTGATTACCATGGCTAGGACTTCCAAAACTATGTTGAATAATAGTGGTGAGAGTGGACATCCTTGTCTTGTTCCTGATCTTAGAGGAAATGCTTTCAGTTTTTCACCATTGAGAATGATGTTTGCTGTGGGTTTGTCATATATGGCCTTTATTATGTTGAGGTAGGTTCCCTCTATGCCCACTTTCTGGAGAGTTTTTATCATAAATGGGTGTTGAATTTTGTCAAAAGCTTTTTCTGCATCTATTGAAATGATCATATGGTTTTTATTCTTCAGTTTGTTAATATGGTGTATCACATTGATTTGCGTATATTGAAGAATCCTTGCATCCCTGGGATAAACCCCACTTGATCATGGTGTATGATCCTTTTAATGTGTTGTTGGATTCTGTTTGCTAGTATTTTGTTTGGGATTTTTGCATCTATATTCATCAGTGATATTGGTCTGTAATTTCCTTTTTTTGTAGTATCTTTGTCTGGTTTTGGTATCAGAGTGATGGTGGCCTCATAGAATGAGTTTGGGAGTGTTTCTTCCTCTGCAATTTTTTGAAAGAGTTTGAGAAGGATGGGTGTTAGCTCTTCTCTAAATGTTTGTTAGAATTCCCCTGTGAAGCCATCTGGTCGTGGACTTTTGTTTGTTGGAAGATTTTTAATCACAGTTTCAATTTCATTACTTGTGATTGGTCTGTTCATATTTTCTATTTCTTCCTGGTTCAGTCTTGGAAGGTTATACCTTTCTAAGAATTTGTCCATTTCTTCCAGGTTGTCCATTTTATTGGCATAGAGTTGCTTGTAGTAATCTCTTAGGATGCTTTGTATTTCTGCGGTGTCTGTTGTAACTTCTCCTTTTTCATTTCTAATTTTATTGATTCGAGTCCTCTCCCTCTTTTTCTTGATAAGTCTGGCTAATGGTTTATCAATTTTATTTAACTTCTCAAAGAACCAGCTTGTAGTTTTATTGATCTTTGCTATTGTTTTCTTTGTTTCTATTTCATTTATTTCTGCTCTGATCTTTATGGTTTCTTTCCTTCTGCTAACTTTGGGTTTTGTTTGTTCTAGTTCCTTTAGGTGTAAGGTTAGAGTGTTTATTTGAGATTTTTCTTGTTTCTTGAGGTAGGCTTGTATAGCTATAAACTTCCCTCTTAGAACTGCTTTTGCTGCATCCCATAGGTTTTGGCTCATCGTGTTTTCATTGTCATTTGTCTCCAGGTATTTTTTGATTTCCTCTTTGATTTCTTCAGTGATCTCTTGGTTATTTAGTAACGTATTGTTTAGCCTCCATGTGTTTGTGTTTTTTACGGTTTTTTCCCTGTAATTCATTTTTAATCTCATAGTGTTGTGGTCAGAAAAGATGCTTGATATGATTTCAATTTTCTTAAATTTACTGAGGCTTGATTTGTGACCCAAGATGTGATCTATCCTGGAGAATGTTCCATGCACACTTGAGAAGAAAGTGTAATCTGCTGTTTTGGGATGGAATGTCCTATAAATGTCAATTAAATCTATCTGGTCTACTGTGTCATTTAAAGCTTCTGTTTCCTTATTTATTTTCTGTTTGGATGATCTGTCCATTGGTGTAAGTGAGGTGTTAAAGTCCCCCACTATTATTGCGTTACTGTCGATTTCCTCTTTTATAACTGTTAACAGTTGCCTTATGTATTGAGGTGCTCCTATGTTGGGAGCATATATATTTATAATTGTTATATCTTCTTCTTAGATTGATCCCTTGATCATTATGTAGTGTCTTTCCTTGTCTCTTGTAACATTCTTTATTTTAAAGTCTATTTTATCTGATATGAGTATTGCCACTCCAGCTTTCTTTTGATTTCCATTTTCATGGAATATCTTTTTCCATCCCCTCACTTTTAGTCTGAATGTGTCACTAGGTCTGAAGTGGGTCTCTTGTAGACAGCATACATATGGGTCTTGTTTTTGTATCCATTCAGCCAGTCTATGTCTTTTGGTTGGGGCATTTAATCCATTCACGTTTAAGGTAATTATCGATATGTATGTTCCTATGACCATTTTCTTAATTGTTTTGGGTTTGTTTTTGTAGGACCTTTTCTTCTCTTGTGTTTCCCACTTAGAGAAGTTCCTTTAGCATTTGTTGTAGAGCTGGTTTGGTGGTGCTGAATTCTCTTAGCTTTTGCTTGTCTGTAAAGCTTTTGATTTCTCCATTGAATCTGAATGAGATCCTTGCCAGGTAGAGTAATCTTGGTTGTAGGTTCTTCCCTTTCATCACTTTAAGTATATCATGCCACTGCCTTCTGGCTTGTAGAGTTTCTCCTGAGAAATCAGCTGTTAACCTTATGGGAGTTCCCTTGTATGTATTTGTCGTTTTTCCCTTGCTGCTTTCAATACTTTTTCTTTGTCTTTAATTTTTGCCAATTTGATTACTATGTGTCTCGGCATGTTTTTTCTTGGGTTTATCCTGTATGGGACTCTCTGTGCTTCCTGGACTTAGGTGGCTATTTCCTTTCCCATGTTAGGGAATTTTTCGACTATAATCTCTTCACATATTTTCTCTGGTCCTTTCTCTCTCTCTTCTCCTTCTGGGACCCGTATAATACGAATGTTGCTGTGTTTAATGTTGTCCCAGAGGTCTCTTAGGCTGTCTTCATTTCTTTTCATTCTTTTTTCTTTATTCTGTTCTGCAGCAGTGAATTCCACCATTCTGTCTTCCAGGTCACTTATCCGTTCTTCTGCCTCAGTTATTCTGCTATTGATTCCTTCTAGTGTAGTTTTCATTTCAGTTATTGTATTGTTCATCTCTGTTTGTTTGTTCTTTAATTCTTCTAGGTCTTTGTTAAACATTTCTTGCATCTTCTCGATCTTTGCCTCCATTCTTTTTCCGAGGTCCTGGATCATCTTCACTATCATTATTCTGAATTCTTTTTCTGGAAGGTTGCCTATCTCCACTTCATTTAATTGTTTTTCTGGGGTTTTATCTTGTTCCTTCATCTGGTACATATCCCTCTGCCTTTTCATCTTGTCTATCTTTCTGTGAATGTGGTTTTTGTTCCACAGGCTGCAGGATTGTAGTTCTTGCTTCTGCTCAGGGCATGTTTTAATTGTTCTCTTTTGACCCTGCCATCCCACTTCCAGTCATCTATCCTGGAGAAAGGCCTCCAAACTCCAGAACTCCACAGTCCAGAGGCCCTCCTTTCCACCTGCTGCCTCTCCGCATCTGCGCAGGCCCTAATCCAGTCCATTGAATTTCCATACAAATTTTATGGATTTTGACTGGGATTGTATTGAATTTATAAGATCACCTTGGAGAAAATAGATGTATTGTAATGCCAAGCCTTCAGATCCACGGACAGAGTATATCTCTTCATTTATCATGTCTGCTTAAATGAACCACAGCAGCATTTTATAATTTTCAGTATACAGGTATTATTCATCTTTTGTTAGATTAATCTCTAAATATTGTGAGTTTTACCTTGTTGGGTTCTGTGTATTTTTATATTCCCATAAATATTTGTGAGCTTTGTTCTGGAATACAGTTAAGTTACTTGGAAATTGGAAACGGTTTGATTCTTTTGGGTCTTGCTGTAAATCTTTGTTAGGCAGAAAAACAGAGCAGCACTTAATCCAGGATTAATTTTTCTCCATTAGAGAAGTAAAGCCCTTCTGAGTACTCTGCTTTATGCCTTGTGAATTATGACACTTTCTGCTCTTTCTGGTGTGAGCACACAATCTTCCTGTCCCTGTGAGAGATCTTCGGGACTGTTTCCTTTGATCCTCTTGGATGGTTCTTTTCTCAGCCTTGGGTACTGATGATTACTCAGCTGAATATGCAAGAGATATCCTCTACAGACCCGCAGTGTTCTCTCGTCTCATATATTCTCCCATGAAAACTCTAGAGCCTTGGGGGCTTGACCACCCTGTACCCTCATCTTTGTCTCCTCAACTCAGGAAGACCACTGGGATCCTCCTGAGTTCTTTTTCCTTTCCTGTTCCAAAGCCTGGAAACTCTCTCCAAGCAATATACTGGGGCCATCATAAGATTCACCTCATTTGTTTCCCATCTTTCTGAGAACACTGCCCTTCAGTGTCTGATGTCCACTGCCTTGAAAAACTTTTTCATATATTTGTCCATTTTTTCAGTTGTTTTAAGTAGGAAGACAAATCTAGTCCCTGTTATTCCATCTTGGCTATAAGTGGAAGTCCTCCATGCCCCATGATTTTATTCTACAGATTTTATTCTCTTCTCTTTCATTCTATATTTTCTATTCCACCGACCTCATTATAACATTGTAAAAATAACAATAAAATAGCTTTCATTTATGAAACCTTGCTCTATGCCAGGACTTGTGTCACACACTTGTTAAGTATTATGTCCAGCAACCATGGCTGTAAGTTGGGCTTATTTACTTATGAAGTATTTCAAGCATTTAGAACAGTTGATAGTAATGTAAATGTTCTCAACACCTAGGATTGACAGTGCTAATCTTTTGCCGTATTTTCTTCAGCAAAAGCTAAAATTCCCTTTGTATCTTCTTCCCCAGACCAATTTCCAACCTCCCCTCGCTTAAGGTAGCTTTACTCTGGAGTTGGTGTTCTTCAGGTCCATGGATTTGTACATTCAAGGTGGACTTAATATCACCATTTTACTAATGAATGATCTGGGACTTAGAGAGATTAAGTAACATGCACAGAACCATTCGGTTTATAACTGGTGGAACTAATATTGGAGGCCAGGTCTCTCTGGTCCAAAGCCATGTACTTCACTCCAAGAATACATTCATCTTCCCAATGTCCTATTCAAATCACATCTTTTACCAATTTTGATTGCTATCCCTGAATTAAATATGTTTCTCATCTCGACTTTGTAGTCCTGACAAAACATGACTTCAGTGTACCTAGCCATGCCTGCTCTGTGAAACCTCTTCCAATCATACAAAACCATGTTTTTCCCCAGTATTAAAGTGAATCTTCTTGCTGCTGTGTCATCGCCTATATTTTGTCCTCCATCTGGAATGTCCTCTTCTTCCCCTTTCTGTAGATTAAAAACCATACTGATCTCTCATAGCTTATCTGACAAAATATATCATTGATTCATTCATTTATTCATGTCAAATATTGATGCCTGTAAAGAGCAAATGACCAATGGCTATTTGAATCTTTGTTCCTTCTCTCCACTGGGTATTCTGCCACTCTACTCAGAACTCTCTAGCAAAGCATTTTTCATCTCTTCCCCCAGCATTTTGCCATATTTTATAGTAATTTGCATATATACTCTCCCTCTTCTATATGGTAATTTTATCTCTGTATTTCCATGAGTGTCTAGCACAGTGCCTTTGTACATGATGTGTGCCCAATAACGTCTTCTTAAATTGAATTATACACTCAAAATCTGGGGAATGTAGGAACTGATAAGTATATATTTTTAATTTACTTTCAGCTACTTAAAAAATACTGAGTACAAGAGTTTCTTTTTCTAGTACATCCCTAGAGCCTTTTCAAAACATCCAGGGCTCTGGCCCATGTGGAGCCTTGCTAGCCAGTGTTCCTCCAACAAACCCCTGAAACACAAAAGGAAATCTCAGCTCTGTCCTTCCACCCACAGAAAATGGCATTCACATCTTAAAGCAAGTTGGCTGACTTTTGGGTCCAAGCAAGTGATATTAGGCCAAATGTTCACACTGATACAATCCGATGTTATCTTATACCACAAACGTTTTGCTTGGTGTAAGTGACTGTATGTTATTATTATTGCCACATAAAGTGCCGCTGCCATGAACGGAGTTGCTATCAATGGGTCTTTTTATGGTTACTGAGCTGCAGAGCGACCCTGCTTGAGCTGGAATGACTGATACAGCGGATTCCTCAGCTAATTCTATGCCAGTTTTGTCCCATTTTGTAGCTCCCCCTGCCTTCCACTAAAACAGGATAGTGACTTTGAGATTATTCATTACATAAGGCAGAAAATAAATCATGTGTTAGCGCTATATATTATAAGGAAAAAGTATGCTATAAGACACAAAAAGTATTTGGCGCTGTATAGAAATGCTTCGATTTACTTCTATGCTTGTGACACATAATTTCGCTCAGCTAGGTGGATTAACTAAAGAATGCGAAGGAAAAAATATCTAAAACCAGAATAAATATTCCAGGCTGCTTCCTTTTATTCAACTCTGTGTGCATGGACATTGCTGATTCGGACACGTACCATTTCCTTTTCATTATTCATCCTCCCAGAAGCTAGACAGACTAGAAATGTGCTAAGATATGTTATGAAAAAGTAATGAATTCTCTGCCATATGCACCCTCCCCACACCGTGCTCCATTGTAGCAATATAGCAACTCCTTGAGGCTGTGGTCCAAGGAAGAGCCTAGCATCACTCTCCTTGAAGCACATCCATTTTCATCCCAGGCCAGGGAGCATCAGTGGGCATCCTTCTGGTACCAATACAATTTAGATCAGTGAGCACTGGCTGAGTACATATGGTGTGCCAGACACTGCACTAGGGTCTACAGTGGATACAATGTGATGCCTGGTTTTGCAGCTCTCATAATTAAATAGAACTATAAAGAACTTTAAGATACTGTATTAGGAACTATCATTACATGTGGCCTCCCCAACAAGAAAAACGTTGTTCAGCCACCCCATTCTGTAATGATGTATCTGGCCTGTGTGCTCTGACCATTAGGTTCTTATTTTAATTTAGAGTTGAGTCCATTCTAACTTTGGTAAAATTCAACAGTTTTCTACCCAGGACTTAATAAAAATCAATGAAAAGGATTAAATAGTCAGGTTGGACCCACAACTTAAAATAGATTTGATGTAATTTACTAAATAGGTACTAATAAATATATGCATGTTGATTATACATGTATACGCAGTATTAAAGTTTAATAACTAAGCCATAACTAGTATGCAGAGCTAACTGAAATTTAATTAGAGTATGAGCAGTCTTGCTAACAATGTTGCCCAAAGGGATGTCACCATCATGGTGGGGTCTAGTTCTTTTCAGCTTATTTCCAGGTTCTATATCTGTCTGCTCAGTCCCTTCGGTGGGTCTAAAACTGGTCCCATGCTAGGCCATTCGCTTAGTTTTTTATTCCAAGGCTGACATACTGTTACAGAAAATTATTCTCTTTTTCTGTCATTGCTCTCAAGGTTCAAGTCTTAAGTCTTCACTTAAGACTTCACTATATTTCATTATATTTCACTACAATCCAAGCTTTTGTTGTTCCTTATTTGCTGTTGCGCAAACGTGTGCTGTGCTGGACTGTAGGATACCCACTATTCTGCAACGTCCGCTCTGCATTACTGTCTGTTCCAGCCACATATATTCCTTGTCAATACTGAAATTTAGTGATGTGAGGGGTTCTATAGAACACCCCAGGTCTCAGGAAGGGAAAGAACAGTTTCCAGGCTAAGTGCTTTCTGAAAAGTTTTCTGCATTGTGTGGGGGTTATTGATGCACTTCTTTCTTCCTGGGGTTTTTGTGAGTAATTGATACATGCATGTTTATGTGAAGTCTGTAGTGGGATGACATGATGAACAAAGCACCATGGGAACACAGAGAAGAAAATGATGAATTCTGAAACGACAGTGATGTTTGATGATAATAGGTAGAAATTTTGGTCTGGCAGAGGATGTATGGAAGGGCATTCCAAACATAGGGACTAGCAGAGACAAATACAGTAATTTGTTGAAGTGAGTGGCATGGTTAAAGAATGTGTGGTCCTCGGGTGTGACTGGAGTACAGGTAGATTGAGATGAGATAAAGCTGGAGATGGAGCAAGATTTTCGAGGTCCTTGAATGTCATGGTAGAAATTTTGGAATTTGTCCTTTAAAAAAAAATCTGTCCTTTGACTTTTGCCTAAGCAGGTTTTGACATGATCTAATTTCCTTTTTCCAAAGGAAATTGACTGCAATAGAGTAGGTGGACCAAGATGGTGAAGAACAGTGGCAGGTGGACCAATTAGGGTCACCGCAGTAATCCAAATGAGAGACTATGAACATCTCAGTGAGGAAAGTAGCAGAGAGAGTGAGAGAGTATGTCATTTCAGATGTAGATTAAAGGGACTTAAAACAAATTGTATGAAGGATGAAGAAAAAGGAGGATCAGCGGTGAAGTTTGGGTTTCTGAATTGGATGACTGGGTAGATTGTGATATCATTAATCCAGATTAAAAATATAGGAGGTGGATGAATTTCTGCTGTGGGGGGATTTGGAGGACGGGGAAAAGTAGAGATACCTCTCTAGCCTAGAGTAATCCTTAGCTCATGGCGTGGCCTCTAGTCATCCCCCTTCTAAAGCAATATCAAGGGACAAGTTCATTTCTATGGCCAATATGAGGGATGAAGCTTAGTTCAGCCAATGCAAGGAGGATGTAGATAGGATTATTGGCTCCGATTCTTTACTCCTTGCTATATCCACACCCTTGATCTTGTATCTTTGCAGTGCGTCCCACAAAAGACACAATGTACTTTCCTTTCTCTTGGCTTTGAGTTTGACCAATGACATGTTAGTAAATGTGATGCAAGCAAGGGTTTGAAATGTGCTTGTGCGGTGGGGCTTGCTTGCCCTTTTGTACTTCACCTATCACCATCAGGAGTGTTTTCCCCTGGGTCGCTATTTGCCCTTCACGCAGGTTCTACAGAGAACATTTATGAAGCAGAGCCAATGCAACAGCCACAGCTTGAAGCCAAGCCACCCAAACCCACATGAGGAAATAAATAATTATTTTACGCCACTGGGTTTTGGTGTATTTTGTTATGCAGTGAAAACTAACTGATACAGCCAGTAAGTGAAAAATATGGTTAAAGGTGGTGATCCTCTCAGCTTCTCTTCAGCCCTCCTAAGGTTGAGGGAGGCTGGCAGAGCCCCCAGCTGATCAAATGCTGGTCTGAACAGCAGATGGTGCAACCACAGATGAGGTTAAACAGATCTAGTCACATTAGTGATGGGACCCTTCATGGGTTTTCAGCCACCATTCAAAAAACATCCATTTATGCTCATGAATGGCAATGTGCTTCTGTTTCACAGATCACTAGGAACAGAAATTCCACTACTAGTAGTGGATTTTTGCAAACCTTAATTACTCCCGAATCAAGAAGTTCTTGCTATTTTGAATCTCAATTTCTTATTCCATCCTAACTCTTAAATTATTTACACAGCGGCCTGGGGAGAGTTCATTTTCTTTTCTGCAGATGTAAACTATCTGGTCAGATACCAACTTCAAATTCTTGAAGACAAGTATTAAGTAGACCTTTGGCCTTTCTTTCTCTGGGTAAACAATCCAAACTCATTTAACCTTTCCTCAGAGGTTCAATTTGCCAATTATGTGACTGTTTCTTTGCTCTTTTCTGAACCCTTTACTACTTTGTTACATCTCTTCTAGGTTGTAAAGACCAAAATTGGAATGATCTTTACATACATCTGAACTGGTGCTAAGTATAATCCCTTTATTCTTGAGTCTTTGAGAAGGTGCCAGGTCAGACACCTTAAGGTTGGATTACCTTCCATTGCACAGTTATAGAGGGTCTGTGCTCTCCTTGGATTTCCCAGCCACACATGGGACTCCCCATCTTGTATCTTTGGCATTGATTCTTGATACTTCAAAGTCTTAATCTGTATTTTGTCTTTGCCATGATCACTCTAGGTTGTCAATGGTTGTTCTTTGTTTATTTTTGTAGTCCTTCTGCTGAAACCATGATTTGTGTAATCTAGATTTAAGATTTCAGAAGTTAAAGACAGACACATTAGGTAGTTAGAATGAAGACACACCACTTTTGTAATACTAATCAAAGATAGTAATACTTAGTGACTTACTAAGTAAAAATATTATGCAAAGATAGTTAAATAATACCATAAGGTATTATTATTAGTAATAACATTTGGTATTTCCTGCCCAAAGGAAAACTGCAAAACGGCATAATTTCTCACTTTTGTAAAAGGATTCCCCCCCAAAAAATGAGGTGAGGAAAATTAACAATACTCATAATAGCTAACGTTTATTGAGTAATAACAATGTTCTGGGTGCTGTACTGTTTTCATGTCTTAGGTTAGGCTCCCCCAAAAAGACTCAGAGATAAGGAATTTGTGTGAATGACTTATTAAGTTGTGTTCCCAGGACAAACCAGAAAGGAAGTGGAGAAAGTAGGACAGGAAAGGGAAGAAGTCAAGCAAGAAATTTCAGGTGTGCAATTTTCCCCTGGAGGAGCAAGATCACTTCCAGTTGAGAATTACTAAGGTAAGCCACCAAAACAGTGTGGTATTGGTAGCAAAATGGACACATAGACCAGTGGTATGCAATAGAGTCCAGAAATATACCTGTATGGTCAATTGATTTGCAATGAAGGGGGAAAGGTGATTCCACTGAGAACGATAGTCTTTTTAACAAATGACGCTGGAATAATTGGCTGTCAATTTGTAAAAAATAAATAAAAAATGAACTTCAGTTCATACCTCACATTATACACAAAAATATATTAACTAAAAAGAGATCATGGGCCTAAATGCAAAACTTAAAACTATGAGACTTCTAAAAGAAAACATAAGAGAAAATCTTTGGAACCATGGATTAGGCAGAGATTGCTTAGATATCACAAAAAATACAATCCATAGAAGAAAAAATTTTTATATTTTACTTTATCAAAATTAAGAATGTCTGCCCTTTGAAAGACTTCTAAAGGAGGAAAAGTCAAGCCACAAACTGAGAAAATATTTGCAAATCTGATAAAGGACTTATACCCACAAGATATACAGAACAGTCAAAATTCAACTATAAGAAAACAAACAACCCAATAAAAATGGGAGAAAGTTTTGAAGATATGTACATGGCAAATACTTATGTTAAAATGTTCAACATCATTAGTCTTTTGGTAAATGCAAATTAAAACCACAAAGAGCTATCACTTCAAATCTACTAGAATGGCTATAATAAAAATATAGACAATTACAAGTGTTGGTGAGGATGTGGAGAAAATGGAATCCTCTTCAACTGATGGTGGGAATGTAAAATGGAACACCCACGTTGAAAACTAGTTTGTGCTTTCTTGAAAAGTTAAATATATATTTACCATATTACCCAGCAATTCCATACTGAGATATCTACTTAAAAACCAAAACGAAAAAACAAAAGAAAGAAAAGAAACAAAACATGTGTCCACACAAAGACTTGTATACAAATGTTCATAGCAGCATTATTCATAATTGCCCAAGAGTAGAAACAATCTAAATGTCCACCAACTGTGGAGTGGAGAAATAAAATGTGTTATAACCATACAATGGGATACTATTCAGGACATAAAAGTAAGAAATTATGATTTGTGCTACAACATGGATAAACCTCAAAATTTTTATGCTAATTAAAAGAAGCCAGACACAATGATCACGTATTATATGATTCCATCTATATGAAACCCCCAAAAAGGTAAATCTGTAAAGAAAGAAAATATATTAGAGTTGTCTATGACTGAGGGTAGGAATAGGGATTAACTGCAAATAGGCATAAGAGTTTTTTTTTTTGTGGGAGTTTGGGGAGAGTGATGGAAACATTCTAAAACTGGATTGTGGTAATGGTTGCATAACTCTGAAGATTTTCTAAAAATCATTAAATTACACACTTAAAAATGGTAAATGTTGTGACATGTAAATTATGGCTCAGTGAAGCTGGTTTTTAAAAATAAGACCATATTGTTTTAATATATTTTTATTGATGTATAGTTGATTTACAATGTTGTGTTAATTTCTGCTGTACAGCTAAATGATTCTGTTATACATATTTATATATTCTTTTCCATTATCGTTTATCATAGGATATTGAATATAGTTCTATGTGTTATACAGTAAGATCTTGTTATTTAAACATTCTATATATAAAAGCTTACATCTGCTAACATCAACCTCCCACTCCATTCCTCCCCCAAACCCCTCCCCTTTGGCAACCACCAGTCTGTTCGCTATGTTAGTGATTCTGTTTCTGTTTCATACATAGGTTCATTTTTGTCATATTTTAGATTCCACATATAAGTGATATCATATGGCATTTGTCTTTCTCTTTCTTACTTACTTCACTTAGTATGATAATCTCCAGTTGCACTCAAGGTGCTGCAAATGGCATAATTTCGTTCTTTTTTATGCCTGAGTAGTATTCCACTGTAAAAATGTACCACATCTTCTTTATCCATTCATCTGTCAATGGACATTTAGGTTTTTCCATGTCTTGGCTATTGTGAAGGTGCTGCTATGAACATAGGGGTGCATATATCTTTTTGACTTATAGTTTTGTCTGGGTATATACCCAGGACTGGGATTGCTGGATCATATGGTAATTCTATTTTTAGCTTTCTGAGGAATGTCCATACAGTTTTCCCTAGTGGCTACATCAACTTACATTCCCACCAACAGTGTAGGAGGATTCCCTTTTCTCCACACCCTCTCCAGCATTTGTTATTTGTAGACTTTTTAATCATGGCCATTCTGACCAGTGTGAGGTGATACCTCATTGTAGTTTTGATTTGCATTTTTCTAATAATTAGTGATGTTGAGCATCTTTTCATGTGCCTATTGGTCATGTGTATTTCTTTTGGAGAAATGTTTATTTAGGTCTTCTGTCCATTTTTTTACTGGGTTGTTTGTTTTTGTTGTTGTTGAGTTGTATGAGCTGTTTGTATATTTTGGAAATTAAGCCTTTGTTGGTCACATCATTTGCAAATATTTTCTCCCATTCTGTAGATTGTATTTTCATTTTGTTTTTGGTTTCCTAGGAAGATCATATTGTATGTACAATTTTACATTCCACTTTTTTCACTAAAAACCATACTATAAGTATTTGTTAATGTCATTAAAGACAATTTGCAAACATCTTTCTAATAACTACTTACTATTTCTTTATATGCACTTGCCCAAGATTTATTGAATAGTTTCCTGTAGATTGTCTATGATTTTTGAAAATAATGTTTTGTTTAACCTCTTTATGCACAGTAACTGTGTGACCTCAGACATGTTAACCTCTCTGAGCTTTAATTTTCTGATAGGAAAACGGGCATAATTAACAGTTCGTATTTCTTAGGACGATACAGCTATCCCGAGCATTATATAAAATCAAGTGTGAAACACTTAGCATGGTAGCGACAGAAGCCATCTAGATGTTAGCCATCATTATTGCCATCAGCAAACATTATAAAACTTTAAATTTATGATTATTCCTCAGAATAGAATAACAACAGTGAAATCTCAGGGCTCGTTTTTTAAAAAAACACTGCTCTCTAAATTAGAAGTAGGCAAACCCATTCTTGGCTCTTTTCCACCCCTCTTCATGATACTGGGAACCCAAAATGATTCTTTGGATTCTTGCTCTGATGCTATGGACAGTTCTATGGCTCTAAGCTTCTTATTTCTCCCACCACAACCCATCAGTCCTGTGATTTCTCTCCTAGTGGGAGATGGACTAGGTGGCCTTGGATAAAAATATTGAACAAAAATGACCATGGGCGACAATGAATTATATGCTTCCTCATAGGTAACATAGTTGCCTTTTCATAAGGATCACTAGAGCCTAAATCTAGAGATGGAACATGGGGTCTTCAAGTTTCTCTAGTAAAGTTGATGGGGAAAATTGTTGGTCACTGAGTCCTTAAATCACAAACCACTTTGCATGTGGTTGTACTGCCCAAATTCCTTAGTGTGGTGTGCAAGGACCTTAGTTATTTACCGCCTATTTATTTCTTCAGCTTCATCTCTTCCTTCACTCTCCCTCCAATGTGATACTAAAATCATAATGTAGGTCTTGCCATTCCCCCCAATGTGCCACACTTCCTCTCCCACAAGGCTTTGTACATCATGTTTCCCTGCCTTGAACTCTCTGTACCTATCCCTACTCCCTTTATTTGACTAACTCCTACTTATAATGCTGGCATTGTCTTAAAAACTACATCTTCGAGAGACCTTCAAGATGGCGGAGGAGTAAGATGTGGAGATCACCTTCCTCCCACAAATACATCAGAAATACATCTACATGTGGAACAACTCCTACTGAACACCTACTGAACGCTGGCAGAAGACCTCAGACTTCCCAAAAGCTTTGCTTTTACCGTTTGTCCTAGGGTTCTGTCTATTTTTTTTTTTTTTTTTAGTGTAGCTTTTAGTGCTTGTTACCATTGGTGGATTTGTTTTTAGGTTTGGTTGCTCTCTTACTTTCTTTCTTTTTTTTATTTTTAATAATTTTTTTATTTTAACAACTTTATGTATTTTATTTCCTTTCTTTCTTTCTTTTTTTTCTCACTTTTCTTCTGAGCTGTGTGGCTGAGAGGGTCCTGATGCTCCGGCCGGGTGTCAGACCTGAGCCGCTGAGGTGGGAGAGCCGAGTTCAGGACTTGGTCCACCAGAGAGTTCCCAGCTGCACATAATATAAAATGGCGAAAGCTCTCCCAGAGATCTCCATCTCAATGCTAACACCCAGCTCCACTCAACAACCAGCAAGCTACAGTGCTGGACACCCTACACCAAACAAATAGCAAGAGAGGAACACAACACCACACATTACCAGAGAGGCTGCCTAAAATCATAATAAGGTCACAGACACCCCAAAACACACCACCTGCCCACTAGAAAGACAAGATCCAGCCTCATCCACCAGAACACAGGCACCAGTCCCCTCCACCAGGGAGCCTACACAACCCACTGAACCAACCTTACCCACTGGGGGCAGACACCAAAAACAATGGGAGCCACAAACCTGCAGCCTGCGAAAAGGAGATCCCAAACACAGTAAGTTAAGCAAAACGAGAAGACAGAGAAATACACAGCAGATGAAGGAGCAACGCAAAAACCCATCAGACCAAACAAATGAAGAGGAAATAGGCAGTCTACCTGAAAAAGAATTCAGAGTAATGATAGTCAAGATGATACAAAGTCTTGGAAATAGAATGGAAAAAATAGAAGAAGCATTTAACAAGGACCTAGAAGAACTAAAGAGCAAACAAACAATGATGAACAACACAATAAATGAAATTAAAAATCCTCTAGAAGTAATCAATAGCACAATAACTGAGGCAGAAGAATGGATAAGTGACCTGGAAGATAAAATAGTGGAAATAACTACCACAGAGCAGAATAAAGAAAAAAGAATGAAAAGAATTGAGGACCGTCTCAGAGACATCTGGGTCAATATTAAACTTACCAACATTCGCATTATAGGGGTCCCAGAAGAAGAGGAGAAAAAGAAAGGGACTTAGAAAAATTTGAAGAGATTCCCTAATATAGGAAAGGAAATAGTCAATCAAGTCCAGGAAGTGCAGAGAGTCCCATACAGGATAAATCCAAGGAGAAACACACTGACACATATTAACCAAACTATCAAAAATTAAATACAAAGGAAAAATATTAAAAGCAGCAAGGGAAAAGCAACAAATAACATACAAGGGAATCCCCATAAGGTTACCAGCTGATCTTTCAGCAGAAACTCTGCAAGCCTGAAGGGAGTGGCAGGACGTATTTAAAGTGATGAAAGGGAAAAACCTACAACCAAGATTACTCTACCAAGTAAGGATCTCATTCAGATTAGACAGAGAAATTAAAAGCTTTACAGACAAGCAAAAGCTAAGAGAATTCAGCACCACCAAACCAGCTTTTCAACAAGTGCTAAAGGAACTTCTCTAGGCAGGAAACGCAAGAGAAGGAAAAGACCTACAATAACAAACCCAAAACAATTAAGAAAATGGTAATAGGAACATACATATTGATAACTACCTTAAATGTGAATGCATTAAATGCTCCAACCAAAAGCCATAGACTAGCTGAATGGATGCAAAAACAAGACCCATATATATGCAGTCTACAAGACACCCACTTCAGACCTAGCGACACATACAGACTGAAAGTGAGGGGATGAAAAAGATATTCCATGCCAATGGAAATCAAAAGAAAGCTGGAGTAGCAATTGTCATATCAGACAAAATAGACTTTAAAATAAAGACTATTCCTAGAGACAAAGAAGGACACTACATAATGATCAAGGGATCAATCCAAGAAGAAGATATAACAGTAGTAAATATTTATGCACCCAACACAGGAGCACCTCAATATATAAGGCAAATGCTAACAGCCATAAAAGAGGAAATCAACAGTAACAAAATAATAGTAGGGGACATTAACACCCCACTTTCACCAATGGACAGATCATCTAAAATGAAAATAAATAAGGAAACACAACTTTAAATGACACATTAAACAAGACGGACTTAATTGATATTTATAGGACATTCCATCCAAAACAACAGAATACACTTTCTTCTCAAGTGCTCATGGAACATTCTCCAGGATAGATCATATCTTGGGTCACAAATCAAGCCTTGATAAATTTAAGAAAACTGAAATAGTATCAAGTATCTTTTCCGACCACAACGCTATGAGACTAGATATTAATTACAGGAAAAAAACTGTAACAAATACAAACACATGGAGGCTAAACAATACACCACTACATAACCAAGAGATTACTGAAGAAATCA
The DNA here is from genome assembly GCF_965194825.1 of Balaenoptera physalus. Taxonomy (NCBI): domain Eukaryota; kingdom Metazoa; phylum Chordata; class Mammalia; order Artiodactyla; family Balaenopteridae; genus Balaenoptera; species Balaenoptera physalus. The sequence continues at coordinate 65,224,343 of NC_138895.1, read as the reverse complement.
AAGAGCAAATCAAAAAATACCTAGAAACAAATGACAATGAAAACACTACGGCCCAAAACCTATGGGATGCAACAAAAGCAGTTCTAAGAGGGAATTTTATAACAATACAATCCTACCTCAAGAAACAGGAAACATCTCAAATAAACAACTTAACCTTACACCTAAAGCAATTAGAGAAAGAAGAACCAAAACCCCCCAAGGTTAGCAGAAGGAAAGAAATCATAAAGATCAGATCAGAAGTAAATGAAAAAGAAATGAAGGAAACGATAGCAAAGATCAATAAAAATAAAATAATAGCTGGTTCTATGAGAAGATCACAAAACTGATAAACCATTAGCCAGACTAATCAAGAAAACAATGGAGAAGACTCAAATCAATAGAATTAGAAATGAAAAAGAAAAAGTAACAACTGACACTGCAGAAATACAAAGGATCATGAGAGATTACTACAAGCAACTATAGGCCAATAAAATGGACAACCTGGAAGAAATGGAAAAATTCTTAGAAATGCACAACCTTCCGAGACTGAGCCAGGAAAAAATAGAAAATATAAACAGACCAGTCACAAGCACTGACATTGAAACTGTGATTAAAAATCTTCCAACAAACAAAAGCCCAGGACCAGATGGCTTCACAGGCGAATTCTATCTAACATTTAGAGAAGAGCTATCACCTACCCTTCTCAAACTCTTCCAAAATACAGCAGAGGGAGGAACACTCCCAAACTCATTCTACAAGGCCACCATCACGATGATACCAAAACCAGACAAAGATGTCACGAAAAAAGAAAACTACAGGCCAATATCACTGATGAACATAGTTGCAAAAATCCTCAACAAAATACTACCAAACAGAAGCCAGCAGCACACTAAAAGGATCATACACCATGATTAGGTGGGGTTTGCCCCAGGAATGCAAGCATTCTTCAGTATAGGCAAATCAATCAATGTGATACACAATATTAACAAATGGAAGGAGAAAAACCATATGATCATCTCAATAGATGCAGAAATAGCTTTTGACAAAATTCAGCACCCATTTATGATAAACACCCTCCAGAATGTAGGCATAGAGGGAACTTACCTCAACATAATAAAGGCCATATATGACAAACCCACAGCCAACATCGTTCTCAATGTGAAAAACCGAAACCATTTCCACTAAGATCAAGAACAAGACAAGGTTGCCCACTCTCACCACTATTATTCAACATAGTTCTGGAAGTGTTAGCCACAGCAATCAAAGAAGAAAAAGAAATAAAAGGAATCCAAATCAGAAAAGAAGAAGTAAAATTGTCACTGTTTAAAGTTGATATGATACTATACATAAAGAATCCTAAAGACGCTACCAGAAAACTACTAGAGCTAATCAATGAATTTGGTAAAGTAGCAGGATACAAAATTAATGCACAGAAATCCCTTGCATTCCTATACACTAATGATGAAAAATCTGAAAGAGAAATTAAGGAAATACTCCCATTTACCATTGCAACAAAAAGAATAAAATACCTAGGAATAAACCTACCTAAGGAGACAAAAGACCTGTATGCAGAAAACTATAAGACACTGATGAAAGAAATTAAAGATGATACAAACAGATGGAGAGCTATACCATATTCTTGGACTGGAAGAATCAACATTGTGAAAGTGACTCTACTACCCAAAGCAATCTACAGATTCAGTACAATCTCTAGCAAACTACCAATGACATTTTTCACAGAACTAGAACAAAAAATTTCACAATTTGTATGGAAACACAAAAGACCCCGAATAGCCAAAACAATCCTGAGAGAGAAAAATGGAACTGGAGGAATCAGGCTCCCAGATCAGACTATACTATAAAGCTACAGTAATCAAGACTGTATGGTGTTGGCACAAAAAACAGAAATATAGATCAATGGAACAGGACAGAAATCCCAGAGATAAACCCACGCACATATGGTCAGCTTATTTTTGATAAAGGAGGCAAGAATATACAATGGAAGCCTCTTCAATAAGTGGTGCTGGGAAAACTGGACAGCTACATGTAAAAGAATGAAATTAGAACACTCCCTAACACCATACACAAAAATAAATTCAAAATGTATTAAAGACCTAAATGTAAGGCCAGGCACTATCAAACTCTTAGAGGAAAACATAGGCAGAACACTGTATGACATAAATCACAGCAAGGTCCTTTTTTGACCCACCTCCTAGAGAAATGGAAATAAAAACAAAAATAAACAAATGGGACCTAATGAAACTTAAAAGCTTTTGCACTGCAAAGGAAACCATAAACAAGACGAAAATACAACCCTCAGAATGGGAGAAAATATTTGCAAATGAAGCAACTGACAAAGGATTAATCTCCAAAATTTACAAGCAGCTCATGCAGCTCAATATCAAGAAAACAAACAACCCAATCCAAAAATGGGCAGAAGACCTAAATAGATATTTCTCCAAGGAAGATATACAGATTGCCAACACACACATGAAAGGATGCTCAACATCACTAATCATTAGAGAAATGCAAATCAAAACTACAATGAGGTCACCCCTCACACCGTCAGAATGGCCATCATCAAAAAATCTACAAACAATAAATGCTGGAGAGGGTGTGGAGAAAAGGGAACCCTCTTGCACGGTAGGTGGGAATGTACATTGATACAGCACTATGGAGAACAGTATGGAGGTTCCTTAAAAAACTAAAATTAGAACTACCATATGACCGAGCAATCCCACTACTGGGCATATACCCTGAGAAAACCATAATTCAAAAAGAGTCATGTACCAAAATGTTCATTGCAGCTCTGTTTACAATAGCCAGGACATGGAAGTAACCTAAGTTTCCATCGACAGTTGAATGGATAAAGAAGATGTGGCACATATATACAATGGAATAATACTCAGCCATAAAAAGAAATGAAATTGAGTTATTTGTAGTGAGGTAGACGGACCTAGAGTCTGTCATACAGAGCGAAGTAAGTCAGAAAGAGAAAAACAATTACCATATGCTAACACATACATATGGACTCTAAAAAAAAAAAAGGTCATGAACCTAGGGGCAGGAAGGCAATAAAGATGCAGACCTACTAGAGAATGGACTTGAGGACATGGGGACAGGGAAGGGTAAGCTGGGACAAAGTGAGAGAGTGACATGGACACATATACAGTACCAAATGTAAAACCGATAGCTAGTGGGAAGCAGCCGCATAGCACAGGGAGATCAGCTCGGTGCTTTGTGTCCACCTAGAGGGGTGGGATATGGAGGGTGGGAGGGAGGGAGATGCAAGAGGGAAGAGATATGGGGATATATGTATATATATATATAGCTGATTCACTTTGTTATAAAGCAGAAAATAACACACCATTGTAAAGCAATTATACTCCAATAAAAATGTTTAAAAAAAAAAAAAAGAGTCATGTACCACAGTGTTCATTGCAGCTCTATTTACAATAGCCAGGACATGAAAGCAACCTAAGTGTCCATTGACAGATGAATGGATAAAGAAGGTTTGGCACATATATACAATGGAATATTACTCAGCCACAAAAAGAAACAAAACTGAGTTATTTGTAGTGAGGTGGATGGACCTAGAGACTGTCATACAGAGTGAAGTAAGTCAGAAAGAGAAAAACAAATACCATATGCTAATGCATATATATGGAATGTAACAACAACAAAAAAGGTTCTGAAGAACCTAGGGGCAGGACAGGAATAAAGCTGCAGATGTAGAGAATGGACTTGAGGACATGGGGAGGGAGAAGGGAACCTGGGACGAAGTGAGAGAGTGGCATGGACATATATACACTACCAAATGTAAAATAGATAGCTAGTGGGAAGCAACCGCATAGCACAGGGAGATTAGCTCGGTGCTTTGTGACCACCTAGAGGGGTGGGATAGGGAGGGTGAGAGGGAGACTCAAAAGGGAGGAGATATGGGGATATATGTATATGTATAGCTGATTCACTTTGTTATACAGCAGAAACTAACACACCATTGTAAAGCAGTTATACTGCAATAAAGATGTTAAAAAAAAAACCCAAAAAACTACATCTTCTTGGAAGTTTTTCTGTTCCCAAGTCCAACTTTCGTGCTCTGTCTTTAAGCTCCCATGGCACCCTGTCATTTCCCTTAGTGGATTTGAATTACCTGTTTATTTGCCTTCTCCCCAATCACATTATGTGGCAACCATGAGGTTGCGTCACTTTGATCTCCCTTCAAGAAAGAACTTGCTGTTTAACTGCGAGGAGTGTAGTTAGCTGACAGCCTCCGGCTGTTAATGCCTTCAAGATCTGCCCCAGCTTTCAAGCTGAGACCATGACCTTTTCTGGCAGCCCCAGCCAATGACTGAGCATAATAGCAGTACTAGGGCCAACTTGGAACTTGTTTAGCGGGAAATCTTTCGGTTGGCCAACTTTGTCAGATCTGCATGGTGGTCTCAGGCGCTCTCTGCCTCATCATACTTCTTCCCTCTTTCCCTTCACAGATGTCATATCTGCTTTTTGGGCTGAAGGATTTCCCTTCCCAATCCTGTTTCCTCACCCTTTAACTTTCATGGTATTACTCTCCAGTAAACCTCTTGCACTCCTAAATTTGTCACTGCATCTGCTTTCTAGAGAACCTGACTAACATAGACTATGAGCTTTTTAAAGGGAAGGACCATATTCTTTTCAAACTGTATCTCTAGCTCCCAGAGCAAGTCACAATAGGATCTCAAAAAAATAATCATGGAATAATTGAATGAATGAATGAACGCTCAAGATAATGGTTAACATTGAATGATGTCTTGATCTTATATAATTCACAGATGCCAGTCAACATTCAAGAACATTCTGATTTGAAGACTCCGTTTCATCCATGAAATGCATTGTAGGAATGACATAATTGTGCATTTTGAGGTGGGTATTTTCCAGTGATTGGATTTATGCCAAATATATAATTTACCCCTTAAGAGAATCCCATGGGCTAATGTAGTTGAGTATGAGTCATAATAGATATTTGGACTTGAAGTTACACAATAGTTATATAATTGTTGTTTACTATCAAAATAACGAATTTTAAATATTACTGCTTATGCCTAGAAACCTTGTCTAAAGGTTGCTCTATAAAATAAAATCCAAAGGCATTAAAAGTTTTTCTAAAACCTGGGCCCTCTTTATTTGGCACCTGTCACACTACCATCTGCATGAAGGACCTAGTTCCCCAGTAGATTGTGAACTGCTTCTGGGCAAGCATGCCACACACTTCTTTGTATCCAATCCCTCCCACCCTAACCTAACCCCTAGCATCTACAAGAGCTGCTTTGTACTGGAAAACAATGGATTTCAAATACCTCAATTGAAATGCAAACTTCATCACTTACTAATTTTGACCTTCACCTTCTAAAACGCTTCCTTGTTTTTCTCACCTTTAACTCCATCTCATAAGAATTAGTGAGATTTGGAGATAATATTTCCTCTCTTCTCTTTCTCTCTCTCTGCTCTCACTCTCTCCTTCCCCGCCCCCCATCTTCCTTCTTCCCCTTCTTTGCTCACCCCTTCCTCTTCTGATTTTTCCTCCTTTCCTTCCTCCCTCTTTCCCTCCCTCCCTCCCTTCCTTCCTTCCTTCCCTCCTTCCTTTTATTCCCCAAACACTTATTAAATACTATGCCAGGTGCTTTGGAAGCAATGGTGAATAAAGCAGACAAAGCTTAAGGCTATGTCCTCCTGGACCCTCACAGTGGGGGTGGAGGTTATCAAAAATAATTAACCAGGGACTTCTCTGGTGGCGCAGTGGTTAAGAATCCGCCTGCCAGTGCAGGGGACACGGGTTCGAGCCCTGGTCTGGGAAGATCCCACATGCCGCGGAGTAACTAAGCCCGTGCGCCACAACTACTGAGCCTGTGCTCCAGAGCCTGCGAGCCACAACTACTGAGGCCGTGTGCCTAGAGCCCGTGCTCCACAACAAGAGAAGCCACTGCAATGGGAAGCCTGCTCACCACAATGAAGAGTAGCCCCCGCTCGCTGCAACTAGAGAAAGCCCAAGTGCAGCAACGAAGACCCAACGCAGCCAAAAATAAAAATAAATAAATAAGTAAAATAAATAAATTTATAAAAAATAAATAATAATAATTAACCAAGTGAAGAGGTGTGGTGGTCCACAAACTGCCTCCCTCCCCAAAGACGTCCATATCAAATCCCTGGTGTCTGTGAATGTGACTTTATTTGGAAAAAAATGGTCTTTGCGGATGTGATTAGGCTGAGGATCTTGAAATGAAGAGACAACACTGGGTTATCTGGGTGGGCCCTGGATGGACACTGCCAACACTTTGGGCATCTGGCCTCTAAAACTGTGAGAACACATTTCTATTGTTTTCAGCCAGCAAGTTTGTGATATATATTTTTTTTTTAATGGGAATTATTTATTTATTTATTTATGGCTGTGTTGGGTCTTCGTTTCTGTGCGAGGGCTTTCTCTAGTTGCGGCAAGCGGGGGCCACTCTTCATCGCGGTGCGCGGGCCTCTCACTATCGCGGCCTCTCTTGTTGCGGGGCACAGGCTCCAGACGCGCAGGCTCAGTAGTTGTGGCTCACAGGCCTAGTTGCTCCGTGGCATGTGGGATCTTCCCAGACCAGGGCTCAAACCCCTGTCCCCTGCATTGGCAGGCAGATTCTCAACCACTGTGCCACCAGGGAAGCCCCCTGTGATAATTTTTTATATCAGTCACAGGAAACAAACACAAGGGGACATTTAAACAAGGGGCTCTAATCTAGACCAGGAGATCTGGGAAATGGCTGTGCATAGACCTTGGTCCTCCCTGTGATTTCCTGCCTTCTGTCTCCTATAGCACTTTAGGATATTGTCTCGTTTTCTAGACTCTACATCCTTTCCTCTCTGTTTGGCCCACTCTCACCTTTCCCCTGTCTGGGAAGTTGGAGATGAACTTCTAGGTCTGATTTGGACCCTCCTTGCTATAGATTCTTTGAGGTCTATACTCCACATTTCTAGAAGTACACCACTGACCTCCATCAGCCTGGGTATTGTTAATTACAGAGAGAAGGCACACTTTGCCAGCAGGCACTAATTCCTAACATAGGACACTGTGATATGTCGTATAAAGGGCACAGGTGAGCATCACGTTTTTTTTTCTATTTTTTGGCCTTACCGCACAGCATGTGGGATCCTAATTCCCCAACCAGGATTGAACCCGTGCCCCCTGCAGTGGAAGCACAGTGTCCCAACCACTGGACCGCCAGGGAAGTCCAAGTTCTACGTTTTAATACAGCTTCTGATACCAGTCGATTGTTTGATCTTTGGTGAGACATTTAGGTTATTTATGCTTCAGTTTCCTTATGTGTGAAATGAGGGTTTGGGATGAGTTTAACCCTAAAGTTCTCGTCTGGCTTTAAAAATAATCTTCATTCCATAGTCAAATGTTTTTTACTTTTGTGGAAAAAAATTTTATGCAAATTGACTTGGGATCCTATATAACTAATTCTGTAGATAAGAAGTTCTGAAAGCACATTATCTAAAAGGAAGAGGATATGCAACTCTTAGGTACTGTGTGTCTGTTGGTTTTGCCCAGCCCAGGTAATTCCCCCTATCAGATGTACAGGTAATTACAGGTCTTGAGCATGCTCCCAAAACATACAACTCAATACAACTCAAGTCAATCTTTGGGAATTCGTTTTTTAAAAATGCCATGTGTTTCATAGTGTCATGTCTATGGGTGAGCTTAAACAAGTAGTATAAGGTAATTTATTCAACCAGAAGAGGTTCCCCATCATACTTCCTTAATAAGATTGGCAATAATCAGGTGCTGGTTGCCTGTGATAGATTATTCATCATTCTAACAAATCTCTGGATCTGTGCTCTAGGCAGACCAAGTTGAAACATGCCTGTTCTTCCCTCACTCTCTTCTCTCTCTGTCTCTCCCCTACAAGCTACGTGACACTGGATAATATTAGTCACTTGTATACATCAATAGGTATATTCATCAAGCAGCCCACTTCTTTGCCTGGCACTGCAGGAATCGGAAATGTACAAGACAGGAATGGTCCATGCCATCAAAGAACTTACCTGTGCAAAGGTAGCCAAGAATTCATGTCAGCAGTAAGGGGCAATATAGGAGTGACTGAATTTGTTGTAGAAACAGAGAGCAGGAAGCAAACACTCTGGTCTGGAATCCAGCCCATGGATGTAAGCTATCCAACTTACCATAGGGATCCTAGCGCCTAGCACAGTTTATCCAATAAAGCAAGCACTCAATAGATATGAATTGAATGGATAAATGTATGGTCTTTAGTGGGCAGGGATGGTCAGGAGAAGGTTTCTAGAAGAAGAGAAACTTGAGTTAGGATTTAAAGGATTGAGAGGCATTAGATGATATAAGGCAAGAGGAAACTTCTAGAGGAATATAAGCAAAGTTGCTGAAATAGACTCCGCATAGAGATAAAAGTAGGATTTAGATGCAAAATTAATGCTGAGGTTGATTCTTAAAAGGTTAATGTCATTTCAGCTCATGGATTATCCATTGTTGAATAGTCAGAGTCTGTTTCTAGCATTTGTTAATTTTGGCAGTGGGAACAAGAAGTTCAAGGACCTGGAAGAGATGCATGGCCTCCCTCTGTGGCTGACCTGCAAAAAACTTTCCTAATTGTGTGCCAACATTTTCATGTGTTTCTAAAACTTTCAAATATGTAGGGAGAATCATTAGTTGGGGGTACCAGATTAGTGTGGCTATCAGCTGCTTAGCCTAAAGAGGTATTGTTTCATGGTAAGAGGAGCTGGAGTTGTTATCCTACGACTTACACCATTGAGAATTGTCCCAGGGAGAGGCTATTTTCCAAAATTTTCTAGAAACTGTCATAAAGGATGACCAGGACCATGTTCAGGACCATGACTCTTCCTAGCCCTCCTTTAGTCTGCTCCTTGGGCTTGGTTCTCTACATCTGAATGTCCAAATCTGGTCTTTCTTTCTTGCTCACATCTTAATAGTTTGCATGGAGTCAGGTAGCTTAGCAAAGATAAATTAACTATGAAGATGCTCCATTTACGATCCGTATGGTTTCTAATACTCACTGAATCAGAACTAACGTTCTTACTCTTTACATCAAAACTATCACCAGACCTTTTTTTTTTTCTTAGATTCCATACATATGTGTTAGCATACGGTATTTGTTTTTTTTCTTTCTGACTTACTTCACTCTGTATGACAGACTCTAGGTCCATCCACCTCACTACAAATAACTCAATTTCGTTCTTTTTGTAGCTGAGTAATATTCCATTGTATATATGTGCCACATCTTCTTTATCCATTCATCTGTTGATGGACACTTAGGTTGCTTCCATGTCCTGGCTATTGTAAATAGAGCTGCAATGAACATTTTGGTACATGACTCTTTTTGAATTATGGTTTAGGGGTTGGATGGGAATAAAGACACAGACCTACTAGAGAATGGACTTGAGGATATGGGGAGGGGGAAGGGTAAGCTGTGACAAAGTGAGAGAGTGGCATGGACATATATACACTACCAAATGTAAAATAGATAGCTAGTGGGAAGCAGCCACATAGCACAGGGAGATCAGCTCAGTGGTTTGTGACCACCTAGAGGGGTGGGATAGGGAGGGTGTGAGGGAGGGAGACGCAAGAGGGAAGAGATATGGGAACATATGTATATGTATAACTGATTCACTTTGTTATAAAGCAGAAACTAACACACCATTGTAAAGCAAGTATACTCCAATAAAGATGTTGAAAAAAAAAAAAAACTATCACCAGAGTTCTTTGGACCTCATTCATGTCCCCTTAACCTACATCTCAGTTTCTGCACTTGTATTTTTGCATAATGAAAAGTTAAATATCAGAGTGTCTATAGGGATGCAGTTTGGTATATAGAACATTGACTTCAAAGCTGAAGACCTTTGTTTGAGACTAGATTCTGTCACAAATGAGCTATCTGGCCCTCCCTTGTCTAAGCTTCATTTTTCACCATGGTAAAATAGGAACAATAATACTTAACCTGCTATCCTCACAGGATTATGAAGAAGAATCTAGTGGGATCATGCATGTGACAGCCTTTGTAAAATGTAAGGTACATAAAGATGTAGAAAAGTTGTTTTCATTTTTGAGTCTTCTCTCAGCATATGGCGGTCTCAAATTACTAAGTATTTCTGTTCCATTATACAGATAGCTACTGAAATCCCAAGACTGTCATAAAACCTGAGTCAGGTAAGTGTTGATGACGTCTCTTGAATTTCACAATCTCAGAATTTGCTTCTATAGCTTCTTATCTTTTATGCCAATCTCTAAATGTCCTCTTGCCCCTGTGACTAACACTCTGGAGGCTCAATTATATCTGTCGAATTAACGTATGAATGACTCAATGTCTATTAGTTAAAATAGTCTAGGCTGTGCTTCAATAACAGATAAGCTCTGAAACCTCAGTAAGTTAGCCCAGTAAAACTTCATTTCTCACTCATGTTAAATCTGTTACAGATCAGTGAGGCAGGGGGAGGCCTCCAGTGACTCAGAGGGTCAGAGCTTTTCTGCGTTGGATCAAGACATAGTTTCCAAGATTGCGGCAGGGAAGGAAAAGAAAGATGGAGAAAGCTCAGAGGATTTAACTGCCCTGGCCTAGACATGACAGATGTCATTTCCACTCACAGCCTATTGGCCAGAACTAATCATAGAGACCAACCAAACTGCAAAAGAGGCTACAGAATTCAGGGGAGCAAATTCTAAGTGCCAAAATATTTGCTGAGTGCTAACTTCTCTGCAAAACAATGCCCTCCATCTCAACAAGAGTCTTGCCCATTACATTCCAGATACTGTTCTGGGCACAAGGAAACAGCAGTACGTAAGACAGACAAATTCCCTGATTTCGGAGGGTAGGTTGAGGTGAAAGAGTGAAAACATTCTGGCTGCACTCTCATTTTACAGTATCATGTATTGATACTATCTATTCTTCTACTTCACTTGTGCTATTTCCAAGGGTGTCCAAGTTTTTGAAAGAATAGAACCAGGGCCATTCTGATAGCTCTGTGCTCTTCCCTAGGGAAATGAGACTTGCTTCTCTTGCTTCTGCTGGTCATGAGGTTCAAAAGCCCCTGTGGTTTCAGCTGGGTGGAGGGAAGGGGGAAGGAAAGCTTGGAAGCAGCGCCTTCCAGCTGGACTTGTTTAGATTGGCACAGTCTCTGTAAGCAGCCATGACTCCAGAGCTGCTGGAAAATGTGCTTATCGCCCTAGGGGGTTGAGCAGGAAGGGGAAGGTCCCAGCTGATAGAGCCTGAAAGAGAGCTAATGGAAACGGGCTTCAGCCTTTCTGTGGGTAAGCAGGAGGAAGATATGGGGTCCAGCTTCAGGGAATAAGCAAACCGTGATATTATTTTCACTATCCTAGCCAGAGAGAAAGGAAAACTATTGTTAGTTTTCATTGGATGAATGGGAGAAATATGCAGTTATGTTTCCTTCTCTGCTAGTTTCTTGTGACGGTCCTTTCCTTCTATCACTGGAGTTCCCTTCAGCTTAAAGGAAATATTTTTTTTCTTATCTGCCAAAACCCTGACACCAATCTCTGGGCTGACTTCACCCAGCATGACTTGTTCCTCTAATGCAGACTAGCATTTGTTGATTCTCTGCACTGCACTACTTACACTAGATATTGTAGCATCCCTGTCTACCACCTCTATCTCCAGTTTACCTTCTGTCACACGGGCAGAAAGCTAAAAACTACATTCCCCAGTCTCTCCTCGTTGTTAAGTCTAGTTGCAATGTAGGATCCGTCAATGAGACGTACTCTCGTGAGATTAGCAAGTGGAAGGGAGAAGTACCATCCTCTTCAGGGCTGGCGTTGGCTGATGCACACGATCATCAAATGGGAGTTCGGGCAGTGACCAGGGGAGCTGGTCTGGGAATGAGATTTGAGGCTGTGGGGCAGCTGATGGCGACAGTGCTCTCCTGCAGCTTCCGGAACTGGACGTGGCAGCTGCAAGAGAAGCCTTGAAGCCTAGGGGTGGCCCCTGTTTTCAGTTCCTGCTGTCCTTCCTGCAGTTTTGTACCCACTTATTTCCCTACTTTAAGTCCTATTCTGCTTGAAATACCTAGGGTGGTTTCTATTTCCTGCACTTATTTCCTGACCTACGAGATACTGCTATACACCATCTCACTTGGATGTTCATTGACTATAGCCGGCCTAAGTCACTCACTTGCTATTGGGTAGTCAGGAAACACCTTCTAAGATCCATGTTCTTATCACCACTCCATGCTGCCTCCTTCCTTATCGTTCAAGGCTCAACTTTCACCTCCATTCTCACCCTGTCTCTGATTCCTCCATTCCAAGAAGGTGTCTGTCCCATACCTCTTCTTGTTGATTCATTTTGCCTAATATTGATACTTAACTTTCCTCTCTAATCTTCATTCCACAAAAAGAAAAAAAAAAAAAATAGCTCCAAGGCAAGACAAATGCTTTCTACTACTTCTGCAACTACCCCTCACGTGTATTCTTTTTTTTAACTTAAAAAAAACTTATAGAAGTATAGTTGATTTATTATGTTGTGTTAATTTCTGCTATACAGAAAAATGTTATATATATATATACATATATATATATATATATACATTCTTTTTCATATTCTTCTCCATTATAGTTTATCACAGGATATTGAACATAGTTCCCTGTGCTATACAGTAGGACCTTGTTGTTTATCCATTCTCTATATAGTAGTTTGCATCTGCTAATCCCAAACTCCCAATCCACCTCTCCTCTCCCTTCGAAACAAGTCTGTTCTCTATGTCTGTGAGTCTGTTTCTGTTTCGTAAGTTCATTTGTGTCAAATTTTAGATTCCATGTTTAAATGATATCATATGGTAGTTGTCTTTGTCTTTCTGACTTACTTCACTCAGTATGATAATCTCTAGTTCCATCTATGTTGCTGCAAATGGCATTATTTCATTCTTTTTTATGGCTGAGTAATATTCCATTGAATATATGTACCACATCTTCTTTGCTCATCTGTCATTGGGCATTTAGGTTGTTTCCATGTCTTGGCTATTGTAAATAGTGCTGCAGTGAACACTGGGGTGCACGTATCTTTTCGAATTACAGTTTTGTCCAGATGTACGCCCAGGAGTGGGATTGCTGGATCATATGGCAACTCTATTTTTAGTTTTTTTGAGGAATCTCCATACTGTTCTCCACAGTGGCTGTACCTATTTCCATTCCCACTAACAGTGTAGGGGGTTCCCTTTTCTCCACACTCTCTCCAGCATTTGTTATTTGTAGACTTTTTAATGATGACCATTCTGACCAGTGTGAAGTGGTACCTCATTGTAGTTTTGATTCCCTTATGTGTATTCTTAATATTTGTTGGATGGCACTGTGCTAGCTTGTAGAGCATAAGAACACAGCACAGAGGGAAAACCTCTGTTCTTCAGTGTAAGCTGATACGTCTCCTACCATCTGTGTAACCCGATGTCTATAGGGCAATGACAAGCACTATTGGGAGATGGGGGTGCACATTCTGGTGGAGGAAGAACCCTTATTACCAAAGAAATGGAGGAGAAGAGGAGGCAGAAAGAAACTGTCTAGGAATTTGTTCAAACAGGAAGCCCTGGGTTTTCTTCTTTGCTGACTGATCACACTTTTACTTTACATTTCACAGCTCCTCAAGTCTCCTGCCATTATTTCACAGCAGGCATCAAAGTGACTCCCCCTCCCCCAATTTACATAGCTGCAGATGGGCTAGGGGAGCCAGATCCAGGAGCAAAGACATCAGCTGTGCACACCACCAGGTTTTCTCAAAGGGAAACCTCAAATTAATTTTCAAAGGTTAAAGGAAACTTGCCAGTCTGGAAGCTGCTGGAAAATCCAACACACTTGATTTCTTTCCAATCTAAGGGGAGAGCCTAAAGGATGGAGAAGCTATACCTCATTGGATCGAGAACACCAGGGAAATCAGAACTCAATGGTGAGCATCTGGATTTGCAACTGAAAAAAGTTCTCTCAGTAGTAAAGTTCGGTCTTCCCCTTAAATTTCACCTTGTGATTTTTCCCATTAGATCCGTTCCATAGTTTTGGTACTGGTTCCGGCCCTTCAGGTCCTGAGAACTGATGTGAGCATCAGCAGAGAAGCCAGCTTCAGATTGAAAGGACCAGGCAGGTGAACAAAGTGGGGGTGGGGAGGGGGAGGGAAAGGAAGGAGGAGGGTATCATGTGGCAGGAGAGGGAGAAGGAGGAGTGAGGGTCCCGGGAACACAAGGAGGAAGAAAGCAGATACAAAGAACCTTTCTGCAATGGAATGAAAGATCCTCGTCCAAGCTCCTTCAAGGCCCAACCTGATAAACTCTTATAATATTCACTGTTTAGATCTCTTACTTTGTACTGACCAACTGGCAAGTCCTTTAGGATTGTTTGTAGTTTGTTCCTGTGTATACTCGATTTCACGATTAGACTGCCCGCTCCTCGAATCACTTTGCCAGTCATTTCTGTGTGGTCTCCGGACCAGCAGCACCGTCACTGGGGGGCTTGTTGGAAATGCAGGCTCTCAGGCCCCACTCTAACCATGCTGAATCAGAACCTGCATTTTAACAAGATCTCCATGTGATTCGTGTGTCCACTAAAGATTGAGAGGCAGGGCCCTACGACTCCAGAAATTAGCAAGGAAGTGAGAGCGACAGTGAGTGAGGGACTGAGCTTGCTCTCAGGAGGCTGGTATAAAGGACTGTACTCCATACCCTGAGACACTGATGGAGGTTAAGCAATAAATAAGCTGGTAGCGGGCTGTCGCAAACCAGGGAAACCTGGTTATACTCTAAGCCAGTGGGTTTCAGTTTAGTGTGTATCAGAATCACCTGGAAAGCTTGTTAAACCATAGATTGCTGGATCCACCCCCTTCCAGCGTTTCTGATTCAATAGGTCTAGGGTGGGCCTGGGAATCTGCACGTTCCTAGGTGATGCTGATGGTACTGACCCAGGGACAACACTTTGAGAACGACGTCCCTAAGCAATAAAGATATTCAGATAAAATAATCACCCTTCTACAAATTATTTGGGATCATTATGATCTCAAATCCCACACTGAGTTTGCCATGGGAGACCAGACCACTTCACAATTACTTCCAGAAAGAGGCCCTCGTGAGAAAGCCCTGATGCATTTTGACCAGCTGTGTTGGGTTGCGAGCCAATTACGAGGAAAGCTAGAATGGTCCTGCTTTCCCAGCCGTGTTATCCAGCAAACCCAGAGACGGTACGTTAGTAAAGAAAATTGTACAGATGAGACCCGGAAGCTGCCATTTCATTGGGGGGAAGGTTTTGTCTTTTCATTACAAGAGAAAGCTAACATTTCCCATCTCGCCCTTCTCCAGAAGTAGGTAAGCATAAAACCAAAGTCAATTTCTTACAATTTAGTAACCTCAGTACCAACCAATTATATTCTGGGACATGAGAAACAGCTGTTGTAACATTAGAGCTCCAACAGTTTCATCTCAGCTATTTAAAGGGATAAAAGAGCCAATATTTTCATTCCCTTATGATATTATCAAGACATGATAAACAACCAGGACTGTAGTATTAATTACATTAATTTGGAGAGGAGAGAGACCACTTTAATTGCTCCAAGCTGGAGAATAATTTTTTATGGGCAGACATTCATTCCATAAATTCACATTAGAAGGGGTACTTTGTCTTTTTCTATCAGCAGCAAAATTTCTGGAGGCAAAAAACAACGACCACACCCTTTTAAGGTGGATTTCAATAGGAAAAAACATTCTTACTGTTGCCATGTGTCATTCATTGAACGCTGACTTGTTGAGCTATTTGAAAGAAAGAAATACAGGGAAGGTATTTGTCTTAAAATAATTTGTGATCTAAAAAAGGAAGTAGGACTGACGCAGCTAGATTTAAATACTTTCTCATATATGGAATGGATTTAGAGTGTGTCACCTCCCTCTCAGGGTCAAGAAGACCAAATGAATGATGTACATCAAAATGCTTTGTAAACTATAACATCATACAAAAGCAGCAAAGGAAAGGGAAATATCCTTTATTGAGTGCTTTCTACATGCGGCACTGAGCTAGGTGCTTGACTTCTATGACCCTATTTTAATATTCATAAGAAATCTTAGAAAGAGAAGTAAGAACATAAAAAAGAGAGAATGTAATAAATAGGTGATGAAAATGCCAACTTTGTCAAAGTGGAAATTATTCAGATAAAATTGTACAGTTCCAATTAATTAATGTAATGTATGCTATTCATGACAGGTAATCTCTCTCACCCCAAAATACATAATAAATACATACTGACCTGATAGGTGGTCACATTATGGAATCACCCAAACATTAACTATAGTCTTGGTAATGAAAATACGTCTAAGTAAATCTATCCACTACAGCTCCTAGGATTAAAAACTACATTTGGCTCCAATGGTTGTGATGGAAGGGGAGAATTTAGGGTGGTTCCAGAAAGTAGCCCTGAAGAGCTGTTGAATGTAGCAAGTGTTGGACTAGCCATTTGTAATTTGGGGCTCAGAGGATGCCATCCAGGTTTCTAGAAGTACTTGTTCTAGAAACTCGCTATGAGCCCTGCTAACAGTATTGCATTTTGCCAGGTTCCCCTGCCATTGCCTCAAGAGTTGGTATGGAGCAGTTGTAGGGAATGGGTCTTCAATCCTGTTAATGCTCTGGAAACTTTAGTTGAGGATAGGAGCAGTTCACACACAACTAATAATGTCACACTAAGGAAGAAGATATTCAAAGAAATCGAAAGAACGCTCTAGAATTGTGCATTCCCCAGTTGCTGGAACTAGGGGCACTGCTATAAATGGGGAGCCCTCTCCAGAGTATGAGAAACTCTGAATATTGCAAAGTTCTGAACCACAGGGTTCCTTTTTATGTAGAAATATCTTCATAAGTTAAATGTCCAATAAGGGATTGCTTATGCAAAATGTGGAACAACTATATAAGCAAAAAAAGAAAAAAATCATGCAGTAAAGCTGTATAGGTCAATATGGAATAATGTGTGAAGTACAGTGTAGGAGAGAATTTCAATTGCAAAATAGTATTGTTCAATATGATCTCACTTTTCTTTAAAAATGTGTTAATATGAATGGAAAAATGTTGGAAGTGTATGTGAGGAAATTTTAACACTGGTGGTCACTTGATAATGGAATATCAGGTCAGTTTTATCATCTTTTTGCTTATCCACACTTTCTGAATTTTCTACAATAGTATATATCTTGTTTTATGATGTCCCAGAGAGACAATCATACGACTGTCATCCAAACTTGTTTGGGGTTTGGGGTTAACCCACTTTTTTTTTTTAATTTATTTTTTAATTTAATTTTATTTATTTTTTTATACAGCAGGTTCTTATTAGTTATCCATTTTATACATATTAGTGTATACATGTCAATCCCAATCTCCCAATTCATCCCACCACCACCACCACCCCGCCACTTTCCCCCCTTGGTGTCCATTAACCCACTTTTAAAAGCTTAATTTTCATAAGCACATAAACAACTGCAAAATAAACTATCTGTGGCCTATCCAATATCCCACCTTTCTTTCTTGTTAACACAATCCAAATTTTGTTTGTCTATTGAGCAGGGACATGCTAGGAAAAGTAGGCTCAGCTCTGTTGGATTATTCTTAGTCTAAGCTGCTGTGATGGTTAATTTTGTGTCAACTTGACTGGGCCATGGGGTGCCCAGATATTTGGTTAAACTGGGTATGTCTATAAGTGTGTTTCTGAATGAGATTTAACACTTGAATCAGTTGATTTAGTAAAGCAGATTGTCCTCCTCAGTGTGGTTGGGTCTCATCCAATCCAGTGATGGCCTGCCTAGATCAAAGAGGCAGAGTAAAAGAGAATTCTCTCTCTCTGCCTATTTTAGAGCTGGGACATTGGTCTTCTGCCTTCAGACTTAGACTTGGACTCAGACTGGATCTTATACCATTAGCTCTCCTGGGCCTCCAGCTTGCTGACTGCAGAGCTTGGGATTTGTCAGCTTCCATAATCACGTGAGCCAATTCCTTATGATAAATCTCTTTATATGTAAAAATACAAATATATATAATTATATACACATATATATTCTTTTTCTCTATTGATTCCGTTTCTCTGGAGAACCCAGACTAATACAGCCAACCGTGGTCATTGTATTCTCTTTTGCTGGTGATTGGTAACATTGACCCACTTCTGGTCAATGAAATGTAAAGAGAATGCTGGGGAGGGGGTGTTCTGTGTAATTTTCCTCTTTAATAAGAAAGAGAGTGGCACAGACAGAAGCTGTTGTGGCTCCTCTTTCTTTCTGCTTTTGTTTGAGTTATGTGAGAACAAAATGCCTAGAGCTGGTGTAGCCATACTGTGGCATTATTGCAGACTTTACCGACACATTAAAGATGGCAAAATGGGAAGCTGGAGAAACCCTGGATTCTTTTTTTTTAAATTGAGTTATAACTAACATACAGTATTCTATTAGTTTCAGGTGTACAACATAGTAACTTAATATTTTTATACATCATGAAATGATCACCACAATACTGACTATATTCCCTATGTGTACATTACATCCCCATGACTTATTTATTTTATTAACTGGAAGTTTGTACCTCTTAATCCCCTTCACCTCTTTCATCTGTCCCCCCACCTCCCTCCCCTGTGGCAACTACCAGTTTGTTCTCTGTATCTGTGATTCTATTTCTGTTCTGTTTTGTTTGTTTGTTTTGTTTTTTACATTCCACATGTAAGTGAAATTATATGGTATTTACTTTTCTCTGACGTTTTTCACTCAGCATAATACCCTACAGGTTCTCACACATATATATATCTCATTCATATATATATATATATATCACATCTTCTTTATCCATTCATCTATCAATAGACAAACATTTCTTCCATAACTTGGCTATTGTAAATAGTGCTGCAATTAGCATAGGGGTACATAAATCTTTCCAAATTAGTGTTTTCATTTTCTTCAAATAAATACCCAAGAAGTGAAATTGCTGGGTCATATGTTAGTTCTATTTTCAGATATTTGAGGAACCTCTATACTGTTTTCCATAGTGGCTGCACCAATTTACATTTCAACCAACAGTGCACAAGTGTTCCCTTTTCTCCACATCCTCACCAACACTTGTTGTTTTTTGTCTTTTTGATGATAGTTGTTCTGACAAGTGTGAGGTGATATTTCATTGTGGTTTTGATTTGTGTTTCCCTGATGATTAGTGGTGCTGAGCACCTTTTCAGGTGCCGTTGGTCATTTGTATGTCTTCTTGGGAAAATGTCTCCAGATCTTCGGCTTATTTTCTACTCCAGTTGTTTGTTTTTGATATTGAGTTGTATGAGTTCTTAACATATTTTGGCTATCAACACCTTATCAGATATATCGTTTGCAAATATTTTCTCCCATTCAGTACATTGCCTTTTCATTTTGTTGATAGTTTCCTTCACTGGGCAAAAGCTTTTTAGTTGGAAGTAGTCCTACTTATTTTTGCTTTTGTTGCCCTTGCCGGAGGAGACATATTCAAAAAAAATATTGTTAACACTGATGTCAAAGAGCATACTGCCTTTGCATTCTTCCAGGGCTTTTATGGTTTCACGTCTTACATTTAAGTCTTGAATCCATCTTGAAGTTATTTATGTATATGGTGTAAGAAAGTGGCCCAATATCATTCTTTCGCATGTAGCTGTCCAGTTTTCCCACCACAATTTATTGAAGGGACTATCTTTTCCCCATAGTATATTCTTGCCTCCTTTGTCATAAATTAATTGACCACAGGCGCATGGGTTTATTTCTGGGCTTTCTCTTCTGTTCCATTGAGCTATGTGTCTGTTTTTGTGTCAGTGCTAAACTGTTTTGATTACTATACCTTTGTAGTATAGATTCAAGTCTGTGAGCATGATACCTCCAGTTTTTTTCTTCTTTCTCAAGATTGCATTGGCTATCTGGGGCCTTTTGTGGTTCTATATAAATTTTAGGATTATTTGTTCTACTTTTGTGAAAAAATGCTATTGGTATTTTGATAGGAATTGCACTGAATATGTAGATGGCTTTGAGTAGTATGGATATTTTAACAGTATTAATTCTTCCAACCCATGAGCATGATATATCTTTCCATATATTTGTGTCATCTTCAATTTCTTTCCTCAGTGTCTTATAGTTTTCAGAGCACAGGTCTTTCACTGCCTTGGTTAAATTTATTCCTAGACATCTTATTCTTTTTGATAAAATTGTAAATGGGATTGTTGTCTTCATTTCTCTTTCTGATAGTTTGTAGTTAGCATACAGAAATGCAGAAGATTTCTATATATTGATTTTGTGTCCTGCAACTTTACTGAGTTAATTTATTAGTTTGTTTTTTGATGGAGTCTTGAGTTTTGTACATACATTTTTTATGTATCCTTTGTAGGGTTTTGGTTTGTGGTTACCTTGAGGTTCATATATATCAACTGTATATATAGTCTTCAATTTTAAGCTGGTATTTGCTTAAGTTTGAAGACATTCTAAAAGCATCATATTTTTACTACCCCCCCCCCCGCAACGTTTCATGTTTTGGATGTCACATTTTATATTTTTTATTTTGTGTATCCCTTAATTACTTGCAGTTATAGTTGACTGTACTACTTTTGTCTTTTAACCTTCATACTAGGTTTTTAAGAAGCTGATCCACTACTTTCACTATATATTTGCCTTTACCAGTGAGATTTTTCCCTTTTGTATATTTTCTTATTTCTAGTTGTGGCCTTTTCTTTTCTACTTAAGGAAGACTCTTCAACATTTCTTATAAGGCCAGTTTAGTGGTGATGAACTCTTTTAGTTTTTGCTTATCTGGGAAACTCTTGATCTCTCTTTCAATTCTGAATGATAACCTTACCTGATAGAGGATTTTAGGTTATAAGCTTTTTCCTTTTAATACTTTAAATATATGCTGCCACTCCCTCTGGCCTGTAAACTTTCTGCTGAAAAATCAGCTGAAACTCCTACAGGGTTTCCTTTGTATGTGATTAGTTGTTTTTCTCTCCCTTCCCCCTGGATTCTTATTGATATTGCTGACCTGCTTCACCAACCAAAGCCAATTTCTAGACCACTCGTTAAGTGAGAAGCTAATGATAAGACATTTTATTTAAACCACTTTGAGTTTGAGTGCGCTGTTCCTTACATCAGAAACTAGCCAAAGAAAGAAAAAGTATAATCCCTCCCCTGCTATTATCATATTTTGTTAATCTGTTTTTTAAAGGTTGCTCTTTATAATCATTTCAGACGCAAAATTAGAAACTTTAAAAGATATATCATTTACTGTTCGCCTGTAGGTCACTGAAGTAGTCCCTGCAGGAGGACAAGAAATATATAGAAGAGTAGATCCCTTCTGCCAGTGAAGTTGTGTTCACGTTGTTGGTGGCTAGACACATATCCGTAGTTTGAAGAGAAAGAGGAAGAGGAGATAAAGGCTCCCTTTTCTCCCATGGGTGATATCAACGCTGCTGAATCACTCTCAGACTTCAGAGTTGTTGGAGGAAACAATCATTCCAGGTTTTAAAGGGTAAAACTGGTTTTCTCTGGCAGTGTAGTTTTATAGTAAATTTCATCTTGTCACGTCTCCAACAAAAGAAACCTTTAAGAGGTTTAAAGTGGGAAATAGTTTATTGATGATATTGGCCATGAAGCCAGAAGAAGCACACATGTACCTACAGCCTTGGGCCTCGGCAGGTTGCCTCCAGGCCTTACCCCTACAGGAGACTTGGGAAAGGGCCAAAAAGATGACTGAGTTGCAGAACTTGATGTTGGCTGCTTGGCCATGGGGCCACTTCATTACTGTAGGGACACTCATTCTGGGATAGTTAATGACCTCTCCCTAGAGCCAAATAAATTGAATACTTGGGTGAAGGGTTTAGTCTTGAAAATGAGACCTCGACAGTAGTAAACCTATTGAGAATAAGGCAAATGGGCTTACAGAAATAAGATAGCAATTCTAGATGTGTGCCTCCTTTTCCTGATTATAAGCAGCACTGAAAAGTGAATGAAAATCAACTTATTGTAACGAAAATCCCATTCTCCTATTGGCCTGTATCATTTCGAAGATGATTTATCAAGCTGATTGATTTTCAAGATGTATTTGTTTCCAAACCTTTAACTTAACATTTTTTTCTTTTCTCTTCCCAGACCTCTTGGTAAATGTACATTACATTAAATTAGGGATTCACTCACTCCTTCCTTCATTCATTCCACATGAATTTTATGAGCACTTAACAGTGTGTCAGGTACTGTGCTAGGTGTCCAGGAAACAGAGGTGAAAAATAGATCAGCCTTGTCCTTATGAAGTTAACAGTCCTTCTGAGACTTCTACTGTCTAAATCAACAGTTGAAATAAGATGGGAGCAGCATTACTACAGAGACATGGACAGGAATGTGTGATGTCAGATGAAATGATCAACTTCACATGGAGGGGATTCAATAAAGGGAGCCTTTCGTTCAAAACAGATTCCTTCCACAGCATTAGTAAACATGGCTGAAGTGATCCATTTTTGGTCAGATTTCAGTAAATTAGTTGGTCTTAAAGCAAGACAGCATGAACCATATATCTACTCCATTTTATTTTAATTAGTTTTTCTTGAGAATATGGCTTTATCCAGTTAGCCATTCATTCAACAAAAATTTTTTGCATTCAAGTATGTGCTGGGTATGCAGGGGAATTCTGGCTTCCAATGTGAGTAAAGGAAAGAAGAGGTAAGGATTGGTTTGAAGGGAATAGTGGGAACAATTGTGGGACTAAGTCAATTCCACATTGGCGGCTAAGAGAATATTTAGGAGCCTGGGCCTCATATATTTAAAAATCAATTTCCCACCTTAGCTTAAAAGACCAACTGGTGCAAGTCACTTTCTTTTCAATTAAGGGGAGGATCTCAGTGCTACATTCAAATCAGTAACTGGGCTTCCTCATAGAAACAGCTCAATCAACATAATATTAATGATCTGATTCAAGGCCCTACTTCTGCACACACACATATGCTACACACACACATACGTGTAGTACATATAATACATTTATAGTTTTCTGGAAATTGATTTATGATTTGGACAGAAAGGACAGACGGCACTAACACCACGGATAACCCGCCTCCATTTTAAAGAGACGTCTTCCCTGGCAATCTCAAGCATGTTACCCTGAGTTCCACCCTGAGAAAGACTGGTGTTGGAAAGAAGCCTGGAAGGCTAAGAGACGCAGAGACTCAAGTGGTTTGTGTAGTGGGACTGGTAGAATGTACCAGAAGCTGTCAGAATGTACCAGAAGCTGTCAGAATGTGACAAGGGGGCATTTATTTTAAGGGTGTGGGGAGAGAAATGAATTAGGCAGCAGTTGGATTCTTCAGTCAGGGGGTGAGGACAGGAGTTTAGGGGTACACTGTGCTCCTAAGGAGTGTTTTTTTAAAGAACACCCAAGTGGAGCGCATGGAGAGAGAATTTTTCTTGACACACCAATGTACAATGAGAACATATATTTAGTAACATTCGCCTCCCTGTACCCTGAGCAGCTGTTCAGCTAGCAAACACTCCTCCTTCCAGGCGGGGAAGGGAAAGTGTGCTGCACGAAGTTTCTGGAGTTGCCAGTGAGAGCAAGAGCTGGGGCCAGCATTCCGGAGCTGCCCCTCCCCCTCCCCCCTTCCAGGCAGCAGGGGGTCCAGCACAGCCAGTGGTTGGGAAGGGGAAGCAAGGGCGGAGAAGTAGCTCCAAGGGAAGACCAACTGGAGGGTCCTATTTAATTTCGGCAGGAAGAGCACTTGAAATTCATTCCTCTTTACTTCTCAAAAGCAGGAAGTTCATACCTTCTCAAAAGCAGGAAGCTGGAAAGAGAATTTCTCAAAATTACCCCTCTTTGCTCTGTGAGGCTGGAACTCACTAGGCAGGGTTGGGGGCCATCAGGGAAATATTTTGTATCTCCTGGAGGTGAGACTTACGGGAAGTGGAAGACAGGATTTATCCACTTTGGGCCAAGCCATCCTTTTCCAAGGAGTGACAGAGTGGACATCTGATTTTCTAGGTTCATAGTTACCTTCTTGACAGTTTTTGACAGGCGCCTAGGGCATACAGGTGGCAGTGAGGATGGGCTAGGGTGGGAAAAGGCCCTATGTAACTAATATATGATACAGTCAAAGATAGTGTTCGCTAGTTCCTTTGTTTCCTTCCTTCTTCCTTCCTCCCTTTCTCCCTCCCTCCTTCCCTCTCTCCCTCCCTCCTTTCCTCCCTCCCTCCCTTCCTTCCTTCCTCCCTCCCTCCCTTCTTCCCTCCCTTCCTTCCTTCCTTCCTTTTCTTCCTTCCTTCCTTCATCTTCCCTTCCTCCCTCCCTTCTTCTTTTCCTTCTTTCCTTCCTCCCTCCTTCTCTCCCTCCCTTCCTTCCACTATAGTGTACTGGTACTACTCAAAGTGTGGTCCTCTACTGGCAGCATCAACATCACTTGAGAACTTGGTAGACATATAAATTCTTGGGTCCCACCCCTTACTCCCTCTGTAGGCAATCTCTAAGACAAGGCAAAAGGATGTCACTTTCTAGATGAGGTTACAGAAAGACTTGGCTACAGTCTTGGATGAGCTCTGTCACTCACTCGCTTGCTATGAGGGAAGCCAGCTGCCATATTGTGAGTACCCTTTTGGAGAGGCCCATGGGGCAAGAAACTGATGTCTCTGGTCAATAGCCAATGAAGACCTGAGGTCCACCAACAACTACATGAGTGAGCAGGGAACTGTGTCTCCCCCAGTTAAGCCTTGAAATACCAGCCCCCCACATCTTGATTGGAGCCTATGAAATATTCTGAGCCAGAGAACCTGATTAAGTTGTTACTGACTCACAGAAACTGGGAGATGATAAATGTTTGCTGTTTTAAGCCTCTAATCTTGGGTTAATTTGTTACACAGCAATAGATAACTAATAGAACTACTGAATTGGAAACTCTGCTCGTGGGGCCCTGGAATGTGTATTTTAGCATGTTTTCCAGGTGATGCTCATGCAAGGTAGTTTGAGAAGCACTGCGTGTGACTAAATTAAGAGTGAGGGCTTTGGAGCCAGGCTGCCTGGGTTTCAGTCCTAGCTCAACTACGTCCCAGCTGTAAGAGCTTGAGCGGGTTACTTAGCCTCTCTGTGCCTTCATTTCTTCTGTAAAATGTCACTAACAGTAGTACATACCTTTAGGTAGTGTAAAGAGGATTAGTTGTGTTAATATATTTAAAGCACTTAGTGTATTGCCTGACAACATCGAGTACAATACATTTAGTGACGATTCATTCATTCGACAGACATTTACAAGGCACCAACTAAGGGTGAGGCATTGTGCTAGATCTTGGAGTTACGAAGATGCGTAAGACATAGTTCACTTCTCCTGGGACTGTCGTCCTAGGAGATGGGCATAGAAAAGAATAAACACAATAAAAGGTTAAAATGCTGAGCTTGACTTCTGGAGCCCGTCCATGGAGGCATTAAGGAGAGGCTTAATAAATGGGGTAGTTGGAGGGATATGGGCTTGATTGCCCTCAATGCCTCACCTTAGTTTTTCTTAGTCTCAGTATCTTCCTTTTTATGTGGAAAACTGGCAAACCTATCACCACAAACAGCCTCCTAAGACAGGAGCTGGTGTCTTGTTCACAAGACGCTAGCCATCAGTCCTGTTTTCTGCTCCTAGCAAGGCAGCCTGGTTCATTGGCATCCGCTCTTCCTTCTGTCTGAAAGCTTCCTCCCCCACCTCCTCCTTGCAGCACAGGCTCCTTCTTATCTTCATGTCTCTGCTCACATGCCTCCCCAGGGGGGTCTTCCTGGTCACTCTATTTAAATAGCATCTCCATTTCAATGCACTTTTCATATCCTGGACAGCACTAGATTCTGGAACGTACTTAATCGGTTTATTTACTGTGTGTCTCCCTGGGTAGCCTTCACGGTCCCTCCGGGCTAACAGTTGGTCTGTTGTATTCACATGGCACACCCCCAGTGCCCTCCCTGGGACATAGTAGGCATTCAATAAATATTTGTTATTGATGGATAAGTGGATGAATGGACATGTCCCTTCACAGCCACTGTAACACTTCAGCATCATTTGCTGAAATGCCAATCTTAATCACGAAGGACATTAATTCAAATTCTGGAAGACAAAACTGCTGAAAAACAGAATGTGAAACCAAGTCACTTTAACTCGAAGGGGCTGCTGGAGAACTGGGAAGAGATGGAGAGTAGGAGGCCATTATACCAGTTAACATGTACTAAGTACCTCCTCCTGGGTCCTGGGTACTCTATTAAATGTTTTATATGTGTTATTTCATATACATCTGAAGTGGCTATTATCATCTGGGAGAGCAGCTGGGGAAACTGAGTCTTAGAGCCCTTGATTAACTTGCCTTAAGTCACAGCCAGTGTGGTGCAGATGAATCATGACTGAACCCAGGTGGTCAGGTTCCAAAGCTCCTGGGTTTAACCACTCTACTCTCCTGCCCCCAGTGGAATGCAGCTCATTAGGTGAATATTCTGCACAAATAGAAATGTACACAGCTGAACTGCTATGTGACACCATGACAACACCAGACCAGACAGGGAAATATCAGAAAGGTTTCTTAGGAGAGGATGTCCACGAAATGGGAGCTGGGCGATGGACCAGCTGTAGGTCATTCACGGGGGCCCTTCCCCCTACCCAGGGGTCCCCTGTTGTTCGGAAGAAAGGTGGTCAGGACTGCAGTGGAGAATCCCACCACCTCCAATGGATGTCAGTGTTCTCACCCTCAGAAACAAGATTGGTGGTCTCTTCCTAAGCCCCCAAAGGATTAGCATTCTCTTCGTCAAGGCAGCTTGTAATTTACAGCAATTGGCAGTTCCTGTTGCAAGGGATTCCAAGATCAGAAAAGCCAAGGAGCGGGTGACAGGTCAGATCTCAGCTTAGATGGAGAAGCTGTCTGTCGGGGTGGTGGTGAGGGGCTGTAACTAGGTGGGAGGGGCAGTTTTACAAAACAGCAGGGCCTGGCTGCCTTGCGCCTGGAGCAATCTTTGGCTGGGGGTTCCCATCAACAACAAGCCTCCACAGGCCTAAAAGAATAAGAAAGGAACCAGGCTTATCAACTCTTAAACGGGACTAAAGTCTGCATTTTTCCTGTGTGATGGAGGAATTATTGGCCCAGCAGCAAGGGGAGGCTGCTTCCCAGTAGAAGAGAACAATTAGGGAAAGTGAGAATATGCTTCTGTGGGCAATTCCCTTCTCAAGGCTTAATTAAAGCCAGAATGTATATTTTTAGTCTGCTTTTGCTTTTGTGACATTTAAATATTCAGATTTTCAAAGAGACAAAGCCTATGCTGAAATTTACATATAAATATATTGAAATATATTTAAATATGAGTCTTCTTCATACCTTTTTTTTCTTAAGGTTCCTGAGCTGTCTGCACTTCCACAATGGGGTCAGTCTCTGGGAAATGAAGAATTAAAGTGTCTGAAGAGACAGAAGTAGAGGTAGAATTGCTGGGAGGTTGATATCCTGGGGTGGACCTAACATTATGTACAGTGTATAATTTGAGGAATGATTTCCTTTGTTTAGACGGCAAGTTTTCAGAATGATGGTTTATCTAGGTCAGAGGGCAGTCCCCAGCCATGCAGACTTTGGTAGATGTATGATGTATTTTTACCTATTTAGAAAGGCTACAGTCTCCCTGAAACTGGCTTGGAGACTTCCTCTTAAGACCTCAAGAATCCAGGATTCATAGAAATAGAGGAAATTTGACCAAAGAATGACCTTGGAGCATTATTCAAATAGCTAGCTTTATAGTCCATATTATGACCGTGCTAATTACAAGTTACCGCATATACTATACATGGACCACCAACTTTAAATGATTTTGACAATCATGATATGCATTTAAATCACTGAAATAGAACTGGACATAATTTAACCTCCCTCGAGTGAGTTGTCAGTTACCTTAAGATCCTACAGGGTCTCTCTTGGTTATCACTGCAATCATCAATAATTATGCACCATGAGTAGCATAGAAGTGTCAGAGGATACAAATTTTTCAATTGTTAGATAGAAGACAAACTTGATTCTAATGGTTATCAGAAGTTTGAATTTTTTTTTGTAGTGAAGAGAACTTGACAGACTATTGCATAACAAAGAATGTTACAATCTAATGGGGAAAATTGGCTTGAATTGTGGGTGTCTTCCTGATTTCATCACCTTCAATAGTTGACATTTCCATTTCTCATTTTCTCTCAGTTACTCATCTATAAATGGATGTACAAATGTTAATAGGGACCTACACAAATTTAGCAACTTCCTCCTCTAGTAAATTATACCATGGAGCCATTTTTATTGTGATTCTTTCTTTCCATGTCTGTTTCTCCTCCTGGAGTTTGGACTGTGTGGCACATGAATTGTTAAAGGAATGAAAGTCTTGGGAGAAAACAGAAGCTACCAAGACAAGCCAGCAAGGTGGGGCATCTGTGCCTTCCACCAGGGGTTAGTAAAACTCTTATAAGGCTCCTAGGATGGCATCCAGACTGAGATAAGGGCAACTCCTTTGTCACCATTTGTTCCTCAGAAAACACTCACCAGCAAGAGGATGTCCTATCACTGAAAATAGCTGCCAGTTCCAAGTTGTGAAACACACATGGACGAAACTGCTAAATATAAATATATATGACTTGGACTATATCAACCACTAGAGTTAAGATCATGGAGAAAATCTTCAGTTTAAATGTGCAGTTTTGATAAATACTAAGGCAGGCTATCTTGCCTAATTAGCAATCACAGGCTAATTGTCCAGCGATTAGGCTTATTGGCTTGACTCTGATTGTCATTGTTTCTGTATCATGAAAACAGGACTTAAAGTTCCCCTTCTCTCCTGGCTTGCTGTCCTGGCTTACAACAGTTGTTACCGTAAGGAATAAAGACTTTCAAAAATATGTTATAGATATATAAACTTGACTCCCTGCTTCCACTTTTGCCCTACTATCAGCTAGAAGGAGCTGTTAAAAATGGAAATCAGATCCTATCACTCCCTTGCTTAAAATCCTCCAAAGCTTATCCACCCCTCCGAAAATAAAATCCCAATACTGTGCCTGGCCTGCAGTGCCAGGACATGCTAAAGTTCCTGCAACTTCTCTGACCTCCTTCCTGCTCCTCTTCCCTGCACTCAGCACACTCCAGAAACGGTAGCCTTTCCGCTGATGCACTAACTCAGTGGTTCTCAAAGCGTGGTCCCTAGATCCGCAGTATCAGCCTCCTCTGGGAAGTGGTTAGAAATGCAAATTCTTGGGCCACACCCTAACTCTACTGAATCAGAAACTCTGGGGATGGGCCCCAACAATCTGTGTTTGAACCAACCCATCCAGTGATTCTAATGCCTGCTGAAAATAGACTCACTTCTGCCTCAGGACCTGGGTACTGGCCAGACACTTTGCTTGGTATACTCTTCCCAGGGCTCTTTCCTCATCAGTTGGAATCAGCCAAAATGTTAGCTCCTCACCTACTATCCTATTTAAAAATTTTTTATTTTATTGGAGTATAGTTGATTTACAATGTTGTGTTAGTTTCAGGTGTACAGCAAAGTGATGCAGTTATACATTTACATATATTCATTCTTTTTAAGATTCTTTTCTCATATAGGTTATCACAGAATATTGAGTAGAGTTCCCTGTGCTATAATGCAGTAGGTCCTTGTTGGTTATCTATCTTATATATAGTAGTGTGTGTGTGTTCATCCCAAGCTCCTGATTTATCCCTCTCGACCATCCCATTTAAGGTGAGCCTCTTTGCTCTTCCTCATCTTAATCTATGCCATTAAATTATCCATTATGTTCTCCTTAGAATTATCTCAGATTATCCTGCTTATTTATTTACTTGCTATTTTATTATCTCCCCCAGTAGAATGAGAGCAGACACCCCACCTATTTTTTATACTGCAGATTCCAAGTGCCTAGTGTAGTGCCTTGCACATATGAAGTTCTTCATAAAAGTTTCTTAAGTGAATGCCTATGAGATTTTTTGATCTGCTTGTCTTGCAGAAGGGAGATCAGTTAGATTATCTAAAGGCAGCTGCAGTGTTGGGGCAAAGCCTTGGTATGGACTCGGAAGATGAGGCTCAAATTCAAAGTTCTCCACTTGGAGATCAGCTGACCTTGGGTAAATCATTTAATTAGGATAATGGGTCACCCAACAAGGGGTGGTTTTGTCTCGGAGAGGCATTTAGCAATGTCTGGAGATGTTTTAGTGTCAACTGCCGATGCAGGTGAGAGTGGGGAGTGCTATTAGTACCTAATGGGTAGAGGCCAGGGATGTGGCTAAACATCCTACAATGCACAGGCCAGCCCCCTGCAATAAAGAATGAATGCTCAGCAAAATAGTAACAGTCCCCCAGCTGAGAAAGCCCGAACTAGAGCCTTATGTTCTCGCTAGTTAAATAGGGATAATACCCTCTTCCTAACTCACAGGGTTCTGAGGATGCTCAAGCAAAAGTCCTCTCATGAAAGCGCTTTGTAAATGACAAAGGACTATAGACAAATACCCTCAGTGTTTGGCACCACGCCTTACACAGGGTAGCTGCTTAATAAATATTCATTCAAGGAATGAATGAATGAATGAATGAATGAATTGCAGGGAGCCCCTTCCCAGGCTTGAGTTTTCATTTCCTCATTTGCAGTAGGAGATAGGGATAGTACTTGTGTCCTAGGAACCTTGGGAGGGTCGCAGAGACAATGTGTACAAAGCACCTGGCTCGGGATTTGACACATCCTCACTAGAATTGCCCTTGTTTCACCCTTGGTTAGTTTTCCTGCTTGGCTGCCCTGCCGGGCAGGTGGCGGGAGGCCTGAAAGAGCCTCTCACTTCCACTCCATTTTTCCTTCCCTTCTCAGTGGAGTTCCCCCTTCCTCCCTCCTAAGCAACTCCCCTCTCTCTTCTACCCCCTTGGTCTACACAGGGCAGCCTTGACTGTTTCAAGTGGAAAGGTATCACCAAGTCCTGCTCTGTGTTTTTCAGATGAAACACTTAAGGCCTGGCATTCAGAAACCACCAGCTCTGGGTTTCCTTGAGTTCCAGGCAGAGAAGGAACTGGACCCCGGGCTCCCGTCCTGGCTGAGAATCTCTCCACTCCTCCACGATGCCCTAATTTTCCTTGGCCTGCTTGTCTTTTCCCACCTCCTATAACCACTCAGCACATACCCAGCAGAGTTTCCCAACCTTTCTGGGAACCTGGAACGTTTACTGTTAGAGACCCCCACCCAGCACACATCACCAAAACATTAAAATGTGCCTACGTCAAATAAAAATTATGTATAACTTTATGACAATTGGGTTGCCTTGACAGTCAACCTAAAGTTACATTTTAGAGAATTTAAGCATTTTTAAATTTCAATATTTTAGTTTGTTTTTACATTTTGGAGTCAATTATTTTTTCCTACAGCAGATATAATTATAGACCCTTGAAAAGCATTTGTACCTCATACATTACCAAAAAAGTCTTCTTTGCTTTTTGTCCATTGGTGAGTTTCCCTTCTTCCCTTTCCCC
Source organism: Balaenoptera physalus (assembly GCF_965194825.1). Classification (NCBI taxonomy): domain Eukaryota; kingdom Metazoa; phylum Chordata; class Mammalia; order Artiodactyla; family Balaenopteridae; genus Balaenoptera; species Balaenoptera physalus. Next base: position 65,192,860 of record NC_138895.1, on the reverse strand, counting down.
GTTTGCTTATAATAGTCAGTGACCATTCCAGAGTCTCTAAAGCATCTGGAAACTGTTGAGTGTTTGGTGGGTGATATTTCGTGTATGTAATGCTGTTGACTTGCAAACATGATCTCATGCACCAGTGTCCATAATTGTCCAAGAGTGTGACAATCAAATCTTACATTTGCCTTATGCATCGTGGACTGCCAAGGGCTTTCTCATCCATTATCCGTTTGTACTCATTTGATTCTCACAGTAACCCAGTGAACTGAGCACAATATACATTATATTACAGTTACTATTGATTTTATCAATAAGCATCCAAAACTTAGGGAGAAGTGGCTCATTCAAGGTTATAAAGTAAGTGGCAGAGCCAAGATGAGAATCCACATCTTCTGGGTTTCATGTGTGCCATGCTGCTTTCAGGTCTTTAGTCAGCCCTGGGGAAAAATTACTCCTGAAAGAGGAAATTAAGCAAGGCTTGAATCACTGGGATAGCTTTAGCTTTGTGTGTGTGTGTGTGTGTGTGTGTGTGTGTGTGTGTGTGTGTGTGATACTACAACTCTAGCCTTGAATATTCTCCATTTGCCCTACAGACAATGGGATCAAATAATTAATAGCTCAACAAATACTTATTTAGTGATGGGCCCTGTTATAGGTGCTGGGGATATAGCAGTGAACTAAAAATCCATGTCCTTGCCTCATGGAGCTCACATTCTAGATGCAACAGGTAAATGATAAATTGACAAGTCAATATATAGTATACAGGTGTCGATTAGTGTTAAGGATAAAAAAGCAATTGAGGAGATAGGAAAACTGGGGAGGAGTTGCTACTTTATTTAGGAAGGTCAAAGGTGGCCTCAGTTGTAAGGTGGTATCAAGAAGAGACTTATAAAAAGGGGGGGAGTATGTAGTGTGGATACCGGGGTGCATACTAGCCGAGATGAGCGTGTGCAAAGGCCCTGAGGCAGGGGCACATTTGGCATGTATGAGAAACAGCAAGGAAACCAGCCTAGTTGGAGAAGAGTGAGTAGATTGGGATGGAGGGAGAGAGTTATTGGCAGGAAATGAGGTGAAAGGGGTCTGGTGAGTAGAGGTGGGGGCAGTTAGGGAAGATCCTGTAGGACCTTACAGGGCCTCGTGAGGGCTTTGGCTCATATTCTGAGATAGGGATCCCTTGAGGGCTTTGACCAGAGGAATTACATGATCTGACATACGTTGTTAAAGGATTTACGATGGACTGATTTGCCTTATGTTAAGATATTCCTGGTTTGTAATAGTTCTACCTTGAACAAGAGACTCAGTCCTGCTTTGAGAGACTACGATGGAGGCCTTTCTCTTCAAGCATGTTCAAGTGCTGAGGTGAAGTAGAATTTTAGTAATTTATTCATCATTCAAATCAGTGACTGAGCGCCACCTAAGTGCCAGAACTACCGTAGGCTTTGGGGATTCAGGAGTGAGAAAGACAGATAGGGTTCCTGCTCTCAGGGAGCTCCTTTTACAGTGAAGAAATACAGACAGCAAACAAACAAACAAAGGATTTCAGCTAATGAGAAGCGCTAGGGAGAAAATAAAACCGAGGGAGATGCAATATGATGCCATCATAGGGGGCTACTTTTTTTTTTTCCCCCCCATGTTTGCAATCACATTTATTGAAGCATCTACTTTGTTCCAGGCGTCAGGTTAGGTGCTCGGGACAAAAATCTGAATAAGACATACAGATCATACTTCTGTTGAGTTCATAGTTTAGATGAGGGATAGACATATAAATAATAATTCTAATGCAATAAAGGCAGTAATAGAAGAATGAATAAATGGGCAGGGTAATAGAGAAAAGGGGCATTCATTTTGTTGAGGCATGTTGGGGATTTGTGGATAAGATGATTTTTAAAAAAAATTTTTATTGGAGTATAGTTGATTTACAATGTTGTGTTAGTTTCAGGTGTACAGCAAAGTGAATTAGTTATACATATACGTATACCCACTTTTTTTTTTTTTTTTTAAGATTCTTTTCCATAAGGGGCTACTTAAGATTCCAGTTGGTTTTTGAAATGTGGAACTTAGGCAAAAAATGTTACACATGTAGAGCAATTTACAGTTTCCAGATTCAGAAAAATATTATTATTATGACTTTTTAAACGAGAAACTGAAATTCAGTGAGATTAAACCACATGCCCAAGGCACTAGTAAATGACAGATCTGGGGTCTGAATCCAAATTTTCTCTCATTTTCAGTACCAAAGTTTTTCTCACAGTATATACCACTATGGAATGTGACAGTAGGGCTGGGTATCCCTGGGGCGTGGGATGAGGGAATCAGTAATGGTTAGGCAAGACAAGAAAAAATGTGTCAAAGCAGAAAGAGATGCAAAAGAGCAAGGGCAGTAGCTGGCTCCCACTAAGATCACACAGGACCACTGTCAGGATATAGAGGGGCTGCAATCCCTACAGCCCCATTCCATAGGGCTGAGAAAATCTGCACCCTGATCTCAACAGAAGGATCCCTGCCTTGCATGGCTGCTCTCAGCACCCCAGGCTGCGGGGGAGCCCTGGGTCACATGTGGTTTCAATCACTGCATTTATCTGCATCATTGTCATTGCATGTGGAAGATGACTGAAATCTCATCTCTGTCCCAGGCCTGTCCAAATTGTGCAGGGGGTACAAGTCAAATCTGGAAAAGCTACCTCATCTTTGGCAGGCCAGAGATAGGGAGAGACTTCAGGAATGTACAGTGATGTCCCACCCAGGCCCCTTCTCCCCTTTATTAAAAACAAATCTGAAACAACAAATGTCTAAAATTTTCCGCTTGATCATTTCACCCTGCCTTGTTATAACCATGCCCTTTGTCCACACCCACTGGAGGTTTTTGCAGCCTGGGGAGAGCTGGGAAGTGTCTGTCCCTCGCTCTCAGTCACTCCCATAATAAACAATCACTAAACAGCTTGCTGCCCTAGGCAACTGTTTGTCCAGCTTGGCTAGGCCCCTGTGACTTAGGCTGGGGAAGAGGGTGGGTGGTGTTCTCTGTAGAGCAGAATTCAGGCTCTGAGGCCAGAGAGCTTGGTTTGGACCAGAAATACTGTTTGGGAGTGAGCACATCTTTGTGGTCTTGGAAGACCTTTAGAGGGACTCCAGCTCTTTATCTGATTTGTCCAGTGAGGCTCCCTGAGGGGAGCTTGGGGCTGGGGTGTGGTAGGGCAGTTGAAGGGTGGACCAACCATCTTGTACTAATGGTAAAGAAGGTCATTTCCTGCCTCAAGTTTCTCATCTACAGCTGGGACAGCTGGCAGTTCTACTAGTCATCCATCCCTCAGAGACAGCTCCTTAAAAACCACCACCCCACCACGCGCAAAAGAGAATAACATCACTATGTGAGGGGAAAAGCTTAAATTAACAGGGCTCTCCTCAGCTATTAGAAAATCTCTTTTCTTCCGCTGTATTTGATCTCTTGGAAGCTTTCTACAGAACAGACAAGGGGCTTCGGGAAGCGAGGGAAGGATGCGCGGAAAGTTATTGAGGATTTGGGATAGGTGTCTTCTCTTAGGGCACCGACAGACATGAAGGATTGTAATGATTCCTCTTGATTGTAATATTTCCTCTTTATTCTTGGGGCTTGGGGTGTCTCCTTGGGGAAAGAGAGAAAAAAAAAAAAAAGGATGGTCTATGTATGGAATAAGGGACCTGTTTTAATGCTTTGTAAAAAGGAAAAATTTGGGGCCTCAGAGAGTCGAAGATGGGCGGGGAGAGGCATCCGTAAGGTCCGCGGTCGCTTTCTATGAAGTCTTTCTTTCCTCCCGCATCCCTTGGGCTCGCCCCACTGCTCCAATTTTCGAGTATCCTTCTCCAGGAACCCGAACACTCCCAGCCGCCCGCTCGGGGAGGCGTTGCCGACAAGCAGCCGAGGAGACGGTATTCTCGAGGGCGCCCGGGGCAGCAGGAGCAGCGGGGCCCGGGAAGCGCCGGCCAGTCCCCGGTTCCCCGGTTCTCCAGCCGCCGCGCGCCAGCGGGCGTCTCTGGGAGATGCTGGTTCCCGGCGCAGCAGCAGGAGGCGGTGCGGCCCAGGCCGGGGTCCCGGCCGGGACGAGCCGAGGGGCCACGGGGCTCGCACTGGGCCTCCCCTCGCTCCGCCCGCCGGGCCCCGGCAGAAGCGCCCCGGGGTCCGCGCACCGCCCGCACCCCCCGCGCCGCGCCGGCGCCTCTGCCGGTGGCCGGGGGTTATGAATGGGCGCAGCGGAAGCACCGCCCCCCCCGGACGTGACGCTCGGCCAATGGCAGCGCGGGCTGCGTGGATGGATGAGGTCAGCGCTGTCGTGTCGGGAATGGAATGTGTAAGTGTAACATTCAGAACCGGGTAACATTCGGCGACCGAACGCGGCGGTCGGCAGCAACCGCGCGGGGGCCTGGGAAGCGCCGCTCGGGGCCGGCACTGCCCGCGGGGAGGACGCGCCGCCGCCGTCACCCAGCGCCGCCGCCTTCTGCCGGGCCGCCGCGCGTCCCGGGGGCCGGCCCCGCGAGCGCAGGAGTAAACACCGCCGGAGTCTCGGAGCCGCTGCAGAAGGGAATAAAGAGAGATGCAGGGATTTGTGAGGTTACGGCGCCCCAGCTGCAAGATGCACTAGCCGGCTGAACCCGGAGATCGGCTGACTTGTTGGAACCGGAGTGCTCTGCCCCGGAGTGTGGATGAGTTGAAGTTGCTTTCCCGGGGCTCGTTTTCCACGGCGCAGAGAGGAATCCGAGAGGCAAGGAAATCACTTCGTCTTGTCATTGATTGGGCATCGGGAGCTTTTTTTCCCCCCTCTCTTTCTTTTCCTCCGTCTTGTTGCATGCAAGAGAATTACAGTCCGCTGCTCGCCCGCCCTGGGTGCGAAATATTCAGCCCCGCTCTCTCCCGTCTATTGTGCAATTCAAAGATGAAAGACCGAAGGGGAGAAAGTTAAAGAAATCGCCCACATGCGCTGGATCAGTCCACGGCTTGGGGAAAGGCATCCAGAGAAGGTGGGAGCGGAGAGTTTGAAGTCTTTACAGGCGGGAAGATGGCGGACTGGAGCTGAAAGTGTTGATTGGGAAACTTGGGTGATTCTTGTGTTTATTTACAATCCTCTTGACCCAGACAGGACACATGCAGGCCAAAAAACGCTATTTCATCCTGCTCTCAGCTGGCTCTTGTCTCGCCCTTTTGTTTTATTTCGGAGGCTTGCAGTTTAGGGCATCGAGAAGCCACAGCCGGAGAGAAGAGCACAGCCGTCGGAATGGCTTGCACCACCCGAGTCCGGATCATTTCTGGCCCCGCTTCCCGGACGCTCTGCGCCCCTTCGTTCCTTGGGATCAATTGGAAAACGAGGATTCCAGTGTGCACATTTCCCCACGGCAGAAGCGAGACGCCAACTCGAGCATCTACAAAGGCAAGAAGTGCCGCATGGAGTCCTGCTTCGATTTCACCCTTTGCAAGAAAAACGGCTTCAAAGTCTACGTATACCCGCAGCAAAAAGGGGAGAAAATCGCCGAAAGTTACCAAAACATTCTAGCGGCCATCGAGGGCTCCAGGTTCTACACCTCGGACCCCAGCCAGGCGTGCCTCTTTGTCCTGAGTCTGGATACTTTAGACAGAGACCAGTTGTCACCTCAGTATGTGCACAATTTGAGATCCAAAGTGCAGAGTCTCCACTTGTGGAACAGTGGTAGGAATCATTTAATTTTTAATTTATATTCTGGCACTTGGCCTGACTACACCGAGGATGTGGGGTTTGACATCGGCCAGGCGATGCTGGCCAAAGCCAGCATCAGTACTGAAAACTTCCGACCCAACTTTGATGTTTCTATTCCCCTCTTTTCTAAGGATCATCCCAGGACAGGAGGGGAGAGGGGGTTTTTGAAGTTTAACACTATCCCTCCTCTCAGGAAGTACATGCTAGTCTTCAAGGGGAAGAGGTACCTGACAGGGATAGGGTCAGACACCAGGAATGCCTTATATCACGTCCATAACGGGGAAGACGTCTTGCTTCTCACCACCTGCAAGCATGGCAAAGACTGGCAAAAGCACAAGGATTCTCGCTGTGACAGAGACAACACTGAGTATGAGAAGTAAGTGGCTTAGCTGATGGGCCTCAGCGGCTCAGCCCTGGGCCCTGCCCACCTGGTCCAGGTGTGAAGTTGGGAGATGGGGGTGGGGCAGGGGACCCCCCTCGGGTCCTTTTCCTTTTGCTCTGAGCCTGGGACTGAGCAGCCTGCTTCTGGTGTGTAGCTTGGAGCTGAGGACCCAGAGTTTGAGCTCCTTGGGCTAAGGGAAAATCCTGGAGCACTTTCCTGGGCCAAGTAGGTGACCATGTTTCCCTCTTGCTTGGAAAGCCTTCAGGGTGATGTGTGTTCTATGAAGGGTGTGGGTTTGATCCAAGTTTGGAAACTGCACTTCACCAGTGGATCCAGGAGGGTGTTTGTGAGAGGGTCTAGGGACCCGAGAGGCTCTGAATCCACTCACAGTCTGGGGACCTTACCCCAAGATTGATGCTTTATTTGCTTTTCTCACGAGCAGGGGGAGCAGCTTTCCGCGGAATTTTCCCACCCCTCAATTGTCATCTTTCCGCAAACCTTAAATTTGTGTTAGCAGTGGAAGTCCTTTAATTTCAGCTACTAAACTTTCTGTGCCTGCCTCTTCCCTACTCCCAGATGGCATTGACTTCTATGAAGGGAGACTGTAAACTGGTTAGGGCCTGTGATCTTGCATGCGTGCATGCATGCATTCATTCATTCATGTGTGTTTGTTGGCATGTATATATCCTGCCTCTCTAGGAGAAGCTGTTTTTAAAAAATCTGGGCCTCAGCCCCTCTGCTGTAAACTCCAGTTGCTAATTTAGATTTCCCATTCCCTTTTGTCTTTATCGATTTGCATGTAAATCGGAGACTGTTACTCTCTGAATGGGCTGTGAGATGCCTCTTTACCCTCTGGAGTGAAGCAAGTTTTGTCCAGTTGCTAAGTAACTGAGTTGGGGACTTTGTAGACCTTCTCACTCTTCCTTTTCCTTCCCAGTGACAGTAACTGACACACTGGGCTTGGGGTCAAAACTAGTTTCTGCGAATCGGCTTTAACCTGAGCTTGGAGGGTCCGTTTCCTCGTCGATGGGGTGGGAGCCCCAGACTCTCTCACTTCTGTCTGGCTGTGAAAGAGTTAGTGAGCTCCTACAGTGCCTTTCCACGTTACGCCAGTTAAAAACCAGAGCAGCCTTGTGCTACCCAGGGAGGAAGGGGAATCTCTCAGCTGAGTACAAGAGGAACTGGCAGAGGTTGGCGGGTTTTGCAATTGATTCATGAAATGCAGAATAGGGGAAACGCTTTGCAGACCTGATTGGAACAGGAAGGGGCATGGTGGCGAAAGGACCCTGAAATGAAAGGTTTGATTGTTGTCTGTGGATTTCCTCAGACACTCGGGCCTCTGTAGGAGTGATTGGAAGGGAAATTCAAGTCCTCCTGTACTTGATCGTAGACAGTGAAGGAGAAAGTATCAAACACTGGGATTCCCCAAACCCCAACGCCTCTTGCTTTTCGAGCATAAGCAAAGCCCGAGGCTGTAGGGTCAATTATGAATCTAAATTTTCCTCTGCTTCGGGGGCAGTTACGTGTGAATGTTGGGTGCTGTTGCCATGGATTAAAATTTTCTCACAAAAGAAACAAACTGTGGTTAGTAATGAACGCTTTGTTTACACGACATTTACATTGACCTATTCCTGTGGGTGCTTGTAAGAAAAAAATGCTCATAGCCTTTGAGGAATTTCTTTGTCTGGTTTATGGTGGAGTAACTCGAGATGAAGTCTGACCTTTCAGTGTCTTCTCAAGCAGTTTCACCGAATTTTGTAGAAGGATCATGATGGTCTTCATTCCTCTAAAGGAGCTGGAGGGGAGATCTTAAGAAATTTGAATTATACGTTTATTTGGGAAACACCCTCAATCCGATACAACAGTCACATCTGCTTTACTCTCCTAGTCCCAAAATAAATCGTCTACATTCTCTGCAGAAGGTTTTTCTAGAGATTTTTGGCAATAAGGGAAGGAGGGGTTGGTTTCCAAGAAACTTTAATTTTTGCTAATTAAATTTCACTAATTTTTGACCTCTTTGTCGTTGTATCAAGAAATCAGACACCCACGCCCTTGTTTTGGTTTATGTTTAAAGACCACAAGGGGTCAGGCCCTCAGGACTGAGTCTCATCTAAAGAGTGGCATTTAGTGAGGAAAGCAAGTTGCCTCTTTCTCCTGAGCAGGGATTTCTTTCAGAGTCACTTCTGGATTTTCTTCATTCCTTTTTTGCATACTTTCCAGCTCTAACCTTGTTTCATGGGACGGGATGGTGTTGCAGAACGTTTATATTAATCGGCCTGCTTCACCTGGAGTTTTAACTCCTTCCTCTCACTGGGTTATCTGAACGCTTTATCTCTGAGAAATGGTGCTTGCAAACATGTTTGCCTCTGCGGTTGACTTTGGAAGATATGAAGAATGAATGAGCTCTGAAATGTGGTGAGAATGCTCACATAGCAGGCAACCTGTCTTGTGCTCTGAAGTAAGCACAACTGTTGTACTTTGCTATTTATACTGATGTTTTCTGTAAGTCAGCTGTGCGTGTGTCAGACGCAGAACTCCTTCAATCAAATGCTAATCTCTTCCCAGGGTTTTAGAGGAGGATGTTGCAGTTAGGTCTATAGAAGTCATCTAAGTTTGACTTCTTATACTGTCTCATGGTGTGACTTTTGATTCATCACCTTGAACCTTAGTTTATCCTTTGGTGGAATGCGTTTTTGACTGCTTTAGGGTTCTCTAAGCGTTCATTTGATAATGGCTTATAAAAACAGGATCAGTTTTCATCTACTTTTCTTTATTAGCAAGTGCCTATGAAAAGTCTTCAGTTTAATTTGCTGCCACAAACAACCACATATAACCTTGCTTTGGACTTAGGGGGTCTGATAATTAGATTGAAAATTTATGGTATCATGGTCAAGTTAGGATACTATAGAATATGTACAAGTGTATCAACTAAAAAAAAAGTTGCTTTTAGCGAAATTTAGCCTTATGTGACAATAAATGTTTAGTTGAGGACTTCTGTTTCAACTTCACTTTTGTGAAAAACAGACAGTTACTACTAAAGGTATAGGAGAACTGCATGGAATGAAGGAAAAGACTTTTCTCTTGTAATAGAGCAATATTTTTGACCCAGACTTCCAGGATTATATTAAAACATCCATTTTTATGACACCCGTAATTAATTTTCATCAGTTACATATATTAACAGATGTAGATGACACTGGCTAAAATAAGTTGCTGCAGTGATTACATGGTTTGTAATGAGGCTTTAGAGAAATTCTACTTTACATCTTTTGAGCTTCTTATGCACCCTTACAGAATTACTGTATTTTTGCATGAACTTCATAGTGCAGATCCCTTCAAAGGGCATTATTGTGAAACTTCAAATTTGGCTCTCTGAAATAGAAGAAAAAGAAGGAAATGAGAGGTGGCTTCTATCTTTGACCCCTTTGAGGAAAGCGGTGGAGAATATTTTAAGCAGCTCTTCTGGGAACAGGCAGGATTCTGTGCAGGCCTTTTGGACACCTTCTGTGTTTGTTGAAGGTGTACCTCACAATCCTGGTGTTCTTAAGGGTCTTGAAGGTAAGTGATCATACAACTTCCAGACATCCTCATTTTACAGACGTGGAAACTGAGGGGTAGACTGTTAAAGGGATTTGCTTAAGGTCAGAAAACTGTTTAGTAGCAGGGGTAGCCCTAGAAAGCAGGCCTTCTGACTTTTTCTCCTTGACCTACAGTATTCCATCTTTAATTACGGACACACCTGAAAGCTCTCCAGCCACTGGAAGGTCCTTATTGATGGTGTTTCTTATGGGATTTCTCTTGGAATCATTTGGGAAGCTGATAAAGACTTTGGACCAACTTTGTGAAAAAAGAAAGCACATACATGCATAATTTGTCATCTAGTTTTAGGGGTTGACACACAGCCGCTACTAAGGGCATCTTCAGACTTGAGAACTTTTGCTCTAGGGCTTACATATTTCTTTTCATTGCCAACTAAGGTGGAGGTCCCCGGTGCTGTTTAGTCTAAGTAGGAGTTTTGGGGACTTTTCAGTTTGGCCCCAGTGAATTTTGGGAATAGGCTGTGAATTCACTGAATGATAAGCTGAATTCAAATGCATTTATAGCAAAAAGAAAATGTGCACAAGTAAATGATGATGTATTGATTCCCCATTTTCCCGAACTATATTCCCAGACACCTTGAGCGAGTTCGTGATCCAACAGGGAACCTTGGAGGAAATGAAAGTTGGAAATTGTACTTCTCAGGTTTTAAATGTAAGATATTAGCACCTTTTTCCCCACAGGTGTATGATAGCACAAAAGCATTTCTAAAATAAACCACATAAGCACAGTTTTGTTTTTTTGTTTTTTTAACACACGTGTGCTGTTTTTTTTTTTTCATTTATTTATTTATGGCTGCGTTGGGTCTTCGTGGCTGTGCGTGGGCTTTCTCTAGTTGCAGCGAGCGGGGGCTACTCTTCGTTGCGGTGCGCGGGCTTCTCATTGTGGTGGCTTCTCTTGTTGAGGAGCACAGACTCTAGGCGCACGGGCTTCAGTAGTTGTGGCATGCAGGCTTCAGTAGTTGTGGCTCGTGGGCTCTAGAGCGCAGGCTCAGTAGTTGTGGCGCACGGGCTTAGTTGCTCCGCGGCATGTGGGATCTTCCCGGACCAGGGCTTGAACCTGTGTCCCCTGCACTGGCAGGCGGATTCTTAACCACTGCACCACCAGGGAAGCCCAAGCACAGTTTTAAAATAAAGCTAGGGCCAGCCCTAGATGAATTTTGAAGTTAGCAATTGTGTCTTCTTGCACTGAGGTTCTAATTCTTTCTGTGCCCCTCCCGCCCCCATGTTTCTCACCTTCTCTGAACTTGCTTTCTGGAGGGCTCCTGAGAGCCTCACCAAGGAATCCCTAAAGGTTGAGGTTTTGTGGGCTACTTCTAGGGACATTGGCAAGTTGATTGAGTCTAGTTCAAAAAATGACGGTTGAAAGTGGAATCTGTGACCTGAGCTGGGAGCCTGTGGGATTTTGTCCTTCAGAGGATGGCTTGCTACGAAGGCTTGGGTGGGCCTCACCAGTGGGAGGCCACCATTGGCCCCCCTGACTGTGACAGCAGCTTTGGGTGGCACCGACTTGGCAAAAGGGGAGCTGTCACGCCCTCAGGTGGTGCTTGTTCTCTTTGTCCAAAGGCCTGTGGATGTTCCTCCCCAGAACCCGCTGTTAGAAACACCTGCTGACAATGACCTTGAGTACACTAAGGTCACACCAAAGGTTGTGCTTGATAGGGCCCGGCTGCTCTGCTCACAGCCACCTTGCCAGGTGTCTCGTCAGGCCATTTTACAGGTTTGTAAGCTGAGGCCAGCTCTGGTGAGGTGGATTGTCAAGGCTGCACAGCTTATAAGTAGCTGAATGGAGGCTACAGTCCAGGTTTTCTGGTTCCCATTCCTCTCATTTCTCTGAGGCCCGCTGCTCCCTCATGACTGTCACTTTTCCACACAGCCTCTTCGGAGGGAACCCGTCAGGCTCAGCGGTCACTAGATACTGCAGTCTCCTGAGAGTGTTCGTGTTTGGACGTGAACACCATGAGCTTAATGACTGATTGGTTTTCCTTCAAAGCTCTTCCGTCTGTGCCCAAGTTCCTTTAATGCACAGGGGCTCCCTCAAAACTGCAAGATATTTGTCCAGTGTCTTATCTGAAGTCGCCTTTATTAGCTCATTTAAGCCTTTCGACAACAGTGTGTAAAATCCCCACTTTACAGATAGGAGTGCAGGCCGCGAGAGGGTAAAGTTAGGAGCCATGGTCACATCTGGTGAGGAAATGGTGGTGTTCAAACCAGGCATCTTGGATGTCGAAGACAACGCTCTTTCCTCTAAAAAATGTTATCACCTTAAAGGATCAAGCAAAATTTCTATCTGTTCACAGTTTTGTATCAGTGAGTTTAGTGTGATTTGGGTGTTTGTATGTCGTATCTTTTTTTTTTCCCCTACTGCTTTCCTTTATAAACATGCTTCCCAAGGAAAAAATCTGGCTAAGAGATGTGATTAAGACGGCCCTGAGTTGACACTTAAGCATCGAACTCCTTCAGCTTATAGCTTTGACAATGTAGATTCTGCCTTTCATTTTCCCCTAGAGCTCTTCTCAGAAAAGTGAGGAAGTGAATCATGTGTGACCTTTGCCCTCCTGCTAGCACCTTGCAGGGTTTGCCCTGTACTAGGTGTCAGTGAACCCATGAGGTGGTGCAGGAGTGACCGTTGCCCCAGGTATAAGGTGTGACCCTGTAGAAATGGGAGACCCACTGGAAGATTCCATTTCTGACAAAACGGGCCAGGTTTCTGGAGTGTAGCACACCACTGCTGCTAGGCCCTGAGGCTCCCTGTAGAAAAACAGTGGTTAAAATATTATAAAAATTGTACAGAGCCTCTGCAGAATATTAGGAAAATGCAAAAGAGATGAATATGAAAATAAATGTCTTCTCTAGTCCCGACAATGAGAGCTAACCACTATTATTAAACTTCAGTAGTTGGCCTGTTATAACCCACATAGACACCTCTGCGAGTGATGATGTCATTCCATGTCTGCATATCCAAGTACCTTGTATAGCTATGTTAATTATTATTTAATTAATAGTAAATAATGAATTCGACACATTTTCCTTACGTGTCTTGTTTGTGCCAGACACATAGGTGTTGGAGCTGGGAGTGAACAAAACAAACTCCTGGCCGTTCTAGTCTGTTGGTTTTATAAAGTTAAAGTCCGACTTTAAATGTATTTTTGCATGTTGCTTTTTTCTTAACATTATCTCAGAGCCTCTTCCTCTCCTACTAAAGAGGCAAATCCTATTAAAATACTAAAGTAGGATTTTTAATGGCTGCACGGTTCTTTTTAGTAACTTATGGCTGTACCGTAGTTGATTTGCATTTTCTTAGTAAGAGATTTGTTTCCCATCTTTTCTTTTATTATACATAAGTCTGTGATGAATTTCACTGTACTGAGGATTTGTTTTCTTCTGGACTAAGGTCTCTCTCTCAGAGAACACAGCACTTCCTCTCTCCTGACGCCCCCCACCCCCCAATCCGTTTTGGAGGAATAGCAATTTTTGAGGTGAGTTTGAGCGCCCATTTAGCGACATAGCCGGCATGAAATGACTGCTTAGATAAACATCTGTAGGTGTTAATTGGTCCTGCGGCGGGGGTGGGCGGGGGAGGGGGTCTTTGAAGCTCCCACAGCTCTGTTCCCTTTGAAGTTTCATTTTTGCTGGAGCCAGAAACCTCCGTGTGTCTCTTTACTGAGAAGACTGCTTCCTCTGTGCGTTCTACAGCCTCTCTTGGAATCTCAGAATCTGTGGGCCTAACCTGGGTAGGTGTCAGTTTTTTAAGTTAATTGTGTCAGCTGCTCAAAGCCCTTCTCTCTTTTCTCTTTGGCTGTTGAGTCTTTGGTCCTTTGGAGGTGAATTGAGACAAGTGGCTTTACCTCTGGGGCATCCAGGTCAGGTCTGGGATTCTAAGTGCAAACGAGGCACAATTCTAAGTGATTTAAAAACCAAGACAGAAGGAATTCCCTGGCGCTTTCACTGCCGAGGGCCCGGGTTCAATCCCTGGTCTGGGAACTAAAGTCCCCCAAGCCTCGCTGAGTGGCCAAAAAAAAAAAAAAAAAGAAAAAGAAAAACAAATAAAAAAAAAACCAAGACAGAAAACAAAGTGAACCAAACCGTTTACGCCTAGTTAGACTTTCTTCCCATTGTAATTGCTTTGAGCAGCGATAAGATTTGTGGAGAAACATTTCCTCGGTTTGTGTACCCTCTTGTCTTCTGTGAAGCCCTTTAGGAGAGGGCGATAACCCTGGACCAGGGAAGTCACTGACCCACACACATTCCTGGACTAGGTGCTGAACCTCTCAGCCTCATTTTCCACATCTGTAAGTGGGGATCATAACACCTCACAGGGTCGTTGAAAGATTGAAAGGAGGTGGAGTGCGTAACTGCTTGTAATGCGAAACCTCTTAAACGCTGATGTGCTCTACAAGGTGGTGGTGTTTATTAAAAACCATCTTGCTGCCATTTTCTAATCAACCACAGAGGTTTGCTTAGTTTCATAACTTGGCTCTTTACTAAGCCACAGAAATAACTGCTCACCTCTTTCTTGATACTTAATCCCCAGAAAATTGTGGTTGATGCCCTGGAAGGCTAGCCATTATTTCTGTGGGCTGTGGGAAGACCTAGATGGGGCCTTGGAGCTTGCAGGTGGCCTGGGGCAGAGGTGGGAGCAGGTGGAGGGTGGTCTCTGGGTCAGTCAGGCACTGCCTTGACACTGCATCCCCCAGGTTCCCTGGATGACTGCTCTAGGAATGCACGTTATTGCTTTTGCAAGTGACTTGTGTGCCTCGTCGGTTGACGGTGATCTTTGGAAGGCTACCTCGTGTGAATGGGCTGGTTCGACAGGCCCTTAGGTGGCAAAGAGCAGAATATCACTCAGGCCACCTTAAGTCACAGGATTTATTGTGAAGGGACATGGAACAAAAACAACTGGAACTGTTCCAGTAAGTTCTCAGGACCCAGCACAATAACTTGGCTCTGCTCCTTTCTTCCCGCTCTGGACCTTCATCTCTCCCCAGACTGGCACCTCTGTCGCGGGGTGTGTCTGCCAGCTACTGGCCAGTCTTTCCTGAATTCTCTCCTGCAGGCCCTGGAGGAAACCGGCCTGATTGGCTTTACTGGGGATCCTTACTCCTTTTGGGGGAGAGCCATTCCTATCAGGCCAAGTCTCTGGGTCTGGTGGTGACCTCATCAGTTGAAAGACTGCCCTGTCACGTTGTCGTTCTTGATTGAATTGGTGGCCATCCTTTTGCAAAGAACAGCCTCAAGTTGCTTCCTGAAACGGGACTGTGGTTAGGGGAAGTTGCCTGTGGCAGGCACTGTTGAAGCCATATCCTGTTGGCACTGACATTTTTGAGCCCGGTTGATGATGATGATAGCTGCTAACATCTCTTGAGCGTGTACTGTGTGCCGGGTAACGGGCAGTATCGTCTTTAATCTTTACGTCCACCCTAGCAGGAAGATACTCATTTGAGATGCAGAACAAAGTTCAGAGAATCTTTAAAAGTGACTTGCCTAAGAGCACACAGCTGGGACACAAACCGAGGGCCGTCTGGCTTCTGGACCTGTGTTCTTCACCACGGCATCGTACTGCTTCTGCACAGCTGGAACTGATGTCATGAAGGCCACACACACGTACACAATAGTGTGATTGATTTATAGGGTATCACTTGTGTTTTCTCACCTAGAATTTATTTAATCTTGCTGGAGAAGAGACAGTTCTAACCAGCGTGGTAATCTGGTTTCTCAGCCCACAGCGGATTCAAAGCAGTCAATTTAAAGAGGGAGGGATTCTTGCAGGCGGAGCTGGGAAGAAGGGACAGTTGGCAACCCGAATGGAAGGAAGCAGGCCAGGAAGTGATAAAATGTAACACCCAGAAGAAGTAAAGAAGCACTGCAACTTAAGAGCAGCTGGCCCAGAGCCCGAGTGTGTCCTACGGACTCCCCAGAAGCGTGCCTTTGAGTCCCGCCACCCAACGCCATGCCTGTCACCAAGCAGAGCTTCTGTAAATATTTGATAAACTATACCATGGTACAGCGCTGACCGTGAGCCACCTCTTGTGTACGCTGGCCTTTGTTGAAGAAAGTAGAGGAACAAATAATGAACTTTGTAACTTTTTTGAACCCTATGGTTAAAATAAAAATATTTTGGTGGCCCTAAGATAAGCTCTCCATTTGAAAGCTTATGTACCAAGCTTAGCAAGTTCCCCAAGGGCTCCGGATATAAGGGGTAGTTGCATCCTTGGAGTTTGCATCAGAGTTCTGGTATTTGTTGCTAACTCAGATTTCTGGGGTTTTATAATACATATCAATACTTTAATGAGAAATATAAAGTTTTCTGGTATTGTCATGTGGGCCTGTGATGCTAGTTATTCTTTTTTTTTTAATTTTTATTTATTCACTTATTTATTTATTCATTCATTTATGGCTGCGTTGGGTCTTCGTTTCTGTGCGAGGGCTTTCTTTAGTTGTGGCGAGCGTGGGCCACTCTTCATCGCGGTGCGCGGGCCTCTCACTGTCGCAGCCTCTCTTGTTGCGGAGCACAGGCTCCAGACGCGCAGGCTCAGCAGTTGTGGCTCACGGGCGTAGCTGCTCCGCGGCATGTGGGATCCTCCCAGACCAGGGCTCGAACCCGTGTCCCCTGCATTGGCAGGCAGATTCTCAACCACTGCGCCACCAGGGAAGCCCGATGCTAGTTATTCTTGACTGACTAGTGCTCCAAATGCCTTGGGCCCTGGGCTCAGGGAAAGAGTGGCCCCGGGTGTGGAATATGGAGGCTGGGAATTAGAGAAGGGGGAGGTGTCCATAAGGGGAGGAGGAGCATCTAGTCTGTTGCTTAGAGGCTGCCCTGGTAGGTATGTTGGGGCGCATGTCCTGCTTTTTCTGCATTTCTGGGGATGCCCAGGATAGGAACTGATGGGTGGAGATCTGGAATGGATTTCACATGTCCTATATATATTCCAGCACCCTGACAGATTGGTGGAAGTCATCCACAGCACCACTGATAAAAATAGGGCCATGCCACCATCCTAGTTGAACTCACCCTGGAGGCTTCTCATAATTCATTCATACGATATGAAGGTGGGGTTGGTCCAGCTCTACCTGCCTTTCTATCCCCAGCCCCTTGGCAGAGCCTCATTCCTCCTCCTCCTCCCTTTCCCCACATGCCCTCTTCTCTCTCTCAGAAAACAGTCCCCCAGCTTCATTTCATTTCTTCCAGTGTCACTTCCTTGATGCCCCAGACTTGGTCACATTCCCCTGTTAATGGGCTCTTATAGAACAGTTAATACTTGCCACGGCTCTGGTTTTTTCCATTTATTTAACTATCTGTTTTTCTCTCTCCCCAGTAATTGTACGGGCCCTGAGGAGAGAATTCATGTTGTTTTTCATTAAATTTACTCAACAGATACTTATTAAGCACCTACTCTTTCCAGGCACTGGGGATTCAACAGTGAACCAAACAGACACACATCCCTGCCCCCAGATGGTCCCAGTCTAATGACTGGAGGCTTTTACCATGTCAGTTATGGCCTGTGTTAGAAGGTGCTTGATGCTGGGAAGAAAAGCAGTGTATGGAAAGGGGTGAAGGCAGTGGGTCTCAACCTGGGGAGCTTCTGGAAATGGGGCATGGGCCCTACTCCTGGCCAATCAGACCCTATGGGGATGAAGTTCAGGTTTTTAAAAAGCTCACCAGGTGATGTGGATGCAGAGTGAGAATGGGAAAGGGGGGGTTTACAGTTTAAATACGGGGGGAAGGAGGGCTCTGTGGCGAAGGTGACATTGAACTCACTCACTGCTGTGTCTTCACAACCTAGCACCATGCCTGACCCACCCATACTGGGCACTCAGTTTTTGTTGGATAAATGAAAAAAAAATTACATTTATTTAACCAATCGAAATGCTGTTGACCGTACAAAGTATGGGTTCTGTAGATGTCCCTGTCTTTGGTTTACAGCCCAGGCCTTCCCGTGTTTCCTCCAAGTTCATCTTTTGCTGATTTACCCAGAGTTTCTTTTCATTTTCAAAGGGGATGTTTCTTCCAATAACCTTTTTTTTTTCTTTTCTTCCAAGGTAGTTTCTTTTCTTTCCTTTTCTTTTTTTCCTGTTCTGTTGGATATGATATTGGTAAAACCAAATTAAAATGAACTGACAGGCTTTACTGCATAGTGTGAATCTAAAGAATTTATTGCTACAGGAGAAACCATTATGGTCTTTTTGTCATTTAATTTTAACAGTCTGTAGATATTGGGACTTTTTGTGCCCCCTTACTTGCAATTTTTCTCCCAAATGGTAGGTCGAATGTAACTTTTGGCTTACATTTCCTGCTCAGGTTACATCCCAACTCTGTTAACTGATATTGAAGCATTGCCCCAGAGTATATAGTAACATAGCTTAATTGAGCTATCAGGCTTCTAATGAATTCATATTGAGATTTATCATTTAATTAAAAAGCAAAGGGGAAAAAAAAGCAAAGGGAAGGTGTTCAGTTGTTTCTCCCATTGGCCTCCATTTCCTGCACTTAAAATCTCCTGGCTTGTTTGTGTTAGTTAGCTTGTGGAATTGTATGGATATTACATAAACGTATTCAAGGTGTATAGATTAAAAAGGAGAATGCACTGGATCCCAATTACTTGACTTCTTAATAGGTCTTAAAAATGGATTCAGATTTGGTGGCAATCGTATGACACTTGATTAAGTATGAATTATGTTTTATGTTTTTACAAAGCTTGGTAAGGTCATTTTCCAAAATGATTTCTAGGTCTGTATGTCTGAACCAATCTGAAAATCTAATCAGAGGGGATCTAATACCGAAATACTTTAGCTTTACTGAGAAGCAGAGAATAAATTTTTCTTGAAAACACCATTTCTTATATGCTATGTGCTCCTTTAAAATTCACACTGCATTAAAAAAGCTGCCTTTAAGCAACACCTTTTATGATAACTGCATTTTTAAGTATGCAAGTGTAATGTTGCAAACCTGTAAATGTAGGGCAGTCAGTCTTTTACTGATTCAAAGACTGGAAATGTATGATATTTTCTGTATTTAGATTGTAGAGTTACATTACATGTTTTTAAAAAATTGAACAGTATTTTATATGAAGATAAAATTTAAGTACCTCAATGTTTACTACAGTTCAAAGAAAGAGTAGTATTTTCCTGCACTTATTTTATTTTATTTTTTTATAAATTTATTTATTTATTTATTTATGGCTGCATTGGGTCTTTGTTGCTCTGCGCTGGCTTTCTCTAGTTGCTGCGAGCCAGGCTACTCTTCGTTGTGGTGCGCAGGCTTCTCATTGTGGTGGCTTCTCTTGTTGCAGAGCACGGGCTCTAGGCCTGCAGGCTAAAGTAGTTGTGGCTCGCAGGCTCTAGAGCGCAGGCTAAGTAGTTGTGGTGCCCGGGCTTAGTTGTTACGCGGCATGTGGCATCTTCCCGGACCAGGGCTCGAACCTGTGTCCCCTGCACTGGCAGGCGGATTCTTAACCACTGTGCCACCAGGGAAGCCCCTGCACTTATTTTAGACTTAACTATGTCTAAGGAGTAACCCAAGTAGGATAAATGAGGGCAAAAAGGATTCAGTATCAAAATAAATTTTTTTTTTAAATTGAGATATAATTGACATATAACATTGTATTAGTTTTAGGTGTACATCATAATGATTTTATATATACATATATATATATATATATCATATATATTGCCAGATGATGATATGTTATTTATAGATATATTGTAAAATATTTTATATATACATATTGCAAGTGATATGTAAATATATATTAGTAATATGTATATGTTGTGAAATGATTACCACAATAAGTTTAGTTAATGTCCACACATTTTTACAAATTTTTTTTCTTGTGATGAGAATTTTGAAGACTTACTCTCTTGTTAATTATAGACACCACTACATCTCTAGGACTATTAATCTCATAACTGGAAGTTTGTACCTTTTTTATTTATTTATTTATTTATTTTTGGCTGTGTTGGGTCTTCCTTTCTGTGCGAGGGCTCTCCCCAGTTGCGGCGAGCGGGGGCCACTCCCCATCGCGGCGCGCGGGCCCCTCACCGTCGCGGCCCCTCCCGCTGCAGAGCACAGGCTCCAGATGCGCAGGCTCAGTAGCTGTGGCTCACGGGCCCAGCCGCTCCGCGGCATGTGGGATCCCCCCAGACCAGGGTCCGAACCCGTGTCCCCTGCCTTGGCAGGCAGACTCCCAACCACTGCGCCACCAGGGAAGCCCCGGAAGTTTGTACCTTTTGACCACCGTCACCTGTTTACTCCCCCGACACACACACCCCCAGCCCGCTTCTGGCAACCACCAATCTCTTCTCTGTGTCTTATGAGTTTGGGGGTTCTTTTTTGGATTCGTAAGTGGTGTTCAGATGGTGTTTGTCTTTCTCTGTCTGACTTACTTCACTTAGCATAATACCCTCAAGGTCTGTGTTGTCCCAAATGGCAAGATTTCCTTCTTTCTTAAGGCTGAATAATATTCCACTGTGTATATATACCGTATTTCCTTTATCTGTTCATCCATCGACGGATATTTAGGTTGTTGCCATGTCTTGGCTACTGTAAGTAATGCTGTCAGAATAAATGTTGAGTTTCTATAAACATAAGCTCAGAGATTGAGCACCCTTAAATTCCAAGTATGAAGTAGCTGTTCTAGGGGGTGTTGGTGACTCTTTGAGCCCCCCTGGGCCTCAGTTTCCCTTAACTGGTTTTCCTGCACAGAGTCCTGTGAGCTCATCACCAACTGGGGCTATCAGGTCTGTGCACACATGTGTATGTCTATGCATCTGTCCTTTGTCTGAGAAGGAGCCTGGTGCTCAGTCGTGCTATCATGGTGTCAGTTTTATCTGGAGGGAGGAGAAATAAGATCATGGAAGTGACCTTAAAGGTCTAGTGTAACTCTTGTATTATATAGATAAGGAAGTAGAGATCCAGGGAAGCTGGGCAGTTTGCCCAAGGTCATGTAGCTGGTTGCGACAGAACAGGGAATGGAGCACATATCTCTTGACTTCCAGCCAAGTATGGCACAGAGGTCATGCACCTGGGCTCTGGAAACTAGGGGCTTGAACGTGAATGGTGGCTCTGCCACTAGCTGGGCACCTTACTTCTTTGCTTCCATTTCTTCACTTATAAAATGGGGATAATAATAACTCCTATTTCGTAGGGTTGTTACTGTGAAGATTAAGTGAATGATATTACGTGTAAGATGCTTAGAACGGTGCTTGGTACATAGTAAGTACTCAGTCAATAACCATTGTTACTGTCATTAATCTTCCTGTTCCATTAAACCACGTTAGTCTTGTCCAATTTGAGATTTACCATTTGTATCTGTTTATCATTGTTTTCATTTCATTTCTTCCATTGGACCTATCTGTTTACAGCTCATTATAACTATAGTGTGCAATGTGACACATTAGCTTGCTAGTCATATAAAAGTTCAAGGTGGTTTGGCAAGTGCCCAGAATTCCAACCACCTGTTGTAACTGTTGCCAAAATACGATAGATTTTCATTTCCCAGAAGTTGTTCCACCGAGGGTGCAAATTATTAATATGACTTTATGTCTTTAAAACATTTTTTTTTTCCATTTACCAAAGTACGTATCATGTTTCCCACCTGTTCCGAGAAGCTGAGCAGTCACGTGGGTCTTCTTGTTCCTGCCTCTTGAAAAAACATTAAAACAGTGGCAGATGTGCCAGTGGCATCGCCTGAAATGACTTTCTGAGCTAAACCTGCATGAGACAGAGAAGATAATACGATTTTTTTGTTCTCTCGCAATGCAAGGAGGCGAAGGAGCGATCCCATCACGATGGGGTACTTAGCAAATCGGGAAGTGATAACAGTGGATAACTTTCTACTTTCCGCAATTTGCATGGCTGTTAACAATTGATGGCTTTTCTTAGGACGGGCGTTATCAGCTGCAGCAGGACCCAGACCTCTGGACCCTTTCTGCATGCTAAGTTGAAGCAGTGTGTCACCTACCCTTGATGATAAACTTCTAACAGCAGTCTGGGTTAACGTTAGGGAGAAGACTTAAGCCTGTGTTCTGAAGATCTGGGAGGTTTCAGACACATTGTAATTTATATTTTCATTCTTGCTCTCGGGAGACACAGCTGCAGTTAGGAACAAACACGTAGTAAGAGCTGTTCTGTAATAACCGTTTCTGCCACCAAATCCAGATGTGATCTGATTCCTACTGGATTCCACACTGGAGCAAGCCTTGCTGTGATGGAGATACCCTGCGGGTCACATCCTGTCCCTTGGCACTTTACCACATTCCCCCGACCCAAAAGCATGTTAGAACAGGATTATATCCTTGTTGTAAATCACAGAATCATATAGAGTGTTCCCTAACAGCTTTTGCAAAAGAGACTCTAGGGAACAGTTCATTAAGTATAAGTCAAGTGAGACCTTCTACCATAATCTCAAACATGATATTGCTTGACTGCAGACAGCAAGCAGTTGTGTATTTTACGTACAATAGCGACACTAGGGCTGTATTTATTTGTAGGTGGAGGAAATATTCAAAATCCATTTTCTTTTTCTGGGAACATTACTGTGTCAGTGTTGGATATTGTTTTCTACCAAGAATCAGATGCTTTTTTTTTTTTTTTTTTTTTTTGTCTCCCTCTCCTTGTCGTCTCATTTCTTCCTCACAAAATAAAAATTGCCCTTCTTTCTCCCCGTAAGCTGACTTGCAGATTCAGGTAGCAGTTGAGATAAAAGTACCGTATCGTATTTCCAGTGAACTCATTTAATTAGATGAGGTGAATTAATTGGATTTTTTGACATGTCTCTTAAAGTCTAAAATATTTGCTTTTGGAATTCCCAGGTACCGTGACTTGGGAGCTTTCTCAGTTTGCTCCTTGATTCAGGACTGGTGTAGTAAGACCTGTCATTTGAAGCCTGTCATTTGAATTCCCCTTGGGGGTGTAAAAGTGGCCTAGTGATTTTTCAGATAGTGGAGCATAAATCAGCAGGCTCATCAGCAGAAACCTGGATAAGCATTGCTCTGTCCACACACAGCAGATGAGATGGTAATCTAAGGGCTTGTTTCCATCACGTGTGGACGGACTCTCTGAAGTTTCTTTCCCCCCTCTATGCTCTCACCCTGTATAATTTTAGGTGTCTGCAAGCTTTGAGAGCCTCCTTGTGTCCTGTCATTCAGGGCCTGGGGAAATTCTGGAATTTAGATTGGGGCAGTTTTAAACCTTAGATCATTCTACCTTGCATTATAATTACTTAGTTTTTGTCTCTCTGGGTGTATTCCT
This sequence comes from Balaenoptera physalus, assembly GCF_965194825.1. Taxonomy (NCBI): domain Eukaryota; kingdom Metazoa; phylum Chordata; class Mammalia; order Artiodactyla; family Balaenopteridae; genus Balaenoptera; species Balaenoptera physalus. The sequence goes on along the minus strand of NC_138895.1, from coordinate 65,169,949 downwards.
GGGTATAGCTGGTTCATTCCCCTCTGCACCGCAGAGCTCACCCCCCACTGCAGTAGTTGGATTGATAGGTGTTTAGTTAAATCTTACTACACTTGGTTAGCCCATTGTAGTCCTTTCTTTGGCTTAGAAATTCCAGAACCCAAACAGATGGAGGTAAGACTATGGCATATTCTGGAATTTTTCATCTTTTAAAAACATTTTTTAGTTTTTAGTGTTTTAGTTTTCTTTAGTATCTGTCTTTTTCAAATATAGATCAAGGGGCCAGACCAAAAAATTTACTGGGATCAAAGTACATAACACCTCGTTTCATGGTGGAAAAATACCTGATAGGTTCTTTCTCTGCCATTTGACTCCAAACATCTTTTGATCACAAAGTTATTTGGATGTTTCATACTTTATGTTCTACTTGGACTTAAATCCATAAGTCTTATCTCAAGACATGTGTATTTGTTTTTTATCCGTTTCCCTGGTATTAGCACAACACTGAGCATATAGTAGCCCCTCTAGAAATATTTGTCTAATGAGTGTCTTTTGGTCACGGTGGCCTGTAAGTGCAGAGAGGAAGACTTTTGGAACTTAATAGACTTCTTTCATTTTGTTTGGAATAAGCAACCCACAGGGGATGTTGAGTAGAAAAAATAAGTTTACAAGAATTTCCTCCCCCCGCCAGCCACTTGAGGTTCAATATAATAGGAATGAAGTTAGAGATTCACCAAAATCAGGTGATGATTTGCAGCTTTGAAATAACTTGTGCCTTTGACTGTCATTTTAGCTATGAGTAGGTTCCCGGTCATAATTCTGTAATATCCCGAAAAGCCTGCTTTATGGACCTTGAACTGCACTCTATTGTGTAAGGCCTCAGTTCTTGGCCAGGTGTAGTTTCTATTGCTTCAAAGCTCACTTCCTCCTGGAGGGCAGGCCAAGAGAGTGAAGTCCTTGTAGAGACTTGTGGTGGACTCTCCAGGCAACTCCACAAGAAAGAACCCTCTGATCACTCCTTTGGTGTTTCGACTGCCCCCTCCAAGAAAGGGACCAACTGTCCTGGTCCCTGGCCCCAGGACCAGAACCTCAGTCCCCACTGTCTCTTGGTGAACGGGGCACTGCATGCTATGCTCAGACAGCTGCTCGTGGTGCCATCAGCTTTCCTGGAATCTAATGCCATAGCAGAGACCATACAGAGGAGGCCCAGGGATACAGTTCTGTGGCCTCATCCACCAGGGGCAGTTTCCTACAGGTGGGCTGCAGTTTGCCACAGGTGGGCTGCAGCTTCCCACAGGTGGGCTGCAGCTTCCAGGGTTCATCCCTAGGCTACTTCGTTCTTTTTTACAGGCCTTCTGTTGCCACTTACGTCTCTGCAGAGCAGCTCCTGGCACCTCCCACTCCCACTTGACAAGGATGGATTTTACATACCTCTTTTTCCTGGGTACTCTCTAGCTGTTAACAAGGGACCATCAGAGGCGTTTCTTTGTGGCTGTCTAGAAAAGCCCTCCCTGCAGTCTGAGCCACCCCACCCTACTCTCTGCTGCTTCCTTTTAGTCAGTCTTTTTTCAGTAACCCTCCTTCCCTCCTGTGAAGACTGTGTTCACATGTGTGCACACGCGTGCACGTGCACACACACACGCACACACACTCTCTCTTCCTGTTCCCTGATTCCCTAACCCTACGTCACCCCTCCTACTGCCATTCAAATCAAGCTGTTCTAGCTCTTAAGGGTTCTTATCTCAGAAGCTTGAGTTTACATTTAACTTTTAAGATAGAGCCACCCAAGGGTACAGCGTAAACCATAATCCAGTGAATGTTTGGGAAATTTTTTTTGTGTGATTGCAGAAGTAATATTTGAGCGTTGTTCAAAGTTCAAACGTTATAGAAAGTGAAACTTACCTGTAACACACTCATATATCATCTTGAACGGTTGAGTGTATATTTCTTTTTTTTCTAGGCAGGTAACATATTATTTATTTTCTTGAAAATAGGATTATTTTATACACACACACATATCTCCTCCTTTGTAATTTCTTTTTTTAATCACTGAATTATATATCAAGCATTGTGCCATGTCAGTACCTATAAATCTCTCCCTCATTTTAATAGCTATAAGGTATTCCGTTGTGAAAATAATTCTTTGATTAGGTTACAGTAGAGTATAAACTGTGGCATTTGACTCTTCATCACAGTCTGTCTTTCTGTGTATTCACCCTCCATTCTTGGTCTGAGAAAAAGGAGTATACTAAGTGTACGTTTAGCATAATGAGTTTTTTTTGGGGGGATAACTAGTTGAAATGTTTTGTTTTCTCAGTTGTCCATACCTGTTTAAAAACCTATTTTAAAGGCTAAAAAGCCTTAGGATTTTAATTGCTTTCTTAAATATAAAAATAATATACAGTTTAGCTTGTCAGTTTAACTAAAGGACCAAAGTCCATGAACCGAAAAGACATAAGTCTTATGTAAAGGAATAAAGGAAACCTTTCCCAGAATGAGGACTGCTCTGAGATTCAGAATTGCAGACAGTGAAATTTGGGGTGTGACCCCTTAAATAAGTGTGATTTGGAAAAGGTTTCTAGCACTACTTCACATGGTGCTTTCAAAATGTCTGTTTATTTTCTCTCTTGGCACAAGTGAGTACAAATCATAACTGGTTAGATGATATCAAAGTCTGGGACCAGGGTAGAGAGTGGGTCTTACTCTGATTTGATCAAAAGCAAACAAAGCAAAAGCAAGTGGAAAAAAAAAGTTAAAATTTTCTCATTGTGGGACTAAAATGCTGCATGCTGAATTTTCACTTTCTGATTAGAACTGACAGTTAAACAGATATGATTTATGTCTTAGGGGTCAGGAAGAAACTATCAAATTTTAGTTTGACTGTCCTTTTCTCTGTCTTCCCCCACTTTTTTTTTTTCTTAAGCATGGCTGTATTAATCAGATAGCAGCCACTGTTTGACATGTCCTTCTGTGGTGTTTGTAGATTAAGTCAGAACCATGCCAAAAATCACTTTGCATTTTTCTGATGGAGGAGAAATGAACCTGGTTCATTCCATCTCAACAGCTTTACCCAAATGGTTTAGAGTAGACCTGCCTGATTTCAAAAAGGAGGGCTAATGTGGGGTCTGGTTTAATAGAGGTGCCATTTTTCCCCCTTTACCTCCAGGTTTTATGTTTCCGTGAACATTGGCTTTAATTTACCCCAAACAAGCCTATGAATGACCTTGCTCTAGTATCTCTTGCTGATTTCAACTCCCAAGTAATAAGCCGGGGAATGTTTTCTTTCTCAGTTCAGCAAAGAGGGGAAGGGGGCTCTTCTGCAGTTGCTTTTCCATGCATTTACTTTCTACCTGCTGGCTTCAAACAGTAATAATTTTTATGTGCTCCTTGTGCATTGTGTTTAATTAAAAGCAGTTCTATTTGCAGAGGTACTTGTATGATTTTTTTTTCCCCTGAAATGAATAAAACAAATAGGCATCTGGTATTTGTTTTGTATAATACAATCCCCATAAAATGAAGAGTAATAAAACATAATTATCTGTAAAGGCTTGTTTTATAAGCCTGAGAATGGGCTTGTTTCTACCAGCCTTTTAAATTCTACTCATACAGGAAAGAATCCCTTTGTACATTAATACATAACAACAATAACAACAAAAGCTTCCCAATTAAACGCATGAACCCAACTTATTTTTATTAAACACATTTTTTTTTTCTGTTATAGTGTGGATGACAAAAGTTTGTCATGTGTTTACCTAGTTTACCTAGTTTTCTCTCTAGGTAAACACATTAGTCTGAATATTAGGAAATATTCACTTCCTGTTTGACAGTCTGTTCAATTGGTATAGCTATATTTATTACTTTTTCCCCATCATTAAAGAAACAATGTTATATCAGGTGCTGAATTTTTTTTTTAGGTCACAGACCACTCTGTAGATCCTAAAACCTTCCTTTCAAAAAAGTGCACGTCAAACTTTTGCATACATTTTGATAGGGTTTGCAGATTTTCTGATCTTTGGGTAAAGACCCCTGCCAATGCCTGATAATTATTTTGAAAACTGTAGTTATAATCTGAAGCTAAGGGACTTCCCTGGTGGTCCAGTGGTTAAGACTTTGCCTTCCAATGCAGGGGGTGCAGGTTCGGTCCCTGGTCGGGAGTTAAGATCCCACATACCTCGTGGCCAAAAAAAAAACAAACCCAAACATAAAACAGAAGCAATATTGTAACAAATTAAATAAAGGCTTTAAAAATGGTCCACATCAAGAAAAAAAGTATCTGAAGCTAAAGTGTTAGCTTCAGTATATGAATAGCTGATGAAAGGAATTTGCTCAATGGTTTTGCAGCATTGGATTTAATTTCAGGGTTGGACTTCTTTCTAGGAATGGAGGAGTACTCCTGTCTGAGAAAAAAACCCTCAGATTTTGGGAAGTATAGAAATTATTAGTTCAGAGGTAGACTTGCTGTCAGATTGGATGGTAGTGCCTATATCCCTGGGGGCTCCTGTTCCCAAGACTGTTTTTATTGTTCCTATCCACTGCTGGGTGCGAGCCTTGAAGTGGTGAATTCAGCCTCTGTGGTTGTGTGTCCATTGCTGCAAGAATAAAAGCAGCAGTAACAAAATCATGCAGCGCAGTATTTCACAGTGACAGTTTTATGCGGTTGTGTGATGCTGCAGAGTCTTGTATGTGATATCGACCCTTTTCTTTTGAGTCAAAGCCCAGGGTTTTATTGGAGAAGGGAGGCTTCAGAAATAACTGAGTCTACCACAAAATTAAGCCCCTAAATAGTTATCCCATTCTGTCTATTATTAAACTAATTGCTTACAGGAAATAATAAAGTACATATATCTATTATATAGTACATATACTTATATCCGGCTTGAGTAATGATTTCTAATTCTAGACTTCTAACCCTTTTTTACTTTACCTTTTGGCACTGAAATTATACTGAAACATTCATATTATTGTGAGTGCGGGTGAATTAAATAGACTTAATACCTGGTTTCTCTGTTGTCATCTACTGGAGAATGAATAGCTTAAAATAAGAACGTCAGTTCCTCATCCAAAGGGAGGCTGAATATTCCAATTCTAGATCGGCAGTTACTTTGTGTGCTTATTTGAAATACCATTTTTGAACATACTTGGCAACTTAAAGTACCCAATTAAAAAGCTCTGTGGAAAGAGGAAGTCTGCGGATGTGCAATTAGTCCTTAGGATTCAGAACATTTCCTTTATGTGTGGAAGGCCATAATATGAAATCACTGGACACAGTAGCTTTATGCCAGGAGCTTAGAATAGAAGGCACTTTCAAGATGGATTATTTCTGAACTCTGGCTCTTAAAATGGTTTACCTAAAGAGGCTTCCAACTCCGTAAAAATACTGATGGTGTGAAAAAAATTTGGTTCTGTGCTTTCACAAAATTTTAGGTAATTGTTAACCATAACTAACCATGTAATGAACAATATGTAACCATTGTACAAGAGTTGCTTAAGTTCCTAGACTCTTTATTTTATCTGATTGACAACCTCACTCCTCCCACCTTTTATTTTATTTTTAAAGAGGTAAGGGTTAGGTGCCAGAGAATTTGCCAGATATGGTATTGTTCTTTACAAAGTAATGAAGTCTCACTGGGTAGAGCCAGATGAGCTGTATATTCTGAGATTATTTATAGTGTTTATGATAGACTCCAAACGCACACTAAGCATTTAATAGCTTTCCTTATTTACAAGTCAAATTCATCTAAAGGATATTATTCTTTTGTTTTTCTGGTGATTGAACTGTTCCTTTAAAATAGATTATCAGGGAAGATGCAGAGTGACACAAAATTTGTTGGCGGTGAAAATGCAGGACAGATAAGCCTTTTTGTTTTAAATGCTTTGCAACAGAAAAGATTCACTTTATTTAAGTAAAAACACTGCTTTTTGCCTTAGTGAAGTCGCGTACACACCTGAGTAACATAGTATAGATAAGTGTATGTGAGCATGTGTCTTTTATTTCCCAATTATATAATAGATGCCTTTCATTAAAGTTTGCAGGAAAGTGAATGTCTATTAAGCAAATTATTTTTCCCTGTGACTTCTATTGTAGAAATGGTGTTGTCTTCCACTCGGCTGTGAATGTAGTATGTTCTCAGGTAAGAATACCAAGAAGAAGGAAAGAAAGGCGGGGGGGGCGGGGGAGAAGAGAGAAAAACCCTTTCAATACCATAAATATAAAGGAAATATGAACTTTCTGATGAAGCTTCTGACTGATGCTCAAAGTATAGACTGTCATAGTGTCATAGTTAAGCTATGGCATATGACTTTAATAATAGAATGGTGATACACAGTAGTACCCCAATTCTGAAGGTGTTGCCCTTTTTCTTCACCCTTCCTCCCATTGTTCCCTTGGGAGAGAGAACTGTCACCAGGGATTTAAGCTAATAGGTTATTTTAATAACCTCAGCATCCTTGTCTCCATACTGTATAAACTTGACCTCCAAGTGTTGTTTTGTTAACTTGAAGATATAAGTTGGATATACTCACCTCTTTCAAAAAACATTTTCTCCTAACCCGTCACCAATTTGTTCCAAGATCTTTGCATGAGGAGTGCTAGTGGGTGATGCATAATGCCTAGTGGTTGAAACACCCACACTTCGTTAGCAATAGAGTCTCATCTCAGTTCTTTTCAATTAACATCTGTTGTGGTGCAATGTGGATTGTAGAAGGCCCTGTCCTTTGGGCCCCCAGCCCAAATACCTGACATGGATTAAACACTAAGTGTGTATCATCGGGAGGGAACTATGCTTAACACACACTGTCTCATCTAATCCTTGCAAAGGCTCCGCATGGTATATATCAGGCCAGTCTCTATTTTACAGGACAGTGAGGCTTAGACTTGTTAAATGATTTGCCCAGAGTCACTCAAAGAATAAGGCAGGGTTAGCATTTGACCCCAGCTCAGATTTGACCCCAGCTCAGATTGGGCTCTGGAACCTGGACGCTTAACTAATACCACACCCCGGGTCTCAGCCTGGGCTGTGCTTTCAGAGTCATCCAGGGACTTTGCAAAATACTGATGTGCAAGGATTCAGCATCTCAAGGAGCTGGACTCTGGGCGTCTGTGTCTTGAAGGTTTCACCAGTGACCCTGATGCTCTGTCAGGCAGCCTTGACAACGGCTGAATTCTGTTTAACATGCCCAGTTTAGTTTCTTGCTTGGTTGTTGAACTGCTGAACAAAGATCTGATCCCCACAGACTTTGAGCCTATAGTCGGGTCAGGGAGATGGATAGAAGGTGCTTTTTGTGTGCCAGGCTCATTCAGAAGTCTTTAAATTTCAAACTTGGTTCTTAGATGACTCAAGTTCAGAGTTTAGCTAAAGGCATTGTCTTATACCACAAGGAATTTTATCAAATTATATACTTACTATAAGGGGGAAAGTCTCTCTCTCCATCTGCCAAACTCCACCAGTTCTACTACTGATTGGTCTTGCCAATCAGCTCTAGGAGGTACAAAAATTTCTTGAGCCATAAATACTGTACTCCATTGCATATCCTGGTAACACAGATTAAAACACTGATTGCAAGAGAAGTTTAATCATTAGTGCTAGCCTCACTCTTCTGAGATTTCAGGTTTCCTTCCCTCAGCACCAACTTAATTCTTTGTTCTCTGCTTTCAATTTCAGAAGAACTTTGGAATGTGTGAGAGAAATTAAAATGAAGTTGGGAGAACCAGCAAACATGTCACTGGTGATGTGGATAGGGACAACTTGTGAGAAAGTTATTTGAAGCTGGATTTTTTAAAATGTGGTCAGCTTATTATGCAGTATTGTAATTACATTTAGCTGCAAATGGTGTCTTGCACTGCATTATCTGTAAGTTTGGAACTTTTTGGTTGAAGAGAATATTGACACCCACATTTTAAAAAATTAGCCCATCTTTTTCTTGCTAAAAGAAGCCATAGGTGTCTGACAGAAGATCCCTGTTTTAGCATACTCAGTCTTACTATGACTTTATAATGGTTTTCTTTCTGGAGAGTTTTATTCACATTGGTATGATTGAGAAAGAGAAGATAGGTCTTATTGGGGAAAAAATGTAGAATGTTTCAAATAATAAAGTCAGAAGATTTCTAGTTGTAATCTTAAGACGTCTTCTCATGGCGTCTAGTTTTAGAAACAGATATTTTTCTGCCAGGTGTGAAGAACAATGCTTCCTAGGACAATGGTGAGACTTACCACATGAGATTGTCCTTTTTTGCATTGTATTATGGTGTATGATGTGAAGGTTTAGAAATAAACACACCCCTGGACACAACAAGATTCCGTTAAGACATTCACTATTTTTAATGCATTTTGCTATTTTGGGCCTGTCATGTTCTTTTCGCGTGAGAAAAGCCATCCACTTGCCTTAGTCTGAGGTCAGATATAGCCCTCATTTCTCTATAATGGACTTGATGATGTTATGGTTTTAAAATAACTGAAAATTAACATTTCTTGTCCCCAGGATTATAAATGGCAGCCCTCTATCATTTTTATGCTATTAATCACACTCCTCTTTTCAAGAACTACCCCCCTCCCCTGGAAGTTAATGCCGTCATTTAATACACCTAAGTAATACCTGGCTGGAATCCCGTAATGTTTTGTTTTGTTCTCAGCTTTTGTGACAATGTTAAGAGGAAGGCAAGTAGTGTAGAGGTTGGGCTGAAAGAGGAGAAAATGGAGCAGTTGGAATCCCCCAGGGACAGAGTAAGAGATTGTTAATACATTAGTGGTGGGAGGGCTTGTGCAGAAGATACCACTGTACAATTAAATGGGGGCTATTAAAAGCACGCCTGCCAATTCATTACATGACAGTTGTGATTTCTTTGTAAGCTCCTTTCCGGTTTTCTCCTCCTGGGACTCGGGAGTGCAAAGACCGTCAGGGAAGAGCCACAGTCACTTAGATGCTCGCTCCCTCACTCCCGACATTGGCTGATTGATGAAAACACTTCATGAGGGGAAAGCCCCCCAAATACCTATTTTCATCTGTAGACAATGGGGATGAAGGCAGGGCATCCTAGGGCACCATCCAGTGGTGTGCTCCAAAGCGCACCAGGCTTTATAAGCAGATACCTGTGTAGAAGAAATCTGCTTGGTGATAAAACCAAGTGAGTTTTGTGGGAAATTTTGGGATAGAACATTTTTACTCCAAAAGAACACTGAATTTTATATTTGTCGATATTATGTAAAAAACTGCAAAAATGTTTCTTTTTTAGGAAAATGATGTGTTTTAAAAATCAGTTGGAATCTGATTACCTGTGTCACTTAGAACTTTAAGGCTTGAGTTTAGTGGTTAAGCGTGTTGGATATCAAATGGCGTAGCAAAGATTCTGACCTGGCATCTTTTTTTCATGTCACTTAACTATCTAAGAATATCCCACCTCCGACCGCCACCCCCCGCCCCGTTTCCTTATTCGTAAAATGGGATTCTATAATAGTATATGTCTTATTATCGTTGCTTTGTGAGATTAAATGAGATACAGGATGGAAAGCATTTAGCACAGTGCCTGGCACAGGATAAGTGCCCCCTAAATATTAACTACTTTTTTTTTTTAAACATCTTTATTGGAGTATAATTGCTTTACAATGGTGTGTTAGTTTTTGCTTTATAACAAAGTGAATCAGTTATACATATACATATTTTCCCATATCCCCTCCCTCTTGCATCTCCCTCCCACCCTCCCTATCCCATCCCTCTAGGTGGTCACAAAGCACTGAGCTGATCTCCCTGTGCTATGTGGCTGCTTCCCACTAGCTATCTATTTTACATTTGGTAGTGTATATATGTCCATGCCACTCTCTCACCCTGTCACATCTTACCCCTCCCCCTCCCCATATCCTCAAGTCCATTCTCTAGTAGGTCTGTGTCTTTATTCCCGTCTTGCCACTAGGTTCTTCATGACCTTTTTTTCCCCCTTAGATTCCATATATATGCGTTAGCATACTGTATTTGCTTTTCTCTTTCTGACTTACTTCACCCTGTATGACACACTCTAACTCCATCCACCTCACTACAAATACCTCCATTTTGTTTCTTTTTATGGCTGAGTAATATTCCATTGTATATATGTGCCACATCTTCTTTATCCATTCATCCGATGATGGACACTTAGGTTGCTTCCATGTCCTGGCTATTGTAAATAGAGCTGCAATGAATATTTTGGTACATGACTCTTTTTGAATTATGGTTTTCTCAGGGTATATGCCCAGTAGTGGGATTGCTGGGTCGTATGGTAGTTCTATTTTTAGTGTTTTAAGGAACCTCCATACTGTTCTCCATAGTGGCTGTATCAATTTACATTCCCACCAACAGTGCAAGAGTGTTCCCTTTTCTCCACACCCTCTCCAGCATTTATTATTTCTAGATTTTTTGATGATGGCCATTCTGACCGGTGTGAGATGATATCTCATTGTAGTTTTGATTTGCATTTCTCTAGTGATTAATGATGTTGAGCATTCTTTCATGTGTCTGTTGGCAATCTGTATATCTTCTTTGGAGAAATGTCTATTTAGGTCTTCTGCCCATTTTTGGATTGGGTTGTTTGTTTTTTTGTTATTGAGCTGCATGAGCTGCTTGTAAATCTTGGAGATTAATCCTTTGTCAGTTGCTTCATTTGCAAATATTTTCTCCCATTCTGAGGGTTGTCTTTTGGTCTTGTTTATGGTTTCCTTTGCTGTGCAAAAGCTTTTAAGTTTCATTAGGTCCCATTTGTTTATTTGTGTTCTTATTTCCATTTCTCTAGGAGTTGGGTCAAAAAGGATCTTGCTGTGATTTATGTCATAGAGTGTTCTGCCTATGTTTTCCTCTAAGAGTTTGATAGTGTCTGGCCTTACATTTAGGTCTTTAATCCATTTTGAGTTTAATTTTGTGTATGGTGTTAGGAAGTGTTCTAATTTCATTCTTTTACATGTAGCTGTCCAGTTTTCCCAGCACCACTTATTGAGGAGGCTGTCTTTTCTCCACTGTATATGCTTGCCTCCTTTATCAAAGATAAGGTGACCATATTTATCTCCGGGCTTTCTATCATGTTCCATTGATCTATATTTCTGTTTTTGTGCCAGTACCATACTGTCTTGATTACTGTAGTTTTGTAGTAGAGTCTGAAGTCAGGGAGCCTGATTCCTCCAGCTCTGTTTTACTTTCTCAAGATTGCTTTGGCTATTCGGGGTCTTTTGTGTTTCCATACAAATTGTGAAATTTTTTGTTCTAGTTCTGTGAAAAATGCCAGTGGTAGTTTGATAGGGATTGAATTGAATCTGTAGATTGCTTTGGGTAGTAGAGTCATTTTCACAATGTTGATTCTTCGAATCCAAGAACATGGTATATCTCTCCATCTATTTGTATCATCTTTAATTTCTTTCATCAGTGTCTTATAATTTTCTGCATACAGGTCTTTTGTCTCCTTAGGTACGTTTATTCCTAGATATTTTATTCTTTTTGTTGCAATGGTAAATGGGAGTGTTTTCTTAATTTCACTCTCAGATTTCTCATCATTAGTGTATAGGAATGCAAGGGGTTTCTGTGCATTAATTTTGTATCCTGCTACTTTACCAAATTCATTGATTAGCTCTAGTAGTTTTCTGGTAGCATCTTTAGGATTCCCTACGTATAGTATCATGTCATCTGCAAACAGTGACAGCTTTACTTCTTCTTTTCTGATTTGGATTCCTTTTATTACTTTTTCTTCTCTGATTGCTGTGGCTAAAACTTCCAAAACTATGTTGAATAATGGTGGTGAGAGTGGACAACCTTGTCTTGTTCCTGATCTTAGAGGAAATAGTTTCAGTTTTTCACCATTGAGAATGATGTTGGCTGTGGGTTTGTCATATATGGCCTTTATTATGTTGAGGTAAGTTCCCTCTATGCCTACTTTCTGGAGGGTTTTTTTTATCATAAATGGGTGTTGAATTTTGTTGAAAGCTTTCTCTTCATCTCTTGAGATGATCATATGGTTTTTCTCCTTCAATTTGTTAATATGGTGTATCACATTGATTGATTTGCGTATATTGAAGAATCCTTGCGTTCCTGGGCTAAACCCCAGTTGATCATGGTGTATGAGCCTTATAATGTGCTGTTGGATTCTGTTTGCTAGTATTTTGTTGAGGATTTTTGCATCCGTGTTAATCAGTGATATTGGTCTGTAGTCTTCTTTCTTTGTGACATCTTTGTCTGGTTTTGGTATCAGGGTGATGGTGGCCTCGTAGAATGAGTTTGGGAGTGTTCCTCCCTCTGCAATATTTTGGAAGAGTTTGAGAAGGATAGGTGTTAGCTCTTCTCTAAATGTTACATAGAATTCGCCTGTGAAGCCATCTGGTCCTGGGCTTTTGTTTGTTGGAAGATTTTTAATCACAGTTTCAATGTCAGTGCTTGTGATTAGTCTGTTCATATTTTCTATTTCTTCCTGGCTCAGCCTCGGAAGGTTGTGCATTTCTAAGAATTTGTCCATTTCTTCCAGGTTGTCCATTTTATTGGCCTATAGTTGCTTGTAGTAATCTCTCATGATCCTTTGTATTTCTGCAATGTCAGTTGTTACTTTTCCTTTTTCATTTCTAATTCTATTGATTTGAGTCTTCTCCCTTTTTTTGTTGAAGGGTCTGGCTAATGGTTTATCAATTTTGTTTATCTTCTCAAAGAACCAGCTTTTAGTTTTATTGATCTTTGCTGTAGTTTCCTTCATTTCTTTTTCATTTATTTCTGATCTAATCTTTATGATTTCTTTCCTTCTGCTAACTGTGGGGTTTTTTTGTTTTTCTTTCTCTAATTGCTTTAGGTGAAGGTTAGGTTGTTTATTTGAGATGTTTCTTGTTTCTCAGGGTAGGATTGTATTGTTATAAACTTCCCTCTTTGAACTGCTTTTGCTGCATCCCGTAGGTTTTGGGTCGTCATGTTTTCATTGTCATTTGTTTCTAGGTATATTTTGATTTCCTCTTTGATTTCTTCACTGATCTCTTGGTTATTAAGTAGTGTATTGTTTAGCCTCCATTTGTTTGTATTTTTTACAGATTTTTTCCTGTAATTGATATCTAGTCTCATAGCATTGTGGTCAGAAAAGATACTTGATACAATTTCAATTTTCTTAAATTTACCAAGGCTTGATTTGTGACCCAAGATATGATCTATCCTGGAGAATGTTCCATGAGCACTTGAGAAGAAAGTGTATTCTGTTGTTTTTGGATGGAATGTCCTATAAATATCAATTAAGTCCATCTTGTTTTATGTATCATTTAAAGCTTGTGTATCCTTATTTATTTTCATTTTAGATGATCTGTCCATTGGTGAAAATGGGGTGTTAAAGTCCCCTACTATGATTGTGTTACTGTCGATTTCCCCTTTTATGGCTGTTAGTATTTGCCTTATGTATTGAGGTGCTCCTACATTGGGTGCATAAATATTTACAGTTGTTTTATCTTCTTTTGGATTGATCCCTTGATCATTATGTGGTGTCCTTCTTTGTCTCTTGTAATAGTTTTTGTTTTAAAGTCTATTTTGTCTGATATGAGAATTGCTACTCTAGCTTTCTTTTGATTTCCATTTGCATGGAATATCTTTTTCCATCCCCTTACTTTCTGTCTGTATGTGTCCCTCGGTTTGAAGTGGGTCTCTTGTAGACTGCATATGTATGGGTCTTGTTTTTGTATCCATTCAGCCAGTCTATGTCTTTTGGTTGGAGCGTTTAATCCATTTACATTTCAGGTAGTTATCGATATGTATGTTCCTATTACCATTTTCTTAATTGTTTTGGGTTTGTTATTGTAGGTCTTTTCCTTCTCTTGTGTTTCCTGCCTAGAGAAGTTCCTTTAGCATTTGTTGTAAAGCTGGGTTGGTGGTGCTGTATTCTCTTAGCTTTTGTTTGTCTGTAAAGGTTTTAATTTCTCTGTCAAATCTGAATGAGATCCTTGCTGGGTAGGGTAATCTTGGTTGTAGGTTTTTTCTCTTTCATCACTTTAAGTATGTCCTGCCACTCCCTTCTGGCTTGCAGAGTTTCTGCTGAAAGATCAGCTGTTAACCTTATGGGGATTCCCTTGTATGTTATTTTTCCCTTGCTGCTTTTAATATTTTTTCTTTGTATTTAATTTTTGATAGTTTGATTAATACGTGTCTTGGCATGCTTCTTCTTGGATTTATCCTGTATGGGACTCTCTGTGCTTCCTGGATTTGATTAACTATTTCCTTTCCCATATTAGGGAAGTTTTCAACTCTAAGCTCTTCAAATATTTTCTCAGTCCCTTTCTTTTTCTCTTCTTTTCTGGGATCCCTATAATTCGAATGTTGGTGCATTTAATGTTGTCCCAGATGTCGCTGAGACTGTCCTCAATTCTTTTCTTTTTTTTTTCTTTATTCTGCTCTATTGTAGTTATTTCCACTATTTTATCTTCCCAGTCACTTACCGTTCTTCTGCCTCAGTTATTCTGCTGTTGATCCCTTCTGGAGAATTTTTAATTTCATTTATTGTATTGTTCATCACTGTTTGTTTGCTCTTTAGTTCTTCTAGGTCCTTGTTAAACGTTTCTTGTATTTTCTCCGTTCTATTTCCAAGATTTTGTATCATCTTTACTATCATTCTGAATTCTTTTTCAGGTAGACTGCCTGTTTCCTCTTCATTTGTTAGGTCTGGTTGGTTTTTACGTTGCTCCTTCATCTGCTGTGTGTTTCTCTGTCTACTCATTTTGCTTAACTTACTGTGTTTGGGGTCTCCTTTTCGTAGGCAGCAGGTTCGTAGTTCCTGTTGTTTTTGGTGTCTGCCCTCAGTGGCTAAGGTTGGTTCAGTGAGTTGTGTAGGCTTCCTGGTGGAGGGGACTAGTGCCTGTGTTCTGGTGGATGAGGCTGGATCTTGTCTTTCTGGTGGGCAGGTCCACATCTGGTGGTGTGTTTGTGGGCTGTCTGTGGCCTTATTATGATTTTAGGTAGCCTCTCTGCTAATGTGTGGTGTTGTATTCCTGTCTTGCTCATTGTTTGTCATATCGTGTCCAGCACTGGAGCTTGCTGGTCATTGAGTGGAGCTGGGTCTTGGCGTTGAGATGGAGATTTCCAGGAGATTGTCGCTGTTTGGTGTTATATGGAGCTGGGAGGTCTCTTGTGGACCAATGTCCTGAACTTGGCTCTCCCACCTCAGAGGCACAGCCCTGACAGCTGGCTGGAGTACCAAGAGCCTGTCATCCACACGGCTCAGAATAAAAAGGAGAAAAAAAAGAAAGAAAGAAAAAAGAAGATAAAATAAAATATAATAAAGTTATTAAAATAAAAAATACTTATTAAAAAAATTATTTTTAAAGTAATAAAAAAAAAGAAAGAAAGAAGAGAGCAACGAAACCAAGAAACAAAGCCACCAATGATAACATGCGCTAAAAATTATACTAAAACAAACAAACAAACAAAAAAACTGGACATACAGAACCCTAGCACAAATGGTAAAAGCAAAGCTATACAGACAAAAATCACACACAGAAGCATACACATATACACTCACAAAATAGAAAAAGGGAAAAGAAAATACATATCGTTGCTCCCAAAGTCCACCTCCTCAATTTGGGATAATTCGTCTATTCAGGTATTCCACAGATGCAGGTACATCAAGTTGATTGTGGAGATTCAATCTGCGGCTCCTGAGGCTGCTGGTAGAGACTTCCCTTTCTCTTCTTTGTTCGAACAGCTCCTGGGGTTCAGCTTTGGATTTGGACCCGCCTCTGCGTGCAGGTCGCCTGAGGGCATCTGTTCCTCACCCAGAGAGGACGGGGTTAAAGGAGCAGCTGCTTCGGGGGCTCTGGCTCACTCAGGCCGGGGGGAGGGAGGGGTACAGATGTGGGGCGAGCCTGTGGCAGCAGAGGCCGGCGTGACGTTGCAGCAGCCTGAGGCGCGCCGTGCATTCTCCCCGGGACGTTGTCCCTGGATCACGTGACCCTGGCAGTGGCGGGCTGCACAGGCTCCCAGGAGGGGAGGTGTGGATAGTGACCTGTGCTCGCACACAGGCTTCTTGGTGGCGGCAGCAGCAGCCTTAGCGTCTCATGCCCGCCTCTGGGGTCCGTGCTGATCGCCGCGGCTCGCGCCCATCTCTGGAGCTTGTTTAGGCGGTGCTCTGAATCCCCTCTCCTCACACACCCTGAAACAGTGGTTTCTTGCTTCTTAGGCAGGTCCAGGCTTTTTCCTGGACTCCCTCCCGGCTAGCAGTGGCGCACTAGCCCCTTCAGGCTGTGTTCACGCCACCAACCCCAGTCCTCTCCCTGAGATCCAACCGAAGCCCGAGCCTCAGCTCCCAGCCCCGCCCGCCCTGGCGGGGGAGCAGACAAGCCTCTCGGGCTGGTGAGTGCTGGTTGGCACCGAGCCTCCGTGCAGGAGTCTCTCCGCTTTGCCCTCCGCACCCCTGTGGCTGCGCTCTCCTCCGTGGCTCCGAAGCTTCCCCCCTCTGCCACCCGCAGTCTCCGCCTGCGAAGGGGCTTCCTAGTGTGTGGAAACCTTTCCTCCTTCACAGCTCCCTCCCAGAGGTGCAGGTCCCATCCCTATTCTTTTGTCTCTGTTCTTTTTTCTTTTGCCCTACCCAGGTACGTGGGGAGTTTCTTGCCTTTTGGGAAGTCTGAGGTCTTCTGCCAGCATTCAGTAGGTGTTCTGTAGGAGTTGTTCCACATGTAGATGTATTTCTGATGTATTTGTGGGGAGGAAGGTGATCTCCACGTCTTACTCTTCCGCCATTTGAAACTCTTCCCATGCACTCACTGTCGAGGGATCTTGGTCCAACTCAACTACTTTTATTATCAATTTAATTTTAGGACCCCACACCCCCCAACAAAAGACAGTTGGTCTCATCTACCTATTGAAGGGTAAGTCTGTGAGGAAGCTGAGACCTAGAGATTATGTATTAATTAGTGGAAGAGCCAGAATTAGAATTCAAATCTATGGACTTCCATGGTGGCACAGTGGTTAAGAATCCATCTGCCAATGCAGGGGACATGGGTTTGATCCCTGGTCTGGAAAGATCCCACATGCCATGGAGCAACTAAGCCCGTGTGCCACAACTACTGACCCCGTGTGCCACAACTACTGAAGTCTGCGTGCCTAGAGCCCAGGCTCCTCAGTAAGAAAAGCCACCACAATGAGAAGCCCGTGCACCGCAAAGAAGAGTTGCCTCTGCTCACGGCAACTGGAGAAAGCCCGCGTGCAGCAACGAAGACCCAATGTAGCCAAAAATAAATAAAATAAAATAAATTAAAAAAAAAAGAATCCAAATCTATGGCTTCCCATCGGACTATAGTGATTCCCATAGTATGAGGCTGTTCCGTATTTTGTGAAGGAGGATGTGCCCTAATGAATTCTGCCTCATTTTCCTGGGTATTACACAGCTCATAGGGATTGTATGAACTTCTCCATTTGGCCTCAACCCCTTTTCCAGCCCCTATTATTACATATGACGTATGATTTTTATATATTTAAGAATATAGTTTTAAGTTTTCCATTGCTCAGGTTGTTTTGGGGGCAGAAATCCCCACGCTTTTGAAGGTATTATCATTGAGTTTTAAAGGAAGTACCTTCAGAGAAAAATTCATCCTTTTTGATTATGCCCTAGGCCTGCAGAACACCATTTAAACAACAAGTGGTAAAAAAAAAAAAAAGTGCAAGTGTTTGATTAAAACCAATCTCCCCTTAAAGACTAATGTTTCAGTCTCCATCAGGCCTTCCTCAAGGGAACTTCAGTGTGTTTTGCTGATGGCCAGATTCAGGTTATGGGGAGGTAAAAGAAGGCAATTATTTAAAAAATTCATCTGTTAACTTATAGACTTGATATATTGTATCTAAAAAGTGATGTTAGATAATAGATGTCCCAGTGCTTAAAAAAATGTATGACATGTATTGGGTTGGCGAAAAAGTTCGTTCGGGTTTTGCCATAACATCTTACGGGAAATCGTGAACGAACTTTTTGGCCAACCCAGTACTTCAGGGAAACAGCTATTTGATCAGATTTCAGGATGGCGTGAAGTTCTCATTGATAAATGGCATTGACAAGTGAGTGACATTTATCAGCTGAATAACTGAGGAAGCACAGATGATTTGAACCAGTGGTGACATCCTCCATACAATTTTCTGCATTGCTTTGGTGACTATCTGAGGTCTCTGCCGAATAGACACTGATATTCATGTTTCCAATTCAGATCATAGCATTTGCTATTTCCACGGCCTGCTGTAGCATCTGCCACTCGCCTCACCCCAACCTAATTTTTTCTCACCTTTATCTCTTTCAAGACTCAGCTATAGCAGTACCCCTGAGGAAGTGTTTCTTGCATTCCTCTGTTCATTCATACTGGGTTCGAGACCCCTCTCTTTGGGGTTCCATAGCACCCTACTTTTGCTGCTTCTCCTAGCCCTTACGGTGCAGTATTATAATTACGTTAAAATAATCTGTTTAGTGGTCTCTTTTTCCTATTAATCTTCCAGCTCTTTGGGGACAGAGACCACTTTTATCTTTTTACCTAGTGCCTTGCAGGGTGCCTAAGGCAGTAGTGAATGTTCATTGAATAAACGAATGAATCACTTTCTGCCAAAGCCTGGCTTCGCTGAGTTTATGGGCCCTGGTAACCTTTTGTAAATGGAACTATTTTTATATAATTAGCCATTTCTCTTCTTCCTGTCTGCTGAAGTAATTTTTTATTTCCACGTAAATCTTGTTGTGCCCACTCCCCTCTGACTGCCCCCCAACCCCATACCCAATGTGGCTCATGCTTTATTTTGCTTTTTTAATTTTTGGAAGGGTGTAAAGTACAAGAGAGAATATAATGTGGGCTAAATCCCAGGGCTATTCAACTCGACTAGACCCTTTTAGCCTTCCAGAATGTTGAGAAAGTAATTAGTGAGTGGGGGGGAAGTGTTAGAAGAAATGGCCACGGTTCTTTGTATCCGAAAGAATGTTTCTCCTTGGTGATTGTCACCCTTCTGAATAAATCCTTAAGTAAAGTACAAAAACACCAGCGGGCCAAACAATGACCAGCGGCTCTCCCTTTGGGATTGCAATCCCTTGTATGGCTAAGTTCAGAAATGGGTTTCCTGTTCAGATTTTTGATGAGTCATAATGTTGAGTGGCAGGGTAACCTTTGAACTTTCTGCTTTTTTGACATCAAAAGGAATTCTGCGCTTTACCAAAAAAAGTTTTATTCAAGGAATTAATACTCTTAAGGCACAGAGGGAAATTAGCATCAGACTTGTGGACATGATGGAAAAATTAGTATCTTTCATTTGCTCAATTTCTTTGGATTATAGTTTTTTGTTTTTGAAGATGGGGAGGTCAGATTTCCCTAGGTTTTCAGTATGTTGCTTTTAATACCCATAAAATTATTTTTCCTGTGCAAAATTGGATTTGATGAAAGTGGTTGTTTTTTGAATGACTTGAATATTCCCCCGATTCTTCAGTACATCTAATGGTGTTCATTCTACTCACAAAAAATCTTGACTCCGAGGGAAAAGTTTTTAGTAGCATTTTTATAGCGTATGACACCTTTTATAGCAAAAATATGAATCAGTAAGTGTGCTTTTAGCATAACTAAAAATCTTCTTCATGGAGTTTAAGATCTTAACTCTCATTTTGGCAGCAGATTTTTGCACATAGTTGGTTCTTAACATTGAATTGAATCCATTTGGACTATTCTTTATGTTCTCAGCGTCTAATCCATGTTTCAGTGTGTCCTTCACTTCACTCCTGAGTTGTTGTTTTCTATGCATTGGGAGATGTATCATGCTTGGTTTTCCTATTCTTAATTTTTAAAAAAGCTAAACACATCCATCACTCAGCATTTCCTATTTATGAGAAAGAGTGATTTAAATTTTTCCAACATGGTTTGATGTGATGTGTATTGTAACCAGAGGTCATTATTTGTTCATTTTACGTTCTTCTTCACCCTCCATTTTTAGAAAAATGACTTATTTATTATGTAAAATGCCTTCCATAATGACCTTTGGGACTGAGATTTTTTTTTCTTCTGAAATGGTCTTGACCTAGGAAGGCTTATTATGAAAATTTAAAATTTAACAATTTAATCAAATGCCCCTCATCCTTCAACAGATAAATAATAAGATCAGAAAGGGTTTGAAGGGAAACTTGTAGAGTCAAAAGGACTTAAAGGATATGACAAATTTTGTTTTTAAAAATGGGCAAGACAAAATCATCATGTCTTGGGTGATTTGGGAAGCATCCTTGGGTTATAAAACTATAAAGAAATGCAAAATATGATGACTTAAAAGTAATCTATAAATATGTTACCAGTAGTGCATAGAATGAACACTCAGTTTATGACAGAAACATTTTGGTATTTGTCCGTGTTCTAATTTTTAAAGAAAACACAAGTGAAATCAGATTATGGGCTATAGGTATAGATTTTAATTGTTGCTAATATGACAGTGCTGAGTTCTTAACAAAAATATATGGAATATTTTCTGAGGTATGGACCTAACAGAGATACTAGCTAGAAAAGTGACTCTATTATTTTTTTAAATTGTGAAGTAAATTTATTATCGCTTTGTTTGCTATTTATTACTAGAGTCTCTATGTTAATTCTGGTTTTATTGCTTTTCAGCATAACTAAGACCTAAGTCTTCTGCTGAATTCTGCTTGATTTTGTCATTTCTTTTGCTTTGGTCATTAGTTCTGTGTTATTGAGCAGCTTCACAATGCCATGCCTTGCACTAGGGCTACAGTTGTTAAATACAACAAGGTAACCCTGCTTCTAAGGATCTCCCAGGACAGAGTCTTGAATAGTAAGTAAAAATAATGAGTAAGGATTCATTATTTTTGCTCTAAAAGTTTATAGAGCTCCATCTACAACGGCATTACTGGGGTCTATGGCTTTATGCATTTCATCCCCGTTTGGTGGGATTTTGCCCAGTGTGGTCTCAGCTGAATCTTCAATAGGGAAACCTCTGAGCTGGGCCCTAGGGGATTGTGCAGAGCCTGGTGGCAGTTGTGGATGACTTGTGAAAGCCTGATGCCGGAAGCTCACTGCTCATGGGTGGGTGACCTTTTTCTTGTATGGCACAACCCTTGGCATTCCTAACATGCTACCTTGAAAGACAGTTTATTGCCTCTTAGGAATTCCAGACATCATCGGAATCACTTGTTTATATTATTTTTCAAAATAAAATCGAAAATGCACTTTTTGGAAGAAAAATGACCTGTTTATTTAACTGCGATGGCTTGGACTTTTCTAGGTGTTGTTTCTTTAATTGAAAATTCTGTCTGGAAACGGATTTTTTGTCTCCCTTTCCTTCTCTCTAGTTTTAAAAGGGGGAAAATTGGAACATTGCTTTCCAAACATTTTAATAGAAACAACCCCCAGAGTGAAATCTATATGAAGTCTTTAATTATTTTTATTATTATTATTCTATTTTTATTTTCCTATTAATAATTGTTGACTTCCTGCCTATAGGAAGTCAAAAACTACAGTATAATTTCCATTTGGTTGCACAGTCACTTTTGTAATCTAAATGTAAGATAAAAATAATTTCAGGAAATAATTTTTCTAAAAGAGAGGTGTCTCTAGCTCCTAAAAATTCCATCGGACATTCATTCATCAGACAGTTCTTTATAATAATAGTAGCTCATGTTTTTTGAGCACTTACTCTGTGCCAGGGATCGGGCCTCCTGCAGGATCTACAAGGCATTCAAACTGCTCTTGGGCATGAGGGTGAATAACACAGCTTTTGGCTTCCAAATGCTCAAAGATGGAGAGTATGCTGTGGGGAGAGGGGTCGAGACAGACACATTCACAGGAGGAATAATTACTGAGTGATAATGGAAGTGCATACAAAGCCTTTGAAAGTAACAGAGAAAGAGAGGGACACGCTGAAAACTCTTTAATGTTTGCATTTGTTGTTAAAATTCATCCAAAGCAGCCAATCATATCTACCTTCTCTGGCATGAAAGTCCAAAGTGATTACAGTGGATGGTGTTCAAAACTCCACCATTGACACCATTTCCTTTCCGTTCTAGAAGGGGAATGTAAAGGAGAAAGTGAAATTTGTTCTTGAAAGCAGGATACCTAACATTTACATTTAAAAGCAGCCAAGTTTGTGTTTTGTGGACTTAGGGATCTTACAATTCTTGTATTATCAACTGGTGACTTTTCTACGAGAATCTTTTGGAATGATTTTATGTTTTGTTTCAGAAATATGCTTCCCTTGACCCTGAATTATGATAGTGGGGATATATAAATCTACCTCCAACCTAAAGCATAATGCTGGTTGTATTTATTTTCTCTTTTCAGAATATAAAATGTAAAAGAATACAGAATAATTGCCGCCTACAGTACAAATGCCAACTCCTTCTTCAAAGGAACTTTGTTTAAATAATGAGAAACTTGGGTCCTTAGTACCGTTACTCAGTATACAGCATCCCCTCATTATAAACATTTCCATGCCTCCCAGTGTGCTCCTGAGGCTTCCTTAAGATGTATGGATTGGCTTCTTTTCCTTTCGTATGGTCGAAACCTGAGAGTAGAGACACAACACAACTGAGGTTCCTAAAAGTACAGACGCTTGGGTCCAGCCAAGTCTTGATTCAAGTTAGAATTCCCTGGCTCTTTCCTTTGTCAGATGCAAACACTGCACAGCCTGGTGTCTCAGAGCCTAAGACTTTGGGTGCTTTGTGAACGATTCTTTTGCAGATGCCCCTGGAAAGATGCTGCAGATAAAAGATGATTGGAGCTCCATTTTCTTGGTCAAGATAGATAATCTGTTACAAGAATTGGGACCTGAGTTTAAGCATGACTTAAAATAGTAACATCTGTCAAATGTTAACCATGCCATTATATCTGAGAGGAAAAAAAAAAAAGAACTTTTAGGAGAAAAAAAAATGCCCTTGAAGAGTGTGGGGAAATTGAAACCGCACTATCCCAGTCGTGTTTTATTGTAGTCATTGGAAATGAATGGGACTGGTATACACACCTACTGGAATGGATCGAAATAAAACGCCTAGCCAGCTCTCCTCTCCCCGAGAAGCCCAACCTCCTGTGGTCCAGATTTTCATATTCCTCCCAATTTGCCCCAGAGCATGCTGTGACCCTCATCCATCTTTTCTGAATTTAACAAAGTTGTAAAGGGATTTATATGCTTTCCATTAGTCTTAGCAAAGCTGCTGTCATGAATATTTAATAGAGAGCACAGTTTGTTTGTTTTTTTCTTTCTTTCCCAGCCCCCCGCCCCGACTTGCCCGTCTCTTTCGCCAGCCAGGAGCAATGTAAACATCTCCTCGCACCCCTGGCCCGATCCCAAAGTGGCACTGGGCTCTCTCAATTCAAAGCCTTGACTCCGTAAGGCAAGGACTGGCTTTTCTTTGTTTTCTTTTCTGCACCGGTTCTCCCTCCTTGTTCTCTTTCGGTCTCCTCTCCCCTCTCCCCGCTGGCATTGCTGTCCGTTTCTCGGTGGCTTGGGTGGCGCGGGGACCGGCGTGCGTGGGGCTCTGCTTCCGCCAGGTCTCCCGCGTCCTCCTCTCCCGCTGCAGACCAGCCGCCCCCTAGTACCCCCGGCCGGTCTTTTCCTTTGAACTTCACTGAAGCACAATAGCTGCCCTGCAACTTCGCTGGGGCTCCCTTGGATGCATTCCTGACACTTGCACGGGTCGCTGGTCTTTTTCTCTTTGCAACAGCAAAAAGGATGAATGTCTGGGACAGAAAATGACTTTTGAAGACGCTAAAAGATTTACCGTGTCTAGAGCAACCTCTGAACTTTGTGGTTGTTATCTCAGAAAAATGCACTTTTCCTACTGGTGGCTTAGATCATTTCTCATCCTTCTACCCTCCTTCCCTTCCTCCCCTGATCCCAGCGTTTACTTAGGGAATTTCCCCATTTGGTTCTCACCCCATCCCACCCTCCTTCCCTTCCCCTTTTTCCTTTATGCTTTATCTCCTCCTGGGCCCGGGGAATGAGAGGCTTCTAAAGGCGAGGATCTGTCGGAGGGAACTGAAGAATTAAATCCTTCTCTGCAGGGGAAGGTTAAGGGCACTGGAGCCCCTTCTCCCTCCCAGTGAAGTCAGGCCTGTCTGAATGCCCCATCTCCAGGTACCTGCCCTAAAGGGTTGCTTGAAAGATTGGACCAGGAAATCCATACAAAATGTTTAACGTAGTATTTGACGATAGTAGTTGCTCAATAAATACCAGCTATATGTTATAATTAATGTCATTATACACATTTACTCATTTTTCTGAAATTCCTCCTTGTCTCAGAAATTCATATGGGTTCTAAATCTTTCCCATTTAATTAATTTTAGTAGAATGGAATAATGTTAGAGGGACTGAGCTAGATTCTATTTATCCTTTACGTGTACAAATATAGCTTTTGTGTTTTTTTTTTTGTATTGGTTAAAAAGCTAAGGAGTATGAATGTAGATTTTTCTTTATTGGCTTCAGACTTTCACTTTTTGGTTTTTCACTTTTACCATGTATCCTGGGCCTCTCCTCTCCTTCCTTCTGCCTGTTGGATCAGACTTTAATCTTGGTTCTTTTTGATGTGATTTTGCCCACTAAGCACATTTTATAAAACCACAAAAGTAATCTTTCTTCCTGATCCAGAAGGCAGAGTATTTCGCTGGTCATCATACCTCTCCCACTTCCTCTGTGTCTAACAGTAAAAACTCACTGTGCCTCCTCGTACTTTTAATTGCAGACACTATTAAAAGATGTAACATCACAGCAAACACAGTGTTCTGAGTGATAGCTAATTTACCTTTTAGTTTTCCCAGTGAAACTTTTTGTAAATCTCATAGTGGAACCACGCCTGTGTGTAAGTCAACTTTATTTTAGGATATCCAGGGGTTATTTCTTACAGAGTGAGAAAAATTTGCTGCAGTTTACAGAAGGTTACCAAGCAAATGCTTTAGGAGTCTGTGTTAGTCTGCCCTTAGGCTCCTATGGAATCATTCTGTTTGCCTTCCAAGGAGGAGACTCCTGGTAATTGTTACCTGATGAGTTCAGTGCATCAACCGTACGAATGCACATGGAGGAACTGAATGGGAACTCTAGTAAGATTTATCTTCTGGGAGCTTATTCATCTGCAAAAGCTAGAAAAACATATGACAGGCCTTGGATATGAGTAGTTCCCTCTCTCTTGAATGAATTATTTTCACTAGATCTTGGATCTTAAGTGCTTATCTATCTCTGATGAACGCCTACCACCTTGTGCTTAATTGATGGGAGTATTGCTTCTTTTCTCTTCGGGTAACCTAAAATTTGAATCGGTTAGCTTGCAGGTAACCTTAGCTCACTAGTTCATAGTGTAGTTGTAATCAACTAAAATCTCTGAAAGATTTCTACAAGGACTACTAATTAAACATATCCACTTCTTTCCTGTTTGGTGGACTTAACTACATACATTTCTAGATTAAATTTCTTCTAAATAGATAAGCCCCCAAATTCCATCTGATGAGATAATTTTGGATTCTGCCCCTGAAATCTATCAGTTTCCTCTTTCTCAGCTTCAGGCTTCCCTCCAATTTAGTCAGCATACCACTCAGGTCTTTGATGGCAATGTTGACAGAGCAATGGCAGGTAAGAGCCCTTCAGTTCATCTCTGTAGCCCTTCTTGCCTTGAGTTGACATAGGCCCATTAGTAGGTCCCTTTGGGTTAGCGTTCCATTAAGTGTTTTCCTCTCCATTTCTTTATCATGCTATCAGGCTGACTGGAAAGATCTTTTCAAATGCCTTGCTAAAATCTTGACACGCTTGTGAACAGATGTTGGTATGATTAGGCTGGATGAACAGAAAACATGTATGGCCAGATCCATCTCTAGAATAAACCAATTTCCACATTGCTTTTGATCTCTTCCCGTTCTGTTTTCCGTAATTAAGACTCTTCACTGCAAATAATAATTAATGTGATGTCAAGAAGTGCTGAGGGTCTGGTCACCGGGGACCAGGGAGGAGGGAGAGAAACAAAAGGGGTCTCGTCCTTGGTGTAAGTGAGAGTCTTGCTGGGCCAGACAATTAGGTAACAATGTAAGGCAATATAGAATAAATGCTAAATTATGAAGAGCAGATTATAGGCGTTATGGAATGGGAAAAAAATTATAGAATGTAATTTCTGATGTCTTGAACGAATTTTAGAACTGTTTCGTGCAAGTGTCTCTTCTCTATTCTGAGGCTGTTCACTGCCATTGAAACTTTTCTGCTTTCTCGAAGCAATGATAACGGTTAACGTGTTCTGAGTACTTACTGTATGTCAGGAGATTGGTCTAAGAACTTAACGGGTCTCAACTAATTTGATCCTCTCCACACACCTTTGAGGTGGATATGCTTCTTGACTTCATTTTATGGCTGAGGAAACCAAGGTGGGGAGACTCATATCTGCCCAAAGTGAGCTCTGATTAATTCCTTCCTCCTTTTTGCTAGGAGGGTAGGTGGCGACACTGGGGGTTGCATTCTGGGTGAGAGCCTGAATTTATATATATATATATATTTTTTTTTTTTCTTTTTCTTTCTTTTTTATTTATTTATTTATTTATTTATTTTTGGCTGCGTTGGGTCTTCGTTGCTGTGCGGGCTTTCTCTAGTGGCGGCGAGCGGGGTCTACTCTTCGTTGTGGTGCGCGGGCTTCTCATTGCGGTGGCTTCTCATTGCGGAGCACGGGCTCTATGCGTGCAGGCTTCAGTAGTTGCAGCACTTGGGCTCAGTAGTTGTGGCCCATGGGCTGTAGAGCGCAGGCTCGGTAGTTGTGGTGCATGGGCTTAGTTGCTCCGCGGCATGTGGGATCTTCCTGGACCAGGGCTCGAACCCTTGTCCCCTGCATTGGCAGGCGGATTCTTAACCACTGTGCCACCAGGGAAGCCCGAGACCCTGAATTTTTATTCCTGGCTTCTTTCTACCTACTTACCTGTGTAGGTAGGACCTTGGGCAAGTTGCTTCACCTGTCAGAGCTTCTTAGTTGTAAAATGGGGCAGGATTGTTTTCCGGATTTAAATACCTCCTATTCAATAGATGCTCAAGGAATGGGAACTGTTGTTTATTAAAAGCAATGATAAAAATATCATTATCACACGCTCCACCCAAAGAGACCTGTTAGAATTGTAGAGAAAAGGAACATGTCTGTCTTGATAAGTTTTTAAACCCCAGTACCAAGTACAATATTAGTCCTTTGTGGAATATTTGTGCAATGGATGGATGGAAGGACAGAATAGGCCAGGGATCAGAAGCGTTCCTGTAGCAGGCAGAAGCTGTACCATTTTCCAATGGAGTTATTCTTAGCCTTTCTCATCATTTGTTCATCAAAACAGTCCTTTTCTTAGCCTTACCTTCCACCATTTGTGATGGTAATGGTCACCACCTGACTTATTTTTCTTGGGAAAACACAAGCAAACAAAGCTGTCTCTTTCTGTCTTGGAGATTTTAACAGTATAAAGTCACCTTATCATTAATTCCTGCCTTGTAATCCATCCAGACGATAGTAAACGACGTTGTACCATCACAGTGTGTCAATGCACACAGAGAATTATATAATTTTACCCCATATTAATACATTGTCTCAAGGAAGGTACTATCATCAGATGGCAATCTATAAACATGGCCCCTGAGACCAAGTGCTGGCACAGTTAGCTTGGCACAGTTAGTTATTTTTTTAAAATTTATTTATTTAGTTATTTATTTTTGGCTGTGTTGGGTCTTCGTTTCTGTGCGAGGGCTTTCTCTAGTTGTGGCGAGCGGGGGCCACTCTTCATCGCTAACCTGTACGGAAAGATCATTGAATTATTACATTATCACCAGAGGTAGGCTTTCATCCTGGGTCTTATCATGAATCATTTCCAAGTCCTGTGCATGGTACAGAGTGGTAGATTAAAATAACCCTTTCAAATGCCTGTGACATCGCTACAAAGAATCTTTCAACCCTTCTGTGAAGTTTTTTCCTGACAGTGAACTTGGCCATAGGTTGTCCTTTCTTGGTGTCCATTTGATTTCTGCCATACCTCTTTTCCTGTCTGTCTCCACTAACTCCCAATCTGTAGTCCTTCCAAATTCTCACTCTACCACCTGGACTTTGCCAAAGTGTAATTTTCGCTCCCTTTTCAGCTACACAGGAAAATTTTATGATTTGCAAGTGGGAAAGGGTGCTAGGTTTGCGAGATTGGCCTCCAGCAGGAGTTCTGAGATAGCCAGTCCAGAGAGGAGGAAATGGAATCAGAATAACAAAACAGAAACAGACGGGAACTGGGCTGAAAATCACTTTGGCAGGCAGCTGTTAGGGACTGATGCTGAGGTCACAGGTGTGAGACTGCCCTTTGGTTCTGTTTGAAGAAACCTTAAGCTGAAAGTGATGATGGGTTGCTGCCTCACTTTGTGTAAAGTGTTACCCGTGGGAAGTTCCCCTCAGCTACAAAATCCTGACCAAGGCAAGTCATGGGCAAGATCTCCCATGGGGAGATCTCCGTGGCTTACTTCCATCCCAATCGTGTGTCCTTTCTCATTCTCTCTTGTTCCGTCACACTGTTTGCTTCTTCCAGCTACTCCAAGCTGTGTTTCTCTGAGTAAGAACTGCCATTTAGTGGATACTTGCTAGGAGCCAAATACAGTGCTGGCGGGGGGCATCCGTGGGGCAGTCCTTCCCAGCAGGCTATCTTGGCCTTGTTTACATGGTGGCAGTGTCCCAAGAGGGCAGGAGTGGAAGCTGCAAGGCTTCTTGCAGTTTTGGCTTGGACTGAACAAATAACAACAGCAAAACAATAATAGTAATAGTAATAATGCAAACAACTCTTCTAGGAAATTTGAGACAAATCTCTTTCTTGTCCATGGAATATCAAAAATATTTACAATTCAAGATTATTTTAAAAATTGTTTTATAAGCAGTGTCTGTTGGTTTTCAGGCAAATGCACTAGGAATAACATGTTTTTGGAACACATTCTGCCACCTATAAAAGAGGCAATATTTTTTTTCAGATACAGGTGTTATGCAAGTTTATCACTTCTATTTTCTGTTTATCTTTAATGTTATAGCATTATCCAAACTATGTAACATGTGGATAAAAACCAGTATGATCTTTCTCTAAGGTATGATTTCAGAAGTGCATCTACCTTTTGGAGCTTTCTTTCAAGACGCCAAGAAGAGGCTGACCACGTTGTTTAAGAACCCAACTTTGGAGTCAGCCAGACCTGGGGTCCAGCCCCATGCAACTTTGCTGAACCTATTTGCTTAGCTACAAAATGAAATTGATAGCTCCATGAAAGTCTCTATAAAGATGAAATGAGAGTGTGTTTCTACAGATGGGAATACATGGGGGGGGGGCCATCTCAGGTAGTCAGAAAGTTGTAGTCGCCATTGTTATGGTTACAGAAAATGCTCTGCAAACAAGTCTCGGTGGTTACTTCTTGTAGCTGGTGATTTACGCTCACCTTCCACACTGAGGAAAGAAATGATTTACTTCCCTTTCATAGCTGTCACTCGGTTGATCCAGCCCTGCAATGCTTACAGCATGGGGCTCATGATAACACTGTGATCAACACAAATGTTAGCAAGCTAAAGAGAGTTTAGCAGAAGTAGCCCATGTCAGGATAAGGTCTCTGATTTAATGTGCAATTTCTGAAAACCAGCCTGCATGTAACTGGCCTTATCCCTGCTGAGATAAGATCTCCGGATAGTTGCTTTGCAATTTTAGTAATTGGGGGAGGATAATGGCCGTAATTTCCAATTAGTATTGATTGGATCGCTGCTTCAGTCTGAGATGAAACCCCTTTGTCTCGGTCCAATTTCCTTAGCTGTGATGGGCATAGTTTAGTTTAAAACTAGGCTCAGTGACAGTGCTGGGTCCACACTGGCCAGTTCACTGGGCAGGGAACAGCCCGTGGGCACCACAGAGCCTCCTTCCATCCTGCTAGCGTGGCCTGTTTCATTCTCTTTTTGTTCCTTGCTTCTTCCATCTAGTCTAAGCTACATCTTAAGTCAGAACTGCCATTTCATGAACATGTTTGCTGTGAGCCAGACATTGTGCTGGTAGGAGCATACAGACTCCAGGAGGAAAGCCTCAGGCTGGTCCACGTGGCAGCAATGTCCCAAGAAGGCAACGAGTGGAAACTGCAAGCTTCTCACAGCTTAGGCTTGAAAGTCTTACGATGTCATTTCCACTACATTCTTTGGGTCCAAGCAAGTCACCTGGCTAAACCCAGAGTCAGTAAAGGAGGAGATTTCTCAAGGTCATGCGCGGAGGGAGAGAGTTCTCATGACTGTGTCGCAAAACAAACTACCAGAGACTTAGAGGTGGCAGTTACTATTTCCCCACGTGGCTTCATCATTTATGAGCAGACAATTGTCCAACAAGTATTAGATGGCAGAGCATCTACGGTATTAGGTTTTAGTTTTAAAACTTTTTCAGAAAGTTCAGCTCCATCTGCAAGTAGATGATTAGCACATCCATAAAATTATCTAATTTTCAAACGGGTATGGTAGAGAAAAACTTTTAAGACAGTTCAGGACAGTAACCTTATTAGAATTAGATGTAGACCTAGTATGGTCTTCAGAATCTTTCAGTCCAGTTTCTTCTCACCTCCTTCTCATGAGCTTTCCTTCTCTCCCAATGTGACAGGTGAGACCTAGAGAGATTTCAGTCCCATGTCCAAGGTCGGGTGGATGTTTAGTGACAGAGCAAGGGCTTCAGCCCCTTTCTGCAGCTCCACCATGCAGTTGGAAGAATTGGGACAAGAGGAGTATTAAAAAAGGCCCACCCACCAAATTTTATCTTCCTAATTTTCTCTATACACCAATATGCTCGAATTCTTAAAAACTTATCTTCGGCTCTGCTTGGTTTGCAAAATGTGTGTTTAAAACCACCCTTTTTTTTTTTTAGCAGATCCCCAAGGAGTAAGTTCAAGTGTCAAGGTTCTTCCCCCCCCCCCCCCCACGCTGAATGCCTTAACACAGTATGCAGTTTTATAACACGTACCAGATTCTCAGATACATTTGGTGAAGACTGTCAATTCAAACTCTTAAAAATATTCTGACTTGAAGCTGGAGAAGAAAGAGAGAATGGACGCAACTTTGTGAAATCATGGTGGTCCTGGTCTTTCTGGTCTGTTTGTTGCTACCATTTAGCTCCTTGTGTCCACTTCACAGAGTCTCTGGAATGCTATTCTTTGAATCCTGGGGAATTGAGAGTCTTTTCAAAGACTCCGTCTGCAGGCATATTTTAAATCATATTTAAAAGCGTGTAGCTCGGTCTTTTTAAGTGTATGCTGTTTGTCTCCATGTAATAATAGTAATGTAAGAACTGAGAAGTAAATCCTTCAAGTAAAACCTGCAGCAAAACCGTCTCCTGAATTGGGCTTGTCGTCTCACGGGGGAGGCCAGTTGGAAACTGAAGGCCAGAATTTGTAGCGAATGCTGCAGGGTTATGTAAGAGGGCTTTTAGTCTGTCTTGGTCAAGCAGCCTCCTCCATATTCCCACAGAGAAGTCAAGCAATTTGTTTTCAAGACCCAGAAGAGCAAAACATCCGCCTGTGGTGGGAACATCAGCAAATGTAGTGAACTTGGTGGTCATAGCAGTTGCCACATTTCAAATCTGTCCAAACTGTGATGGTGTGATTAGCACTTCAGCTTAGGAAAATGCCTCATCCACTTTTGTGAGAGGTAGAAAAATAACTAAGTAGCTGCTTTCATTGAACATTGCAAGCCTTGTTGAGGTGTGTACCTTTCATACAAAACCCCTCCATGAACTGCAGTGGAAAATACCGGTTTGTGATCATTTTGAATGATGTGTGATTGCCTTGATTAGCACTATAGTTACTAAGCAGATAAGCACTTCTTTGTTTTAAAAGGGAACTTGAATTTTTTTTTTTTCTATAACTGCCAGTTGCTTAATCTCTACCATCTTTAGTCTGTTTCAGAGAAAAAAAAAATTCTACCTAATCTGTGCTTGTCAGTGATGGCAAGTTTTAAAAGTAACTCAAATTAAAAAAAACAAAAAAACAAAAAACCCCAAAACTCTATAGAAGCCATCATTGGTCAAATGTTAGCAATGAATTTTTCCTTTAAGATATAGATGAGACATTTTCTGCTTCTGTTTTCTAGATTTGCATGCACCCTTGATGTTCCAGAAAGCTAGGCATCCATATTATTTTGAGTTTATGAATTTATAATAACCTAGTAATAGCTATGGGGTGGTTAGGCCTGGAGGGGATGGGTAAGTAACAGAAAAATGGTAAGCAGCATAAATCGTACATTCTTATTTTTAACAGTCTAGCATACAGTTTCCCTGCTTTCTTCAATCCAC
Organism: Balaenoptera physalus; assembly: GCF_965194825.1. Taxonomy (NCBI): domain Eukaryota; kingdom Metazoa; phylum Chordata; class Mammalia; order Artiodactyla; family Balaenopteridae; genus Balaenoptera; species Balaenoptera physalus. Next base: position 65,137,745 of record NC_138895.1, on the reverse strand, counting down.
ATATAGTAACTTCCTTCCTGAAAACATTGGTCCAATTAGGCCAGCTTCTTGTTTAAAAGCTTTCTGTGCCTGGCCCTTTCCTGTAGGAAAAAAAAATCAAACTTTGAGGAATGGTTCTTTCTAAATTGGCCCCATTCTTCCCAGGTCACCTTTACTTCTATTACTCATGAATGTCTCACATCCCTGGGCTGGTAACATGCTATTCTTTCTGCTTTGAATGCCCTGAAAAATCCCCTCCTTCTACCAGCTGGTAACATTCTGATGATTCGTGTAGACTTAGGTCAAATGCCCTCACTTTGTTGAGTGTTGAGATCATGCCCCAGGTAAGGCTGACCTGGTCAGTTCCTCCTCTGCTTCCTGAGCCCTTGAGGGAGCGTTTTGTAAAGCGTGACTCACTCTGTGTTGGAAGTTTGTGTCTACAAGTCGGCCTCCCTCCTGCAAATACAGCTAATGTTGGAACTGTAGGCCCGCCAGGGCTTGACCCATATTAGACCTCTGCCTAAATATTGAGCAAGTCAGTGAATGACCTTCAGTGGAGTAGTTTAGCAACTCCAAGTTTACTCTGTGTCAACCACGGAAGGATTGTGGAGATGTAGAGACCATTATGACCAGGAAGCTAGAAAAAATTCAGTGAATGTGTGTAGATGTCTCTTCAGTTAACCTCTAAGAATGAATGAATGCTACCTGAGAATTGTTTTTTGTTGTCGTTGTTGTTTTTTAAATGAAAGTTGGTGTTTTTTTTTTTTTAATAAAGCGCTACCATTACAAGTTATTTTTTCTTCTCCATGTTTCCTGTGGAATTTTTTTTCTTTCATTATCAAGGTAATAACACTTGGGAGTTTTGAAATCTTAAAATCCAGTCAAAGCATTTTATCAGATTTTTGTCCTGTAAAATGGGGATAATGTCCTTGCTATTACTAATTTATCTTGAGGGAGACAGAATAGAAATATTATTTGATCTCCAAATCGTCTATGTAGATGAACAACTCAGTTTATTGGACTTTTTTGCTAGAAACCAGCAAGTGCTTTTAAAATCTTGGAATGTTATTCGGCTGATCAACTAAACGTATCAGTATTTTACTTAGCTTGCTCCCTCTTAGCTTTTCAAACTACCCCAGAGACCTAGCCAATCCTGCCCCTCACCCCACAATGAGTTGAGGCAGTCATGGCGAATTTACCTTATTTTATGTTTGAACATTTGGGTAGAAAGCTTGGGGTATTGAACCTTATGGGTTATGAAATGGGTTTAGGTGTGTAATGAGCCACACCATGATTCTACACAGATGGATAGTTTTATTAGCACATTTTCTAGGAGATGTATCTGCTGGTTACTCATGAACCAAACCAAACACAAACAATTTCCAAATTGCATTGCATACAACCCCCAGCTTAAAGATTCTTGATTTATAAATGTCTCTGTTTCACTGGAGCGGCTGCCAAGGAATCCCCTGCTTTGGTTGAATGTGCTTTTGATTTTGGCATGAATTGTCTTTGTTGATAATAATAAAACAATAACAGTAATCTGAGCCTCTATTGAATGTGTGTGCCAGCCTCTCTGCCAGGTGCTTTGCAGGCAGGGTTTAATTCATTCTCACTACAGTGCTCTTATAATGACTGATTTTAGATGAGGCAGCCAGGGCAGCGAGGAGGGAGGTAGATTACCCCCAGTTTGCCGGCCACAGTTTGCAGAAACGGACTTTTTGTGGAGTTTCTGTGTGTGTCTGCAGTGCTGCTGGTTTCTCCTTTCAGGTTCAGGCATCTTGCCTGCAAATCACTTTCACTTGAGAACATCTGTTGTGTAGCCATTTCTGCTTTTCCTTTCTCCCTCTCATGACGTAAAGAAAGAGAAAATGATACTAGGCAGTATTTTTAATAATAACAAGCAGATATACATATATCTTCATCAAATGGCTCTCCGTGAAGAATAGCAGACGTGCTTCACAGGCTCTGACGGTGTGATTTTCACCTGGAGCAGCTGAGCTGGGGTGGTACATCTTGTTCTTGGATGTGTTGATACAGCCCCTTAATTGCTCAAGGTATGTACCTCTTAATCACCTCTCCTTTGATGTGAGGGCTATGCTATACTAGGACCTGGAAACTGCAGGCCTTTCCAGCAACCCAAAAGGTACATGGCCCTTTCTGCAGAGACTACTCAAAACCATAAGTCACCAACTGAGAGACATCCTAGGGTGAAACAACCGAGAAAACTCAAACATCGTATAAAGGTTACCTCTTTGAGCTCCGAGGCCCATGAGTACTGGCTTCTTAAGAAAACAGGTCGGTGGCTGCAATCTCGAATGTTCTCAAGGCCCTTAGCAGGTGCTGTGAGTGGAGTGCAGGGTGGGAAGTGAGACGGCTGCCCTGCAGGAAAGTGGGGCTGGGGCAGGAGGGGGACAGGGTCATCAGGTCTTTCAAGGAGAGGCTGGAAATGTGGAATTTTAGGGGAAATCTCCCAATTTTCAAAAATTGGAACCAATTCAACCACTTGAAAAAGTCGGAGGGCCCAACCAAACGCGCCTGTGGGCCAGAATCAGCTTGCAGGAACCCACTTTGTGACCACTGGTTTAAGGCATGTTGATAAATGGACTTATTGGTACTTGACTAAATGGAATGTGAGAAAGATTTATCTTTTGGGTAGGAACATTACTCATCAGAAGGAAGTCACTTATGCATTATTACTCAAGAGTTGTTGAGGTGCAAAATATTAGAAACTTAGCGGTCTCGGGGCACTTGGTGCCTGGTAGAGAGCCATCGGGGATGTTGATGTTATTTTGTGAAGATCTGCAGGGGTTCAGTGTGGTTCTAGTGTTTGGATGGATTATATGTGTGGGGCTGTAGAAACATGTTTTTTAATGAATAGTTTTTTGGTCCCTGTGTCCCAGGTGCATGCGACTGCATGTGATTTCCTCAGTGGATCAGTAGTTGGCACAGGGGCTGTGGGCTGAGGTCCCTTCTTTGTATTATCCTATTTATCAAACAAGTTTCAGACAAAGGAGCAGAACCATGGTGAGTGTTAGGGGATTAAGGAATTTCTTAATAGAAATTGGCCCTTTCTCAGATACGAGAGGAACTGGGGGGCAGTGAAGGCCTTGTGGTGGGTAGTCAGAGGGTTTAGAGAAAGTTCTACCTGGTCTCAGAAAGGGATCATAAGAGGGCAGCCCAAGAGGGTCCTCTGAAAGCCATTGCCTCTGTGTCCGTGTAGTTGCCATCTCAGTGGTCTGCAGTCAGGTGCCTAGTGGTGGGCTGGGGCCACTGTTGCTCAGCAGGGCCATTAACTGGGAAGACAAGGGTGTGAGAGCAGAAGCAAGGACAAGCCAGGCCCCACCAAGGCACCTTCCATCTGTCCATCGACTTCCTGAGAGTCATGGACTGGACTTCATTCCTGCTTTTCAAATCTCACACAAGCTCCTCATATGGCCAGCTGTAACTGGACCCTAGGGGGAAGGGTATTCTATCAAATTGGAGCTCCCAGTTAACCAAGTTGACCGCAGTACTATCAGCATCCTCTATGACTAAGAATGACTACATCCTTAGAAGTGTGCTATTGAGAACTGCTGAATTCTCTCCTCTGCCCCTAAAAGACTTGTGGCTCTGAAACATGGGACAGAAATACCAGGTTTAGGGATTCCCGCTTTGGCCAGGCCAAAAGTAGGTATGTTTCTGTTTAGGATCCTTCCAGCATTTTGTGAGCCACTTATGTGTACATGAAGGTTGTTTCATCTGATCTTTCTCCCTGGAAAATTTTAGTCTGGTGGGTTGGAGGAAAGAGGGGTATTTGGGGCCGTGATGCAGAGAAGCAGAGGGGAGAAAGACAGAAACTTTGGAGGTTAGGTTGAGGCAAGCTGAATTCACTTTTGCCTTGGGCCAATACACATACATTTCCTACCTCTTAGTTTTGTCTCCCTGCCTGTCAGTCAGTTAGTCAATCCATTCATCCATCCATCAATATCTATTTCTATTCATATTGGTCCATATCCATATACTTATCTATATATTTATCTATCTGAATATATATGCAGTATATTTATCTAATCTATATCCAGCTATAAACACATATATCAAAAGCTTTTCAATGGAAACTTTTATGGGTCTTTGACTATCTTCTGTTAAAAGTCTGTATCAGGTAGATATAATAATCCTCTTTAGAGAGAAATTTTAGTTCTAGAAATTCTCACACAAAATAAACTCAAAACAGTCTTAGATGTCAGCCTCTTTTCAACCATTCAGTGAGATAATTGGTTTCTCTCCATATGAGGAGATGCGAGGATAAATGAGAACTCCTGCTACCTAATTTGTCCACGCTTTGTCTGACTACAGAGTTGTTGTTAGAGAATTACATCTTTGCAGTCAAGGGAAGCATATTTGTAAGTTTATGGCTGAAGCTGGCTGGCAATTTTTGCCACAGTGTGGGCTGCTTTTTTTTTTTTTTTTTTTAAATTTATTTATTTATTTATTTTTGGCTGTGTTGGGTCTTCGTTTCTGTGCGAGGGCTTTCTCTAGTTGCGGCAAGCGGGGGCCACTCTTCATCGCAGTGCACGGGCCTCTCACTGTCGTGGCCTCTCCCGTTGCGGAGCACAGGCTCCAGACGCTCAGGCTCAGTAGTTGTGACTCACAGGCTTAGTTGCTCCGCGGCATGTGGGATCTTCCCAGACCGGGGCTCGAACCCGTGTCCCCTGCATTGGCAGGCAGATTCTTAACCACTGCGCCACCAGGGAAGCCCCGTGGGCTGCTTTCAGGTGATACTTCAGCTTCTTATTGAAAAGTTGGCTACTTCTACTTCTCGACTGGTAGTTAGGATGACTGCTGAACAAGATGAGATAAATTGCTTTCAAACCTTAGAACATTAATTTGGAAGTTACCTAGTGCACAGCAGCAAGTTTTCCCTCCTTATTTCCTATAACTGCAGCTAGACTCTTCCCTTATCACCTACTTCCAATTTGGTAGATGCTTTTTTGTCAGTTTTGCTTGCCGCAAAAATGACCAAATTCCATCTTTCCTCCTGTTGTTTGATGTTTCTGGAGTGTGTTGATGGCTGTGTGTGTGTGTGTGTGTGTGTGTGTGTGTGTGTGTGTGTGTGTGTATGTGGGGTTATGTGATGTAGAAGTGTAGAGAGAGATATTATCTTCAAGGAATATTCTCCCAAAGCCACTGAACGTTCTGGGTAGAGATAGTGGTTTGCTCAGGTGCAGATCATTTTAGATTATTTCAAGAGAGCAGATATGTAGTGAACTCCTCTGTGTTCTGGGCACTGACCTGGGTCCTTGGCCGTCCTAGGTACTCAGTGGGAAGAGTGCCTAATTGTCATGGCTCAGGTGCAGAACAAAAGAATGGAAGTTGTGAATTCAACCCATTACATTCATTAATTTACCACATTTTTATTGAGCATCTATTATATGCCTTAGGAACTGAGCTGAGTGCTAAAGGTTTAGTGGTGAGCAAAGCTTACAGTGCAGCTGGGGAACAGACAGTAATCACATGATTATACAAATAAATATTATACAAATAAATATATACACTTATTGCTATGGTAAATGCTCTGAGGGGCCTTAGATGTTGTGATGGGAGCACAAACTGGGAACGTAGGCATGGTGTCGGGAGAGGTTGTTTAGAGAAGGCAGGGCTTTGGGGTGGAGATATACTGGGAGAAGAGACTAGTCTGTCTGCCGCGGATGCATTAAGCGGTTCCTGTAGCCCTCTACACGCTGTAATCAGAAAGAAGAGCATCCTACAAAACAGAAATAGAGTTACAGATGTAGAAAACAAACTTATGGTTACCAGGGGGTAAGGTGGGGGAAGGGATAAATTGGAAGCTTAGGACTGACAGATACACACTACTGTGTATAAAATAGATAACTAATAAGGACCTAATGTAGAGCACAGGGAACTCTACTCAATACTCTGTAATGGCCTATATGGGAAAAGAATCTAAAAAAGAGTGGATATATGTATATGTATAACTAATTCACTTTGCTGTACACCTGAAACTAACACAACATTGTATATCATCTATACTCCAATAAAAATTAAAGAAAAAAAAAGACAAAAAAAAGAAAGAAGAGTGTCCTTGAGGGTGTTCTTGCTCCAAATCCCAGGGCCGGTTTGGGGGAAACTAAGTCGCACCTCCAGGGCTGTTTGGTAACAGGGCATAATTGACTTTTCGTCTAAGGAGCTTTTCTCCTCCGGGCTCACCGAGTTGGCCTCCTGAGCTCTCCAGCTACACCTGCCAAGCCCACCAGGTGCTACGTTCCCAGCTGAGGTTGGAAACTCACACAACGTTCCCCTCCAGGCCCTCTTCTCTAGTAGAACTCCTTGACAATCTGCCCTATCCTACCATATTTTTTCAGATTACATCGATGTTGACTTAGGTGCCTGTCCTCTCTTTGTGGGAAGCTTACTGTCTGCCTGGGCCAGACCACCCAGAGCAGGATCTCTTCCTGGCTTCCTGGCAGATGCACACCCAGGCTCAAATCACAGAACGTGTTTCTTCTTCACCTGGGGCCAACTGCGTCTCTTCCGAACACTCCTTTTTTAGACTTGCCTGTACACGTACAGGTACAAGGGGCGGATGGTAGGGGCTGGGTAGATCGGGGGAGGGGGGGCGGGCTAAGTAAAAAAGTAGCAAGGAGCATTTATCACAGTCTTCCTAGGGGCTAGGTGGGTTTCGCTAAATCCATTCATTTCCTTCTCGCTGATGAGTGAATAATCAGGTGACTCACAGAGAGCTACTAGTTTGAAGGTTGCAACATGTTCTCACTCGTTCTGTCCTACTAGACCTGGGAAAAAGGCTTCCATTGGATGTGTTTTTAGGCACAAAGTGTCAATTCTTCTGAGATTTTTATTAAATATGTATTTTTTTCCCCCAAAGGAGACGTGGTTTATAAAAGGTTTGGGAAGCACTGTGTTAGATCGTCTTTTGTTTGCTGTCTGCCTTGGAAGTGGTAGAGTGATCACTTAAGGTAAAATCAGTCTAGAGAAATTTGGCAGAAATAATAGGAATTCCTGTTTGAAGGTGTGATGAGGCTTAGTCATTTTTTGCTATAGATACTCATATTAACAGTAATCTCATCCCATGTTTATTGAATACTTACCACACATTGGGTGCAGGGTTACGATTGTATGTAATTATCATCATCATTTAATCTTTACAACAGCCCTATGAAGGAGATCCTTTTATCTTGATTTTATACATCAGGAAAGAGAAATAAGGTTAAATTATTACTAAGGGATGGGTCCAAATGACAAGAGAGGCCATCTACCTGTAAGAACAAGCTTCTAGCTATTTCTGCAACATGCACTCAGTAAGAGAGGACAGTTTTGTTTCTCATCTCCATTTCTTTTTGCTAGAAAAAGGGTTCCAAATTTAATACGATTTTATGATCTGGCAAAGTTTTTCTCTGGATGCAGATGAATTTAAAAGAGAATGGCAGCTTGTACACAGATGTTCGTGGCAACTTTATTTGTAGTAGCCGTAAAGTAGTCACAGCACAATGCCCCTCAACATTTGGATGGGGAGACTGTGGCATATCCATAGAAGGGAACAATATCGAGCAACAGGAGGGAGTGAACTATTGATACACACGAACACGGCTGCGTCTCAAAATATTATGCTGAATAAAAGAAGCCAGAGGAAGAAAAGAGTGTATGTGCCATATGATGCCATTTATATAAAATGCCAGGGAATGCAAATTAAGTTACAATGACAAAAAGTAGATCAGTGGTTGCCTGGGAGTGGCTGGGGGTGATGGTAAAGAGAGGATTGGGAAGAAACTTTCGAGGGTGATGGAGAGATCATTAACTTGATTTTGGAGTTGATTTCATGAGCAGGTATATATGTCAAACTTTCCAAAGTGTACAATTTAAATATGTGCCGTTTATGGTATGTCAATTACACCTCCATAAAGCTGTTAAAAATACATGCAATTGGGGAAAGTAAAGAGAACGGCGAAGTAGAAGAAAGAAGAGCCCGAAGGAGCCCGAAGGAGCTCGAAAGAGCACGAAAGAGCACAAAAGCCTGCTTGCACTTCCAGTAGAAGAGCCCATTCTACTTCTTTAGGATGAAGCCTTTGAACTCCCTTAACTTCTCTTAGCTTCAGTTTTAGTTGTGGAGAAAATGGAGATAACAGTATCTTTATTTCAGGGTTATCTTATATGTATCTAAATATATATCAAATGTTTGTTCAAAGTCTGGGGCACATGGTAGGAGTGCAGTGGCAACGATCATTATTATCAACCCTATGAGCTGGTGGTGCATTGTAACTTGGAAACCGGAGGTGCAAAATCTAGGGGAAGGAAAGAGTTGCTGTGGGCTTGTCTTCTCAGGCAAAACTTCACTTGAAATAGCTTTTGATGGAAATTCCCTGGTGGTCCAGTGGTTAGGACTCCGTGCTTACACTGCAGGGGGCCCTGAGTTGGATCCCTGGTCAGGGAACTAAGATCCCACAAGCTGGATGGAAAAGAAATAGCTTTTGAAGCCTGTACAGGAGTTAGACAAGTGGAATGAGCGGAGTAAAAATGCAGAGATGGCCCTAGATGAATCAGTTTTGGGGGGCTGGGGTGGGAAGAGCACGAAAGCCTGCTTGCTAAGAGAGATGTTTTCCTAGATAGTTTTGGGTGCAAATAGCATACAGACTTAAAGGCTATGGTGAAGAAAAGGAATAGGGGGAAGAAAAGATGTGTGTCACGAGGGTTCTTATCTGACTGTTGCAATTATTGGCATTTTGGTCTGGGCAGTTCTTTGTTGTAGCAACTGCCTTATACACTGTAGGCTGTTTACCAGCACCACCCTGTACCCCCCCCCCCATCTCTACCCACTAGCTGCCAGTAGCACTCCGGCCCCTACCCAGTCATGACAATCACAAATATCTCCAGGCTGTCAAGTATCCCCGGGGGCCACTGAGGACCACTGTGCTAGTGGTTAGACCAGGCTTCATTGAAGATGATATTTTCTTTTTCACGTTGGAAGGGAGGAAGGATTGGAACTTGTACAGTAATAGAATAAACCGTTGTAGCTGGTTTAGCAGAAGTAGAGTGGTTCAGAGCATTGATCAGGAGTCAGAACGGATTCAGATCCTGGCTCCATCACTTACAAGCTGCACGGCCTTTGGCAAATAACCTATTTGTGCCTCAGTTCCCTTATCTGTAAAATGGGGGCAATTATAGTACCTTCCAGTCGGGTGGTTGTGAGAATAAGTAAATTGTAACTCAAACCATGAATTATTTGCTTGAAGAAAACAGCTTAGCACTTCTTCCGTTATTCAAAAGACTGTGAAAGCCATCTATGGGAAGACAATGATGTCTTTCTGTCTCTAGCCATCTTGAGCTGATTTTTAAAGTGTCCATCTCTTGAAAACACCAGTTAAGAAATTAGTCTGAAAAGAAGGCATTGCAAGATAAATGTGGAAAACGGTACCTTGTCTCCACGCTGATTCTTCCTCCCTGAACCCATGGAGAGATCCTTGTGTTATTTTGTAAAAGCCAGGTGTTCTTCAGCAGAGCAGAAAATGATGTGTAGGGTATGATGGCTGTTGTTGAGGTGAGTGGCTGTGCTCTGGAAAGGCACTTCTGGGCGTGGCCTTGGCCTCAGGGAAATCTTCTCGGAACTGAAGGAAGACCTTTGCAGATACAAAAGCAGATCATGAAAGGGCTCGGAAAGGGCCTCCATTCCAACTTTCAGTGACACTGGAGACCCTGTGTGATGGTCAGATTGCCTTCTGGAACCATTTCCCAGCCAGAGCTTTCTGCTGCTTTTATAACTCTTGTGTTAGAGGCTGCTTAGGAAATGCTATTAGGGATGTGTCAGGCTTCAACAAATGAGAACTTCCTTCCCGCCACCCCAGCGACGCGAGAGAAGCGTAGAGCCTGGCAGAATGACGGATGCAGTGGCTTATCAAGGTCATGAGTGGCAGCTGGCCCCATTGTAGCCCACATTCAAAGAAGGCTCCCCCACTACTGCGACAGTCCAGGGTTCTCTCCCAAATTCCTCAGATTCCAAACACAAAGGAGGTACCCTAGCCCTGGACTAATGTCCCCCGGGGGAAGGCAGATTATTTTTAAGCTCTTGTGTAGCCTTCACTACAGACAGATGGGCCTCCTCTGTCCTAAATAGAGACTATTTAATAACATTTGCTTCTTCTTATTAACTTTCTTTACTCACCTAATCTCATGAATCTAAACTGCTTTGGGACATCATTTAAAATGGTCCAAAACAAAGTGAGAATCTTTTGGCTCAGTACTTCCTTCGGAGAGGTGAATGTTAAATGGGGTTTAAAGATTTTTTCTTTTAACCTCAAAGAGTTGAAGCTTGTTCTGGGGCCTAACACACAGCATTCTGTGAGTACAATGCATAGTTGTCTTAAAAGTATGCAAAATCCTCCCAATGATTCAGGTTCATTTGACGTGCTTGTTGAGTTTATTGGGGTTAGGGCTGAATCGAAGGAGAAAAGCTATAGAAGTACAAGCAACCCCAAAAGAAAAAATTTGAATAGCAGATACTGAAATAATAGGTTATTTATTTATTTATTTCAGCAGATACTGAGATAATAGGTTCAGACCTATTGATTGAAAGTAAAAAGTGCAAAAATTAAAAAAGTCAGAATCCGAGTATCAGGAGGGAATGTACTGAGGATTTTTTTTCTTTTTTTTGGACAGTCTTTCCCAATCATTTCAATCTGATTGACGAAGAATAAAAATTGACCATATTCCCTGCTGGCTAACATTTTGTGGTACCTTAGTCTCTGGGTTCTGGGGAGTAGCCTTAATCATGTTCACTTGCAAATCCCTTTCTCATTGTTTCTTTATTTTTTATTTAAAAAATTTTTTTATTGGAGTATAGTTGATTTACAATGTGTTAGGTTCTGCTGTACAGCAAAGTGAATCAGTTATACATGTACATATATACACTCTTTTTTAGATTCTTTTACCTCTTTTCCCATTGTTAAAGGTTGGACAATGCTAAGGGTTAGTTGACATGATTCACATACGACCTTGTTCTAGAAAGACACTGAGAGGGCAAAGACTCCTCGCTTCAAAGTCTCATTTCCTCTATTCCCCTCACAGTTGTTTCTGACACTTAGAAATGCTCCCACCCCCTAGCATACATTTACTTTTCAGGAAGCATGCGGTACGGTTACCGCCTTTCCAAAGGCCAATGGCAAGGCCATGTCTAACTTCAAAACGTGGTTACGCTTTATGTTGGGAATGCATAGCAGAAAACAGCAGGCCAGCCATGTGGAGAAATAAAGCCGGAAGAGACAGTATATTTTCAGGAGCAATTTAGTGCATGATTGATCTTACTGATACTGCTAGTGTAGTGTTTATAGCTGACTAGGTTTATCTGCAGCAACTAGCCAGCAGAACTCTGTTTTTGAGAAAAATCATGGGAGAAAATACATTGATTAGCTGGTAAGTTAACTCCACACACTAAAATTAGGAAATCGGCCTGTCCTTGCTAACTTGGAAAGTTGTTAGACATAGTGTAATAAAGTTTGCTAATCTCTGGCCAGGGTCGCCTTTGGTTTCCTGCCCAATCACATGATCTTCTCTCTACTTTGTTTTCCCTGCTCAACCAAATCATCTCTTACTTTCGTGATTTTCAGCTGGCTTTATTCAGTCTTCTTTTCCCATCAGAATAACGATGGAGAGGCAATTGTGCCCAGGAAGCAAACTGAATTTATAGGATGCTTCAGAGATTAAAAAAAAAAAAAAGGATGAATTTCAAAATTGTACGCTAGTATATGAACTGAGTTCATTTTAATTAAACATCACTATATCTGCATGTATGGATTTCCCTTTCTCTGCCAGTGTCAACAGCTGGGGGTTTTTTACATTCTCTCTTGTGTGGTGTGGTGGAGAAGACACTTGATGTGTCTTGAAGTGGGAATGAGGTTTTCAACAACATTAAACAACACAGGACATCTTCCCCCGATTCTCTCATCTAATTCTTAGGGCAGTATAATCTCACTTTCTCTTTACTTTCTCCGAAATGAATCCAGGTGTTATCTATGAATGCTGTAGAGCACGGCTGGCAAACGATGGCCTGTGGCCTGAGAATGACTTTCACATTATTATTATTTTTTTTTAAAAAATTTATTTATTTATTTATTTATTTTTGGCTGTGTTGGGTCTTCGTTGCTGTGCACGGGCTTCTCATTGCGGTGGCTTCTCTTGTTGCAGAGCACAGGCTCTAGGCACACCGGGCTTCAGTAGTTGCAGCACGCAGGCTCAGTAGTTGTGTCTCATGGGCTCTAGAGCACAGGCTCCGTAGTTGTGGCGCACGGGCTTAGTTGCTCCACGGCATGTGGGATCTTCCCGGACCAGGGCTCGAACCCGTGTCCCCTGCATTGGCAGGTGGATTCTCAACCACTGTGCCACCAGGGAAGTCCTCACATTATTAAATGTTTAAACTAATCAAGAGAAGAAAAACATTTTGTGACACGTGAAAGTTACCTGCAATTCCCATGGCAGTGTCCATGCATAAAGGTTTACTGGAACCCAGGCATGCGCGTTCCTTTACTTGTTCTCTCTGGCCGATCTCCCCTGACAGTGGTAGAGAGGAGTCCTTGCGACAGAGACTTCACGGCCAGCACAGCCTAGAATGTCTGCTCTCTGTCTCTTCATGGAAGAGTGCCTGCCCCTGGTGTGGAGGCAGATTGAAAATTGAGAACCGTCAGTAAGAGAAAGAGCACAAGCTTTAGAGGCCGGCAGGATGGAGTCCATGCCTTGCTTTCCTCGAAGGTATTGGGTTGGCCAAAAAGTTGGTTCGGGTTTTCTGTAACATCTTATGAAAAACCCGAACAAACTTTTTGGCCAACCCAATAAAACTACAAATTGTTCTACCTCAGAGGGTTTTGGTGAAGATGAAATGAGATAATGAGTGTAAAGTGTGTGCATGTGTGTATATATAAAATAATATATATGATATATATTACATATAAAATAATACATAAGTGATCTATATAACTATATCATATATAATACTTTATGTAAATATACTCTATATGTATAGGTGAAGTGGAATAATCTGTAATATTATATATCTACATCTATTAGTATAATAGATATAATATGTATAATGTAAACTACATATAGTTATATTATATATAATAATATATATAATATTTTTGTGTGTATATGTGTATGCCTCACAGACACTCAGTCTGGTACTTGTGCCTTTCCCTTTCAGTGTTACCAGTTTTTCAAGCTCATTTTCTTACCCCAGGTCACCTGTTAACAGAACTGTAGCCGAAAATACCCTTTCCCAAGGCTGACAGTAGCTGGAGAGTTAGAAACAGCACTTCTCACTCCCACCCTCCTCCTCCTTTTATTCAGCAGCGTCTTTCTTTCCTCCACAAAACTGGTGGCGTTCAGCCCATGAGGGCAGCGAAATGCATTTTACCTTGAAGTGAATAGGTATACAGAATTGGTCTTGACCTTGAATGAAAGGAAAGCACGCCAAGCATCCTCCAGTCGGTGGAACTTGAGGGAAAGCACTGGTATAGGGGAACTTAGAGCATTGATTTCCAGAGGGGAGTTTCGCACGTGACAGTGACATTCTGAGCCCGGAGCCCAGTGTCTCCCCTATGGACGCCAGGGAGCCCCCTTCGCGCTCACGTGGCCTCCTCCGCCTACCAGCTGTGTCTTTTTCCAGTTAACACGCTTCTTGTTAAGCCGACGTGGTTGCCTTATAAACTGTATCTCCATGGGCCGAAAGGAAATACAAAGCTGCCCCACGTGAAGATGAAGGTTCTTTGGCAGCGTCTTCCTCCGTCTCTTAGCGAGCACAGCAAACAGAGAACCCCCTTCTTTCTGACTTAAGTTACACATGTTTCCCCCCCCCCCCCTTTTTTTTTTTACTTTCAAAGCTGGCAGCCTCATAAGAGCCGCATTCAAGTCAGCTGCGCCAGGGATGCGGGGCATCACTAATGGGGCATTTCTTGTCCTCCTGGCCTTCTTCCCCTCTGTGCTGTCTCTGTACCGTGTATCATTAGCCACCTTGCGAAGTCAGAACTTTGCCAACCACTGGCTTCTGGATCCCGTGGGTCGCTGTCTGAATCTTGCTGCTTGTCCGGGAAAAAGTTAGTTTTACTACTACTGTTTGTAGAAAAAAAAATTGAATCAGATTGTATCAAACTCATTTAGGTTATTAGGATATGTGGTAACTCACCTAAGTAAACTGGGGGTAAAGCTGATGCTATGTGCTCATTACAGTTTGGCTTTTAATGTGAATTTTGTCCGGACTGGTGAATGATGTGCCCATTTGACCTTTTACTTTTCTTACTGTTAAAAAAAAATTAACTTCTACCTTTCTATCTTTCTCTTCTTTGAAAGTTATTTTCATGTGACCTACCGTCCTAATTAGTTGGCTGTAAGGAGGTTAAGGGGGTGTAATTTCAAACCTTTTGATACTTGCCATTTTTTTGGGGGGGGGATGGATAATAGAGCTTTTGTTCTTGTTATTGGCTTATGATGATGGTCTGGAATTATTGTGTTTGGCTGCCAGCATGGTGCTTGGGTGTGATTAATTTGTGCAGCTTGCCATTGGATAAATAATATTCATTCCTTGAATCCTTGTTCAGAAGGGATTAGCCAAGTGAACTGGAAACCATGCCTTTGCAGGAGAGCTTTCGCTGTTTGTGACCATCAATGAGCAATCTAGTGGCTGATTTAATTCATTTCTTACAGAACTAGCTGACTGATTGGCGCTTAACGCTTCTTAACTTATTCTGTAGTATTTTAATCTTTAGTTTCTTCCACATCCACCAATATTATAGTGGACATAGTTCAGAACTTAACATTTCCCCAGAGACTTTGCTCTGGGAATTCAAAATAAATACCGTGTGAAATGGGTTTCAAGAACATTGTTTTCTGATGGGTCTGTTTTTTCTGTTTTTTTTCTCATAGAAGAAATGTGCTTTGAAAAAGTAAAATAAACTTACCTTTTTTTAAAAGGGAGGGTTAAAACAAATAAAACATGAAACAAAACATGTGACACATTAGAGGTCTGTATTCCACAGAACTCTCAAAGTCCATAACAAGGCTTTGGGTTTTGATATTGCATCATTTATAGGCTAAATAATTTATAATTAAGCTTTTGCCCTGTGGGATGGTTGCAGTGTGTTCCACCAGGAGGCTAGAGTTTCTCTTCAGATCTACAGTTCACTTGATTGATGGATAAGATAAGTGACTGCAAAATAGAGGGGGTCAAGGCTTCCCTGGTGGCGCAGTGGTTGAGAATCCGCCTGTCAATGCAGGGGACACGGGTTTGAGCCCTGGTCTGGGACGATTCCACATGCCGCGGAGCAACGAGGCCCGTGAGCCACAATTACTGAGCCTGCGCGTCTGGAGCCTGTGCTCCGCAACAAGAGAGACCGCGATAGTGAGAGGCCCGCGCACCGCGATGAAGAGTGGCCCCCGCTCGCTGCAACTAGAGGAAGCCTGCGCGCAGCAACGTGGACCCAATGCAGCCAAAAATAAATAAAAATAAAAATAAGTAAATTATTAAAAAAAAACAACAGAGGGGTCAGTTTGGGAAAGTTTTCTCCCTTGTGGCTGTCCTTTGCCTTTGAATAGTTTCCTCCTGCATTTTGTTCATCTGAACAATGCATTAGCTTGCCCGATGTAGGGGAGCTGGCTTGTTGCTCATAAATTGTAGTAACGTGTCTTTTGGCTGCTAGGGAGTGAAGCAGTAAAGGTTCAAGGTACTCATTTTTTTTGCATGTGTGTGTGTGTGTCTCCGTGGACTAGACTCTGCTTCCCCACCTCAATTTTAGCCTAAATTTCAATAACAGGTGAACGTAGTATTTAACGAATAAAAACAGAGTGTAGCTAGGTAAATTTGAATTTCAGATAAACAGCGAATGATTTTTTAATTATATTGTTTTTATTATATTTGATCATATTGAATAGGCCCCTGTCTTTTATCTGGCAACCCTAGGTGAGTGCTGGGGAGCTAGGTTTCTCTACACTGAGGGCCCCCAAGTTAGATCAGGTATTCAGAGATAATTGTGAGTGGAATTAAGAATGGGAAAAGAGAATGCCATTTATTAAGCATTTTTTAAATATCAAATCCTTTGTAGTTAGTCCTCACCTTGTGAGATAGGTACAGTCATCCCTCAGTATCTGTGGGACTCCTTTGCATACCAAAATCTGCGGATGCTTGAGTCCCTTATATAAAGTGGTGTCGTGTTTGCATATAACCTATGCACTTCCTCCTGTATACTTTAAATCACCTCTAGATTACTTAAAATACTGAACACAATATAAATGCTATGTAAGTAGTTATAAATACAATGTAAATGCTGTGAAAATAGTTGCCCGGTGCATGGCAAATTCAAGTTTTGCTTTTTGGAACTTTCTGGAATTTTTAAATTTTCAGATATTTTCGATCCTCACTTTGTTGAATCCACAGATGCAGAACCCGAGGATATGGAGGGCCGACTGTATTGTAAACCCTTTATACCTTTCCTGATTAAAATAGCTAACACTTACTAAGTGCCTTCCATGTTCTGGGCACTGTTCTGAGAAGTTTGATGTATCCTCTTTCAGTGCCGACAATAACCGTACGAGGGTTAAGTACTAACCCTCATTTTACAAGGGGGGAATCTGAGCTGAGGTCCTGTACCTAGTAAGGGATTGTTCGGGGTTGAAGAAAAAGGATGGGTGGGGAACGTCTTGTTCCAGGTCACATAATTTGTAATTATGGAGCTAGGATTCCCGTGAAACTCCCTTCACTCCAGCAGTTTTTACTTCAGCTGCACATTGGACCTCCCTGGAGAGCTTTAAAAACCACAGATAACCGGGGCCCACCCCCAGAGAGTTGGATTTGCTTGGTCTGAGACTGGCCCAGCTCTCAGAACTTTCAAAACTTCCCCAGGCAATTCTAGTTTGCAACCAGGGTTGAGAGCAGTGGCTTTAGCCCATTTTGGAGTGAAATGAATTACCTTCCTTAGGACATCAGTCGCTCTATTTGCCTGTTCCTTTAGTTTTCCCTCCTCCACAGAAACTCACCATTCCAAATCTGGCAGCTAATTTTTCATGGTTTTTGTTTCCTCAAAATTATTTTCAGGAAGTCCTGGTGAATATATGTTGGGGTATAAACAAACCACAAAGAAAGACCTCTTGAGGGTATTCTGTTGATGGATTTTCTAAGTGATCTTTTCTTTTTCATTCACCCATTAGACTTCCTGGAGGAGGGAATATCCCTTTGCTCCACATTTAGCTCCAGCTGGGTACCAGGCTGGGTATGTGAGGAGGTCCACAGATTAATAAAACTGGACCACTACCCTCCAGGAGTTTTCAATTTTGGAAGGGAAGTATATAAATGTAATTCTAGGTTTAATTTTTCTAAAAGTCACTTCGGAGGAGTACAAAGTATTAAGGAATTTAGAGGTGGCAGAGGCAGGGGGCAGTGGAGTGAGGGGTGACCTCTGTAGTCTGCTGCCTTGGGTTTTTTTTTTTTTTTTTTGGCCGTGCCATGCGGCATGTGATCTTAGTTCCCTGACCAGGGCTCGAAGTGGCTCCCCTGCATTGGAAGTGCGGAGTCCTAACCACTGGACTGCCAGGGAAGTCACTCTGTCGCCTCGGTTTGAATTCCTGCCCCATCACTTACCTGTTGCCCCCTCAGTCCGCCTGCCCTCGTTGACACAGTAGATATTCCAGTCCTTTGATGGGAGGCAAGAGTCAGTTTCTGCCTGTGGCGTGCATACAGCTGACTGGCCCAGGGTGAAAGCTCAGTCAGTGTGAGCTACCAGCTCTCTGCATTGCTTTATTTTAGTTTTTAATTTTTAATTTTTTTTTTCCTGTGCATCAGTTTAAGCTTTCCAGCTGGCCTTAGCTTTATACTGATGGGCCTAAAGCATGCATACTAGGTCACTAAACTTTATCTATTAGTCCTTGAATTCACAGGGTCAAGAATTTGCCTTCATTTGGTAGCCCGTGAGGAGTCAGGAAGATGTGTGAATGGGAAACTGGACACAGTTCTAGAAGATAACTTGCGACCCAGTAGGAACCAGAGTAGGATGCAATAGGACCCCAGGACCCTGGCTTGGCTAAAAAAAAAAAAAATAAAAGGATATCTAAGCCAGAAGGCAGCAGAAATAGAAAGAAGGGATGGCTTTTGGTACAAGGACTCAGATATGCATTACATGTGGTGGATGGGGAGAGAGGGACTGAGCTTCCATTCCCAACGGTGACATTCACAGACGGACAGCACAGGATGAGAGGCTGATTGTTAAGGGGAAAAGGATGGTGAATGAGGTTCCCGGCAAAGTTACATTACAGCCTTCATCACAAGCAAAGCAGTGCCACGTTCCACGTTATTTTGTTTGTGCTGTGATTGCATGTTTGGGGATAATGTAGACTCTCTCTCTAACTTCTGCTGGTTTAAGAGCTTGCATGAAGAAAGGTTCATCCCACTCCTAGCGTCCCATCTGTCCTTTATGTTGAACTTGTGCTTTCTTATCGTAGTTTGTGTAGGTCTAAGTATACTACTTTGCATAGGGAATGGATAAATCTTCTGTTGCTATTTGACCAATGGGGCAATTTCCTTGTTACCAGACAGTTCTGCAAGCAATAAGTACTTCTGATATTCCGAGTATATTTATTTCTAAATGGGAGTTGGAGTCGTAAGGCATTTACTAATGCCAGGCTCAACTTATCATTCAGAAACAGAAGGCAGATGACTCGCAAAGACTGTTCCCACTTGAGATTTTTAAGGTCATTGGAAAGCTTCCGTTTTTATTGCAAGCTCTGTACTTTGTGAACTACGTGTTGAGACTTTTAGGAGATTGCTATGACTTAAACATTTTATCTTTGCCAATGTAGCCTGGACCAGGGGTTGGCAAACTTGTTCTGCTGAGTGCCAGATAGTAAATATTTTAGGCTTTGTGGGCCATCGAGCCTCTGTCGTAACTGCTCAGCTCTGCTGTTGGTATATGAAAGCAGCCATAGACAGTATATAAACAAATGAGCTTCGCCATGTTCCAATAAAACTTTGTTTACAAATACATGTGGTAGGCTGGATTTGGTCCTCAGGTCAGAGTTTTCTGATGCCTGGCATAGTATGTGAGCTGTAGGGCCAGCAGTTCTTGGCTTGATTGGCTAGTTCTCAGCTGTGTGACTTAACCTCTCTGAGTCTCCGTATTATCAGCTGTAAAATGGAATCAGTAGAAGAAACGACTTCATGGGGCTTATTTTGATGTTAAATGAGATCACACAAGTGGTTTTGCAGAGTTGCCAAAAATAGTAAGGACATAGAAAATGTTAGTTAAAGGCGGGGGGAAAAATAAAAACAGTCCATTTCAGTCCACATTATACAGTAATCCTGACGTTTGATTGCAATTATTTTAAGGTAAGAAGGAGAGACCAGCGAAGCACAATTTTTGAAGGGCCATGTAAGATCACAACAACTCCACAAGGAACAGATGTAAACTAGTGATATGTTGGCTTTTAACAGACTAGAAAAAGTTGATGAGATCGTGGAAAGCTCCACATGGCCAATGTTGTTTATTCTTTGGATGGTTTTTCTTCTTGGAAATTTTGTGTCATTCCCTTTCTGGAAGTGAGTTAGACTTTTACCTATTCTTTGGGGTGTAGAGTTGGGCTTCCCCTCCTCCATGATAGCTGAGGTGTAAGGAATAATTTCTCGATATGAAATGTGACAAGCACTTATTGAGCACCTGCTGTATGTTCACATTTTGGGAGGTGTCGTGACTGCAGAGGGTGTTTCTGTAATCGTGGAGCTCCCGGTGGAGTTGCAAGAGACATACACACATGTGTGAAAGAGCCGGGCACAATGCTGAGGCAGTATGTAAATAAGTGAAATAAGTAAATAAATAAGTGAAGGCTTGTGTGATGCAGGGGGGCCGTGTAAAGGTACCAAGGGAATTCAGTGTGAGAAAAAAAAGTCCTATCCGATGGTGTTAACCAGTGGAAGCTTCGAGAAGAAAAATCTGGATGGGGCCCTTGTGAGTGTAGTTCATCTTGTCTGGGAAGATCTCTTTGCTAGGAAATAATTCTGCCCTGTTCCCTACAGGCGTTGAGTTTGATTTTTGATGGATAGTGTCCCCTTGTTTTAAAAATGGTACCAAATCACCAAGGCAGTGATGTAGAGGGTAGGACTTTGTGGTGACAGCCCAGGGGAACAGTCATGGCTCTAGGCATTGGGTTTGCCTCACACTTCAAAGAACCTAAAAGTGAGGGTGATTTATTTATTCATGAAAACATGCCACACACAACTGGTACTCATGCCTGGAATTCTTGTTGTGGGTGGTCAGGGTGATCTGGTGAGAAGGGTGATGGGCAAAGAGGGGTGAGGAGCAGCTTTTCCACTAGGATGGCAGTTCCATAGGCCAGGCAAGCATTTGGGTATATTACCATATACCCAGCATACTGGAACCGAGTGTGCCATAGAGTCGGAGCTCAATAAATATTTTCTGAATAAGTGAGCAAAAGAAATATCTGAGGTGGTCCCGTTGCCCTAAATTTGATATTGGGCACTTGAGCAGGGTAGTCTAATGACAGAATGGACATGAACCAAGTGAGAATAATGCAGTAGGTGGGGCTGTGATAAGTTATCAGATGGGAAGAGGTGAGAGAACCAACTGTCCATCTTGTGGTTCAGGAAGTCTTCAGATGTGCTTGTATGAACTTGGTCTTCAAGGATGGGTGGAATTAAACCAGGTATATCAAGGCATGGAGAACAGGGCAGTGCATACCTCGTAACAGGAAAAGCTGGGCAAAGGCATGGTGGATTTAAAGAACACGGCAGGTTTGGAGGACACTCACAAGCCCTTTGGGATTGGAGTGAAAGGCTCAAGAGAAGGGTCATTGATACACGTACCCGGAGCACCTTTGCAGGTGACTTTTTTGGACGTTCGTTGATGCAGGGACCACAATTTCTCAGAATCCCTTCTTGTGCCCTAAGTATCAAAGACCGTAGGGGTGTCCCCACCCTTAATGGGGAAAGTAAGTTTTTTAACAGGGCCAACACGGGGGAAAGAGAGAGGACAGGCCTCATCCATGCAGCTGGCCAGATCTCCTCACCCAACCCTGGGTTCAGAGGTGCCACATGTGGTGCCAGCTGTGACATTTGGCCAATGTATCCTTTTTTTTTTTTTTTTTTTTTTTTTTTTTAGTGCATCCAGCATACTTCCTACAGCTTGTAGAAACTGACATTTCCTGCTTTAAATAACAGCTACTATTCACTGAGGGAGCGTGATTCATGTGCCAGACCCTGTTCTGAGGGCTTCACCTCTAGTACTTGGTATGGAATTCTTAGAATCGTCCAATGAGATAAGTGCTATTTTAATCCCTACCCTCTTGTTTTGAGGCAGGGACTTTTATCTGTTTTGTTCCTTGCTGTATCTCCCATGCCTAGAAAGGTTCCTGGCACACAGTAGATGCTGGATTTTGAAAAGATTAATTGAGGGCAGACATAATTTGACCAAGTCCTACTGGTTCTGTGTAGGAATTGAAGACCGTTAACTGAATTATTTCAAAGTCTGGATTCTTCGCCCTGCGCAATACCACCTCCCTTCTGCCTAAAGGAGGAAATCGCAATGTTTTTCAGACTTGAGGTCTCCTTTTTAATGTTCTAGCTGAGGAATGCCTCGCACAGATACTTTTGGTCATTCTTTAATTTGATGTGGATAAAGAAGTTAGAATAAATCAGGTACTGTTTAGAAATGGCTTTGTTTTTACATTTGCAGCAATGTGTGTGTGCACTTTTCCTAATTTCCATCTACTGACAATGCTTGGTTTTGCACAAGAACGGGGTTCCCTGCAATAACCTGACTCCAAAGCTGACAGATTGGGAAACTTGTGGCTTGGAGCCTGAACCCTCTCCTAGAGTCTGGGTCATGCCTGAGTCTGGACAGGCCCTAGAGTTGGAAATTTAGGAGCTCAGCCGCCAGAACTCATGTCAACAATGGCTGTTGCTCCTTATTGAACAAGGACAGGCCATTCCATCCACAGATGTTTTCTCAGGCCTCGTCCTGTGTACTGTGAGAAATGAGAAAGTTCTTTGCCCCAGGGAGCTTCTTGTCTGCTGGAGGAGGTAAAACTTATGGAAACGGGGCAGAATGTGGGAAGAACTTTAACTGAAGCTACAAGAGCTTGGAGGAGAGAAGGGATGGACTCTGGATGGCTGCCTCCCAGGCTCTTCTGTGGTCCTGGATCTGAAAGAACACCATAATATGGGTGATCTCGAAGGAAACCCAAAAGGAAGCTTCCATTGATAAGAGTTGAATGTGGCCCTGGTCCAGTAGGCTTGTGATCCAATTTATGGAAACAAAGCAAAACATAGACAAAGGGAAGGAGGTGATGAAGGGAAGATGTTTGAAATAATCAGTAACTCCAACAAATGTGCCCACCATCTCCTCCTACCCCCATCTCCCAAGGTAACCAACAGGTAGTTTCATAAAGATACATAAAGATAGTTTGCTACAACCCTCCATCACTTTAATAACACTTGGGGTTCCCATCTGTGGGCAACGGAGACATTTGTAGGAAGAGACAGTTGCTCTAGGGGTTTGTGTGAATCTGTGGTTTGAGGACTGGTGATTAGGCCAGCAGGTTTTTTTTTGACTATAGAGCAGTTTGTTAAAAATAATGATAAAAACAAACACACACACACACACACCAAAATCTGGTTTCTCACCATAACGAGAAGGAAGGTTTCAGAGGTCAAACATCGGCTCCTTCTACTTCTCATTTGAGATTTTCATGAGCCAGAAAGCTTCTTCATCAAATAGCAGTTTCAGTATTAGTAGACTATGCGTTTTGGGGGCTGTTGTGCTTTCGCAGGATTTTTGAAATGTAACCACACTTCAGGGTGAAAATGCAAAATGAAAATGCTAACATAGTAAACACCAATAGCAGAAGTGCTATTATCTGCCTTTCTACTTGAGGGGTTTTGTGGTTTTGGTGTGTTCGTTTATTTTTGGAAAAAGACCGTCAAGCCTGCTTAGTCAGTGTCCCATCTCACCAGCCCAACTGAAGGAAGTTTCAAACTCTTTCACCTTCACTCAGAATTCATGTGAATTACTGGTGCCTGCTTGGGTGTTCAGTGAAAACAGTTCATCATCATTGTCTTTAAAAATTCTCATTTTTTCTGGCATTTTGACTTGATATTACCTGTTGGTGGCCTTTTCTTTGTACTTCCTGGTTCTTAATGTTGAAACAGAATATAGGCTTAACCTTAGAGTGAAAGAAAGAATTAGCACATAAACTATCTGAGCATATCTAGCCCAACGTACATTAAAAAACAAAATATATATATAAACACACTTCCACCGTTTGGAATGAGATAATGCCACAAAGCCTGATGAGTTATTTATTCATCTCTACAAATATTTATTGAGCCCAGCATTCCAGATAGTGAGATATAGGAGAGTGAACTAGGCATGCAAAATCACTGCCCTAAAGGGGCCTGCATTCTTCTTCTTGCTGTGTGTGTGTGTGTGTGTGTGTGTGTGTGTGTGTAGAGAAGATAGATAATTTAATAAGTTAGCAAGATCATTTCAGACTATAGCAAGTTCTATGCAAGGAACAAATGGTCCCTTTCAAAGGAAGGAGGCTAAGATGGGGGAACTGCATGTTCAGGTCATGGTCAGTGTTCAAAGGGTCCTTTTCTGAAATGGATGGGGGCAATGAGTGGGCGGATGTGCTAGGATCTTTTTGGTATAGTTCAAAGAAGAGTACTATAAACGTGTGCCCCCCCAAATTTCATGTTGAAACCTAATTCCCAATGGGATAGTACTTGGAGGTGTGGCTTTGCAAGGTGATTAGGTCACAAGGGTGGATCACTTGTTAATGGGATTAGTGCCCTTATAAAAGAGACTCCAGAGAGATCCCTTGCCTCTTTGCTCATGTGAGGACGCAGCAAGAACACAGCTGTATATGAACCATAAAGTGGGTTCTCACCAGACACTGAACCCTGCTAGAACTTTGATTTTGGACTTCCAGTTCTCCAGAACTGTGAGAGGTAAATGTCCACTGTTATAAGCCACCCAATCTATGGCATTCTGATATAGCAGCCCGAGTGGACAAAACAAAGTGTAATGGCTTAAAATGAGACAATGCTAACTTCAAATCTCAGCTTTGCTTCTTAGATGTCCTCTCAGCAAGAAGGAGAAGTAATCTCTGCCCTGCAGAGTTGTTAAAAGGAGTAAAGACAAGCACAGGGTCCTGGGCACAGCCAATGCTCAGTAAAAGGTCAGTGCTCTTATGAGTGTTAGGTGTCCTATGTACAGGTAAGTCCTCGATGAATACAACTTTGGAAGAAGGGGATGTGGCTGATCATAAATGAAAACTCAAACTGCCGGGTTTAATTCAGCTGCTAGCAGGGGGACGTCCTGGAGGCTGTGTTGAAATAAGAGAGTCAAACACAGAGAGGGCAGCTGGACGTGGTGACCTCTGACTTCCACCCCTCCCCCGGCTTGACGTACTGCTTCAGCCCCTTCTAGGGCATCATGCACAGGCCCTGGCGCAGACGAAGCACTCCACAAATATGCAGATAGCTGTTGACTTTTTATTAAACTGAATTTTTAAAATTAATTTTTGTTGGACTATAGTTGATTTGCAATGTTGTGTTAGTTTCTGCTGTACAGCAAAGTGAATCAGTTATACATATACATATATCCACTCTTTTTTAGATTCTTTTCCCATATAGGTCATTACAGAGTATTGAGTAGAGTTCCCTGTGCTATACAGTAGGTTCTTTTTAGTTATCTATTTTATATATAGTAGTGTGTATATGTCAGTCTCAATCTCCCAATTTATACCCCCGCCCTTGGTAGCCATAAGTTTGTTTTCCACATCTGTTATTTTAAACTGAATTTATTTATATATTTAAACTGAATTCATATTTAATCCATTAAGGGAACAAGTAAGCCTCCAGTGTAAGTCGTTCTTTTTGTAATTTGTCGTTATTCAGCAAGTTTTTTTGTTTTGTTTTTTAACATATTATATGTTTTAAATACTGTTAGGATTTATCTATCCTTCTTCTTCATTAAAACAAAATGATTTTGGGACCCAGAACTGAAATTCTGCTTTTCCAGCTTATTTTTTTTTTTACTTCCTTTAAAAATCTCTTCTCCATATAATGAGAGATCTGGAATCCTTTCAAAGGAGTAAATTTGAAAGACTAAATAAAAACTAACTCATCCAAGGATATTTAGCCAGTTGGTTACAGAGAAGAGAATAGATTTGGGACCTTTCAGTTTTCAGTGGGGAACTCATATTTGATTTTAACTAATGTGTAAAATTGGGTAGAGCACACTCAGTAATATGTGTGCAGGCTGCCTAGGAGCAGTCAAATCATTAAAGTATGCGTGTGCAAGAAAAAATAAACACAAATTTCCTTTTTCTGGTTTGTTGTAAGAGGGGACGCTTTTAAGCATCTTTTCATCTGAAAATCGTAAGGTGCTTGAGGGCAGACCTTTGGGTCTTGAGATGTGTGTGCACGTGTGTGTTCATGTGTGTGCCTGTGCAAGCTCATGGCCACCTCTCATGCCTTTACCTAACACACACTTTTGCATCCTGAGGTCAGCGGGGGTTGTTCCACACAGGCATTTTACTCAGGTTGTTCTGGAGAAAATTCTGAAGAGAGCCATACGCATTGATCATAAAGTTAGGAAATTTGACCTGTAAAGTGATGCTGAGATAGGAATTTAAATTCCCTTTCCCAATTTCTCGTGAGCATTTTTTGAGGCCATTTTTTCCTATTCTTGCTTGAATATAAGCATCACGTGGGGAGCAAAATTTGGATTGTGAGGTTTTTCCCCAGAGATTCTGATTGACTTGGTCTGGCTATGATAAAGCAGATTTGGGACACACAGGAAGTTAAGAAGAGGGGAATAAGATAAAAGTTCACTTGAAAGGTATTGCAGGAATACGGAGCAGAGTTGGCAAAGTATTGCAGGTTCAAAAGAGCACTGGAGAAGCGGGCGTGTGCCTCAGGGGTGTGGGTGGTGGGGTGGGGAAGATGAACCCGGGGAGGTAATTGACAGACACATCGTGAAGGGCCTTGTGTTCAAGGCTCAAGAGTTGGGTTTTTTTTAAACATCTTTATTGGAGTATAATTGCTTTACAATGGTGTGTTAGTTTCTGCTGTATAACAAAGTGAATCAGCTATACATATACATACATCCCCATATCTCCTCCCTCTTGCGTCTCCCTCCCACCCCTCTAGGTGGTCACAGAGCACCGAGCTGACCTCCCTGTGCTATGCGGCTGCTTCCCACTAGCTGTCTATTTTACATTTGCTAGTGTATATATGTCCATGCCACTCTCTCACTTTGTCCCAGCTTACCCTTCCCCCTCCCCGTGTCCTCAAGTCCATTCTCTAATGTCTGTGGCTTTATTCCTGTCCTGCCCCTAGGTTCTTCATGACCATTATTTATTTATTTATTTATTTTAGACTCCATGTATATGTGTTAGCTTATGTTATTTGCTTCTCTCTTTCTGACTTACTTCACTGTGTATGACAGTCTCTAGGTCCATCCACCTCACTACAAATAACTCAATTTTGTTTCTTTTTATGGCTGAGTAATATTCCATTGTATATATGTGCTACATCTTCTTTATCCTTTCACTTGTTGATGGGCACTTAGGTTGCTTGCATGTCCTGGCTATTGTAAATAGAGCTGCAATGAACATTGTGGTACATGACTCTTTCTGAATTATGGTTTTCTCAGGGTATATGCCCAGTAATGGGATTGCTGGGTCGTATGGTAGTTCTATTTTTAGTTTTTTGAGGAACCTCCATACTGTTCTCCACAGTGGCTGTATCAATTTACATTCCCACCAACTGTGCAAGAGGGTTCCCTTTTCTCCACACCCTCTCCAGCATTTATTGTTTGTAGATTTTTTGATGATGACCATTCTGACTGGTGTGAGGTGATAAGGCTCAAGAGTTTTAACTTCATTGTGGACCCAGTCCCTTACTCGATGTGTACGTTTTTTGTCCTTATTTATGATCACAAAAGTAATATTTGTCCATTAAAAATAGAAACATTATATAATAAATTGATCCCAAAAGGAAATGTTCCCATAATTCTACCCTGTCCGACTCCAGTGAAATTACTGTTGTAAAGTGTCTGGTGAATCAGATGAGTGATTTAGAGTTATAGCTCTGGTGGTAGATAGGATGGAATGCAGTGGGGAAAGCCTCCAACTTAGAGATAAGATGTGATGCCATTTCAGTATCCCAGGCAGGAGATGAATGAGGCTCTAAACTAAGGCATGGGAGGATGCAGAAAAGGGGAGGCCACCGAGAGATATGTAGACAGTGGAATGGAAAGGCCGTGGAGGAGTGAAAAAGGTGGAGGGAATCAGAGGGACCTCTGCGGTTTCTGGCTGGGTTAACTGGCTGGGCCGTGGTGTCATTAAGGACACTTAGGAATTTGGTGGCAGATCATATGGTTGGAGACATGTCAACTTTAAAGTGCCCGGGGGGATGTGGGGATGAAAATGTCTATTAGCCTTCTGGAATTGTGAAAGTGGAATTTAGGAGTGAGTTGGGATTTAAGAATATGGATTTGGAAGCCACAGAGACATGAAAAAAAAAAAAAAGAGATACAGAGTAAGGGAGGCAAGAGAAACAATAGTAAAATGGGTCATAACTTCTTAAGTGCTTTTGTTTGTAAGGCTTAATGAAATAAGGGCCTACACTCAGATAGCGGTAGTGGAGAGGGATGGGTAAGTTACCTCCTTAGGTCACAAAGAGGTTATAGGATCTGTTCTCATGAATTCATCAAATTTAACTTCTCATGCTGAAAAAGTAGAAAATTCCTAAAGGAGCTATTGTGTCAACTTTTTTGTTTTTAAACTTGAAAAAAATCCAAATACAGAATATTCACGAATTTAGAGAAATGTTCAGTTTAGATTCCAACTATGGTCATTCCCATAGCTATGTGGTGAAAGAAATCATGTTTCTGATGAGGATACATTTTTAAATGTTGCACTGAAAAACTGTGACTAATATGAGTTTTGGATTTGCTATTGGGTGTGTGTGTGTGGGGGGGGTGTGTTTGAATTGAGTTCATAGAAGTTATATCTGCAATCATTCATTTGTCTTCTGGAGGGCATTTCCATTTGGAAGTAAATTTTTTTTCTATTTATTCCTCTAAATATTCTAGAGTAGGAAGAAATGACAAGCCCTCTATCCTCGTTTACAAAGTTTGAGCTTAAAAAAAAAGGCAAATTTATTTTTAAAATTTACAATCGCTGTATTGTCAGTGGATTTGTGGCAGAGTGTACATAGTGTGGTTTTGGAAAATACACTGACTTTTCATGGCTTCAGACACGGTTTGCTTCCCAGGGCCTCTGGGCTTTAGCCTCCTGTTTGCAAGTGAGGATAGCAACACACATTGCACGGAAGGGTTTGAGGATTAAGTTACACTCTAGATGAAAACCCAAGCCCAGTTCTAACCTGCCCAGGGTTGGTATTCAAAAAATGTCCCTTCCCTTTCTATTCTTTCCTTCCCCCCAACAAAATTCATGCTCTGTTTCTGTTAAGTCCCTTTTGTAACACTGTTTTAACATGATACTAAATATATTGCCAGAAACCATGTTTCCCAAAGCGTATGGTGTAGTTTATAATTTCTAACTTAGCTTTTTCATTAAAACTTGAAAGCTTTTTAGCTTTATAAACTCACTTTTTGCTGCTAAGGATTATGGTGGGGGGGCGGGGGCTGGTTTCTATCTCTACATTTCTGGTGGCAGTTGGATCTCTGCTCTCTCAGCAGTGAGTTCCCTGTGTCCAAACAGAGCATGATGAGTGTCATGCTTTGGCCGTTGGTGGAATTATTTCTCCCGCCTCTGGAGCCCGTGGCAAGGATAGAAGCAGAGGGGTCCCTGGCTCAGTCCGCTATGCGAATTGGTAGTTATCCTGAATGTCACAGCAGCCTGGAAACGTAGACCCCATCAGGAACCCAGCGATAATTCTATCCAGTGCCACTCTGTTCCGTGAATCTGCATGTCATCAGGACCGCAGTGACTTTGGGAGTGTATGTGAAGCCGAGGCACTGTCACATTCATATCTGTGTGATCTAAATGCCCTTTTGCTTTTCCATCATTGTCAGGGTTGCTGTTGTTTCTGTGCCTAAAAACGTAGCCTCAAACAGCCCACCATCTAGAACTCTGAGAGATGCTGTCGACCTTTATAACTCTTCTCTTTGAGGAGAAGATAGACTCTGCTCAGGTTCCAGAAATGTTGTCTTAAGATAGCTGGAAGGAAGTGTTTGAAATGGCACATATGCTTGTGATGCTGGTAACCAAGGAAACATGTCCCTGATGCAAAGCTTCCTTTAAAAAAACGATAGTACCTTTGGAGGATTGTCTCAGAATCACCCACAGCAAGATTCCAAAGGGATTTGAAATTAAACTAGGTCACTTTCAGAAACTGTATCAAGAATTAACAAAGTACATGAAGAGCTGCTTTAAAAATGCGCTGTTTAGAAGAACAACCCAATACATTGTGGGTATAATATTCTAGCATCAGAATAATCTGAGTCTTACATCCATTATAATGGATATTGGATAAATCTTACTGGAGTAAACTTTCCTCTGCTCATGCCTTATTATTTGTATTATTATTATTATTATTAGTTTACCTCTTATTCCCAATTAATCTTTAGATTCTCTCCACCTCTTTTGTAACAGTCAGTGATTAAAATTATAGAGTGTTGGTTCAACTCAACACCTACCCAGCTTGCATATGGAATTTGCTAATACATGCATCTTGTGTAGAATCGTAGAAACTGGAGTTGATTTAGAAGATAATCAGATACAAACTTTTCTTTCAACAAATGAGAAACCGAATCGAGGAAGAGTTACTTAGAGGCAGAAGCTTCACCCTGAATCTGAATATACACATTTTGGTAATGTTCTTGACACAAAGACCTGAGCATTATTGGTACAGATCATGTAGTATGATCACTAATACCATTTTAACATTTCTTTTTGTTACAAAAGATTTCTGAGTACTGGACAACAGGAAAAATATACTGAATTTACAAACAGCAGAAGGATTGGGATAGTCCTGAATGCTAAAGTCTCAACCTCATATGTTAAAGCAATCAGGCAGTCTTTACAAATATGTAGACTGGTCTGTTATAAAAGAACAGGAAGTGGGCAGGTATTTGGTAAATTGCAGTGGATACAAATACCTAAAGTTACTTAACCTCTGGAAGGACTCTTGACAGCCAAATGGGTAGCAACCCTTGCCTTAAACTTTCTTGTAATAAGCTGAAAACTGAATTTGTGCTGTATTTTTCTAAAGTGATATGTTTCGTAATTAAAGACATTGAAGTGGAAAGAAGTGTGCATGGAATTTTCACTTGAGAGCAAATTTTACACCTGATGCCTCGTTATTAATTAAATTATATACCAGGGAATACAATTTCATCTTAGCTTAAAAGTTAAATTCTCATTGTCTATGAAAGACACTATGAAACTTTGATGGGATTTTAAAGATACTTATATTCTTAGAGTCATGAAAGTGAGCACAGACCCTGACACAAATCTGTATTGTCCGAAAGCAGTAGTTCTCAAACTGCAGCGGGCACCAGAATCACCTGGAGGGCTTCTTACAACAGGTTGCTGGGCCTCGCCCTGAAATTTCTGAAATTTCTGATTCACTAGGTCTCGGGTGGAGCCTGAGATTTTGCATTTCTAACAAGTTCCCAGGAGATGTTGCTGCCGCTGCTTCAGAAGCTGTGCTTTGAGGACCACTGAATGAAAGGAAACCCAACGGTTTACTTTATTTCATATCCATATTCCATTTAACTTGGTACTTTTATTTTATCCTCAACCTACTTGCTCAGCCAGTCACTTGAAGACTGTGGCCCCTTAGGTAGAACATCATAAGCAGTGGTGGCTGGTCTTTGTTCAAAAATTGGCTTTAAGGTTGAGGAGGAGCCCTAATTTGTACTGTTGCCAGTTTGAGTGGTGCAAATACTCCCATCTTGGTCAGTTTAAAGCTACCAATATCACAACAATCACCTTGTGTAAAATTTCTGAAAATTTAACAATCATCTTCAGCACAGCCCTGAATCATAAGGAAGTGTCAAAGGTCACGTTGAAATTTAACCTTAAGGAAAGGGAACCCTTGTGCGCTATTGGTGGGAATGTAAGTTCGTACTGCCATTATGGAAAACAGCCAGTATGGAGGTTTCTCAAAAATGAAAAATAGAACTATCATAGGACTCAGCAATCCCACTTCTGGGTATATACCCAAAGGAAATGAAATCAGTTTCTGAAAGAGATGTCTACACTCCTATGTCTGTGGCAGCATTTTTCACAATAGCCAAGGTATGGAAACAACCTTAGTGTCCATTAGTGGATGAATGGTTAAAATGTGGTATGTATATACAATGCAATATCATTCAGCCATGAAAAAGAAAGAAATCCTGTAATTTGCAACAACATAGATAAACCTTGAGGGTATTATGGTAAGTGAAATAATCTAGATGGAGAAAGACAAATACTGTATGGTATCATTATACACAGACTCTAAATAAGTCATAGTCATAGAAGCAATACATAGAATTGTGGTTATCAGGGGCTGGCTGTGGGGGCAATGAAGAGATACAGGTGAACAGGTAGAAGCTTTCAGTTATAAGATGAATAAGTTCTGGGGATCTCATGTGCAGCATGGTGACCATAGTTAATAGTAGCGTACTGTATACTTGAGAGCTGCGAAGACAGTAGATCCCAATTCTTCTTACCGCCCCCAGCAAAAAAGGGTTCATACATGAAAAAAGGGAAAGGAAGGAGGGGAGGAAGAAAATTAATTTAACCTTATGTGAGACAGACTTTTCACATCTCTTTGAGGGTCAGGTATGGAGAGGTATAAAAAATAAATTCTTGTTTATACCTGGGTGGTCCGATGAAGATGATTCTAGTCAGGGGGGAGTAGGCACTATCGTTCAAAAGTCATAGACGGGCTGTCCACAGAGGAGTTTTATTGGCTCTAAAGCCTTTTAATTTTGAATTATTTGCTGACTTACTGAGATTTTGCATATAAAAAAATCTAAATTTCTGTCTTTTATTGGATGAAAAGTTAGCAATTGTGGCAACTCCAGGCCCAGATTCTTACTCATCAGCCATTAGCTGGAGCTGCTTAGCTGCTGTTTCCTCCTCTGCCTGTTCCCCATTTAGAGCGGGCAGGACCTTTGCAGTCCATCCTTGTCCCGAGGCTCTCAGCTATGCTACCCTTGGACCTTCCTCATCCATCGACATTCATACTGACTAATACTGACTAGTGCTGGCCCGTTATGCCCTCTGCACCACTTGAAGATGCAAATCCAGGAGAATATACATCCTCCTTCATGGGTACAAATGCCAGTGGGGAGAAGGGAAGCGTTTGGTCACCTTGAAGGACGTTTACAAATTGAAAAGTGAAAGTGGTCAGGTATCCCCCCCTTTTTTTTTTTAAATTTATTTATTTATTTATTTATTTTTGGCTGTGTTGGGTCTTCGTTTCTGTGCGAGGGCTTTCTTTAGTTGTGGCGAGCGGGGGCCACTCTTCATCGCAGTGCGTGGGCCTCTCATTATCGCGGCCTCTCTTGTTGCGGAGCACAGGCTCCAGACGCGCAGGCTCAGTAGTTGTGGCTCACGGGCCCAGTTGCTCCGCGGCATGTGGGATCTTCCCAGACCAGGGCGCGAACCCGTGTCCCCTGCATTGGCAGGCGGATTCTCAACCACTGTGCCACCAGGGAAGCCCTCTCTTTTTTGCTCCTTCTTCTGTGTTTTCATCCCCCTGCTCTCCCTTTAGTTGGGGAGAGGGAGAGGAGGAAAGAGGAGTTATACTTTCTAGAAACAGAATCCAAGACCCAGAGAATCCGCTAATCTCTCGTTCTAAACTATAGACCTGGGATCTAGATGAGGATATTCCTGATAAGAGAATACTTGCTCCTCGGTGGTTTAATTATTGTTTATATGGTGTAAACACTTTTCTGAATCCTGCTATTTATTTGTCACTTCAGTGTTTCTTTTCCCATTTTCTCTCAGCATCTTGAATCTGCCCTGCCCAGGTTGGTTTTTACATCCTTAGCTTCTGTGAGTATGGGAACACACAGAGCAGAAGAAAATCCTTCTCACAAAATCTTTGACTTGCCTGAACCACACTGTAGTTATTTTATTTGAGGGTAATAGCATGAGGAAGATGTTCTAAGGGTCTCAGAGAGAAAAGCCCGGATTTAAATCTGATCATTATCAGATTGAGAGCTAAATACTTTGGCAACTTTCATGAGGAAATATCCCTGGGAATTTTCTGGATAAACATCATTCTTAAGTTTTGACAGTGTGCAGAATTTAGGCCACCCACATTGTGTGGAGTCCAAAATTGTTCAGTGAAATTTAAATGATATGTTTCAAGAGTTTGGCTGAACTTGTAATTTAACCTGGGAGGGGGGAGTAAACAAATACTTGTGGGAAAATATTTGTGCTCAAAATCAATAAGGAACAGGCAGTAGGTTGCCCTGCACTCTGAGAGCTCTACTTTTCAGCTGAAGGTAGTACCGGGTGGCATTTGTCAAGAGCAGGGAGAGATGTTGGGCATGTTGACTTGCTAAGGATCACTGCTACTGGCTCCTTGTCTTAGGATGTTCAAGTCAGGTTTATCCACAGATGAATAATCAGTGGGATTTATTCAGCATTTACTTTGTGCCACATGGTATAATACAGGAATTTAGCACCGTCAAGAGTCTCACTTGTGAGATGGAAAAATTGACCGTTAGAGGAACCAGTAACTATGTGGTGGTCTCGCAACTCATGTGTGAAGGAGTGCCAGGCCTTGGGTGCAGCTTTACCTAAGTCCACCTTTGCCATCACAAATTATCTGTATATGTCATTGCCCTTGGAAGAGGATTCCTTGTAAGTTGTATTTTTTATACTCATGAGTATTGAATCTACAAATGCATCTCTATAAAAGTTTATTATTTTAAACTCCTAAACTGGCTTCATAAAGCTTTTTGGATATTGCTTAGCACACACAGTCTATCTGACATGGCCTGAATGGTATTTTGATTTTTAATGAATATTGATGTATATATTATGGTGAGTTCATCTTACTTTGTAACACATAGCTTTATGCCTTAACTTTCTTTTTCTTTTTTCCTTCTTGTAGTCGATTTATCCACCAACCAGCCATATATATAGGGAAATAAATATTTTAAGCTCTTCTCTCATTTAGAAAAATTGGAAGACCCTAGGTTTTCAGACTCCCACCTAAATAAAGTAGGCAGAAAAAGCACAGCATCTGGTGAATGGAGCATGTTAGATTTTCCACTGAGAATTCTCTCGTGCATCAGTTTTCTGGTGATTCCTGGTACTCTCCCAGTTAACCTGGAAGTGTGCTTTTATTAAGGATTTCTTTTTCCTCGAGGCCAGATGCGACCTTGCCCTTTGTCTGAGCGGCTCTGGGCTGTGAGTGGAGTGTTGGTACCTCTGGGAAGAGAGCGGCTGCTTCAGGGCCTGAGCACTGGGGCAACCACCATCTGTCCATCTTTGTAGACTTTTCGTGCTTTAGATGTTGTTCTCACCACAAGGGCCTTTGAGGGTTGGGGCCACAACTCTCCCTCTTATTCTCCCGCTACAGCTGTATAACTGGTTGTAAAACTTTCACTTGTAGGTGAAAACTCATTTTGGCAACCACGAATTCCCACTATAATTCATTTAGAAACTGCAGTGTTTCTATTAATGGAAAAGTAAGCTCAAGCATCAAACAGCCAGGCTAATACGTGTTGTTAATTGCATATTGTTGGTAACTGTAAGCTCTGAGATTGCACTAATAAAAGGTAATAATTCCCAAGACAGCCAGGAAGGGAGCTGAGAATGACTGCAAATTCAGCCCTTGCAGTTTTGCCATGTTTGGCTACGTTTAAGTGAGCGAGAACTGATCTGAGTGCTGATAATGCATTGGGAAATTTTTTTGGACTAAGTAAGGGTGATTGGAGATTGAAGACTTTGTGTCAGTGTGGGGACATGGTGACTGCTGATGGGGCAGATGGTTTTTTCAGATAACTGCTAAGGGCTCAGAATGCCGTGGCAAGTGCTTCTCAGAAGGTTGCAGCTCAGCGGAAACCTTGTATGGTCAAACCTTGTATGCTTGCCTTTTGGGTCCACATTTCATGTCAGCCGATACTCAAAGCGAGCACTTGTAGAAGGAGAAGAGGATGTGGATAAAGCAGAAGACTTGGACTTGAGGCTGGCTCTGTCCCTTAGCTGAATGCCCTGAACCAGAGCCATTCAATTCACTGAACTTCCGCTCTTCGACATTTGTAGAATGTAGCTACTTTGTTAGGGCTGCTATGAGCGTTCCATGAGATAATATAGGATGTGAAAAACCACTTTGTAAACTCTTTAAGTGTGAGGAAACTAGATACCTGCCCTTCCTTAATTTTCTGATGAGACAAATGGACCCAGGGGATGCATCACTATAAATCTATTCTTTATACTCGAGGTTCTTTCAAAATACCACCCCTGAGTAGTGCTTGTAGTTTCTCTCTTTAAAAAAAAATTATTAAAAAGTCAGTTTATGACCTACTCTCTGGGGCTGGAAGTGCCTTTTTTTGGTAACCCAGATTCCTGTGGCTTGCATTGGGTCATTACTTTGGGCAATCTGATGCCTGAGAAGATCTTGTTCTCTGTGTTCCAAATAAACCCTCTTGGGCTTGGAAAAGGCACTGTCTACAATGTGTGACTAACGGGCTGTTGAAGGTGTTAGACGTAGCCCAAGAATCCGATGAATCAGAGGCTGACTGTTGTCTTTAGTAGCTCTCACCATTTTCCCTCCAAAGATAAAAGACCCCCCCCCCACCACTGCCAACAATTAAGTTGACTGTAACAGCATTTACGGCAGAGCTGGAAATCAAATGAAAGTCAAGATGCCGCTACTCTTCGAGGCATTCTTCCCTAGTGGCTTAACACGGGTCAGACTCCTCAAGATGAGGAGGAGGATGAATGTATTGTGTCCTTCAAGGAGAGATCTCAGAAGTTTATTTTACCCTTTTGAAAATTTGACAGTTTAAATACATACTTTAAAAACCTATAAGTAGGAGGCAGGTTTGTTATGTTTAGTTGCATTCAAAGAAATAAAAGTAGCGGAGTTGAAAGAGAAGAGTCTAGAAGAGATTGTTCCCTTTTAAAGTCTTTATCAAGATTATACTATAGACTGAGTAAATAAAAAGTAATAGCCCAAGCTTTTCACCTTGGGGTGCTAATGAAATAAATACTGTGGCTGTACTGTTTTCTCCTCCAGTGCTCACTTCAGCTGAGCACTGAGGGAGCCCTGGACCGGGGAGTGGGCGTCCTCTCTGAGCTGGAGGCTGAATTCTCTTAGCAGAGCCGGCATGGATCCCAAGAAGATTGTAGGGCTTGGCTACAAGGGGTCCCTGTGCCTATTGCACTCAGGTGGAGACCTGCATGTATTTTCACTACGGTGATGGGGACGAGCGGTAGCTCTCAGCCTCTGCATAACTGTAACCTCTGGAATTCACGAGACGATCCTGACCATAGCGTGTCATCCTTTCCCGTCCAGAGTGCGGCACCTCTTTTTGGGATGTGCTTTTGTCTTGCATTTTTTGTTCTCGGAAAAACTTCTTCCAGCCAAAGATTGATGTGCCTGGATGATTTATGGCAGTGATTGTCAGGGACTTTCGAAGCCCGTCCAATTTCAGGATCCGGCTTCTCATTTCTTGTCATTTATGGCACATTTGATGAATTCTCACTATCAGCTGACATGTTTCCTAATTGTCAAAACT
This sequence comes from Balaenoptera physalus, assembly GCF_965194825.1. Lineage (NCBI taxonomy): Eukaryota > Metazoa > Chordata > Mammalia > Artiodactyla > Balaenopteridae > Balaenoptera > Balaenoptera physalus. Next base: position 65,100,981 of record NC_138895.1, on the reverse strand, counting down.
TTGATTGAAGTCGTATTTCTGGGAAAACAACAACAACAATGGGAGAAAGAAGAAAACAAGGCTCCTTTACCACATTTTTTTCTCTGTGCCCCAAACTGCTCTGCTGGAGGTTCACAGCCCCATCATTTAGCCACTCAGTGACTTACTGACCTTGCAAACCCATCTCCTCACTCTCCTTTTACAGTCTTCTGCCTGCATTTACCGTGCCTTGTATTTTGCTTGTTTGGGCCTTTTCTGGTCCAGAGGGGTAAAAGCTGTTGAAAGTAGCGCTTCAGAGAAAGTTTCTAAGCTTTTCCTTCAGACGTCTTTCAAGGCACATCTGAGTGGGGCTTGCATAGATAGTATCAAGCTCTTTCCGTTATCTTAAACCTGGTGTTGGCTTATTTTGTTTTTGTTTTTATTCCACAACATTCTTTGGCTGGAATGTCAGCTCTTCAGGTCCTTGGCTGCTTTCACAACCTAGAAATCTGCTTCTGCACTTTGCCGTTCTTTTCATAGTTAAGGCAGCAAACATCAGTCAGTGATGGATCTGGTCCCCTCGTATATAGAGTTGATTTTGTTGTTGTTGGTTATTTTTTATTTTATTTTCTATTTTATTTCATTTTATTTTGTTTTATTTTTGCCCACCTCAGTCCTGTGCATCTTTCTAATTCAGCGAAAAATATTTATAGCAACTGACTTCTTTTCCTTCCCACTCTGTCCCCAGGGTACAATGACAAAGAAGCCTTTCTTTTACCCTAGCTTATAGTTTCTCAGTTTCCTTCCCCAGAAGCAATCAGTAATATCAGTTTCTTTCGTATCCTTTTAGAGATACTGCATGCACATACAAGGATTCATTAATACACATACGTAGAAACACACATACATATACAAACATCAAGATAAAGTTTGAACTCATAAATCTGGACTTCTCATGGTACTGTTTAAAACATATTAATATCTGTCATCTCCCTCCTGCTATTTAGATGAAAGACAGCCTCCTTATGTCCTGCAAGGACATGCCCCGTGTGACCTGGTTCCCCTCTGCCTCTCCAGCTCATTATCACCAGTCTTCCTCTTTCTCAGTTCTCCAGACACACCCCCTGTTCTCCTGTTAGTCCCTCAAACAGAAGCCTTCCCTGCTCCCTCACATTAGCCCAGTTACCCTGCTCTGTGCTGCATAGTTTCCTGGACTGTCCATTTATAGCATGCATCATAATTTTAAAATTCTATATTTGTATGACTGTTTGAATAACATCTTTCCTCTTCTGCTGAACTCCAGGTTCCATGAAGACGGGAAGCTTTAGTTTGCTTTCCTTCCTCCCTCCCTCCCTCCTTTCCTTTTTTTCAAGTCCTTTTATCCCTAGAGCCTGTGCTTTGCCTGAAACATATGTAGTAGAATCACCATAGATCACGGTTGCATGAATGGATAATGAATGACAAACAAATGGCTGACTGGATGGATGAATGTATGAGGTGGAAGCTTCCTTTGGGTAGGGAGGAAATGCTGCCTTCTGGAAAACAGTTGCACTTTACTATCAAACATATTTTTTATCTGTAGACGCTAGGCACTTTCTTTTTTTTTTTTTTGCTTCTAACCAATTCCTAAGAAGTCAGCCATCCTAGAAAGGTTGATCATAAAGCAGTCAAGAAAAACCAGGGTGGTTAAATAGGGTATTTACACCCCTGTTTTTATTTGGAAAATTCTTCCACGTTGTCATTTCTTAATGAGGCATCCAGAAAATAAGACAGGGTAGATTAGAGAGACGAGGAGGGAAAGGAGTGACTTCCATACTGGATTGATGGTCCACTGAAGATGAGACTCATGTCAGATACCTGTGTTCCTAACATCTGGCACAAGTTAAGTGCTTAGTACCTGGTATGGAGCCGCAATGGGACGATGAACAAACATGCAGGCAGAAAGGAAGAAATGGCACTGCGAATTCCGGAGCTGACATTATCATGAATGAGCCGCTCTGTTTCTTTGCTAAAGTCTTGAGTCTAATAAGCTCCTGGAGAGCTATATTACTTACGCTACAGCCACTTTTTCTTTCAAATTTACCATCACTTTTTTCCTTTTTAGTTTTTTCCTCTAACTCTTGAGTTTTAATCTTTTGTCTTGAAAAAAGGCAGAAAATACAGGGAGCATTTGGGGCAGAGATGGAGTGATGAATTTTTAGGTACAGCTCTGCATCTGGATTTGGTGCTCATTCATTTTTGAAGGTTGACCATCCTATTTTCCTCGTAGGCGGGGATTCAGTTTACATTTACATCAGTCCACTTCTTGCATCTCAAGTGGTCAAGGGAGTCCAGGTATTCCTATCTGAAGCTCCCCTTCTGCTGACTGAGCTTTCTTCTAAGCCAGAGCCAGGGAAGGCGTATTTGTTGCTGTCTCCCATTGTGTGGATTGTGGCAGCGAACCATACTTAATTGCCAATGGTCAGGAACATTCCTTCTTAATAAGAGTGCTTGAGTTATTTATAATTAGCCCATTGCTTGTTTGTTATTGTATTTGAAGTGCTTGAAAATCTCTCTTAAGTAAATTTCTCCTTATTTACCTTATTCCCCACAAACTTCCTTTTTCCTTAGCTAATCACAAATGCCAACCTAACCTTAACTCATCCTAAGTAGCGAAACTGTTTTGCTCTTTTATGAAACATGTCGAACACTTATGTCACATTCAGTTACTTTCCAGGAAATAATGGGACCTTACCCTGAAATTTCGTGTGGCTTATGACTTGGTTTATGACACCAGATGGAAGCGACAGACTTGAATCCCCTGCCCACCTGTTCCTCTTTTCCTTCCCTTCATTCATTTGACTTTTGATACAGTTCTCACATGTCAAAATATGCCTGGGTGCCAAGCCTCATGCTATGAATGATCCAGGGTTCAAATTATTTGACCCTCACTGTTTCCCCCAGGCGTTTACCTCCATAAATGAGAGGACACTCTTTCAGCCATGAAAAGTAATTAGTTGTTTCTTTTAATCTACCCAGCTGCATTCCAGAAAGTAATAAATCTCTGAAATTATTGAAATAATGAGCAACAATTACAGACACTATTGGGTTAACCTTGGGAGCTAATCTTAAGGGAAATTAAGCATGCATCCTTTTTTCTATATTCCTCCCCCATTCTTCTTTCTTTCTGTTTCCCCCATTATATCAATATATTCATATATATCAGCTTCACAGATACCAAATGACTTTAACCCAATGAGGATTTTCTGGTTGGAAGTAGTTTCATAAGACTTCGAGGAGAGACACCTAAAGATCTCATATTTTAGTGGTCATAACAAAACCTTTGTGATACATTATTAACTGCCCGCCGTATGAAAAATATGTTCCTAGAAGCAACCCAAAGTGTATAGTTAGGCAGTCCTTACCAATTAAAGCCTCCCTCTTTTAAAAAAATTTTTAATAAAAGTTCATATTTTCACAATAAATGATTTATAGAGAAATTTTAATGTGTAAGCTTTCCACCGAGTCTAACTGAAATTAGAAAGCTTTGAAATGAACTCATAAATAGTGTTCTAACATACAGAAATATACTGGAAGCTGTAAAGTGTACAGCAGTTAGTCACTGAAAAGTTAGGCTACATTAAAGGGTGTAGATTTGGTTTAACTCTGTCTTCCCCACATGGCTCAGTAATAACTTTGATGCTGAACGTTTTGCAAAGTACTTTTTACATATATCGCCTTATTTGATCTGTGGAACTACCCCCTCAGGTCAGAAGGAGGGTATGTATGTAGGTATTACCATCCCTGTTTTATAGGCAAGGGAGCTATGGTGCAGAGAGGCTAAGTGGCTTGGAAGGTCACCGAGACAGCAAAGTGAGGACCTAAGAACACACAGATTCTATGACTCACGAATCCAGGTCTCTTTCCCCTCAGCCATGCTAACCCATAATATAATACTATTCGATCAGGCGTGCTCCTGAAATAACTTCAGACAGCGCTCAATGCTGAAGGACATATGCTGTGTTTTAATCAAAGAAGACTGTGACATCAACGATTAGCTTGCCCTCGTTCCTTTGTATGATGCCGGGTGGCTGAAAATTTGAAGATGCTCTATATTTGTATCTTTGATCAGATAATACGCCAAGCATTGTTTTATAGAGGATTATCATAGCATCTGCAGTGTGTTTTAGATAACACAATTAAAACAGCTCTGATTTCACTCGATGCTTTTAAAACCACCTCTACCTTGGACACCTCCATCAATAACTAGGTCTGGATCAAAATGTAGCACAAAAGTTAAAAGCAGAGGTGTATAGAGAAAAGACCTCCAGCTGTCTCTTTCTAATTCTAGCAAGGGGGGAGATTTGTAAATAGAATCTCTAATAGTGTCAGAGTAAACTCAATAGTTAGAGCGAAATGTTTCCATTTTCTGTGGCTGTAGGAACTGAGACCAGATGATTGCATCTGTTGAATATCTCCAAATAAAATTTTATTAAGATTCTCTCCAGACAAGCAGTTTTATAAGGATTACAAATAAAGCCGCAAATAGAGATTTTAGGTTTTCTTCCTTTATAAAAACAAAATAAGGTTTTTTTTTTTTTTTTTTCTGAAGCCGTTGGGAGAACACTAAAATAATAAGTGCCAGTAAAGGTGGAAGAGAAGCAGAGACTGTGAATAACCCCCCAAATTGATGAACTGGGCTGACTAGCTGGCGTTGCTGCAGTATCTTTTCCATGTTGGACTAGTTAGAGGTCTGAAACACGAGACTATAAAAAGCGTTCCTCAAGCAGTGGATGTATGGCTTTTGGTTATTTAACCACTGTTTACTAGAAAGCAGTGTTGGTGGTGGTGAAGAGAGCAGAACCTGGAACCTGGATGCCTGGGTTCCGGTTCTGGCTGTGCCGCTTACGAACCAGGGTAAGTAATTTGGGGCAGTTGTTTAACCTTTGCAAATCTAAAAAGGGGATGTTAACAATATTTCATACATATCCAGTAGTTAAAATAGTGCCTGGCACACAGAAACCTTCAGCCTGTTCAGATCACCTTGTTAAGAATGGTTGGGGATGGGGGAAAGAAAGGTAAAGACTCTGGGGACCTTAAGGCCTGGGAGATGACCATTCCATCCCTACGAAGATGTAAGGAGTCCTTTTCTGGGTCCAGGGGATGCGGGATGAATAATTATGGAAATGAATCTTTCCTGCAGTAGAACCCACCATTTACTTGCGGTTCTGCTAACAATTTAATGCTGGGTTACTCGTATTAATCATTATTCCTCTTCTGACCAGCATGTCTCTGATTCACATTCTTTTTCTTCCTCTCTCTCTCTCTCTTTCTCCACACACACACACACACACACACACACACAGACACATGCACACACGCTTTTTTTTTTTTTGAGCATAGCAGTTCAGAGAACTCCTTGGAGTTACATGTACTCAAGACTTGGGGCCCTCTCTATATACACTTTTGAATCTATTTCTCCCATTTCCATCTCCTTTTTTTTGTTACTGCCTGACCTTACTCCTTCCTAAGTGAAAGAGAAAGGAATTAATTAAAGTTAGGGAAATCATAGGTTTCAGAAATGAAGAAACATGGATTTCTAAAGCCACTCACATTGGACTAGATTATTTTGTGTATATTTCTTTAAGTCTTGTTTTTTTTCTCTCTCTGCCCCTGGAGCTACCAAAAGCACATTGATCACTTTTTACAGCTTTGCCATGATAGGTGCAGTAGTTGCTTTTTTATTGAACCATAGATTGCAGTATTATAAAACACATTCAGAGGAGTAATGAAGGCCATTTTTAATTGCACTTGGGAAGCAGGGCACTATTATTGAATTATACCTGCATCTGTATTGGAAAGAAGCGAGAGAATACCAGATCATGTTTCTCTTTGGGCTTTGAAGTTTCCCAGAGCTGAAGTGAATTCAGGGCTGCATGACAAAATTTGGAACTTCAGCCTTTGGGAATTGTGAGTCAGAACTTCCCCAGTCCTGTGATTAACCTCGTGCACCCACAACTATTGCAAATCAGACAACCAAGGGGTTAGTAATCTTAAGGTTATTCACTGGTGGGTAACTATATACGTGCACAGACAAATAGGACACAGGGGCACACGAAGATTTTTAGTTAAAAATATGGTAGACGTACATTGTGTTAGTTTGTTAGGGCTGCCACAGCAGGATCCATAAACTTGATGGCAGGAACAACATAAACCTCAACGTACTGGAGGCCAGATGTCCAAGATCAAGGTGTTAGTAGGGTTCCTTCTGCGGGCTGTTAGAGAGAATCAGTTTCATGTGTCTCACTTAGCTTCTGGTGGCTTGCTGGCAATCTTTGGTGTTTCTTGGCTTATAGGAGCATTGCCCCAATCTTTGCCTTAATCTTAACATGGTGTTCTCTGTGTGTGTGTGTGTGTGTGTGTGTGTGTGTGTGTGTGTGTGTGTGTGCGTGTGTGTGTGTGTGTCCGTGTCCAAATTTCCTCTTCTTTATAAGGACACTAGTCAGATTGGATTAAGGGCTCACCCTGCTCCAGTATGACCTCATCCCAACCTAACTAATTACATCTACAACGACCCTATTTCCAAATAAGATCACATTCTAAGGTACTGGGGTTGAAGCGTATGCATTTAGGGGGACATTATTCAACTGATTTGTCTTTATTGGTATATGTGTATATCATAATGTTCTGCTATAAGGTGTTGAGAATTTCCAAGAAGCGTGGACATGAGTTGCAAGAAGAAAAAAATTCCTTGCGCAATGAACTGCACTAATTTCCTTCTTAACATTTCAGGGAAGCGTTCTGGAAGGTGAAATTGCTCTAAGCCAACGCATGGAAAATCATGTGCGAGTGATCATTCCTTTTGTTGCATTCTTCCAAAGATCCTTTTGGCAGTCCTGTGCTTAGACCAGAGGCCTCCACCTCCGGTGGTTTAGGCATGTGTGTACACTATTGTGTGCAGGGTTGTGTGAAGCCAATTATGGTTGGAAACAGTCGCTTAGCTGGCAATTAGGTTCCTCGCGGTCTCAAATTATGTTGCTTTAAATTAAGATTGTGCAGATTTGAGTTGCTTTGGTAATTTGCAAAAGGCGTTTTGGGGTTATAACTAGAAATGTAATCTTCCAATTAGGAGGTTTTCTAGCTGATACCTGTTTTGTTCATTAAACTGCAGGCTCAGTTCAAGTATTTTTCATCTACTTTCTAAAGCAATGGTGAGAGCGCTTGCCACCCAGGTGAGCGGGGATAGAGGCAGAATCCTGACTCTTTGGCCCTGACCTCAGCTTTCTTGAGGACCCAATTTTGGCTTTATTACTGTTTACTTTAGCAACCCAGGTAAAAACAAGTATCAAATAACTCTTCCATTGCATCTAAAACCTGAGGTTTTGCAAGAGACAAAACCTTTCAAAAGTGAGATCTGTTGTTTAAATATGAAGTAATATTCTGTTATTAACCCAGGCCAGCCAAGACATGCTCTTTGATTAGCCTACAAAAGAGAGGATAATGTGTAAGGAGAGTGGAGGCTATTTTACTTAGTAATGTCTTGGAGGTTTAAAATTTATCCTAAGGTGATGAGATTTGGATTCAAGGAGGCAAACGGATAGAAGTAACTTAAGTTCAAGATGGTGGACATCTTGTCCTTATAAATAGGATCATACCAATCCATCTGGGGGAACAGGATGCTATGTATTGCATTTTCCCTCTTTCATTGGAAATTTTATAAACATACCACGCATACAGAGAAGTTCACAAGTCACAGGGACTCAGCTTGATGATTTTTCACGAAGTGAACTCATCTGTGGAACCAGCACTCAGATAAAGAGACAGAACCCTGAAAGGCTGCTGTGTCTCTTCCAGTCACTCACTCCAGGTTTTGTGATTGTGTTGAAAACTTGTTTTTACCAGCAGTAAATACTGATGATTTTTTTTAATTAAAAAAAAATTATTTATTTTATTTATTTATTTTTGGCTGCGTTGGGTCTTCATTGCTGCGTGCGGGCTTTTCTCTAGTTGAGGCGAGCGGGGGCTACTCTTTGTTGAGGTGCATAGGCTTCTCATTGTGGTGGCTTCTCTTGTTGTGGAGCATGGGCTGTAGGCGTGCGGGCTTCAGTAGTTGTGGCACGCGGGTTCAGTAGTTGTGGCTCACGGGCTTTAGAGCTCAGGCTCAGTAGCTGTGGCGCATGGGCTGAGTTGCTCCGCGGCATGTGGGATCTTCCCGGACCAGGGCTCGAACCCATGTCCCCTGCACTGGCAGGCGGATTCTTTACCCCTGCACCACTCAGGGAAGCCCCAGGACTGATGATTTTTGAGAGCGCACTTCCATCTTGGTGCTGTTTTATAGTTGTTGGTTAATTTCTACTGGCAGCATTTTCATGCTTCTTGTACACCCTCCTGGAGGTTGGGTTTAATCCTTAGAGTGGAGCCTTCTGATTGGTGTGACACAGAGCAGAACTTTAAGCAACAGACATTTGTTCTGCTATAGGTCTGGAGGCTAGAAGTCCAGAGTTAAGGTGTTGGCAGGGCCATGTTCCTTCTGAAGCCTCTAGGCTTCTTTTCTCGTGTCTTTCTGGTATCTCCAAGTGTCCTTGGTTTGTATGATTTTCACATGGATATCTTCCCTCTGTGTCTTGTGTTTCTTTGCCTTCACATGGCATTCTCCTCTCTATGTCTTTTTCCTCTTCTTGTAAGGACTCCAGTCATATTGGATTAAGGGCCCAACCTACCCTAGTATGATCTCATTTTAACAAATTGTATCTCTAACAGCCTTGTTTCTGAACAGATAGCGTTCTGAAGTATTGGAGTTAGGACTTCAGCATCTTTCTGGGGGACTCATTTCAACCCATAACACCTACTTTTCCCTCCCTCTTGGTTTAGTCGTCACCTTCTCCGGGAAATCTTCTGTGATGTTCCTTTTCCCCAGCGTCCGGCTTTGGTGTCCCTTTTGATACCGCAACTCCCTCGTTTTAATACTTCTTAGCATATTTTATAATTGTTTCTTTATTTTCATTCTCTGCTCCACCCTAAGCAACCTGATGTCAGGGATAATTTAGGGTATTTTAGAAATATTTGTTTTTGAATTATTGGAAGTTACATTACAGTAATGTGGAAGCATTTATTCATTTTGAGATAACTTGAAATATTGGTACCTTAGTCATCTTCATCGTCTCTCTTTTGGGAGGAGGAAGCACTAAAAGCAAAAGCTTGGGTTAAGCATCACCCCTTCTCTTCAGTTTTTGTCATTGTGGATGAACACGGTTTCTAAATCCTTTTCTTGAAAGCACACGACTACTGAGCAGCTGTGGCATCTGGTTCTCTCCAGGACCCTAAGCAGCTTACTGATCCAACAGTTTAAAGACTCTTTACTGGCCACGGTAACATTACTTCTGGTTGCCTGTCTTAATTCATTTTAGATTAATCTGTCTCGTAGACCGAAGGAAAATGAATTGAGTCAGTAACTTCAAGTGTTATGTAAACTCTGTACAGTGCTAAATAATTGAATAGAGTTTTATATATGGGTTTGAAATTGGAATGTCAATTTGACATAAATACTCCAAAACAGAGTGTTAGATGAGCTGATCTGCTCCTCATATAAAAGCTTTGAAACGTCCATTCCTGTATCATTCTAGAATGTTCCATTGCCCTCCTTCATGGAATATTCAGGGCCCGTTAATTTTCCTTGAGCATGTAAACTTTGGGAAAGGTGAATCTGCTGGTAGAGCTCCTAGGCTCAGGGTTGAGGTTTTGGGGTGATGGTGCCCAAACTTCAGTGTGTTTAAGAATCACCCAAGAGAGCTGTTAGGAAGGATGCTTTTTGGGTCCACCCCAGAAACTCTGATTTGGTAGGACTGTGGTTGGGACCCAGGAAAATCCTTCGTAACCACTGGTGGTTCTTCTACTGACGTTCTCACACCACATTTTAAAGAAATACTGGTTTAGGGGATGTGAGGGGGAGAATATGGGAACTTCTGAGAAGAAACTCAAGACAATTTCCCATCAAATACATTTATCACAACAAGGCGGACCAAAAGTTACTTTTTTTGAGTGGGAAAGGGGATATTTTGTCAAGCGCCCCAAAATTAGTTATTAAGATTTCTGGAGATCTGTGGGAGGAAGGCTGAAGTATCATTCTTACCAGAAAATATATATGAATTCTATTACCAATACCCTTAAGCCCATTTTATGGAGGGAAAGACTTGAGGCTCAAGGAGCAAAGGAAACTGACATTGGTTGAGCACTAAATCAGTGAAGCGGCAGCCGTATTAGTAGTTTATCATTATCTTTATTTCATGCACATTATAGAACAGCCCTGTGAGGTGTTAGCATTGCCATTTACAGATATGGAATGTGAGAGTAGGGTAGTTCAAATAACTTGCCGGGATTACGCATTTAGTTTGTGGTCGAGCTGGGATTCACACACAGCTCTGTTTAACTCCAAAATCCATGGCCTTTTTACTACATCAGGTAGATTCAAGATCTTTGTGTGGCTAGAATTGCTAGATAAAATACAGGATGGCCAGTTAAATCTGAATTTCAGATAAGCAATGAATATTTTTAGTATGGCCCATAAAGTCCTTGAGATATACTAAAAATTTAATGGGATATAGTTATACTTTAAAAATCAGTGGGTATTGTTATACTAAAAAACAGATTGTTTATCTGAGATTCACATCTAACTAGGCATCCGGTATTTTTTCTTTTTTTTTAACAGTATCCTCTTTTTTTTTTTTTTAACTTTTGGATTTAATTTAATTAATTTATTTATTTATGGCTGTGTTGGGTCTTCGTTTCCGTGCGAGGGCTTTCTCTAGTTGCGGCGAGCGGGGGCCCCTCTTCATCGCGATGCGCGGGCCTCTCACTATCGCGGCCTCTCTCGTTGCAGAGCACAGTCTCCAGACGCTCAGGCTCAGTAGTTGTGGCTCACGGGCCTAATTGCTCCGTGGCATGTGGGATCTTCCCAGACCAGGGCTCGAACCCGTGTCCCCTGCATTGGCAGGCAGATTCTCAACCACTGTGCCACCAGGGAAGCCCCATCCGGTATTTTTATTTGCTAAACTGGCAACCCTGTATGCGGCTCGTGGGCTTTAGGTTGTAGGATCACAGTCTCCTGACTTCTGACTCCAAGTCCATTCCCTCCTTTCTAAGTGCCATATCCAATCCTACTATCAAATGTTCTCTGCTTTTCTCTTTGGGCCTAGCGAATGGCTTATCTACCCTAGTTCTCTCTTCCTAGGTCAGTAAGGCCTAGCTCAGGTGAGAATAGGGTCTGTCTCAAACCAGTGAGCACAAGAGATGGCGTACACTTTCTTCACCCACAGCATGCATAGCTTCATTTGCTTAATTTTAGAGATAAGAGTAAGAACCAGGGTAATTTTAGAGACAAGAGTAAGAACCAGGGTCAGGTACCTTCTTAGCGATGATGGAAAGAATCAGGCCACCAGTCTGCTACATCAAATTTAGGAAAAGCCTTTTATTTGGGGTATAATTGAAGTCAGAGCAATAAGGGTAAGTTTAAAAAAAATAGCTCCTGGGATAGAATTTTTGTGAGAAAAATAATTATTATTTTTTTGGTTAATGTTAGATTGAGTGCTTGTTATTTGGCAGGCAGTTTATATACATCATTCTTACAGGCTGCCCTGTGAGGTAGTAATTATTATCTTCCCATTTTAGAGATGAGGCTGATAGAGAAGTGATGTACGAAGCCCCAGGTATAACAGTGGTGACATACAGAGCTGGGATTTCAGCCAGCTGTCTCTACCCTACAAGCCCTGTTCTTAATTGCCCTGTGCTGCCACCAATGCTAGAGTTTCCAGCTGGGCACAGTTCTTCCACTGCAGACTGCCTTGTCAAGTGGCCTTGTAGGAATCTGTTCTCTGGGCTCGGGAAGCCCACAGCCCTGAAGGATGCTGTGGGCCCCGCCCGATGTGCTAGCAGAGGACTCAGGACTGAACATGCAGGCGCCAGCAGCTTACTGCCTCTAGCTTTAGACATAGTAGCTCCCCAGGAGCAGGGTCACTCCCGAAGTGCCTTTTGATACCTGTGGCACACCGGGAGGTCACAACGACTTCTTCAGGAATTAGACCTTAGCCCAGGAGAAACCCTGTCATATGTCTTCTGTGTGCAGCAGAAGCTTCCAGCAAGCCTTCTTAATAACGCTTGATGATTGCAGGGTTGCTTTGGAATTAAAACCAGCATCTGGCATGCACTTCAATAATGGTTCCCTGCTTTTGGCCAGAGTTTTTGAAAACTTACATCTATGAGTTTTCCTTTATTGGTAAATGATAACGAAATGCTTTAAAGACAAGAAATAATGTTTGTGGTGGTAGTTGTGGGAAGGAGAAATGTGGAGACGGAGAGCGGGTCTTTGAAGCCCGGTCCCCTGTGCTCCTGCGTCCGTGAACGTCTCCCTTTGCACCAGGGCTACCAGCGGCTGATGTTCTCTTGTCCTGTCTGGTACTCTGAAGACGACACATGTCCTCCCTTCCAGAATCATTTATAAAAACAGACTTCCCATTTTCTGAAGTGATTAAAAGGGTTCCTTGAAATAGTGAGGTCATAGATGCAGTTCGGAATTTATCCTTAAGTGAATATTAACTTTGTGTCTCGGAAGCATGGCAGAGGGAAACCGGATCCTTTGAAACGCAAACGAAAGCCTTCTGAGCCAGAAAAGGGGGAAAGTGGGAGGTAAGAGGTACAGGGAATTTTGGAATCAGACAAGAAATGTCACCTTCCACATTTGTAATTTGGGGTAAGTTGTCTTAGCTTCTCAGAACCTCAGTTTTCCTGATCTGAAACAGCGTTAATAATGCTTCTCTCAGAGAGTCCTGGGAATTAAGTGAAATATTTCACATGAAACGCCAGGCTGACTTGGGCCCAGTATTGGCTCAGTGCTGTTTTTCCCCCCTCTCCACATCATAATATGGCAGTGGGAAAATGGGTTTTGATTTATAGAAATTTCACTTTATAGGAAGTTTTTTAATTTTAATTTTTTAAAAAAACAATACAAATATATTCTCTTACAGTTCTGGGGGTCAGAAACCTAAATGCAAAGTGTCAGCAAGGCTGTTTCCTTCTGGAGGCTTCAGGGGGAGAATCTGTTTCCTTGTATAGGCAGTTTTTTAAATGAATAAAGTAGCTGTCGTCTAATTTCAGCTGTTCATTCATGAATGTTTCTGGGCACCTCCTCTGTTCCTGGCACTCTTCAAGCCGCTGGGGATTGAGTATGAATGGGACAGGCACGATTCCCCCCCCCCCCCCCCCCCCCCCACAGCTTCCATACTAGGCAGGGGCACGGTGAATAGGCAAATCAGGTGGAGTGTACTTTTAATGTCAGGTAGCATGTTGAACACAAAGCAGGTGGGGAGAAGGAATCCGAGGGTATTTGGCTATGGTGGCCAGCGAGGGCCTCCCCGAGGAGGTGATGCTTGAGCATCGTAACATTTTCTTGTGGTGAGTGGCTGCCTTGCTGAAATGACAAATAGCCATCACTGGACGGGTCAGTCTCTCCCCCGTGGTGCGTACATTTTCTTTCGTGCATCTTTATGGCTCTCACTTTTCCTTACCCCTCCTCCCTCCCTTCCTCTCCCTTGTCCTCCCAGCATCATATTACTGGGCAGAATTGAATTACCCCACAGAAAGCTTTCATCAACGCGGCTCTTCCATCCGGGTGTCACTGTAAGCCTTGGCACCGTGAGAGTTGGCTGTGGAAGTAGCCTCTGGCAACAAGAGGAACTGAAGCCTGAGATGCGACAGGGTGAGAAAAAGTGAGATGTGAGCTGAGAGAGTTCTTAAAACTTTCATGAGGTTCCATGGAGCCTGCGAGAACACTTGGGGGCCCCTCCGTTGTTCGTGAGAATTGATGCCTTCAGCCCAAGGTAATGGAAGGCTCCTTGCAAGCTGATGGGCTCTATAAATACACTCCTGATGGTCCTCAATGCTAACGTCAGGAGTAACTGCTCTAAAGCTTCTCCTTTTAACTAGGTGAGATGGATTTCGGGATGTCTGTGTAACACATTCAAACAGAATTTATGTTGGTTTTCTTTGTCAACAGCTGAAGTTGGAATTCTTCCCAGCTGGTGGTCCAAGTGCTGTTTTTCCCTTGTTATTTTGCTGAGATCTGGGGGGAGGTGAAGTAGAGGTTGGGGGCAGGGCGGGCAGGAGGTGGAGTAAAGGAAGCCAAGTCTGCAAATATACACGGATCCTGCCCACTGGAAGCCCTGACATCCATCTTTTGATAGGCAGATGAAAACACAATGGAGCAAAGATTGTTCTAACTTATCTCTCGTATAGCTTCTCCTGCTCAGGGGTTTGTCTTCAGTAGCTGTGAAGCCTGTTTGTAACTTGTAGAACTTGATATTCTCATCAGCCTGTCCCTCCCTTTGTTTTGGACTAAATGTGCTTTTGGTGCAGGCAGCTGTGGACTCAGTGTTGGTGTAGACAGTATGCCTTGCATTTGCTGAGCCTGAAAATGTTGGCTGGTGTCTGGCCATTACTTGCTTTGACTCACTCTTTCTCCATGTCCTTTTCTCGAACTCTGTGGCCCAGAGCCACCAAACTCCTACAGCCTCATTTTCTAGTACTGGAAATAGGGACATGTGATCTTGGCCAAGTTTTTGATGTTTCCTCTAGGATTGAGAGGTAATCTGGGAAATGTAGCTTGGCTGCCAAGAATAGGGCATTTCCAGGACACTTTGGTGGTTTATGAGAAGAACGGAGAAGAGTTTAGAATCTGGGAGGTGAGGTTATTTTCCCAAAGCAGTTCAAGAGCCACTTTCCCCAGAAAGGACTTGTAGACTTCTGAAGTCCCTGTTGTAACCTTTGGCCTTTTTCTCCCCCAGCGAAGTCAGTGGACACCTCATTTCTCATATTGATTTCCCCAATCTTCTGGGATTTTCACCATTAACATCCCTTCCCCACTTCCTTTTAAATGTCCTGGTAGCTCCACTACTGGAATTTATCCTACAGATATACTTACATGGGTATGAGATGACCTGTGTAATTAAGAAAAGCCACACTTGCTGAGCCCTTACCTGATTTCAGGAACGAAGGATTTTGTATATTTTAAACTCATTTCATTCTTAAAACAACTCTGTGAGGTGGGACTAATAGTGTCTCCGTTTCTAAACAAGACAGTGGAGGCAGGAAGAAATTAAGTAACTTGACTAAAATAACTTTTTTTACTATACTTTTGTTTTTAACAACAGAAGATTGGAAACAACCTATTCAATGTGTGTCTCAGTAAGTATATAAGTGCTTCATTTATACCGTGGAATACTGTGTAGTCACAGAAAAATGGTATTGAATATCATCATGTATTCATTTGTAGAAATCTCCATGATACAGTAAGTGAAAACAAGTAAGTCGTATCTAGAGTGTAATATGCTATAATTGTCATGGGGTTGGTTGGAGGGAAGATGACATATTTTTTCTAATATCCAAGAGACGAATGGTAGTGATTCTCCATGGTGGGAAGGGGCCAGACTGGCAGATGAGAGACACGATTGGAAAGGAATTTTTTTCCCACTATACTTGGATATTTTTGAACCATGTGAATACATTTTCTATTCATGATTACCTAAATAAATGTAAAAATAATAATAAAAATTTCAACAGCACTATTATGGGCAAAACATAAATGAACCAGCTCAGTCTGTAGTTAAAACAACAGCAAAGTGACAACCATCACAAATGTTTTTTGACCCAAGCACTTGCCATACATGATTTAATTCCACCAACTCTTGCATGGAAGTTGTTATTAGCACCGTTCACGGGTGAGAAACTGAGGCTCATGAGAAACAGTTGATGCCTGAAGGCCCAACTCTGACACGCGGATTGGTTGATTCTAAAGCCCACTGCAGGTTTTTTCATTCTGTCTCTGTGGACCCTTTGCATCTATTATTAGAAAAGGAACCTGGGCAAATGAAGTTCAATTCATTGGAGCAAATTACAAAAATACACTTTACCAGGTTAATTTGAGGGCTCAGTGATGAGTTAGTGTTGCTTTAAAATGTTTAATCTTGGGGCTTCCCTGGTGGCGCAGTGGTTGAGAACCTGCCTGCCAATGCAGGGGACACGGGTTCGAGCCCTGGTCTGGGAAGATCCCACATGCCGCGGAGCAACTAGGCCCGTGAGCCACAACTACTGAGCCTGCGCGTCTGGAGCCTGTGCTCCGCAACAAGAGAGGCCGCAATAGTGAGAGGCCCGCGCACCGCGATGAAGAGTGGCCCCCGCTTGCCGCAACTAGAGAAAGCCCTCCCACAGAAATGAAGACCCAACACAGCCAAAAATAAAATAAAGAAATAAAAAATAAATAAATAAATAAAATTTTAAAAAAACGTTTAATCTTAAATTATGAGATTCTCTTGCTAGTGTTTTCTAAAATGAATGCTTCTCTGGAATTATTCTTTAGTCCTTTGAGACTTTATTTTTAAGAGTAAGACTAGGGAGTCCTTTAGTCTGGCTTTTCTGCTCTAGATTGTTTGGGCAAGAGTCAGAACACTGGAAAAATGCTGTCCTAACCTGGGGGGACGTGGGTGGGCTTTGGGGGGTTTACGCAGCTCCAGGGAACTGGGAGCAAACTTTTCTGAGTATTGATTTGCATGGGGGTGTTTTCCTTGAGTCGGGGGGGGGCAGTTTTAATCTAAGTTATCGAAGATGCTCAGGGTCTCCTGAGGTTGTTTGGGGCTGTTATCCTCAGAGGGCGCTGCGATTCTTCTGCACCCTGCAGACAAGTTTTCTATGTCTGTTCAATACTTTAAAAAATTGAATTAATTGCAAACTCTAATAATTGGGAGATTTCGCATAAAAATCTGGATTCAGTGCTTAGGTAGAAAAATTGGAAGGCTTACAGCACTGGGCTTGCAGTTCACTGTGGCAGTAGTCTTCTGGGGCACCTTTACTATTCTTTTTAATTTCTTTTTTTATTGAAGTATAGTTGATTTACAGTGCTCTGTCAATTTCTGCTGTCTAGCAAAGTGACTCAGTTATACACATATATACATTCTTTTTCATATTCTTTTCCATATGGTTTATCCCAGGATATTGGATATAGTTCCCTGTGCTGTACAGTAGGACCTTGTTTTTATCCATTCTCTATGTAATAGTTTGCATCTACTAACCCCCAAACTCCCAATCCATCCCTCCCCTCCCCAGCCCGCACTTGGTAACCACAAGTCTGTTCTCTACATCTGTAAGTCTGTTTCTGTTTTGTAGATAAGTTCGTTTGTTTGGGGCCCCTTTAATGGGGCGTGTGCTCTCTAGTTTGCCTCAGACCACAAACTTCAAGGCCAGCTGTAGTCTAAATGGCATTGACTTGACCTGAGGAGAAGTGGGTTTTAGTCTCTTTCTTCCCAAAGCAACTCTTAAAACAATGTGCATCATTTTTTGCAGAGGATAAAACTGAGACGGGTTAAATGGCATCACCCCATGTTGCACATTGATGTGGGTTAGGAGAACATGAAATTTGAACTCAGATCATCTGACTCTTTTCTAATATTTTCCTCCCTTGAGCCGCGATTGTCTCCCATTATTTTTTTTTTTGAGACCCCTAGCACTTCTGGCAATAGGTATCGTATCCATTTCACCAAAACTTGACACAGCTCTGACAAAGGAAGGTGACATCCCACAAGGGCAGAGCTGGCAACTGGTCCCAGGTTTTCTGAATCCAGACACTACATACTTTTAGTTGTTTTAGTTGTAGGTACTTGCAGACTACAGAGATCTATATGAATTCTGAGGTTCTCTGCAGCCGAGATGTTAATGATTCGAACATATTTGATTCCAAACAGAAGCAGGAAAGGTGGAGGGACCCCCCCCCCCCCATTGTTGACATTGTTTCAGAACTGGTGGAAAGTTCCTGGGGTTAATCAGACCACAACTTGTAAAAGGCTCATTCCTTGCAAGGCACAAACTGGTCTGGGAGTTGTAGCACGTGGCTAAAAAGTAGGAGAGATGTTAAGAGGGATAACAAATTGCTTTCCAGAGTCCTATAATCTTTAGTGGGGAACCTTGCTGTACACACCTGAAAGGATTTAAGCACCCGTACAAAGGCTACACCTCAATAAGTACCTGTTAACATTATTTTAACTGTGTTCTTACCTACAACGTAAAAGGGATGTGATGTTGTATGCTGTCAGTTAGAGATGGCTGCTTGAGGGAGATCTGTCGTAGGCCATTGTATGGTGATATCATTTGGAGCATATTCATTTGTACTGTGTATTAGCCACTAAATCTGTAAGGTGGAGGTTCTCTGCCACGAACAATGAAACGTAGGGTGTGCTGTTTTTCTGGATGCTTCTTTACCCGTTGATGAGTTTGCACTCAGCCTACAATCTTCACTTACACGTAATATAGAAGAAAAGGTGCAGAGAGGACCAATATCTCCAAAGACAGTAGGTCTAGTGGTGAAGACCCTGGGCTCAGGACCAGCCTTCTGGATTTAAATCCTGGCTCTGTCACTTTAAGAAGATGAAAAAGGGATGTGTAGCTGTAGAGATTGTTACGTTTGCTCACAGCTTTAATCTTCCGCCAAATGCTTGAGTATACCAGACAGTTCTCAATTTGTCATCCCTACTCGTCAGTTTTCTCTGTGAAATAGAAGTTAGTTAACCTGGCTAAAGTTAACTGATATGAGTAGGTGAATCTATACTAGGAGCAGTAGGGACAGAGGAACACAATTATGCAGATGCTTTTCTTTTACAAGGAAATAAGAGCAGTTCGTTTTACACCATTGAATCTCAGACTTCTTTGGTCTCCAGCCTTCTTTATACTTTTGGGCTTACGGGAGTCTCTGCAGAGCTTTTGTTTATGTGGGTAATAACCATCAGTGTTTACCATGTTGAAAATGTGAACCTTAAAAATCATTGTGTGGGCTTCCCTGGTGGCGCAGTGGTTAAGAATCTGCCTGCCAATGCAGCGGACACGGGTTCGAGCCCTGGTCTGGGAGGATCCCACATGCCACAGAGCAGCTGGGCCCGTGAGCCACAATTACTGAGCCTGCGCGTCTGGAGCCTGTGCTCCGCAACAAGAGAGGCCGCGATAGTGAGAGGCCCGCGCACCGCGATGAAGAGTGGCCCCCGCTTGCCGCAACTAGAGAAAGCCCTCGCACAGAAACGAAGACCCAACACAGCCATAAATAAATAAAGTTTTTAAAAAAATCATTAAGTACATATTTGTCAGTTCATCTAGATAGCAACGATGAACACAGTACATTTTAACAAAAATAAGGTCTGGTATATTGTGAAAATAGCTTTGACTTCACAAATCCCCTGAGGGAGAACGGCTGACCTAAAGTATTATTTTGTCTCAGAACATGAAATAATAAAGGATAAAACTTGGACAGTGAATCTTATTTGCTTTGTTTAGAATGACTGAGTTTGTAAAAAACAAAAATAAAATGTGTTAAAATCAAGAAAATTTCACTCAAAAAAAAAATCCTGGTTCTATCATTTACCAGTCTGTGTGACCTTAGATCATTCATTTATTTGGCCACTAACTGCTTCGGTTTTCTCCTCTGTAAAACCTAGGGAATAAAAAATTCATATGCCATGGAATTACTGTGAAGTCAGGCTTATGTGTGAAAAATACTTAGGACCGAGTCTGGCCCATGCTTAGTAGAGCATAGGTGTTGGCGGCTGCTGCTTTTATCATTGTTGAGATGCTTTTTCCTGCATTGCTCTGTTGTAGCAGAAAGAGCTTGGGATCTAGAGCCAAGAAACTGGTGAGCACAGATGCTGGGAATGAGCATCCTCTGGGGCTCCCTTTCCTGAGCCTTCATGTGAGGGCATTAGACTAATCTCCAGGAGCCTTCCTAGCTACAAACAAGTCTGGGATACCCTTCCATCACGAGAAGTATTATTCAGTGCTTGATGGTCTGTGAGGCTGGGACAGCCACTTGTACACAAACCCCTGGCTTTCAAAAGACAGCCGACCTTGGGGGGGACCGTAGGCTTTGACCTTAAGCTTTGACTCCACCACTCCAACTCTAGGATCTTATGCAAATCACATTTGTTTCAGGGCTTTGTCTCCTCCACTCCGTATAAAAGTGGGATAATGATATCGTCTTTCAGGGTCTGTGTGGGGAGTGAACAGATAGTGTTTGGTAAAGGTCCTGCAGAGTGTGGTGGCCTAGGAGGTGCTCAGGAAGTGGCAGCAGCACTCAGTATTGTGATGAATGAAAAATTCTGATCTCAGATCCCATAAATCAAAATACCCTAACTCCTTAGGCGAGATTGTTGCCTACAATCATCAGCGTCTCTGGAGCAATGAATACTGTAGATTGCATATTACTTGGAGAATGTGGGTGAACTAATTGCATCCAGGCAAGGGGGTGACTTGCTTGAGATTAAATCAAAAGGAATTTCCTGGGTTTGTGATGTAAGGGAAGTTCACAGCCATGGTGGTGGTTAGACTAGCCAGGAACAAGGAACCCCAGATGCAAGGACCAAGAATGGTGATTGCAAGTGATTGCAAAAGTGGTGGAGGGATTGAGCAATGGGCCGAGTTTAGCTGGCTGTCTACATTGTGCTTCACATTCAGTTTCCTTCCTTTAATGGCTGAAAAATTTGGAGGTCAGCGCTCCTTCTTCCCCCCCAGCCAAAAACAGTTTCATTTTTTGCTTTAATTCTGCCCACCCTGTCTTTTCTTGCCTGTATTTGCCAATTCATTCAATAAATACTTATTTCACTTCTACTATGCACCAGGTCCTGGAGATGCAACAGTAAAACACACATGTGCACACATACATGCATGTGCGTACACATACGCACACATATGTACACACGTGCTCGCGAATCCCTCCCTTTGTGGGGTTTACATTCTAGTTGAGGAAGACAGAAAATTTTTTAAAAAGGTGTTTAGTAAAAGATATAGTTTGTCCTTTTTGGGCCTGTTGTGTGTTTCTCTACTTTTTGTGTTGTTTTTGCCTCTGCTACCTGGGGGGTTGTGTGTTCTGTTTCTTCTTCCTTAACCCGTCCTTTCTGATCCCCTTCTCTAGGATATGCTGAACTCCCAGTTTTTAGTCCGTAGACTGGGGGATTTTGCTGTGTGTGGGTCAGATCGCCTTCTTTGTTTGTATAGAATCTCAGTCAGTCTCTCCTTCTCTCCTCTCCCCGACCTTCCCCTCCTTGAAGATAATAATCTAACTCCAACATCCATGATACGATGACTTGCCAAGTGCTCTATTTCTAATTACAGTTACTAAGGAATTGTAAGGAGGCGTTGGAAAATGGCACTTGGCCTCTGCTTAGCTTTTATTCAGATTGGCTGTTTTCCAAGGCCCCGGAAGATCAATGATGCATGTCGTGCGAAAGGCAGCTGCAGGGTCAGGGCGTATTTATTGCTTGCTGGGGCATGTTATTGACCAATCAGAAGTTAAACAGTGCCTGGCTACACCAGCTAAGACATTACCTCTGAGCCAGGAAGACTAGAGATCACCTCGGGCCACTTCTGTTTACACAGACAGATGTGCAAACGGACTCGCTGCTAGCAGCTCTAGGCATCCGTGTGTCTGCCAGAATTTCGGCTTGTTTGGTCCTGGGAGAAAGGACATGTCCATGATGATGAGCATTTTTTGACTCAGCCGTCCTCAAGGCGGGCATGAATTGTTCACTTTGAAACCTCTGTTGGTACATCCAAGTTCACTGCAAGGTTTTGCTCCTTGGGGTGTAACGGTTCACGTTTCCAAAGCTGATCTACCTATTCTTTCTGTCTGTCTATCTATCTATCTATCCATCTATCACCTATCTATCAGTCATCTATATATCAACTATCTATCTACATCTCTCTCTGTCACTTCTATAATATCTCTATCTCTCTATCATCTATCTTTACACACACAAACATATTTATAATTTTCTCTCTTTTGAAAGTATCATTTGGCATTGAATGAGGGAAGGACAGGAGAGATTCAGATAACATTTGATGAGATACAAACACAGTTTGCATGTGCTTGGATGAGTATGGAACCCCAGAGGTGCATTATTCAGGAAAAAGATAAAACTCTGTTAATATATATATATATAAAAGAAATAGGTAGTGAAAATCTCCTTTTAACTTTACGTTGTGTTCTGAAGCTCAGCTCTGAGGTTTATGTTCTGGCTGTGAAAAATAAAAAAATTTTATGAAGTTTTTAAAGAACATTTCTTTTCCTTTTTCTTCCTAGATGTCAAAAGTACTATTTGGGTGAACTATTGACTGAGGCAGGAAGGCTGGAGCAAGGAAAACAATAGGAATCCAGATGAAAAGGCCCGAAAGCGTAAAACCTAGTGGCGCCCCCCGCCTACCACCCCATGAAATAATCCTTTCACTTTGGTTCTTTGAATTGAAATAGCGTTGAGGATTAGGCTGGTGTGAGCCTCGCAACATTTGAGATGCATGTGTTTTTCTAACCACTTGCCTTAGAGTGGAAATTTTTAGCAAGTGAAGGATCTGTTTTGTGTGTGGGAGGGTTGATCCGAATGGCGTTAGGAGTTCAAAAGAGGATCTAAAACTAAAGCACAGGTATATTTTGGATTGTACTGTTTAATCACATTAATGAATGTGCAAGAACGACACATAGTGTGAGTCTGGGTTAAGAAGGCGCGCCAGGGCGGGGTTGCCCAGCTCTGTGACCACCTGTACCGTCTGCAGCTCCTGTCCCTACACGGTCCACGTGTAGGGGTTAACTTGTGGGGCATCTCATATCAGTTTACCCAGCATGATCCCTCTTTACAGTGGGAATCAAATATTGACTTGTTTGTTGGTTGGGCCTAATTTGATTACGTTTTCATCGTTTCAGGTCGTGGGGACCGTTTTGTGCAGAATCTGGTTATTTTCAGCGGCTAGAGTTAGGTGCTCTATTATTTATTAATAATTCTGTGAAACGCTGAAGTAGAGCAAGCAACTTTATAAAACTTTACTGCTCGGTTACTGTCGGTTTTTCACATTCGCCTTCAAAATCTGTGTGTCAGCCTTTCATTCTGGAATTTCTGAAACGATGAGGAGGAAGTGAATGAATATTTCCCTAGGCCGTGCTATGTCTCGGGCATTGTTTTGTGCAAGACAGATGTACCCTGCTTTCTCGGAACCCTTGGGGTGTTAGTCATATTACCTTCCTTTTAACCAGTGAAGAGAGAGGTTTAGCTGATGTGGGCAAGGCCACCCTGTTAGCGAGTAGTGGAGCTGGGATTGGAATGCAGTGCTGACTTCTGTGCCTATAATCTTTCTGCTTCGGTTTCATGAAAATGGGCTCATTCAGACTGATTTGGGGTTTCACCAGTTAGCCTTTGGTAACAAAGGCCTAGGAGCCTTCACCCATGTTCAGCTGTCTTGTATCTGTGTGAAGGGCACAGCTTTCGTGTTTATGGTTCTTATTTGCAAGATCGGCATGATTCTACCAACGGGAACAAACTCCCTCCCTAAAAATGCAGAATTTACCGTATGCATGAATGGCAGTGGGTTTCCGCTCTCAAAGAAGATGCTTTGCAGAAGCACAAGACTGCCAGTCACAGAGGATGTTACAGGGAAGTGCTGCACCGGCAGGATGACGTCAGTGGGGATGGAGGGGTCCTGGGAGCTCCTTGGGGAGTAGAGGTGAGCCCTGGGGAAACAGAGCTTTGTATTAAACCACAGGGGTTCAGGGCAAGGGGGTGGGTGATGGGGAGTGACAAACACCCATCCTGGCCGACAGTTGCTTATTAGCTTAGTAAGAGAATAGCTTATTATCTCTTTTTTTTTTTCCAAAGAAAGACAGACTTGTAGTTCATTTTGTGTTTTTTTAAAATAAATACACTTTACATGAAAGAAAAAGGCCTTTGATTTGTACTTTCCACATCGGGGAGAAAGGGAAGAAAAAAAGATTTTTGAGCTATTTGTGGAATCCAAACTCGGCAGTAATAAAGAGTGGGCTTTACCAAGCAGGGCATTTCAGGATGGCAGTGTGTGTGTGTCATTTGAACAGCCTTCTGGAATAATTCCACCTTGACAGTGTGCAAAATGGCCCTGGAAAGGCTTGGTGAGGGAGACCGAGGTGGGAGTTGAGATTCTGTGCAACTTGGGAAGACTCCCTGATGCGAGTCTACATTCTGGGGAGTTCCTTGCATGGAAAGAGGAGAACCACTGTAACTGAATTTTTAAAATATTAAGTTTGGGTCTTGAGAACAGCCGTCTGTGGAGGGCATAAGCTTTACCGTGGGAAAGAGCTGGACGAGTACAGAACTATGAGCTAAACAGTGCTTCCTGCGCATTTTGTTTTGTGACTTTGGATCCTGTGTGATCACACAGGCCGCTAGGATGTCACGGAAACAGCATCAGGCTGGGGTGGCTGTATTCACAGATTGGCCAGTGTGTACCTTTGGGTGAAGACTACGAGCTCAAAGTGAGGACAAAGCGAGGACATTGGGTTGGCCCCAGATCACCTGTCAAAGTTCTCACCTAACCCTAAGGTTTCCCATGTCTCTGGTAAACACAATCTGGGCAGTTGATTAACCCAGTAACCATCCAAACAGTTTTTCTTTTTTATAGACTTGACACCTGAGGGGAAAGGGCTTTGTAATTTTGTGGCTTCATCTGCATTGGGATATTAATGGAACAGGAATTGTGCTTATTAACTTATAAATGATAATCAGAACAATCTAATCTGAGCTAATGCTTTCAGACAAAGGCCAGAATAGGCTGTGTACTATTCTCTGCCTCTACAGAATGATGGAAAACATGTATGTCAGTTCAGCCAGTTTGTTTGTTTTAATTTTTCTTGATCGCTTTCCCAAAGCAATTTCTGTTTGAGGTAATGGCATTAACCCTTTGTCTTTTCGTCCGTATAAGGGGTTGGCAGACTATGGCTCAGGCCCTTAACGGGAAAAGTTTATCGACCTTGATCTATATTAATGAATATGGCTTTATTGTATCTGTGCATTTATGGTAAACTGCAAATCCTTCTTGAACAAAGGTGGGCGTAGATATCTACCTATAATCTATCGATGTATCTTAGTTGGTCATATTGGGAAGGGGATTATCCCATCCTATGGGGCTATGCTGATTTGAAAAAAAAAACAAAAACAATAAAAAACCACAAATGACCACCATACACACTGGGAAGGACCAGTGCCTAAATCCAGGCTGTGGAGAGCCAAGTAAAGGCATTTCAGCATCCTATCTCTGGGTGTGTGTAAGAGCAGGATATGACCACAGAGAAGTGTGCCAGAGTGCAAGTGGTTTTCTGCAGGTCTGCAGCCAGAAGAGGTACTGCTGGAAATTTTAGCGGCTTCTCGTATAAAATGTTAACTGCTCTGCTCAGGACAGGTTGAGGGTCAGTGACAGAGACTGAGTGTTCAGTTATGTTACAATAAGTCATTTCAACAATGACTGTTGGCTCCTTACCTGTTGCTTTTCTCTTTCCCCTTTTCAGTCCTGCATTAAGAAATGCAGGAGTAATGGAGTTTTGCCAAGGGTTTCAGAAGTTCTAATAAGAAAGACTGTTTTTCCAGTAACTATGACTGCAACACAAATTACTCCAAAATGTACTGGCATAAACAGCCGTTTATTATGTTGACGGATTGTGTGGGTCAAACATTAAGACGAGGCAGAGCAGAGATGACTTGTCTTTGTTCCTTGATATATGGGGCCTCAGCTGAAGAGCTCAAATGCTGGGGCTGGAATCATCTCAAACAGTGCTGTCTCGTAGAACTTTCCGCAGTGATAGAAAGATTCTATATCTGCACTGTCCAATATGGCAGCCACTAGCCACACATGACTATTGAGCACTTGAAATATGGCTAGTGCACTATGGAATTAAAATTTTAATTTAGTTAATTTAGATGTAAATAGCCACTGGTGGCTCGTGGCTCCCATATTGGACAGTACAAATCTGAAGGCTTGTTTACGTAGCTAGGTATCGCTATGTACTATCCAATATGGTAGCCACTAGCCAGCAGTTGAGAATTTAGTTGGGGTTGTCGCCATTGGAATACCTCTGTGTGATCTCTCCATGTAGTCTCCTCTTCCTCATCACACGGTGGCTGGGTTCCAAGGGTGAGCTTCTTAAGAGAAGGAGCCAAGGAACCTACCAGTGGAGTAGACGGTGTTGCTTCCGCCATGTTCTAGTCATCAAGGTACTTACAAAGTCCCATCCAGGTTCAAGAGGAGGGGCAATAGACTCCATTTACTGATGACAAGTGGCAAGGTTCTGGAAGAGCATTAGGACTGGAAATATTGCTATAGTTATTTCTCCTAAATGTAATCTGCCACTGGTGTTCCAGGTACCCAGTACATTCACTCATTTATTCATACAGCAGACATTGAGTACCTACTCTGTACCTGCATTATGTTTCTTAGGGGAGATGGCAGTTGAAAGTAATGAAGCTTATAACACAGTGGAAGGGGTGAGTGGGGAAGGCACTCATAGGTGTTTCCAAGACAGTGTGAAATGTGCCATGATAACATGTAGGAAGTAGAGAAGATTCGCTGAGACACCTAGGAGTCTCTTTGAAGAAGCAACATGGAAACTGGATCTTAAAGTCACGCTAGACTGACTAAGGAGTTTGCCAGAGAGAGACCAGTAATTTAGGCAAAAGGACAAGCATATTGAAAATCTGAAAGGTGAAAAGCTAAGCTTTTCCTGGGGATGCCTCAACTCTGCAGTGCTTGAGCAAGAAAGAAGACTGTCCAGTTGCCCTGTCAACCACGTCCTTCATTTCCCTTGTGTGTGTCTCCACCCACACCATGCATATTGAGAACCAGCCACACACCTAGCAGGTCACCAATCCAGAAAAATCCATAAACCCAAGGGGATGTCACTGATGAAGTACCAACAAGTTGCCTGTCAGCAGGAAACATGGATTGGATTAGAGAATCCTCATACCATGCCGGCTTTTCTAAAGAAGGTCCGGCTCTGAGAGAGGAACAAAGATGCCTGAACACATGGTCAGCATTGAAAGCAAATATTGATTGGCCCCTGCTGGGGAGCCGAGCTAGAGTGAGTTAGAGTCTGATGTCAAAAAGTGCTGGGGTGTGGAAAACCATTAACTGTGCTGATTGACCAGAATAAAAGCTCCATCTATTTTTAAGATCTCAAAAATGAGGGTGAAATATTTAAGTGGGTGGAAGGGCAAAAGGGCTGGTTAGAACCCAAGCCTGGGCTAAGGCACTTTCTCTGAGTTGGCCTCTGTTACTTTGGCCACAGGTCTTGGACTATCCTTCTCTATCTCCTGTTCTGCATAACGCTTTCCTGGGCCTGTGACGATTTCTTAATGCTGTGCAAAATTCACTTAATTGAATATGAATGTCCAAACAGCTGATGTTCAGTGGTGTTCAGATTTAGGATTCAGACCATTTGCTGGGTGTTCTTTTTAAACTGGTAGAAAAATGCTCTGGATGTAACTGACTGCATCTGACTGTCGACTGGGTTAGAAATATCTCCATCACTACCAGATGTATGAAATACTGGAAAGGGAGTGTTTATCTTTAGCAAGTTAGACTAGCTAGCTCTGTGGATCTAGATTGACTAAAATAGCTTATTGCTCCAGGGATAAGGCTGGGTTGTGTTCAGTCATTTCTTTTAAATAAAGTCTGATCTAGAGTCTTTTAACTGAAGATTTTCAAAACCTGCTCTTTTACTTTGAAACCTGTGATTTGTTTGTCCTTCTAGAGTAGCATTCTCCGATAGACCTTTCTGCAATGAAAATGTTCTAAATGTGCGTGGTAACCATTAGCCACATGTGGATATGGAATACTTGAAATGTGGCTAGGGCAACCGAGGAGCTCAATTTTTAACTTTCATTTAATCTAATGTAAATAGCCACATAGGGCTAGTGGCTACCCCAACGGGCAACACAGTCATAGGGTCTGTTTTAAAAATGGTATTTGATGAGGTGAGCATGAAAGCTTTGCTAACTTTCTAGTTTTCGAACAGTATCTTAACTTAGGAGTCAAGTCTTTCCTCTAGCAGCAATCCATGGAAAGAAGCAACGCTAATGGGGTGCCATTAGCAGCCTGGAGGCTTGGGATGGGAATGGAGGGATAGGGCCACCAGGCCAGTCATGACACTCATTTTCCCTATAGCTTCTCTGCAAGATAACCAGGGTATTGGTAGTAGATTCAGTAGCCAAAGAAGTTTGGGGAAAGCCAGGTTAATTGCAATTACGCAGGTTCTTTCTGAAGTTTTCTCAGCCTTAAATATGCTATTGTGGATTGTGAATCTCCAGATAAGGCTTCAGGGCCAAATATATTTGATCCCTGTTTCTCTTTCTAATGTATTCTATGAAATGCTTTGGGAAATACTGCTTTAAGCCATGACACTTTCTGCCACAATAGCTGATAAATTTAAGGTCTATTATAGGCAGTGAATCTATCCATCTTCTGGAGTTCTGCAGAGTTGAAAATCTGCTTTTGTGATGTGAGTCTGATCGTCCAGTCTTTCCTTCTCTGTGTGTGCGTTGTTCGTTAACTCTTCAAGTCCAGAAATATCTGGGCTGGCCTGGCTAGATTGTATGCTCTACAGGCCAGAGGCACAGGTGTCTGCTTTGGACAGTTTTAGCTGCTTGAGCCCAGGGCTGTAACAGGTAGCAGGCACCTGCACCAAAGGCCTCAATGTAGCTTTTTCTTTCCTCTCCTAGGAAAGGGTGAGACTTTATACCTCCGCACTACCGTGCCTTTGCTACTGACTTTCTGAGTGGTCAGGATTAGTTCTTGTAGTTGGAGAAATGCTGGTGTTTCCTGTATCAGTGATTATTCTCTCTTTTCTCTCTCCTTGTATAGACTTGCATGCGAGTGCATGCATACTTCTTTCTCCAAGTTTTGTTTGTTTGTTTGTTTGTTTTTAAATAATCAGCCAGCAGGAGACAAATCGAGCAGATCACAGCACCCTGTTCATTTAATCAAGTGAGTTACTAAAGGAAGGGAAAAGCAAGAAATATGAAAGTGAAAGAGAAATATTTCCTCCTCTTCCTCTTTTTCCTCCCTCTCTCTTTAAAAATTGTCCAACGAGTTATCTGTAGAAAACATCTGTCTCCCCAAGAATAAAAGTAATTTGGTTTCTGATCTTGGCATGTCCCCCCTCTGGTTGGAGGGAAGAATTTTCGCCACTCGTCTGAAGTGAAATCAGCAAGGTGCTGTCTGTTCTGAAGTTGAAATATTGAGCTTTATGATATGACAGTCAAGTAGCAAAAAGTGTTTTTCTGCTTGACAATGTCACCATTGTGCGATAAGAAAGAATTCCGGGAAGAAGAGACTTGCAGACACCGGGTCTACAGCTGTCTGTCCCCACGTCCTTCCAGGCTCATTGTCATGGCAGCCCCGCTACCTTGGAATGAGCGCCATCTCCAATTCCTCTGCATTAGTGGTTATCTGGCTAGTACTAATTATCTTGTCAGGAGACAAAGGGTCTGCAACATAGGTGACGGTGAAGAGTGTCAACAGTGGCTCTGCAGGATACAGGATGATCCAAAGGCCTGGGGAGAAAATGCAGGGCTAGTGCACGAGTTCTGGAAGCCTCCTCTTTGTTAAAAAGATTCCTGGGTCTCTGAGGAGTGGAGTCATCAGGGCTAGGGGAAGATTTGGGGCTAAGCCTTTGTATCCTAGATCTATCTACTTAAAACATTTTTTTTGTAGTTATTCAAAAAGAGGAGGTCCCATTGAGACTGACTTGAACAAATATTTGCTCTCCCTAATCATGTACCCAGAGCGGCTCTCCTGACTGTTTAATGCACACCTTCATATCCACAATAGTATAAGGAAAAGTTTATAATGTGTTTGGGAGGCTTCTGAAGCTGGGGCAATAATTCTTTGCACTTCTGTAAGACTTTCCTTCCTGAGAGACCTCAGCCAGGTTTACCTTAGCCGCTGTTGTTGGAGCGAAGTGAGGAGATGAAATTCTAGAGAAGGGAGGAGTTGCTGTGGGCAGCTGCCAACATGTGTTATAGGTAAGACACTTGTCTTTGCCAAAAGTTTTGTGCCAGCCACCATCCTTTCTTTCTGAGTAGGAATAACAGGCAAGTCAGAGCTTACAACTGCTTCCTCGTAGTGGGACTTAAGTGTCACGTCGGGTGGGTGGGGGGCAGACTGGGCTGTTGACCCTGATAATGGTCTTCTGGCTCAGTCCCTCTGTGACGGGCCAAACCATCTCTTTATTAGACTCAAGATCTAGTGAGTCTTACTAAGAGAAGGCTTGAAGAACTTGTCTGTACGTTGAAGACACTGAGGTCTGGAAGAACTGAATTTGAAACCTTCCTCCATCCTGTGTTTGGACCTTGGGACGATCATTTAACTTCTTGGTGCCTCGGTTTTCCCATCTGTAAAATAGGCATAATAAACATCATTCACACATATTTGGAGTGACATTTAGAGAAAGTACGAGTCTAGCTCCTGACCAGGATGGACCCTTGTGTTGGAGTGGTGGTTATTAATCTGACATCACCTCTAGAGCCTTTCAACACCCGAGGGCCACCTTCACGTTGCAGGTTGGATAAAAATGGCCTCTGAAGCGATTTCCAGAATTTTTTCTCCATGCAGTTCATTGTGTCCAGAACAAGTCAAATTGGGTAGTCACTCAGGAGTCACGTCATCCCACAAAATGAGAGATGAGAAAAGGGGAGGTTCTGCCTGGTGCAGGGGAGGTGATAAAGCATGTGAATGTGCCCCAGACCTCTAGGCAATCAGGCTGTGGGCAGCAAAGACACAAATGGAGCCTCCATCCTCCAGGGCTGGATCTGTAAATCTAACTCAAGTTCCCCCATCTCAGTATTGCAAAACTAGCTGCTGGAATTGGTACAACAGCTACTGAGCATTTTGCTGTCAGGGGAAGCATATATTTAGGTGAAGATGTATAAACACTCACTTTCTAGGAGGCTGGCATGTGTCAAGATGTCTCCTCTGCTGAGGAGTCTACTTTTCCTTCTTCAGCCTTTGTGGTTAAATCCGGTTCAATGGATGCTGTGTCCAGCTGTCAGGTGGTCTCAGTTCTCTGGAATTTGTTTAAAATAAAGCCAGTTGTTTCTTATCTGTTGTCTTGAAACAGAAGCGCTCTCCTCTTCTTAATTGTTACCATCTTCAAGGGTAGGAAAATATTACTTCCTCTACAGAAAGAGAGGGAGACCCCACCTGGTTTCCAAGGGGCCCTTTGATTTTTTTCCCCATTTTTCCCTTGCGCATATGTGTTTGATCTGTAACATCATTGGTGTCACATGAGCTGTGGAGGTGGGAAAACATCGTGCGTCTTCTGGCAGGGCCTGGCGTCTCTTGTTTTTGGGCACTGCAAATGTGAGTAGGCAGCTCTCACCCAGACTGATGACCCTTGATGCTGGTAGCTGACTTCCTGTTTGGACTTTCCTGTTTCGAGTGGTTGAGTGGGTGACTTGGTGGTTTGTAAGTAATGCTCAACAGGGCTTCTTTAAGTGGTTCTTCCATACAAGAGGAATGGTCACCAAACAGAATGGGCTTTGGAGTTGGCCAGTTCAAAAGCACTATTGAGTGAGTGTGTCAGGCTCTGTTCTGAGGTCTGGGGCCACAGGGATGAACTGGATAGAGCCGGCTCTTTGTTCTCTGGGATTGTGTAGTCTAGTGGGGGCAGATGGACAACAAACATGGAAGCCAAAATGAACAAACATAAATAAATAAGACTGGGAGAGGGGAGCGGAAGCGGGGAGACCCCTTAGGAGGCTTTTGATGTTCTCCGGACCATAGTAATGCTGCTTGGAGCTAGGTGGAAGCAGGGGAGATGGGCTCTTTGTCTATAGTTTGGCGGTAGATCCAATGGAGGTTGCCAGGTCTTGCCTCTGCTGTGGTTTGTTATTTAACTTCTCTTTAAAACCTTCATTTTTCTCCTCTGTAAAAGGGAGATCATGGTAAACTTACTTCACAGAGTTGTAGTGGTTAAAAATGCATGTCTTATATACACTATCAAATGTAAAATAGATAGCTATTGGGAAGCAGCCGCAGAGCACAGGGAGATCAGCTCAGTGCTTTGTGACCACCTAGAGGGGTGGGATAGGGAGGGTGGGAGAGAGACGCAAGAGGGAGGGGATATGGGGATATATGTATATGTATAGCTGATTCACTTTGTTAGACAGCAGAAACTAACACACCACTGTAAAGCAATTATACTTCAATAAGGATGTTAAAAAAAATGCATGTCTTTTTTTCGTTGTTATTGAGGGAGTTGTATGCGAGCAAGCACCTCTCATTGGTTTTCAGCGGGGAGCCCCTCTCCTGTCTCTGGATGGCCGCTTGTCCCTGCTGCCACCTCTGGAGGGACTGCTCCTGACTCTGTGGTGGGGCTGGAAGTGAGCGGCGGGGGATGGGGAGGAGGACAGCCTCAGGCCTGCACTGGTGTCCCTCTATCTGGTCGTCCTGCCTTTTCCCAGTTCCTGGCAGCTGCCACCATCTCCCCGGAGAGCAGCGGGTCTCTGTGTGGCCTGAGTATCTTTGGCGACAGAACCACCTGGGATCCTTGTTAGACCTGCGGATTCCTGCTCCCCACCCCGATCTCCTGAGTCAGCATCACCGGGGCTGGGCCCAGGAATCCACACTTACTGATGGGCTCTCCGTGCCTGCCTTGTATACTCTAAACTGTGAGAATCTCTCATTCAGAAAGTTTGATTTTGTTTTTGGAGTCATCATAGGAGCTAATGTTTGTTGTAGGTTTATTATGTGATGCTGCTGAGTGTTTTACATGCAATAACCGTGTCGGATGGACCCTAATTATATACTTGTCTTATTGGTGAATAAACTGAGGCATAGAGGATTTAAGCAGTTTGCTCAAATACTGAAGAAAGAGCCAGTATCTGAACCCAGATCCCCAGCTCTTGTCTTCCGCTCTTTTCAGTCTCCCTTACGTAGTGCTATTCTGTGAATGAAACTTCTTAGTTTAAAATGAGTCCTGGGTGACCTCCTGTTATATAAAAAGTAACAAGTTAAACATGAAATATTTTAAAATTGAGCTTTAACTTACATTAAAGCCTGGAATTTGGCTCAGATTTTGAAGTAAGTGTCCACCCTGAGGAAGTTATTATTTTTAAATATGCCTCAATGGCATTTTTTTTTTTTGATATGGACCATTTTTAAAGTCTTTATTGAGTTTGTTACAATATTGCTTCTGTTTTATGTTTTTGGTTTTTTGGCCGCGAGGCGTATGGGATCTTAGCTCCCCGACCAGGGATCGAACCTGCACCCCCTGCACTGGAAGGCAAAGTCTTAACCACTGGACTGCCCAGGAAGTCCCCTGAGGAAGTTATTTTAAGGAAGGTTCCCTTTTGTTCATGTTGGTAAATCAGACCCTGTGGTGTGGCCGTGCTTGCCTTGTAAACCTTTACCTGCTGTGCTTCTTCGTGTGCACGAGATGCATGTGCTGTCCTGGGCCAGCACCTGGAACAGTTTCTGCTAAAGGGCTAGCACCTGTGCAGATTGACACCACTGTTCTCCCTCACCCCCCTGACCACCGATCTGCTTCTTGGGAGGCTGTGTAAAGAGATGGAGAAGCTGGGGTTTTCCCCACGTCTGGAGGTCACTGAAGGTATTTTTTTCTTTTTAACTCTTAGTGGTTTCAGGTTAGTGTCTGAGAAAAGTTGGCCATCAAAATAGGACCAGCCCAAGGAGGCTTGAAGATAAAAATCAATCATTCCATTCATAGTTCTTTCTTACTTCAGATTCCTATTGCTTCCAACTCCAGGGAGGAATTTGCTAAAAAAACAACCTCATACATCACTTAAGGTGGAAAGAGATTTTCAATATGTATAGACTTTAAGTTTATTAGAGACTGTTATTTAGAATAGGATAGGTGGGGAGAGGTTGTGACTAACATTTTATCCTTGCATCTCAGGTTCTGAAACCTTAAAAAAAGAAAGTGTTCTTTGTGCCCCAAACCCGCTCAAAATTGCATTTCTGAAAGCAGTTTTGTTGGTTTTAGCTTTACTTGAGTTGTGATCACATTGAAAATCCAAAGCCTAATCTTTATGAAAAGGTACTTTAAAAATATAGTGGTCTTGCATCCTAAACATTTGCAAGTTTGGTTTGTGGCAACTTCAAGATTTACGACTAATTGTCCCATTAACCGTTTGCCAAATGTTTCCATGTTGTTGGGATGCATTTTACCAGCTGTTGATAATAAAAATTTGTGGCCAGTTTTCAGAAGACGAGCCTATGATCAATGTACAACTTTCTTTGAAACTAGTATCTCGTCTTTCATTAGAGTTTCCTCTCCGCTGAAGTATTGGGTATCGATTGCACAATCCTGGAGAGACATGGCCACGTAGAGACTATACTTCCAGTGTGTCCTGGATTCATGGACTTCGGTTTGTAGTCCTAAAGTTATTCTCCATAAAAGGAGAGGTAAAGACAGGCATTTTTGAGGTGAGCCAGGGACACCAGGAAGTTTGCACTTTGTAGAAAAGAGGCACGCAGGGCACAGAGAAAGACCCATTTCTAGGCCTTGTATCGAGGGCAGAAAGAAGAGGCTTTGAGAAAAGTGTGTGTGTGTATGTGTACACGTGTATGTACCTAATTGTAAGGTTCATTTTACACATCACAGAAAGTCCTTGCTACCCTGTTATTCCTGCAGCTGGTGTGGGATATTGACTCGACTATTGATTGGTTCCTTTTTTATTTTCACTTAGGACACTTAGGGTTACGAAGAGTCATAAAGGGTTAGTGCCACTATGAAAAGAGTAGCCTAACACTCAGGAGCCAGCACTATCCTTTTTCAACAAGACAAGCCTACAGTAGTTTCTGGAAAAGAAGAAATCCCCAGTCTAGAATCACTGAAATTAGGACATGGCATCAAATTCTATTGCTCAAGCTGAGGAAGAGTAGGCTGATTCCAGTAGAACTTATTCCAATATCATAGAAAAGTGATTTGTGAGTCGACTCTAACATTTGAGATTTGTTTCAATCATAAAAATGACAAATTAGCCAAGGCACCAACAGTTGATGTCATCTCATGTGACATAAATTTTGACTTACATAAAACAAATGTAATCAATGTGGCTACAACCCCATCACTTCATCTTTACATAGTTTATAAAGTTAGGAAAAGTAGCTCATGAACAGAGTTTGTTTATTTTTTCAGCTAAAGTCTTTCTAATATTTTCCTTCAAATGATCTCAGTTTTTTTCCCATTTGCCCATTTCCCTGAAGGTCTAGGATCCCTGTATCCTTAGAGCATTCTGAATGTGTAGATGCACTTGTAATGTGTTTTCTCTTTGGACGATTTTGCCACACCAGAAACACTTTCTATTCCTGGGGTCTTATTTCTAGAGATCTCCACCAATAGAGAAATCTGTGAATATTGTACTGTGCCCGTGCTCTATGTGCGGAAGTCTCCCTAATTTAGGGACTGAATTACAGGGCATTCACAGGCAAGATCAGTGCCTGCTAGAGGCCTTCTCCCTGGTACCATGGGGCAGGGAGACTGAAAGGGCATCTGTGTGCACAGGAAAAGGGAAGCGTGGGGAGAGCACATCTAAAACAACATCTCCAGCCCCTGCTGCCACCACCCCTGCCTTTTTCCTAATTACCACTTGCTTATTGTTTGTCTTTCCCATTAGAACATGGGCTCCATAAAAGTAGGGTAGTTCTCTATTATGTGAATTAATCTATCCCTGCCACCGAGACCAGGGCCTGGCACATAATAGGGGCTCAGTCACTGCATGGTGACTAGTGGGTTTTTGAGTTTTCCATTTCTCAATTACATACTCTCTGAAAATAACAGTAGGAGGGGAGCCAGAGAAGACAGACAGACACCATATACGGAATAAAGATAGATAAATTCAGAGTATGGAGAACGAGGCAGGATGTATCATCATGACTCAGACTACCTCTGCTTAAATATTGTTAGCTATGAAAAAAATAACATATCTATTTGTGTAGCCTTTTGCAGTAAACACATACATTAAATCATTAGATTCCCCTAAAAAGTCTTATTAAAATGGTGTTTTTTTAACGGCTATAATGTTGAGCTTGTTTTGTAGTAGGACTGTCTCTGGTTTTTTTGAGGGGAAGGGAGGGTGTTATAACTGCTGGGAGATGTTTAGAACATGCATGTGCCATGGGGTCTACTATTACTGAGTTTGCATGTTGACATTTGGAGTTTTCTGGTATTTTTTATTGTGATAGTTAAGGCTGATAGTCATTACTCCTTCTTCCCGGTCCTGACTGGTGTTACTTATGTGGAGAATAGAAAAGAAAGACAGGCTTTGTCAGCTGCCTTCAAAGAGACTACAAATCTTGTTTGCGGTGGGTTGATGGGGGGAGTGGTGTCTTAAAACTATTTTATTGGCCTTGTTGAAGTGTCAGGAACATTTAAGTCAAGAGCAGGAGGATGGTGCTGACTGGGGAGCAAATTTAAGTTTGTTTTTCATCTTGGGAAAAGCATCATTACTTTTGAATAAGTGGGGTTAGGCAGAACTCTAAAATGGCCCCCAAGATTTCCACACCCTGGTATACACATATCTCATCCTAGTTATCTAATCAAACATTAATGGAGGTGCTGCTCTGAAAAGATACGTGCAGACGTAATTAAGGTCCTAAAAAGTTGACCTTAAGACAAGGAAATTATCGGGAGTGAATCTGACCTAATCAGATGAGCCCTTAAAAAGGACTGGACATTTCTTCAAGATAGGATTCATGCCATGACAGGGATTCGACCTGAGGGAGCTTCTTCTTTGCTGGCTTTGAAGATAGGGGGTAGGCGGTGTAGGGGACAGGAAATGCCCCTCTCGGTGTGGCAAGAAATGCAGATGGCCTGGCTGCTAGTGGCCGAAAATGGCCCCTGACTTATGGCCAGCAAGGAAAGGGGGACCTCAGTCCTATAACCACAAGGAAGTGAATTCTGCCACAGCAATTTGTGCTTGGAAGCAGACCCCAGGCTCCAGATGAGAATGTAGCCCAACTGACATCTGGTGAGACCCTCAGCAGAGAAAACACGGGCCAGGGCCAAACTGCTGACCTACAGAACTACATGCTGATAAATTGGTTCTTTTAAGCTGCCACATTTATGGTAATTTATTACAGTGACAATAGAAAACTAATGCAGAGGGAAATCTCATTCAGATTCAATCTGAAAAAAAAAAACTAAACTAAACTTTTAAAAATGAAATGCAGTTTGCCTTCTGAAGGAAAGTACTTCTTTTAGGTCCAAGTCACCAACATACACAGCTGATGGGATCAAGCTCAGAGTTGATTGCCTTGCTCCGTTGGGTCCCGGCTAAATGAATAGATTGAAAGTTTTGGTAATTAGTAATCAAGTGTTTATAAATTAATGGGTAGCTCCAGAGTATAAGAGGAGCCCTAAAATAGTTTCTGCCAAGTGTTTTATTTATTCTTGGAACAACCTTATTCATTCATCATCCTTTCTTCATAGACAGTACAGAGATTAGTTCCAGCCCTCCTCCTGTCTGAAGACTGTAGTTTCTGAATTAGTAGAGTTGGAATTCATAGTCTTAAAAAAATAAATAAAGTGCTTAAAATTCCCAGTGCTGCTGGTTTCGTATAAAGAGAGAGCCTTGGTTGAAGATTGTGATGTCCACAGATGTTTTTCTATAAAAGCAGATTTTAAAGTGGGTTTGCATAAATGAGGTCTCTTTCCTGAGACGTGAGTGAAGCATCTTTCCGCGAGAAGCTGTATTAGTGCAATCAATACACTCATGCAAGTGACCCTTTTGAAAGGAAGCCCTGAAGGCATTCGCGGGCTGGCTGGCTTTTGCATGAATGACAGCGCAGTCACAGGAAAGCAGACGCCTGCTCCCTCGGCCACTACCGCCACTGGTGCACACGCCGCATGGGGCTGCCCTCCCGGCAGGAGTGTGTGTTTGTCCTGCTGGCTGGGGACTGCGGTTTGGCCTTTTTGTTTACAAGAGAGAGGAGAGCAGCCTCTGTCCTCCAACTGCTGTGAAAACAGTGTTGGAAAACCAGAGCGAAGTTTCCACTCAAGAACTCACCCTGGAAAAAACCCACCGAATAAACCAACCTTCCTAAATGAAAGACCATCTGGGTTAAAACACAGACCAGTGGGCCAGAACCCAGATGACAGGAAAAACATAATGAGAAGAGTTGTTGTTTAGCAAAGTTTCCGAGTGGGATTTCCATGTATTAAGTTGGTAGAGGGCCCAATGGTGGAAAACAGAGGAAACAGGAAAGCAGTGTGTACAGTTTGTAGTGAAGATTTTAGCGGTGGGATCAATGTGCACGTTGGTTAAAGAACCCCCATCTCTGAAGGTCTTCCCCAAAGTGAAATAGGTGCTCCGCATCTGGCTTTGTATGGCCTAAAATTTGGAGAGGGCTTCACCATGTCCCAGGAACCGGGCTAGGTTCGCAGTGAAACACTGGTGAAAAATACCACTATCTCAGCTTTCATGGAGCTCGTGCTCTCCTGGGGGAGCTAGAAAATACCAATCATTTAAAATTGGAATTTAAACATAGTAATCGGACACTGTAACCTTCTCATTAGAAATTCTGCTGTGATACCCAAGAAACTCACCAGTGTAGTGGTACGAAAAGTGCTAGCAACGGACACTGGGGGAAGAACAGTGACACTAAAATGTGCCTCTTAGAGGAGTGGCATTTAAGCAGAGTT
The DNA here is from genome assembly GCF_965194825.1 of Balaenoptera physalus. Classification (NCBI taxonomy): domain Eukaryota; kingdom Metazoa; phylum Chordata; class Mammalia; order Artiodactyla; family Balaenopteridae; genus Balaenoptera; species Balaenoptera physalus. The sequence continues at coordinate 65,062,517 of NC_138895.1, read as the reverse complement.
GGGAGTTCAGGATGAGTTGGCCTATGAAGAGTTAAGGGAAGAATATTCCCAGTCGGGGAAAACATGTGCAAAGCCTGAGTTAGGAAGGAGCTTGGGGTAGTCAGAGACCTCCAGTGGAGTGGCTGGGACGGTGAACACTAGGAGGGTGTCACCAGATGGGGATGGGGAGGTAAGCTGGGCTTCCTTGCACAAGATCTTCAAGGGGGTTTTACTTTAGCGTCAGGGTGCATGGGAGCCATTGAAGGTTATACAGCAGGGGATGTATCCATGCTCTGTTGTGCATTAAAAAAATCTCTCTGCGAACAAACATATGGACGCCAAGGGGGGAAGATGGCGGGAGTGGTGGTGGTGGGATGAACTGGGAGATGGGGATTGGCACGTATACACTAATACGTATAAAATAGATAACTAAGAAGAACATGCTGTATAAAAAATAAATAAAATAAAAACATTCAAAACAACCTCAATATTTAATTCAATCAAAAAAAAAATCTCTCTGCTTGCTTTTTTGGAGAGTGGTCGGTAGAAGGGAAGGAGCAGGCAGGAAGGCCGGTTTGATGGCTCTTTCTGCAGTCCAGGAGAGCAATGACAGTGACACGAAGTGGGAAGTGACAGCAGTGGTGGCAGATGGGGATGGATTGGAGTAGTACTTTGGAGGAAGACTCAGCAGGAGTTGGAAGTGGATTACATCCTGAGAGTGGGGAATGGGGAGAGGTAAGGGGGAAGGACCAGGACGAACCCCAGGTCATTTCCCTCCTCCACCTTTTCTCCTTTGCCCTGCCCTTTTCCTCTGTTACCATCGCGGGAAAAATGAGAGTAGGCTTGTGAGACAGTTGCTTTGATCAGTCAGGGCAGAATCTAGCAATCTAGAATTCTGTGATGAGTATCTTGAACCCTCTGGACGTTGGTACGGAGTGTTGGCTCACCATGAATTAATAACATACCCAAGCTATCTTAGATGGGAAACTAGTCATTTATACCATGGGGGTCTCTTCATTACAGCTTTGCTACCTTGTCCCTGGTATCTACAAGCTTCATAGTAAAGACTTTTGTCCCAATGCATCACTGAAAACACCTGCATTAACCCATGGGGCTTGGGGGAGGGGTAGGGGGAATATTGGGACATAGACATATATAGAATGAAACAATTTAGTTAAATGGGAATTTATTTTCTAGCTTTTGTGTGTCACTCACTAAAGGTACAATGGTCCAAATAAATGTTGTTTTGTATGTATGTTTCCCATGGCACTGTTCTATTACAGAGCTTTGGAAAGGTGAAAAGAGTCCCTTTATCCATTCAAAGGTAGAGATTAGGATCAAAATCTGGAACATTTTGTGGTGGAGATTAGGCATTTAGTGTTAACTGTGTGTTGCCTGGTCTAGTTAGTAAACTGTGGAGGGGAGCTGTCTTTGTGTCTTTGTCATGTTTTTGTTATTCCTTTTTTCAGTATCTCTCTACCAGGATACTCTGGGGGCTTCCACTGGCTAGAGTACGTTTTTCTTTTTTTTTGGCCGCGTTGGGTCTTTGTTGCTGCGCGCGGGCTTTCTCTAGTTGCGGCAAGCGGGGGGCTACTCTTCGTTTCGGTGCGCGGGCTTCTCATTGTGGTGGCTTCTCTTGTTGCGGAGCACGGGCTGTAGGTGCACGGGCTTCAGTAGTTGCAGTGCGTGGGCTCAGTAGTTGTGGCTCTAGAGCGCAGGCTCAGTAGTTGTGGTGCACGGGCTTAGTTGTTCTGCGGCATGTGGGATCTTCCTGGACCAGGGCTCGAACCCGTGTCCCTTGCATTGGCAGGTGGATTCTTAACCACTGCGCCACCAGGGAAGTCCCCATTCTTTTTTTAATATTCTTCAAGAAGCGAACTCAGTTCTAGAACTTTTGCTACCTGCCTTACCATGACTGTTCCCCACCCCCCCGCCCCCAGTTATCATAAAAATATGCCATTGTTATCTATAATGAAGACAAATAAATGGTGGATGGGACTTTTGGAGACTAAATGATCCCATTTGGTTTTTAACCCAACATAGTAATGTCTTCCTCTTGGGGCTAAGGGCCTGGGGGACGGTTGCATGAGACGGGGGAAAAGTCAAGTCTCTTGGAGTAATTTCCACAGGGTTCATGCCGAGCTCTGCTGGTTACCCGCAGCAGAACTGTCAGCTCTGGTCTTCTGTTTCTTTGTGTGGAAAATGGTAATAACAGCACTGATCCTGCCTCCATCACAGATTGGTGTGAAAATCAAAGGAGAGGGATAATCAGACCCGAAGTGGCTTGGTTGATTGCACAGCACTGTGTCACCATCTGTGGATGTTAGTGTTAGTTTTAGACCAGTCGTGGTAGTGTTAGGTAGACCCCAAACGAAACTGAGCCTTTCCAGAATCTCTCTTTTCTAGGGGGTAATCACTGCTTTCAAACAAGTACCAGTGGATCAAAACTAAAAGTGTGAATCATGCAGCTACAACACATTTGAAGACAGATAAACCTTTCTGGGATGTCCTGGGAATGTTTAGTTGATCCTTCCCGTATATGTCATCCAGAGGAGGAAATCTCTCCCCACTCTGCCTACCACGTCCTCATACAGAAACCCAGTCTGTTTTTTTTCCCCTCATTCGTTTAGATAAATTGTGACTCTCTTTTTTAAGGAAGAAACTTCCAGATAAGAAGTACTTTTACATAGTGGAATGTGACCTCTAGATTCTTTCTTGTGTCCTAGCATTTGCATTAAAATTCCAAAGGGGTGATGTACTGGCTGAAGGAAGCTGATAGATAGGGGATGGGAACAAGTCATTAACTCATTACTCAGTTTTTATTTTGTAACCACTTAGAATAAGTATACGTGTAAAATGTGAGCATAATGACGTGATATTAGTTGGATCCAGATGTGGTCGTTCAGAAATAGGTAAGCAAGGGGTTGCCAGACGTTCACACTTCACTGGGCGTCCTGTATCGTTATCAAATCTGGCAACATTCCCCATGAAGTAAGGTACAATGTAACGACACCTTTCATCAGCAGAGAGGCTCCTTACGTCATGGGACAGAGTGGATATTGGGTATGTGTTCTGCCCCCTTCATCCAAACAGATACTCCTTTAAAGATCCTAGATACTGAGTTTAGGCAACTTCACTACTAATTACTAATTATTGTATCAGGGATTCTTTTCCTTGAAATGAAACCCTATCAGCTCTGCCTATGTCCTCATTAACTCTTTAGTTAAATGCCTGGGTTATATATAGCTTAAGGGGAGCTAAGTTTGCTGAAGAAAGAAAACCTAGGGACTAGCTTCACTGTTTGGGTCCTTAAATTTGTCTTCTTTGTTATGTACCTACCAGGCCATTGGTCTTGAATGTTGAGTACAGAGATGTTTACGTGGATCTCAGACCTCTCACTTGATCCTCCATATGACCAAGGCCAGTCAGTGATTGAAAGGACCCAAAACCCAACTGAGTGTTTCATTTCAGGCAAGGACTATTCTACCCCTTCTACCATCAATTCCTTGCCCCTTTTTAATGTGTTCTTTGAATCAGGTTTACAGACTTAAAATGGCTTGTGGTCTATTGTGAGCCCCACATCATCTTTACCTCTCAAATTAACTAACTCATTTGAACTTCATCTCAGGGTCAAGTAATTTCTTTTCCCACTAGCACTTTCTTTCACTACTTTGCCATACTGAAGGGGCACTTGGATATATGATCATCTATATGAAAAATCTCAGGATAAAGCGTCCTCTGAAACCTTAATGTACTATGTAACGGTGAGTTCCATGAATGACCAGTTCCAAAAGATTCTGCCGAGGGATGCAAACACTAGAACCTCGATATCTGGGGCCACTCTTCCTTCAGAGATCAGGCCTGAGATACCAATGCCCTGACATCGCCTTTTCTGATGGCACTACTCAGCTCATCCAAGAGGCTCCCTATCCTTCTCTCCTTACCTCCACCAGGAGCTCTTATCAACTCCCTCTTCCTGCCAGCCCTTCTCCTACTGCATTATTTTAGGGTAAAGTCTCCCATTTGAGTCTGTTAAACAAACTTATACTTATCTAAACCTTCACTGAAGTATAAACTTACATAAAGTGCCAAATCCTAAGTTTTTAGATTTCATACAAATGGAATCTTACTGTATGTATCTTCATACCTTTTCGGTCTGACTTCGGTAACTCAGCATTGTGTCTGTGGGGATTCATCCATGAAGTTTTGTTTATCTGTGGTTCATTCTTCGTACTTGTTGAGCAGTATTCCATTGTATGAATATCCCACAGTGTGTTTGCCCACTACTACTATGGATGAACATTCTGGCTGTTTCCAGTTTGAGGCTATTTATGAATAAAGTTTGTATAAGCATTCTTACACATATCTTTTGATGCAAACACTTATTTCTGTTGGCTATATAGCCACAAGAGGCATAATGGTAGGTGATTCACATGAGGTTCTTAATGGGAGAGATTGAATTTGATACTGAGAATTATGCTTCATAGTAAGCCTTATGGGGTATCTTTTTCCATGAGTTGAAAAATAGCTCTAATAGAGGTCTGAATATTTTTTTGCTTGATACTGTTACAGAAACTATTTCTCCAAGTTACCAGTGCCATTTTGAACATGAATTCGGGTTTATGTGTGTGTGTGTGTGTGTGTGTATGTGTGTGTGTTTTAACCCCGAGCCCACTGCTTTAAGCTCATGTTATTATTTTCTTTATTAGCCTTTTTCTCTTTTCTAGCATTCAGATTATTTTTGAAAAAATAGTAACATATGGGTTCAGGGGCAACACTGTCAGAGTCTTTCTTGTAAAATTACTCCTGGCTTGACATTGAACTACAGATGACAAGTTTGCCAAATTATATGAGGTGAAACTAAATCGAAAGTGAGGAGGTTAATTTTTCAAATGGATGTATTTGGGCAGCGGGCATTTATGGAGCGCTATGTGACGCCATCACGCTGTCAGGTACCCGAAAATATAGCCATTATTTGCAAGGAGCTGACAGTCTGGTAGTGGGGGGGCAGAAAAGGAAACCAGTGCTTTTAATGTCCTTTAAATATTGCTTTGCATGTTACAGGGGAGGATGGGAGGGTGGGAGGGGATGGAGGCGGAGAGGGTGGCAACGTGGGAGCATGGGTGTAGGGCGTCTGAGTCAGACTGAGACTCGGAGAGGGCTTCCTAGAGTAGATTTTGAAGGAAGAGAAAAATTTAGATATTTTGGGGAAATGGGGTGGAGTCAAGGGCTTGTATTCCAGGCAAAGGGACCAAAGAGCATATTTAAAGGAATGGAGGCATGAAATAGTATTATCCATGTAGTAGCCAATTTAGGGGATAAAACACGTTCTATTCCATTGATGATGCTATTGCAATATACATTTCTGGAATGCCTCTTTTGGAATGACTTTCAGAGCTAATTTTCAAACCATACCAGAAAATCACTCTTGATACTTTATAGCTTTAACCCAAATGGTAGTCCCCAGCTGGATACCCCTCAGATTTGTCTCCTGAATGCTTTTGGCTCATTCCAAAGCAAAACAGTTTGTCTTCAGAAGGTTTAAGACTTACCACTATCGAGAACATTCAAACACTGTGTGTGCCTCAGAACTCAGAAATCAATACCAAAAGGCCAGTTGTGTGTAAAAAGCACTTATCATTGGGATACATCTATAACCTCCTAAGGTTGAGGTTCACTTTCAGCTTTTAACCAAGTTTCTATTTTAGAGATTTTATGTCAAAATTGGATCATTTTGTATGATGAGAGTTAGTGGATGTGCCTTATAACAAGCCCAAGTGCTTTTGGAAGAAGAAATCTATTCTCGTAACATTATAACTAACCCTGGATTTGGTGAAACTGGCTGGTAGACCATGGAATCAAGGGTCATCTGGGAGATAGCCTCAAGAAGTGAAAGCCACATCGTGGTGATGATTGTCTGTGATGTCAGCCAAATTGGAGTAACAGAAAGGCAGATCCATGAAGCCACGGAGCAGATGGGGAAAGGTGGGGGAGGATAGCAGGACAGAGAAGAGGGTTCGGGAAGGCAGGAGGTGGCATCTGGAGAGTCAAAGAAGCTGGCCCAGCTCAGGCAACCATCAGTTAAATGCTTTGCCTCCGGCTGTATATTTTGAGTTCATTGACTCCTATGACATGTGAGCAAAAATAAACCGAAAGCCTTCCTAGTGTCAATGTAGATCTGATCTGTTATCTCTCATGTATTTAGTTAATCAATGCCAGTTGTTTTTGAAGATGGGAATAGTTTTGTGGCCCAGTGAGTTGGGAGGGGAAAGGAAGAATGATCAACTTTTTATCTTTAGGTAAAGACTTTATTTAATGAGGGGCTAAACAACTGGAGCTGGTCTACACCGATCTAAAAGCTTACTTAGGGTCCTGTCGGGTGACTTATTTGTTTCCACTGTTCCAACAGTTCATGTGAGTTGTTATCTTTAATGTGGCTTAAATAAAACCACATATACCACGTGCCTATGGGTAATTAGGTTCCAAAATCAGTTTTTGCTTGTATCTTTTTTTTCAGATGTATTTGTAGACAGGGTGTAAAAGGCCCATATTAAACTAGCATAACAACCATTGATTTGCAGATAGCCATAAACACATTTGGGGATGGAAATCCTGAAAGATGCCATAGTTTTCACCTATTTATCCACACACATTACATATTCTCATACAGTTTGGCTTAGAACCACGTTAGGATCAACCAGTGCCCTCCGAGCCAAGAGGGTTTCCAATATGGCAGTTGCAGTGGAAAGGGAGGGGCTTACTGGCGATTTTCACTCCCCTGTCATTTTATCTTGTATCCTGTGTGGGCATCGGTTTCCTGAGGATGTCCACACTGACTCAAGGAGGAGTGTCCAGAGAGATTTCACACTTAAGTGCAGAAGCACCCGCACTTAATTTCTCATGGAAAGAAAATATTTTACGGTGTCCCTACAAGTTCCCCAAACACTGCCACATGGTTTGCGTCTGAAAATACTGTTCAGCTTTAAGGCAACATCGGAACAGGTCTGTTCTTGGTTTTCAGAATCTTTCTTTGGCTTCCAGTGAAACATATGAAAACTATTGAAGAAAAGTTATCGGCATTTGATTGTGCATTTGCCACTATAATATGTGTACACGTGTGTGTTGTGTGAGAGTGTGCTTCCCACCCCAGAATGGAAAAAAGACACTTAGACTGTAATGAACTTGCTCTCCTGGCATGCCTTCACCTCCTCCTACCATCTGAGCGAGAGCGGTTTCATATATTCTCTTCCAGCAATTGACCTTTCCTGTGTCTACCTATTACTTACTAATTTTATTTGTGTCCAGCACCCTTGCCACAAATTTGCTTTTCAAGTGTAAAAAAAAAACAGTAAATATTCCTCTAAAATGTTTATTGCTCTGCAAAATAAATGGGCAGAGGTTATAAAATATTGTGCATCCGGCACAGTGGATTCCTCAGCTGCTCTCTGGAAATCCAGGAGCCTGTACCAGTGCCAAACTCGATTTCATTTTTCTGTTGTTCAAGTTGTCATACGTTATGAACGGTCCCCTTGGTGATTCTGAACACATTGGCACAGACCTCAAGAATGTCTTATTGGGAAAAAAAAAGAATCGAGAAAGGGGGTAGCATTTGCAAAAACAGTCAAACCCAGGTGATTATTAGGCATCTATAATCTACAGGACCGCCATGCATTCAGTGGGTTTTTCTGGAGTGGCGGGCAGGGGGAGGAAGGACGCTGCACCTTCTTTAGCGCTTCATCACTGATATTAATCGAATGGCTTCTTTACTTCCTTGAAGTTAAACCATTAATAATCGTGAAAAGCTTATAAACTCTGGATTTAATCTTCATTGTTACCTAAAACTCAAAGAATGATATCCTTTGAATATAAATAGACCTTTTCTCTAACGTATCCTCAGAACTGCCTTTCTCCCTTTAGGTTTCTGTGGTCCCCTTAACTCCGAGAAGGGTGTGCCCTGGTATGACTTGGATCAGGAAACATGCCTCAGGAACTATTTTGTGACTTTGGACCCCTGCTATGTTTTACGGGTTGGCCAAAATTTATCACGTAATTTCCACTCCAGGAATGTGCCCCAGTTACTCAGGCTCTGGGGGCAGAGGAGATGGAGTAGTGTTTGTGGGAGGGGTGGAAGAGATGCATTTTCCTTTGAATTTCTATAGTGAGTGAAGTGGTCTGGTTTGAAATAAGCACAGGTGGGTTGCAGGCTACTCACTTTGGAAACAAGATGAATTAAGATCCTTCTGCTGTTTCTGGGAGCTGAGGGCAAGCTGGGCGGACACTTGGGGGGCTGGGACAGGCCAGGTCCCTGCAGCGCAGTGCCTCTGGAGGGAGTTGGGGCAGGAGAGGACGTAACAGGGTTTGAGGACCTTTTCTGAACCCAGAACCACACTAGGTAATCCCTCAAGTTTCCTCATCCTTCCTTCCTAGAATCCTATGAGAGAAGCCTTACCACCTTTATTTTTTTTAGTTGGAAAAACTGAGATAACCCAGGATTACACTGCCTATAAGTTACAGAAAGTGGCAGAATTGGAGCCCTTGTTCTCCAAATATAATCCTCTGCGTGTGCCCTCTCTCATATGTGTTCTCACTTCATTTAAATCTGACTTGCAAGGAATTTTTGATCAATCTCAGCCAGGTCTGTAATTGCTAAATCATGATGTATGCACCCAGATCATGAAGAATTTCAACTAAACCACCCTTTTTTTCTTTTTAACATCTTTATTGGAGTATAATTGCTTTATAATGGTGTGTTAGTTTCTGCTTTATAACAAAGTGAATCAGCTATCCATATACATATATCCCCATATCGCCTCCCTCTTGAGTCTCCCTCCCACCCTCCCTATCCCACCCCTCTAGGTGGTCACAAAGCACCGAGCTGATCTCCCTATGCTATGCGTCTGCTTCCCACTAGCTATCTATTTTACATTTGGTAGTGTATGTATAAGTCCATGCCACTCTCTCACTTCGTCCCAGTTTACCCTTCCCCCTCCCTGTGTCCTCAAGTCCATTCTCTACGTCTGCGTCTTTATTCCTGTCCTGCCCCTAGGTTCTTCAGAACTATTCTTTTTAGTTTGTTTTTAGATTCCATATATATGTGTTAGCATATGGTATTTGTTTTTCTCTTTCTGACTTACTTCACTCTGTATGACAGTCTCTAGGTCCATCCACCTTACTACAAATAACTCAATTTCGTTTCTTTTAAACCATTCTTTCCCAAAGTGTGGTCCATGGACCACACACCTTGAAATCATGTGGGGCCTTTGCTGAAATGCTGATTCCTGGGCCCTGCCTCCAACCAAGTGGATCCCAAGTTCTGAGTGTGGAGCCCAGGTATAAGCACTTCTGTACCCAAAATTTGAGAGCTCTGCGATACAACCTCTTTATAGCACTGCAGTATAAAAAGGCCTTAGGGATAGGGATGGCTAAGCCAGTATGTCTGCAGGCAACTAGTATGTGAATTCTGCCTGAAGAACGTCTGGCTCTATCTCCTCATTTTTTTTTTTTTTTTTTTAAATTATTAGCACCTTCCATTATTTATTTATTTATTTATTTATTTTTGCTGTGTTAGGTCTTCGTTTCTGTGCGAGGGCTTCCTCTAGTTGCGGCAAGCAGGGGCCACTCTTCATCGCGGTGCGCGGGCCTCTCACTATCGTGGCCTCTCTTGTTGCGGAGCACAGGCTCCAGACGCGCAGGCTCAGTAGTTGTGGCTCACGGGCCCAGTTGCTCCGCGGCATGTGGGATCTTCCCAGACCAGGGCTCGAACCCGTGTCCCCTGCATTAGCAGGCAGATTCTCAACCACTGCGCCACCAGGGAAGCCCTATCTCCTCATTTGACACAAAAGGAAATTGTGGTTTGGGGGGTTTAAGTAATGGTTAAAATTCTCCTGGCTTGTTTGCAGTAAAGCAGAAACTAGGACCAGTTAGTTCTTCTTTCTCCACACTGTAGCTCGCTGCTTCCAGCCTTTTAAAAATCAGCTAATCAAGGAAACTTGGATCCATTTCAATCCTGTCAGTGACCCTACACTCCACATAAAAGATGAGTCCTGGGAGAACAACCGTTCTGATTCACACTCATTTGAATGCTGAAAAAAACTGTGCATTTCTTCAGAGTTCTCTGTAGGAGGTGGAAAGATTCAATAAGCTAGCTAAAAAGGTTTCCATCACACACACACACACACACACACACACACACACACACACACACACACACACACACAGCCCCATACAGCCTGGGTCTGTCACAACATATGAAGGGTGGGGACTGGCAGGCATGCATAATTTAGGCAAGATTTTCATGGATTTTCCAGTATTTGCAGGTGATTTCTTAAACTATATATTAAAACACTTCCATAAAGATGAAGCTGGAATTTCACCGTGGGCTCAAAAGGAAGAGAATTGGTGTTTCTGGGATTCATGTGCATATTTTAACGTGAGGCATTTCACTTTATGTCATGAGGAAGGTCTCACACGATGGCTGACATTCTGAGTTTGTAGGACTGAACACACCGATTGCCAGACAATTCTGGACGAACAAAAGGTGGAAGAGATTGCTTTGGAAAACTGTTCAATTCAGTTAAGAAACATCCCTGAGTAAAATTTACTTGTTTATTATTTATGAGTTCTCATAGAATAGTGCGAAAGATACTTCTTGGGTGGGGGTCCGTCGGGAGGAGACAAAATCCTGCTTGTTTGCATTTTACTTTGGATCCCAAATCATGGGGCTTCTCCTAGAAGGCTTGGACCCTGCCCCAAGGCCTTCTGTAGTAAATGTGGCTGCTTTGTTTTGTTCCCTAATTGTTTCATCTGTAAGAGTCGTATCTGCCGGAGAAAGATGGTAAACATTTTTGCACCAGGTCTGCTTTTTGCATTTTCCTTCTTTCTTTATACACCATCATGGTATAGAACCTATTTTTGCTTAATAGTTTTGGGCACGAGAAGGAGTACATATTTATTCTTTCCACATAATATTATTGAGCGCCTTCTGTGCTCAATATTATAGTGATGCCCCATCCAGATTACTGAACACAGCTGTATATGGTAGGTAGTGTATAGTCAAATATTTATTGCTTTACATAAGGCAGAACGGGTAGTGTTTAATTAAGAGCATGTGCTTTGGGATGAGGCAGGCTGCGTTTGAACCCTAGCAGTGATGCTTGTTGCTCCTTGTATCATCTTGGGGAGGTTGCTTACCACCACTCTGCCTTAGTTCACTCTTCTGTGAGTTAATAGTAACTCTCAGTGATGTTTTGAAGATTAAGTAGCAGACTGCATGAGTAGGCGCTCAGTAACTGACAAGTGCAATGGCTGTTGTTGTTATTATAATTAGCAAGAACCATAACAATAGTCAGTCCGTTTTTGAATTACCTAAGTGTTCATCCTACTTGACTTTTGAACTTTGGCAGGAACATCGAGGCTTAATTTCTGGGTTAGGCTTTTTCCCCCCCAAATTTGGTTTGTTCAGTTCCTATCTCTATTTTATGATGTTTCCATTTTGATCATATTACCCCAAGTTAACCACGTTGAAATTTTAAGCATGGAAGCCTGAAGAGGTCTCCTTTTCTGAAAGGGTCGTTTTTCTTTTGTTTTTTTTTTAATTTAATAACTGATGTTTCTTAAGTTTTTGGTCTGAGGAAAGGGCAGCATTTCCTTGGCTGTTGGCCCAAAGACGTAGCAATAGGAGCTGGTCCCTGAACAGAAATGTGGAGTTTGTGAGTGAAGAGTTGGTCACCCAGACAGCCCTCCTCCCTCAGACATTCAGGTGCATTCTGGGAAAGTTAACTGAATTCAAAACACTCACCTTGCCAGGGTCACCTTTAAGTGCCAGGCACAAAACTGTAATGAGCTTCCTTTCTCATAATTCTTCTTTTCATGATTTTCTCAGCTGGTTTCTTCAAAGGATTATTTGTAAAGACCTTTATGGTGTGTTATGATTTAATCAGATGTAGCTCGAATTTCCCGAGATGTGTTAATTATCATTGCCACACAAGTGCAACAGAGGAAGCAAAATGTTTTTCATCTGGGCAGGTTGAGGGTTTGTTTAAAATGTACTTAGGGCCATTAGGATCAAATCAAAATGTAGTACACGGTAATTATGCATGAAATAAAAGATTACCTGCTGTTTAAGTAGCCAGTTTCCTGATAATATTACAATGAAGTCTTGAGAGAAAATTGGTTTCCCAATAGCAGTAGAACACCTTATTTAAGGGGACAAAGTGTAGGTTGAAAAAATGAAAAAGAGATAAGGAAAAGAAAAACAGATTTTACCATTAAAATTATCAGTGGATATTATCCTCAGTCTTAAAGAAAAGTTACTGTTTTATTCTTTCCCTTGATCCAAATAGACAATGATTTGTTGGCGTTTAAATAGCAATGGAGTTGGTATATTTCAGATTTGATTAAATACAGGAAAGAATAAATGTCTTATGTAAGAAGGGAAAGGCATATGTTAGCCTTAGTATATGAGAATAGTCAAAAGCCTGACTTCAGAAATCAGACAAATGCCAAAGTTGAAATCCAGTCCACATACTCACTAGCTGCATGGCTTCCGCCGTGTTATTTAACTTCTCTGACCCTCAGTTTCTTTATCAGCAAAATGAGGCTGCTAATATAATACACCTTGTGGTGAAGATTAAATGAGATAATGTAAGTAAAGCACTTAGCGAGACATGTTTATTGTATAGTAGTGATAAATTATTAGATGTCATTATCATGTCAGTTGGGGCTCTGACTGATTGAAAATAGTCTGAATAGCAAGGGGAAAATTTTTAAACTTTGGAATTCTGAACACATGTAGTATATATAAGGTAGAAATCTCATTCCGTGTTGGAATTGGATGCTGCTTTGTGGAACTGCGATGGTGAGGATGATATGAGGTTGACAAATGTGCTGATACGGAGAATTCTCAGCATCACCCACCGGATCATTACTTTTTACCTTTTGGAGAGAATTAATATGAAATAGACCTGTTCATGATGATTTGGCTAGCAAAATAGGTGATTTCTGCGAAGATTTTCCTGCCACAGACCTGTCCTTGGTGAAGAAGAAATAATTTTCTTGGTTATTCCTCCAGTAGAAAATTCGGACATTGCCCTTTTTGTTCATGGTTGGAGAAGTTTCTAGTTACTCCGTATATCTGAACTATCTGTGTGAATAGTTAACACATACCGAGGGTTAAAAATTAACTAGTTACAGAAAGTCCTTTTTTTTTTAATTCTAAAAAAGTAACTTCTTTTGGGGTATTAGAGAAAAAGTTCAAGAGATTCACTGATTAATATTTATTGATCCAGTTACATAGCTGGCAATGTGGTAGCGCTTTCACAGTTTCTATCTAACTTAAGAATAACTGGAGGGGAAGAGGAAGAGAAAGATTCTTGCTCCATATGTATTAGAAAACTATCCTTTAAGTTTCAAAGGTTGTATGTGGGCTTCTGAATTGCATGATTATCAATCTGCAAGACCTTGAGACTATTTATTTAACCAGAGGTTTCTGACCCCAGAATGCCAGCATCACTTTTGGTGGTCTTTGGAGCGAATGTCCCCTTGTTTTTCATGTATCCATTAAAGAACTGAATGGAGATATTTAGTGCTCTTCTGCCGAGGAAGTCCTCAAATTGGCCTCACCATTTGGTTCCAGGTTGTTAATTGAACAGTAGCAATCAGCCTGCGTGATCTTTAATGTTCTGACGCTGCTGACTGATGCCTAGGACATCAGACATTTTGTAACGCACTACGAAATCATTCAGTACTCAAGACCGAAGAAAGCAACACATCATTTGGACCATGTTTTATCTTTATCCTCAAGGTCCAGAGGGTGTGCCTGTTGATCTTTCCGTGGTCTAGTTAACTCTCAAACACCCCATATCTCAAGCCCGACATGAAGGGTACTGAGAGTTAGTTAGCGTGAAATCACTTATTTTTGACTCCTCCTTTTGCTTCATTTGTTTATCCAACAAATACTTATTAAATGTCCACTATGTACCAGGAGACATTCTCCTAGGCACTTGGAATGTACCAGTGAGTAAAACCAAGATTTCTGTTTGTGTGAAATTCACACCCTGCCTGAATGGAGGGGTTTGGGATTCTTTAAGGGGTCCTTTGCCTCTTTTCATTACATTTGGAAAGAAGAATTAAATCAGAAGGCAAAGTACAAATCCTGTTTTGGTGAGCTAAAGTCTATTCCCTCACCCTCTACCCCCTGCCCCCAAAACTATCACACGTACACACCTTTCTGGGAGGAGGAAAGGAAAGCATGATAAAATTTGTTGTACAGGGCAGTGCTTGCTATGATCATACCAAAGGTCTGTATAACTCAGTCTCCCAGTCTTAATAATTGGCATTTTATAGAATCTGCTTTGACTATCTCCTTGTTGCCCCACTGGACAGTTCTTCTCTTTCTTGGTACCAAATGTTCTACCTTCTCCAAGAATTTATGATTATGGTAGTTATTTTTTTCTTTCTTTTTCACGTGCAGTACTTTAGAAGCCAGTGTGATAGCTGTCCTCAGGGGATCCTTATAAAAACTTAGCAGACAAGAATTATAAGCACTTCATTGGAATTCTACTAATTCTGGATTTCACATCAACTGGGAGGGTTGTCTAGATGGAAGCTTATCTTTGCTTTACATTGCTATCTTCAAAGATAATGTAAATTAAAAGGATAGAGGGGAAATATTTAAAGTATATAAGTAAACAAATGATATAAAGCACTCTAATTCCCCAAAGCAGGTTCTTTGAGCATGCACAATGGTTTGTACTTAAAATTAATATTCCTTGTTTAATAGCTTTCACCAGCTTTAATCAGCATAACCATTTCGTCAAAATTATTGAGACTTTCATCGAATGAACCTGACTCCCCAGGGGTGGGGAGGGGAGATGGGTTGCATATAATAAAATGAATTTATATTTGGGGATAAACAGCCACACACCTCGTACTCTTGGGAATAAAGTAGTTAGCAGTGGCTAAAGTTGATTCACCACATTCACAGAAGCAACACAAGCAGTTTCTGCTTTTCATAGCATAGATTCCTAGAAAGAAGAGTATTCCAAATGGATAATGGCTTAGTATAGCCACTGTGTGGCCTGCAGTACCTTCTTCTACCAGGAGGTGGTAGTTCTTTCAATTCAGGAAGCTGATCCTCTGACCAAGATTACCTGGTAATTGATTGAGGGAGAAAGAAGTGACCCAAACTGACAAATAAGGACTTTGACGTGACACTATATAAATGGACAAACTTCGAGGCAACGGAAGGAAGGAAATGATTACCTTGCTAGCTTTTTTCCCCTCTGCGCGGATCATTCCTAATGAATATCTGAGATCTCACCAAGACAGATTTTGCATCCCTAACTTCTGGATGATACGTAGTGGGAAATTCATAGTTCACACAAAGAGTTAGGAGATTGATCGCTAAGACCCCTTTAAGGCTGAGGTAGCAGCTCAGCCTACCACGTAAAGGTACTAGCCCAGGTACATCTTGCTATAGGGAACCTGCAGTTTCTCTTGGATACACTCCTGAGAAAGTTCTAGCCATCCTTCGGGTGCAAGACTGACGCTTATTTTCTGCAACAATATTTGTTCCCAACAGAAGATTGCTGAAGAATCTCTTTATATGTGATATTTTGCAATAAGTGCATGTAGGTTGCATGTTTGCAAGTAGCATCCAATTTGAAAAACTCATTTTAAAAGCTTTTAGGAATTCACAGGTATGGACTAATAACATGTCAACTCATCTCATGAGGATTCTTTTGGTACATCCAGATTTCTCTATGCTGGGTTTGCTTAAATTCACTATAAATCTTAATTGCGAAGCATATTCAAGTCAGTGATTAATGTCAAAGATAACTATTTATCCTCAGGCCTGTATGCTAGGATTTTTTTTCCCCTCAACTCCATATGCTCCTTCCTTGACATCTGCTTCAAAATCAAGAAATGCTTTGGACAAGTAAATGCCCTGAAATTTGGTCAAAGTTAGAGTGTCTTCAGTACCACAGAAAAGACTATTTCCCCATTTAAAAAAAAAAAAAGTTTGTGAGTGTCAGGCAGAGTCTTGCACCTTTTTTGGTTTTTCTCATTGCTAGAATCACCAGGGCCAGGGCGGAGCAAAGAACATCCCAGGCAGATTTCACCACTGTGGAATTCTTCTTCATTATTATTTGAAAAAGCAAAGAATTTGTTGTAGCCCTTTGGTGCACTAACACTTGCATAGTTTGCCCCAGGCCTCTCGTAAGCAGCAGTATCCAAAATTAAATGTCTAATTTCACTGCTTCCACATCCTTTGTTGGCACGGCATCTGGGATGCTCATTATCACTTCTCCAAGATGGCCGCCTCGGGCAGTTGATTCAGTCGAAACCAAATTGTAATTAAACGATTTTAGTTTTGCACACCCGCCTTCGCATTTTTCTCCACTTATTATGCATGGTGAAAGTTCCTCACTGCCCAGATCCACGTACTCATGATGATGTACGAAAGACACAGAACTGTTTCCTAAGGTTCACTCTTTTCTCTCATTTCCTTTTCTATCTCACGTCACTTGAGTACCTCTAAGATGAGTTGGTGATGGCGGTCAGTAATTTGTGTTGGGTCTAGGTGAGTAAAAGCCGGAAGAGTCCATTAGGTTTGGAGCTTTTTGTAATTTTTTGAGGAAAGTAAAGGTGTAGTGAGGGTAAAATGTTTGTGGGTGCGTTTAGATTACTTGTACAAAATAGCTTTAAGTCTTACCATGAAAAATGCCAGTTTTATTCAATTTGCAAACTAATCCATAAGTTACGTTTTGTATTTTATCAGGTATTTATTATGTGTACTCATTGTGCTAAATGTAGTCTTCTATTGAATGGACTGGTCCTAACAACCCTGTGAGGTCAGGTGGAAGCTTTGAGAGGTTAAGTAACCTAACCGTGGTTATAGAGAAAGGAAGTAGCGAAACTGGGCTTCTGGGGCAGAGGTGGGAGAGGAACTTAGACATTCAGCCTTCTTCAGTGTGGTTCCTAGCCTCTAACACCAGCCTCCGGGGCCTGATTCAGGGTGGTCTGGACAACTGTATTATGAAGAAACATTGTGATTCATCCATTATGAGCTTGGGCTCTGGAATCAGACACATACAGAGTTCAACCTCGTTCTTCCCCTTGCTCTCTATGACCTCTAGCGTCTCACCTGTGAAATGGAGATAAAGAATCTTTGCCACGAGGGAGGTTGGGAGTTTAAGGAAGATAATGGAAGGTGTTTAACCAGCATCGCATCCACAGGTGATGGTGACGACAGCGGTGAAGATGTGAGGACGGTGTAGGTGACTGCCTCCCTTCCATTCCCCCCTCCCTATGTAGGGCCCCGCCCCATGGCTATAGCTTGAGGCCACATCTGGTATGGAACGCTAGCTAGCAAAAGCACAGAGGATGCAACATCTTTACTGGTGGGAGCCTAAAGCAGAGCGGAGTGATGGATGCCCAAGGCCGTGATGGGTAGAGGCGAGGCCAGGGAAGGAGGCAGGAGCCCGGGCAGGCTTGTGTACAGGCACGAGAGTTCTGTGTCTCCTGCAGGAAAATGGCCTGCCCCCCGATGGCTTTCCCCAGTGAGAGCAACTTTCCCAGGCACGAGCCCGTCTTCAGCCATCGTGCCCTCACGCCAGGCGCAATCTGTTTCCCCGGGTGCAAAGAGGTGCTAATTGGAGGAGGTGGCAAACATTAGACGTCCTCAGCATTCATCTGGGGCCTTGTGGCTGATAGGCCCCAGCTGATAGCATAGTTAGAACTAGACCCTTGGATAGAAGGCAGTAATGGGGGGAACAAAAGAGTCCAGATGAACTCATCCTGTTTCTGGTTCTTGATGGCTTCAGAGAAGAGACTTCCACGTGGACTAAAATGAGGATGTTTAATAGAGAAGCCAGAGATAGTAAGTGCAAGACTTGTGGAGGGAAATGAATGGTGTATTTAGGAAAAAAAGTGGATCTTTGGATCTATTTTTAACTGAATAATTTAAACTCCAGTAAATTACTTATTTTTGACTGGGCAAATTAAAAAAAGGGGTTCAGTTCTACTTGCAGGGACTAAAGCTGGAGCCTGTAGGTATATAGTTAAATGCTCAGTGAATCTTTGCTAACCAGTGAACTCGAAGATTATTGTGTTGCTCTGATATAATATTTTTAGAGTTTAGTTTATTTTTATTGTTGTTTTAATTTGGAAAGCAGGTAAGCAGTCTGATAATTATATTAGAATCACTGATTTAAATACAAGGAAATATGAGTGTTTAGTCCAGATTTGATTCAGAAACTATTTTGATGACCGAGTTTTGTTTTGGCTTATGTGGATTCGGTATCGATGTTTCTCCACTGTCTAACTCTTGGGGATGATGGGCAGTGATCTGGGTTTAATTCAAGTGTGAGACACACACTTGACACAGGTTTGGTTCTTTTTGGAAGTCAGGTTCTTTGTAGGAGGTTTAGGGTCGTGTAGAGAACTGTGAAGACATCTCTCTGTATTTCATTTCCTGAGCCCTATCCACACACCTCAGTACTGCTTCTCACTTTACTCCACTCCTTCTCCCGGGTACTTGAAAATCTGGATGTTTTCCTATGAGCCTGGGATATTGCTCACAAAGAACTTTTCACTTGAAAAAAGGCTTGAGGGATGCCTCCCCTCTGCTTTAACTTAGTCCCCATTTTAATGTCTCTAAACTTTTGAAAATAAAGTGCATCTATAAAGAAATTTGTTACCAGGAACTCTTGAGGTAGTGGTCGGTTTTGTTAAAGTAATTAGAAGCTGTTCCCTTCCTCTGCTCTCCAAAATCACCACTGAGCTCCACATTTACTAGTTCTTATTTTTAGAATGAGCTGACTGTAATAGTTAAGATAAGATCATTTCAACATCTAAAGGCATTATTCTAAGGAAGCCCATTTCAACAGAAACACAGTTAAGTATCTTGAACTGCACAGATATGCTTTTGATGTTGAGCTGGAAATGAGTATTTTTATCTTCTTTAAAGACTGGGCAAAGGAGAAGGAAAAGAATGAACTTTTTCCACTCCCTCCACCCCATAACCTCCATTAAAAATTTTCAAAAGAAGTACAGATATTCTCACATTTCCTGAAATTCTGTAGTGCGCCATTAAAATGTCTGTGAGTATATAAGCAAAACAGGGCTTTGCTGTCTTAGAGACTTACCTGGGGGGACCTTGAGGAATCTGCATCTCTGTGACACCCTCACCCCTCATTCCTAAACACACATGCACATACCTGTCTAGGTCAAGTCCCCCATCCTTTTCAGATAAGAGTAGGACCCTGCAGGCACAATTTTACAGTAAGACACAGTCCTGATTAAGACACTGCGTGGCGGCTATTAAGAACTTGTCCCCTTTACCCTTTCAATAAAAGTCTGGATTTTTCATTCCACAACTTTGGTAATGGTCCATACCAGAGTCACGGATTGGTAGGAGTGAACTGGATCCCTGATCTTCTGGGGGAGGAAACTAAAGCCAAGTGAGTGGAAGTGACTTCCGCAGGGCAGGGCCAAGCTTGTGCCAAGGGTACCTCGTTTCCCATTTCAAGGTTCAAGGTCTGTCTACCGTGTAAGGCCCCTGCAGGGAAAGACCTGCAGCTGAGGAAGAGCAGCCTTTCTCTTCTGGGCAGGGGGCAGCACGAACTCATTGGCATTGAAGGAGTTACTGGCTTTTTATCAAGAGGCCCTGGCGTCGATTTAATTTAGTGGCACTATGTTGTTGGTTAAAGAGTTTGCAATTTTTTCAGAAGTAATGGATTTAACCAGTTCCTCCGCTTTCATCCTGGCATCTTAGCAGTCTTCGGAAAACATTAGCAGTGATGAGGTGACGCAGAATACTCTTAAGACATGCATGCCTGGGATCTTCTGATTTTCGTACTCTGCACTCTGGGTGTAAGTCTTTGTGACTGTTAACACAGTGTTGTCGCTGAGACACAAAGCAGGGAGAACCGCTTTTCCAGAACTGTCAGGTGGTTCAAGTTAAAAAGCAAATTATGACTGTGTTGTTACAGCCTGGGAAAAGGGAAACAGAGTGTTTCAAACTTGCCACTTCATTTGCCAGGGTGGAAATTACGTTGGTTGTAGGGTTGAATTTGGCCAGCAGTTTCAAATTCTCAGCCAGTGGTGCCCACCCCAGGGAGGCAGGTATTGTGAGCCCGCCCTTCAGTGTATTTCTGCCCCCACACCCTCTTCTTTCTCTCTTCTCTTTCTCCGTATACGTGTATGTTGATGCCCATTGGTAAGGAACTCTAGCTTGGAATGCAGTTGCCTCCCACTTTAGAATATGAAGGTGAGAGAGCAAAGGTAACCCTTTTCTCTGTTTTGAAATACTTCCTTGCAATCCTTTGTGCCTGCTCACGGGATGGTAGTCGGGGTCTTTCAGCAGTAGTAAGGAAATACTATTTTTGCTCTCTGTTTTGCTATTTAAAAAAATCCATACTTGTCATTTTGGGACCTTTTTCTGTAGCATCATTATCTATTAATAACCACACTTAAAAGAGATGCAGGGGGGTTCAGATTATCTGTAAACAGCAGATATTCTAACATTATTATGATGTGCTTCTGAATTCGCCACTTTTGTGTTTGTTATTTTAGGATTCCATCTTCTTCGAGTATTGTTGATTATATATAACGAGAGAACTGGCCACGTCCAGGATACCCTCGGGACGGATTGTGCTTCCAGGGGAGGCTGGGTTGGGCAGTGGTATGCTATTGGTAGCACAGTTGTTTTCAGTAGTTCCCAGATGCAGGGAGTGTGCAGAATGGTGATGGAGCTTTGAACTATAACCCCAATGAGCCCTGTGGTGCGGTTTAAAGTAAGGCTTCAGATTCAGGCCTGCGTTTGACCCTCTGGTCTATTCATTGTCTGTATCACTTGGCGAGGATGGATATTAATCTCCCTAACAGGAAGTACAGTTCATTCTGTGGCTCAGGCATATCCTAGGATTCTAGGTACTTTACATTTTTCCACGTTGCCATCTCAGCACACCTGTTTTGGTCACAAGCTGATTCTCATCAGGACGTGGCAACTTCTGGAAGTTTCCTCCTTGGTTCTCCTCTTAGGAGCAAAGGAGACCATTCCTGGAGCCCCTTGACAGACTTCCCTCACTGGAGAGCAGAAGAGCAGCCCCGTGACAGGCTAACCCAGCCGCGAGCCACACTCTGAGGGGGATCAGAGCTGGAGCTGAGTTAGTCTCCCCCAAAGCAAATGGCCTGGGGATAAGAGTAGACACGCAGTGGGAATTCTTCTAGAAAGGAGGATGGAGGCCAGAAATGGATGTTGGGGTGATAATGAAGATGCCAACCTCAGCCTCAAGTTTCCTCAATTGTAAAATGAGGACAACAATGATTCTTTTTTTTTTTTTTAATAATTCTTTATTTTATTTATTTATTTTTGGCTGTGTTGGGTCTTCGTTTCTGTGCGAGGGCTTTCTCTAGTTACGGCAAGCGGGGGCCACTCTTCATCGCGGTGCGCAGGCCTCTCACTATCGCGGCCTCTCTTGTTGTGGAGCACAGGCTCCAGACGCGCAGGCTCAGTAGTTGTGGCTCACGGGCCTAGTTGCTCTGCAGCACGTGGGATCTTCCCAGACCAGGGCTTGAACCCGTGTCCCCTGCATTGGCAGGCAGACTCCCAACCACTGCGCCACCAGGGAAGCCCAACAATGATTCTTAATGGGATGATTGTGAGACTCAAATGAGTTAATACTACAAAGCACCTAAGAGAGGTCCAGTCACATGATAAACATTCAATGCGTGGTAGCTGTTATTATTACAATAATGAAAGCATTACAGTCCATCAGTGTTATAATACATGTTGAATTAAAAAATGGTGATAAACCAGTGCAGGGAATGACCCACTACGTGGCTGCATAACGAACTACAGTCTGAACTGGAAGCAAAGACATCCTTCATCTGCATCATTTGGGGCTGGTCGTTTGTCACATTGAGCCGTGAGCATTTGGGGCTTTCAGGATCCATTGTCACCATTGTCCATTGTCGTGGGAGCAGAATGACCATTTCTCCCCATAACCTGGGGACCCGGGCCCAGTTTTGCTAGCTGGATGGTTTTATGAGGGTGGAGTAAAGCAGCAGTACATATATTTGTATAGCTGGGCAAAGTGACAGCTGTAGGGCCAGCTGGGTTAGAACTCAATATAAGATCATAGTCTACAAATCCTTGGATGTCCTGGGAAACAAGAGGGAATTGTTATTTGGGACACAGTGGGAAAAGTGAGTGACAGGAAGAAAGGCAAATTAATTAAAATACACACATCCTTGCCAGAATTAAAAGCGATTACATCCTTGGTTTTCTAACTGTGCTATTTAGTCATTTACTAAATACGGCTTGTGATACGTCAGCTGAGGGATAACCTTTATATTACTGTAAAACTGATGCACCTCTTTGGTGCAGACAGATCTGTCTTCGGTGGCTTACCTCATTTCAGCCAATGCAGAATTTTTTTTAAAGATTGATTTATTTTCTTTATTTTTGGCTGCGTTGGGTCTTAGTTGCGGCACGTAGGATCTTTCGTCGTGGCGTGCGGACTCCTCTCTAGTTGTGGCTTTCGGGTTTTCTCTCTCTAGTTGTGGCGTGCAGGCTCCAGGGCAGGTGGGCTCTGTAGTTGTGGCCCGCGGGTTCCTAGAACACGTGGGCTCTAGAGCACGTGGGCTCCATCGTTTGCGGCACGTGGGCTCTAGTTTAGGCGCATGAGCTTAGTAGTTGTGGCACGTGGGCTTAGTTGCCCCGCGGCATGTGGGACCTTAGTTCCCTGATCAGGGATCGAACCCACGTCCCCTGCATTGTAAGGCGGATTCTTTACCACTGGACCACCAAGGAAGATCTCAGCCAATGCAGAATTGAAATGAGGGAAAAGGATCCTGAGGCTTTATTGTACAGCATCTTCTCACCCACATTTTTTTTGAGTTGGCTTTGTTTTCCTGATAAATTATAAATTCCTTTAAGGAACTGTGTCAACCTCATCTTCTATCCTTACTCGTTAGCGGAGTATCTGGAATGAAGTACTTATTCTGTAAATGTTTGCTGATTAGGTGCTGCAGGTGTGAACCAACTATATTGTAAAGGTAATATGACACTAATTTTGTATTCAAATAACATTTTAGTATCTCATATTTTATAATCTATACAACTAGTGCGTGTGCTACTTCTCCAAGACAAAATGTGGCAATGGGTATTTTTTTTTTAAAAGGGTTATTTTAGATTGACTTATGGGGGATATTTGTTCTAGGATGATTACCAAATACGCTCCATCGGAAGCCACTACGAGTCCCACTTTTATGAGTTCTAATAATTTATGATATTGATTTAATTTACTCTTATCTTAGATAAGTTCCAAACCATCTAGATCAGGGGTCAGCAAACTTTTTTCTCTAATAAGCCACGTAGTAAATAGGTTTGGTCTTGTGGACCATATGTTCTCTGTCATAACTATTTCAGTTCTGCCCTTGCTGCATGAAAATAGCCACAGATAATACTTAAACGAAGAAGCGTGGCTATGTTCCAAAAAAACTATTTCTGAACACTGAAATTTGAATTTCGTATATTCTTCTTCTTTTGATTTTTGTTTCCCCCAACCATTTAAAAAACGTGAAAATCATTCTTAGCTTGCAGGCTCTCCCAAAACAGGCCCTGGGCTGTAATTGGGAGATCTCTGATGTAGACCCTAGTCATCTACTAAGTGCACCGTCAGCAGAGGAGGTGGTCTACGTAAAGAGCATAACTGAAAGAAATCAGGAGTAGGCAGAAGAATGGCTTGCAGGTTGCCATTTGCACATGGCTCTTACAGTCATCATTCCACAGGTTTTTGCTGCATGTCTTTTTTCCATAGGCAGTAGGTATCCCCTGTGAGGGCAGAGCCCTGGCCCATTCTTCTCTATATTCTAAGGGTCTAGTGCCTATGAATGAATGAACAAAAGAATAAAAGAATCAATCCAACGTACATGTCACAGTAGGTGCTAGGTTACTGAATCACAAAGGATGAAATTTCTTTTGAGAAAAACACAAAAACCAGAGGCCCACGGCACTGTTATCAGTTTGCCTACAGACACTAAACACTATAAATCGGCTTTGTGTAACATATGGAAGAGTGACTGTGAAGGAGGGCTGTGTAAGGAGGGAAACATGCAAATCATTTTAGAAAGATTTCCATTCCTATGGACTCGGGGGGGGGGTTGCCAAGGCATTGCGGTTCTTCCCTTAAAATGATGGGTCATTAATGATACTCTAAAATGTTACATCTTCTCCTTTTTGCCTTTGTAGAGGGACTGCTTAACCCTCAGGAAAGGTTTCCATAGGGAAATAATCTCAAATAAGATTAGATTTTTTAAACTAGGAGTCATCTTTTTATGTGTACTGATACTATTATTTCTGATGTTGATTTAATTGACCCTTAATTAAGGTCTAAAATTCGATTTCTCCCCCAAAATACAATTGCCCCCTTTGTTTAAAAGTTAAAAAAAACCCACATTTTTTTCATCTTCCATTTTTGTTTCTCCATGGATACAGTGGAAAGAGCCAGTAAAACTCTCCTATTAAACATATGAGAAAGGCTATGCTCCTGTCTAGTTAAAAGCTGTGGGGTAGTTTCTACTAAAACAGTCAAGGTGAATTTGTATATTATCTTTGAGCACAATTCATAGGCCATCCATTTAATGTTCCAATATACTGATGTGGTTTTTTTTTGCCTTTTTCTGTGTCTGTATTTTCAAACCATTTCTTACTCCAGTGTGCTCATTCCTGGCTCTATCAGGTTAAGCTGATGTAAGCTTCAAACGGACAGTTCAGACTTGAGACGTGCTGCTGGCACCAGCCAGTTTTGTTCCTATTGTGGCCACTTCCGTTTAGCTGTTGTGTTGTGATGTTTTGACAAAGTGAAGGCTCAATGAGACAGGAGCTTAAATAAACAGGAATTGGACTCATACCCCTATTTCCAGGAAAAATGGGAACAGCAGGCATTATCTGATGTAATTAAAGCGTATTGAACCCTGAACAAAGTCCTTGGTGTAAATCCCCATTTGGCCTTTACAACCAGAGGGCTTAGAACCCGGGATGTGAATGACCTGCTGGTTGGAAGGTCTGTGGCCTCTCCAAGGACATGTAGAGTGTATGGCGAGCCTATTAGAGATTTCCTTGGTAGTAATTTTAGAAAGATACTTAGGTGCCATCTGGTCTCCCCTCCCTGAACCCCAGTTACCTTGTCTACAAAATGGGAATAATTTTATTTCCCATTGGGATTGTGATGTTGGTTGGACTTAAGGAAGTATTTTAAGTACAGTACATAACACAGTTTCTCAGATCAGCAGATCCTCAAGAATAAGTGACTGTTACTGTTACTTCTTCCCTTTTCTAAACATCCCCCCAAAGTCTTAATTAGTAAAGAATTCTTTCTTACCAGGTTGAAATCTTTACCATATAACCTAGTATGAATTTTATATTATTGGGCACTTTCTATGGTGTTTTTACTTATGTATAAAATAGTTTAATCTGAATCCATTTATTTTGTAATTTTTTTCACAAATGACTCATAAGCAAGCCCAAGAGAATAATTTCCAAATATTCAGGTTTTTCTACCTTGATAATTCTGTCATTCATATATATATATATAGTGCACATATACCAATTATATATATGTGTGTGTATATATATATGTATAAAATACATATACAATTTTAAAAAAACAGGTACTGACATTAGATTTACCCTCAAGTTATAAATATGTCAGCTGTCTCTTTGGGTCGCTGTGATTTTTCAGGTGCCCTCAAATATTTCTAAAGCTATAAGTGTGTAGACTTATGATGGATCTGCTGACTTCAAATGGATATTTGTTATTCAACCTAAATATCGTTCAACCAGGCCCGACTAACTTCTCTTTTATCCAGATTAATTTTCTCTTTCTTCTGAGGATGGTGTTATATATAAATTGCTGATATTTAAGATAATATGAATTGGGAAATTGATTGGGAATTTGCAGAATCATCTCGTTCTGGGTGAGAATGAGAGTTTGGGATCTTTATCTCCCAAGGATACATTAACCTATCTCTTAAACACTCAACAAAGTATATTAGCGTCGTTAGACAGTGTTTAAAATTCAGGCGTATCTGCTCTTCCAGTTCCAAGTTGTAGTGGAGTTGTCTTCCATTGGGGAATAATTTGTCTCTATTAATTGAGGACAGATGCGCATGGGTGTTTTAATTACATAGTAAATTAGGAGAATTTAAGATGCAGAATATGTGGGAGCCAAGAATTCAAAACCAGCAACTCAAAAACATAAGTAGATTAAACAGGAAAAACATCTCGGCATACGAGTGCAAGCAGGTCCCAAGATAAAGAAGGGGGAAAAACAAGATCAAGACCAATTATTCAGGTTTTACTAAGGCTCCTTTCAAGCAGAACGATTCTGATTTATGGTTATAAACTATTGTTGGCTAGACATGGCAGGTGGAAGAAAACATTTATCACAGGGTTACTTCAACATGTCTGGCTTCAAGGGCCCTTTTACGCATTCAGTGAAGAATAAATATTGAGCATTTCTTACGTGAATTTAAGTGTTAGAGAACTCCCATAGCAAGTATTCAGTCTATGTCCTTGGAACCCTGAGAGTATATGAAAAATCATATGATTATGAGCTTCTGTGGGGAAAGAGTCTAGAACTTTCCTTAGATTCTCACTGGAGTCCACGATCCGAAAAGGTAGGAGTTCAAAGCCGCTGCTTGAGCAACGCGGACATTTGTTGACTTTGTTCTCTGTCCTTTAAGGTTAACCAAAGTTGCCTCTCATAAACTGTTATGGCTTCTGTTTTTTAGGCAAGGAAAAGTGGAATGATTTTTTTTTCCCCACCCCACTATGGCTGCCAGAATGCTTTCGACCAAATTTGGTGCTTCCCAGAAAGACCAACCCGTTTGTCACTAGTTCAGAGCATCTTTCTCTTCTTTCTCCTCTTACCATATACATACTTAGATATCTCTTTTTACTCTTTTCTTTTTAAAAAAATGCCCTGGGCATCTGAGTTTTTGTCGTAAGCTACCTTAAATCCTTTTTGGAAGCAGGTCGGATCTGATAAAACACATGGCTCCCCAGGATCTCAGAGTGCTGGCTGATTGATTACAGGGCAAGGGAAGCAGAGGGTGTAGGTATTCCCTCAAACATCACGGGGGACAGAAAAATAGGCTCCAATTGTTTGTTCTACTGAGGGCGGCTGGGAAAAGTCCTCTTCAAATGAGAGGCCCAGGAAGGGAGGAATGAGAACTTCTGGTTACCCTCCGAAGTGAAACTAAGATAATTTCTGCCTTCCTAGCACAACTTAGGCTAATTACTCAGACGTAATCACTTGCGTTTATGGTTCCAGTAGGGATTGTGTTCTTGCTGGTTCATCTTGTCTCCCCCAGTGGACATTCTGCTCCTTAAGAATGGGGACGCTCACTCCTTTTCTATTTATTATGATCGTTCTTTGGGCAGTGCTTCTCGCATAGCAGGCAAAATGCAATTGAAGTTAATGATCAAGACACGACGACCTGGGAACCTAACACTGCTTCGTGGACGATCTTGAAAACATCATGTGGAGGTTTGTGGTAAACGTGTCATCACCTTCCAGAAAGTTTCAGAACTTAGTGATGATTTGTGCTTTCCTGAGACAATTGACTGTGCCAGCACTCAAGAGAGAAACGTTCCCTTCTAAATAGAGGTGATGGAGTTAAACTCATAGTAGCTGATTGTTGAAAATTATAAGGTACAGTTGTGTATTTTTCCTATAAACATTATCTCACAAGAAATCGAATGAAAGAAAAGGGTGACTCTGGAAAAATGTCAAGTATAATTTATCTGTTTAAACGCTGAACAAACTGCGAGATCTTTAGGCCCCTGAATACAGAACATTTTACCCCTCTATCACTGGCATGCAAGTGTATTTACCCATTATGAGTGGCTTATTTCCTAGTTTATGTGCATTGTGTGTATAATCACGTCTGCCTTTTCCTCTCCTGCACATCCTAAGGGGATTAATCACTTATTATGGTCCTTTTAAACAAGACAGAACAGATCTCTGCTTAAAGCTTAGGAGGTTCCTTTATAACAGTGCTTGGCTCAGGTAGCCTTGTGTGTACTTCTGAAAAATATGTCCCATAAACGTCCTGAAATTGGCTTCAAAGGCATCCACTGTGTCCTCTGTGAAAAGCAATGTGGAAGAAGGAAGCATTCTCAAGGAGGGACCAGAAGTCAATTCTTTTTTATTCCCCAATATAAGTTTCACTTTCCCCAAAGAGGAGGAGGGAAACTCCCTCAGGTCCGTGCCAGGTGGCCTAAGGGCCAATGGCGGAGTCCACATGGGAGCACAAGATGTTAATAATTAAAAAGCCCTAGGCCTCCCACCCTCCCCTGGATCGATGCCTGTTTGCTGAGACAAGCTGCAGGCCTGCTCCTGGTCCTCGTGCCAGGGCTCGGCTGTTTTTGTTGACGAAGCTTTTCGTCTGCTTCCCTTATGATCCCAAGTTACGTGCCGGCTCCTGTGGGTTCTTCGGGTTCCTGGTTGTGTCTCTGCAGGCCCTGGCCTGTCTGTACCAACCTCCTTTGTGACCGGCTTCAGGCACAGGCCCCAGGGGGCACGGAGGGTGCTGGGATTGAGCGCCGCACAGCACTTCTGTATGGCATTCCTGTGTTCTGGTGTTTTGCGTTCCCTTTTACTGGTTCTTGCTCAGAGCACTGATGTCAAGTAAAAAAATCATTACTTGCACTTTAATTCCAAAGGGGAAACAGAGAGAGGCGAATCAAATGTGCCTCGCAAACAGGTCGAGATTAAACTGGGCTCCCTCTAAACCCCAGTCACACTTTTTCATATTCGATTACAGTTTCTTCAGGCATGACATGGGAATCTTATACATCGACCGACGCTTGCCAAATATTCTGTGACGCTGGAATCTTCTGGGAAAGTCCAACATCTAAAAGAGGAGGATGGGGGTCCCCCAGATCCATTAACCGTGGCCCCCTCTGTCCAAATGGCCTCTGAGGGGAGGCTGTGGAGTCCAGCTTGGGAAAATCTCCAGGGTCTATAAGGGCTATCGGAGCTCCCAGAGGGAGGGCGATGATTTGATTGAGGAAAGGTGAAATACAGGGATTGGGACCCGCTGGCATCCACGTCTCACTTTGCCGACCTGCGTGATCTTAGTGCCTTGACCTCTCCACGCCTCGGTTTCCTTATCAATCAAGTGGGGACAATAAACGAGATAATCTGTTTTAGAGGCCTCTGCCCGTAGGCCTGGCCCAGAGAATGGTGATATCATTGCTAGTTTTGTTATCGTCGTCATTAAAAAAATCAATAATAATTGTTGTACTTTGAATTTGGGGGAACAGGTTTAAAAACAAAAACAGTATCAGTAATAAAAATTGCCGGTTCTTTTAATATGTGCGTTCTTCCTTGGGAGGCATTCCAACCATGATCTGAATTTTTCCAACTGAAAAGTCGTGGAGCGGTTCTGTCTTAAAACCTATCCTGTGTGTCGTTTCTAAGTAGAGTCTTAGGTGCACACTAGCTCTGTAGCAAGGCAAAGCTGTCATCTATTGAATCTGCACTTCTTCACCTTTATCAGGTGGGGAAGAAATACCAAATCAATAGCTCTGAAGAGTAGAAAGAGAACAGTTAAAAGTAACTCAGTGCCAGGACCACATACGGTCTTGGGGGCGTTCTATTCCCTGTACCCATTTCATTTCCTGTAGTTAAAGGTAGAATTGGGGGAAGATCAACTAATAAAAACAACCCCCCTCCCCATCTCTCTTATATCTATTACATCTCCCTTATACAAAAATGAAGACAGTTTCTGAGACATGCAATTGGAACTAAAAAGCCAGTTTAATGAGACAATCAGCTAGGGAACAGACAGTGGAGGTGAGGCCATGTAGCTTGGTGAGGTTTGCTGGCCGGAGCTGCTGGAGCTTCAGCATAGGTTTCCCTGCAACCACAGCAGGAATGACACTGGGAAAATGAGGCCTAAAGAACCAGCTGACTGTCCAAGGAGATGGGGATATCACACCCTAGCTATCCAGTTACTGGCCCATGAGAGGTTATTTCACAAGGCAAATTAGAAACCAAATATGCTATTACACGTGTAGTAAATATCAACAGTAAAAATAAAAATCACTTATCATTTTATCGCTCAGCTATTCCTGTTGATTGTGATCTGTGTGCCCATATGCGGATACATAACACTGTACGTGGGCTCGTGCACGCGAGTACTTTCTTTTGCAAGAATATCGTCACTGCTTCCTAGCTTCTTTGACCCAACAGTCTACCATAGATAGTTTTCCATTCTATTAAATATACGTCTATAAATTTTTTTTGGTATGTGGCTGTGTAGTATTCCTTGGCATAGATGAACTAGAATTTATCAAAGTACTTACTGTTGGTCATTTGGTTATTTGCGGTATGCATTGCTATAATGGATGCTGGGATTATAATAAACATAGACATTTCTTTATGCACCTCCTTGGCTATTTCTCCACAAATGACCTCCCGATTCACTTTCTTTCCAGCAGTTTATAAATTTCTGTTTACCCCGACCCTTGCTGGTATCAGGTAGTTAGCTTAAGAAAAAAAAATTCTTGCCTATTTGTTAGACTGAAAAAGCTCCCTTGCTTTAATTTGTATGTCTGTGATTACTAGTGAGATTGCAAATCTTTTCCTATATTTATTGACCATATGCACTTTTTTTCTTTTGCGAAGGGCCTCCTGATGTCCTTTGCCTAATTTTCTATTATTGTGGCTCTATCTTTCTTATTTTATAAGAACTCTTTTACATATTCAATCTATTTTCCCTGTTGGTCATAAATCTTGGCAGAATTTTCTGATGACAAGGAGGTCATCTTCCAGGAAAGAGAGTATTCTGGGCATAGTATGATACTCTGGAAGCAGGAGAAAAAGAAAACCCAAGTACAGCAGATCCCTTGGTTCTTCAGCAATAAGAAGCCTTACTTTGGGGGCTGTTTAGGGATTGGTTGCCATAAAGAAGGTACGTTTCTAGTGAATATTTCAATGTTGTAGTTACATGTATTCAACCAATGTAACT
This sequence comes from Balaenoptera physalus, assembly GCF_965194825.1. NCBI lineage: Eukaryota > Metazoa > Chordata > Mammalia > Artiodactyla > Balaenopteridae > Balaenoptera > Balaenoptera physalus. The sequence goes on along the minus strand of NC_138895.1, from coordinate 65,031,488 downwards.
TGAGAGAAGACAGTTTCTACTTTAGTATTAGGACATTAAGAGCAACGGAGAATTTTCTACCTCTACCTTTAAATAAAGATGGAGTCAGAGAGCTATATCTGCAAAGCAGTTACAGTGGCATGTCGGGGTATTCATAGTTTATATCTGGATGGTTCAGGGCAGAATATCATGTTTGCATTAACGATTTAAGCAAGAGCATTTTTTAAAATTGCCTGGATAAATGCTTCCTTACTCCATGAATATTTCACACATTTAAGAGAGATGCTGGAGAATTACATATGGACTGTTTTGTTTTGACATAAATGTGTATATCGACTATAGGTTGGAAAGGATCTTTGTAACTACCAGCGAGTTTCTAACCCAGTAAACTCCTTTTCTAATGATCCGCGGATCCGGGGGTGTCCATATTTTCCCAGGATCACGTGACTGCTACATGCCCAGGGCTAGGGGTAGACCCCAAGCCATCTGACATCTTAGCAAATGTAAGTTTTGGTGCATCAGCAGAACTTGGTGGATTTTTAAGTGTAGAAGTCTTCTTATCATTTACTCATATCAGCCACCGTGCTAGGCTCTGGGGATATAAAAGACGTGGGCTGGGTCTGACCCGTGCCATTACAGTCTCATAGGGAAGAGACTCAGGAGAGTTACACTAAATGAATAAATGCCTCAGGTGTACAGGTAGTACGATTATGGTCTGGACACAAGTGCATAGGGAGGATGAAGAGAGAAGTGTGATTCACTTGGGCTAAAGACTTAATAGAAGGAGTGAACCTTGAGCTGAGTTTTAAAGAGGTGAGCCCTTGGGGTTTAAGGGATCCATGTGTCCTCCGTGTTAAAATTAGTTAAGTTTGGATAGCAAAGAGGAGGTGGAAAGATGGTGGGCTGTGGAACAGTTTGCCCTGTGTTTGTGTCCTGACCCGCTGAACAGTCGATTTACTTTCTGCGAGCCTCAGTTATCCCATCTGGAACTAGGATGATACTATGTATTGAATGTGTGGGATTGGGGTTGTAGGCTCAGCGCACTGCCTGGCAGAGTACATGGCAGGCAGAGCTAGTGGGTGTGACAGGGGTGGCGTTAGCAGTGTGAGTGACAGGGCAGGGGAGGACTGAGACTCTTCAGCCGCTGTGACCTTTCTTACCTGTGTCATACATCAGATGGCATGAGACTTGACATTGTGATTTCTACCCTGTGTTTTCATTATAAAATGAGGGGTCCCTTGAAGAAAGGGGGCAGTGAGTTTTGTGTGTGAAGCTTTCTGAATGACCCATTCTGCAATAAGGGAGGATTTGGTACGAGGGTGTGAAATGGAGACAAACAGAGCCCTTCTGTGCCAGCCCTCTTAGGAGGGCTGTATGGGTTTGGGCTGAAAAAGGGTCATTGACGATCAGCCCTCTCTGCACTGTGTGTGGTGAAGGCCTTAGCTTAATGCCACCGTAGTGACTCGTTTCCAAGGCAAGTTGCTGTTTCCGCAGCTGACCCTTAAGAATCCAACCTGTTTCCTGGTCCCATTGCCGCTACCCTAGATCCAGCCTTCCTGGAGTTTGCCCAGACCACTAGTTTTTTTAAATGATGAGCCCAGCCCAAGGTCTTTTCTCCCTTCCTTAGGTAATAGTGGCCAAGTCTTAGCATTCAAACTTGGCAAGTTAGACACCAATTTCCCTCTCCTTCTCTAAAACTTGTCAGTGGCTTTGCATTCTGCATAATAAAAATCCAGACTTCCTACCAGGGCATTTGATATTCACCTGTACACCACCTGTACAGCAGACAAGAGAGAGAGACTGTCCAGGGGTGCAGGCAGGGATGTGGGCATTCGTTAGCAGCCTATACTCACAGCACAGGGATGACTATACCGGCCCAACATAAAGGGGATCTGATCAGACCACCAGAAGCTTCAACTGTACCTGCCAATCAGACTCCTATTGATCCTTCAAAACCCAGACAGATTCTACCTGTGTGAAGTGTTCCCCAGCCCAGAAGTCCTCATTCTGAGCTAATGATGGTATCTACCATCTCTGCTTTTTCTTTATGCCTCATTAGAAGCCTTATCAAGATCCACCTTGTATCACTGTGGGTTGGCTTAATGTGGGGCTCCCTGCTAGACTAATGTGTTTCTTCTTGAAGACACAGTATGTTTTAATTCACCTTTAAAGGGCTGCTCCCCAAACCCCAGGACTGTCCCTCTGTAGCTGTTTCTGAATTGAAATGACCTGGAACATTCTTCCAGGCTGCCTCGTGCTTTGACCCCAAGGGACTATTTCTCCAATTCTCCATTCCAAGAATGCTAGCTCGGTTTGCTGTTCTTTTCTCCCCAAAATTCCATAGCCATTGAGGTTTTACAACCCGATCTAAGTTTTCTTTCTGGGCTCGTGTTTTCTTCCTCCTGCCCCCCTGAATGTCACCCGACTTCATCTCCCTAGTCAACCCAGGCAGGTAGCCTGCTGTCATCTGCTCCCTGCCTGGGCTGGGCCCCCAGGGAGATGAAGTTGAAATAAGCGTCATGTCTTGGATGCCACTCGGGCTGGCACCCAGAATCTGGCAGTTGGTAAATCCTGGCTCGTGTCATTCATTGAATGTCATGGCTTATTGGTGCAACCGTGAAAATTGTTCAGAGGGCAGCTGAGACATCTTTGGCCGACCCAAGAATCATTTCTGGCGATCGAAAAGGGATACCACTTCGTAGTTTAGAACTAGATTCTGAAAGTTGCATTCACAATCCAGTAGTCAAATGGAAACATTCCTCCCTTCATTCACTTACTCCACAATCTTTACTTCCTTGTGTTCTATTTCTTGTGTGCTGGGTAGGGGAACAATGAGTAAAATGTGGTTTTTGCATTTGAGGAATTCATAATTCAGGGAAGGAGATGGGACTGAAACGGTATGTACACAGCTTGCAATAATACGAGGAATTTTGAGACAGGTACCACAAGGAAGGAAGCGTTTAGGGTATTGGTGAAGAATTTACTCTCTGAAGTTCAAGTGCCCGGAGGTCATATCCCAGCTTCGTTATTATTAGCGTTGGGACTTTGGGCAAATAGTTTAATATTCTTGGCTTCACTTTTTTCCATCTGTCAAATGGAAATAACAATAGTACCCGCCTCACAGGGTAGTTTGTATGGATTAAATAAGATTATCCGTGTAAAGTATATAGCCTGGCAGAGTTGATAAATATTATCAATATTATTATGGCTATTATTACTGATGGGCTAATTCCTATGGAGCGGTCCATAGAATAGGTTTTGTTTTAGTGAGGCCTTGAGTTTTCACAGGCAAGAGAGGCTTCCAATGGGAAGAAACAGCCTGAAAGAAAAAATGTGGGGGGCTTCCCTGGTGGCGCAGTGGCTGAGAATCCGCCTGCCAATGCAGGGGACACGGGTTCGAGCCCTGGTCTGGGAAGATCCCACATGCCGTGGAGCGACTAGGCCCGTGAGCCACAACTACTGAGCCTGCGCGTCTGGAGCCTGTGCTCCGCAACAAGAGAGGCCGCGATAGTGAGAGGCCCGCGCACCGCGATGAAGAGTGGCCCCCGCTCTCCACAACTGGAGAAAACCCTTGCACAGAAACGAAGACCCAACATAGCCATAAATAAATAAATAAATAAGTAAGTAAGTAAGTAAGTAAGTAAGTAAGTAAGTAAAATAAAAAAAAAAAAAAGAAAAAATGAGGGGATAGTTTTTTTGGGAATTAGCAAGTAGTTTGGACTTGGGTAGTACTGATGAATACTTGATGGGTTTCTCTGGGAGCTGAAGCTGTAAAATAGGCCGAGTCCAGGACCTTGCAGATAATGAGTCCTCAATAAAATATTTCCCAAATTTCTTTGATCTATAGATCTTGAATTACTTTTTTGTGCTCATGCGTTAACATTCATTTAGGTTAAAGGATGCCAGTGGACAATGGGTCCAAATTTATTTTATTGTGAAATAAAAATAATTCTGCGTGTACCTCCTTGAACAGATAGAGGATTTCCAGAGATTGGCCTCCTCCCAAAATCTTCACTGTCCAGCGCACCAGCTGTAAGTCACACGGGGCTACCCAGCACTTGATATATGGCTGGTTTGATGAAGAAACTGAGTTTTTAATTTTCTTTAATTTTAATTAATTTAATTTAAGGAGCCCCAGGTGGCCGAGGGCAACCAGACTGCATGGCACCGCAGTCCAGAAATTATTTTGGATATCCATAGAGGCAACGTGCAGATGTTAAGCATTGGGTTTGGATTGGCGTGGAGCAAGGGAGATGTTTCCTATGGAGGTTTCTGGTACTGTCATTCCAGAAGAGAAGGACCACTAAACCAGCTGTTAATGTTGATCAGTATTGCTTCAGAGAGTCAATCTCTGAAATAGGCAGTCTCTGACTAGAGTAAGCAGTGCTGCAATAGAGAGCCTTGAAAATACAAGGCTGATTACTGAGCCCCTAGGAAGCAATTGTCCTAATCAGGCTCTGTTAATAAACTATAGACCACAAGCCATGTGTGTTTCTCTCTCTGTCTCTGTCTCTCTCTCTCTGTGTCTCTGCCGTGCTCAGTCTGGCACAGAGTGCATAAGAGTTATTTTTTGTCACAGCCTCAGATTTTAAACAAATGGCAGAATGCTCTGAAGCCCGTTGAGCATGGGGGGAAACCTTATAGCCTTTCTTGTTCGGGAACAGCTAGTGAGGGAGCCGCTTGACAAGAGCTGGCTTAGTGTGGTGGCTTCTGGCCTCCAGCCTGTTGATTTGCTTGCTGGGACGGCTACAGGGAGGGGGCAGCGTGAAGAAACACAGGCTTCATAAATCAGGACGATTCAGCAAGATTGCATTTGCATTGACTCTGGGCCAGGGGCCTGCACGCCACGGAGTGTCTGCCGTGGAAGTTGACATTTTAATGATTTGATTAGTTCAGGAAGAATATTTTTATGGATTGTGTCGTTGACTATATTAAGTACCGAGTGGAGTTGTTACCTTATGATGAACTTCCATTACCTTGGCTGTGTACGAGTCTGTGCAGTGATTGCAGCCCAAGACCCTAAGGGTAATCTCGTGCAATCCTCTTAAAGAGAGTGCTGTTTAATGACTAAAGCTGTTAATCATATTAAATACACGCAGCCGCTCTAGGAAAAAAAACCCGCCAAACAAGCATAAATTTTAAAAAAAGCGTTTTGAATTAGCTAAACGGGGTGTTTCTGGTGGGATGTCGGGTGAGGGAGTTGCAGTGGGGAAAGGAAGCAGAGAAAGAGATGGAGGAAGATAGTAGTCATAACTACAGTCAAGGTGCTGTTTATTGATCTATGTGGCAGGCTCTGGTTCAAGTGAGTGTATTGGAACGTTTTGGGCCACACACAAGAGACTGTCCAACTCCAAGCAGTTTAAACAATCAAGAAAATTGACTGTCTCACAGAAAAAGAATTGAGGAGGTAGACAGTTCTAAAGTGGCGTTTCTTGTTGTTGTGTCTTGTTTGTAAATCACCATGATGTCAGGGCTCTGGGTTGCCTTTTGGGGGATGAGCTTGGTTTTCTCTAGATTTGGTCATTGTGGACCAAATGGAGGTTTATTTCTCCATTGGAGTTTCTTCTTCATCAGTGGAGGTTTATTAGGCTTACGAGGTGGCTGAGATGTGAGGAATCCCAAGTAAATCCGTACGGCATCTATGGCAGTGGGATTTGGAGATTCTGGATCCACTGTCCATTGGAGGCATTAGTTGAGAGGATACTGCACACAGAAGGCAGTCAGGGAAATTCAGTCCTGGAGGTTATCCCCTCCCCGCATCAACCAACCATCCATTTTGTTTCCTTTGCACAAGTCTCAGTGGAATTATGTTGCCGAGTCAGACTACCATTCTACCTGAACAAATAGGGGTGCACAGTTTTCTAAACACACAGTTTTTGTGGGGTGATGGGCTGAACTGAAGAAGGAACAAGCCGTCTCTTTCCTTAGCCCTTCTGTCGTCTGAGGCAAGAGTTGATAAAAGCGGTTCATTCATTCCCCTCCGCCTGGTGTTCTGTAAACCAGAAACAGGGGGCTTTGAACATAGCATTGAACCGTAGAGGTTGGTTTTCATTAAATATTAAATACCTGCCCTAAAAGTTTACAACCTAGTATTTTGACAACCCAGGTTCTCTCTGTACCTGTGATTTCCTGTGTTAAGAGACTGTTGCAGAGGTCTAAACATTAAAAAATATAAAGCTATGAGTTACCAAAAATACATATTTGCATTGAGATATTCAAGAAAACAGAGTTTGAGTGCCCCGGGGTTGTAGGAGTGATAGGTGACTAAACAGGATTTTGTGCAGAAAAAACACTTGGGTTTGGGGAATGGAAGAGCAAGTGAGTAGAAACGGGGGGCCTAACGGTGGCGGTGACGTGTTGGCCCCCTGCCCTTACAACTGTTGCGTTGTTTCCTGAGAGCTGCCCCGGGGGGTGGGTCTCCCTAACGCCCGGGACCATCTAATTCTCACCACAATCCTAGGAAGTTCACAGGTCTTCATTTTAGAGATGAAGAAACTGAGGCAACCAGAGTTCAGTAAGCAACAAAGTGGATTTTCAAGCCCAGATCTGTTTTGATAACAGAGCTCCTAGGCTTTCTCCCTAACGATGCTCTGCAAGCTGTGTTCTGCTCAGGAATCTCTAGGTTAGATGCATGTGTAGGATCAAGTCAGGAGGAAAGGACTGGAGTGGCTTTGCAACTCCCAACCTCTGCTCTTAGTCGGTTTTATATCTTGAGTTTTAACATTTTTGTGGAGGAAAAGGTTCTGTGTTTTAAAAATTAATAACAAAATAAGTAAAAGCATGCAGACCGCTGTCTCGTCCCTCAGTGCTTGATTCGAGTACCCTTTACTTGCAGAGGGAGCCGTAGTGGGGAAGAGCTCTGGGTTTTCTTGCTTCCTCCTTTCCTTTCCTTCCCTTCCCTTTCCTTCCCTTCCCTTCTTTCTTTCTTTCCTTCTTTCTTTTTCTTTCTTTCTTTCTTTCTTTCTTTCTTTCTTTCTTTCTTTCTTTCTTTCTTTCTTTCTTTCTCTTTCTTTCTCTCTTTTTTTTTCTTTCTTTTTCTTTCTTTCAAGTATAGTTGATTTACAATGTTGTGCTAGTTTCAGGTGTACAGCAAAGTGATTCAGTTATATATATATATATATATATATATATATATATATATATATATTCTTTCAGATTCTTTTCCATTATAGGTTATTATAAGATATTGAATATAGTTCCCTGTGCTATACAGTAGGTCCTTGTTGTTTATCTATTTAATATGTAATAGTGTGTATATGTTAATCCCAAATTCCTAGTTTATTTCCCCCCACACCTGCCTTTCCCCTTTGGAGCTCTGGGTTTTCTAAGCGCCCAGCTGGCTTACTCGCTGGGAATTGACTGCCTACCAGCTTTCATTCTGTAGCCAGAAGCTGAAAGGCATGAGCCCTTTGAAGAGATAGACGAAAGCAAAGAGGGTCATCAAGATGAGACGGAAGGGAAGTGGAGTGTGACATTCCTTGGAGGAAATTTCCCAAGTGAGCGCTGCCTCCAGAGCTTGCCCACTGAAGCGTATTGCGCAGTCGCTTCCTGGTCTCCGCTGAAGCCCTGGGGACCTCTTCCTGCACCTGAGCAGCCCCCCAGGCTCTTCCATCTCTCCTTATTAGAGGCTGGGGCTTGCCTGCCTCCTTCTTCTCTTAGAAAGCCAGCTTTGTTCCACCCTATCCCTCTGCTTCTCTGGACCCCTTCTTCCTTGCTCTTCCTGAAGGCAAATAGAAGAGCTTTTTTTTTTTTTTTTAAATGTTATGCGCTTTGGGCAAACAGGTGGAGGAAAACAAAACAAGCTCCCCACGATCCTGCTTTTCCTATGTCGGGGGGCGGGGAGAGGGCTCTGAAAGGGCACAGGTGTGTCCCAGACTGAAGGAGTTGCAAAATGCTGTGCTGAAACAATGCGTGTTGGAGAAAGCACAGACTGTTCTGGATGGAAAAGATAACCTTTGTCCAGAATCCCAGTCGGGAGAGGCAGTTTTGCTGGCAGGATTGTGGCAGAGGTTTCTCAGAGCTGGAGCCAGGAAGGGAGGGTCCATGGCCCTGGGAAGAGGGCAGCTCCAGGGGGAGCCAAGGCCAGGTGGTGGGGACCCCCCTCCCCACCGAGCCTCTGAGCGGGAGTCTGGACTTGGTCATTTGAAAACAAAATGAGAAGTGTGATGTGACACGTTTAGGATGGGGATGTGGGCAGAGTTGAATAGAAGGGGTGGTTGTATCATCTGTCTATGCCCTGTGCCATGCAGTCCTTCCTTCATTTGTTCATTTAACAGGTGTTCATTGATTACTTACAATGGGTCACACCTGATCTAGGCACATGGGGCACAGCTGTAAATAAGACCAAGAAGGGCCCAGCTGTCATGGGGCTTATATTCTGTAGACAGAGAATAAATAAACTAGCCAATGCTTAGATTAAAATATACCTGAGTAATGACCTGCTGTATAAAAATAAATAAATAAAATAAAATTCCAAAATTCAAAAAAATACCTGAGTAATGAAGGCTATACAGAAAATTAAAATAGGTTTATGATGTGCTCGAAAGTGATTAGATCTACTAAGGCCAGGAGGCCTCTCTGAGCGGGGCTTTTGAGGTGGAACATGAGTGTAGAATGGTGCCACTCTTGTGAAGTTTGAAGAAGAACATACCAACTGAGGGAGGACAGCCAGTGCAAAGGCCCTGAGGCAGACAAGAGAGTAGGATAGTCAGGGAACAGCGGGAAGGCCAGTGTGGTTGGGGTTGAGTGAGCGAGGGGAGGGGAAGAGTGTTAGGAGTATTAGTTTTGTATCCCTGCTGAGTGTCCTTGAACAAATTCCTCAGCCTCTCTGTGCGGTTGCCCCAGCTCTCGGTCTCACATACTGGATTTTGGGTATCCACGTATGTGATCCCAAGTTCCTTTCTTTCATTTTTTCATTTTGATCATAATCTGAGAACAGTCATAAAAGCATTTTCTGGGTCATCATGACGCTCCCAGGACTGAACAAAGCTGTGGATTTCATAACTATTTATGTTTGTTTTGTACAATTGAATCCAGGCAGTCAGTACCATGTATGTGTTACGAGTGGGATTCCCATTTTTACGTAGCAGCTTGCCTCCTTTCTTAGAAGCAGTCTTAGCTGGTGTCTGCTGTAGCTTTTTTCCCTCTGCTCCCAGACTCAGTAATTGGATTAGCTACCATTTCATGCATCTTTCAATGCCTCAAAACTAGCCTTATCTTCATCTGAACAAAACACCTCTTCAGATTTACCCAAGTGACTGCTCAGAAAAATCAGCATGATTTCTGGTCTACATTTGAGGAAGCTGAAGTCTGATTATCTTGAGCCTGCCAACAAAACTTTGAAGTTCCTTTTGTTCTTTTGAAGTTTTGTCTTCAACAGAAACTTTTTGTTCAACCTGCTTATGCAAAAGGAAGTTAAAGCACCCCAAAAACCTTAAATACAGAACCCAACCAGAGCTCTGTTTTTCTACTGTAAAACTCACCATAGACCAGTCACGTTTTAGCAAAACATGATTTCAGATGAAAATGATTAAAATTTCTTTGGTTTTTAATGTCTTGTATTTGTGCATAAGGAGTAACATTTCAATGAAAATGATTTAAGGGAATGCATTTACTTAATGCACTTTCCACATGGGCATTTCCTTCTTCAAATGTGGTCCATATTACTTAAGTTTGAGATTCAATGCTCCAGTTTACAAGCTAGCTACAGAGCATTTCAAGTGGTCAGAAATCTAGGACCCAGATGGGGTGATGTAGAGCTTTGGGATTCTGACTTCATCCCCCAAGGAAACCTTGAGGGATGAATACTGTTATTCATTTATTGCTATGATGTCCCAATAAAGGAAGAGGTATGACAAAGGGATGGGATTTTGCAGCATGTAGCCGTTCTTCACTGGTATATCCGGGGTCAGGCCACTTTAGAAGCATGTTTTTGAAAATAGATGCCTTCAGCCTCTCCATACCTTTGTTTGTTTGTTTCTGAAAGGCCAGTAAACTTGGTAAAATTCATCTTAATATCTAGCTAATAACCACTCCTGGGCGTTTGGTTTTTCTCTCTCTCCTTCCCACCCTCCTCCTCTCTCCTCAGCTCCTTCCCTCCCTTACACAATGCACACGACAGCCACCCACCCCCCATATATTTCAGTGTAGCTTTAAAGACTTATCAGTTCCTAATATCTCAGTCTACCCAGTTCCTAATCATGTCTCCTCTGCTGTGTGTCCAGGGAATGCATCCATGTATCAGTCTGCTTGATTGTTGGAGAACACTTTGTCAACTCGTCATTTGCTTCTATAAATATAGAAATATATCTTTAAAACTTGATAGACATTTTGCCATCATATTCTCTTCTCTTCTCCCATATCTTCTAGCCCTAATCCATTTTTGGAAGTGATTTTTGGTTGGAGGGGTGGACCAGATGTGGTTCTTCAGAGATAAGTCTACCCATTTTCCAAATGAAGATGTCTGTGTGGTCTTTGACACCTTGACTGTGTGGATAAATGTTCTACTCCTTTGAACATATGGGTAAAAGAATTAATTTGCATCCAGTTGCCCAAATCTGTCTTCATAGCCTGGGGAGAAATGAGGGTTGTCACTCATGGTTCCCTCCTACCCCCCACCTTTCATTTGGTGCTTCGTCTCTTCCTCTGGGCGTGTGAGCATCTCAAGAAAAATGTTGACTGGCCCACTGGTGGGGGTGACAGTGAGTGACAGGCAGTCTTGCACTTCTGGATTAAGGATAAGATCCCCCATTTGACCAGCTTTCCACACTCCTGTCAAACACGTAGTTACAGATAGAGACCCATCTTAAAAGAAGCGTACGGCTGTCCAAGCTTTGCAGTTAGGAATTGCTGGGCAGACCTTCATCTTTGGTGCACTTGCTTCAACCTCGCCCCCTCTGACCCTGATAGGAGCAGTTCTGAGGGATCTGGCATGAATCTTACCAGAAAAATCCATTAAGCCTACTTATAATTCTTTGACTGGTCTTTTCTTTTAGTTTTGGTCATTATTTTCCATCAGTTCATTCATTCAGCAAATACTAAGCAAATACTCCCACTCCGTGTCTACTAACTGCTTTACTGGCTAGTCTGTGAGCATGACAGTGGGAGGACAATGCGTATGGTTTATTTCTGTGCCCCCTGGCATCTTCCACATTGCACAGCATGGAGTCGGTGCTCATATTCCTATTTTGTGCATGGAGTGATTGGGGGAGGTGCTCAGAGAAAGGGGCTCTTCTTAGGTTTAGGTCACCTGCCTGTAGATCATCTATTTTGAGCTTGTGTCTGGTGTCTCCACTACGTGTGTGTTCCTCCACCTTCTTTGAAGGAACTCTCTCTTGAGCTCAGCATCAGAGGCACTACAATACAGAACACTACATGGCCGGGCTTACCCCATAAACAAACAACATGTATTGAGCACTTACTGTATACCCGGCGCTCTTCCATGCACTGCATATGTATGAGCTCATTTCCTCCTCCCGGTGATGTACAAGGTATAGGCGTCCACGAGGACCCCAACTGATGAAGCCAAGGAACAGGAAGGATTCAGACTTTGCTCAAGTGACCCACCACGAAGGAAGCTTCTTTAATCGACCTGGGGCTCAGCTATTTCAGTTTTTGAATTGGCCATGGGCTTTTTGGGTTGTTTTCATGGGAGCATAACTCAAAGTCCTTGGCCTTTTCACGCTCATTTTTGTCAACGTCACAAGCACTTGCTCCGTAAAGAAATGGTATCACTTGTACTTTTCTCTTAAAAAAAAAAATTCCTCCTCTGTAATGCATTGGTTTAATCTTTTTATTTTTGAAATATCGACCAATGTGTCAAGAACACACGCTTCTCTTGTCACGTCTGGCAGACACTCAGGCCCTGGCCTGAGGTTTCACGTGTTTGAGGGTTACCAGGCGAGGAGACTTACTACTAAATTCTGTTGGATGTGAGATCTGAGCCGGTTGTCAGCGAGATCTCTCTGCCTCCCTCAATTGTCGTGTTCTAAGTAAATGTTGTTACTCTTATTATCATCATTATTATTTTACGGTCCCTGTTTGGTGTTTTTCCAGAGAGGCATTCCTTCCTTGAAAGATTAAAAAAAAAAAAAAAAAAAAGACAACAAGATTTTCAAGAAAGTTTGAATAAAGGAAACATCAGAATTTTTAGATTCTGTGCCTCCTGAGAAATAATTTATTTTCTTGCCTTTTTCGTTTGCTCCTTCATTCATGCATGCATACATACACACATGTGTTCAACCAGATATTTTGAAAGGGAGCTGTTCTTAAGAGAGAGAGACAAATGTTTGCAGGTCTTAGCCTGCAAACAGGACCCACTACATAATTTACAGGGTCTGGCACAAAATGAAAATGCAGGCTCCTTGTTCAAAAATCCTTACGAGTTTTAAGGCACAGCAGAGCATTAAGCCAAGGCCGGGACCCTTCTGAGAACACAGGGTTTTCTGTGTCACCGCCCGGGCCACACGCTCGTGAAGCCAGCTCTCCCTGCAGATGAATCCGATGACAGACAGAAGTATCTTCCCCTTTCGTAAGCAGATTAAGAGGATACTCCACTGTTTCACAGTGTATAAATTCTTTTTGTTATTATGACTATAATCATTATTTTAAATGACACTGCCCCCTCTGCCCATCTTCCCTTGTGAGAGTATAAACTCCCCGAGACAGGGATTACAGTTTACTTAATTAATGATTTCTCCCAGGTGGATACCTGGCAGGATATGTTTGTTGAATGCAGTGAATGCCATGTTTACTTGTAAGAAGAAATTGTGATTTGTTTTTTCACAGAGCACTTTTTCCAGAGAAATGGGTTTTAAAAATCCAGCTTAAAGAATTCAGAGTCACGTTTAATACGGTGGATGTGGGAATTAAGATGAGCCATTCCCTGAACTGCTCAGAAGGAAAACCGAGCAGTACAAGAGAGAAGACCCCTAAAACAATGAGATGGATTTGTTTTGGTTTTGTTTGAAACCTTTTGGATGCAACACAAATCAGTGTTTTTGTTGCTAGTTGGGACTTCATGGAAGATAATAGCCAGATGAGGTAGAGCTAAGAAAATCTGGGAGTGAAATTTACAGGCCTGCAGTGTTTGTAACTCTGCATTTCTTCTGTGTGATTTTATAAATGTGTTCTTATGAAGGGGATGGTTGTTATCATATCGTTACTACATCTCCCACATGGCAGAGAATCCAAAAGAGGGCTCATTGAAGGAGTTATAAATTGCACATGTAAACAGCTGGAATTTTGCGTGTTGGTAAAGCCTCTGAGGTGAGATTGATGAAATACGTTATGACATTCAGGGCTTTAGTTGCTTGTGTTCTTCTAGAGTTTTTGGCAGGTCTTTAACCAAGAGACATCAGCAGTGCAGTTATTTTCAATAACCTGGACTCTAGGAAAAGTTAGAAATCCATCCAAATAGAAGGTAAATAAAGATGTTTATTGGCAAAGCCTAGTCTTTAAGTGTTTTTGTTGGGTGTGGATCTTCTAAATCTGTGGAGTTGAACTATCCACCCCCTTGCTTCTCCTCATTCTGTTTGACCTTCTATATTGTCCCCTTGGCTTCAGTGACCCCCCCATTCTCTCCCCTGCCCCCCACCCCAATTTTTTTAGAGGCCAGCTGTATTTATGAGCTGATGTATTTAGGTGTTTGAATTTACTTGGTAATTTTGGCAATAAATGACTTTCTATGGATTCCATTCTCAGGCACCACCACCCCATCCCTGCACCTAGCCGTGACTCTCTGCATTAGTGATGAAGCTTGAATGATGAAATGGCGTCTACAAGAAAGTAGGGGGAACTTGTCTGAAGAGCAGTCAGTTAGGTGGGCATTGAAGTGGAGGCCCCGTCTGGGGTTTTACCTGGTCCATCTTCAAAAGAACTCACCTGAGTTCTAACCCCTAGGATCACAAACCATAAAGCAATGGTCAGTTTAGATCCATTTTGGGACCAAAAAATGTCTCTCAAATACTTTAAATAGAGAAGGAGAAGTTCTACCACCCAAGTGATCTAAAGAAAGAGATCGAAGTTTGCCCTGACAGTTGCATTGGGATTGTACCGAGGTTATAAACTCTGTCCCTATGAAGAGGCTCACAGTTGCCTCTTAGAGTGAGGGCATCAACATGCTGGAGTGAAAAGAAGATGGAACCAGGAGCAGCCAGGATGGTGTCTAGTCCAGGCTCCTCTGTGAACTTGACCAAGAACTGAGGCAGATCACTTAACCTTCTGGGTCTCAGGTTCCTTAACTTTGAAATGAAGAAGCTCAAAGAAGCAACGTGTGACGTGGCTATTGCAGGATACTAGGGCTGAAAGCAGTGTCTTGTTTTTAAGCTACCAAACTACCTCAGATGTATTCTCATAGACCTGGAGTCATGTGCCTTCTGTAACTGGAAAAGGCTGCAAGGTTATGGTACCATTTGTCTTTTGGAGAAACGACACTCTTCTCTGCAAACTTCTGCTCCAGCTTTGAAATACGCCATCAAGTCTCCCCTTGCGATAATAAGTTGTGGGTTTGTTATGTTTTGTTTTGTTCATTGATCCATTCATTCTTTCAACACTTATGTGCCAAGCATTATATTAAATGCTGTGGAAAGAGTGACGAATAAGACAGATATAGCTCCTGTCCTCATAGCTCTTAGAGCCTTCTCCTGTCATGTGGGGAAATCTGTAGAATATAGCTTGGGGGGAGGGGGGGTGACATCGTAAAACATTTCAAAAGCATTCTCATTTCTAGTCTAAAGCTATCCACTGTGGCATTGGGATGGCATTAACATAGTCCCTTCTTACCTAAAAGATTTCAAATCTATCTTCTGGGATAATTTCCTCCATGGGAACATGTCTCTATATTTATAATGAAAATCATTTAAGAGTCAAAAACTAACAGAACACCTGCTTGTGAGTTTATTAAGGAAATAGGTTGCTGAGATTTAGGCATCCTTTAATGAGCCCATTACATATCAAAAATTGGATACATTTCAAGAGCCATTTACTTATATGCTTTATTAATAACTCCAATCTCTGATATTAAAATCCCCTTGGAACTGGCAGACTCCAACGTGCAGAATAAAGGGATGTTACTTTTGCCTAATCTTTATCAAACTTGGGTTAGGTTTTGTGTCCTTCCGAACCATACGGGACCTGATTTTTCCTTTTCCCCCTGCTTCTCTTCCCTCTAAGTCTGTTGTGTAGAAGACTGTGTATTTCTCTGGATTTCCTACTTACTCTACCTGTTTTGGCCTGTAGTGATAATTATTTTTCTCTGAAGCACATGATGTAACCATGGAGGCCAATGTGAGGTCAGTAGTACCCACATGGCACCATAATTGCAGACAGCTGCTGATTGTCTTTGTGCTTGGAAGATTTGGAAAGATGTTGCATAAAGGTGTAAGCAGATAATTTCCTTTTAGCTTCTGTTAATAATACAACCTAAAGGGATTCCACTCATTTAGCATTGCTCCCGGTTTTTATAGCAGCCAAAAATACCTCCCACCCCTCCGCCCCAGGATACTACTCTGGAGGGTAGCTGATAACATATAAAGTAAATCTCTTAATTATCTGTGAGCTATAGATCGGATCGGTCAGTTTCTTAAAGTAGCTGTAGCCCAGTGCCATGCACAGAGGGGGCATTCAATAAGTATGTCACTAATACAGTAGAAATAGAGAAAAGAATTGTGGCCAAAGCAGTCTATATATGAATTGCCTCGTTATTTTCTTAAAACGCACATTGTGGTTCAGTAGATTTAAGGTAGAGTCTAAAATTCTGCATTTCTGACATGCTCCCATGGGATCTCAGTTCCTCTGATCCCAGAGCCTCCTTTGAGTACAAGTTAGGCAGTGCTGGGACCAGAATCTAGCTGTCTTAACTCCCACTCTGGGAGTACTTTCCAGGACATCAGTGATGGCGAATGCAACTCCCTACATTTTCCTTCTTCCTCTTACATGGCCCCTACCACTGATTGACTGTCGAACTCATTCCCTCTGAGCCCCCAAGATGCAACATCAGAATCTTTCTAATGGGGTGCTTCATGCCCGAACTACCCATTGAGTCAGATTTTATTTCAGATCATACTTGGGGGAGGGAGCAGAGAAGGGGTCATCCTGACACTCCCTGTTGCTTCTCTAAGTCAACTAAACCTATCGATAATCCAAAGTCCCATCTAGCATTAGCCTTAGCAAATGTTGCCTCTTTATCCTCTGATAAGTCCAGTGAAGATTCTTTGCAGCAAACCATAGAAACTGACTGTGGCTGAATTCACCAGAAAAAGAAATTATTGAGGAATACTGGACTATCCACAACATTGCCAGGGTGGTGAGGACTCGGCTGGGAATACTGGTGGGAACCTTGACTGTGAACTTCTCAGAGACAGCCGAGACACACTGGGTGCTAGGCAGTGCCACCACTGGATCCTGAAAGCTCCATCTGATTGGCCACCTTAGGTTCTGTTTCTAACCCTACCTGGCCCAGGAAGGCAAGGGGAGAGAGAAGCTGGCCTTCTCCTGCTTCCATAATGAAAAGCAAACCTTGCCCCCATCCCAAAGATTCTCACAGTGGAGAATTCCTCGATCATAGACAAGGGGATCAGTTATTGGAGCAGCCAAAGAGGTAGCTGTCCGCCATAACTTTCATGCTCATGGAAAGTTACTTAGCAAAAGTTTCTAAATGAAACTGAAACTTGGCGACCTACCAACTCTAGTAACAGCATCATGCCCCTCTGTTCTTTTAATTGCTATTAATTGATGTTAGAAATCAGTTGACCTCTTCAAATGGATGGAGGCATCTCCTTTCTTTAGGAAGGGAGACCTTGGGAATTGCAGGTAGGAATGCTGGGCGTGGAAGGGCTAAGGGCTGTCTGGTTCAGGTCACCTGTGAGTTTCCGGAAGGCACGTCTCCTTTCCAGGAGTTGTTGCCTTTGAACCAAATGGATTACCTCCTCCAGCAGCAAATCCAATTGTCAGTTGAACATTTGCAGTTCTTACAGGGATTTAAGTGAAACTCTTGAAGCTGCAATTTTTGTAACTGGGGTTAAAAAAAAAAAAAAAGAAAACAGATCTGAATAAAGGGAGATAATCCTATACGGAGTTTGAGCATATAGTTCGGTTTCTTTGAACGTGAATGTTTTCCAGGCAGATGAACAAACTTTTTGGAATGTTGAGTATATGCAAACATTCCAATCAAGGCTAATTGTTGTGTCTGTGTGCTCTGACTCTCATTTTGCTTTCTCTTCTTCATCTTCTGCTGTACCCTATAGGAATGTGATCACAGACTTAGAAATAGGATTTGCATTGGTATAAATAATGCCCAAGCTGTTTGGAGGACAGGCTTCCTGTCTAGGGCACAGTGTTTGGAGATGGCATTTTCTGCCTGAAATCTAGGTTTGGTTTAGATGATAGAAATAATGCTTTGATTTGTCCAAACATCAGAGTTCACTCGGCACCTTTACGTCTGTTCTTTCATTTGATCTTCCCTCTAACCCCATGAAGTTGGCCAAATGGGCGTTATTATTCTCATTTTACCAATGAGGGAGGGATGCTCGGACAAAGGCATCCAGATGAGAGATTTCTAGGTAATGTTCATAATGACATCCTCCAGTGAAATTGTTGTTACCCTGTCAAGTATATAACAACGAGTTGCTGTTCTCTCCCTTTGTGAATGGGATGCTCCTTTATGCGTCTCATAGAGCAGCCTCATGAGACTTAATGAGTAGGGTCTGTTAGGTGCACCAGAATCCTCAGATAAGAGGAACACCTCTTAGTATTTACTATGAAAGAGCAAGGCTTTTTGAGTAGCTGCTCCTGTGTAGTTAATGACACTGGCCAGAGGGGTTGCTGCTTCCTGGGCTTTGTCTTTAGTGGTCATTACCATCAGGAAATGTACCTCAACCAGGATGTTACTTCATAAGGTGTAAGTGCATTTTTTGAACAGAGAAAGGAAAATAGAAATCACCTTTGTGATGTAACACTTTAAAGGATGACCTTTACTGTTACTGTGATCCTGAGTTCCACAAATTAGAAGGTACATGTTTGTTCCAAATGTTACATCTTATATGATTTAGGGACGGTGGGAGGGGGGGCCCTATAGAGCCGTGCTTGAGGTGGGGTGTTGCTTAATCTTGTGGAGGGGCAAAGTGGGCTCTATTCTGAGCCAGCCACTTCTGGTACCCCAGGACAGCTGTGGACAAGTCGTCTTAATAGACATAGGTCTGTTTCCTCCTGCAAGTAATCCCTGAGATAATAATGCTGACCCTACTTCCTCACGCATTTGGAAAGAGTGACTAATGTAAAGTAAAGGCATTTGGAGTATACACAGTCATGCTGGAAACACGAACTGCAGTAAGGAACAAGAAAGCAGCAGTCCCTCTTACTTCCCAGGAGATTTTGTATGATGATTATTTTCCGTAGTGTTTTCTTTGTTAAGTGAAAAGCTGGCCCATGCTTGGGAGATGACGCAGGGAAAGAACACTCTAGACTAGGATTTAGGAATGTGTTAGTAATCGGTGATTCATTTTGCTGTTAAAATCTCACTGATGCTGTTAAAAAATAGAAATTAGATTTTTCCCTCTTCTGTTCTCGCTCCCTCTCCCCTTCACCCCTTCACCTCAGTGCCCCAGTGTCTTCTCCTCCCTCTCATCACCCCCACCGTGTTAACTGTCAGCATCAGGTGGAGTGATCTTGCCTCATATTAATCTGAGAAAAATAAACCAGAATTTAAAAACACTTCTTGACACGTAGTAAATATGCAAAACCTACATTCATTGTTTATAAACGATCATATTAGCTGACCTTCTAAATAATAGAGCGAGTCATTTTAACATGATTCGGAATTTGGATTTGAAATATATATTAAGTGGTTATTTCTTTTTTCTTTTTTCTTTTTTTAATTTATTTATTTATTTTTGGCTGTGTTGGGTCTTCGTTTCTGTGCGAGGGCTTTCTCCAGTTGCGGCAAGCGGGGCCACTCTTCATCGCGGTGCGCGGGCCTCTCACTATCGCGGCCTCTCTTGTTGCGGAGCACAGGCTCCAGACGCGCAGGCTCAGTAGTTGTGGCTCACGGGCCTAGTTGCTCCACGGCATGTGGGATCTTCCCAGACCAGGGCTCGAACCTGTGTCCCCTGCATTGGCAGGCAGATTCTCAACCACTGCGCCACCAGGGAAGCCCAAGTGGTTATTTCTTTAAAGGTCAGGTGTCATCTTAATTTTCACTTTAATGAGCATGAAAGTCAAGAGAAGTTCTTGTATTTTATTATTTTTCTATGAAGTTGAATTCTTGGTTCTCCAAACATATGCAGGGCGAAAACAAGGGTCTTCTCCACAATAGAAGTAGCTGCACTGAATTTAGCAAACCTGCAGATTTTTTTTCCCTCAAGATTTTTAGATGGTTCACTTAAGGATGGATATTATTCTCATATTCTACTTCACAGTGTACCTAATGTATTATGTCAGTGATTATTCACATGAGTAATAAGATGCTCCTAAACCCAGTAGCTTGAAACAACAATTGATAACTTCTCAGAATCCTCTGCATTGACGGGATTGTTCATCTACTTCAAGGGGTGTCAGCTGGGGTCACTCATCTGTGTTTAACTGGTAGCTCAGCTGGGGGACCTTGGTTCACCTCCACGCAGCCTTTCTCTCCAGCAGGAGAACTTGGACTTCCTTACAACATGGCAGCTGAATCCCCTGAGGCAGATTCCCAGAGAGCAAAAGCAGAAGTGCCAGGCCACCTATGGGCTACACTCAAAACAGACGGTGTCATATTTGCAGCAGTTCTGCTGGTTAGAGCAAGTCACAAGGCCACCCAGATTCAATAGGAGGGGAAATAGACTTTTTTTCAGAAGGGAAGGTCAGCATGTGCATTCAGGGAAGGGAGGAACTGATGGAGGCCATCACTGGAGACTAGCACATTCCTTATACCTGTGCAGCGTGGTCGTTACTGTATACATTGGACCATATTTCTAGGTGAAGATAGATGGAGCTCTTTTGGGGCAGAAACCCATAGTATTCCTAATGTTACTTGTAGGACCTGGAACTGTGCGTGATGCAGGGCAGATGCTCACTATCGTTGAATGAAAGAACACACTGTGAAATTTTAGAAAGCTGAGTATAATATACATCCTAAGAAGTAACCTTGCTGGCAAATAGGAAATACCAACTTCACATTTAGCATAGGGAAGTCTCTTGTGTTCCACCATCTCGGGCTGTTTAAAAGCTGTGTTACAGGAGGTTCTGGTGCTCAGAAAGGAAGTCGTTTGGCGGATAGCAGTGTTCACTGGTGGCTTAAGGAGCATCCTGGAAAGGGCTCAGGGCTCCCACACTAACGTTCACTAGGGCAGGATCCTTGCTGCCAGATCCTCACACTGTGCTGACCAAGCTGTGGTCGTCTGTGCATGTCTGCAAGGGCTCAGAGCACGTTAGGCACTCATTGCCTGCCAAGTTAGTGAGTGACAGTGAGTGAGGGAAAAGAAATGAGGGAATTTCGGTGCTGTACACCTACAGTGCCCCCAGGAGAATACCTCTGGGATGGAATGTATTATTGCTTATCCAGGCATACCCTCATCGCCTGTTCTCTCTTTTCTACCTACTAGAGCCCATTCTGCTGGACAGACAGAAGCGACATTGGTATTATATGCTCATGAGCATGTGCAAATATGTTAATCACGCCAGGTCCAAGGAGAGCTTTGAGTCTCTGAGGCTATCCCATTAGCTCTGTTAAATGACTATTAGACCATCCACCTCCAAAATTTGGGGTGAGAATTTTATGAAAGCATCTTAACAATGAAAATATTAAAGAAGCATAGGTAGGCTTTTAGATTTTCCTAGGAGTGTTAGGATAAAGATAAAAAATGATGGTAGCAGTAGGAAGCTACTTATGAAAAGATGTCTTTACAGCGTGGTAGCTTATGAAAATCCTTTTCTTCTCCTTTTAGTTCCTTGCCATCGGTACAATTACTAATATTACTATTTTGGTGATGTCCAGAGAGAAAGGATTTGATTTTGTTAGATGTTCTTGAATTATTTGTATTCCCTCTTAGCCATTATGCTCTGAAATAGTTTTCTCTTAAACAATATTGTTAATAAGAGTTAGACAGAAATCTGAATTTTTGTTAAAATTGCCGTTTCGAGCTTTAGTTCTGTCATTTTAGACTTCTGTCTACCTTGTCATGCCATTTTAACTATGTATATATTGTCATTCCAAAAGCTAAGTTGCAGGCCTCTATCCTGAGAATTATAAATCTCTTAAAGAAAAAGAAAGAAGAGGCCTAGCTGGGTTTCCTGGGTAATGGATGTAACTCTGTGTGTGTGTGTGTGTGTGTGTGTGTGTGTGTGTGTGTGTGTGTGTGTGTGTGTGTACGCGCACACGTGCTGACGCTCCAGGCCCTGGAGACTGGTATCAGAATTACTCTGACCTAAAACTGCACTCTAGATTTTAACACACCTCCAGTTGAAGAGAGGAGAAAACATTTGCAGCATGGAATTATCGGTCCCATTACCACCCAGGTGTCAAGGAAATGAAGCTTTTCTATTACAAGATTGCCGTAAATCACACAAGAGGATGACAGCCTCGTTAACATGGGTAAAGTTACTGTAATTTATGTATAAATAACTTTTCTGTGTCAAGACGTAGTATCATTCAGTCCCTCCAGAATAACATCTTTTCCATGAAAAAAGTAAAATGCCAAAAAAAGCCGTTTCTATCAAAGAAATCCACAGAAGACAGTGGTTTCTGGCTATAAACCTGGCTTTGACACAGCCCACAGCATCTCTGCTTTATAATTTTAGGTTTTCCATTCAGCCAAAACAGAATATTTCAGGCCTTATCTCAAATAGTGATTTGCTATACTGTTGGCTGTGATATATCAATTGGCTGGGAACCAGTTTAGGGCCAGATTATGTAGGGATCTCTTTGGTGTCCTTAGGAAAAGAGGCTGTGTTGGGTGAAGGGTCTCCACTATGGATTTTATACTCAACTCATGGCAACAGCCAAAGGGATCCTCCATGTGGTTTAAGAAGCGGAGATTTTGCCCAGAGTCCCTGCATGGTGGAAACGTCTGAGAGAGAGCTCCTGAATGTCCATCATGTGCTGAGGCCCCTGGGACTGGAAGTGAGCCCAAGCTGTAGTTACCGAGGTATTCCCTCTGGTTTAGTGTTAACTCCTGGTGAGGGGACAAGCTAGCAAGGGAGGCCAGGACCCTTATGTGGGCAGGGGTTCCCTTGGATGACCTGACATCTTCTTAACAAATGCTGAGTTTACCAGCTTGAACTCTACCACCCACACTTATTCTTCTCTCTCTTAGTTCTTTTGCTGTGGCTGTAATTATCTGGAACTTATCTCATAGTTTTCACTATGTTATTAGCAATAGAAATACCAGTTTTGATCTTTATATAAATTCTGGGAAGGAATTTTTCTTAAGATCGGACTTGACTTGGGACACTGTATCTATATACTTTCTGGTGGCCATGTTGTACAGTGACAAGTGATTCACTAGTTGGGGGTCAGGATCCAGTCTAGCCAGAATAAACTCATTACACTTTGCTCTTCCACCTTGGCCTCTGAGACCCAGCACCGCGAGGGTGTCCATGGGGACAGGAGGCTGAGAGAATACGGAGCCCAAGATTAGGAGGCCTGCATCCTAGCCCCAGCTTGTTCTCTCTTAAGCCCCCAGTTTTCTCCTCAGTAAATGAAGCCACTGAAATTAATCACTTTCAAGAGCTCATCTAGCCTTGAAGGAAGATCATTTTTTCTTTCTAATTATTTTTTAAATATAAAATTTTAGTTAAGTTTTAAACACAAAAGTACTACTTGATCATTAAAATAAACAAATGAAAGAGTAAAGAAAGGAATAAAGTAAAAAGCAAAAGTTTTCCTGCCCCCTCTTTTGGTCCCAAAATATACAATTTTAAAGGGGAAATCTCTGGATCTGGAAGAGATGATCTCTTTAGATTACTCTTAGAGGTAATCTCTAATGGTGACGACGTACAGTGCTGTAAGGTTTTCTGTGCAGTATTCTGCATTGTGTAGGGCTGAACCATTCCTAGGGAATGATTCTTAGTTTCGGTCTTTGTCTCTCCCTTGCAACATGGTGCCACTGTTGATCAAGGAGCCTGATCTGTCTCTATTTCTATTATACCATTTTATCTTCATTAGTCTTTGTTTCTTCTTCA
Organism: Balaenoptera physalus; assembly: GCF_965194825.1. Lineage (NCBI taxonomy): Eukaryota > Metazoa > Chordata > Mammalia > Artiodactyla > Balaenopteridae > Balaenoptera > Balaenoptera physalus. The sequence continues at coordinate 65,008,355 of NC_138895.1, read as the reverse complement.
TGTATTTAAAAAACAACCCTCTCGGGACTTCCCTGTTGGCGCAGTGGTTAAGAATCCACCTGCCAATGCAGGAGACACGGGTTCGAGCCCTGGTCCAGGAAGATCCCATATGCCGTGGAGCAACTAAGCCCATGCGCCACAACTACTGAGCCTGCGAGCCACAGCTACTGAAGCCTGCGGGCCTCGAGCCGGTTCTCCACAACGAGAAGCCACCGCAATGAGAAGCCCGCGCACTGCAATGAAGAGTAGCCCCCGCTCGCCGCAACTAGAGACACCCGTGCACAGCAATGAAGACCCAACGCAGCCAAAAATAATAAATAAATAAATAAATAAAATAAAAAATAAAAATTGGAAAATAACTAGTTTTCGTGAGGATATGGAGAAATTGGAACCCTTATCCATTGTTTAAAAAAAAAAAAGAAAAAAAAAAAGAATCCACCTGCCAATGCAGGGGACACAGGTTCGATCCCTGGTCTGGGAAGAACCCACATGCCACGGAGCAACTAGAGCCCACAAGCCACAACTACTGAAGCCGGCGCGCCTTGAGCCTGTGCTCCGCAACAAGAGAAGCTACTGCAAGGAGAAGCCCATGCACTGCAACAAAGAGTAGCCCCCGCTCGCCGCAACTAGAGAAAGCCTGCGCGCAGCAACAAAGACCCAATGCAGCCAAAAAAAAAAAAAAAAAAAAACCAACCAAACAAAAATCAACCCCTCTTCTTCCTCTCTCATCTTCTCTTCTTCCTCCTTCTCCTCTTCCTCCTCCTACCCTTCTCCCCCTTCTCCTTTTCTCTTCTTTTCTGCATTTCTATAGAGGTATCCTAAAAATAACTAAACACTTATTAGTTTTAGTTATGTTTAAACACTTAGTAGTAGTTCCCAGTGAGAAAGGTATGTTGGTATTGCAGATTGTCATTGTCTTTAAAAAATAAAATAATACTACTTATCAGATCCACAAGATTTACTGAGTGCTTGCTCTGTATAAGACATCAAACTGAGTACTAAAACAGGGTGTAATAATGTGGTATTAAAACCATATTTGTGCCAACCAGCACAGATGGAAATCTTGTTACCAACCAGAGTTGTGTCCATTCATCTTCCACACAGCAAAGCCAATCTACTGACACTGGGTTGTGATGAAGGAAAGTACAGTATTTATTTGCAGGGCACCAAGCAAGGAGAAAGAGCAGCTAATGCTCAAAAGACCTGAAATCTCTGATGGCTTTCCGGCAAGCATTTTTAAAGGCAACATTAGGGGTGAGGGTCACAGGGTGCACGATCAGCCCCTGGATTTTTCTGATTGGTTGGTAGTGAGGTAACAGGGTGATGTTTCTGGAATTTCAGTCATCAACCTTCTGATTCCAGCTGGTCTGGGGTCTACCTGCTTGTGGTCAGTGTGTGGTCACTATCCTCCACCGGCTGGGGGTCTTAGTTTCTATAGAACAACTCAAAGATATGCGTCAGATTGTTATCTATATCCCTCAGGAAGAACCAGGAGGCCTGTGACTCTGTTGTACTAATCAATACCTGCTTTAGTCTGTTCTTTGGAACTCCAGGGAAGACCAAACTAGAAGCAGGGGACACAGTGGGGCTTGTACCCAGGAAGGCTCTGCAGGGTCCTACTTGGATTCAATCTGAGGAATGCTGGGTATCCTGGAACCTGACTAGATCCTGGTACTCTTTACTGAGTTCTGAAGAAGAAAGAGATGTTAAAGAGAGTGCTGTGTACAAGCTCCCCCCAAAAGTATATGAGAAATGTAAAATTTGGTCCCACCATTTGCCTTCTCCCCAAGGCCAGTTTTCTAAGAAGGTTCTTTATTTGCTCTTGGCTCTTGATTGGCTTAGGGCTGTTGAGTGTTTACTGCTTTCTGTTGATGGTAGTTGTGTTACCAAGTCCAGGCTCACTCTGCTCGCGGCAGGACAGGCCAATGAACTGGAGACGAGGTGTTGAGGCAAGGAATACGACTTTATTCGGAAAGCCAGCAGACAGAAAAGATGGCAGACTAGTGTCTCCGATAAACCATCTTATCAGCGTTTGGATGCCAGTTTCTTTTACAGCACAGAGGGGGGAGGAGATGAGGAAGTAAAGTAAAAAGGCCGTAAGTTTTGCAAATATCCCCTGGAATGGCCAGCTTCCGGGAGGGAATGTGTTAATTTCTTCTTTCTTGCGACCTTCCACAGGTGGGTGGGGTCAGATTGTGTCCCTGTGAGCTGAACAGAGACATTTAGTTTAACATTCAGGCCGAGGGGCAGGGTACCCTGAGGCAGGCCATTATGAATGATTATAATAACAGAAGCAACGAAAAGTAAAGGTTAAAATCAAAGAAACAGATCGAACATGGAGTCTGATTTAGCTCTTCCCTCTTAGAGTTGTAGACTTTTGTCCTCATAAGTGCTTCATTTGTGGTCTTTAGACTCAATTACTCCTTGGATGGGGAGTCTGAACAGGCCACCCAGACTGAGTAAGTTTCACCTCTCATGTTATTGTGGGTGGATGATCATGGGTCAGAGTCTCTGCTTTCTTTGATGGTCAGTGGAACATGCTTCCTGACTGCCCCATCATATACCAGGGAATACGAAGGCTTGGCCCGTGTCTAAGGCTTATTTAAGGCTTATCTATTCTGTGATCTTTTCCTGCTGTTGGTTTGATTACACAATGGGGGAAATTTAATCGTGAAAGAACTTAATAATTATAAAGAACTTACCGTCTGCTAGGCGGTGGCCTGATCACCCTCTTGGAACCAGAGACAAGCACTACTATGACGCCCATTGTAGAGACAAGGAAGGTGAAGTTTAGAGAGGACAAGTGACTTTGCCAGAGTCACTCAGCCAGTGAGTCTTGGAGTCAGAAATCGGCCTCAGGCAGTTTGACTCCAGAGTCCAAGCTCTTCCCCCGTCCCTTCCAGTACCTTCCATCCCTGTAGCCTGACTTGTCACAGATTTAGGTAGGCCTCACGAGGCTGTTTGTGGTTGCATTACGTGCACTAGTGACACCTAACAGCAAAGCTATTTCTCAAACACACACCAGAGCACTCAGGGACTATATTGTTTCACTAGTCCAGGGTCCTGTGAATCTTGCCATGGTCTTGCAGAAAGAGTTCTCAACGGAGAGTCAAAACACTTGGTCATGTAGCTAGACTTTTCTAAGCCCCGGACATCTCATCAATAAAATGAGGACAGTGACACTTGACAAGGTTGTAGTGGTAGCGAACTGTGTAACATACATGAAGCAGAGACTGGCTGGGCTCTCACATAGTTGGTTCTCAGTTCATTTTATTTCCTTTTTTTTTTACCTCCACCAATTCCTCTTCTTCCCTCTCTGTATTTCCTGATTTTTCTCCCTTGCTGGCACAATCATTCAACGTATCTATCGCCGGGCTGTAGTTCCAAGTAGCAAGAAAGCAGAAGTGGATGTGTTTATCGCCGTCTCAGGCTCTCAGAGTGAGTGTGTTGTCTTTGGAAGCTGTGGTCAGATCCCACACCAGGTGGACCTTCTTCCCTGGAGTTCTGGAGAGGAAAGAGAGCCTGTTAGTAGACAAATGGGTCACAGGAGGAGGTGGCCAACTAGTGGAATACACTCTCGTTCTGATATTTCTTTCTCCTGGGAGTGATTTTATCTTCATCAGCAGTTCATCTTGACCTCCCAAGACTTGACTTGTGCAGTCTTTCTGGGGCTTGTGAAAATGATATGAGTCTGGCAAGGCATTTAATCCACTGTGGAGACACCCTGCTTAGAGGAAATGGCATGCAGATTATGCTTATCATGGGAAACACGTATTAAGCCCCATCCTGGACATCTCGTAAATAAATCCATTTTTAAACTTTCTCTAGGAGGACTTTCCAGGAAAGGGAAATGATCTCAGAAATGGTGACAATGTACGAATGATGGCAAATGAATGGAGCATCCAACTGTGATTTTTTTTTCTTTCTAAATGATTAACAGACTCAAGTTATAAACATAAGAAATAAAAATAAGTTTTTGAGACATAAGTCACCATCAAGTATAGGACTGCAAATCAGCCTTTCCTTTTTTAACTTTTTATTTTGAAATAATTTTATACTTAGAGAAAAGTTCCAAAAATAGTGTATCCTTCACCCAGCATTCCCTAAAGTTAACATATTATATAACCGTAGTGTAATTATTCAAAGAAATTAACATTGGTACAATACTATTAATTAAGCTACAGACTATTTGGATTCCATCAGTTTTTTTGTTGTTGTTGTTTTGTTTTGTTTTGCTTTTTTTGGCTGCATCGGGTCTTAGCTGCGGCATGCGGGATCTTCGTTGAGGCATGCGGGCTCCTCCTTGCAGCACGTGGGCTTCTCTCTAGTTGTGGCGCCCGGGCTCCACAGCGTGTGGGCTCTGTAGTTTGCGTCACGCGGGCTCTGTCGTTGAGGCGTGTGAGCTCAGTAGTTGTGACCACGCAGGCTTAGCTGCCCTGGGGCATGTGGGATCTTAGTTCCCCGACCAGGGGTCGAACATGCATCCCCTGCATTAGAAGGTGGATTCTTTACCACTAGACCACCAGGGAAGTCCTTCCATCAGCTCCAGCCCCCAACACCCCCCCCACCCGCCCACACCCCCCTCCACCCCCCTTCCTTCTCTCTTTGTTCCTGGATCCAATCCCGTATCCCACACTGTCTTTAGTCTTAATGTATTTTTAGTCTCCGCCAATCAATGACTGTCCTCAGTCCTTCCTTATCGCTCATGACATTGACAGTGATTATTCATTTTAATGCTCCTTTTCAGTTCTTATCACTAACTTGTTTTATAGTCAACATTATCCAACTGTAGTTAAATTTTTTCATTAATATGAGACATTCATCCCAATATGAGACATTTTCAATGTATGGCATATTAAGTGGTTGGAATTTCTCTCTGCAGTAAATTTCAGGATTTGGCTAGTGATTCAGTTCTTAAAAGCTTAATGGTCACAGAATGAACAAGCAAAGGGACTTCTGATAGTTTTCTCCAACTACTCTTGTCTTGACCATAAAGAAACGGAGGGCAGAGGAGTAAGGGGATGTGCTAGGGACACACAGATGGTTAGGGGAGAACCCCAGTCTTACCTTGTCATGTGGTTACCTTGCTTAAAATCTCCAAAGTTTTCCCTTCACAGTTGGAATTAAATCTAGTCACGTTACTGTGTCGACAAGGCCCTCAGAGACCTGACCTCAGCCTGCCTTCCCCACCTCATCTCCACTCTTCCCGCACCTCCTTCATGATTTTCTAGTCACACTGGTCCCTCTTCCTGAAACACTCCAAGCTCATTCTTCCCTCCCACGTCAGGGGCCCGCTCTTGAAAATTATTGATTCCATTTTGATTTTTCCTAAAAGCTTCTCATGATAATCTGTGATTTTAATGATAAACTATTAGCTAGACAATAAGCATTGCTGTCTCTCCTAATCATAAACTGACCTTGATATGTTCAGTTTGCTTCAGTAGGTCTTCCCTGAATTGCTGTCCCCAGTAGAATGTGAGCTTCTTGAGAGTAAGGACCTCATCCTGTAAGGATACAACTGTATCCCTTAGGTCCAGAACTGTGCCTGGCATCTGAGAAATAGCTCAATAAGTATCTGTGGACCGAGTGAGTACATTTTCTGAGAGCTATGGTTACAGGAAGAAGAAACCTGTCCTTCCCTTTCTTCTGGAACCTGTGAGAAGCACCTTTCCTGGGTCACCTGGTCAACAGGAATTTATTGGAGATCTCCCTGGCCAGCACCACAATAGGGCTTTGTTAAATCTGCCCCTCCTTTTTTTTTTTTTTTTTTTTCCCTGTTTAACTTGAATAGTGTAAGGGACAGAGAGCAAAAAAGATGAGCATTTCAAAGGCCTTTAAATCAAAGTCAGCTCTGCCACTTGGCCTTTGGTGGGTCCCGTTCAATGAGAAATCCAACCCTTCCCATAAAGGTGTTATAAGAGACCTCTTTCCCAAACATTTGGAGTAGAACTATAGAGTCTTTAAAGGATAATAAAATACCAAGGTTTAAATACATTTCTGTTACTTTTCACAACTCCGTTATTACTCTATTGTCTTTGGAGGGGCCCCTGAGGGGCTGTGAAAGGGCCTTTACCAGCCGATCAAAAGAACGGAAGTGCTGACGGCACCTCTGGGTTCACCAGCCTGAAACAAAAGGACAGCGGCTTCCTTTCTAAGACCTGTGCCGCACCCCTGGCTACGCTTTATGTTGTTAGATCTAGCTGGAGACCTGTTTGATTTGAGAGCTGGGCAGGCTTTCATTAAAAATGTGTTTTTGCTTTTATGAAGTTTCCTTAGCCAACTCATTTGGTACGAATTACAGAGGCTGCTGTAGATAAGCCTGCTGTCGTGACTAGGAATGAACAAAACGTGTTAGCGTGACCTATTCTACACCGAGTAGGACATTAAGAAATGCCAAATCAGGCCATTCAGATGCCATTAGAAATATAAAACTATCCTTTTCATTTACAAAAAACAACAGCAACAACGGCTTCTAGCAGAGTATCCTTGTAATGGTATCAATCCATTTACTGATGAGAACGCTGGAATTTAAGGAGATCACGTAGTAGGCAATAAAAGGTGAACCGACGTCTTTAAGAAATTATAATCATAAATGTATTTGATCCTGCTTGTGGAACAGCAGGCATTGTACTGGTTTCATTTAGTGAATTGGATGAGTGATGAATAGGTTCTAAAAAGGCTTTTTGGCTTTTGTTCCCACTTGGTTTTATATTTATTTCAAGTTCACCAAACAACCAAATTTAGGCGGAGCAAGAGTTCCTTGAAAAGGCGGGCCAGATATGGACCCAGGAAGCCCAGGTATTGCCTGCTCCTCTTTCTGTCACCAACTAAACTATTTGTGAATTTGGGCAGTAAATAGCTCTTTAGGCCACAGTTTCCTTTACCTAACTAATTCGAAGTTCTTATTCTTGTCTGACCCTATTATATAATGAATTTTTTAAGAAACTGATTTGTAAGAGATGTACAGTGGCTTTAAATTTCTTTTTTTTTTTTTCAGTTTTGGAAAGTAGTTCTCTTAAAAGAACAAATATCATTCTCCTTAATTCCATATTATCGATAACATTTATTTGCTTAAAGAGACTTTTCGGTGCACAGTATTTAGTGGATACCATATAAATGTTGCCTAAATCAGTGGAAACATTGGCTAATTTTTTTTTGTTGTTGTTATTTATTTATGGCTGTGTGGGGTCTTCGTTTCTGTGCGAGGGCTTTCTCTAGTTGCGGCAAGCGGGGCCACTCTTCATCGCGGTGCGCGGGCCTCTCACTATCGCGGCCTCTCTTGCTGCGGAGCACAGGCTCCAGACGCGCAGGCTCAGTAGTTGTGGCTCACGGGCCCAGTTGCTCCGCGGCACGTGGGATCCTCCCAGACCAGGGCTCGAACCCGTGTCCCCTGCATTGGCCGGCAGATTCTCAACCACTGCACCACCAGGGAAGCCCCCTGTTTAGCTAATATTAGCCAAAAAGTAATTTCTTTAAAGTTGAGACCATATTTCAGAAAAAGAAATGTAATCCATGTTGGTAAGATTGTCCCTTGATGTTACAGATGATGAGGAGGTAGGTATATACCTTCTTCCAAAATGTTTTCTAGCTAATGCTATCTTACTGCTCAAATGTAAAAAACCCATAGGCAGCTGGTGTATTTTATAGGCTTATAAATACCAGAACTTACTAACAGGTTGATCGCAAGCTTTACAGTTTGCTTTAAAAAGTGAGAGCTTCCTAACAGTGGAGAAATACTTCACAGTTCATTTGTTTTTAAAATGTGAATTTCATCAAGAAGACCTAGGATGGATTTTTACCAAATGAAGTGTGGTATGACGGTAAACTTCACAGCACATTTTATTAATTCATATGTAATATGGCAGAATGAGTGGCTACTGAAAACAGCAAAGTGAGAGAATATTTCTCATTCAGAGTATCTCATTTTCCATTATTAATAATTAATAGAGCTTTTCATTTTTAAGTGTCACTACTGAAAGTGCCGGTGTGCTCAGCAGTAAGCGATTACAGAATGTTATTTTAAGGTAATGGTGTTCCCAGTAACAACAAAAGTCAGAGGATGGGCAGGAAACACTCTTATTATCAGATATGGGCACCATCCTGAAACAGACAGAGGCTTTGTGGATTGTTCCCCAACTATTTGCACACGCCTCTAATGCAGGTACCTAGAGCAAGCATTTTATGGTGTTCAAAAGCTTGAAAAATTTGTTGGTGGTGAAAATTGCTAAATCCTTACATGGACTGATTGTTTTAGCTATTAAAATGCCAACAATTCGCTGTTACCTGCTTGTGTTTGGGCAAGAATCCGGATATTGGTAGACTTGTCTATGTGAAAGCATTTGCTCCACTAAGGCCGCCTTGTTTGATCTGAGAATTGTTTGAGAGTGAGTGTGCGGGCTGGAGGATGTCAAGAAAGAATTCCGTGAGGAATGCTATGTCCTTTAACAGAGAATTCAGGGCTGTTACGGGGGAATGTGCAGAGTCAGGCATGGTCGCCTTGGTTGCCATCATACTGAGGTATGAAGCAGATGTGCTAAAACAAGCAGTCTCTCTTTCTTTCTTTGTTTCCTGCACTTGGAACTCTCCAAATTTTGGATAATAATAGTTCTGTATTAGCCAGATAATATAGGATGGGTTTGTGGGTTGGGCTGAGACCTGTGTGACATGACCTCTGCCTTCTGATCTAATAGATCTGACACCTAACATCACCATCATTCTCCTTAAAATAGATATAAAACATATGTACACTGTTCTTTCCCAAGGAGACAAGTGTTTTCCCAGTAAAATATTTACCATTCATTAATTTTTCAGATGCCCATGTGTTTTTTTTTTTTTTTTTTTTTTTTGCTATTGGGGTATACCAGTTGTATGTATAAAATGTATAAAGCTTAACACACAAAATATGAATATTCTGGGCTCTAAAGACTTACATAGGAAATAGTGCATGTGATAGAACAGATTTTGGAAATGTGCTTTGAGGTTATAAGATCTTGGAGAGCTGTCATTTGGGAGGATATTTATCCCTGGGGATGACTAATGGATTTCAACGGATGGCAACTCATGTTAATTGGTAGTGGCTTACTGAACGCTGTGTTGAGAAGGATTCTGAGGACTTTTGAATTCAATGGGAAAGAAGTCTGTTTCTTATGTCCGCCCCAGGCATCAATCTTGTCATTTGTTTTGCCATTCCTGGTTTATATACTCCTCTGACATGAGACTGAGCAGGGATTTAGTATAAACCACTATTTAGATGGGTTCTGAACCAATGTTTCAAAATTAAATCAAGTCCAAGAATTAAGTCGATCAGAATTTAATCTTTGTTGAGCTCTTACCACGTGCTACATGCTGTGAAGAAAACAAATATGCAAAGTTAAATTGGAAGGTAAGACACTGAATGGTGGGGAATGGTCAGATAATAATAACTGCTGAAAGAATTAGGAAGAGAACACCAGGCTGAGAGTCAGGAGAATCAGAGATAATAAAGAATGGCAAAGGAGAAGCCATTCCTTCAGGGAGAGATGGTTTTATAAAAGCAAAGGTAGCGAGCACAAAGTGTAGCCTTTTCAGAGCAATGTGAGGACTCCAGCCTCTTTGGAAAGATTGTGTTTTGGAGAAAGTGGGAGCCACCAGCTGGTAGAGGGCCTTAGAAATGGATTGTTTCCATGGTTTTCTTCTTCTTGCTACTTTGTTCTAGACTGTAGGTCCCTAGAAGGTAAGAAACTGGTTATCAGTCACCTGCTTTCATCAGTGATTTATTAAGCGGTCCACCGTATGTCAGACACCATCTTAAGATGACAAGACTTGGTTTGGACTCTGGCCTGGAGGATTTTTCAGAGTGGAGTAGGAATAGGGAAGGAAATGTCTACCAATTCATACCTGCAGGCCTTTTTAAGGAACTCATTGTTAGCTCCATTGTACAGAAGAGAAGACAGAGGCTCAGAAATGCTAATTTGCCTAAGGTCACCCAGCAGAGCTGGATTAGCATTTAGGTCTTTTTTGCACTTTAATTCTGGCTTCTGTTCCCCAGAGTTCTTACAAGTGCTCTTTGATCAAGTGTTATATTTATGGGCCTTTTTATTTAATTTCTCTTTTGCCCAGAGCTGGGAGATACCATGTTCTTATAGTTCTTTTTGAAAGACATTTAAAGTAAGCATTTTTAATGAAGCGTAATATGCATACCAAAAAAGTCCACAAATCATAAATATTCAACCTGACCAGTTTTCACAAAGTGAACCCCTTATAACCACTACCTAGAGGAACTGAATGCATTTCACTTATTTAAAGTGAGTGGAAATTGACCATAAGGTAATGCATTTTTGCACATTTCCTCTTTCTCCCTCCCTCCCTCCTTCTTCCTCTTCTCCTATTCCCCATTTCTCCTATTCCCCTCTCCTCTGCCTCTTTTTTCCCCCCATTTCCTCCAGGCTGAAGTGTTCCCTTGAACTTCTTGATCACAGAACTTTGTCCCAAAGGACATCCTTGAAACCACCTGGTGTGTTGGAGGGGATGATGCCTGTCTTTTGGGAATCACATCAGCTATAGAGAAGGAACAGGAGAAGTGCCAGCAGTGTCGAGTGCTGATTTAATTCTATTCAAGCCACTTTCTCATACACCTAGAATGTACCAGGCATTGTGATATTTTAAAGAATATATCCATGCCAGTCTTCACAGATATACCCATTTTGCATACAAAGACACTAAAATTCAAAGAGGTTAGGTGACTTCTGCAAAGTTATATACAACCTAGTAAATGGTAGATTTCTTTACACTCATCCATTTTCCTTTAAAATGCATCATAGCTGCCTGCTTTTACCTTCACTCTTTGCTGAACTAAGTTTGCATGACTAAAAATAAAACTAAATTAGCGAAAAAGGGCCTAGACACACCAGGTTTGTTACAGGAACTGCTTTTTTGCCTCCCTTTCTTTTTTAGAATAAGAACTCTGATTCCAGATAATTGCAGTCCTGGAAATAGGACACAGTCTCATATTTTGAGAAGCTGTTCTCACGTTTCCAGATCTCTGTAAGAGCCTGTCTTTGCAGGCTTGTTTAGTTACACTGTTAACTTAAAGCTGATGCAACTGGTTTTCTTAGAACCAGAAGTTCCTGAAGAGATACTAACAAGATAAATCAGCTTTCTTTGTGTCATAGTTAGTTAAAAAAAACAAATTCTAAGAACCTCAGGTCAATTACTGTCCCTCGAGTAACCCATGTTCCTAGGAAGTATTTTAAGTGCCCTTTGAATGATACAAATGCAGTTCAAGAGAAGGGCATTGTTTAAGAATTTGTTTACAACTTCTGTGATTAGAACAACTCTTACAGTTTGACTTTTTTTGAGGTGAGTCTCCTTTATTATTTTTAGTTCCTTCTCATGCCTTTCCAAACCAGGAATACTTACATGTTGGGATTGAGCCTGTCTTTAGATTATTGATTAGAGGCACCATTTAATTTGGTATTTTGACAAAGAGTGTCTTATGTCAAGTTTGTAAGACTGACTTCTTTGTGCAAGCAAGTGTCCAACAAGGAGGAGGAGAAGAGAGTTTCAGTACAGGTCGTTGGAGATTGAAAATAATTTTTTACACTGTATGACTCCTTTCAAGAATGCCATTTTGATTCATGTTTAGTTGAATCTGTGATAAATCTTTGTTTCCATGTTTTTTGAGAGTCAATTCTAACTCGGGGGTGATCTGGGAAATTTCTAAAATGCTCTAATATATTCATAATAAACATAGTTTTTAAAGTGAAAAATGAGAGTATTTGCTTTCGTCCCATCACTCATCGTGGAGTTTGCGCTCATCAAGGGAGTGTTCTGTTGGTATCTGGGGAATCCTTGGAGCTAAATTAACACCCTGTCTCTTCCCCTGGCCTGTTCCTTAATCTCTTCAGGAGTACTGGAGTTTTTGCCTTGAGAACTTCCTACTGCTTCTTCTCTTTAGTTTGAGCCTTCAAATATACCTGAACATAATAAAACACTCCCCAAATAGGTGAATATCGGAAGGAAAGATACATGGTTTGATGCTTTCTTTGTGCGGGGGCATGGTTTCTAGACAAACACAGTGTCATGTTCATATTAAGAGCTTAATAAATATGGATGGAATGAATGAATGATTTGTGACAGTGAAAATTGTGTATCTCAGTAGTGATGTACACAGATCCTGGATCCATCTCTCTTGTTTGTAGAGTTAAAAAATGGACTTTCCTTTACATGTTGAGAGATTTGATGGGAAAATCAAGGAACACATAAGGGGTTAAAGAAAGAAATCCCTTGCACCCAGATTGTGGAGTGTATCTGTAAGGTCCCTCTCCCTGTCTGACAATAACAAGGATTCTATTTAAAGATTTGTGTGCTAAATCAAGAAGCTGAGAGGCTCCTTGACCGTAATAGAGGAGAAAGGAAAACATGAGTGGGAGAAGATGCAAAACGCATTGTTTCACCCATGGGGTCTCCCTCCTCCGCTTTGCGTAGGGTTACTGGAGGCTGTAGCAGGCTATTGTAGTGTTTTCTCGATATGTTTTGCCATCTCCTTTGCTGGGGAGCTAAATTATCATAACAGTGCATGGCCGGGTACTCTAAAAATCAACGCTCTGGTCTTGCTAAGCAGTGCCCTGGAGAATACTAGACCCAACCCTGCTAGATCTCATTTATTGCAGATCAGAATTATGGCTTCACTGAGACTTCTTACTGGGTCCTCTGGGCTTCCACACAGGACTGAGTCATTGCAGAGTTTACACAGCGTCTGCCTCGGTAGGAATCAGAGGATGCCGCCAATGGCATAGGAGGCTTTGGGGTCAGACAGACTTGTGCTGGAACCATGGATATTCTGCTCATTGGCTATATGTCCTGAATGTGTTACTTAACCTCTGGACCTGATCAGTAAATCTGGGGAAGGTATTACCTACTTCCTAAAGCAACAATGACTTGAGGAGAAGTAACTACCAATAAACGGTAGCTACTAGTTCATACTAATATAAACGTTTACTTTTCTTCTGCTTTTCCTAACCCCTCGCTGTAGGAGCCATCAAATCTGTTGCGGAAAGGAATCACACAGGGCTTGTGAGAGCAGGGGGCTTGGAAACAGCAGACCTTGTCATGGAGGTTGGCTCTCCAGCTAACCTAGGCGTCTGCTATTGAGCTCATTCACCTTGGCCTCTGCAAGTCAGCAATATATGGTGGTTTTCCCTGTTTGTCAGTAATGGGAGTGATTGCAGGGTAGAATGGATTCCTACCCCAGAATTAGACTTGCGGGGAAGACCAGCCTACAACAATGAATTTCATGGCATCAGCCTTAACGCTCAGCCCTGCATCCCAGCCGTTCTATGTCTTGAATTGGAATGAACTCAGTAACCAACCATGCCCAGGTACTCTCTGCCAGACAATAACAATACAATGCAGTCGTTTTGAACTTGCTTTTAAAAACAAAGAGCTTCCTCATATGCTTTTTCTGTGTGAAAAGTATACAACATTTATCGAATCCCGTGCCTTTGGAGAATGACAGTGCTGATGTTGCCTTAGCGAACGTTGTTCCGCCTAGCTGGGTGCTTCAAAACCAGCGCCTAGCTCAGGTGTCATCTCTGGCCATCTTTCTTCATCTCCAGGTGGGACTTCCTCCTCCTCATGCTCCTATAGAACACGTCTGTCAAAGCGCCCGCCACATTGTGTAGAAAGGAATGGGTTATGTGTTGGCTTATCCTGGTAAGACTTGAGCCCCATGAAGGCGAGGACCTTCCTGGAGTCATCATGGTGCATCCTTCTCCTACGCCAACACCTATCACGGAGCGGGAAGCTTGGTCCATTTTGCTGTGACTGACCTGAACTTCACCAGTGCATTTAAGGGCTTTCTTCTTCTTGTAACTCCAGTTTGAATTTAGACTGTGTCTTAGGGAGCGCATCCAGAGTACAAGGTAAGATATTTTGACATAGAGTGTTCTATGCTCAAATTGCCACGTAGCGAGGCCCACTTTCCTCAGACATATGCTTTTCTGATTCTCTAACCCCAAAAGGAGGCATCGACTGCAAAACCCCGACAGCTGATAAGCTTTGATTTTATGTTGGTTGCATTTATCTCGCTGCTTCTTCAAAACACGGGCCTGTGTTACCTCTGAGACATCGTCTTTGGTCTCCCCCATCCCTCTAGATTGGATTAATTGATTTATGTAGCTATTGAACACACGCTGCCTCAGAACACTTGTGTTTTAACCCGGTAGGAACCCCAGCTGATCCTTTCGAAAGCAACTTTTAAGAGAAACTGATGCCCTGTGAACACGTCAGCAAGCTCGTCTTAGAGCAGCTGCAGACTCATTTTGAGATTGCCCAATTATTTATGCACCCAGATCGCACTCCTTTCCAGTGATAGGCTGAGACTGAGCTGACTCTTAAATACAGGAAGATATGCTATGAATGCTTTATTATTAAAATAGGTCAGTTTTCTATTATGTTTCCCAAAATCTTAAAGCTAGCATTAGAAAATTCTATTTCTGCCAGCTTCTACGGATGCAAAACTGTTCTTTCAAAAACTTGCTTTTTAGTGTTTGCAAATGTGAGCACAACATATCTCACTGTCAGTTTAAAATAAATGTGTGTATGGGGGGGGGTGTTGTGTGTTTAGACAGAGAATGTAAATTTCATCCCAGTAAGTGCTTATTCTGAAGACCATCTTCTCTCCAGTGTAAACGTGTGCTTATCAGTATGGAATAAATGTAGTCCAAAAAAATAGGAGAGTAAATGGCCTTTTATTCAAATTGTGTGGGTTTTTTTTAATAATAGTAAAAGCTTTATTATCAATCACTTCATTTTTCTCCACCTACAGATTTGGAGGGTAGGAAAAGAAAGCATTTGGGGGCCAGTTTCTTGAATCAAAACAAATCAGGAATTGGCAACACTGTAGTTTCCTGACTATTTACAGACCTGATTGGTATCATTTTCTGAGCTTGGGAGAGCGGTATTCATTCATTTTTATTTTACTTCTACAGACTGAGTTTAGTAGGTAATGTGGAAACCATCTACCATAAATAAATTGCTGCAAGATAACAAACAGAATTGGAATTCGTGCTTACATTTGCCTGTTTTTTTGTTTTTTTTTTTCTTTTCTTTTTCCTCCCTTAAATCCAGCTCTGTCTGGAAAGGCCTATAACATGCTTTTCAGGATGTTGAATGTTCTAACTTACAAAGCTTCATGCGGCCTTCAACCGTTCACACGTTTTACGAAACCCACAAAGGTGGCAGAGAGGGAGGGAATTCGAATTCAACTTGACATAGAGGCATAATTTAACAATAGCAGAATCAAAAAAGATGTGATTAAAATCACACCTCCGAATGTGAGGACACGAAGATTCTGTCAAACAGACTGCATTTCCGAGCCACCTCTATTGAATTCAGCATTTCCGTGGCTTTAAAGCCCCCAATCCCTTCTGTCCAACAAATTTGCAAGACTGCAACTAGAAAACCGAGCGAATGTTGAGAACATCCTCAAGATGGCTTTGTCTGGGACAGTGTGCCTGGCATCCCCTAGGGAAGCACTTCCTCCAAAGAACTGGCTCCCCACACATTGCTTCTGAGAAGGAAATCAGAGGAGAGACTCCAGAATGGAATCATGGAAGCCGCTTGCATGTACTTGGCTCATTTGAAACTTTGGTTGTAAAACCTAGATACCTCCACTCTTGGTCTTTGTCCTCACGATATGGCTTCATGGGGAGACAGTAGGGTGTTGTGCTTTGGAGTCGAGACAAATTCGGGAGCCCATTCTTGGCTTTGCTTCCTGGGTAAGTGACTTTACTTTTCACCTGTAAAATGGGTATATCAACAGCAATAGCCACTCAGAGACCACTTCCTTTGTGCCAAGCCCCACGTTCAATATTATTCTTACAACCACCCTAGGAGGTAGCTTCTTACATTCAAAGAGTAGCAAACTTGAGGCTTAAAAATACCAGGTGACTGGCCAAGATGACACTCTTGGAATGTGATGGATGTAGCACATAAGGTCACCACACTCTGTTACCTGGTGACCAGCTACTTTTGAAATCAGCTCCACTCAGGTGGGTGATACGTGTGCTCTGTGCCCTGCTGGATACGGTTTAATCTTCTCGTTTCTCTATTGGGGGCTTTTGACAGGCTGTAGGTGACAGGCGAAAAAGCCACATGCAGCTAGTTTTGTCTACTATGGAGAGAACAGGTAGTCCCGGCTGAACTTTTTTTAACTGGCTGCTGCTTTGGTGTCGTAGAAACACAGCCTTAGTCTCTTCCCTGTCGAAAAATTATAATGTGGTAGCCCAGCAGGGCTGGAAGAGCTGGCAAGTGAGGGCACTCTTGGAGCAGGGAGGAGACCGAACATCGTCCTCGAAGGTGACGGGGGCTGGAGCTAGTGGGCTGAGACCAGAGGAGGGAAGAAGTAGTGCACAGAGTTCATCCTTCTCCCTGGGGATAAAAACCTGTAAAAGTGAACCCTTCATTTAAGGGCAGTGCACTTAGAAGGCAGCTAATCTGTTTGTCCCCTGTTCTTTCTCTAAATGTAATTAAGGAGACTTTGAAGAAGGAATATTGTGCTAAAGCCTAGGTAAGAACCTGCTGTCCACCTACCCCGCCAAATCCCTAAAGCCTCGTTTGATTTTAATATTTTTCTTTGGATTCCACTCTGCTGCTGTGTGAGGAGCAGCAGGTGGGGAGGGTAGAGAGGAGGGTTCCTGGGGCAGCAGAAATCCTTGTGGAAAACCTTTTTTAATCTGGATGATGGCTTGGTAATGTAAGCGGTGAGAGTTGGCATAGGAGTGAAAACTGTAGGATTAATGGCCTTGAGCCTAATTCCCTGATACCTTTTAAAAGGCCAGCTAACCAGCTGGCTTTCTCCTTTTGCTCCACATACACTCTCTCCCATATCCCGAGGTGTTTTTGTTTGTTTGTTTGTTTTTTCTTTTCGCTTCAGCCATTTTTTAACCCCTTCTCTGAATCTGAATTTTAGCATCAAATATGTGTCAAAGAGAGAGTTGTAGATATGTGATCATACGCATCAAAGATGCTTAGATGTTAATATCCTAACGAGAAGACTTTGTCATAAAATATGAGATGGTTATTTGCATTACAAAGTGATCTGGGATTTTTTTGGGGGGTGCAAATTTTTAAAAATGTGAACTCTTACTGGCGTGGCTCTCTGTGTGCGCTCACATGCACGTACCTTCCTGCATATGTGTGCGTGAATGTGACTTTCCATTTAAACCCTTGGAATATGCATTTTCTTATGGAAGTAAGAATAAAGCCCAACAAATGTTACTAATCCTTGTGGATATTCCAGATACAATATAAATGCAGGACCCTCCTCATACTTTAAAATCTTACTGCTTTACCCAAGTGCCCATCTAATGTCTGGCTGAAACCCATGGGATCTGTAAGACAGGCAGCCCAGGGTAGCGTAAACAGCTGTGTCTCGGCATGTCCCTGTGAACCCCTACAGGTGTAAGTGTACAGGCAACGAGCATTACTTCGGGTGCGAGTGGAGGCGCCAGACAGGAAGCAAAAAGAGTGTGACTGACTCGAGCAAACAAGAACTTGATTAGTGTTTCCAGCATGAAACCTTTGAAGCGGGTCAGCAGGAAAAGAAGAAAAAGCAAAGCAGCCAGACACGGGAGATTTCTTGTTGCCTCGGTTATTCCGGGGGACTCTGAAATACCAGTCCCTATTAGTGTGGTGGGTAAACATTCTCATTATTTGCTGTAATTTGCATTATTATTGGAAGGTAGTTAACGACACTAACATTTTCATATAACACTCAGACCTGAATGGGTCTTAAGGACCTCCCTCCAGTCTTGGCGTGAAGTTTTTTACTGGTTGATTGTTGAGCGCTGGAAACCACTTCTGGTTCGCTCTGGCTGTGAGTGGACTCTGCTGGGCCCACTACATTTTGTAATCTGATTGCATTGGCCATGCCAGTCAGATTGGCTTGATTCTTTCCGCCCTAGACTAATGCCTGGCCGGGGGCAGGCACCCAGTAACGATAGCGGTGATTACAGTATGCGTTAACCAAAACATGGGAGCCTTTGTATAACTCTTGTCGTCATGACTGGTTTATGTCCATAGACAACATCTGATATTTAGGGAGATTGTGGGGTGCTTTTCCCAAATCACAGATAAACCTCCACACAGGTCTCTATGAGAGCCGAGCCAAGCCAGCCAGGATGTTATCGAATCGCTCCCTGTGGGACTTCCCTGGTGGTCCAGTGGTTAAGACTCCACGCTTCCACTGCAGGGGGCACGGGTTCCATCCCTGGTCGGGGAACTAAGATCCCACATGCCATGTTGCGCGGCCAAAACAACAACAACAACAAATCGCTCCCTGTAACTTCACAGCCTTCCTTGGTTTACAACCATTTTGATCATGTCATCTCAGATTTCCCGTCAACAGAGGATTAGTTCACCCACCCAGAGGTTTTGCCAATTTGATACAGCAAGCCCACGAAGCTTCTAGACATTGCATTCACTGGTTGATGGTTGATCCAGTCTTCCTGTTTAGATTCAGTTAAACGCTCATATTTACACATTTCCATGTTTATTTTTAGCTCCCTTCTCCATCGCTTCCTGTCGTTTCCCTTGGCGGTCCTCTCCCCTCCCCAGATGCTGTGCGGGGATTAAACTGGACGCCATGATAAAAGAGGCAGCATCATTTGGAGCGTTTTTCTTATAATGCATTTAATTTGCCCCAGTCAGGATCAGCCGAGGTCTCTTTAACAACAAGGGACAGAAGTGGCAGCCTTGGGGAGGAGACACATACATTGTCCGGTCTGTGCTTTGAAACAGGGCCCTGGTCATGGTGGGAAGGATAACTAATTCAGAGTCACTTTACATTCATTCCAGACAGGAACGTATTTCTCCTGTATTACTTACAAAGGACTTGGAGGCGGGAATGAAGGCAGCAGGCAGCATTAGGAATGTAAGTACAGATAGGGCTGTCGTCTTTGTGGTTGTTCCTCTGGATGGATGCTGTTAATTTTAACAGCATGGTGAAAAACAGATAGAATTGGTCACCTTGTGCTGCAATCGATTGCTTTGCCTTTCTTCCCGCCCGCCATGGAGGGAGGGAGTCCAAGAGGCTTTTACTGCTCACTGTCTGCTCTCAGCAAACGTGAACCAGAAGCACAGCAACGTGGCGAGAGTTTTACGGCTTCGAAGTGTGGTTAGTTCCATGCTGAGGTGAGAGCAGAAGGCACCAGGGATTAGGGACAGGCGCAGATGTTAGGCAGCACCGTGGGGATTGATCGGCCCGCGTGAGTGCCAGTCTCTGGAATTGATGTTGCTGTACCCCAGGGAGGTCAGCCTGGAAGCTTCTTGCCTCACTGCCCAAATTCCATTTGCACCCAGCAACCCTCAGAGGATTCCAGAGACCTTTTTGTTTCTTCGTGCCATTCTCCCTGTAAGCGTCCCATATGGCCTTGGCATGGAACAGGTGGATCTAACCCCGTGGTATTAACAACATGGCTTTGGTTGTTCTCAGAGACCTTTGCATCTGTCCAAATGGCTTTTCTGTGCTGCCTCTCTCGAAAGATTAGAAAACGCTCATGTTTTTCCTTTTCCTTCATCATACTTCTGCTCTTACTTATTTAGCAGAAAGTTCACATAGATAAGAAAGACGGTATATCGTAGACATTTTTGTTCTGAAAGAAATGACCCCCTCAACGAAAGAGGAAAGAAGAGTATGTCAACCATCCGTCAATCCATGCTCATTTTTGGTATAGACAGACAAATACATATACATACATATAAATATCTGCACATATGTATATATGCACATGTGTGTGTGTATAAATGCGGCAATAATGTGTCAGATACTATTCCAGGAATGTCCAGAAATGAAACAGGGAACACAGTTTCAAACATAGAAGATTATGAGACTTCCCTGGCAGTCCAGTGGTTAAGACTCAGCGCTTTCACTGCCGTGGGCCCAGGTTTGATCCCTAGTCGGGGAACTAAGATCCCACAAGCTGTGTGGCACAGCAAATAAAAACAACAACAACAACAGAAACAGACTCACAGACTTAGAGAACGAACTTATGCTTACCAGTAGGGAAGGGTCAGGGGTAGGGATAGATTGAGATTGACATGTACATGTACTGCTATATTTAAAATAGATAACCAACAAGGACCTGCTGTATAGCACAGGGAACTCCGCCCAATACTCTGTAATAACCTAAATGGGAAAAGAGTTTGAAAAAGAATAGTAGCCAAATAAATAAATAAATAATAAACACAGAAGATTATATTTTGGAATAACACGGCTCCAGCCAAGCCCCTGTTCACCTTCCCAAATGTGCTACTTCTGCTGTCTTCCCATCTCAGTAATAAAGCAAGTCAACTCTCTCTTAATTTGCTCAGGCCAAAAACCTTGATCTTGTTCTTGACTCCGTTCTTTCTCTCATAAACCACATCCAACTCACCAGAACATCCTGTTTGTTGTAGCTTTGGGAGACATCCAGAATCCATCCACTTCTTATCTCCACGGCTTCCTTCCGCGTCTCAGCTATGGTCACCTCTCACATGACCCTTGCAGTGGCCTCTTAGTGCGTTTGGGCTGCCAGAGCAAAATACCACATACTGGGCGGCTTCGTAACAACAAACATGTATTTCTCACAGTTCCAGGGGCTGAAAGTCGGAGGTCAGGGTGCCGGCATGGTTGGGTGAGGGTCCTCTTCTGACTCACTGGCTCCTTGCTCCGTCCTCACGTGGCAGAAGGGGCAAGGGAGCCCTTGGGCCTCTTTACAAAGGCATTCATCTCGTTCATGAGGGCTCTGCCCTCTTGACCTTATTCAACTTTCAAAAACCCCACCTCCAAATACCATCACATTGAGCATTAGGATTTCAACAAAAATTCTGGGGGGACACAGACATTCAGACCACAGCAGCTGCCTAATTATCCTCCCTGCTTCTCCCACCACCTTTGGCCCACTACCAATTCTTCTCCACCCAGCAGCCACCAGAGGAAACCTCGTAAAAGGTAAGTTAGCTCTTTCCCATCCTTTGCTCACAATCCTTAATGACTTCCCATCTCACTCACGGTAGTGTCCACATCCTCTCCCTGGCCTACAAGATGATGTCTGATGTCATCTCCTAACACTTCTTTACCTCACTTGTCTCCCAGTTGACACGTATTCTCCGAACAGCAGTAGCAGTAGTAGAAGTGGGAGTAGTAGTAGAAGTAATTTTCTTACCAGACTTAAGCTCGCTTTTGCTGGCCAGAATCCTCCCATCAAAAGTATCCTTATAAGATCACTTACTTTGGGTTCATGTTTTTTTGAGCACGAGCTACCCATACTCCTTGCTTGGCCCTGCAATAAAACTTTCTCTGCTCCAAAAAAAAAAAAAAAAATCACTTACTTTGGGCATTTTCCTAGGTGGGTGCATTTGAGACCTTGTTGACAAGTCCTGGGGCCTCACTTAGTAGTGGGCTGTGCAGTTTTGAGATTACTGGGATCTTCCACTGAGTGTCCAAAGCTCAGGAGATGATTAAACTGGAAACAGAAGGCACTGTCAGGGGTCAGCCTCTGCCATCAGTGAACTCGTGCCAAGAAGGCCTCCCCTGCCCCTCACTCCTGCTCAGGACAGTGTTTTCAGCCAGGGTCCCTAGGATGGGGGAAAGCCCTTCTGAATATTTTTCTATCTCTGGATTAGTGAAAAGCAAAATAGACACTGTGGCATTTGGTGCTTCTGCTACATACAAGAGAGCTCAGCGACTTCTTTTGACTTCATATGAGAAGCATCTTTAAATATATTGAATCCAGGGCCATGATGTTGATCACACCCACTCTGTCTTCCTGACTTGGAGCCTTTTTTTTTCCCCTCAAGGGCATTTCCAACAAAGGAGTATGGCTTTCAGATTTGTAAACTGCCACCTTATTATCCTATTAGTCAATTACAGCTGCTGAAGAGCAGGGTAAGTGACAGTATGGCAGATTACAGCAATTTATTTGCCATTCTCATCATCTTGTTCAGCATATCATCAGGCTATTTAAATTTAATGATAAGACTTTTACATGTGTCTTAGAGCAGTTAAAGTTGTAATCAAAATGTTTAGGAAAACCTCTACTGACCTGCTTAAGTGCCGCCTCTTTCAACATTGCTGGTAATGCCTTATCGTCATTTTTATTAGCAAAGCTGACTCTAATTAGGAGAAGCAACCTCTTTTCAAAAGAAAGTACAGCTTTTTGGTGTGTACAGAGCTCAAGAAAGATGGTGAGGATGGAAATTTCTTACTTCGGTTGGTGTGCAAATAAGCACCAAGTAGCTAAATCTTCCTGAGAAACTTGATGGAGTCTGGGAATAGAAGAGGTTGTGGGCGTGAGGTCAGGATGTGTGTACAGCATGGCGCTGGGAGGAGCTTGGAGGAAGGAGAGCTGTGGGTAAGGAGGAAAAAATAACTGCCCTCTGTGATGTCTGGTTCTCTTTCAAGCTAAGGGCTATCGGTTTTCTGTAGTAGTGCCTGCAGTGAAACAAAAAGAAAATCTGTATAAAAAGAAAAAGAAGTTTAATGCTTAGATAGAATCTTT
This sequence comes from Balaenoptera physalus, assembly GCF_965194825.1. Lineage (NCBI taxonomy): Eukaryota > Metazoa > Chordata > Mammalia > Artiodactyla > Balaenopteridae > Balaenoptera > Balaenoptera physalus. The sequence continues at coordinate 64,985,835 of NC_138895.1, read as the reverse complement.
GGATCTTATGGGACAGGATGAGACAGTGGAGGACCTGTTACCTTGAACTTGTTCACACCTTCAGCTTCATTGGTGGACGTGAGGGGCTGTTGTAATTAACTGAATAATGGAAAGACCTAAACCTTGGGTATACCCAGATTATTCTAAACTTCACTATACTCTCTGGTCCTCACTGATGGTTACACACTCGCTTCATTATTATGGAGCTCTCAGGATACCGTGTCAATTGTAAAGCCAACAATACCTGGCCTCCTATGAGTTTAAGCTCAAGAGTTTAATATCCATAACCTCAGGCAAAGGTAAGAACAGGCTTTCTCAACCTTGACACTATTGACATATTGGGTTGGATAAGTTGTTGTTATGGGGGCTGCCCTGTGCATTGTAGGATGTGTGGCAGCATCCCTGGCCTCTAGCCCATGGATGCCAATAGCACCCTCCCATCACCCAGCTGTGACAACCAAAAATGTTTTTAGATAGTACCAAAGGTCCTGTGGAAGGCAAAATCAACTACTCTTGATGATTCACACTTTACGTTATCACTGGCAAATAACTCAGGCTTTTGGTGTATACTTAACAACTATGTAATGAATCTCTACTCTGTGTAAGTCAGCACAGAAGAGACTGAAATAAGATACTTTTTGTGACAGCATATAGTACCTGTTAGTGTAAAAGATGCATCCCAAATTTCATAGTAAATTTGGTGAGGCAGTGTTTTTCATTCATATTTTAAATCATATATTCTTTGAAAGTTATTTCAAACAGTCTTCTAAGAGAAATCACTATTTTGTTATATAAAAATTGTACATTATGTGACAGGGTCTAGCTGTAGGTTTTTTCCGAGTTGGCAGAGTAATTGAATAGTCTGGGCATTGTATGTTCTCAAGCAGCATGGTGACATTGCTTGAACTTTCTTAGGCAGTTAGTCCTAAAGATGATTTCATATTCTTGGCACATTGCATTCCTTCTATAATATAGGACCATTGAATGCAAAGTATTCTTTGCATACATTTTTCTGGAGATGGATTGGGTCATTAATAGTGGAAAGAGAATGGGCTTAGGCAGCCTGCATTACTTAGTAGTTTAGGGAACCAGAAGGTAAGAAAGTGCTACGTGACAACAGATGGTACCAGAATTTAAGCAAAGCATGATATCAGGGTCCAAGGCAGTCAAGGAAGGCAAAGAGGAAGAGTTGGGACTTGAGCAGGCCCTGATAGAAAGACAGAGCTTGGATAAGCAGAGAAATAGGGAAACCAAACAGAGTCCACTGTAAAGAGAGACATCAGCTTCTGTCTTCCTTAGAAGCCATAGTTCAAGGGCATTTAGCTAAGACCTGAGAACAAAGAAGGGCTAGGTACCTTGGGTTCCAGCAAGCATTCAGTTTTCTCTAGACCATTTACAGCACCCTTAACTAACCCATATTGCCCTTTAGAATATATAAATATGGTGGTGTGACTATATGTGGTGATGGCCTTTAGGATTTTGCAGAATGAGAAATATTATATTGGGCTGGCCAAAAAGTTCGTTCGGGTTTTTCTGGAAGATGTTACAGAAAAGTCCAAATGAATTTTTTGGCCAACCCAATATAACCTTATTCAGCCTATTTCCCAAGCTGTTAAGCAACTAAAAACTCTGAGACTGATGCTCTCTCCATCTACAAGGATCATGAATCTATATGAATGTAATTGTATTATTCAATCTATCATTATATCATCTATTTTTATTATCACCATAATCTTGAGATAGTTCATTACAGCATAAAATGATAACCTCCATGAAAATGACTTGACATGTATTTCTACTAACTTAATATGTTTAGCTAGGTATCACAAGTGTGCAGAATTTTTGCTTTTAGTACTCTTAAAAGTAAGTATTCTGAGAAGTGGCATTATACTTGTGTAGAATAGTCTTATTGTTATCAATTTTTTGACAGTATCCTTCAAATTGTGGATATTTAACCAAAAAGAGAAGTCAGTTGAGCAATGAGAAAGAAATTATTGAATGAAATGAATAAGAAAGGGATTGCAGATGTCCCTGAAAACATGTTTTGCTTGGTGGTAGGTCCTTACAATATTTCTGGAAGATTGAATGTAACATGGTCTTTCTTAGTAGAGGCAAGATAAAGAAACATCTCTGAGTCGTATAAATATTCTGAATGAGGCTATAGCTCTAACTAAAGAATTATTAGCCAATAGGTATCTTAGAAAATTAAGGTATGCCCTGGAAAATAAACATAACAGTATTTCTTATACATTACAAAGGTAAGACAAAGCTGATCACTTTTCATGACAAGGAAGCTTTCTTGGTTGAACAGTTAAGCAAAGATTATATTTTTTGTGTTATCGGTAGCATGCTTCCAGTGATTTATTTCATTCCTATTTTGTAAGTGTGTAGTGGAGGCACAGAGATTAATTAACATACTCAAAGTCACAAACTAGTAAGTTACAAAACTGGGATTCAAACTCTGGTGAAGCAACTTCAGATCCTAAGCTTTTTTTTTTTTTTTTTTTTTTAACCGTCGGAGTTTTAACCTCTATCCTATATCATATGGTGTTTCTAACTAGAAATATTGAAGCCCTTGAGTTAATTTTGCCCATTTAATCCAGGTGAGCATGTAAGAAGCCCACCTTCTGAAACTGGGAAGTGAGATGAACATAATTGGCTTGGTCAGCTTGAACACAGAATGAGAAGACACAGCAAAAGGCAGTGATCTAGGTGTATCTACAGGGTCTTGCCCAGTGACTGGATAAATATATAGTTTCTGTCTCTAAGGGATAACTTTCCTTCGGAATTTGACTTTTTTTTTGTGCTCAGCCAATTTGCAGGTGAATCCGTCACATCCGTTGGCATGGCGCTGGCTTAGTAAATGTGTACTAAGTCAACAGCCTAGCTGCTTTGTCTTTGAGGGTAGGAATGCTTCCACTAATTCTTATATGGAGGACACAATTGGTAGCCACCAAATATTTGTGGAATCAAATTGACTGACAAGTCACTTGGGTGGTATTTCTACTAGAGCTCACACTGAGATGGAAAGAAACTAGAGATGGAAAGAAACTAACACTGAAACTCTAGTGACTGGCATTCACCAGCAAACTGAATTCAGTGCAGTATAAGGTGGTCCATTTGGTACTATACCCAAAAGGGTTTAATTGCTGACGCATCAAAGGAAGTTTATTCTGAAGCCAGCTCACTTGAAAGTTATAATTTTACGTATAATGTTGCCATTTAGAAAGAAATCTCTATATTAAATGCCTAGTATTTAACAAATATAATCCTCTCATAACAACCTCATGAGGTGTATATTAGATCCATCATGTAACATAAAAACTGAGACTCAGAGAGGTCACACAGTTGAATGTGTACACAGTCACACAACTTTCAACTGGTATTTGAAACCAGGCCCAATGGACTCAAAATTTTAAGTTCATTCTACCATTCCCAGCACTGGATTAAGGACCGAGGGGGTCATCACATCAGCTAACTCTTCAGTCTGAAGTGTATGTTGACGCGTAGTCTATTCCTTGACACCATTTTCTGAACTTCGGGTAGCTTTCAAAATCCCCTATTTGTAGCTGTGTTTTTAGATTCATCTCTAATGTAGCACTCAAGGGGAAAAAAACCTCAGCAGACCCCATATTAACTGGGAAGCCCCTTCTGTGTTGCATTTCGATCTGTTTATGCTGAAGCTGATTAGCACTTTTTGAAAAGTGCATCTAAATCCTTGTGCTAATCAAGGGAAATCGAGCCGTGTTGTTACTGTGGAAAGCTGGAGAGAAGAATGGATGTATGGGCAAGTTTCTTTTTTATTAATCATACAGCATATAGCTTGGTGCCACACCTACCCCCTTCCCCAACAAACACCGCTCCTGAGTGCTTATTTAATAAAGCAGCCCAGCAGGTGAATATTTAAGTGTTAGTGGAATTCAGGCAGTTTCAGTTCAGTGCAGTAGAGAGAACAGAGGAGAATTTGGGGGCGGGGCCATGTCCAGCATGCTATTAAAGGAAAGTGTGCAGGCTGGTATACATTAATGACACAATCGTAATTTTGAAGCATGATGTGAACTGGCTGTGTGTGTTTACTGTAATTAGTGGCTGTTCATCTTTGGGTGGTGTTTTCAGATGTAGGTTTTATTATTATTCAGGTACGGTGAGGCCCACAGATCAGGCGATGATTGCTGTTGAAAAGATAATTTGTTATTGACAATTCCCAAGGGGTGGGGACATGCCTTGGCACTCAGGGCCACGTGGGGAAGCACCCGGGTTGGTTAGGAGGCAGAGGGAACAAGGGGGAAACCCAGACAAGAGTTTTTTTGTTGTGGTTTTGGTGGGAAGGAAAGGGTGAGTCAGAGTAAACAGGCTTAGGATTGGCTAGTTTGAATAATTTCAGCTAACTCCAGGGCATACGGGCTATCTCTAGTTGTCTGGTACCTGGCCCTGGAGTGATTAGGGCCCGGGAACAGTGACATGGGGTATAAGAGGCTAATAGAGGAGGGGGTTGGAGGTGTGGGTTCTGGGCTGATTGTTTTACTGTCTCTAGGAGTTAGCTAGCTCTGGGAGGGGCAATCCCTCCAGTGTCCGCCAGGTCCCAGATGCCAAAAGTACCAGCATAAAGATGTGCTTAATACAGGTGGTATGAAGCTGACTGCCCCTTGTATCAGTACATCTGGCGTTGATGACTGCATCTAAGAAAAACACTCATCTACCTCTGCCGCCTGCAAGTAGGTACAAATGCCAACAGCTGTGCAGGCTGGGGGTAGACTTGACTTGCAGCTGATTTCATTCTTTACCAAGCAACGACAGCAAATTGGCACTTGCTGATCCCTTCCCCCCCATCATTTTTCTTTGGGGGCTCTTGGGGATATGAGATTCCTCTTTGTCTTCCTGTTACCTGCTGTGGAACAAGGAGTGATGCCAAGGAATGGGGTGGAGAAGAGGGAGGGAGGTATGATAATATTTAGTTTTGTTCGTTTCATGCTTAAACAGATTTAAGGAATTTTCAGAGCAGAATCTTGTTTCAAGTATATGGCCATTTTTCAATGAGAGTCACTTATTAACCTCTACTTCCATAAGCAGAAGCTCCTGAGTCTCTCTGAAGACACAGAGCAAAGATTTCCTTCCTCCCTCCAACCCTCTCAAAATCCCCAATGCTACTTACTCCTAAGCTGGCTGAGAGGCTGTAAAGCTCACAGTTGTGAAGACAGAAACAGATTTGCACCTTTATGGCATGAAAACTTTGATGTCATCTTACAGAGAAACTACCCTGTGTAATTCAAAATTTTAACATTCTAGTCTGACTGCAGTTTACCTGCTAATGCTGTGAAAGTAGCATCTGGCCTAGACTCCAGCTGATCTGTGGTCTCTGAAAAGTTAACCACATAAAGCCGTTCCCTTAGCTCCCTGCCCTTCAAAAGGCCTCTCCAGGGTGTACTCCATTGAAACCATTGCTTAGCTAGGGGACTTTCCTGAGGATAGCTCTAGTTTGGGTTTGTCTAGTTGTGTACTGTCAAGGTAACAAGGGATCTCAGAAAGCTAGAAAGAGAAGTGGTATCAATAGAAATGCCTTTATTATTTTTTTAATAGATCTTTATTGGAGTATAACTGCTTCACAATACTGTGTTAGTTTCTGCTGTACAACAAAGTGAATCGGCCATATGCATACATATCCCCATATCCCCTCACTCTTGAGCCTCCCTCCCACCCTCCCTATCCTACCCTTTTAGGTCATCACAAGAAGAGGGACTGAATTGACTCAAGCATCAGCTCCAGCCATTCAGAATTGCCAATGGTTGTTTCACGGCTGTGATGATTTTGATGAGCTTTTATTGTTGCTTTCACTGGCAGCACCATCCAGGGGCAGTGAGGATAAGCACTGTCTGGTGAAGAGCAATTCCTGTGATTATCTGTAAGTGAGTTGTAATCTCAGGAGTTATGGCACAGAGGCCACATAGAAGTTTATAAAGGAAGTAGAAGTTGACTACGAGCTGATGCCAAACAAATGAAACCTTGAGTTGATTTTTTTTTTCCAAATGCTGGGTACCCAGGACCACTTTTAAATGTTTCTAGTACTTAAAAGGAAAATTCAAAATCACATCAGTAAACACCCCTTTAAAAAAAAAAAAAAATATATATATATATATATATATATATTGTGATTGAAGACAACATGCATGCCTTTGGAGTGGGTTAACTGGGTTAGAACCCTTCACTGAATATTGAGTGTTTTTATCTTTATTGCTTTATTTCTTGATATTTCCCAGATGGCAAAACCTCTTTAAAAATTATAATGTGTAGTGCCATATCATATTTTTATACCCAGAGCACCTAGCACACTGATAGGCACAAAGGACTGATTGAGTAACCCTGCTTTAGAGGAAATGAGTTGACTTACAGAACCTCTAAAGCTGCAAAGTAATGATCCATGTCCTTTTTCTCCTCTGGAGATTTTACTGAGGCTAATTGGGAGTTGGTGGAACTGGGTATTGATTAGGGTGGAAGGTCTTAATAGCAGTGACATTAAGACAATAGGAAATTAAAGCAGCCTGCTAGATATTGCCTTCCCCCCTGCCCCCACAAACAAACAAACAAACCTGCCACTAGCCATTTAAAATAAACTAAATAACAACAATATAAATCCAACTCATTTGGTTTTGTCTCGTTACAGTTTCCTTCATAGGCTTAGGTCTTGAGGTAAGTGTTACCTGGCAAAAAATTCCCATTAGATTTATCACTGCTTGATTTCTTAATAGTATATCTCATCGGAATAATGTTTGGGGAGGCTACTTTATGCCAGGACAATACCAGGGGATCTCTGGAAGAAGACCTGTATTTTTTGTCTGCAGCAGCAACTACAGTTTGGGAGAAGTACTGGGCTGGTTTTGTGGTTTCCCTCTTTTTAGGGCTGCTCATCACTTCAACCACAAAATCACTGCTAACCTTCAGAAGGGGAAAGAAATATTGGCCAACCTACGTTTTCTTTTCTTTTTTTAATGACAAGCAGTGACTTGGGTTCTTAGAGACCCGACAGCTCAGTTGTGTTTGGAGTTCCCCAATATAGTCTTTGCAGAAATGTGGGTTGGTTTCTACGTTGCTACAAACCAATCCTCTGCATTAGGGTTGGCCTCTGTCCTGGAACCACAAAAGTGGTTTGCTCTACCAGCTGACTCATCCTGCTTAACTTCCGTATCACCATGAAGATCCAGCCTCTCTTACCAGCCCATGAGGCTATGAGACAGTGAACGTTGAAATGAGTGGTAAAGACTGACCAGCCTTCATTAAAAACCAAGTCATTCATTCATTCATTCAACTAGTATTTATGGAATTCCCCAAATTAGCCAGGCATTGCTCCAGAAGCTATGGATACAGTAATGAACTAGACCCACAGTTGCAAACTTTTTCTTTGAAGTGCAGATAGCAAATATTTTAGGCTTTGCAGGCCTTACTATTCCTATTACAGCTCTTCAACTATGCCTTTTCTTTTAAATTTATTTATTTTTGCACAGTAGTAGCCATAGCAGCATATAAATGACTATTAGCTGCATTCTAATGAAACTTGATTTATAAAAACAGGTAACATGTGACCCATAGTTCACCACCCCTAAACTAGACCATAATATTCTTGCCCTTGTTGGGTGTACATTCTAGTAATCTGCATTTAATTTCTACTAGGTAGTTATATTTTATGCGGAAGATATGTTCCTAAAGGCCTCACCTAATTCAAAACAAAAAATTCAAAACTTGAAAGCTTAGGTTCATTAGGTAAAAGACTCCTAAAGAGGTTAAGATGTCAATATAACCAGCAAACAAAAAGTCTCATCATGTAAGAGTCAAAACAAAGCAATATTTTAAAAAACACATATTTTTAATAGTTCATTATTAATAATGGTTAGTAACTATGGAATATAATTCCTAGATATTAAACATCCACAAGAAAACTAAATCATCTGTAGCTTTTGATGAATTGACCATTCCTTTAATGCTATGAAGACAAGATGGAAATTTGTCACCAACTTCAGAAATCTAAAGTTTTGGAGATCACCCCTTCCCATCATGTCAAAACTACTGCAGGCTCCATAAATAGCTTAAAGAAACAAGTTGTTTAGAAATTTGGTGAATGCAGAAAATTGTTCACTTAGTATGCTATCTTTGGTGAATTGGCCGTTCACTGACTTGGTAGCTAGGCATGTTGACTTTTGGCAGAGGAACCTAGAACAGGTGAGCATGGTTCTAGGTACATGCTGTGACTCAAAATGCTCTTTGGATGGATGGCTGCATACATTATGAATACATGCATGGTCAGACTTGCTCGTAGAATAGTATTAATTGTTTAAGTTAGAGAACTTATCAGATTCCTACATAGCAAGGGGATTTCATTCATGATTCTATATAGAGAATGTTGCTTTTGGAGTTCAAAAGCTGACTCAGTTCTAGACCTACTTACAATTTTCCCCCTAACATTTTATTTATAAATTAACATTTATAAAGTTTCAAACACATAGAAAAGTTGGAAGAATTGTCCAATGAACACGTATATGGCTTATGAATTTTTAATAAGTGATAGGCTCTCTGTTTCCAAAGTAGGTAAAAGGATATCAACTCAAATCTTATTTAGGACCACTTCTTTTCAGGAGTGACCAGAGACTGAACTGAACCATTTCTAGTTCTGTTTCGTGTTTCTTAGGAAAAACCATGAAATGTCCCTTAGCTCTAGGTTGTACGTGCTCTTGAACTTGCTCATTCTCACTTTCAATGAGTCTTTTTTTTTTTAAAAAAAAGACAACCTTAGATTTCTTTAGTGTCATAGAATCACCATTGCCAAGCCTTACAGGAACTGAAATCAGCATCAAAAATTTTAATGCTGAGTATGGACCAGTGTGGCTGAATACCGAATACTGAAATTTATTTCTTGTGTTGCTAAGAAACTGGAAGGCCTGGGATGCCCTTTTGAATTGCTAAGGTATGTCTTTCCAGTGTTATAATTCCATTTAATTGCTGCGGAATGAAAATTCAAGAGGTCTGTGTTACCCCAGCCCTGTCTCCTTCCACATGTCAGTGTAAAGTATCACGTGGATCTCAGGAAGAATTTACTAGCTGCAAAGTAAAATGCCGTCTTCCACACTGTAATTTCTTGAGTTCCTTTTCCTTCATGTGGAAAGGAATGATTGAGGGGGGAAAGAAATTGTTTGACATCTAACCACAGAAGGAAAAATTAGTCTCCTCCAACTTTTCCAGGGTCTGTTTTTGTTTCATTCTACAATCTGTGTGCCTCTGGTCCAGTGAGGAATTATGATGTGAAAGGGAGTTATTTCCTTTTAGAAGATTTGGTCACCATTTAATAGTAATCACAAGTTTGGGAAAATTGAAGGGCTGCAAATATTTTCTACGTCTTTCTGAGTGTCGGCTACACTAATGAACGCTACAACCAACCCATCACTGATTGTTTCGTTAGCCACTCCTGCCTGTGCGATAATAATATATTCTTGCCCTGTTGACCTCTGGCTGTGTTACCTGTTTTGGCCAATGAAATGTGAGCTCAAGTCACCTGTGCCACTTAGGAGGAAAAGCTTTAAGAGCCATTGAATGATTCCACCATTGTCATTGTTCCTTCTGACCTGAAGGCAGTAACAGCATCCTAGAGGCAAGCTGCCTGGGTCGCCTAGTGAAGGCCTGGAACATAACCGTCAGCTGACAGCCCATGGCCATGTTGTTGAAAGCCATTGATCTAGGTGCTGGGGTCGTTTGTTACTGCAGCATAGCTTAGCCAAGCTGACTGGCATCCCACACTTACCATACTCTAGTGCCTGTTCATACTTCTCTGGTTCTACCAATGGATTCATTGAAAGATTGTAAACCTTTAGTTGTGTGACTGTGAGAGTAAGGGAGGGCTCTGGACCAATTACCTTCAGAACAATGGATTTTTCTGTCTACAGTTATCATTGTTTTCAAAATCCTCTTTCCCCTTCCCTGATTCTCCGCACATTTGCCCTTTGAGAGAGTTTAAACTGAATCACAAGCAGCTTGTCCATCATTAATTAGAATAAAGCCTCCTTGCGGGCCGGAGTTTGTTTTCAATGGTGTATCTCAAGTGCCTGGCACACAGTAGATGCTTACCGAATATTTGGTGAATGAATGAACAATATGATTTATTTCCAGTGGGTTTCTCTTTCGATTTTTTTAGTGAAGCGTATAGTCAGGATAATCACATTCCTGAACTATGTTTCTGTGCCTCTAATAGAAAATCAGATTCTAGTTAATAGGTTGAATATTTCTCTTAGTAAATTAACTGATACCACACAAGATTAAATCACCAGGGGTCATGACCCCAGTTTATTATAACCAAGGTGTCATCAATTACTTGAAATACTACCTTTGCCTCCTTTGGGGGGAAAAGTTAACTTGTCGTTTAAATGAAAAAGTTGATTATGAAATAGTAGCTTCCCAAAATAGGAGATTCTGCTTGACTTCAGTATTCCGACAACTGAACTGGACCAGAAATGAAACACATCACCATATTGTATTCATGGCCTCTCTGAGCCCTGTCCCAATTTCAGGGTGAGGGTATTTCCGCAGACTTAGCGCATTTACTCATTTCCTCTGCTTTGTCATTGTCAGGCTGGATTTAGGTAGCATTACTGTAAAATTGCCCACTGAGAAATTTCAGCACGAAAAGGTTTTCTGATCTCTTTAAAATAAAATGGTTAAAAATAGACCTCGTGGGAACAGTTTTCCACTTCAAGAACAGAATCCTGCAAAAATGTTTTAATGCAGATTGGGGACCTAATTATTTTTTCTCACCTCAGCTTAGCCGTAGTTGCCCTATAGTGAGAACAACAAGTCTTGGTTTTATAGAATGTGGCCAGTGAGCCCTCCACATCCTGCAGAGGTTCTGTGTCGACTTGGCCACGGCCTGCTTCTCCTCCCCTCCCCTCCCCTCCCGTCCCCTCCGTGGGGCTTTGTTTGGGACAGTGGGTCCAACTTTGCCCCCCCTACATCTAGTTCCTCATTAATTCACTGACCTTCCCCTAGGAGGCCAGGAAGGCCTAGCCAGTTTAGCTACACTGGCCTCTGGTGATTGCAAACAGTGAAGTCTGCTCTGAGCAAAGGGGAAGTGACTAAAAGGAGAACTAGCCACGAAAGAGGCTCTGTAATTAAGATCCAGGGTCTTCTATTCACTGGGTCATTAGGGCTGGTTAAACCCAGCCTCTGTGACATGCCCAGGGCCTTGGTTAGTTTGTGGCACATGCGGAGCGTCTATATATAGTAAAGCAGACTACTGACTGGCCGTGTAGTTTTCTTATTTCAGTGTTATCCTCTTTCCCACAGCCTGGGAGCTCCCTTCTCTGTGAGTGTTTGCTTGTGACATTCCTTTACAGTTTTTGTTGCTCTTCTTTACTGCTGTAGATCTGATACCTTAGAACAGTGCCTGGGACTTAATACATGCTCAATAAATAGTTGTTGAATGAAGAATGAATGACAAACTGATAAAAGCATCTCCAGTATTACTGGTGACCAGTAATTGTTTAATTTTGTGGTAGAGTTTAGTATTTTACTGCCTTTAACATGACCTACATTCATCATTATTATTGTCATTATTATTATTTAACCCATGCCCTTACTTCTACTAGCAGATAGAAAATTCTCTTTAAGAATTGTTACCGGACCAAACTTGAGTCTGCTTGCCTGTGCACAGTACAGCCAATCTACTGACACCGGGTTGTGGTGAAGGAAAATGCAGCCTTCATTCCAGGGCACCAAGCGAGGAGTCCAGGGCAGCTAGTGCTCAAAACACCTGAACTCCTCGATGGGTTTCAGGGAGGCATTTTTAAAGGCCAGGTGAGGGGGGGTGGGGGTCGTAGGGTGTGTGATCAGCTCGTGCACAATTCTCTGATTGGTTGATGGTGAGGTAACAGGGAGGTGTCACAGGGGTTAACATGATCAATCCTTAGGCTCCAGTAGGTCTGGGGGCTACGTGCTCGTGGTCATCAAGTAGTTAACTTCTTCCATTTGGTGGTGAGTTTAGCATCTGTAAAACAACTCAGGAAATGTGCATCAGATACTATTATCTAGGTCCTTCAGAGAGGAGCTAAAGCAGAGGATATGGGGGAAGGGTCTGTCCTGGGAAGGCCCCATAGGGTCCTGCTCGGTTACAAAATGACAAACCATCTAAAATCTAGCAACAAGACAAGGAATGGAATGCATTTCTCAAAATTCCCATTGGGCCATCTGTGTAGGGCATTTTTAAAGAATCCATCCCTAGCCTATGGGTCTAGGGTCTAGAATCTCTTAAAATGAACTTGAATGTTTCTGAGATAAACTGCTCATTGCTTCTACCTGTTTCTGCTGCAAAGTTCTCACTTTTCTTGTGCTCTTTTTGCACTCTCCTTCCACGTGTCTCCCTGCACATGCATATTCTTCCTGCCTCTGTCCCAATAATCCTATCATTTTTTAAAGTTCAAGTGTCACTTCCGCTGGATACAGACATTCCCCCCGACCCCCCCGCCATTGCCATGAATTAGATGCTTCTCCTTCTCAAAGCACCTGAGGGGCCCTGAGTACATTTCCAGCATATAGTGCTTAATCACCCTTTATTGTTACTGTCTGATTAACAGCTAGATAGATGGTTGGACTCTTAACTCTTCTAGGACAAGGCAGGGATATCATTCATCTCTGTTGGTGGGCCGAGATGGCATAGTGCCTGGCACCAGTAGGTGCTCAGAATATTCATTGCATGAATTTAATTGTTTATGTTCTAAAGAAAGCTTCAGGTAGGTGCTTACAGTCTTTGGCATCTCTCTTTACACAAGCCAGTTGCCCTTCTCACTGCCTGGGCAGTTTGACTTTAAGGCCGGATTCAACCTGCTGTAGCAGAGCCCATGGCCACTGCCCACTTCTGTGTGGGAAGAAGGGCCAGAGGGCATTTGTTGAGCAGGAATCCTGGAATCCCGGGTTCTGGAATCCCATGTTTTCTCAGTGTCCTATTATATTCTTCCCTGTCCTTTTTTCTGCTCCCTTCAACTCCTCTCCCCTAAAGGCAGGACTTGGCAACTGATTGTTTTGCTCGCTTAAGCATCGTGGAAATACAGCAAATAAAAGGATGACCCTGGCAAGTTACTAGAACACAGTTGGAACGTTGCCTAAAAGAGTTATGCATGTGGAATTAGCCATCAGGGCTCTGAAATCACAGCTGTTGCTTGAGAAGCAAGAGGCTGGAGGGACCAGATACTGAGGTTTCTTCCTCCTCTGTTCCCTAACCCTAGCTAAACATCCGAGGCAGCCGATTCCCAGCCTCCATAGCAAAGCATAGGGAAGAGTACAGCTATTCCTATTGACAGTGTCTTTAGACGTCTCATGCATAAGAAACCTGACCAACATCTTAAGTCTTCTTTCCACAAAGCTGCAGCTTAAAAATCTTCCCCTCTAGTAGCTTCCATATGTAGGAAAGAGAACAGCTGTCTGACCCTGCTGTCAGATCTCCTACTGGACCATAGGAAAGAAGGAATTCAGGAAATAAAGCAATGTTAAGAACTGGGTAAAGTAAATTTTAAAATGCAGTCACCTGAATCTGTGATGTGACACTCAGGACCGATGGAGAAGGAATGTATTGATATTTATTAATGTATTGATTATTAATTATTATTATTATTAATGTATTAATGTATTGATATTTATTAGTTTCTGTGACGATTTATTAGATCGTCAGTATTGGAACCCATTTGGATGAGAGACCTTTTTTTTTCTTTTCCATTATTGTTTATTTCAGGATATTGCATATAGTTCCCTGGCTATACAATAGGACCTTGTTGTTTATCCATTCTATATATAGTAGTTTGCATCTGCTAATCCCAAACTCCCAGTCCAGCCCTCCCCCTTGGCAACCACAAGCCTGTTTTCTATGTCTGTGAGTCTGTTTCTGTTTCATAGGTAAGTTCTTTTTAGATAAGTTCTTTAAGTCATATTTCAGATTCCACGTAAAAGCGGTATCATATGATATTTGTATTTGTATTATTAGTAAGTCTGTCTGACTTACTTCACTCAGTATGACAATCTCTAGGTCCATCCATGTTGCTGCAAATGGCATTATTTCATTCTTTTTTATGGCTGAGTAATATTCCATTGTATATGTGTACCAGATCTTCTTTATCCATTCTTCTGTCAATGGACGTTTAGGTTGTTTTCATGTCCTGGCTATTGTAAATAGTGCTGCCGTGAACATTGAGGTGCATGTATCTTTTCAAATTGTAGTTTTCTCCGGATGTATGCCCAGGAGTGGGATTGCTGGATCATATGGTAGCTCTATTTTTAGTTTTTTGAGGAAACTTCATACTGTTTTCCATAGTGGCTCCACCAATTTACATTTCCACCAACAGTGTAGGAGGGTCCCCTTTTTGGGATGAGAGACTTTTTGAAGTTCATGTTGTCAGTGAAGGACTGCTTACATTTTTATGGACACGTGAGTAAGAGAGTTAGCAGATCAGTTGGTGGGACTATATGAGAGCTCATTTAGCTAACTTCCCAGGATAATTGGGGAATAAGGGATGGGGTTCTTCTTTTAAGGCTGTAGTGGGAACAGCATTGAAAAATGAAATTGTCAAACAAACTCGACAGTATATATCCATTTCATATCATGCATTATTCAATAATCTATCAAAACCATTTTGTACCTCTCTGCTCATTTCTTATTTAAAAGAAGTGATGATTTAAAATTTAGGAATTTCTCACAAGCTGGACTGACTCATTCTATCCAAATTTATTCACCTACTGACTTACACTTAAATTAATGCTGAGGTTGAGGTTGACAAGGGTGAAGAGGATTAAGGTGTCTCAAGCAAAGGAGATACCTGAGAAATTCTCCCAGGCCACTTGTAACCTTTTGTGTGCCATGCTACCTGTCTTTCAGGATGAAGGAAGATAGTCTAGGAGTGTTAAGTTTTGGTGGCATGCTAAACAAAGAAACAAACCAGATATGCAAACCAGAAAATACCAAATGAATCTCTTTTGAATATTGATGCGCTATACTCTGTATGAGTGTCAAGAATCACTCTGATTCTATTGGCACGTCTGTAAATATCCCGTTAGTTTTCTCCTTACAAGTGAGAGAGAGAGAGAGATCAGTATTGGTCCTAACTGTGCTTACTATTTTTTCCAGTTCCTTAACTCCCAATTTTAGTGGGAATTATAGTTTTCCCTTCAAAAAGAGTTTTGCATTCACAGATCACTCTTTTAAGGAACTGTTTTGAACTCACCAACTGAAGTGTCTCTTCTAAGAACTCTGAAGCCCTCCCTCTAACTTCTCCCTAATTCTTGTTGTAGAAAATTCAGAGTCTATTATATAAAATTCCATCTTGGCTTCCTCATCCCTAAACTGGACATACATTTCCTTTTAGTTTTTCTCTCTTTGCCCATTATTTGATTTGCAGGTTTTTAGAGATCTTAGAAACTGAGTGAATAGAAGAATTTCTAGTATATAAATTAGATACCAAACTGTGTCGCATGATATTGCCATTTCTTTCATCTCCTTACTGCTAGTATTAAAAATAATTATCTTTTGAATAAAATACCAATAACAACAACAACAAACCCACCCAGCTTTTCTTTTAATGCTGCGCAATTAGCAGCTATCCAAACATCTCATGGTAAACATATTAAAATCCACACTCCATATTTTTAGGTAACAAAATGTGCATCGAGATACTCTTCATTTTGTAAATTAGGTAATCCTGGTAACATTTGATAGTGTTATTCTCAATTCTTATCTGTAGCTATACAGTCATTGAGCTGAATAAAATGTCACAAGGTAGCAATTAGGAACATCTTTTTTTTTTTTTTTTTTTTTAATCCACAAGTTCAGTAAATTACAAGTTGATTGTCTGAGTAAACCATGTTACCTGCTGTGGCTGCTTTGTTAAGAGAATAGAGTTCTGCATGCAAATTACCAACAGTTAGTAATTCCCAGTATGACAGAGGGTATTTTTCCTATAACTTAAACCTCCCTTCACCCACCCCAGGAAAACAGATTAAGATAAACACATTATCCATATTATCCTCTTTCTCCAATTTCTCAGCCCCAGGCAACCGTGCCCACTCTAGCCCTACCCCAGTGGAGACTGTGGAAGGACACCCCTCTGGCCTCACAGTTGCATTTAGCAATGCTTCACCGAAGTGTACACAGACTAATCAGGATGGAGGAAATGCCCACTCATTTTCTCATTAGGGGACAGAAATTTGTGTGGACCAGAGTATGCATAGCCATTCTTGCATTGGGGTAACCTGTGGTATTTCAGGGAGGTCCTGCTCTTGTGTACTGCATATGGTTCACTGTCAGATAATTTAACACCCAAGAAAATCTCCCTTGAATAAATTAGAATATATTTGCTAATTAATTGGTTAATTAGATTTTAGACATCTCTGAGGGACTGATCCGAAACAGATGTGTGCAAAAGCCCCTCACAGACCTGAGGATGAGGGCTTCTTACTGGGCTTTCTGAAGGAAGAGCTGCCCTGTCACTTGATCCTATCCTATCCAGAGGATTCCAATATATGCGTTTACACAGAAAGCAGTAGTACTACTTTCCTGCCTTGGAGTTAACTGTGATAGGGGCATACTCAGCAGTGGTCCTCTGTTCAAATAACTGTACCATAAAATAAAGCACTATTGGAATTGATGCTTTCTTGATTATGTCAGGAAACCATATGGGAATCCAGTTACAACTAAAGGAGGACAAATTAGGGAATACTTTTAAATACTTCTGTAAGACATGGGCAGTGCCTATGAAAATACCATAAAAAAGCCAGAGCTTGAGCTCAAGCCTTGGAGTTCAAAAGCAGCCGGTATTTGTCCTTTTCCCTTTTTCTCCCTCTGTTGCTTTACCCTTTTGTAGAATGGAAACTCAGTTGGCATTCCTGTTAATACTGTACGTAATACTAATGTGATGTTTCTAATCGGATCATTGGAGTAGATTCCATTTTGTCCCTCTGTTCATTTTTTTAATGAAGCTTTTATGGTGGACCCACGGGGTCCTGAGATGGATGCTGGACACAAAAGAGAATGCCACTGTCCCTGCTTTCAGTGATCTCTTGCTGCTTTGTGGAACGGTGAATTTGGTTTGTGTATTTCCTAGCACTTGCAGTGGGAAGAGGCAGCCCACTCTGGAGCAGCTTGCAGGACAGGAGAATAAGTGTCGACTTAGATTGGTTATGGGTGAGCCATGTGTTCATAGTTACATGAACTCAGTGTTGCCAGGAGCCACTCTCTGGGACCCAGTGTAGACCATTGGGCAAGGTGCTAGAATTTGGAAACAAATGGTGTATTCAAGATGGAAATATCAGTATTAGGCCTCTCCTCCCTCTTTCTATTTGATGCCCGCTTGTTACATCGATTGTCAGCTCCCAGAGGACACCTTTGTGTCACCTGTACCTAGAAGAGTCCCTTGCAAAGAACAGACTGACAGCAAATGTTGAATGTGAGCAGATGTGCCAATGGAGCAGTTCTCAGATGTTCAAATAAAAGAGCCACACCTGGAAAATCAGAGGGGAAGATTAGGGGTCCAAGATGGATTTTTTTGGCCATGCCAAGCAGCTTGTGGGATCTTAGTTCCCCAACCAGGGATCGAACCCAGACCCACGGCAGTGAAAGCACCGAGTCTTAACCACTGGATCGCCAGGGAATTCTCCAAGATGGATTTTTAATAAGACTGTGCATCCCATTTTACCCTGAGATTTGAGAGATATGTTGTATTATCATAACAAACTGCTTCACTTTTAGTTTTGCTTACATGTTAAGAAAAGTGAACCATCACAGAAATAACTTATGAATAGTTGGGTCATCTTTAAACAAAGTTTTTTCATGTCCTAAACCTGTTATTTTTTTTTTTTAAATAAGAGACAAAGTCTTAAAAGTACAGAAATGATAAGAAATGATATTCTCATTCGAAATTAGTATTGTTTCAAGCTTGGGGTCCATTGCTTCTTGTAATAGGGGCAGTGTCACTTTATAGTATTTCCTTGCTTTATATCCCATGGTAAATGGGTTTTTTCCTAAATCTTAAAAAATTAGTTCATAGTCTTAAGGATTATTATATTTGATTTGATTTTCTTGGAACAACATTATTAAAAGCACTATTCACCTACCATAACCTTATTTCAAGGAGAAAAAATATATATATATACATACATATTTTTAGTGTGAGGGAAAATGAATCTTTATGGCAAAATAATTTAAACTCTACCTTCCTTTTCCAAACAGAATCCGTTAAAATGTAGTTTAATCAAATAGGATTATTTTTAAATCAGAAACCTATATACTGGTATTAAATGTTCAACACTGAGATAGAGATACCATAAAATGAAATGTTACTTTGAAAATGGACTTTGTTCTTGCTATGCTGTCCTTCAGTAAGCGCCAATATTTCCCTAAAAAAAAAAATGAGAAATTTACTAAGTTTGTTTTATTTTAATTTCCAGGCATGGTTTATGAGTGGGAGGTGTATGTTTTGAAGGATTTCAAAAGTTTCTGGTAATTGACTCCATCAAACACTCGAGACCAGAATATCCCCGTACATCCTCTCCTCCAGGACCTGAACTGCCCTTTAGCCAACCCTGACTTAGAGGTGAGCTTATAGCTCATCCTTGCAATCCTCTGAGTTGAAGAGACGAACTGCTGTTTATGGGCAAGACCCAGCTTCTTCACCTATTGGCATTTCTATGCAAATACTGTGGACTAGCAGACCGCGTTCCTTTCCTCAAGTTCTTCCCCGTTCTGGGTGTGGAAGCAGGCACACACGGGTTCACCAGGGTTCACGGGGCAGACGGGAGGATCTGGGCCTGGAGGGAAGCCTTACCCACTGGAGTGGGGT
Source organism: Balaenoptera physalus (assembly GCF_965194825.1). Taxonomy (NCBI): domain Eukaryota; kingdom Metazoa; phylum Chordata; class Mammalia; order Artiodactyla; family Balaenopteridae; genus Balaenoptera; species Balaenoptera physalus. The sequence goes on along the minus strand of NC_138895.1, from coordinate 64,966,990 downwards.
CGACGCCGGGCAGGAGTCTGCGAGCGCTGGCAGGAAGTCCAGCCCGCCAGGCAGAACTCACACAGCAGGGAACACAGAGTTGTGCAAAAAGTGAGCTTTTTTGGCAGGTACTTGGCACTGGGGAGGTCTTGAGGGCCCCAGGGCAGGTGCAGGTGAGTGGAGGAAGGCTTGGAGCACATCTGTCGGCAGAGCTTTAATGCCGTCTGAGCCCGGTATCAGGCCCTGCTTCTTGGGCTAGGATTTTGGCAGGACTCTAGAATTTGCCCTGAAACATGTTTTTATTGTAACGTACCACTTGGTAGTGAGGATGTGAGGAAGGGGATAGATAGTTTTTAACTGCCTACGTCGCGTAGACTGTCAACATTGATTAAAAGAACCTAGTCACAGAAAGCAGCCATATTGGCTTAAGTGGCTCCCAGGCCTTGTGTAAAAAAACTGTGGCCTGGGGAATGTGCTGATGTCTTACACTATTTTTTTTTTTTTATCATACTGTTACAGTTTTTAATGTATGAAATCTGAAACAATTCAGATTTATCACTGACAAAGTGATAAATACATACCTAGATCAATTTCTTAGGTTAAGTTGTGGCTAAATTCACTTTTAAGTTCAAGGTTCTAAGTGGCTGGGGGAGTCCTCTGAACCTTGAACAGCCTTCTGTCCCAATGAGATGAGCCCTTACTATAACAGCCTGTGCTAATTCCATCAAATTTATCACATTGTATTTTAATTATCAGTTAATCAGTCTCCCATCAGATGGGGGATTCCTTCAGGGAGAGACTATCTTGTTCACTTTGTCTTGAAATAGGTACCAAATTATTTGACAAATGAGTACTAAACAACACTTCAAATGGCATGCATTTATCCATAATTATTGAGTATTAACCTACAAATATTCTATAATCCGACTTCAAATCCTCAAATTTATACCTAGGCTTTGATTTAGCTTATGCTAATTTTTTAAATGTGTAGGTTTGAGGCATTCTATTATAAAAAGCTGGTACTCGTATACATAAATGAGTAAGAACTTAAAATTCATCATATATTTACTTCATTTTTTAGCTTGACCTTCTCGTTATCTTCATTAATTTTGGCTGCTATATAAGGAGATCCTCCCTTGTCTGGGTGATTTAAAAGCATAATTCATCGATGAGCATCTCTTTTTTTTTTTTGAAAGGAATGGGTTAGATTTGAGGCTGATGCTTTTTTTTTTTTAATTTATTTATTTTATTTTTATTTTTGGCTGTGTTGGGTCTTCGTTTCTGTGCGAGGGCTTTCTCTAGTTGTGGCAAGCGGGGGCCACTCTTCATCGCGGTGCGCGGGCCTCTCACTATCGTGGCCTCTCTTGTTGCGGAGCACAGGCTCCAGACGCGCAGGCTCAGTAGTTGTGGCTCACGGGCCTAGCTGCTCCGTGGCATGTGGGATCTTCCCAGACCAGGGCTCGAACCCATGTCCCCTGCATTGGCAGGCAGATTCTCAACCACTGCGCCACCAGGGAAGCCCAAGCATCTCTTATTTTTCCCTTATTGGCAGTAGGGCTTACACCTAGTATTAATGCTGCTTCCCGTTTTGTCATTTTGGGTTCAAACCCACTGCTGTAATAGCCACCACTGAGGGCAGATTTTGGTAGACTTTGAAAAATTTGTTTTACTTGAGGCTCCATAATGCTTCATGGCTTGCAAAGCGTAACGGCATGCAAATCCTGTAGCAGCAATGGTCAGTCCAACTGCTACCACTGTACTGGCCATGGTTCCCGCTCGGCTCCTCTGCTTCCACTGATGGCTTACACTTACATCACATGCTGCCTTAAGGCTGGGAGTGGGGATCAGTCCCATCCACGCCAAAGGGAGTGGGTAGCTCCCCAGAGGGGAAATGGATGCAGGGAAGGATGCAACAATTACCCAGTGTTGGAACCCACAGATGCCACGTATGTTTGGGCTGAAATCCACCTTGGGCTCTTTTCCATGAAGCTGTTCACTGTAGTCTAGGGCCCCGTTTGCCTGGAGAAGAGTGTGGGCAGAGATGCTATTGGCCAGTGATAGTCCTTGGAGCCAAGTACCTCTGGCGGGAAGATAAAGTATGGACTTGGTGTCTGGAACAAGGGAAAAGTCCAGTTATAAGAAGTTGAGACAAATAATTAAAAGGGCGAACGGCGTCGGTCATGTGCTGAATCCCTGAATCTTGAATCCAAGCTTCTCAGGCCTTCTCTCTCCGAGGTAGACTGGTTCTAGAACCTCGGGTGGAATTAAACTTGCAAAGTGGGTGGTCATGTGTTTCACCACGGGGCTTTGAAGACTATGAGTAGAGGGGAACCAACAAATTTATATAGTAGAGCATACAAATTGCTTATTACTGGGTTGGTTGGTTAATAGGTATGTTTACGTGCAGAAGAACATGCAGCCTCCCAATTAGCAAGAGGGCTTTTTAAAAAATAAAAGCTAGGAGAGGGAAAAAAAAAGAAGAAAACGATGTGTTTAGGGAAAGTGGGTAGGTTTGAAGGAATGAGTCTCTCTGAAGATTGTTACAGGTAAAACTCCAAGTCTCCGATCCAGCCAGGGTGTTAGTGACTGGAAATCATTATCATATGACCATTTGCTGTTTGGTGGAGTGTTTGGAATGAGCTAGTTAATCCCATTCCAATTCATAATGGGCAGGTAGCCAATTCATACAAAACACCTTGACAATCCATACTAATTGGTTTGTCTCCATGGAGCCGCCAAATTGAATTGCCCATGGAGATGGACATTTCCCTCAACCCAGCCCCCCCATTTCAACTCTCCCTCCTCCTACCACCACCACCACCACACACACACACACACACACACACACACACACACACACACACACACACGGCACTGGAATGATTTTGCTTTTAAATAACATCATTTTATCCACCCATTTTTCTGGGCTCTAAATTTCCCCAAGCTTTCTTTTTAAAAGAAGGAGTGGATTCAAGGTAAGGAAAGTAAACTGAATGCCCTTGGGACATTTTCAGGGTCATTTGTTATTTTCAGAGTTGGTTTCATTGCCAAGGGTAGTAAGAAAAAAAATGTTATCTGTGAACAAAACAAAAATGCAATTCATGTTTTGGAAAGCCAGGGAAACAAATTCCCAGACAAAGATTCATACAGCCTAGAAATAGTTTCAGAAAGATCTACCGACCCACAAAAACTTCTACCAGCCCACAGAATCATTTCCAAGAATGGCTAATCATGTACTATTGAGAAATACCCCCCCAAAAAAGGATAAAAATACGGGTGTATGTAACTTTGATTGATAGCTGGGTTTTGAATAAATAATTACCCTTTACACCTGAAAGTTGGCTTCACCAAGCAAGCACTGACCACCTCTGGGCTCAGTTGATTTTCTGGGCATTTCTAAGGGGCAGTAAGATGGACAGCAGTCCCTCCATTTGGTCAGTGTTCTGTTCCGTCGGCTGGCTGGGCAAGCAGGGGCACTTGGTAGCGGTTAATTTCGAGTTCTGGAGCTGGACTGAATCCTGGCTGTGTTCCTCACAGCTGTGTGACCTTAAGCAATCACTTAACGTCCCTGGGCCTCAGTTTTTTAATCAACCATCCTTACCATAGGCTCTCTGCTTAAATGAAAAGCATATTTTATATTTAAATAACATGTTTTTAGTTTTCAGTTTTAAATTACTTAACTTTTGGTGCATTTGGGTTTTACCTAAGGAAGGGAAACTTCCGTGTAATGAAATCCTGTAATACCCCCTTCCTTTATTAATGTGACATTGCCCACCCCCTCATCCCCCGCAACCGAGGGTAAATTAAAGCAGTATAACCCAGTGTAAACATTTGTCAGCCCAAATGCATTTATAGACATTCAGTGTGTGCAGACACCTGGTTATTTACACGATTTATACCATTAGTGCCGTCATTTCTAGATAGGATGAATTTCGAATACCTGTTCCTCGTAAGCCTTGCTGTGAGTTTTGACAGTCAGAAATAAATAATCTTACCTTTAATTATCTCTGTCTGTAGAATGTGGTAGATAGGGAACAATGGGTATGAAATACTCATCCTCCTAGGGTCCAAGAGGGATGAAAGAAAGTTTTCGTAAAGTACAAGACAGAAGGAAGTCATTTCTGAGTAAGCCCATTAGATATTTTTCTTGCTCCGTCATCACAAAGCCTAGACACCACTGAAAGGAAAATGATCTGATAGGCTCCTGTTTACTACTGCTTGAGGATAGAGGGAGATTTGATTTGAGCCTCCTGGCCTCCATGGAAAGTCACATAAATAGGAAGTGAAATTTACAAGAGATTCCAACAGACTCCACAGAGGTTTGCATGGGGTGGACCAGCACATCTCAGGCACTCATGCTGGCTCTCAGATGTTCGTTTGGGCTTCCATCATGGTAATTCAGCTTCTCTGCAGATGAATAATTAATGCTAGAGGCATGAAATCTGTAAAAGAAGCCCCAGCTTTTAGTCTTCTGAAAAGTCCTTGTCTCTGGAGAAGTGAGAGGAAAGTAGGGAATCTCTACAGACTGCCCTACAGAAAACCTGCAAGGCTTGGCAACCCAGCGCTGTCCTCTGGGCTTTCTTATCATCCGTGTGCATCAATTACTAGATAATGTCAGGGATACTTTTAATTTGGGGAGAAAGCAAAGCATGTAAACCTGTTCCTTGGACTGAGAAAGAATGGAATTTAAAAAAATTTTTCCTGATTTTTGTGTTTTTGCGGTAGGGTTGAAACATGTTCTTAAGGATTTTTTGTTTTTTTAAAACATTTTGGTGGAACACATTTTTCAGCATTACTCCTCTCCCTTTTGAGAGGATGGGTAAGTATGGAATCATCTTGCTGTTATGCCAGTGTAGTAAAATTCTCTGCAACTGGTTGCCTGTGGAAGAGGTTGGAATAAATGGTTGCCGACCCAGGCTGACTGGCAGCAGAAACTTTTTCCGCAACACCTATGACAACTTCATCATTCGGAAAATCGTATCCAGGTAGTAAAGGCTGGCAGTGATTTATGCTGCCTCAGGTTACGACTCCTTCTGTGCATGCGTGAAATACCGCCGGGTTCTACGGGGCTTCTTAAAGAACTCCACTAGATCCACTTCTTTCATTCTTCTTCTTCAGCCTGCCTTACTGACATGTCTGAAGTGTGATTTGAGGGTCTGCGGGAGGAAGAAGCCAGGATTTGGAGCCATCTGGAGCCTGGGCGAGTAAGCACTGGGTGAACATCTGTTTGAAACTTTGTGGAGATATCTAGCGCCACTGATTTACAGTCCTTCGGGGAGCCTGTGTACAGAACCCAGACTCCAGAGGAAGCTGGCATCTGGCAGGAGTCGGGGTACACAATTGTGCTTGATTATCAGGATATGATAAGTCTGTCTGGCCTTATATTCATTGCCAAATTGTAGATTTCTTATTGGGGCCACATCAGTCCTCCCTGCCACCAAAACCAAAAAAAAACAAAAATACAAAAGGAAAAGAAAAAGCCCAGTCTTATCATACTCATAGCAAAATATATGTAGTCATACAGAAATATCACAATAAAATGATGCTTCTGAGAATCATTAGAGTATAGAAGCTAAGAGTATGCACTTTGGAGTCAGATGACTTGGGTTCCAATCTAGGCTCTGGCACAGAAGTAGCTGTGTGACTGTGGGCAAGTCACTTAACCTCTCTGTGCTTTTGTTTCCTCATCTCTAAAGAGGGGATGTTAGTAATAGTGCTTACTTTTTAGGGTTATTTTGAGAAGTAGATGGAGTTTACATATGTAAGGGATTTAAAATAGCACCTGGAAAATGAAGCACTATATAATGGTGTGTGTGTGTGTGTGTGTGTGTGTGTGTGTGTGTGTAGTATATGAGTATGATCACAACCGCGACCATCCACTGCCCTGTCAGAAAAATGCCTTTGGTTGTGTCATTTCCTTCCTCTACCACCACTTGCCCCTCCACCCCACTCCACCCCACCCAGACTGGCTTGGTTTCCCTTGTTCCTTGAGTGTGTCAGGAATGTTCCACGTTGGAGCTCTGCACAAATGCATCCACCTTCCAGAACTGTTCTTCCCACACCCCCTTTAGGAAGCTGCCTTCTCTTCAGCTCTCAGGCCATGTCAATGTTGCTTCTTCAGAGAGGGCTTCCCTGACCACCCAACCTTGACTCAGTTTTGACCTCCTACCCACAGTCACTCTAATGCTCCCTGTTCTTTAGCCCCCGTCAGGGTTGAAAGCTACACATGACCATTTGCATTTCTTCAGGGTCTGTATCCCACGGTAGATGATGAACTCCACGGAGCACATCTCATTTCTGAGTGAGTCACCATTGTAGATCCAGCAGCCAGCCCAGCGCAGGGCCAGCACATGGTAGGCACTCAGTAAATATTGCTCCAAAGTAAGTGACTGGCCGACTGATGAGCTTTTTTAGATTATATCCAAGGTGCTGTGGGCAGTGCATTTCTTCTGAGCTGGCCAACTCCAACTCCCTTCCCCCCGCCCCCCATCTCACTAGTTACTACCCCTTTTGTTTATATTGTAATAAAAGTGAAAGAGAAGTCAGGGAAATAATCAAAGGGCTCGTTTAGAGATGAGATAGGGCCTCCTTTTCCCTCTTTGGTATCATTTTGACCATCTGGTTGGGAGCTAAGGAGGAGGAACCAGGACCTGATCTTCCTGATCAGGCGAGTTGAGTGGGGAGACTTGGCACGTGGACGTGCCCCATCTACTGGTTGAATCGGGTGGCTACATCCTTAATGGGTGGTGATGCCCTGTGCAGTGAATTCTTGCCTCCAGTCTCTTTAAAAGCAGCTGAGACTGGGGTTTCTACCACACGTTATTATCCTGCTGGCAAGAGAATTAACGGCAAAGCATGGTTTGCTTGTGGAGCACACATTTTGCATCTCTAGTGTCTAAATTTGCATCAGGATCACACACATTCTGTTGTGTGGGTTTTGCAAGTTTGAAGTGAAGGGTTTCACACTTGTGTCCAAAGGTTAAAATCTGTAGTTTAACATCAGTGTTCACTGTTTAGTTGTTCCTTGTGAATATTATATTGACCAAATTTGCAGCATGTAGAGAATACCTTCTCTGCAAGACAACTGAAGGAGATGTGGGCACCACACCCATTTTTCAGTCTGCCCTTAGGGATCGTGGGTTCTTAAGATAAAAGTTTCAGGGAGAAAATAGAATCTCCTTGTGGTCCTTTCTCTCTCTCTCTTTCTCTCTCACACACACACACACACACACACACACACACACACACACACACACACACACACACACACACACACAACTCGGGACTTACATTGCCTGTAAGGCTCAATAAGTAAATTGGGGAAGATGGAATTTGTCACTCTGCTTAAAGAAACATAATTATTTTAAAATGACAAATGGTCCCTTTGTCAATAAATGATTTATGTCTTAGCTTCCATGCCTGGATACCTTGTGTGAATTATGAATTCGCTTGTAAGTAGATTTAGCAAAGGGTGCCCAGCAGGTCCCTGGGCTGAGCACTAAGTGGGTAGCACTTCTTTCATTCTGCTGCTTTTCCGCTGCCATGGTGTTGGGGATGCAGATGTCTGAACATGAATTCAGGTGGGTATAGCTGTAATGTGCTGCTTTACAAGGATTCATCTAGCATCTCCATCCAAAAGAATCTCCCCTCACCACCCCCTCCAAATTTCAACATCAGAAGTAGTGAGAAGAGGATGAAACCATCTTAATTTGGTTTAAATTTTAAGGTCAATCACTCTCAATTACAGGGATTTTTTTTCTTTAAAAGAAAAATTAAGTAGCTGCTAATTTATTCTTCCTCGCTATTATTCCACAGAGTTTCCACTCAGCCTCCCAAGGGGAAGGCCTTGAACAAGTAGCTGGGTTTTGTGCCTGTATGTTTGATCACTGAGTTATTTACAACTAGAGGATTTCCCAGTGACAAGTAAACTGGATGGACCTGTAGCTTAATTTGGTTTTTCTCCATTCAGGATGATTTCAGACAGCTGAGCACATGTACCTAGCACCCTATCAGAACAGACGTGAAAGGCAGACTATGAATGCATTAACTTATCTGGAATATAACAATCTGAAAAGCCTAGATGTCAGCCATTTAAATGTCTGCATACATGTCAGTTCTGTATGTTAAGGTCTAGTGGTACTTTATTTGAATTACCCATTGGAATGAGCACCGAAATATCTTCAGTGCTCAATACTTTGAAAGATCTCATCTATGCCTCTTCTTAAGACATCAAGAACTGCCAGTACAAAATGCCAGTGAAGCCCAGCAGCTTCTTATACCTCAGGTGCAGACAGACCCTGTTTGGATTTTAATTGTCCTTCTCTGCTGGCTGTGTGACTCTGGGCAAATTATTGGAACTCTTTCAGCTTCCGTGCTCAGTTGTGAAATGGGGATAATAGTATTAACCTCAGATTGTGACCCTGAGATGGTGACACTGTATGTAAAGTACTTAGCACAGGGCTTAGCATATGAGTGTGCTAAAAATTGTGGCAGTTGTTATAGTGTTATCATTATTGTTATTTCTACATGTGAAGGTACTATTTTATAAATATATTTTATGTTTTTTACTAAGAGCCTTTCCTTGGACTCTCATGTCAGCTTTCTTATTCTAGGAGAGACTATGATTTAAAGAATGGAAATGTGTTTTGTGATATTTAAATATATATACATATATATTTTTCCCCCAACTTTTTCTTCTAATTTATTTTCTGAGGAATTAGCAGCCTTCAAGATACAGGTGGCAGTGGTTTGCTCTGGTCTGGCCTCAATACACGATCTTCAGTTTGCTTTGTCGGAGGTTGTGGGCAAGTGCTGTAATCCCTAAATTAGTCTAAGAGGCAGATGGATGGAAACAGTGTCTTTGTTGGGTGAACCCAGTTGTGGCTTTTCTTTTGTTCCGGGCTCCAATCCAAGCTAACGCCTTAATAACTGAAATTGCCTCTTTCACCCCTCTCACCTTAAAAACTGTTAAATTCAGCAGGAAGGACTCATCATTGTGGCAGAGAGATGCCCTCTCAGGGTCTCTCCGGGCCAGTGGGTCCCGGGCCAGCACAGTGGTCAGTACTTGAGGACGAGCGGGAGCCAGAGCTCCTGGGTGATCCTCCTGAGCAGGTGGTCCCGACAGAAGCTCCAGCTTCCTTTCCTCTTGGGCCACTTGTACTGCATCCTAAGGCTGCCTCCTTCTGCAATTAAGTCATTTCATTCCTTTCTCTCAGGCTTTTCCTTCACCTTAGAGACGTTCAGTGTTAGGGCAAAACACAGGCATTCAAGCTGCTCATTGCATTTAGGGAGTTGGGGAATTTGGCTTTTAATTACTGTGAAAATATCATTATTTAGGGATTCAGCACCATCTCTACTGAGCCTGTAGGATGCTGAGACAACAGGAAAAAGGGCTCATAAATAAGTTTAAATCAGGTGAGTTGGCAGGTCCTGGGGGTGGAGGGCAGAGCAGGTGAAGTGAACTGGCATGATCCTGAGTATCTTTGCTTAGCTCTAATCAAGATGTCAAGCGTCTTTTCTGCCGCAGCTTTCCTACCTGTAACGTGGGTTAAGGTCTGCTGCCGTCAGCTACTGCTCGGCAGGCATGTGGAATCTGGGATGCTAATAATATGATCAATGTGCTCAATAGAAAGTGAGTATCTGTCCAGACATCCAGGCTTGAATACTCATTTTTCCAGGCAGCAAGCAGCCCCAACCTGCGTTTTATGTACCATCCAGTGGATTTCGTCTGTGTCGCACTTGTTGGAACAATTAGTTGTGGTGTGTGTACTTTGCTGTCTCAAAGGTATTTTCCATTTCTTGATGGTCTTTGACAGTTTGTCGTCAACACCGCTCGCAGTAATTCGTCTTCACCCCGGTCCTGCTTGACCGATACTTATCCTTTAGGCCTCAGCTTAGTCCCCTTCTCCTGACTAGATCAAATTCCTCTTTCATGTGCCCCCATAGGACGATTAGTCTCTCCTTGGAACACTCACCACAGCTGTTGATTTTATTATGGTTAATTATTTAATATCAGTCTCCCAAAAAAGACTGTCAATTCCATAAGGTAAAGGAACATCATCATCATCATTATTAAAGTTATTATTCTTATTTTTGCTCACCATTGAATTCCCCACTCCTGACAGTAGCATGCCTGGTACTTATAGGTTCACAATAAGTATTATTGTTAGTTGGGTAGATGGCTGGCTGGATGAGTACACAAGTGAATGAATGAAATGCCAGTGTCTCCGACAGGATTTCTCTCTTCCCTGTCCTATTCATGTGGCCTCAGGGACCCACACATGTAGTACAGGCTCCCCTCAAGCTTCTAAGACAACTAAAGGGCATGATATAGTTCTTGGTGCCAAAGCCCCACAATGGACTGGGAAAGTAAAAATTATATAAATTCTTAGAAAGAGGGCTTAAGGTTTCTGTGTTCAAAAGTGGTCTTGTCTGGGATAAAATATAGCAAATGAACAGCAATTTTTTGTTTTTTTAACGGCATGGAAGGCCACTAATTTCATCTTTCAATCTAGTTCCCTAAGTAAGTAAATAAGTAAGTACCTTCTTGCAGACCAGATATTTGTAGCATTATATGTTCTTGCATTTTTCAGGGTATTTTCAAATATTTTATGAACAGTAGTTTGTTTCTCACCTGTTCTACCTACTCCCCAGGACCTGGGAGTAGTACTTTAAATGTGGGCTGACCTCGGGAAGGTTATCCTTTCTGAATCTGAGCCGGATAAAAGATCCGGCTCAGAGATATACCAGGCATATCTCTGGTTAGAAGATCATACATCAGTCCAGTAGATTCCATGGTGGTTCTCATGGTGTCCCTCAAGACGGAGCTCACTGGCTAGTCCCTGGGATAGCTCCATGAAGCATTATAGAAAGGAGGCAGTGTGCATACTGTAATATATAATAACTTGGGCCCTGCAGTCAGAATGCCTGAGTTCAAATCGCACCTGCCTACTAATTAAGTGAGTTTAGATAAATTAGGTATAATCTTCAATTTCCTCTTCTATAAAGTAGGAGACATAATGTTACCTACTTCACAGGGTAGTTGGAAGAACAAATGGCCAAACAGACATAAAGTGCTTTGCAGAATGTTGGGCGTGCAATAGGCCCAATAAATGTTAGCTGTAATTATTATCGCCATTTTTCTTGATTGCAGGAGTTTCCATTGCGATCCCAAGCCAGTCCCTATGAATGCTTTTCCATCCTATGCCTTTCAGACTATTCTGGGACCCACATTTTCCCCTGCCTTTTCTGCCAGCACGCCTTTGGCTTGGGTTTTTACTAGGAGGACCGAAGTACAGTGTCCAGGAATGGCACCAGTTATACTGCATCTTGCCTTATATTACCTTAACCTGTACTGTAAAGGCCAACTCGAATTGCCTGAAAATCCATGCTGTACCGTGAGTGATTTGGGCGGTGCACACACTCTATACACCGGCATTAAATAAAGTAAATAATGCTGACTGTGTGTGTGCACCCAGCCAGATTGCCCAGCTTTCTTAAATCATTTAGGCACACTTAATCTAATGGAACATGTTATGACTTCAACAGCATCTGAATAAAAGTTGGAGGAAAGAAAAATCTGAAACGTGGCACCAACTAAAATCCCCATAACAGTTATTTAAGGCAGCTGAAGCACTTCCACGGAAACTGGGCTCTGTTGGAGAAATAGCCACTCCTCTTACAGAATGAAACCTCATTGTTTTTTTTTTTCTTTTTGCCTTTTAAAAAATTTCCTTCTTTTATTTTTAGATTTTGGATGAGAATGGGACTCCAAATCAATTTTTAGGCTATTTCTTCCTTGTTCTGCTTGCTCAGAACGGTCCTTTTTATCTTGCTTCTGCCCCTGGTGGTGTCATCTTGGGCGAGTTACTTGACCTGTCCTGGCTTTGCTTTCTTCATTTGGGTGTTTGTGCTGGGCGATCTTTGTGGTACCTTCCCGCTGTTAACATTCTTTTGATTTCATGATTTCTCTCCCTTATTATTACAGAAAGCACAAGTGTTGTGCCTTAAGCCTAAGATAGGAAAGTATTTATTGATCAAGTTGAAAAACCTCTACTTTCCACATTCCAGGGCTCTGAGTTTGGGCTCAGAGAGTTACAGTGGCTTTTAGGCAGTTTTTGTGCGAAGGGTGGTTTTGGATTTCTTTTCTGTTTTTCTGTAGACCTTATTTGGACGTCTGGCCTTTTGATCTTGGTAGAGAATACTGTGTCTTGACACACACCAATGCCTTAACCCTTGGCATGTTTCGGAAGCCCACAGGCAGGGTCCTGAGGTTGCCTGAGTCACCATTAATGAACCAAACTGCCTGCAATGCTCCAATGGCTGCCTTTTGGCACTTGGCAGGAAAATCCTTTTCATGTTAGTTTCAAGGTTGTCAGACATCATTATCCCCAAGTATTAAAAATTTCAAAGAAAGGAGGCACTGTGTTTGATTTATAGAATAATTATCTAGCTTTAGCTCTAACTTGGCTTTGGCAATGGTTTTGCAAGCACTCGAAAATTAAATCCATTTTTTATGGCACTACAAGGTATTATCTCACAGCAAATGATAATTAAACACCTGTGAAATCAATTAGCCTTTTAAGCAGGGAAAAAAAGTTTTCCAATTATGTTTTCGCACCTCAAAAACTTTTATAATTCCAAAACCGGCGCTCGTGGAGAGGGATATGGTCGATCGGCATTACTGAGTCCACTTTCCATTAAGATCATCCCTAAATTTTGCTTTGACTTAATCCTGAGGAAGGCAGTTTGTGGTACCCTCTCCCTTCCAGAGAGGATGCAGTCGCCTTTGGAGCTGACTCTTAGCAGCTATCTATCTGACACACAGCTGAGCTGTCAGCTCCTCTGCAAAGGAGGTTACTCACTTTGTGTTTTGATGCCAAGTTTTACTTGACAGTTTATTTAAAAGCCAAGATTCCTTAATGGAAACCAAGCAACAAGACGTTCCATGTGACAGAATTGCTCTCTCTTTAAGGGCCCTGTAGCCAAGAGTTCTGAGCCATCTTCATTCCAAATTCATAACCTGAAAACAGAGTGGTTAATAGCTGAAAACTAACACAGTGGAAAACTGGGAATCATGGCGGGCTTTTCAGCCCCACAGGATCATGTGTGTTTCATCACTGGCTTTGGTAACAAATTAGCTATTACAGATGCTTCTTTTGGAAAATGATCTGCACTTCTGAAGAACTGAATGGATTTAGGAGAGAGGACATAACAATTTGAGACTCAAAAAGAAGAAAAAGAAACAGGCCTTTGACATCCTCTACATTATGCCTCATATGTACAAAGGCCATTCCAGAAATATGCTTGCTTCATCCTTATTGATACTCATATGTGCTTTAATTTGCATAATACTGTTATCTATACTGTTTCATTACATCCTCAGTAGACTTCATTATTAGGTAGGCAAGACTAGTATGTTTGTCCCATTTTATAAATAAGCATGGATTCAGAACCAGAGTATAACTTGCTTAAAATCAAAGTGACAAAGTCGAGACCAGAACCTATATTTTCTAGGTGTTACTTTATGTAGGCTTCATCCTATCACTCTACATAAACATCTCTTAAAGACATTCCTTTTTAAAAAACAAATTTCTAAAGACATTTTTAATGGGATCTTGCTTTCATAGCAGATGGCATTTGGAGAAGTTGATGAATCTTAATGTTAACCAGAGACATCAGGCAGATATTGCATAAAGCAAAGACGAGAGAGAACTTGTCTTATATCCTTTTAGAAACTTGTCCTACAGAATTACCCTTGTGAATGTGGCCAGCGTTTTTGGACACTTTATGACCTCACAGGCATTATTCGCTGAGGAATAAGGAGATCTGGCATTCATTCAACAGCTATTTCTTAAAAAATGACTATGGTCCAAGCACAAGTCTAGCGGCTGGGGTCACAGCAGTGAATAGGAACAGTTGGCCAGAAAGACAAATATGTGTGTGAATTCAGACAGTGGTAAATCCTAGGACAGAGACGAAATGGGGAATTGGGACAGTGAGTGCTGGGAACACAGGCTGGTCTGCGAGGGCCTCTCTGAGGTGGGACTGTTTGTCTGAAGGCTGATGTGCATCTTGAGGTAGATCTGGGAGAAGAAAAATTCCAGGGAGAGGACATGGCAAGTACAAGTCCAGGAGATGGTAATGTGTGTGATGTTTCTAGAAACTGAGAGAAGGACAGTGTAGCTGTAGATGGTGAGTGAGGAGAGGAGCAGTCAGAGCTGTCGGCAGAAGCCAGTTCTCAGGGAGCCCTGTCGGCCAGGGCAAGGGACGTGACTATTATCCTAAGTGCCATGAGGAGTCGGTGGAGGGTTTTCAGCCTGGGAGTGACGTCTTAACGGTATCTTTGGTTGCTTTATGGAAAATGGATTTTAGGGGGATAAGATTGAACCTATTCTGACCTGAAACTATTAAGAACGAGAGTATGCTTCCTGTTGCTCTGCTCACGTGGAAACCCAAAGGAGGAGTAGAATTAAAGAGATATAGGAAAGAGGGGCATAAGGAGACTCTGGTTCCCATGGAATTACAAAACCCAGTAGGGGGCAGCTCCTGGAGGGCTTCTGCATCTTTTTTTCCCCAGTGCTCAGTGTGTCACTTGGCACATAGGAGCTGCTCAACTTTCATTTGTCCAGCAAATAAATATCAGAGCAGGAAGGCATCTTAAGAGCCATCTGGTCTACCTCTCTCCCATCAGATGCTTAAATTATCCCTCTGTCCCACAACCTCTTCCCAAAATGGGGCCACCTAGGAGTTGGTAGCTATTTAGCTGCTTCTCAAGGGGAACAGTGCTGAGCAGAGCTGGCTGGAGGAGAGGCAGAGGTGACTCAGTGTCACAGACTCTTTCTCCCAGGACACTGTTGTGGTTCTGCCAAAGGAAATGGCAGAATCTAGACTTATGGGCTTTCCCAATCTCCAGTGACCAAACCCCTCATGGAGGCTGATCTAGTCAGTAAGCCATATGTGGCATCAGATTGTTCATCATAACAGATTTTTATGTCTCATGGAGGCACATATGCACCTGTACAATTATATACTCATACCCAGGTGAGAGAGATTAAACTTTCCATAGACAACTAGCTTCATGCAGCTTTCATATTATGTTGGCATCCTGTAAATTTTGAGGATGGGCCATCGCTGCCTATGCAAATTTCTGAGGTCTCATTTGCTTGTTCAGTGCAAAAGGCCCAGAGGTGAGCTGGCCCTGACTGTCAAAGTCAGAAGGTGGCGCCCAGGAATGGCAAAGGTAGGAAAGGAGACGGGAAGTGAGGGTAGCTGAAACCAGCATCATTTCATTAGCTGTGTGTAATTGGATTCTCAAGGTATTTTATAATCACTTAAGTGCAAGGAGCAGATGAAAGGCTTCAGCACTGACCAAGAATGCAGGGTATGTGAGATTCGCCACTGGACGGCCCCTACGTAGTGTCTACTCTGGTGACGAGAACAGCCCAGCAGGAATTCCAAACATCCTCCTAATCCCAGTGCCGACTGGCTGGCTGTGCAGGGAAGAATGTCTTGGCTCAAGAAGGAAAGGGGTCAGAACACTGGGGTGAGCCCAGTTTTCTTTGGGGGTTGAGGAGTCTTCGCCTTTGCACCGATGCAATGTTTATCATGGCAGAAGCCGGGAAGAGGTTCCCCAGTTTTATTTTCTTTAGTCAGATGTGGAGGAAAGCCAGGAGACAGTTCAGTTTGAATAGTGCCGTGCATACATCTAACTTGATTTGCAAATAATGCTGTTTAGCAGGGCTGGTGAAACACACATTTCCCCCCCCCTTCATCAGTGTGCAGAGAGGACAGAATTTTTAACAAGATGCCAGGCCTTTGAAAATAAAGACAGAAAAGGGATACAAAATGTACAAAAGGAAGACACTATATATAAAAGACACTCTTTTCCATTCTCCAAGTCAGTTGGGCTCAGCCTAAACACAGGAGTGAAGATCATCCTAGGAAGGATTGGCATAATCAAGAGCCAGACGTATTGTTATTAGCTAAGCAGAGATGGTTGTAACGAAGGTCTCATGTCTCTTCTTTGTGTCTCTATTGTTTCTACAGCCCCTCCCGCCCCCCTGCAAACCAGTTCACACTGAGCACTTTTCATCTATTTCATACCTATGTTTTGAGTGGCTCCTGCAGGCCAGGCCCTGGGGGTAGGTGTTGGGTCAACAGAAAGTAGGACCATGGTCCTCCCTCCTGGAGCCCAGTGGAAGGAAAACAAGAAAATGGGCAACTTGATCCAGAGGGAGTAGTAGACAGGGACTCCTGGGTGCCATGTGAGCAGCAAGAGGGTCTCTGGGTAAGACTTAGGGATCGGGGAAGGTTTCCTCCAGGGTGGAAGGGAAGACGGGTGTGTAGGGAAGTACCCTGTCCACAGGCTGCTCCCTGGGACTCGGCCTGCCCCTGGGGAGTCGCCATCGAGGCTCGACACCCCACGCTGCTGGCCCCGGTGCTGGGCTCCTCAGCTTCAGTCCACACTTCCTGGCCCTGCCGCACTTGGCTTGTCTTCATGGCGCAGAGCCTGGTGAAAGGTTAATGGTGAGATAATGACCTTGGGCTTCCCAGTTGCCCTCGGGTCTGTCCCAGACATATAGCTCCCGCAGTCAGGACCTTGGTGTGCCTTTGGTGGACCCATTTATCCATCTGAGGTCACGGCTGCTGCTGGCTCCTTAATTGTCGCTCCCTTCCCTTTCCCCCCCTGTACCCAGAGAGCCCCTTATTTAGCACTTTCAGAAATGCTCTATTTCCAACCAGAGAATTTAGACCCACACGTCCTGGAATTGCATTTATCTCAGAGCACTTTGAAATTTGGTATTGCTGAACAGAAAAGCCGGTGCTCCAAAATCTCGCCTCCTTCCGACAGCTTCCTGAGGTTCATGTCCCCTGGCACAATATATTCAAAATCTTTCATTTCCCCCTTTTCTGGGGAAGTTACTCCTTCCTTCGAGGCAGCTCTGGGAGACAACAGAGCCCTTCTTGTACAAGCCCCACAAAGTACAACTCTGCTACTCGACTTCATCATCTGTAAAATGGGGCCACTTCATGGGTGGTTGTAGAGAGAAAGGGCAGGAATGAACACAGATTGTTGCCCCACCCATGGGAAACATGTAATCAGTGGGGGGATGATTATTATAATTGTTATCATTAATGGCTGTCCTATTTTTGTCACTTGCTTTTACGTATTAGCCATTGAGCTGCTATGTAATGGGCGGGAACCAAGGTGGTCTTCTGCATGGTGTACCTGGTACCTGTTAAATTCATTAATATGTGCAGGTGAGGGTTGCCACCTGGTCCAGGTTTACAGTTCTTAGCTGTCAGTGGATGTTTAGGGTAGAGGTGGGGTGGGGGAGTTTAGACTTGATATGGGATTATGATCCAGTGTGTTCAGACGCAGGGTTTGATTCCAAGGATCCAGCCAACTCTTTCTTCTTCCCTGTGAAAAGCAGGTATAACCATCTCCACCTCCTGGGGTGGCTGTGAGGCTTAAATGAGATAATGTGTGTGAAAGAGTCAGTACCTCCCCTGGGGCCTCCCGCCCCAGCCAGAGCCCACACACTCTTCCTCCCTTCCTTCCCGATATTGAAATGGATTTTAAATGGGCATTAAAAAGAAGATGGTCTTCCGTGGAAAGCCAGGAAGTGTGAAAGGGTGGACAGCTTGGGACCGGCAGGGTCATTCAGAGGAGCACCACAAAGAAATCATTTCCTAATCCTTGGCCTGACCGGGTGCCCCAGAGGTTCGAGCAGCCGGCAGTGCTCAGGGCACAGTGGCCTGTGTTAGGAATCTCACCATCTCCAAATAGCGAGGGCCTTCCCGCTGGGAGCTACTGAGTCCCTGAGGCTGCAGTCACTCTGGTCACCAGCACCACACACTAGGATAATCCATCTGCGTTTCCCTGACTTCGGAACATAGAGTAGCTCATTCGTGGGCACAGACACTGTATGAGCAGGTGGCGTGAAGAAACTGAGGCTCAGTGAATCCCGTGAAGTCACAAAGACCACTGGGGCCTATACTTTTCTGTGTGTAACTTACAAGACAACAAATAGAGATAGAATGGTGGCCAATGGACCCATTTTCCAGCTGAAAGATTGGCTCCCACTCATGGGTTTCTCAGTTCAAATCTGTGCCTTGGGCCAATTTCATTTTATTACATGCTATGGATTTGGGGGTTTTCTCAAAAATAATTGAACTTTTAAGCGTCACATCTGGGATAGTCCAAGAAAGGGCCTAAGGCAACATAGATATTAAATAACAGAGCACCATCTTGGACTGAACTCCTGATGTGACATGGGGTGGAGTTTTGAGTAGGGGAGAAAGAGTCCTTTTAAATGGTAGCCTTTTGTTGCCAATGCTTGAAACTAGGTGAAAGGTTTAGGACTTCACTGTGTAAGAAACATAACTTTCAGACACTCCATTTGTGTGAGCTGCCAAGGAGACAGTATCATGTAGTAGAGAGCAAAGGCCCTTTAGAATCAGAAAGCCTAGAGCTGGAGCCTCGGTGGCTCCACAGCTGTGACCTACGTTGGCAAGGTTATCAGGCTGTGCGAACTTAATGTCTGCCTGTGAAGTTGGCTTATATCAAGTCCTAAGCGTTCCTTTGGTGACATGTCACTCTTCTGCTTGAGCCCTTCAGGGACTCACGACCGCCTGCACAGGGTCATGTCTGAGGTCCAGGAGATCCTCCCAGGTGGACCCTGCCTGTACCAGCAGCCTCATCGCTCCTCCCCGTCTGGCACACCCCAGACTCTGGGCAGTGTGTCTCACCTTGGTGTCTCTGTTCCTGCTCTGCTACCTCTACCCCCAGAGATGCCTGTCACCTCCTCTCAGCTCTTTGCCGGACTGATTCTTGCTCTTCCTTTAATATTAGCTCAGAATCTCCCGTCCTCCCAGAGGCATCCCTGCTTCTCACTTTCCCCCCCGAAGCCAAGCTGTGCCTGTTGTTTCTCTTCTCTACATAACTCCCAGCCCTTGCCTCCATCCTCCCATTTCCCTCACCGAATGACAATCGTTTGATAACACATCTGCCTTCTCCCTGGACCATCAGTTCCTTGAACAGTATTTGACACATGGTACTAGGCATTAGGCATTCAACTAATATTTGTTGAATGAATGAAAGAAAGCACAGAGGAGGTGCCAAGGAAGCTATTTTATTTCCCTTATCCCAGAGCACTTTGTGCAGCTACAACAGTCATAAGTTGTTTTTGTGTTCTTTGTTTTTTTCTTCAGGGATGTGATTCTAACCTGGGGGTAAGCAAAGACGATTAAGTACTTATGAGGATGGGATTTGAGAGGAAGCATATTAGCTGTAGATGTTCACTTACTTTCTAAATCAATACGTGAGACAAACTGTAACAGCATCGGGGGAGACTAGAATTGCGTGACTACAGGGAGGATGGCCTGGCTCACGTCTTCCCTATCCTCTTTGATTAGCAGAAAGCAGGCTCGCATGGAACTGAGCCTACCAAGGAACTGTGGGAAGCACAGGTGGACCCGTGGGCACACTGCACCAGCATCATCCGTGGCTACGGAGCGTTTGATAATAAGGCAAAATCCTTTCAATTAGAAGCTGCTGTTGTGATTCACAGCTTCTGTTTTCATTTTATTTTCAAGGGTCTGCTGTACACATCTCCCTGGCTCTGTCTTGGGGCATCCGGTCCTCTTCCGTTTGTTTGTTACGTTTTAGAAATGTTTGTATTCCTCTTGAACTGCTGTAGTTTATACAAAAATTTACGATCACTCAGTGCCTTGCAGCTTCTACTGGATGCACGCGATCTCATTTAATCTTCACATCTTTGAGGCCCAGAGAAGCTAAACAATCTGTACAGGGGCACACAGAGAGTGGTAGATCCAGAAGCCAAGTTCTTCATCCCAGGTTTTCCTACTTAAACCGGCTGTATTTTCCGTTATATTCGGTCGCCTCCCTTCCAGTCATAGCTATCATTTATGGATTGCTTATAATGTGCCCAGGCTTTAGTTAAAACGTACCATTTAATCCTCACAGTAGAAGTATTATCCCCATTTTGCCAACCAGGAAACTAAGATCTAGACAAATTAAAAACTTTCCCAAGATCATTCGGCTTATGAATAGCCAAGATGAAATTGGAACCCAGGTTTGGCTGGGTCTAAAGCTGCTTAACCACTAAGCTTTTAATCACTAAGCTCTTAACCACCGTGCCAGTGGTTCTCAAAATTTAGGGTGCATCTTAATTATCTGGAGGGCTTGTTAAAACACAGAATACTGGGCCCTTCCCCCAGAGTTTCTGATTCAGCAGGCCTGGGTGAGGCTGAGAATGTACATTTCTTCCAATTTCCCAGACGATGCCACTAGTTGGAAGAGTGTACTTTGAGGACCCCAGCGCTAATGCCACATCGCCCTCTGCCCATACGCTGGTTGCACTGAATTGCTGCCAGCCAAAAAAAAAAAAAAAAAATGTGTTTCATATGGAGGGGAAGGGCTTCAATTATGCATTACTGTATGGCCCATTTTAAATGGGGTGTATCCCATACATTCTTCACTACAACTTTAAGGTTGTTGTAGTGAATTATTTCGGCCGTAGAACGGGTTTGGTTTCTAGGTTAAATACAGGGTCATGTTATTCTTATTGTGTTTTTCATTGAAGTAGTTTATGGAAACTGTTCTGTCTTCTGTGTCATCACCTATACAACGGGGGACTTCATGGCCATCTGAAAAGGGTAACAAAACCATTATTAAGTAAAGCTGAAAGTTCTCTGAGATTAGTTGCCTCCCTCATCTACTTACCTTCTTGCTTAGGATCTCATATGTTTGTTATTTCTTGTTTTTAAGAAGTTTATGATTTTGATGTGATTTATATTTCTAAGCTTAAGTCATAGGGAAGAATTAATCTCTAAAAAGACTGTCCCCCTCCCTTGACTTGTCGTCTCCCCATCTTTTTCCCCAGTCCCTATCCACTGGTTACCACCAACCTGTTCTCCATCTCTGTAATTATGTTATTTCATGAACACTATATAAATGGACTAATTCAGAATATGTCCTTTTGGGATTGGCTTTTTCACTTAGGATAATTTTCTTGAGGTTGTTATGTGTATCAATAGTTCATTTCCTTTTATTGCTAAGAAGTATTCTAAGCTATACATGTACCACAGTTGGTTGAATGATTCACCCATTGAAGGATATTTGGATAGTTTCCAGTTTGGGGCTATTAAGGATAAAGCTGCTGTGAACATTCGTGGACAAGTTTCTGCGTGAAAATAAGTTTTCATTTCTCTGGGATAAATGCCCAAGAGTGCAATTGCTGGGTGCTAAGCCCATTTTTAGTTCTAAAAGAAACTGCCAAACCATTTTCCAACGTGGCCGCCCCATTTTACCATCCCACCAGCAATATACGAGTGTTCCAATGTCTCTGCAGCCACGTCAGCACCTGTTGTCATGTGTCCTTTTGATTATAGCCATCCTACTTGCTGTAAAGTGATATTTTGTTGTTTTGATTTGCATTTCCCTAAAGACTAATGGTTAAGTATATTTTCATGTGCTTATTGGCACTTTGTATATTTTCTTTGGAACAATGTCTATTCACATCCTTTGCCTGTTTTTATAAATTTATTTATTTATTTATTTATTTATTTTGACTGCGTTGGGTCTTTGTTGCTGTGTGCGGGCTTTTCTCTAGTTGTGGTGAGTGAGGGCTACTCTTTGTTGTGGTGCGTGGGCTTCTCATTGTGGTGCCTTCTCTTGTTGTGGAGCATGGGCTCTAGGCACGTGGGCTCAGTAGTTGTGGTTCGCGGGCTCTAGAGCGCAGGTTCAGTAGTTGTGGTGCACGGGCTTAGTTGTTCCGCGGCATGTGGGCTCTTCCTGGACCAGGGCTCGAACCCGTGTTCCCTGCATTGGCAGGCGGATTCTTAACCACTGTGCCACCAGGGAAGCCCCCGATTGCCTGTTTTTAAATTGGATTATTTGTCTTTTGATTGTTGGGTTGTAAGAGTTTTTTACCTTTTCTGGATAAAAGTCCCTTGTCAGATTTATGATTTGCAAATATTTTCTCTCTTCTATAGGTTGTCTTTTCACTTTCTCGATGGGAGCTGGGGATAGAGGGAGACCAGTCTTCTCAGCTGTACTCACCTACGTTAGAACTTCTATTAGGCAGAGCTGATGGGGGTTGTTGATGGAGCAGATCTTGGCTCAGATGCTCCAGACGCTCTCAGTTCTTGCCGAGATTTGGTAGATTTTCTTGAACAAATGTTTTTCCATTTGTCATCATGACCTTAGGACAATTTCCAGAAACTTTCAATGAATGCTCTTATAATTTGTACCAGTTAAATTATTGTTTTGCTGGGAAGAGTGTCCACAGAATTCCTTAGTGTGTCATTTTGGAAGGCCAGGCTTCCACAGTGTACTTAATACAAATGCCCTCAGGAGATGTTACACCTGAAGTCCTCATCAGTCTTTCTAGTTATCCGATGAGTCTTTGGTAGATCTAGCAGCTGAAGAAGCATCTTCTCTACACAACATCTGCAAGACTAGAACAGTGCCTGGAACATAGTATTTCTTAAAGGAATGATTGAATAAATGAACAAGTTTAAGCACCTAGAAGGAGGTAGACATGGGGCGTGGGAGAACATCAGAGAGCTGAGTGAGAGGGTACCAGATACATACGTGGCTCAATTAGAAAGATTGTCCCCTTTGCAGGCATCATTACTTCTTCAATTGTAATACACAGTAATTCATAGGCTCACTGTCACTAGAGCCCAAGAATGAGGCTGGTTCATGGGTTGAGCATGATTAGAAATCCAAAAATCATTGTTTCAGGTTATGAGTGATTATGTTTCTGTATGTCTTTGTGTGTCAATATAAATACACACATTACACATTGTGTACACGAGCAGATTTCTGTAGACACATATACACACATACATACATACATAACAATGGTTATGGAGACTTTTGGAGCAATGGGATACTCTCAAAGGGACATTCTTCTTTCTTACCTAAAAATGATAACATAAAGAATAATGGAATGTTCAAAACAATCTTTAGTCATCTTGCCCAACTGACTCATTTTGCAGATGAGGAAACTGAGGCCCAGAGAGCCCATCGTTTTGTTCTTAGTCTCACAGCTTACCTAGTGGGTTCCTGATTCCAGCAAGAATGATTGTCCCCCAGCTCCTGTTACCTATTATGTGAATGAACACAAGTTTCGATCATGAAGCTTTATTCACTGCATCAGCAAATCCTCCTATACAACCACTTAAAAATCAACAGCTTGAATAACTGTCATTTGAATTTTTCCTACAAGTTTTCTGCCTTTCCTCTCGCTCCACTCCTTCCCTACAGTAAATTTTGCAACTGGCAACTTTGAAACTTGTTACAATCCAGCACGTTAATAGGGTTTTACATTTTAGCAGCCTAATGATAAGGAGGTAGGGCCTTCTGTTCTAGCCCCTCAGGGGTTTCTATTCTGGGCATTTATAAAACTTTGCTGTAGCCTCAAGTATATTTGACCTTTTTATATTAAAAAAAAGTTTCAGTTTAAACTTTATACGTATATATTATGTGTATGTACATATTTCACTCTTCTCCACTGATTAGGTAGATATTCAGACATTATCAACAGTTGAACTTGAAGATACTTGTCAATTATTTCCCTATGTTTGGTAAGGAAGAGAAGCCATTACTATCATAATTTATTATTATTTTCATTTAGCTAGATTTGAATCCTCTTAAAAATCTTTTCTGCTTTGAGGTCTATTTTGCAGTTTAGTTAATGCAGCAAGGGTTTTCTTTTTTCTTTTTCTTTTTTTTTTTAAATTTTACTCTCAATGGAGATAATCTTAATCCATTCACCATGACCTTTCCTTGTGCAAATTAGTTGTACACGCTTGTTTAAGTAAATGGTCCTTTGCATGATGTCTCTTCTTAATGATGGGTTTATAATCAAAAATTGACTTATTCCCATATGCCTAGTTTGTGTGAGAATATAAAAATAGATGTGGACTTGAAAAATATAAACGTATATATCAGTATACCCAAAAGAGGAGGGAAGAATCCAATGCCTTCAGGCTATGATTAAATTAGACTATTAGAGTCAGAAAATGCTGGTGACATATGCTACTGTCAAAGTCACCTGTCTGCCGAGCCTGGGAGGCTCTTGAAAAAGGAGAGTGATTTCTTCCTGGCTCTGAGAAACTGGGCCTTCACAGGACCTGGGCCATCTCCAGTTTCCCAAGTTTTCTGAAGCTCCAAATGAACTTTCAACTGTGTGTTTAGGAATGTATTTGTGGAAATCATTTATATTTATATTTATTTATTTATTTTTAAAAGATTTCTAGTTTAATTAATTAATTAATTAATTTGGCCATGCTGTGCGGTCTGCGGGATCTTAGTTCCCTGACCAGGGATTGAACTCATGTACCCTACGTTGGGATTGCAGAGTCTTAAGCACTGGACTGCCAGGGAAGTCACTGGAAATCAATAAAATGAGATGCTTGTTACCCTTCCTGCACTTCACTGGTATAAAGAGACAGGTGACGTTCATATTACATTTTGTATTTTTTCAAGCGTAGAAACAGTGTGATACAACTAAATGGTGTTTGAGGAAAAGAAACAATCATCTCTTCTGCTGCTCAGGTTCCCACAGACCCCACCGTTTTTTTTCTCCTGTTATTCCTCTTTCCCCATTTCTTGGTCTGGCTCCTTCTCTCTCACCTCCATGCCAACCATTCTTAGACAGGAGTGTTTGTCTGGCGTAACCAAATGTTCTTGGTTAAAAGTAGAAACTCCAGCTTGAAGGAGAAACTAAATGTTTTGTGCTTGGAATGGAGGTTTCCTGAGTAGGTTTTAGTAGCATGGGTTCGTGGGGTAGGAAACAAGAACAGCCTTCATTTTACTGAATGACATGGCATTAAAAAAGAACAACTAGCAGTGAGTACTTTTTAAGCTCATGGGGGCAACCTATTTTCATCCAACACAAAAATCTGACTTGGGAAGCAAAGGCTGGGCAAGCCAAAATTTTGCTGGGACCATCAGACTTGTCTTTTATGTACTGTTTGCAAAAGGCCCTAATTGCTTTGTCCAATGTGATGGTTCACATTTCTTCTCCTTCATGCAACAACCCTGCCCACCTCCCGCCCTGGAAAAGTGAGGCTTGCCTGTGTATCGCCCGAGTTGCTCTGGGTAATTTCTGGTAGGTGTGCACCCACCCCAGGTGTGTTCATTCATCCTCCCCGACCCTCTCCCCTGCCCCATTCCTAAGGCGTCTTTGTTTGCTGATGGCTCCTCCTCTTTTTCCAGGTATGATTATCGGGAAATGCTGCACAATGCCACTTTCTGTCTGGTTCCTCGTGGTCGCAGGCTTGGGTCTTTCAGGTTCCTGGAGGCTCTGCAGGTAAGAGACCCTGATCCTCCCCAGAATAGGGCTGAGGACTCAACGTCAGACTGGGGCGGAGTTTAACCGTAGCACTTCTCCTGGGGTCTAAGCCGAACGCGTGGTTTGCCTTGAACACGTGAAATCAGTTTTCCCAAGAAAATCTGCAACATTTTTATGAGTGGGGGGCGGGGGGCGGAGGGAGGATTTACTCCCTGCCTTTGGACATGAGGAGATTCGATGGGAATCTCAAGGGAGGGTGAGTTCTTCAGAGATATGTTTACAAACAGAGGGCACATCTGCTTGCCCACCAGGCAGCCGACCTGGGCTCCACGGAGACTCAGACCTCCTCCTGGAAGGCAGTCTCAAGAGCAATGAAAATGGCTGATGGGTGGTATTTCCCAAAA
Organism: Balaenoptera physalus; assembly: GCF_965194825.1. Taxonomy (NCBI): domain Eukaryota; kingdom Metazoa; phylum Chordata; class Mammalia; order Artiodactyla; family Balaenopteridae; genus Balaenoptera; species Balaenoptera physalus. Next base: position 64,941,276 of record NC_138895.1, on the reverse strand, counting down.
GCAAAATCGTTGGTTCTGTCCCCATCTCCGTCGTTACTCAGTTCCTCTAAATGCTGAGCACGATACCCAGCAAGGTGGAGGCACTCACTCAGCCCACCTCCTCCCAGGCTCTGAAGTTCAGAGCTCCTGGAGCTGCTGGGTCTCTGCTATTAACCTTCACTTTGCAGAAATGCCTTCACCTGCTGAGACAGTTCTCCACACTTCCCACCTGGAAGTTGCAACCAGCCTTCCTTGTTGGCGAGAAAGCACGCCTTCCACCTCTCTCCTCCTCAGCTCCTGGACCCCTTGCTACTGTGTCCTTTCTTCCTCTGTGCTCTGCCCCTGGCTGAATCTGTGCTTTTGTCGCAGTGCTTCTTAACTGCCATCATTCTGTCCTGTCCTCTGACAGGAGAGCTTCCTTCCCTTGAAAGTCTTTTGTGGCACGTTCTACAAAGCATACCATTCCTGACATTCCCCTAGCCTCTTGGGATGTTGCATGGAGCAAATTGTTCTCTGCTTTGGATTCTGAGTTATTTGCAACCAGAATTCTGTCATCAGCCTGGTGTTTCTTGGCTCTTAGGTCCCTGTGCAGGTAGTAAATTGGTACGACAGTGGTTGGGATCCCTCCACACCGAAGGGAACAAAGTTCAGATGTTTACATGGCTAGGGAAAGGTGGGCACCCGGTAACGGTTTAGTCCGCAAAACACTTTATCAGGAATGCCGAACTGTTCTTTGTTGCTCAGGACATTGGGGTGAACCACTTTGCAAGTGGACTGTGGCAGTTAACACTGACAAGGCTGTTCATGTTCAAGGTGGGTTTTATGCTAGGATTTTGTTGGTGAGCGATTTTGTTACATCAGTAAAACTTCTTCAGCGGAGGCCAGTTGCCTCCATAGAGGTAAGGTCAGCCAAACCATGTACAAGAATAGAAATGGGGTTTTCGCATTCTAGGGCAAGACTTGCAAATAGCAAAATCTCAGCTGGATACAGACAACCTTCATGTGACTTGATAATTCATAAAAGCCCACTTTTCTTCTGACCTCAGCAGTCCAGGATTCATGCCAGTAATTGAATTTGTACCAATTTCACCTCTGATTGGAAGGGTTCCTGCTGCCGTATTCCTCACACTCACGAAGTCCCCTTCTTTGCGCAGGCCGCCTGTGTCCCTGTGATGCTCAGCAATGGATGGGAGTTGCCATTCTCTGAAGTGATTAATTGGAACCAAGCTGCCGTCATAGGTGATGAGAGATTGTTATTACAGGTAAGGAAGGGGTGGTGGTGGCCTTCAACAGATCAGTGGATTACTTTTGCCCCCGTCCAAACTTTCAAAGAAGATGAATCCAAAAGATCAGCTCTGTAAAAGAAATTTTATCAGGAGAAGAAAATTGCCTGGGTCATGGTGAATATGAAGTCATTTAACATGACATCGTTCACTTCCCAACACACAATCTGCTCAGGTCCAGGGAATATATTCAGAGAAGGAGAAGTTGCAGGTAGACCACACTGAACTTTGATACTGAGAAGAGGTGTGTATCTACCCCCCTCAATATTCAAAATGTTCAGAAATGAGAGCAGAGAGTTTTTGTACCATCCTGCTGCCACTTTGTACTCCTTTCCCAATTCCGTATCTGCCTTCAGATTAATTTTCAGAAAGAGAGAGGTCTCTAGGGCTGATTCTTATAATTAGTGTTATCATTGCTCAAATGATCTAGTCTGGGTACGTGAGTGAGTGTTATCTTTAAGATGTATATTTAAAAGAGCAGCCTCAAATGAAAATGTATGTTTTTTTAAAATGTATTTTTGGCCATTTAGATTTTTTCCATTTAATTTTATTGTTGTAAGAACATGTAATATGAAATCTACTCTTTTAACAAATTTTGACGTGTACTCATTATGGTTGAGTGTAGGTACAATGTGCTACAGCAGGTCTCTAAAGCTTATTCAGCTTGCTTAACTGAAGCTTTATGCCCACTTATTAGTAATTCCTCACTTCCTATCCCCCAACCCCTGGTCACCACCATTCTACTCTTTAATTCTATGAATTTGATTATTTTAGTATCTCTTATAAGTGGACTCATTAATTATTTGTCTTTCTGTGACTGGTTTATTTCACTTAGTATAATGTCCTCAAGGTTCATCCACGTTGTCTTCTGTTGCAGAATTAAGACTTACTAATTATTAAAATGTCCGTATTACCCAAAGTGATCCACAGACTCAAGGCAATTTCTGCCAAACTCCTAATGGCATTTGTTTTTTACAGAAATAGAAAAACAGCTCTAAACTCCATATGGAGCCAGAAAAGACCCCAAATAGCCAAATCAATCTTGAGGAAAAAGAACAAAGCCAAGGCATATAGTCCCTAATTTCAAAATATATTATAAAGCTCCAGTCATCAAAACAGTATGGTACTGGCATAAAGACAGATATATAGACTAATGGACCAGAATACAGAGCTAAGAAGTAAATCCACACATATACATCAACCAATCTTCCATAAGATTGGTTGATGTATATGTATATGCCTAATAAAAGTTTGAACTTCTCAAGAGCTGCCTGGGAAGGGGGATATGATACTCACAGAAAAATCCTGGGGCAGGAATAGTCAGTCACTGAGGATTTCTAAAGACCCTTTGTGCAATAATGTTTTAGCTTCAACATAAATTGCCATACTCTTTTCTCTAAAATGATGGAATATTTTAATGCTTTTATTTCATGGCATTGTACTTTATCTTGAACTACCACAAATATTTGTAAAATGATATTTTTTAATGTCCTTTTTTCGATATTCAGGAAATTCACTTTCTAACTCTATCATTGATTCTACTTCTGTGCTGCTGGCCAGTCTGCTAACTGGCTGGTGAAATAACTCAGTACTCTCCCTAAAGTAACAGTGGAATATCTGTAACCAAGAGGGCCATGAATTAGGCAAGCCAAGCGGAACGCAGCTCCTAAAACATGCCTTGTGTCTGGTACTCAGATCTGTGATTTCCAAGGCCCCTGGGACCTCAGAAGCAAAAGGAGGACACGTGATCTAGTAGAGTTCTCCCCACACAGAGATGGTGTGTGCCTAAAACATTCACTCATGACAGGCCAAACAAAAGTGATAGATGTGGTTCTTTTCCATGTTGCCTTTTTCCTTCCTCTTATGATTTTTAAAAAATAATGCATGCTCATTAAAGGAAATTTAGGAAAGAAAGGGAATAAAAAATACCAGCCATAATTTCTCCATTTATGTACCAGTGCTCCTGTGAATTTGATGTGACTAAGTTGGGAGTTTGTCTTTGAGAACGGAGCGTGTTCCAGGATACTGAATTGTGGTTGTCTGGTCTCTACCATTTCAGCAGAGTTGATTCCCCAGAAGCATTTCACCTTCTGAGGCAACATTTTGACTTGACGCTGGAGATGTTTTCATTCTGCACCTACTCAAACTTGCTGGCATTTTCCTCTCTCATATGCAGTCTGTCTTTGCACAGCTGCCTCCATATTGAATGATGACTGCACTGTCATTGACAATGGTTTTAAAGAACTGGCACCCAGCCCAAATGTCTGCTCTGGGAAATGTTTTTGTTATGTTACCATTTTTCATTTCCTGTTTTAGAACAGTTCAGGTGTTTTTATTTGCATATATTCTTGTTGTCATGTCACCAAGAGAGCTTACTGTTGCTTTCCTATATCTATCTTGGTAGATTCCATTAGTTCCATTACCATGCATGACCTTTTATTAAGACTGCACTGAGTTCTGCAACTTTGAACAATCCGGCCAAATTGGAATTAATTTATCACTTTCCCATACCTGTCTCTCGGGACAAGCAGATTAATAACCAGTAGCCAAATGCCATTAAAATTTGGAACTCTCTCTTTTCAGCCAATTGGAATTATCTTCCAGAGCACTTTGAAGTGTGCTGTCAGACACTTGTATCATATGCACAAATGGGTAGGATATATTTCACTTGATGTAGTAACATCAAGATGTGGCTAATAGAAGAGAAGGGTTGTATTGGTAAGCTCATCTGTGCTATCCCTTTCTGCCTTCATAACCACAGCCTACTCAGTTTTCTGGAGAGCACATAGTGATGATAGATTTTGACATTTTTCTAATGGACTGGTTCCTCATGATCATGATGAAACTGTCTACCTGTATGACTCTTAGAAAGTACCACTGACATTCAGAAGAGGGCATGATTATGAAAATTGAGGAGGGTAATTTTTTTCTAGTCTTTCTTTGGCAATCTGAGTAATTTTCTCAGTAAATAAAAATAAATGTTCTTTGGCTTATGAAGGATCCATGATCTGAATGGTTTCTCTGCCTTCTTCAAGGATATTTTATTTGCACTTGACCTTGAGCTCTGGTTTCAGGCTAATGTTTCTCCTTTACCTGTTGCCTCCATGCCGCTTCAGTGTTGGGAATCCAGATACACACTTTGGGGCTGCAGATTTAGTATCTGCTTCTGGACGTTGCCAAAGCAAGTGAACTTGTCCTTATGTAGATACTGTGAAGCAGTTCTATGGCTTTCCGTAAGAGTGGTCTTGAATCAAAAAATATGCTCCTACTTCCTTCGCCACCGCTGGAAATTCAGACGTAGTCTTAGTCACAATGCCATGGGTAACTTTCTTACTAAAGCAGCTAGCGGAGCATCCCTGCTTCAGTCCAGGCCCCCACGCCTGACTGATTAGTTACACATTAGGGAGGCAAGCACGCAGAAAGAGGTGAGCACCAAAGGACAGTTGCTAATCACAAGGAATCTCCCCTAAGTATAGACTCCATAAATGAAATAGCCTTTGGGCTATAGGTGAAGGTAGGGAGCAAACCAAGGAGACTCACCAGACACCCAGGAAGTACATTTCAGAGCTCCAGACCCAAGCAAGTTCACATGCAGACATTAAGCAATTGGTCTCTCTTTGAATATCATCACCCTTAAGTCAATAATAATGGTAGCGGTAATAATTGCTTTGTTAATAAAGCTTCCCATGTGCTAGGCATTGTGCGAAGCACTTATGTGATCTTCGTAACAACCTTATGATGTTAGTACTATATCCCCCTTTTATAAGTGAGGAAATGAAATGTTTGAGAGATCATGTAACTTGTCCAAGGAAGCAGGGCTAGTAAATGGCAGAGCCAAGACTCCCACTGTGGTCTAACGCCCATGTTCCTGTGCTTAACCATTGAGTTATACTGCTAGTGAAAATAATGATATCCCTTTGGTGGCTTCAGATGGCCATGTTCAATTCCACTTCTATTTATTGAATAACTACTACAGGCATACCTCGCTTATTTTATGCTTTGTAGATGCTTTTTTTTTTTTTTTTAACAAATTGAAGGTTTGTGTCAACCCTGTGTTGTCAGATGATGGTTAGTGTTTTTCTTTTAGTAATAAGTATTTTTAACTAAGGTATTTACATTGTGTTTTTAGACATTATGCTATTGCACACTTAATAGACTATAGTGTAAACATAACTTTTATATGCACTGGGAAACCAAACAAATTTTGTGTGACTCGCTTTATTGCGATATTTGGTTTATTGTGGTGGTCTGGAACTGAACACACAGTATCTCTGTACTGAGCCCACAGTACAGTATCAGTAACTGAACACACAGTATCTCTGTACCTATACATAAAAGCCACTCTCCTAGCTATAAAATGTGTAGCAGGATGGACAGGGCATAGATCCCCCCTTTAAAATTGTGCAGCCTGGGAGAGGGCAGTGATGGTTAAACATGCATGACAGATTGTGTTAGTTTGGGGTAAGTGCTGGAGCCAAAAAGAGAAGTCTGGGGAGCAGAAAGCTCTCAGGGAGAGGTAGGAGATACATGCACATAGAAGTGACTACCCCACCTGCATATTAAATGGAGAGACTCAGAGACATTCCCTAAAAAGCCTTTTGTAGATCATTTGTAGTCCCTGGCGTGGTGTGTCTTAGAAGTGCTTGGGGGATGACGTCTCTCAGCCTTGCTCCAAGGCTGTATGTAGCTCCTTCTCTGTAGAATTTGGTTGTCCATGGGCAGGATCACGGATGTGTGGGAATCTGAGAAGGGAAAACAGCAAAGACTACTATAGGAACACCCTAAGCAACTGATAAGCTGCTACCAAATCTTAGACGCGAGCTCTAACTCTCGTGCATTTCAGGTCCTTAAAGCTGATTCCCAGTAAGTGCTGTTTGTAGCTGACACTTCTGAAGGGCCTTTCAATTTAGGGGTTGGTGGTTTTTAGTAGATCTGTGTGCTAGAAGCTGAGTGCTGTGAAGAATAAAAGCCTAACCCAAGTGGGTTATTTTGATCAAATGGCATCTTATTGTTTTTCCGTTACAGTTATTATGTGTTCACCTTGTGTTACAGATTCCTTCTACAATCAGGTCTATTCATCAGGATAAAATCCTAGCACTTAGACAGCAGACACAATTCTTGTGGGAGGCTTATTTTTCTTCAGTTGAGAAGATTGTATTAACTACACTAGAGGTAAGTGAGGCCACTTGGCTCTCGGTCTTGAATAATGGTCCTTTATATGTTTCTCTCAGCCTTCTCTTTTGCTAGTAGTGATGTGTAATTGGTCAAATGAGGCGAAACCGAACTTTCTGTACTTGAATGTGTCAGTTAACCCCTTTTTACCTGCTCTGCCGTGCCCAAGCAAAGACCTCCATTCTTGACAAACTCCACTGCGGAAAGCTGACATAAGAGAAATTACACTCCTTGACACAGAGATCGGCTCTGTCTTACATCATTTCAGAGACAGGTAGCTAATGACTGTCCTCCTGTCATTCACACTCAGTGGCATCCTTTGAAGGCATATTTCTGGAGCCCACTTAGGAAACAGTTAGTGACCAAGTAGGGGAAAATCTTCTCCCATTCTAAAAGTATGAATAGTTTACTGGGTACTATAGTCCAATGGCATTAGGATACAGCCAAATTTATTCTCAAGACATATGCAACCCAACTAGCGTCATTGCTGCAAGGATGTGTTAAGAAGAAAATCAGGATGGCACCCATCTGGTACAGAAAGTGTTAAACTTTATGAGATCAGAAACTATTCTAGACAGATGGGTACCCATCTTCAAGTTGCCTTTTTTAAGGCAGGAGGAAAAAAGGAAAGGGAAGCATGGAGATGATTAAAACCTTTGGAAGTAGAGCAGAGAGCGATGGCCTGAGGCTACTCCAAAGTAGCACAAAGAGCTGAGAAAAGATTTCTGGATCTGCACACTCATGAATTACAGGAAGGAGAGCAGAGGTCCTCAGGTGAAGCACAGCATCAAGGTGATTCTGAGGTGTCCGCCACATGAAGTAGGGGCATTTGCGGCCTCACTTTTGAAATATTTTCTTTGGAGAAGTTATTACTGCTCCAAAAGCTAATGTAATTGGGAGTATACACTATGCTAAGTCTGAAAAATACCAAGAAAACTGAAGTCATCCTGTTTTGTGCCATTGCTGTTGTCTTGCTACCCTGGGTACCAGAGCCAATGCTGGTCATATCCCAGGCACACTGTGGGGCTTACCTACCCTGAGCCTAGCCTGGGCCTCCTGCTTTTGTGGGACCAGGCTCTATCACAGTGTCCCCTTGTAAATGGGGTGTGTCGTTTTCATCCTGGAACTAAGTGAAAAGGGCTATTTAGGACCCAGGTCGCCCCATGAAAGGGGACAGGGTAGAATGCCTTCCAAGGACTTCTTTATTACAAGCAAATTTCTCTTATTCCTCCAAAAGCACTCTCCTCAGTGAAAACTGATTGGGTTTTTACTTCTGTACATAGCAGCAGATTTGAATATGTAATAAATTCGAACCGTTTCTTTGATCCTGTCTTCCGTCTAAGACCCTTCCTAGGCCCTTCTTAAGGAAAGTTGAATGTCACTTGTTTTGGGGTTTTTTTTTGTTTGTTTGTTTGTTTGCTTTTTGGAATGAGTGCTTTTTATCAAAGAAGTGTATATTCCTTTTAGAAAATAATAGAAAATACTTATGGCACAAAAATAAAATAATCTACCCATACAAATCACTATTGACATATATACACACACATAAACACATACATATTCATTTTTTTCTATGCAAATGCATAAATATGTTGTCATTTTTAATTTAAAGAGGAGTCTTTCTATACTTAGTTTATAACCTGTTTTTTCTGCTTAACAATTATTCCTAGTATCTCATTAGATTTTTCTACAATTATTTTAATGGCTATATAATATTCCATTCATGATGTCACTTAATTCCGTTAATTAATCCCCAGTTTGAGGCTATTAAAATTGTTTCTGGTTTTTCATTATTATATACATCCTCGAAGCTAATAGCCTCAGGGCCAAGTTGTTGTGCAGATTCAAGATTACCTCCTTAGGATAAATTCCTTGAATTCAAAGTCCTGGTTCAAACAATATGCCAAATGCTAAGATTTAGAATATGAACTGTCAATTTTCCTGCAATAGAATTCAACTAATTTATATTCCCTCCAGCTTATATGAGAGAACCTATTTTAATTATATTTATTTTTTTTCACTTTCACCATATTGGACATTATATCCTTAAAAATGATAAATCATTATTTTCTTAAGATCTTAGTAAGAATGAATATTTTTTGTATGTTTCTTGCTCAGGCAGCTCACAAAGAAAGAAATAGAAATGGCCACCATGTTGTCCCACTTTTCTCATTAATTTTTAAGAGCTTATTAGATTAAAAAAGATTAACCTTTGATTCTTTTGTAGCAAATATTTCCCCCCAATTTGTGGTATGCTTTCTGTTTTGTTTATCATGGGGCAATCTTTTCATCTGCAGCTTTTCCATTTGCTACTGTTTAGAAAGGGCTTTTTGACCCATAATTTTATTTATGTACAACACACATACACATTAGTATTTTCTAGTACTTTCATGGTTAATTTTTTACATTTAACTATTTAATCCAATTTACTTTTATATATGATCTGTGTTGAAAAAGCTAAACTTTTTTTTTTTTGGACAAATTTTTCTGTAGTTGCTCCAATACATTTCCTTTTTTTTTTTTTTTTTGCCATGCCACACAGCTTATGGAATCTTAGTTTCCAGACCAGAGATTGAATCCAGGCCCTCGGCAGTGAGAGTGCAGAGTCGTAACCACTGGACTGCCAGGGAATTCCCCTGATATATTTCTTAAGTTATTCTTTCCTCAGTGTTTTCACATGCTACATTTATGCATCTTTGGCTATACACCCAGACCACATGTTTTCATTTTTTCACCCTATATTCCATCCCTTAGTGAACCTCTATTTATTTAACCCATCTGCTATTGTTGACTATTAATGTTGTTTCTAATTATTTCTTTTTTAGAGATAGAGATATCTTTATCCAAGCAATGCCCTTCTACATGTATCTTAGACTATGTCTTTATTTCTTTAGATGGAGTCCTTGAAATGAGATTTCTCAACCCAAGAGTCCAGGCATGACTAAGACTCATGATAGGTATTGCCAAATTACTCTTCAAAGAGGTTGAATCAATCTAGATTCTCACAGGCCATCTGGGGGACACCCTCTCTTACTGTATCCTTGTCAGCCTTCAGAATCATAATTAAAACACACACATACACAGCTTTGTTAATTTGCCAGATGAAGGATGGTATCTCATTAATTACATTTCTTTTGAGTATGGTTTATTGCATAGCTCTGGTCTCTTGCCTATTAAGTTAGCAGTACTCAATTATCTTATAATAACAGTTGGATGTGTTATATTCATCAGCATAGGATCTTAAGTCAAGCTGTTTTCATCTCTGTGCCTGGAAAGCTGTCTTCCCCTTCGATTTGAGCCATGCAGTTCTTTAGGGACACAGTTTTTTGGGTTTTTTTTTTTTCTTAATAGATCTTTATTGGAGTATAATTGCTTCACAATACTGTGTTAGTTAGTTTCTGTTGTACAACAAAGCGAATCAGCCATATGCATATGTATGTCCCCATATCCCCTCCCTCTTGAGCCTCCCTCCCACCCTCCCTATCCCACCCCTCTAGGTCATTGCAAAGCACCAAGCTGATCTCCCTGTGCTATGCGGCTGCTTCCCACTAGCTATCTATTTTACGTTTGGTAGTGTATATATGTCCATGCCACTCTCTCACTTCATCCCAGCTTACCCTTCCCCCTCCCTGTGTCCTCAAGTCCATTCTCTACAACTGTGTCTTTATTCCTGTCCTGCCCCTAGGTTCTTCATAACCTTTTTTTTTTTTTTTAGATTCCATATATATGTGTTAGCATACGGTATTTGTTTTTCTCTTTCTCACTTACTTTACTCTGTATGACAGACTCTAGGTCCATCCACCTCACTACAAATAAGTCAATTTCGTTTCTTTTTATGGCTGAGTAATATTCCATTGTATACATGTGCCACATCTTCTTTAGCCATTCATCTGTCGATGGACACTTAGGTTGCGTCCATGTCCTGGCTATTGTAAATAGTGCTGCAGTGAACATTGTGGTACGTCTCTCTCTTTTTTTTTTTTTAATTTTTTAATTAAATTTTTTTTTTTATACAGCAGGTTCTTATTAGTTAACCACTGTATACATATTAGTGTATATATGTCAATCCCACTCTCCCAATTCATCCCACCACCCCCCTCCGCTGCTTTCCCCCCTTGGTGTCCATACGTTTGTTCTCTACATCTGTGTCTCTATTTCTGCCCTGCAAACCGGTTCATCTGTACCACTTTTCTAGGTTCCACATGTATGCGTTAATATACGATATTTGTTTTTCTCTTTCTGACTTACTTCATTCTGTATGACAGTCTCTAGATCCGTCCACGTCTCTACAAATGACCCAATTTCGTTCCTTTTTATGGCTGAGTAATATTCCATTGTATATATGTACCACATCTTCTTTATCCATTCGTCTGTCAATGGACATTTAAGTTGCTTCCATGACCTGGCTATTGTGAATAGGGCTGCAATGAACATTGGGGTGCATGTGTCTTTTTGAATTATGGTTTTCTCTGGGTATATGCCCAGTAGTCAGATTACTGGGTCATATGGTAATTCTATTTTTAGTTTTTTGAGGAACCTCCATACTGTTCTCCATAGTGGCTGTATCAATTTACATTCCCACCAACACTGCAGGAGGGTTCCCTTTTCTCCACACCCTCTCCAGCATTTGTTGTTTGTAGATTTTCTGATGATGCCCATTCTAACTGATGTGAGGTGGTACCTCATTGTAGTTTTGATTTGCATTTCTCTAATTATTAGTGATGTTGAGCAGCTTTTCATGTGCTTCTTGGCCATCTGCATGTCTTCTTTGGAGAAATGTCTATTTAGGTCTTCTGCCCATTTATGATTGGGTTGTTTGTTTTTTTAATATTGAGCTGCATGAGCTGCTTATATATTTTAGAGATTAATCCTTTGTCTGTTGATTCATTTGCAAATATTTTCTCCCATTCTGAGGGTTGTCTTTTTGTCTTCTTTGTAGTTTCCTTTGCTTTGCAAAAGATTTTAAGTTTCATTAGGTCCCATTTGTTTAATTTTGTTTTTATTTCCATTACTCTAGGAGGTGGATCAGAAAAGATCTTGCTGTGATTTATGTCAAAGAGTGTTCTTCCTATATTTTCCTCTAAGAGTTTTATAGTGTCCAGTCTTACATTAGGTCTTTAATCCATTTGGAGTTTATTTTTGTGTATGGTGTTAGGGAGTGTTCTAATTTCATTCTTTTACATATAGCTGTCCAGTTTTCCCAGCAGCACTTATTGAAGAGGCTGTCTTTTTTCCATTGTATATCTTTGCCTCCTTTGTCATAGATTAGTTGACCATAGGTGTGTGGGTTTATCTCTGGGCTTTCTATCCTGTTCCATTGATCTATATTTCTGTTTTTGTTCCAGTACCATATTGTCTTGATTACTGTAGTTTTGTATTATAGTCTGAACCCAGGGAGTCTGATTCCTCCAGCTCTGTTTTTTTTCCTCAACACTGCTTTGGCTATATGGGGTCTTTTGTGTCTCCATACAAATTTTAAGATATTTTGTTCTAGTTCTGTAAAAAATGCCATTGGTAGTTTGATAGAGATTGCATTGAATCTGTAGATCGCTTTGGGTAGTATCATCATTTTCACAGTATTGATTCTTCCAGTCCAAGAACATGGTATATCTCTCCATCTGTTTGTATCATCTTTAATTTCTTTCATCAGTGTCTTATGGTTTTCTGCTTACAGGTCTTTTGTCTCCCTAGGTAGGTTTATTCCTAGGTATTTTATTCTTTTTGTTGCAATGGTAAATGGGACTGTGTCCTTAATTTCTCTTTCAGATTTTTCATTATTAGTGTATAGGAATGCAAGAGATTTCTATGTATTAATTTTGTATCCTGCAACTTTACCAAATTCATTGATTAGCTCTAGTATTTTTCTGGTGGCATCTTTAGGATTCTCTATGTATAGTGTCATGTCATCTGCAAACAGTGACAGTTTTACTTTTCTAATTTGTATTCCTTTTATTTCTTTTTCTTCTCTAATTGCCATGGCTAGGACTTCCAAAACTATGTTGAATAATAGTGGTGAGAGTGGATATCCTTGTCTTGTTCCTGATCTTAGCGGAAATGTTTTCAGTTTTTCACCATTGGGTATGATGCTTGCTGTGGGTTTGTCATATATGGCCTTTATTATGTTGAGGTAGGTTCCCTATATGCCTGTTTTCTGGAGAGTTTTTATCATAAATGGGTGGTGAATTTTGTCAGAAGCTTTCTCTGCATCTATTGAGATGATCATATGGTTTTTATACCTTAATTTGTTAATGTGGTGTATCACATTGATTGATTTGCGTATATTGAAGAATCCTTGGGATAAATCCCACTTGATCATAGTGTATGATCCTTTTAATGTGTTGTTGGATTCTGTTTGCTGGTATTTTGTTCAGGATTTTTGCATCAATGTTAATCAGTGTTATTGGTCTGTAATTTTCTTTTTTTGTGATATCTTTTTCTGGTTTTGGTATCAGGGTGATGGTGGCTTCGTAGAATGAATTTGGGAGTGTTTCTCCCTCTGCAATTTTTTGGAAGAGTTTGAGAAGGATGGGTGTTAGCTCTTCTCTAAATGTTTGATAGAATTTGCCTGTGAAGCCATCTGGTCCTGGACTTCTGTTTGTTGGAAGATTTTAAATTACAGTTTCAATTTCATTACTTGTGATAGTTCTGTTTATATTTTCTGATTCTTCCTGGTTCAGTCTTGGAAAATTGTACGTTTCCAAGAATTTGTCCATTTCTTCATGGTTGTCCATTTTATTGGCATATAGTTGTTTGTAGTCTCTTATAATCCTTTGTATTTCTTTGGTGTCAGTTGTGATTTCTCCTTTTTCATTTCTAACTTTATTGATTTGCATCCTCTCTCTTTTTTTCTTGATGAGTCTGGCTAAGGGTTTATCAATTTTGTTTATCTTCTCAAAGAACCAGCTTTTAGTTTTATTGATCTTTGCTGTTGTTTTCTTCATTTCTATTTCATTTATTTCTGCTCTGATCTTTATGATTTCTTTCTTTCTACTTACTTTGGGTTTTCTTTGTTCTTCTTTCTCTAGTTGTTTTAAGTGTAGGGTTAGATTGTTTATTTGAGATTTTTCTTGTTTCTTGAGGTGAGATTGAATTGCTATAAACTTCCCTCTTAGAACTGCTTTTGCTGCATCCCATAGGTTTGGGTTGTCGTGTTTTCATTTTCATTTGTTTCTAGGTATTTTTTAATTTCTTCTTTGATTTCTTCAGTGATCTCTTGATTATTTAGTAGTGCACTGTTTAGCCTCCATGTATTTGTGTTTTTTACAGTTTTTTTCCTGTAATTGATTTCCAGTCTCATAGTGTTGTGGTCAGAGAAGATGCTTGATATGATTTCAATTTTCTTAAATTTTCCGAGGCTTGATGTGTGACGCAAGATGTGATGTATCCTGGAGAATGTTCCGTGTGCATTTGAGAAGAAAGTGTATTCTGCCACTTTTGGGTGGAAATTCTGTAAATATCAGTTAAATCTATCTGTTCTATTGTGTCATTTAAAGTATGTGTTTCCGTATTTATTTTCTGTTTGGATGATCTGTCCATTGGTGTAAGTGGGGTGTTAAAGTCCCCTACTATTATTGTGTTACTGTTGATTTCTCCTTTCATGGTTGTTAGCATTTGCCTTATGTATTGAGGTGCTCCTATGTTGGGTGCATAAACATTTATAATTGTTATATCTTCTCTTGGATTGATCCCTTGATCACTGTGTAGTGTCCCTCCTTATCTCTTGTAACAGTCTTTATTTTAAAGTCTCTTTTATCTGATATGAGAATTGCTACTCCAGCTTTCTTTTGATTTCCATTTGCATGGAATATCTTTTTCCATCCTTTCACTTTCAGTCTGTATGTGTCCCTAGGTCTGAAGTGGGTCTCTTGTAGACAGCATATATATGGGTCTTGTTTTTGTATCCATTCAGTCAGTCTTTGTCTTTTGGTTAGGGCATTTAATCTATTTACATTCAAGGTTATTATTGATATGTATGTTCCTATTACCATTTTCTTAATTGTTTTGGGTTTGTTTTTGTGGGTCTTCTTCTTCTCTTGTGTTTCCCACCTAGAGAAGTGTCTTTAGCATTTGTTGCAAAGCTGGTTTAGTGGTGCTGAATTCTCTTAGCTTTTGCTTGTCTGAAAAGCTGTTGAGTTCTCTGTCGAATCTGAATGAGATCCTTGCTGGGTAGAGTAATCTTGGTTGTAGTTTTTTCTCTTTCATCACTTTAAGTGTATCCTGCCACTACCTTCTGGCCTGCTGAGTTTCTGCTGAAAAATCAGCTGATAACCTTATGGGGATCCCTTTGTATGTTATTTTTTGTTTTTCCCTTGCTGCTTTTAATATTTTTTCTTTAAATTTAATTTTTGTTAGTTTGATTAATATGTGTCTTGGTGTGTTTTTCCTAGGGTTATCCTGTATGGGACTCTCTGTGCTTCCTGGACTTGGGTGACTATTTCCTTTCCTAGTTAGGGAAGATTTCGACTATAATCTCTTCAAATATTTTCTCAGACCCTTTCTTTTTCTCTTCTTCTTCTGGGGCCCCTATAATTTGAATGTTGGTGCTTTTAGCATTGTCCCAGATGTCTCTGAGATTGTCTTCAATTCTTTTCATTCTTTTTTCTTTATTCTGCTCCTTGGCAGTTATTTCCACCATTTTACCTTCCAGCTCACTTATTTGTTCTGCCTCAGTTATTCTGTTATTGATTCCTTCTAGTGTATTTTTCATTTCAGTTATGGTGTTGTTCATCCCTGTTTGTTTGTTCTTTAGTTCTTCTATATCTTTGTTAAACATTTCTTGTATTTTCTCAATCCATGCCTCCATTCTATTTCCGAGATCCTTATCATCTTTACTATCATTACTTTGGAGTCTTTTTCAGGTAGATTGCCTATTTCCTCTTCATTTATTTGGTCTTGTAGGTTTTTACCTTGCTCCTTCATCTGTGACATATTTTTTTGCCCTCTCTCTCTCACTCTCTTTTTTTTTTTTTTTTTTGAGTGGGATTGTGTTCCTGTCTTATTGGTTGTTTGGCCTGTGGATTCCAACACTGGAGTTTGTAGGCTATTGGGTAGAGCTGGGTCTTGGTGCTGCGATGAGGACCTCTGTGAGACCTCAGTCCGATGAATATTCCCTGGGGTCTGAGGTTCTCTGTTAGTCCAGTGGTTCAGACTCAGAGCTCCCACCGCAGGAGCTTCGGCCCAATCCCCTGCTTGTGAACCAAGATCCCACAAGCCATGTGGGGTGGCAAAAAAAAAGAGAGAACATAACAAAGTAAAAAATAAAATTAGACTAGGAAACTAACAGATATGTTAGAAAGAATATGAAAATAAAAATATAGGTGAATCAACAACTGGAAGGTACAGCAGTACCACAATAGTGAAAAAGAGGAGGAGGGGAAAAAAAATCAGGGGAGGCCTTGGCTGTGGAGTGTGGGGCCTAAGCAAGGGTGAGGTTTGGGCGGTGGGCAGGGCCAATGCTCAGGACCCACAGGGCTGGAAAAGGCCCTGGGGCCTGTGGGGAGTTGGGCTTAGGCTGAAGGAACAGAAGGGGCCCAGCTGTGCCCCCCACCCTGGTCTCAGAGGACAGAGGACCTCACCTGGGAGCCCAGCAGGCTTCCTGGGCTTTAGTGGGTGGGGCAAACTCCCTCCTCTCCTCTCCTGCTCCTTAGGTCCCAGAGGGCCCCTCCCGCCTGCCTCTCCTGATCTCCCCTGGCATCCCTCCTATGCCCCCAGGACCAATGTGGCTGGGGGGAGGGGGGACCTTGGAGGGCAGGGGACCGGCCTGGGAGCTCAGCAGGTTCCCCAGGCCCGAGTGGGCAGGGCAAACGCCCTCCTATTCCCCCAAGGACGCATGCGGCCTGGAGCACAGTTGTTTTTAGAACACTATAACCATATACTTCATTCAAATTTATTGCAACTGACAAAATCTCCTCATATAGTTCCAAAATTGGATTTTAACAATTTGACCTCTCAACTGAATTGCATGAGAGATACCATCCAGTTTCCCTTTTTAATTCAGAGCTTAGATTACCCCAGGATCCAATGTAAACAGAAAAGCAGAGAAAAATAGCAGAAAATGCCATCCACATACCCAGATAAACAGCCAATATGTTCATGAGAACGATTTAACTGTCACAAATCAAAAATTCCTACTTGAGATAATATGTCCTTCAATTCCTGCTGGAGTGCCTATGGTCAGGGTAATGCAGCATTACCCTTGGACAACATACATTTGAAGATCCCTTGCTTTGGGGATGATCTACCTGGAGACTCTTTCTTCCTTACGTGCTGTATTCTGAGTCACGGGAAGGGAATTACTTGCTCTTTGGTGATTATGAGCCTTAGAGTTGTAGGTAGTGCTTAGATACGGTTGGAAACAAGACACCTCATCTTTCTTTCCAACACCAGGGTCAGGTTGTTAGTACATTCAACTGTGCTGCACTCTCTCCTACTTGGGATTTGCCTAGTATTTCTAGTCTGCTTGAAACTTCCTAATTCTGCATGTTGGAATTAAGGAGCTCTTTAATAAGAGCTAGGCTCTTTGGAGCTCATTTTTTGGTGCAAATTGAGAAGTAATGATAGGGATAATGATCAAATACTGCAAAGACAGTGTTCTTGGATTCCATTATTTGTCAGAATACTGCACAACAGTAACCTGGCACTAAGGATTGAACCTGAGGAGCTCAGTCAGAATCAGGCTGAGCAAAAGAAGATAGCATCCAATGGTAATGACATATGAAAACAGCTCACAGTAGCTTGGAAACACAATTTTAAGTGACGTTTTACGAAGGGTTCTCTGTCTCTCTCTTCACTTATCTAACCATATGCACATTCAGACCATAGTATTATTGATGCCGTTGTATAATGAAAGTTTAAAATCAGTGAGAGAATAGAAATAGGAGATTTTGCTTTGGTTTGGAATGAGGTAGCATATGGTGGCGCTGCGTGTATTAGGCAACATTGTATTGGTCAAAAGACAGAGTCAAGGCCGCTTAGAATGACTGGAACCTCTAATCAATTGTCCATTATTTTAAAAATAGATGGCACATAAAAATGAAAAATAAGGAGCCTGTCATTCTTCCCTTTGAATTCATGTTAATAAGAAATATCATCCTTATTGAGGGTGCCATTTGGGGCTGTAAGGAAAAAAATTTCGTGTAAATTTTGTGTGCCTGTGTTTGCACGTATGTATGTGTTGATTTTCTTTATAGTGTCCAACCTTTCAATATGATGTCTTCGTTCACAGCGTTCGAGAGTGAGTACTAAGGGCCCTGAAAGGCTCCTGGGAGCTGTCCAGTGTAGCAATAGGGAGAATTGGACATTAGGAGAGGGACAAAATGACCTTTCTATTTGGTGAAATGAGATCCATACTCTGTCAAACTTTTGGTAAGGCAAGTTGATATCAACCTTTCAGAAAGACATTTGGTAATACATATGAACAGCCTTTAAAGTGTTCATACCCTTTGACAAAATCCTAAAGCATCGGTCCTAAATGTGGAAAGTTTTAACTCATAAATATGTTCATTGCTTTGCATGGAAATAATTGCACTATTGTTGGACATTTAGGATAAGTAAACCATTAATGCTATTAATAATATGGAAAGATCTATAATATATAATATCTGTGATAGTATAGCTGTGTAAAAATAGAAATGGAAAAATCCATGCCTAGAGAATGAACACAGGAATGAGATTTTTTTTAAAAATCAAGTCTTAAGTATGAAGATTTAGGCAACCTTTCCTAACAGATTCTGAAACGTTGTTATAATTAATGTGATATTTTACTGCTTATTACGTATGAGGATAGTAAGTCATAAAGGTGGCAAATTGCTTGACCCGGGTTAAATTCAACATTTGCTATTGCTCTTATACCTTTGCTGATATCGCCCTGTTTGAAGAGAATATAAAATGCTTTTTGATACTTCAGAGGAATACTATAACTTATCATATCCTTGACTTCAAAAAGATGACAATGTTGTGATACTGAATCAAAAAGAGTCAATGACATTAAGAATCACACCACCCAGAGACCCAAAGTGAATAGGGACCCAATTTGTGACATCTGTGAGTTCCATGCCACTTGTGTGTAGATCGGATTTATGACACCGTCCATTGTCAATGTTTTCTGTGTCTTGATATCCAAACTTATTTAAGCAACCACATGCTAGAAGGGACATAAATTTGGAAAGCAAAAAAAGGGAGGATCTAAATGAAAACCTATAAAGGAAAATAAGTAGACAGTAGAATTGGAAGGTACAAATAATTAAAAACTGGAATAATTGGTGTACAAAGTGAAATTGCTAGCCATGTAAAAACCCTTCACAACCATGACAATTTTCTTACAATTAATGCCTAGACAATAGCATTTTAACACATCTCTGTTAAACCACGAAGGGCAAACATTAACACTTGAGCAAGGTTCCTAAATCTTCCCCAAATTAGAAACCTCTGCCAATCCATATAAAATGAGCAGTTTTGATCTGGGGAAAAGAGAAAATGCAGAAATCATTGAACTAAGATCTTTTGAGTTCTTCTAAATTTCCTCCTTGCTTCCCTCTCTGTCATTAAGAAATATAAACACAATAAGGTTTGCAAAGATAAATGCAGCTGACTTTATTACTTGTCTAGTCACCGTGTGGGATGAGATGAGGGTGGTAATAACCTTAGCAAATAATACAACTCCATTTAAAATGGTCTTTACTTAAAATCACATTGCATTAAATGGGGACCTGGAAAATGATGATTTAGGTCTTAAATCTCTAAAGATATATGCCAGGCTTTTGTTTTTTAAGTACAAAAAAATTGCTGAAAACATGAAATTCTGTATCAAGTTAATTATTTGCCAAATCATATCTTAATGAGTGGATGGTATAATTACAAGAGTTTGAAAGTCCACTGTAAAGTGGACTAATCACATTCATCTGACAAATGATTCGGGATGGGAGAATGTTTGACTCGAAATGTAGAATTTAATGATCTGCGAGGTCTTCAAGTCCAAAGAAACTAATGAACTAGCTTGGCTATCATTACTCTCCATATGCCATGGTTCTTGTCCTGTTATGTAGGATGTTTTGAGCAATTGTTAAGTCACTACTTTTTGAGATGAAAGGTAGAAAAAACTTCAGCTAACTAGTACCCCAAAGTCCTACACTTGAATTTGAACGGACAATGAGATATGTCAAGCAAATAAATCTGCCTCCTGAATTAAAGGAACAGATCAAAACCTCAGCTGCTTCGGGAATGTGCCGTGCCTTCCATATGCTCCCAGCTCAGTCTCCATATGGACATCTATGTGCCCTGAGAACAGATCTTCCTGATGTGGATCTGGAAGCACTGCTAGATCTCAGCCATCAGGGAAACTCTTCTACACACTCTGCTTTGACATAAGCGTGGACTTATTATTATAGAAAGACAAGATAGAATTTATGGTAAACTGCAGTTTAATTAGGAAATTGGATTAGCCATTATTCATCTCTTTCTCTCTCTCTCTCTCTCTCTCTCTCTCTCTCACTCTTTTCCATTGCTCTGTCACTCTGTGTCAGAGAATCAGTGAAGAATCGGGTTGTTTCAGTGAAGAATCAAGTTGGGGGTGGGGTAGGAGACTCACCACTTTGAGTGCCATCAGCCCTCAAATTTGGATTGACTGTGTTCCTCATCTGATACCGTCCGTCTCCTCTCACCATGTGCCATGTTTTCATTTTCTAGATTATTCAGGACAGAATATTCAAGCACATATCCCGTAACAGTTTAATATGGAACAAACATCCTGGAGGATTGTTCGTCCTACCACAGTATTCATCTTATCTGGGAGATTTCCCTTACTACTATGCTAATTTAGGTAAGTGAGTGCCTTCCAGGGAGCTATTCTGGTTTACCCGCCAGGTGTCATCCAGAACTAAAGTTCCTTGATTTTTCGATTCCACCGCGGTGTCTTTGTATCATCCTATGTTGGAGACTGCTTTCTAGAGCCCTGTCCTGAACGGTGTATCAAGGTCAAGAATTATAAATCCAGCAGAGCATTGCAAAGTGAAAAATTCCTTTCTTACCTGAGCCGTTGTACTTTACATTTAGCAGAGTCATTTCTTTTTGAGAAATAGGCTTCCCAAATTACAGATCATTTTGAACATGACAATGGGTTCACTATAATTTTAAGTCTCATCTTATATAAAATGGAGCTAGGAGAGCTCTCCCTACTTTTTTTTTTTTCCTCCACAATCCCAACTTCTCTGTCTCAGACCAAAGAAAAACCGAACTAATAAAGGGAAAGGAAAAAGATTTAAGAATATATGATAGGGGAGAAACTTATTCACTTCATTCAATATTTATTATGCCCCTCTTCTGTGCCATGTTAATGCAATGCTAGGTGGTAGAAATAAAAAGTCAAAGGAGATACAAGCTCTGGTCTCAAGTAGCTTTTAGTCTAGTCATAATGGGGAAAAGGGAACCGGCAGAGGGACGAAGCTTTGCAAAAGGCTGTTACCGCCATAGATGTATACGTATTTGGAGCCCCATTTGCTCTAGGGTTAGTAACATCTTGGACATGTCTCCTCATTCATAGTTCCAAATTTGAGAAACCCTGGGATAATAAAGCGTCTTTCAAGTCGATATGGCAAAAAGACTCCAGATTTTTGTGTGGAGTTAGAGTTAGCACATTAGAAGTGTGTAATTGATGCTTCTTAAACTGTTAGAGGAAAATCTTAAAGCACTGACTTGTCCTCACTGCTAAAAAAGGGAACCCCCTCCATCATATTTATTCTTCTTACTTGACAAAGCCTTGAATGTGTATCTAGATAGTGGGAAAGCTAGCTTCTTTCTAACATGCAATTAAAGTACTAGTCGGATGGTATAATTTGCCCTGCAAAACGTTCGTATAATCCTTTGAGATATATATAGTCTGATTCTTACCTTTATCCAGTCACTACCAAAGCTTAACTTGAATGTCCCTGCACTGTCTTGTTCATATTTAAACTACTAAAATGTGAAATTAGTGGCTCTAAACTAATGAAGTTTTGGGAGGCTTTTTCACCTGTCTCCAATTTCTTAGTGGGTTCTCATGGAAAAACTCATTTGGGGGGGAGAAGCCATCTCACTGCTCTCTCTTTGGTGGCAGTTGTCATTTTGTACATTTATAGTACCTTTCCACCTCGGGCCTCAGAGCGCACAGTTGGCAGAGGTCTGGACCACATACTTTTCCTCTCAGCTGTGTCACTGGTACACAAAGAAGAGATTCTTGGGAGTAGAGCAGCTTCTACTCTAAAATAGTGATGATGGTGATTATGATAGCGGTAAGCTCACGCTGAGTACTTACTGTTTGCAGGTCCTGTTCTAAGTGCTCTGTATGCATTAACTCATTTAATTTAATTCTCATAACAACTCCATAACTTTGATCCTGTTGCTATCAGCCCCATTTCACAGCTGTGGAAACACAGAGGGTTAAGTAATTTTTCCAAGATCCCACCACCACTCAGTGATGGAACTGAGCTTCAGACATAGACACTCGTGCTCTGGATGTTGTTCTTTTAACCTTTACCGCTTGCTAGTTATTATCTGAAATAGTATCAGTCAGGCAAAAACCCCTTAACTACATAATTAAGAGTAAGACAGATGCAAATATCCTGGAAGAGAGAGCACATTTACAAAAATCCATCCTAAGACGTAAGTGACTAGAGTTAGACCCTTTCTTGGGTAGAGAGTGGTGAGTAGTGGTGTGGGTGCGTAATTAGACTTTGGGTGCCTAAAAAGCGGAAGGGAGATCAAAGATGCATCCCCAAGGGAGGAAGGAAACGACTATCAAAGGAAGAATCTGGAAATGGGCATTGAACTGTAAATTATCCAGGTCCCTAGACTCAGGCAGCGGTTAACTAGCAGCTTTTCACCTTGTTTTTGTTCCGTCAGGACACAAGAGGCAGAGGAAAAATACACTAGAAGGGAACATCATCAGCTCCAGGGTGAGGCAGTGGAGTGGAGAGGACTGATTTCCTAAGTCTTGTTTTTCAGTGCTTCATTAGGCCTCTCTGCCCTTTCTGTTTCAGGTTTAAAGCCCCCCTCCAAATTCACTGCAGTCATCCACGCGGTGACGCCCCTGGTGTCTCAGTCCCAGCCAGTGTTGAAACTCCTCGTGGCTGCAGCCAGATCCCAGTACTGTGCTCAGGTGAGTGCAGGTGTTGGCCACGGTGCCTGCCCCTCCTGCTCAGTGGACCAGAGACCCCCAACCCTCCCTGTTCCTTCCCGGCTACGCACTGCGCTCCCGGGGACTCTTCTCGCGTCGTGCCCCGTTACTCCCCTTTCCTTTGTCACACCTCGTTACGCCCTTTTCGTCAGCTTGGAGGTTCTTGGAAGTGAAATCTGGTACAGGTAAGGGGTGGGTTACAAAGGGATCTTTGCCCTGGGATAAAGTTAAATATTGGGTTGGCCCAAAAGGTCATTGGGGTTCTTCTAACATCTTCTGGAAAAACCTGAGCGAACTTTTTGGCCAGCCCGATATACACCAATACGCTCTTTAAAGAATACATAGGCACATTATTTCATTTTTACGTGTCAGAGTGATAAAGGAACATCAGAAAGGCCACGGAGAGGACCCAGAAAACTAGGTTTCCACAGCAGAAACCAATTCGTTGGTGTCAGGAGGCGTCAACTTTTCTTTCACGGCCACCGTGACTAATTATAAAATTGGGAAAGGAAGATGAAACCTATGGTAATAATGTTTTCCAAATTGGTATCGCTGTCGTACTCTTAACGGTGGTTTTTCTGAATTGTAAATTACACAAGAAGGTTTACACACGACAAAAGAATGGAGTCACGTGGAAGTATGCATTTTGGAGCTAAACGTCGTTTTTATTGGAAATAACAGGATCACAGGAAATCAGCAACCATCCTGGAGAATCCAAAACACGAGCTCACGCCAGTCCTGTCTTGAATTCTCTTCTTTCTCCCATGTTGCCTGGTGTAGCGTGAATGCATAGCAGACGTTCAGTGTGCATTTTTATTCAATTTGATCCGGGTTGTTATCTTACTCGTCATCATAAGACATCAGAATTTAGGAAAACACTTTGTTAAAAACCAGCAACCCTGAAATGACTTCTTTCCTCCTCAGCTTTCTCCTACCCCCTTGACACAGTTTTTCTTAGGTTACTCTTTTTGTCCCCTCTCTTTGGTTGTTAGAGTGATCGGGTTTTGAGGGTTGTGTAGGAGTGCACTCACTTTTATTTTTTTAATTTTTGTTGGAGGATAGTTGGTTTACAATGTTGTGTTAGTTTCAGGTGTACAGAGTGGAGTGGACTCACTTTAAATTCAGTTTTGAGGTCTGCCATCCTGCCTTGCTTATATCCCCATCTCCTCTCTCTCTGTCTGTAAGAAGAAACTTTGGGTTGGAGGCCTATGTAAATCTAGCCTTACCAAGTCATCTCATGACCCCCTGTCCCTTTCAGATCATAGTTCTATGGAATTGTGACAAGCCTCTCCCAGCCAAACACCGCTGGCCTGCCACTGCCGTGCCTGTCATCGTGATTGAAGGAGAAAGCAAGGTAGGACCAGAGGGGACCTCACTGTGGAATCAGTGTGGAATCTTCGTGTCTTCGGTGGGGCACCATGCGTGTTGGTCTTAGCCGTCTTCCTCCTGCTTCTGGGGGTGCTGGCCTGGACTGTTTTTCCAAAACCATACCTGTCTCTGAATGTCCTCTGCTTTGACAGCCATAGGCTTTTTTAAAAAAATTTTTTGAAGTATAGTTGATTTACAATGTTGTTTTAATTACTACTGTACAGCAACATGACTCAACTATACATAAATATATTCTTTTTCATATTCTTTTCCATTATGGTTCATCACAGGATATTGAATATAGTTCCCTGTGCTATACAGTAGGACCTTGTTATTTATCCATCCTATAAATAGTAGTTTGCATCTGCTAATCCCAAACTCCCATTCCTTCCCTCCTCTATCCCCCTCCCTCTTGGCAACTACAAGTCTGTTCTCTATGTCTGTGAGTCTATTTCTGTTTTGTAGATAAGTTGATTTGTGTCATTTTTTTTTAACTTTTAAAAAATATTTTATTTATTTATTTTTGGTTGTGTTGGGTCTTCATTGCTACGCACGGGCTTTCTCTAGTTGCAGCGAGCGGGGGCTACTCTTCGTTGAGGTGCGTGGGCTTCTCACTGCGGTGGCTTCTCTTGTTGTGGAGCACGAGCTCTAGAGCGCAGGCTTCAGTAGTTGTGGCACACGGGCTCAGTAGTTGTGGCTCGTGGGCTCTAGAGCTCAGGCTCAGTAGTTGTGGCGCACGGGCTTAGTTGCTCCATGGCATGTGGGATCTTCTGGAACCAGGGATCGAACCCGTATCCCCTGCATTGGCAGGCGGATTCTTAACCACTGCGCCACCAGGGAAGTCCCTGTGTCATATTTTAGATCCTGCTTGTAAGTGTTATCATATGCTATTTGTTTTCCTCTTTCTGGCTGACTTCACTTAGTATGATAATCTCTAGGTCCATCCATATTGCTGCAAATGGCATTATTTCATTCTTTTTAATGGCTGAGTAGTATTCCATTCTGTGTGTGTGTGTGTGTGCGTGTGTGCACGCACACACATGTATCACATCTTTATCCATTCATCTGTTGATGGACGTTTAGGTTTTTTCCATGTCTTGGCTGTTGTGAAGCCAAGTGCTGCTATGAACATAGAGATGCATGTATCTTTTTGAATTATAGTTTTATCTGGATATATGCCCAGGAGTGGGATTGCTGGATCATATGGCAGCTATATTTTTAGTTTTTTAAGGAACCTCCATACTGTTTTCCATAGTGACAGCCGTAGGCTTTGGAATTGGGTCCTAATACTAACTCTTCAGGAGATGTGTGACCCTGACTATACCTTCCTTCTCTGAGCCTCAGTTTCCTCATCTACAAAATGGAAATAATAACACATAACACATGGGGTACTATGAGGAGTAAATAAATTCAGGGCCTGGCAATGGTAATCTTTCTGGAAATGATGAGGATGAAGATGAGGCTGCTGATGGTGGTGGTGATGCATGAGGTTTGCTTAGCTGATTAATCTGAGTTAGTTGTGTCTTTGAGAATAGTGGTTCTTCCTAACATTTATCTTTAAAAGGACATTTCCACCTTACTTTTGTTTTGAGGTGTCCATCAGAGACTCTCAGGAGTGCTGGCTGCCTAGCTGGCCCCTGCTTCCCTTCTCCAGTTCATTTTGCCTAGAATGGAATGATCCTCTTAATCATCTCATGGCCCTTAAGGGAGTCTTTTTGCTAATGCTTTCAATTAACATCAGAGGCCATGTATAATCTGGCCTTAGCCGGCCTTCCCAATCTTCTCTCTCATTGCTTTTCCTCTATAGATTTCATCAGTCACAGTTAACAGCACTGTGTCCCTTCCTACCCCTAAGTGTTGTCTTTCCCATTTGCTGTAAGTCTTGACCATCCTTCCTCAGCTGTTCATTTCTGTTATTGAAATTCCCATATATTCTTTAAGCCCTGGTTCACATGCTCCCTCCTCTTGGAAGTATCTTCCACTCTTTGCTGCCAGAGGTGAATTCTTTTTTCTCAAGCTTCTGCTGGTGGCTTTCTTGTAGATCTTATACATTGTGAGGAAATTAGTCTCTTATTAAATGACACTGAGATTGTCATCTAAGAGACTTCCTCCGTCAGTCCCCAAAGAGTTAGGTCATGAGAGATTGTCTCACACTAAGTAAACCCTCTTTGAGCCAGAATAAGAACGACCAAGGTATTAGGTTGCACCATTTGAAATCATCATTTGGGTGGCTGCAAGTGGGCATGTCATATAGTTCAACAGGATGCACTGAGAATTGTAACTGTCACGTGCGTGGACAAGGTGATCCGTGCATTATCTATTGAGTTCCAGTGTAGGCTGCCTGCTGTGTGCTGGGCAACATGAGGGAACACAGTGGTGAATGTGACAGATACAGTCACAGCCTTCATAGGACTGGAGTCAAGCAGTGTGGTTATCAGAGAGCTGATTGGTAAGCACTTAATGAGGAAAGGGAG
This sequence comes from Balaenoptera physalus, assembly GCF_965194825.1. Taxonomy (NCBI): domain Eukaryota; kingdom Metazoa; phylum Chordata; class Mammalia; order Artiodactyla; family Balaenopteridae; genus Balaenoptera; species Balaenoptera physalus. Next base: position 64,914,853 of record NC_138895.1, on the reverse strand, counting down.
GGATGAGAATAATCACATGCCTGTTGGCATCGGTCTTACTTACCCTTATGAATTCATCTCACCAATAGGTATGGTTTCACAAAAGGGACTGGCACAGAAAAATCTCCTGCCTACAACCCCATATATCTGTCTCCCCAGTTCCAATGCCTGAGGCCCTGAACAGTGCTCCGATGGGTTCTCTTCACTTTGAACTTGGAAATTCTTTGTTTTTTTATGCTTCCATGGGTGACTAGATCTCCTTCTGGTAGAGAAGTCTCTCTTTGAATATGTCAGGATATTCAAATAGGATCCATTCTGACTGACCAACTGGGAGCCATTCTGACTCCTCTGGTTAGTATTGCATTTTTATGCACAGACCCATTGACTGATTTTATACTCTCACTCCCAGCTAGTAGTCCCAGTTTCTTTATTTCTAAGATGATGATGATGATAATAGTACCTTTCTTGTAGGCTTTATCAGATGTGTCTTATAAGATACCTACCTCCCATTCTCCCAGCCGTATTTATGTCTGGGCTTCTGGCCATTTGTTGAGTCCTAGACTTCACCTTGGCCACTGAATCCAGTAGGTCATGTGGTTCCTTTTCCCTCGTTGGGACCGCACCACCTGGTAAAGCATTTGCACTTAAGTCTTGCTTTAGACTCTGTATTCTAGGGCACCTGGACGCTAAGACTTGGGCCTATTTTGATGATGAGATGAGATACTGCATTACAGGTGCTCAGCCCTGTACCTATTATACACTCAGGATTCAGTAAATGTCAGCTCCTCTTCTGTGTGGGGGGCATTGTAAAGTGATGGTTTGTATTATGGGCTTTGGGGTCAGACTTCCTCTATGTGACCTAAGGCAAGTTATTTCATTCTGTGTGCCTCAATCCCTCCTTCAGTAAATGGAAGAAATCGTAACACCTAACAGGTTAGCTAAAAGGATCAAATGGTTTGATACTGTACATGTAAATGTATTGCTGCTTAGGAGTGTGGATGCACATGGTAAGTGCTTGAAAAATGTCAACTCTTATTGTGCTTTGTATTATTACTTATGAACATTTCTTATCTTCCCTACTAGACAGGGAACTTCTTGAGCCTAGGTCATTTCCTAGTTGTGTGTGTTCATTCTAGAAGGGTTTGGGCTGTTACATGGTAGCTAAGTATTTCTTAAATGAGCTAACAAGGAAAACCCAGCTCCCTCAGGATTGACTTTGTAAGTACATTGGCTCCTTTCATGCTAATCCACTGAACTTTTGGAACGTAGCTGAGGCAGGGTATTTGAAAGAGAGCCTCTAGTTTCTACACTAGATTTAGAAGTGGCTGACTTATGGGCTCTTAACTCTTATTGATGAAGCAAGTTCAGAAAAAGGAAATGGATCCTTTTAAACCCAGTGGTTGGGCCCATAACGGGGAAAGAAGTCATATGTCCTCCTCCTTCCCCATTTTAAATTTCCATGTCTAGCCTTGAGTTTAAAATTGATGTGTTTGCTGCTTTGGCTGGAAAATTCTGTTTTGAATTTATAGGCCTTGTCTCTGCAGCTCTCCCCTGTAGGCTTAACAAGGGAAAGGTCAGGGCATCACTAAGCTGGCAACTAATAACTTCTGCATTAGTTAGTGGGCATGTAAACAGTGTCAGGAGAATTGCTTCAGGCTGAGATTTCTGAGCCCTGTGTATACGGGGTTGCTGATCGCTTTTGTATTTTATTTTGGAAGACTGAGAAAGAGGAAAAAACACTTGACCCAGTTGGCAGATGTGTAGGAGCAGGGCCTGGAGTGTAGGTATATCCCTTGAGCTCCCACAGATGGGTTCTAGTGGGCATTTTCCATCCTTTAATGATGTGAGCCCTCCAGTAGCTTCTCCGGCACGTAAACCAAATCTGAGATGAGGCTTGCGGATGAGATGGCTCCCTGATGTAAATATAGCTTGGGCTTCTTTGGGGGGTGTGGGGAGGGGTCCTTAGATTTTGAGCCTTGGCAGCCGGGCTAAGTGCCTCCCTTTTCGCTTTGTCTCTAGCATCCAACTGCTTCATTCCCTGGCCTTTGTGCCTTGAAAGTTGATGGCAAGTGTCTTCTCTCTCAGTCTCCGCGTAGGAATTGAGAGAGGATGGCACAACAGTTAATATACCTTCCAGAGGAAGTGGTGAATGTGAGATTGCCCTGTGTGCCCACATTCACTTTTGAGGTCCTTTCAACCCCGAGACAGGTATAGCATAGGGCTGAGGTGCTCTATAGAATCACACCATCTGGGATGGTGTGCTGGTGGGTCCATCCTAAGCAAGACACAACATTTCTGTGCCTTAGTTTTCTCACCTATAAAACGGGGTTGTTATACAGATGAAATGAGATGATGTACATAAAGAACTTGGAACATTTCCGGGACTTCCCTGGTGGTCCAGTGGGTAGGACTTATTAGGTATTCTACAGAAACTTCAACACAGAAGTTCATGCTGGGACTGTCATAAGGTAGTCTCTTCGGTCTCAGTTTTTCAACTGATCCCCTCATCCCCCAAACCCTCACCACACACACACTCACACACACACTCACACGCACACCCACACACACACACACACACGTACACTCACCTCACCATGCCTTATCCTGGTGCTGCCCAAACTTTATACTGCCTTCACAGTTTTCCTAAATCCATGGACCACGTGTTCTATTGTTTAGTATTTTTCTTTAAATCAGCTTACTTTTCACTTTAATGAAACTATTTTTGAATACTAGTACCTTTTATTGCTATAGCTACTAATATATATGTGTACATATTTTTGCTTCTCTGAGCTAAAATAAATAAAGAGTAGAATTTTTAAATGTTTGTCTCTGCACCTCCTAAAATGACCTGGCCTTCCAGTGGTGTCTGTCCCACACTTGGAATCACTGCTCCTTCCATCCACTCTTCCCTGGCCTCAGAGTGCTGGCTCTCCCCTCTGTGCCTTTGCATCTACTGAGCCCTCTGTCAGTTAGGCCTCATTTCTATTTATCCCCAGTGGATTCCTGGCCATCAGGGTCCTGATTCAGTGTGACTCTGAGGCTTTTGTTGCTCTTCCAAGCAGCTGGTTGCTGCATCCTCTGGTCTCCCGGCATTTCTCGTATCAGGCGAGGACCGATCATCTGCATCTTGTTCTCTTGGTCATCTTGGTCTCCCTGCAGACTATGAACTCCTCCAAGACAGAGAATGTTTCTTACTCGCCTCTGTACTCCCTTTGACTAGCAAGGTGTCTGTACACAGTAGGTGCCTAGTAATGGTGGGACCAAATGACTCTGCACAGATGGGAAACGGAAGCCTTCTGTTTTGAGAGGTGACATGGTGGTGGAGCATCCTTTGTGAAGATGACGATGGGGGAAATTTTCCTGAAAACAGGACTGTCCATTTACCTCTCTTTTCCCCGATTCCTTCCCTCCTGCCTGCTTTCCCCCGCCTCCCAGGTTATGAGCAGCCGTTTTCTGCCCTATGACAACATCGTCACAGACGCCGTGCTCAGCCTTGACGAGGACACTGTGCTTTCAACCACGGAGGTAAGCAGCCTCACCAAGGAGGGGCGGAGGGCCCTGCGGGCAGTCGCCTCAAACCCCAAGGTGCCGGCGCCTCTTTTGCCCTTGCCTTGACCAAGCCCAAAACGTTTTTCAAAACTTCCTGCAGAGTCGGTTTGAATCAACCTGGTTCCTGTGAGCACCTTGCCGCCACCTGGCACCCTGATGAGGGCATTTTCCCCTTTGTTTCCTCTGCTAATCGGTTCCTCATTTGCAAGGCTGTGCCTCACCTCACCCCTCCCTCCTGCCCTCCTTTTGTTTGTTTGTTTGTTTGTTTGTTTTTTAACAGTGCAGGTGCAGGCAGGTGTGCAGAGGGACCCAGGGGAGGCGGGCAGGGGCACCTGTTTAGCATTTTCTTGAAACCACGCTCTGGGAGCCCATCTTTCCTGATTCTGCTAACGCCTGTGCGGGCGTGTGTTGACTCTGTTGGGGAACACTATTCTGGGTTCTAAAGGCAGCTTTTCCATCTTGGTTGGAAGTGTGCATTTTCTTTAACCCACACGAGAGCAAACGGTTTCACTTGAAGGCTGAGATGGAGATCCCTGCTATTTCAGATGTTCAGGTATTTGTGCCAAAAATAAGATTGCACAGAGCAATGTGTGAGGGGGAGGGAGAGAAGAGGAAAGATAGCTATGCTAGAAAACCAATTTTTACAACTCGAATGAGTATTGATCTCTGAAACCGCACTTAAAACCGTAGAGGGGACCAAAGACAGTTACACAAAAATGTAGTAGATCACAAATACATTATTCATGGTAGCTGCTAAAAAGCTTGGAGACTTAGCTACTTATCCTGTTCCCCTTCTTTTATTCCTTTTTATTCATAATCATTTTCTTTTCAATTTAAATGTCGACACTCACCAGCAGGCGTTTTCCTGGATGCCAGTCTGATTCTAACGGCCTGCTGCCCACATAGCCAGGACTCATGGTAACTTGGGCTAGCAGTCTCTGTGTCTCTTCAAATTCCATGGATGCTTCCAGTTTCCATCAAATGGAGTTGAGCAGACGTTCTGTGTAAGGGCAACCAAAATCACCCCAGGACAAAATGTCCTGGGCCTCACCTTGGTTAAAGGCTTTCTATGCAGCCAAAGCTCTATAAATACTTGGTGAATGAGTGATGTTGGAGGCATGCGTGCCACGTGGATTAAAGTGTGAGCACACAGTCAATTGTGTCATGTGTGAGTCGGCAGGAGAAAGAGGTGGGGGGAAGGGGAGAGATGCTTAATGTTCAAAGAGAATGACTGCAATGGAATACAAGGAACGGGACGCTCCAGCTTGCGTTTTTCTCCTGCTTCCTGCAAGGGAGGCTGGCATCCCCGGAGCAAATTCATTCAACAAGTATTTATTTAGGGATGTCTTTGTTCTGGTCTCTGCCAGGTACTTTGATTACACAGTTCCTGCCTGTAGCCGCCAGAGTCCTGGCAGCAAACAATTCAAATCAGGTGACTCAAATGAAGGGATTTAGGATGACTTAGGTGAGTGGGGTTAAAGGACGCCACAGGAGAGGGAGAGGCACCTGGGGAGTGGCACGAGCTTGAAGCAGCTCCTACTTCTAGGCCTGAAGAAGTGAAGGAAGGAAACAGTGTTTCCGGTGTCCCTGAGAGGGGGAACTAGGAAGAAGAGGCTGCCCTACAAGAGCTATGACCATGGAGGGGTGTGGCACCTACCAGAACTCTGGGGCCAGAGCTGGGGTGGGGAGCAGGGGAGAAATACTGTCCTCTCTCTGTCCCACCTCCATTTTCCTGCCAGCAACTCCCATTGACCTAACCCAATCAGCCACCAGCTGGCAAGGAAGACCAGGTTATGCAGTCCATAGAGTTCCATCGTCTCAGGCGTAGGGCACGGCAAGAAGAGCAGAGAGTGGATCTCGGAGAGCAAACAGGAAAGGCAGCACGTTGCCATGTGAAACGTATAGTCAAGACTACAGCATATACCTGAATCGTTACCCTGTGACCTGAAGTATCGATTGATGTCTCATCTTCCGCTGGGCACAGAGCAGTTGATCTCACACTCGGGTTTGTTTCTCTCTGTCCCACGGTGAAATAACTTTCAGCTGCTGTGATGTAAATTCACGTGCTGGTGAATTTCAAAGAATAGCAATTCCAGCCTCTCAATGCATGCTGGGAAGAACTTGTGCTGTATGTGGAGCAATTAGAAGTCAGCGTGGGTTGAGCATGAGATGGAAGTTTAAGAGGCTGGCCGTCTGGTTTGTTTACTTTTCTGGCTGATCAGTGGAGCAGTCGTGTTGCCTGACACGGTGGAGGACAAGGGTTTCTCTTTTCTCTTTTTTTTAGGTGAATAGATGTTGGTTCATTTTATTTCCTCTCTAAGGATTCTTAGCTTGTTTAAATGCCTCTCTGTAGTATTAAGGATAGATTTTTAAACAGTGTCCTATAAAGGGTATTAGATAGAGTTGGTTTATAGTTATTTACATTTATCTGGGTTGCTTCAAATTCTCGAAAGAAAACCGATGTTAGTTTTTAAGAGAAGAGGCCATAAGCTGACCTTTGCCTCCTTTGATGTGTTAATGAGCTGCGTGAAAGCAGAACTATCACAAGAATCATAGTTTTATTGGAATTTACTTTTGAGCTGCTTTGAAATGACTTGAAACGGCTTTGAGATAGTAAGGAATTCATGTGATGAAAACACCCCATCGGTGTATGCGTCTCCTTTTCAAAGGATAATGGAAAACTCCGAAGAGTGCTGACAGCCAGGCTGATTCTTTGATGACGGGCTGCATAATGTACTATCCCATGAGTTGGCACCATTAGTATTGAACGCCAGTGATAATGTGCAGGTTATCACGACCTGCTTTCAGTTTTTTGGCAAATACTGTCCACTCCCCTGCTATCTTTTAACTTTGAGACGCCCCTTACCCCACCACGCTTCCTTAATGTGTATCCCAACAACCTACTTTTTTCCCCCCAGGTATTATAGTTTGGGGGAAAAAGCTATATTGTTAAGGCTTTCTTATCTTGAGTCAGGGCACCAAACTAAATCTCCATAAAAATTTAAATTCATGGCTGTTTACAAAAATCATGTCTTCTAACTAAGCCCCAAGAATTCAGAGATAAAAGGACCCTTACAGATCACCCAGGCCAGTGTTTCCCAAACCTAGGATTTCACTGATATGTTTACCTAGGATGAGGCTTAAAAAAAGAAAGAGTATGCTGTTTAAAGAAAAATATTAACTAAGTTATCGAATATGTGGTGGGAATGTGGGAAAAGGAGCGATGATGGTTATGCATATGGTGAAAACTTGGGAAATACTGATCTAGGCTTATTTGCTTTGTCTTGTAATTGAGGTAAAATTCACATAGCATAAAATTAACCATCTTCAAGTGTATGATTCAGTGGCATTTAATACCTTCACCGTGTTGTATGCTTATTACCTCTACTTCATTCTGAAACATTTTCATTACCCAAAAAGGAAACCCATTAATCAGTCACTCCCTATCCTTTGAAACCACTAATCTGTTTTCTGTGTCTATGGATTTGTGTATTCTGGACACTTCATGTAAGTGGAATCACACAATACGGGGCCTTTTGTGTGTGGCTTCTTTCACTCAGCATAATGTTTTCAAGGTCTGTCCACGTCGTGGCACGCATACGCATCAGTGTTTCATTCCTTTTTATAGCTGAATAATATTCCATTGAATGGATATACCATGTTTGGTTTATTTATTGATGAGTTGAGGGCATTTGGGTTGTTTCCACCTTTGGGCTATTGTGCACGGTTATTTGCTCTGCTTTTGAACCCCTGGGAGGTCAGGAACTGGACTTGCCAACATCACTCAGCCACCATCACAGTGCCAAGACTTGAAATATCTGTGGAATAAATGAAAATTCCGTTTGCATTGCTTATCAAGAAGAGATAGGGCAAAGGTTGTTGGGTGCATGTGTAACCTGTATAAGATAAATTGTTTTCAACACTGTAGCAACAGAGCTAGAAGGGGAAGCTATGCTAACAGTAAAAACAAAAATCACACCAAAAAAATCACACACCAAATCTGAAACCAGATGGCTTGGGTTCAGATCTTGGCTCTGCCACTTACTAACTCAGAAAAATTATTTGAACCTCCATATCCTTAGCTTCCCTCTCTGTAAACTGGAGACTCTAAAATTACCTACTTCACAGGGTTACTGTGAGGATGAAATGAGTTAAAATATGTAAGTTTTTTTTTTTTGTATCTGAAATGTCTTTATTTTGATTTCATTTTTGAAAGAAAATAGAACTGAAAGAAATAGAGTTACAGTTATTTCTTTCAGTATTTTAAATCATTTGATCTACAGAATTCTTGCTTGCATCATTTCTTTTGTTTTTCTCCAGGTTTATTGAAATATAATGATGTATAATATTGTATTAGTCCAAGGTGTACAACATGATTTGATATATGTATATATTGCAAAAGGATTACCACAACAATTTTAGTTACTATCAATCACCTCACATGGCTATAATAAAATATGTAAGTTCTTATAACCATGCCTGTTGTATTATAAGCATTACACAATTATGACCATTATATGATGGTTTGCTGTTACTGGGTTTTTGGGGGGTGGGTTGTTTTGTTTTGTTTTTACTTTCTGTATGTTATTTTATGTGTCATTCATCAAAGAATCATAGAAAGTCAAAAGTGAGTTTACACATTTGAAAACAGACTATTTGCTAATTACACATGTTAGTTTGTAGCAGGTTCAGAAGTACCTGCTTTGGGTTATTTTGAGCACTAGGAAGTCATTTCACTGCATTTCCTTTAAAAATAATCTTGGTCTGTCCCCACTTATTCCTAGTGATTTTTCACTGTGGATGTGTTTTCTAAATTCCCTTGCACTGAGTATCTTCACACCTGAGAGGCCTGAATTGCTGTTCTTGATGATACCTGCTTTGTATTCCCGTTAGAACTTGTGTGCTTTTAAAACATCTTTTCTCTGGCTCTTAAGTGGATGCTTTGATTTTAGTCACTGTGGCTTTGCTGTGTGCTGGTGATGATGTATGCTATATATTCATATGGTAGATGTATACAGAAAATCTGCTCCTGGTTATAAAACAGATGCATTTATGCCTCCCATCAATCAGTGGTCACATATCTTTTGGAGGTTGGGGGGGAAGCAACTGATTTTTTGACTTTTTAGCTTGAATAGACTGGATTTCTAAAGGACATATCCACCAATGTATTTTTTTTCCTTCTTTCATTTCCACACTAATCTGAAGTTTCTTTAACAGAAAACATTAAAATGTGCATAATTATGGGGCCAAATGTCAAGCAGTCAGTTTAATTTGCAGATGAATACATGGAATTAATGTTACACAACAGTCCTGGGATTTCACATTACGAATTAGCAGGGGGAAGGTGATGTTTTGTTGACATTTGTTAACACCGTTGATTGCTTGTTTGGCTTGTGTTCTGCCTGCAGGTGGATTTCGCGTTCACCGTGTGGCAGAGCTTCCCCGAGAGGATTGTAGGGTACCCTGCACGCAGCCATTTCTGGGATAACTCGAAGGAGCGGTGGGGCTACACGTCCAAGTGGACGAACGACTACTCCATGGTGTTGACGGGAGCTGCTCTTTACCACAAGTGAGGAGTTTGGACACCATCTTATATTGTTTTTTATATTAGTTTCTGGCTGCTGCAGAGATGGGAACTTGGGCCAAATCTTGTTAACAACCTTAATGGAAATTAGTTTGAAAAATCCCCATTTCAATTCTGTTGATGTGGCCAGCGTGTATGTTTGAAATCAGTAAAACCTCTTGGCTTATGGCATCTTTAGAAACTATGGTAGAGCAGCATCTTCAGTGACTCTGAGGTGTGGAGACGTACTCAGAGTGTATTGAGTAACTGAATGTGTAGAAGAACAACAAAGTAAACGCTTAATTGAGCACCTCCCAGCACTGTTCTAGGTGCTTAGGATTTACCACTGAGTAAAATAGGAAAAAAACTATCTGCCCATACAGGTTTTGTATTCTAACAATATACATAATACTTCTATAATATATTAAGAGAGGGGCTTCCCTGGTGGCACAGTGGTTAAGAATCTGCCTGCCAGTGCAGGGGACACAGGTTCGAGCCCTGGTCTGGGAAGATCCCACATGGAGTGGAGCAACTAAGCCCGTGCGCCACAACTACTGAGCCTGTGCTCTAGAGCCCATGCTCCGCAACAAAGAGTAGCCCCCGCTCGCTGCAACTAGAGAAAGCCCGCGTGCAGCAACGAAGACCCCAACGCAGCCAAAAATAAAAATAAATAAATTTAAAAATATATCTATTAGGAGATAAGACAAAGCAGAGCAGGGCAAAGGTGGAGAAGGGGCAGGTTGGGGGTGATCCTCATTGAACGGATGAGATTTGAGTGGAGACTTGAAAGGAGAAAAGAAGTCAGCCAGGAGAATACCTGTAGGAGGAGTGCTCTGGCGTGGGGAGCAGTGTGAAAGGATGCCCTGAGACAGGATGCTGGAGGAATATCCTGAAGACCGATGTGACCAGAGTGGAGTGAGGGGCAAGCAGGTGAGAGAGGTCATGGGATCCCGGATGCAGGACCCTGCTTTCCATCATGAGGACTTGACCGTCTTCTAAGTTATGTGGGGAGCCGGTGCAGGGGTGTGAGCAGAGCAATCCTTCTTATGTTTTAGGCATCTACTGTGAAGGCTGTGGTGAGGATAGACTCTAAGGGGGCCAGGGGAGAAGCAGGGAGACTTATTAGGAGGTGACTGACATTATCTAGGCAAGAGATGATGGAACCTGGGTCAGGAAGTGAGCAACAGAGGTGGGAAGGTAGTGATCAGATTGTGGACATATTTTGAAGATGCTCCAGCATGATGTCCTGACAGATTGGGTACAGAGTTTGATGACTTTTAGGGTTTTTCACTTGAAGAACTAGAAGTATAGAGTAGTAAGCCATCAACAGAGTTGGGGAAAGGCGTAGATGGAATAGGTATTAGGGAAAATACAGGAGTTCAGTCTTGAGCATGTAGGGACATTTAACAGAGTGTGTTGAAAAAGTCAGGGATGGAGATATAAATTTGGGAGCTGTTTGCATAGATTTGATCTTTAAAGCTAGGAGACTCAGGTAAGATGGCTAAATTCATGAGTGTAGAAGGCTAATGTTCCTGACTCAATCATTATTGAAATCCCCTCCTTGGTAATGTGAACACACCAATCTTAACCTGGTCTTTTTTAGTAAAAAATAGAGAATCCTGTCATCTCAAGGATGGAGTTGGAAATGCACAAGATATAAGCGTTAGGGTGACTGAATCTTGATCTCAAGACTCCACCTCTTTCTTCCCGCCACCACCATTCAGTGAACCAAATTCATTCAAATGATTTTTCCAATAAATATATGCTATATATTCCTCCAAAAAAAATACTAGGGTGAGAAATAATTCAAATAAATTGTGGGTTCTCCATTATGATTGACCACCAGATTGGTTGGGGTTTTGAAGCACAAAAGAAGTGTTTTGTGTTGAAAACACTTTGTAGAAGTGTTGAAACACATGCCTTACAGGCCAGAAAAAATGGAATGGTTATACTGTTGAACTCAGAGTTATGGAATAGTATTGCATACAGTTCTGATTAAACCAATAATTAAAAGTGTAAAGCAACTTGTAATGATATGTGGATCACATGTAAGTAACTTCTCTTGCCATCTAAGTATTCGGTTTCTAACCAACCAGCCTGATATTAAAGTTAGCCTGGGCAAGCAATAGCTGTATCTGTGTGCTTCTCTGTACCTTGTTTCCTTATCTGTAAAACAGGGATAATACGAGTACCTACATCATAGGTTTCTTATAAGGATTAGATGAGGCATTTCTTGCAAAGTACTTTAGAACATTACCTGGTATATAGTATGTACCATATAAATGACAATTGTCATCGTCATCGTCAACCATGATATGTTTAGGGATTCAAAGAATGAGTATGTGGTTTCTGTCAAAGAAGACCACCTGTTATTTTATAATGATGACCCCTGCTGAAACCTGTCTTTGGTTTGTACAGATATTATCACTACCTTTACACCCATTACCTGCCAGCCAGCCTGAAGAACATGGTGGACCAATTGGCCAACTGTGAGGACATACTCATGAATTTCCTGGTGTCTGCTGTGACAAAATTGCCTCCAATCAAAGTGACCCAGAAGAAACAGTATAAGGAGACAATGATGGGACAGGTAAGAGAAGGAGAACTCTCCCCCCTTGCTTTGCTCACTGGTGACTCAGTCTGAGGTAATGAGGACTCACTGTTCCTCTAGGAAGCATAATGAGAAGATATCAGGAAACAAACCACATCCAAAAGCTCTGAGGGAGTGTATGTTTGGACGTGGGTAATTGGGAAGATGTAAGTCAAGAGTATCTTTATGTCAGGAGTATAAAAGCTGTCTAAATTGGTGCAGCCACTATGGAGAAAAGTATGGAGGTTCCTTAAAAAAACTAAAAATAGAGTTACCATATGATCCAGCAATCTCATTCCTGGGCATACATCCAGAGAAAACTCTAAATCGAAAATACCCATGTACCCCAATGTTCATAGCAGCACTGTTTACAGAAGCCAAGACATGCCAGCAACCTAAGTGTCCATCGACAGATGAATGGATAAAGAAGATGTGACTATATATATATATATATATATATATATATATATATATACACATATATATATATATATATATATATATATATATATATGCGCAATGGAATATTAGCCATGAAAATGAATGAAATAATGCCATTTGCAGTAATATGGATGGACCTAGGGATTATCATACTAAGTGAAGTAAGTCAGACAGAGAAAGACAAATATAATATTGCTTATATGTGGAATCTTAAAAAATGATACAAATGAACTTATTTACAAAACAGAAGTAGACTCACAGCCGTAGAAAACAAAGTATGGTTACCAAAGGGGATAGTGGGTGTGGGGAGAGATAAATTAGGAGTTTAGGATTAACAGATACACACTACTATGTATAAAATAGGTAAACAACGAGGACCTACTGTATAGCGCAGGGAACAATACTCAGTATCTTGTAATAACCTATAATGGAAAAGAATCTAAAAAAGAATATATATCTGTATAACTGAATCACTTTGCTGTACACCTGAAACTAACACAACATTTATACTTCAATAAAAGTTGAATAAAAAAATAAAAGCGCTCATGTGACCTACCAGGTGGCATAAGAAAGACCTCTCTTCTCCAGAGTTAAAGACCTAAAGAGAATTTATGCAAGTTTATTTTAGGTGTTTTATTGAATCAATAACTAATAATGCTCTCAACACAGCCTTCTAGTGGTTGCTCTTGAGTTGGATGCGCATTGTGGAGGCAGATGAGGAGTCATAGTACTTGATTTTCAGTTCTAGAGCAAGCACTTAGTTTGCTGTAGGCAAGTCAGTTACCTTCCGAAACTCAATTGTCCCATCTTTAAAATGGAAATGGTGAAATCTACCTCACAGCATTGAGGTCAGATGTATGAAAGCTTTTGCCAAAGTAAAATACAGTGTTGAGTCACAAATGATTACTACTAAAGATACTTTCAGTGAAATATAATCTAACTTTCTCTTTTTACAAGTAAGAAAACTAGGACCCAGAGAATTTAAGCATATTGCCAGAAGTCACCCAGGGTTAGAGACAACTTGGAGTTGAATCCCGGCCTCTGTTTCTTCCACTATTTATTCTTCTACACCCCAGGGTCCTTTTATTCATCTTGGACAGAGCCCAGTACTCTATGTACGAAATCAAAAACCATAAGACCATTTAGATCTACCCAAGTTAAATCATGGAGAATCCAGCAGGATTTGAGTCAACCTAAAAGGACATACTTATGTAGTTATATCAGTTCAATTTGGGGGGTTTTCCATGTACCTTGTTCTAACAGTTATTGAAAATGACATATAAATCTAGCTTTTGCAGAGGAAAATGTAACCAGGCCTCATGTTAACACAATTGATGGTTTTTCATTCTCTGAATTTAGTAAAAGCAAAAAATTTACAGGATTTTAAGTTTATAAAATTTAATAATTTAATATTTACCAAATATGTACAGGTTATCAGGCATTGTTCTAGGTACTAGGTACTGGACAAAGTAAAGAATCTAGTGGAAAATTCTATTTCCCTCTAATTACTAAAAGGACGGGCGAGAGGATTTACAAGAATTTGTCATTTTTAAGACTGAAAGACTTTTCAAATTCAAGCAAAATGTATTGAGTACCCATGCATATTCATATTTATTATCTCATTTAAAGATACACCATTCCTTTAATATTGTTAACTCAGAGTCCTCTGGACTCCCCTGAGGTTATACACAAATTAGGGGTGGAACTCATAACGTATGGTTTCTTAAGGGTTGGTTTTTCACTCTTTTCATAGATTTGCCTAATTCTACCAAACCAATATTTCTAGTGACTTTACACATGTTTTGGAACAAATCTGAATTTAGGCTTAGGTCTAACTAGACGTATCTCGCTAGATATGTGCTATATTTGCCCCCTTCTTCCCATCATATACACTAGTTTATTGAATGTTTGTGTGACTGGTGAAGTAAATGGATGTCGTGCTCTAAAATTATGCCTTTGTAACACAGGAAAGATATCTTCTGTAATATGTTGGTTGACCCAAAATAAATGTTAAAATCAAGAGGCAAAAAAGAGACTTGAATGATTCACTTGGACTCTTTTTTTTTTCATTTGTAAGAGAATAAGAATGAGCTTAGGCTCTTGACAGTGTTTCCCTTTGCGGATGTGAGCACTCACCGGGATGTAGTGGGTCTAGCCCTTTGGGAATAAGTGGGCCAATCAGAAATGGCCTGCAAGCTTATCCCAAATTAGGAGAAAAATGGAGGTACCTTTGGGACTTTCGGCTCTGATATGGACTCAACTGGTCAGCTTAATTTGATACTCTCTCCGATTTACCAAGCAGAGTTCCTCTAGTACAAAAGGTAAAGAATGAAACCTGAGTTCTGCCCCTTTCTAGCCCTGAACAAACAATTTTAACTTCCTTGAACCTGCTTCCTCATCTGTAAAGTGGAGATGCTATTACCTGGGTAGATAACTCGACCAGGTTGCTGCGAGGCTCAAATGAGCTCATGAACACTTTACAAATAGTGTTTTGTTTGTTGTTCTGCTGCTCCAAGATAACTTGACATTTGTATTTACCTTTGATGCTTTCTTTCAAGCATATTGACACTTGTGGTTTTAAAGTGACTCTGAGTGATTCTCACAGCAAAATGTACCTTCCTATGAAAGTATTTTCTAACAATGCATGAGGATGCAAACACATTACACACACACACACACATATATACACATACATATATATATACACCATTCAACAGTGGCCTATTGACATAAATGAGTTTGTGGGTTTTTTTCGACATAATTGGGCAGCCCACCTTTTCCTTGTTTCATAAAAACACGATTTTAAAGACATTATGCTTAGTTGATCTATTTAAATTTCAGCACTCAAGTCACTTAAGGCATTCTTTTAAATCAATGTTAGTCATTTAGATGGTCTAAAAATATTTAACCAACCTTAGGGTCAACATGGAGAGCTGAAGAGATGGCAGCCATCTTTCTTCGTACCCAGAATCAACCAAATTAACAGAGGGGTTTCAGAAAATTATCTGTGAAACCATAAACACATTATTAGTCATCGCATTTGCTCCCAAGTGCAAAGAAAAGTTTTATGTTTAGTGACCACAGCAGTTGCGATTCAGTTGGTGGGTCCTTCACGGACCAGAGAATGTGTCAGTCCCTATGGATCTTTGTATGTTTGGGGCATTGGGAAACGTGGCAGGTCTCGGGAAAATCTTCTGGCGAGGCTGAAAATCCGGATCCATGCTTGCATCTTCACCAGGCACGTGGATGGGGCCGGCGTGGTGGCCAGGCCAGACCCTGAGGCCTACTGCGTGCCCATAAGCCCGACTTCGTTTACGGCCGTGTGTCCATCTCACCTGGCACCTGTCTCATCGTCTTCCCTCTTTCTCTCCCTTTCCCCAGACCTCTCGGGCTTCCCGCTGGGCTGACCCTGACCACTTTGCCCAGCGACAGAGCTGCATGAATACGTTTGCCAGCTGGTTTGGCTACATGCCGCTGATCCACTCTCAGATGAGGCTCGACCCCGTCCTCTTTAAAGACCAGGTCTCTATTCTGCGGAAGAAATACCGAGACATCGAGCGACTTTGAGGAACCTGGCCGAGTCGGGGGAGGGGAGCAAGAAGGGCCAGAGGATGGGGGTCAGTGGCTCTCTCTTCCCCGTGCAGATCCGCTCAGCAGCGGAGCTAGATTGTGCCAAGTATCCAAATAAACTAAGATGATCAAAGTGACAAAAAAAGAAAATAAAGGAAAATAAAAAGGCCAATGGAAACTCTACTCCTGACTCGTGGGACTGCACAGGACTGCTCCAGACTCACCTCACTGACTTCTATGTCCCAAGACTAGGTTGTGTACAGTTTAATTATGGAACATTAAATAATTATTTTTGAAATGATTGCTATGCAGGTTTAAACTTTTTTAATGATCAAAACTATTAAAAACCAGAGTTCTTTCTTTAATCAAAATTGTGTTGGTTGTGAATATTTCAAAGCTGCTGTTCCTCTTCCCGCAGACAGCATTGCCGTCGGTCGCGCGGGGTGCCCTGCAGCTTCGAAAAGCTCGGACTTCGTGGAAAAAACCATAAGTCACTCTACCCCGTGTCAAGAAATAACCAAGCATAAATAAGACAAGTTCATGACTCAGCTTTGCCAGAGCAAATTGTTTTCCATTTTGAATTTGCAGATCCACTTGAACTTTTATCTCTAAAATGTTGCTGCATGAGAAAAAGTATAATGACCTCCAGGTAGACAGTTCTAACTGAAAACTTTATGTTTGGGATAAAGAAGTATGATCATCTTTTTCATTGGGGGGGGGTGTGGGAAGTTAGTACCAAGAAAACGCTAGTGTAATTAAGAAGTGTTCAGTTTACGCAAGGAACCATGCAAACAATGCACCAGCATATTAGTGAGATGGAAGTATTGACCCACAATAGTAACCTAGTGCTTTTCACGAGGGTGGGTTAGATTACGCATTCAACCACTGACACACGTCTGCTTAGGTAGGGCTGGGGAAAGGCTTTGGTTTCAAGGCAAAGGAAGAATGAGTATATCGTTGGCTCAGCAGGAGTCACAAGACAAGCTCTTTTCATGGTTGTGAAAACCTCGTTTCAGAAGCTTCTCTATTGAAGAAGAAGTAATAATGTTGAAATTCCCACCATTGAACTTGAGGATTGCTGAGAAGTAAACGGAGTGTGTATCTCACCATTGGGACCCTGATACCACTTTTAGCCAAACAGTGTTTTGAGCAAGGATCTGGCAAACAAAATAATCAGAAACAAATGTGAATACTGTTTTATTTCATCTTAATTTTTAAATCTGTAGAATCTGTAGTTTAGTTGTGCTTCTTGTTAAAAAGAACATTTCTATCCCTGGAAATGCTGCTTTGAGCTTCTGATTATTATAAAATTGCAATTACAAACTGAAAAAAATATATATATCCCTTAACTCCATTGTAAAAGATGGAGACTTCTGAGATTAAATGCTTGCTTCTACTCGGAAGAGGCAAGAGAGTATAAAGAAGAGAAAGACATTATTGGGTCCTCTTATGCTGAATAAACAAGAAGCACTTTAATTTTTTTTTGCCCCTAAACTCTCATACATCTCATAAATGTGTTTCCAGCATTGGGTTAGAAGAAAGTCTCATCACAGAATTATGTTCAAATGCCTGGCTTAGGTCAGTGGAAACTGTAAATCCAGGAGACTTTAACTCATCCTTGTTCTGTAGACATCTGGAAGAGAGAAAGGAACTTTCAAAGAGAATGCAAGGAGGGAGAGAGCTTTGAGCACTGGAGAAGTGACTCAATATGCTACCTAGTGACAGCAAGGACCAGAGCCCACGTGTCCTGATTCTGTGTTGTGAGTGGTGCACAGGCAATGAACTTCGATGAAAGACGGGCTTTTCTCTGCAGCCTGGTGACTCAGAAGAGCTCCTTAAATCTCTCTCTTATCCAATTTGACCCAGCCTTAGCCCACTCTCATACATGTGACATTTTCTGCTAAGTGGATATGACTATCTCTTAAGTATTTGTTGAAAAATAATTCTTAGGTCCATGGTGCTTGCACTCGTTTCCTTCTATAAAATGCCCAAATAGGTTTCATGCCGTTTAAGTTGCAACACTCAGCAACTTAAAGGGTTAGCAGTTAATCCTTATTCATCTGGCCTTTGCAAATTTGTATTTAATTCTTTAGGTTTGCCGAATTATTCTTGTATCTTTCTCCTTTGCAAAAATGAATGTGATGTTTTTGTTAAACGACCCCCAAGCCGACTTGCAACTCATGTTGTCGTCTTGGCTTGCAAATCTGTGTCCTTCATTGTACCAGTTAGTCGCATGAATGGATTCAGGGAACTGTTTTGCCCGATTTACTGTCACAAAACTCACAGGGCATATTCTCCACAAACAATGTATGTTATGTAGAAAAAAAAAAAAAAGGATGGTAATTATAAATGAGAACAGGGTCTGACATACTTTTCAGCCACTTGAAATCTCCATGGTTTTATTTTATGTCATTCTCAGAGCACATCTCTTTGGAATGCTGGCCAGTATGTTCTTTTCCCATTTTGAACCTACATCTGGGAATAGAACAATGCTTAGCAAATCAGCAAGGCCCAACAGTAAGATGTAATTTTAATTCACTTAGGCAAGAGTTGTATTTCACTGCAGCAAGTTGACAAATCATAACCATCTCTGTAGGATGTCAGGAGTTATCTCTCAGTCAACTTCAATGATAATCAGGGGTCCCGAAGTCAGCCAACATGAACTGGAAAGAAGCCAAGACCAGAGAGTACAGTGCCTGCCAACCACGTAATGAATTTCATGCAGAAACTCCGTAGAGGACTCGGCCACTTATGATTTCCACGCAATATCTTTTTCCAGCTCCACATTAGGACGTATGATCTTAAAAATAATTTGTTTAAAGCTGACTTAGGTGTTCATGCAAAACGGCTTATACAAATCAAGTTTACATATACATGAACCATATCACCTTTGTTGAAAACAACAAAATGACCCAAAATTGAGGCTGTAGAGAAAAATCCATGAAATAATCATTGTAGTCATGTCACAAAAGATAACCTAGCTAGGTAGGCCTACCTGGACATATCATATTGGCACACTTTGCAATAGGATGCTTCAGAAGAAGTGGAATATCTGCTAGGTGGAATTTTATGTGCATTACACGTTAATTTTTTCTTGTTCCAAATGGTGCTCAAAGAAGGATCAATCTCAATTGCTTCCTTCAATTTTTCTTTTGGAGTGATTTTTATTTTTCATTTATAGTAGGCTATGTTAGCCTTTATTTTAACGATTCTGGAAACCTGGGTACTTGAAGGGATATTATGCTGGTAGCCTTTCATAAAGGTTACTGAACTTTAATTATCAGGGGTGAGCTGAATGAATGTGAATAGATCTAGATACTATTGGGGGGAAAAAGAGAGCTCTTGATTTAAGAAGTAAAGAAATATTAATCAAACCTGTTGAAAGGGCGGGAGTAAGGAGAAGGCAGCCCACCAGCTTAGAATCTGAATAAGACTTGCTGGACCAGCTGAATTATGGATGCAAAAGCCGAGGCCAACTTCCCAGACCTGAAAGTGTCTTATGTTCCCTTAGGTCTCTGAGAGCTCCAGTTTTAAAAAGGACCAGTTATTACCATGAACTCTCAAATTAAAATGTCCTGTCTTCTAATAGTTAAGATCATCGATGCACAGCCAGTACCTCAGGGCTTCAGTTGCTGAATTCCTTTACCTTGTTTCCATTGGCAGTGATGATGGACGAGAACCTTTCCGGTGGCTTTGTCATTCTTGGCCAGATTTAACCAGGAAAGCTTTCGCTGCTGGCCTCATTCTCTCAGGCATGATTGAAGGGGACATAGTTGTTCTGACTTGAGTTCTCAGTGAATAAGTATTAATACCAGACTGTGCCGAACTTGCCTCCTTCTGTCTTAGAACTTCAGCAAGTACACAGTCAATTACTCCTTGACTCCAATCCTACTTTAAAAGAATGGGATCGAGCATCCTAAGAACACCATCTCACCTGTCAATTCAGTAACGCTGTCCAGAAGCTGTGGCTAGAAAAGCTGCTATTTACAGTATCATCTTTTTTTTTTTTGGCTATGCTGGGTCTTAGTTGTGGCCTGTGGGATCTGTAGTTGCAGCATGCGGGGTCTTTAGTTGTGGCATGCGAACCTTAGTTGCAGCATGTGGGATCCAGTTGCCTGACCAGGGCTCTAACCCAGGCCCCCTACATTGCGAGTGCAGAGTCTTAGCCACTGGACCCCAAGGGAAGTGCCTACAATATATTCTTGATAATAAAGGTGACCCCTGGAAACCATCTCCCCTTTTCCCCCTTTCCAAAAATCAAAGGATTTTATTTCCATATTTTTACTTAGCAGGGATTGACTGTAGTTGTCACTAATATAAAGTTCCAGGATGTTCCATATCAGGAGCCTAGATGAGCTACCCAGATTTTGCCCAATTAAATAGGTGAGGGAGGCTGTAATATCCTCTGGGAAAGAGACGAGTGGGAACCATCAAGAAAGCCAGCAGATTAGCAGGGTCTCACCCTTGTTTAAAATCAAGTCAAGCTAGCCTTTCAGTCACTCTATTTTTGTAATGATTTGCCTTTTAGGCCTCAAAGGCCATTTGATTTCTGCAGTAGTTCTCTGTTCTCCTCTTATAGGAATACATCCCTTTCCTTTTGGTTGTAATTATTACTAAAATTAGGGCCATGCAGATGACCTGGTTACCATGTAATGAACCTTGTATATTTATTTTGAGAGAAGAATATGTATAGGATATGTTGAGGGGTGAAAGAAAGATGTGGAAAACTGGAACAATTTTAGGTGGCAAGTTGTAAAGAAAAAAAAAGTATACCTTATTTTGTATACGATGTACATTTGGGACAGTTTTCTAATATGTTGCCAATGTTTTTGTAGTATCACCACAGGTCTTTTCTGAAGTGTTTTCCCCATTTGTTACAGACAATTAATGAGTTAGTGCAATTAAGCCCTGAAGTGTGTGTGTGTGAGAGAGCCTGTGAGAAAATACAAAGCCATAGATCTTGATTTACTTCACTGACCTGTGTAACTTTATGTCTGGGTTTTACCATCCGAGATAGATTGTTTTATAGAGAGTGTCACCAAAGAATATTTCCTTCCAATTTATAGAGGAAAAAAAAAAGAGAGACATTATTAATAAATGACATGACTTTTCATCTGCGTGGTTTTCATTTCATCTTTTCTGTTGACTACAGAAAGATGTCAGTTCTAAGGAGGATTCGATGTGCTGCGGAACACAAAGCTCGTGTGGAGATTCTGGGGGAGTTTGGAAGATGAGGTTGGACCACGTGTGCTGGGTGGAGGTCCAACTCTTGCAGCCTGGCTGCAGCCCAGCACTCAGCCCCCTGGGGAACATGATGCCGCCAGCAGCAGCCATCTCCCAGGCCAGATGCAGCTGGTACTGTTGCAAGCAGGCCAGGGTGAAAAGTGGTGATATGCCCAGTTCTCAGCGTTCCTCCACATGGACGCTGGGACAACGTGGCAGGGCCAGGCCCCAGAGCATCTGGAGCCTGACAGCTGTGGCCATTACCCCCTTTGGTTTCAACTGCTGCATAGGGCTCATGAATTACTGGCTGGCAAAGCATTCATTAGACTGGCATTTCTCAAAAGGGTTTACAAATGGTTCCAGGTGTGAATGCAGCTCCCTGATTCAGGACCGCTGTAGTAAGATTTTATGACAGTAATAAACCTCCTCATTCTACTCTATCCTCCATCCCTTTGGGGGCTCTCCTCCCCTTCCTTCAGCCCTCTTTCTTTGGACATTTTTAGAGAAAGGATATCAGTCACCAGCTTCACGTATTTGCAGAGAAGCAAATGCCAAATTGTGCTTGGGGGTGTTGATTTGTTTTAAGACATCAGTCAGGTTATATGTTCAATATTTTAGTTTGTCCCTCTGAATGGTGGCTAAAATGGTGACTTCAGAATATTAATTGACAAATATTTTCTGAACAACTACGGTATATAGAGCACTGTTCTATGTGCATCCGAAGGAATGAAGATGAAAAAATCCTACTTCTTGTTCCCAAGCAAGAGAGAAAGAAGTCAGGGTAAGGTCAGACAAGGCGTGTCTAAGGCCAGTCATCAAAGGAGGCTCAGAAAGAGGTTTGCCAAGTCCCAGGTTCCAAACTGGAACTTGGTTGTGACAGTGCTACTTTGTACAATCTGGCCTCACAATGTGACGGATGATGTTGTAAAATCATTCCCAAGTGTGAGGACAAATGAGAAGGCTTGTTGTAGAAGCAGCTTTTAAATTCGGTCCAACCCAGCCTCACAGATGTTTCAACAAATGCCATAGGGTGCAAAAATACCTTGAGCAAACCTACTTGATAAATCAAAGATGGTGTTGCTTTATCATCTGAGCATTTCCACCAAGTCTACTCATGACAAGAGAAAAGCAGAAGTTATTTGTGGACACCTGAGTCATTCTGCATTGGTCTCCCCTAACATTGTACTGACTCTCTGATTTGCAGGAACTCAGAACATAGGGGGAACAAATTAGGCTACGTTGCCTACTGTTTGAGGCTCAACTTTGCTTTGGAGGACACAGTGAAGACACGTCCCTACTGCAGTGGATTCAAGGTTTTTATTTCCTTTTGATCTCACTCAGATGAACTGCCCAAGTGTGCTATGTAAGGTCACAGTTTTGGAACACAGCTAACTACCTGGGTTTGAATCCTGATTCTGCCTCTTGGTAGATCTGTGATCCTACAGAAATTACCTTTCCTCTCTGCCTTGATTTCCTCAGAATAGTACTGGTCTATACCTTATAGGGGTCTCATGAGGAGTAAATGAGTTAATCAATAAGACGTTCTTAAAATAGCACACGGTATATAATAAGAAGTATATAACTTTTTTTTTTTTTATAAATTTATTTATTTATTTATTTTTGGCTGTGTTGGGTGTTCGTTTCTGTGTGAGGGCTTTCTCTAGTTGTGGCGAGCGGGGGCCACTCTTCATTGCGGTGCGCCGACCTCTCACTGTCGTGGCCTCTCTTGTTGCGGAGCACAGGCTCTAGACGCACAGGCTCAGTAATTGTGGCTCACGGGCCTAGTTGCTCCGCAGCATGTGGGATCTTCCCAGACCAGGGCTCGAACCCGTGTCCCCTGCATTGGCAGGCAGATTCTCAACCACTGCACCACCAGGGAAGCCCAAGAAGTATATAACTCTTAGCTATTATTATTAGTCAATATTTTTCCAAAATGGTTTATTTTAGGAATCTTTTCCTTAGCCTGTTAAAGAGGAAACATTCTTAGTTTAATGTTTAGGATGTTGATACTAACAAACTTGTTTTTCTAGTGTCACAGGCACCCCTTGTTTTCAGTTGCAATCATGTTTTAATGTCTTTCATCATGAAATCATCCTAGCATCCAGGAATGGGCAGTCCATCAACGGAAATTATGCAAAGTTGAGTTTTTATTTTCTGGCTGAACTTTGAGGGATCTTTTTTATTCTCATTTAATGGAATATAGTTGAGGTAGCTCAGGACAAAAATGAAGTTTGGGTGCCAATTATTATCGTTTTTTTCCTGGTGGCTTCAATTATATTAAGAAAGAAAACATGCTCTTGCCAATATGTAAATTATTTGCCAAGTTTGGATTTCTGTTCCAAACTGAACTGCAAATAACCTGGTTTCCTTGGCTAAATCTACTTGTGAAACAAACTTAAAATGTATATTTAATCAGATAGGACCAGATCATTCCATCTTAGAGTAGATGAGAAAAGTTAAACTATGAAGAGGGAACTTGGAGGCTATTTTAACTGCTCCGCAAAGATCCGTATATACATATTGTTTCATAACATGCTTTTAAAAATTTAATATATAGTGAACATATTTCCATGCATTAAATCATCTCGAACAATCAAATTGTAATGGATGCATAGAACTCCATTGTATGACTATTCCATATTTTTTTTTACCTAATTCCTAACTGTTGGATATTTAGGTATTAAGTTTCTTACAATTATGTGGTAAATATTGTAATCATCATTTGATCAATATGATCCATGCCGTGGTATATATTCTTAAAGATAAATCTTTGTTCACACCCATGACCATTATTTTAGGATAAATCATAGACATAAAATTGGCAAGTCAAATGTTGTAAACATTTTAGAGATGTTTGCTGCATATTCACAAGATATTTCAATATATGATAATAGCTACTGAAAGAAAATTTCAATTAACCCAATAAAAAGCTATCTAGAAAAAAATCATAATAATTGCAATTTGGCGGCTAAAATGTTTTTAAAAATGGGGTCCATGGAGGCAAAATAACAAAGGGTAATCTTCAGTGGTTAAAAAAAAAGTTGAATATTATTCTTCTGGAGGGACAAATTTATTGGTACTAGCCCTCTTGTTGGATGTTGGAAAAATTTTTTGTAGATGACATGTGCCTTATATCTTGTCTTTAGGTTGAAAGAGGGAGTTAAAATAAAGCTTCCTTCTCAAATATTGTCTTCTTCCTTCTGGCAATATCCACATCAATTAAGTTTTAATAAAAAGCATTTTAAATATCATTCTCCCTGGCAGCTGGTGAGTCTTCTCTTCCAGTATCAGCTTGTTTTTCTTTAGGGGAACGCAGCCCTCTTTCCCTCCTAGGTTCTATGATTTGTATGACGCTGATCCCACCCTTTATCCTGACTCCAGGGGAGTTATGTACCTGTCAGGTCATTGAGACCCAGTTCCAGATCATGTATGGGCATTTTTAAGAAGGAGGTACCAGGACTTCCCTGACAGTCCAGTGGTTAAGACCTCGCCTCCCAATGCAGGGGGTGTGGGTTCAATCCCTGGTCTGGGAGCTAAGATCCCACATGCCTCATGGCCAAAAAGCCAAAATATAAAACAGAAGCAATATTGTAACAAATTCAATAAAAAGTTTAAAATGGTCCGCATCAAAAAATCTTAAAAAAAAAAAAGAAGGAGGTACCATCTTGCCTTTAGCATTATGTGCATAATATACTGCAGTAAGGATCACACTAACAATCTAGCAAGGATAGATGTGTTGGAGAGGAGTCGTTTAGCATATCTCAAGGGAGACTTCATTGAAGATGTGCATTTAAGTGAGATCTTAAGAAATAAGTAGCAATTTAACAAAAGAGAGTAGAAAGGGCACTACTTACAAAGGGACATGGACCTAAACACCTTCCATCCGAAGTATGTACAGAGGGAAAAGCGAGAGCCTAGATCTGTATGAAAGACATCATCATAACACAAAGATTTGGTTGGTTCAGCTCAGGATGACTGCTTGGCTAACAGCATGTATTCCCAGCAAAAAGTAAAGTACGTAAGTGAGTAAGTAATAATAATAATAATAGTTCCCTTGAGTCGCATTTTCTTTGCTCCTAATGCAAAAGTTTCAGTGCAAAACACTGGAATTGAGGGTCATATCTGATTCTACTGCACTTGCCAGAGAAAGTATGCAGAGGGTAACGGAAAGCACATGCTTTTCAAAATCTGTAGGAAAGATCTGGCTCTAAAGACTTTTGAAATGGAAAAATTAACTTCCATTTCTGGTTAGGATGTAGAAAGTTGCAAAAGATTGTCACACTCATCTTTGCAATGAGTACAAGTCCAATAAGCTACAATATCATGGTATTTAAAGCCTGACAGAGAGATGAAGATGCAAAGAAAGTTAAATGAACTAAGTCTTAGGAAGAGATAATCTGTTCCTAGAAGAAGAGTATCCCATGGCTGCTTTCATTCTAGCAACACCAGAATGTTACTCCATCAGAGAGTGGGGTAAGGAGAAACCAGGTGTGCTGCTCATAAACTTTTAGTGGCCATGTGTGGGCTGGTATGAGGGGTTCAAATTCCTAGGTGACCCAGTCACATGTTGATTTGTGCCCATCTACCAATTCTTTACCTTGAGATCCTCACCAATTGTATGTAGCAGGAAACCGAATGCTGAATACAGAACAGAAGGATTGAGAGAAATCCCCTTAAGGCACACTGGGTCTTCACTGGGTAGAAAGTAGTGGCCCACCAATATCTAAGGGAAGGACAGGAACACTGAGAGAACCCCTTCCGTCCTGAGATGTAGAGAACCATAACAGTGCAAGGCAGTGGCCCACTGAAGGTAGGAGGGAAAAGCAGGAAAGCTGAGAGAGATCCCTCCTGAAGTACACAGAGAGCCTCCTTCAAGATCCACTGAACCTCCACTGAGTGCATGGCAGTGGCCAACCAAAGGCTAGAGGCGAGACAAGAAAGTTAAGAAAAATCTCCCTCAGGTTCATGGGACCCCTACCAAGCACAAGGCAACTCCCCAGATCCTTGCATAGACATAAGGTAAGTGATATTTAATATAAAATTAATATGTTAGTTTTCTTACTGCCTTATAACTTGGCTTTCAGAGAATCACCTTACTGTACAGTATGCTTCTCTCTCAAAATTGGAGAAACTACATATCAGCCTATCATCACAGGTAAGTGTTTTTCTTTTTCTTTTTTAACTATATATATATATATGCACACACACTTCAATACAAGTGTTGCACATATGTTCTACATGGATACTTAGGCAGTGATGATGATGATAATGCAGAAACACCTCATACAGTTCTTGCCGAACAGTTGTTAGACTTTCACATGAAGACATCCACACACACACAAGCAAGTACGTTTATTAACTGTGTGGTATGATAATTATCTACCTCCGTGAAGTAGAAGTGGATCATGATAAAGGTCTTCATCCTTGTCTCTTCATCCTGGGTGGGCTGAGGAGAAGGAGGAAGAGAAGGGGCTGGTCTTGCTGTCTCAGTGGTGGCAGAGGTGGAGGAGATTCAGGAGCAGAAAGGGGGAAAGGAGAGGCAGACACACTCAATGTAACTCTATGGAAATACGTCCTAATTTCTGTCCGACTTTTTTACTTTTTCATTTGACTAAAAATGTTTCTATATGGTACCAGTCCTTCTTCCACCATCTGATTTCATTTCAGTGCTGTATCATGGGAAGGTCCGTGTCATAAAAGAAGTCAAAAGCAGTCTTGAATCACCAGAACCCTTCTGCCAGATTGTCTAGGTGTCCATTTGTCTCCTTGCTCTGCTTCTTCTACATCTTCTTCCTCATCATCTGGCACTGGTTCAGAAGTGCCCATCTCCACCAAGTTGACTTCTGTTCATTCCTCTGGTGTGGTGTCTATTAGCTCTTGAATTTCTCCAAGATCCATATCTTGAAACCCTTTACACACCCCCGACCCCCTTTTGCCACATCTACAGTCTCTTTCCTGATTTCCTCGACTGGCTCTGTTGTAAATTCTGTGAAGTCATGCACAACATCTGGACACAGTTTTCTCCGGCAGGAATTTATTATTTCAGGTTTGATGGCTTTCACAGCTTTTTCTATAGTAACTATGGCATCTTCAATGGTGTAAACCTTCCAGACCTGCATGATGTTCTCTCTATCATGGTTCTCTTTCATAATGTTGACCATCCTTTCCATAGAGTACTGTGTGAAATGAGCCTCAAAGCTCCTTATGACCCCCCATCTAGAGGCTGAATTAGAGACCTTGTGTTTGGGGGTAAAGTAGGCCACTTCTACATCTTCGGTGTTGAACTCATGGGGTTCTGGGTGGCCAGTTGCATTGTCCAGTATTAAAAGACCTTTAAAAGTCAATCTGTTACTGGCAAGGTACTTCCTGACTTCAGGGACAAACATCGATGAAACCAACCCAGAAAAAGTTTTCTCGTCCAGGCCTTCTTGTACAACCAAAAGAGTGACAGCTGGTGTTTACCTTTTCCCTTCAAGGCTTGGGGTTTAGCAGCTTTATAAGTAAGGGCAGTCCTGATTATAAACACAACTGCATTTGCACAAAACAGTAGACTTCTCTTATTCCTTCCTGTCTTAAATCTTGATGCTCACTTTCTTCCTTACTAATAAATGTCCTTTGTGGCATTTTTTCCAGAACAGGGCACTTTCGTCTGCATTAAAAACCTGTTCAGGCAGATATCCTTTCTCCTCACTGATTTTCTTCATGGCGTCAGGAAACTGGTCTGCTACCTCTCTGTTGGCAGAAGCTGCTTCTCTTGTCTTGATATTTTTTTTTGAAGCCAAACCTCTTTCTAAAACCATCCTTTGCTGGCGTTAAATTCTCCAGCTTTAGATCCTTCACCTTCCATTTTGCTTTAAGTTACCATGTAATGACTTTGTTTTTTCTCAGATTGTGTTGAGTCTGTAGGTATGCCTTTCTTATAGCAATCCTACACCTACAGAAAAGCTGCATTTTCAATACGAGATAAAAAGATACTTCATAAAAAGTGCAAGGTTTTCACACCTGCTGGCATAGCTGCAGTGATAGCTTTACGAATTTTCTTTTCTTTTTTTACAGTGGTCCTTACACTCAATTCTTTTATCTTGAAATGGTGGGCAACCGCAGCTGCAGACCTCAATCTACAGTATAGGTCCTCAAAACATTAAAAATAGAACTACCGTATTATCCAGCAATCTCACTTTTGAGTCTATTTCTAAAGGAAATGAAATCAACTATCATAAAGAAATATCTGCACCCCCATGTTCACTGTAGCATTAGTTACATTAGCCAAGATATGGAAACAACTGTGTCTAATAATGGATGAATGGATAAAGAAAGTGAAATATATATCTATATATCTGTATCTACCTATCTCTCTATATAGATATTATATATAATGGAATATTATTCAGCCTTAAAAAAATAAGGAAATCCTGTCATTTGCAACAATATAGATGAACTTTGAGGGCATTATATTCACTGAAATAAGTCAGAGTAAGACACATACTGTATGATCTCACTTACGTGTTGAATCTAAAGAAAAAAACTCATAGAAATAGACAATAGAGAGGTGGCTGCAAGGTAGGGAAATGGGGAAAAGTAGTCAAAGGTAAAAACTTCCAGTTATAAGACAAATAAGTTCTGGGGATGTAATGTACAGTATGGGGACTATAGCTAATAATACTGTATTTTATATTTGAAGGTTACTAAGAAAGTAGATCTTAAAAGTTCCCATCACACACACACACACACACACACACACACACACACACACAAATTGTAACTATGTGAGGTGATGGATGTGTTAACTAACCTTATTATGGTAATCATTTTGCAATATATTACATATATCAAATCATTATATTTTATACCTTAAACTTACGCAGTGTTATATGTCACTTATATCTCAATAAACCTGGCGGGGGGGAAGGTCAACATATCAAAATCAACAGCATTTAAGAAAAGATTGGAGAGAGAGACCTTCAAGATGGCGGAGGAGTAAGATATGGAGATCACCTTCCTCCCCACAAATACATCAGAAATACATCTACATGTGGAACAACTCCTACAGAATACCTACTGAACGCTGGCAGAAGACCTCAGACTTCCCAAAAGGCAAGAAACTCCCCATATACCTGGGTAGGGCAAAAGAAAAAAGAAAAAACAGAGACAAAAGAATAGGGATGGGACCTGCACCTCTGGGAGGGAGCTGTGAAGGAGGAAAAGTTTCCACACACTAGGAAGCCCCTTCACTGGCGGAGACTGCAGGTGGTGAAGTGGGGGATCTTCGGAGCCACGGAGGAGAGCACAGCCACAGGGGTGCGGAGGGCAAAGCGGAGAGATTCCCGCACAGAGGATCAGTGCCGACCAGCACTCACCAGCCCGAGAGGCTTCTCTGCTCACCCGCCGGGGAAGGTGGGGGTTGGCTGTGTGAACACAGCCTGAAGGGGGCTAGTGCGCCACAGCCAGCCAGGAGTGTGTCCGGGAAAAAGTCTAAAACTGCCTAAGAGGCAAGAGACCATTGTTTCTGGGTGTGCGAGGAAAGGGGTTTCAGAGCACCGCCTAAAGGAGCTCCAGAGACGGGCGCGAGCCGCGGCTATCAGCGTGGACCCCAGAGACGGGCATGAGACACTAAGGCTGCTGCTGCAGCACCAAGAAGCCTGTGTGCAAGCACAGGTCACTATCCACACCGCCCCTCCTGGGAGCCTGTGCAGCCTGCCACTGCCAGGGTCCCATGATCCAGGGACAAGTGCCCTGGGATAACACTCGGCACACCTCAGGCTGTTGCAACATCACTCCGGCCTCTGTCAGTGCAGGCTCGCCCCGTATCCATACCCCTCCCTCCCCCCAGCCTGAGTGAGCCAGAGCCCCCTAATCAGCCGCTCCTTTAACCCCGTCCTGTCTGGGTGGGGAACAGACGCCCTCAGGTGACCTACATGCAGAGGCGGGTCCAAATCCAAAGCTGAATGCCAGGAGCTGTGCAAACAAAGAAGAGAAAGGGAAATCTCTCCCAGCAGCCTCAGGAGCAGGGGAGTAAATCTCCACAATCAACTTGATGTACCCTGCATCTGTGGAATACCTGAATACACAACGAATCATCCCAAAATTCAGGTGGTGGACTTTGGGAGCAACTGTAGACTTGGGGTTTGCTTTCTGAATGTAATTTGTTTCTGGTTTTATGTTTATCTTAGTTTAGTATTTAGAGTTTATTATCACTGGTAGATTTGTTTATTGATTTGGTTGCTCTCTTCCTTTTTTTATTATATATAGATATATATATATATAGTACTTTTTCTCTTTTTGTGAGTGTGTATGTGTATGCCCCTTTGTGTGATTTTGTCTGTATAGCTTTGCTTTTACCATTTGTCCTAGGGTTCTGTCTGTCTGTTTTTTTTAGTATAGTTTTTAGCGCTTGTTATCATTGGTGGATTTGTTTTTTGGTTTGGTTGCTCTCTTCTTTTTCTTTCTTTCTTTCTTTTTTCTTTCTTTCTTTTTATTACTTTTTAATTTTTTTAGTTTTAATAATTTTTTTATTTTTAATTTTAATAACTTTTTCTTTCCTTCCTTCCTTCCTTCGTTCCTTCCTTCCTTCCTTCCTTCTTTCCTTCCTTCCTTTCTTTCTTTCTTTCTTTCTTTCTTTCTTTCTTTCTTTCTTTCTTTCTCTCTCTCTCTCCCTCTTTCTCTCTCTTTCTCTCTCTTTCTCTCTCTTTCTCTCTATCTCTCTCTTTCTTTCTTTCTCTCTTTCTCTCTTTCTCTCTTTCTTTCTTCCTTCCTTCCTTCCTCCCTCCCTCCCTCCCTTTCTTTCTCTTTCTTTCTTTCTTTCCTTTCTTTCTTCTTTCTTTGCTTCTTTCTTTCCTTCTTTCTTTTCTTCTTTCTTTCTTTTCCTTCTTTTTTTCCTTCTTTCTTTCTTTCTTTCTTTCTTTCTTTCTTTCTTTCTTTCTTTCTTTCTTTCTTTCTTTCTTTTCTTTTTTCTTTCTTTCTTTCTTGTGGCTGACAGGGTCTTAGTGCTCTGGCCGGTTGTCAGGCCTGTGCCTCTGACGTGGGAATGCCGAGTTCAGGACACTGGTCCACCAGAGACCTCCCAGCACCACAGAATATCAGATGGTGAAAGCTCTCCCAGAGATCTCCATCTCAATGCTAATACCCAGCTCAATTCAACGACCAGCAAGCTGCAGTGCAGTACACCCTATGCCAAACAACTAGCAAGACAGGAACACAACCCCAACCATTAGCACAGAGGCTGCCTAAAATCATAAGGTCACAGACCCCCCAAAACACACCACCAGACATGGACATGCCCACCAGAAAGACAAGATACAGCCTCATCCACCAGAACACAGGCACTGGTCCCCTCCACCAGGAAGCCTACACAACCCACTGAACCAACCTTAGCCACTGGGGACAGACACCAAAAACAATGGGAACTACACACCTGCAGCCTGCAAAAAGGAGACCCCAAACACAGTAAGTTAAGCAAAATGAAAAGACAGAGAAACACTCAGCAGATGAAAGAGCAAGGCAAAAAACCATCAGACCAAACAAATGAAGAGGAAATAGGTAGTCTACCTAAAAAAGAATTCAGAGTAATGATACTAAAGATGATCCAAAATCTTGGAAATAGAATGGAGAAAATACAAAAAACGTTTAACAAGGACCTAGAAGAACTAAAGAGAAAACAAACAATGATTAACAGCACAATAAATGAAATTAAAAATTCTCTAGATGGAATAAATAGCAGAATAACTGAAGCAGAAAAACGGATAAATGACCTGGAGGATACCATGGTGGAAATAACTACCGCAGAGCAGAATAAAGAAAAAAATGAATTGAGGACAGTCTCAGAGACCTCTGGGACAACATTAAGTGCACCAACATTCAAATTATAGGGGTCCCAGAAGAAGAATAGAAAAAGAAAGGGACTGAAAAAATATTTGAAGAGATCATAGTCGAAAACTTCCCTAATATGGGAAAGGAAATAGTTAATCAAGTCCGGGAAGCACAGAGTCCCATACAGGATAAATCCAAGGAGAAACATGCCAAGACACATATTAATCAAACTACAAAAAATTAAATACAAAGAAAAAATATTAAAAGCAACAAGGGAAAAACAACAAATAACATACAAGGGAATCCCCATAAGGTTAACAGCTGATTTTTCTGCAGAAAATCAGAAAAGAAAAAGAAAAAGAAAAAAAGAAAACTCTGCAAGCCAGAAGGGAGTGGCTGGACATATTTAAAGTGATGAAAGGGAAAAACCTACAACCAAGATGACTCTACCCAGCAAGGATCTCATTCAGATTCGACAGAGAAATTAAAACCTTTACAGACAAGCAAAAGCTAAGAATTCAGCACCACCAAACCAGCTTATAACAAATGCTAAAGGAACTTCTCTAGGCAGGAAACACAAGAGAAGGAAAAGACGTACAATAACAAAGCCAAAACAATTAAGAAAATGGTAATGGGAACACACATATCGATAACTACCTTAAATGTAAATGGATTAAATGCTCCAACCAAAAGACATAGACTGGCTGAATGGATACAAAAACAAGTCCCGTATATATGCTGTCTACAAGAGACCCACTTCAGACCTAGGGACACATACAGACTGAAAGTGAGGGGATGGAAAAAGATATTCCATGCAAATGGAAATCAAAAGAAAGCTGGAGTAGCAATTCTCATATAAGACAAAATAGGCTTTAAAATAAAGACTACTACAAGAGATAAAGAAGGACAGTACATAATGATCAAGGAATCAATCCAAGAAAAAGATATAACAATTGTAAATATTTATGCACCCAACATAGGAGCACCTCAGTACATAAGGCAAATGCTAACAGCCATGAAAGTGGAAATCGAAAGTAACACAATCACAGTAGGGGATTTAACACCCCACTTTCACCAATGGACAGATCATCCAAAATGAAAATAAATAAGGAAACACAAGCTTTAAATGATACATTAAACAAGATGGACTTAATTGATATTTATAGGACATTCCATCCAAAAGCTGCAGAATGCACTTTCTTCTCAAGTGCTCATGGAACATTCTTCAGGATAGATCATATATTGGGTCAGAAATCAAGTCTCGGTAAATTTGAGAAAATTGAAATCATATCAAGTATCTTTTCTGAACACAACGCTATGAGACTAGATATCAATTACAGGGAAAAATCTGTAAAAAATATAAACACATGGAGACTAAACAATACAGTACTAAATAACCAAGAGATCACTGAAGAAATCAAAGAGGAAATCAAGAAATAGCTAGAAACAAATGACAATGAAAACACGATGACCCAAAACCTATGGGATGCAGCAAAAGCAGTTCTAAGAGGAAAGTTTATAGCAATACAATCCTACCTCAATAAACAAGAAACATCTCAAATAAACAACCTAACCTTACATCTAAAGCAATTAGAGAAAAAAGAACAAAAAACCCCAAAGTTAGCAGAAGGAAAGAAATCATAAAGATCAGATCAGAAATAAATGAAAAATAAATGAAGGAAACAGTAGCACAGATCAATAAAACTAAAAGCTGGTTCTTTGAGAAGATAAAAAAAATTGATGAACCATTAGCCAGACTCATCAAGAAAAAAAGGGAGAAGACTCAAATCAATAGAATTAGAAATGAAAAGGAGAAGTAACAACTGACATTGCAGAAATACGAAGGATCATGAGAGATTACTACAAGCAACTATATGCCGATAAAATGGACAACCTGGAAGAAATGGACAAATTCTTAGAAAAGCACAACCTTCTGAGACTGAACCAGGAAGAAATAGAAAATATAAACAGACCAATCACAAGCACTGAAATTGAGACTGTGGTTAAAAATCTTCCAACAAACCAAAGCCCAGGACCAGATGGCTTCACAGGCAAATTCTGTCAAACATTTAGAGAAGAGCTAACACCTATACTTCTCAAACTCCTCCAAAATAAAGCAGAGGGAGGAACACTCCCAAACTCATTCTACAAGGCCACCATCACCTTGATACCAAAACCAGACAAAGATGCCACAAAAAAAGAAAACTACAGGCCAATATCGCTGATGAACATAGATGCAAAAATCCTCAACAAAATACTAGCAAACAGAATCCAACAGCACATTAAAATGATCATACACCATGATCAAGTGGGGTTTATCTCCCAGGAATGCAAGGATTCTTCAATATATGCATATCAATCAATATGATACACCATATTAAAAAATTGAAGGAGAAAAACCATATGATCATTCAATACATGCAGAAAAAGCTTTTGCATCTATGATAAAAAACAATTTATGATAAAAACCCATTTATGATAAAAACCCTCCAGAAAGTAGGCATAGAGGGAACATACCTCAACTTAATGAGGGCCATATATGACAAACCCACAGCCAACGTCATTCTCAATGGTGAAAAACCGAAACCATTTCCTCTATGATCAGGAACAAGACAAAGTTGTCCACTCTCATCACTGTTATTCAACATAGTTTTGGAAGTTTTATCCACAGCAATCAGAGAAGAAAAAGAAATAAAATGTATCCAAATCATAAAAGAAGAAGTAAAGCTGTCACTGTTTGCAGATGACATGATACTATACATAGGGAATCCTAAAGATGCTACCAGAAAACTACCAGAGCTAATCAATGAATTTGGTAAAGTTGCAGGATACAAAATTAATGCACAGAAATCCCTTGCATTCCTATACACTAATGATGAAAAATCTGAAAGAGAAATTAAGGAAACACTCCCATTTACCACTGCAACAAAAAGAATAAAATTCCTAGGAATAAACCTACCTAAGGAGACAAAAGACCTGTATGCAGAAAACTATAAGACACTGATGAAAGAAATTAAAGATGATACAAAGAGATGGAGAGATATACCATGTTCTTGGATTGGAAGAATCAACATTGTGAAAATGACTCTACTACCCAAAGCAATCTACAAATTCAATGCAATCCCTATCAAACTACCAATGGCATTTTTCACAGAACTAGAACAAAAAACTTCATAATTTGTATGGAAACACAAAAGATCCCGAATAGCCAAAGCAATCTCGAGAAAGAAAAACAGAGCTGGAAGAATCAGGTTCCCGGGCTTTAGACTATACTACAAAGCTACAGTAATCAAGACAGTATGGTACTGGCACAAAAACAGAAATATAGATCAATGGAACAAGATAGAAAGCCCAGAGATAAACCCATGCACATATGGTCACCTTACTTTTGATAAATGAGGCAAGAATATACAATGGAGAAAAGACAGCCTGTTCAATAAGTGGTGCTGGGAAAACTGGACAGCTACATGTAAAAGAATGAAATTTGAACACTCCCTAACACCATACACAAAAATAAACTCAAAATGGATTAAAGACCTAAATGTAAGGCCAGACACTATCAAACTCTTAGAGGAAAACATAGGCAGAACACTCTATGACATAAATCACAGCAAGATCCTTTTTGACCCACCTCCTAGAGAAATGAAAATAAAAACAAAAATAATCAAATGGGACCTAAAGAAACTTAAAAGCTTTTGCACAGCAAAGGAAAACATAAACAAGATGAAAAGACAACCCTCAGAATGGGAGAAAATATTTGCAAATGAAACAACTGACAAAGGATTAATCTCCACAATTTACAAGCAGCTCGTGCAGCTCAATATCAAAAAAACAAACAACCCAGTCGAAAAATGGGCAGAAGACCTAAATAGACATTTCTCCAAAGAATATATACGGATTGCCAATAAACACATGAAAAGATGCTCAACATCACTAATCATTAGAGAAAAGCAAATCAAAACTACAATGAGGTTTCACCTCACACCAGTCAGAATGGCCATCATCAAAAAATCTACAAACAATAAATGCTGGAGAGGGTGTGGAGAACAGGAAACCCTCTTGCACTGTTGGTGGGAATGTAAATTGATACAGCCACTATGGAGAACAGTATGGAGGTTCCTTAAAAAACTAAAAATAGAACTACCATACGACCCTGCAATCCCACTCCTGGACATATACCCTGAGAAAACCATAATTCAAAAAGAGTCATGTACCACAATGTTCATTGCAGCTCTATTTACAATAGCCAGGACATGGAAGCAACCAAAGTGTCCATTGACAGATGAATGGATAAAGAAGATGTGGCAGATATATACACTGGAATATTACTCAACCATAGAAAGAAAAGAAATTGAGTTATTTGTAGTGAGGTGGATGGACTTAAAGTCTGTCATACAGAGTGAAGTAAGTCAGAAAGGGAAAAACAAATACCGTATGCTAACACATATATATGGAATAAAAAAAAAAAAAGGTTCTGAAGAACCTAGGGGAAGGACAGGAATAAAGATGCAGACGGAGAGAATGGACTTGAGGACACAGGGAGTGGGAAGGGTAAGCTGGGACGAAGTGAGAGAGTGGCATGGACATATATACACTACCAAATGTAAAATAGATAGCTAGTGGGAAGCAGCCGCATAGCACAGTGAGATCAGCTCGGTGCTTTGTGACCACCTAGAGGGGTGGGATAGAGAGGGTGGGAGAGAGACGCAAGAGGGAGGAGATATGGAGATATATGTATATGTATAGCTGATTCACTGTGTTATAAAACAGAAACTAACACACCATTGTAAAGCAATTATACTCCAATAAAGATGTTAAAAAAAAAAAAAAAAAAGAAAAGATTGGAGACTGTCTTCCAACCTTGGCCTTAGAATAAACAAAAATTTCTGGGGATTAAAAAAATTACTAATTATTATTAAAAAAAGTTGGTCTTCATCAAAATTGGAAGTTTCTGTTCATGAAAAGACACCATTAGGAAAATATTTCTGTCAAGTTTGAAATAGGCAAAACTAATATATGGTGATAAGAATAGTGGTTGCCTCTGGGTTGGGGAACAGGTGAGAAATATCTAGAAGCAGTGTGAGAAAACTCCCTGGGGTAATGGAAATCTTTCTATACCTTGATTTGGTAGGTGGGTATATCAGTGTGTATACTTTTTAAAAGCCAAGGAACTGTACACCTAATACTTGTGAATTTTATTGTATGTTATTTATACCTCAGTTTTTAAAAAATGTTAAGAATATGCAAATTCAGTAACAATAAGAGAAACACAGTTTTGAAAATGATTAAAATAACATGCAAAGATTCCAACCCTGGCTAATGGGGACCTCAAATATTAGCCAATAAGAGGACAAAGCAGCACCTTTACTAAAAGTAGAGTGAGTGCACCATAGTAAGACATTTGGGACCTCGAAATGTAGGTTTTATGCTACTATGGGATGAGAAGGCAATTGTTTTCAACTATTTTGGGTCTCAGATGCCTTTGATATTCCATCAAAGTTATGATCTCTGGCCTCTATAGATATATATATATATGCTATATGCACACAATATTTGATGCACTGTAAAAGCGTTTCATGGAGGTGGGAGTTTCATGGATTCCCTGGAGGCTATCCATGGACTCCTGGGATTCCACTGATACCAGCATGTAAAATGTTTTCCTAAATCATCAAAGCCATAGAAATTTACAGCACCAAGAACCTACCTTTTACTACTAAATAAGATGGTCATGTTTCTTAATAGTATTTTTCTATAACAGCTTTAGATTTATAAAAGAAAAAAGGGAGAAGGTTAGTAAGGAGAGTTCCCATACATCCCAAATCCAGTTAACACCTTCCATTAGTATGAAACCAACATTGATACATTACCACATTACCATTAACGAAAACCCATACATTACAGATTTCTTTACTTTTTACCTAGTGTCCCTTTTTTACCCTAGGATCACATCCAGGACACCACATTACATTTAGTTGTCATGTTTCCTGAGGCTCCTCTTGGCTGTGACTGTTTCTGAGATTTTTCTGTTTTCGATGAAGATGGTCACGTTTATTTTTTTTAATTTTTAAAAAAAATTTAATTAAGATGGTCATGTTTCTTAAGTGGTCTTTCCAAATATTGGATTACGGTTTTATAAGAACATTTCATCTTCCATTTTATACAACATTTCCACTAACTATAGTATGTCAAATCCCACCAAACCTGCCACTGTTTGCTATCCAAACTGGTGGGAGTGCCAGTGGCTGATGAAAATTATCCATTACCTGTGGTCCTAAAACGGGGTTGATTTCATTGGCCTGGGGAATTTAGTGGGAAAATGAACCCACTTCTAAATCCAAGCCACTCTGTGTCAAGGGATCAATCAGTGTGTAGACATTACCAAGAATATGATTCATGCCATGAACCACTTGGTAGAAATAATTGCCTGCATGGTCATGGTGTGTAAAACTGCTCCTGAAGATGGGAAGAGAGATCAGGGCTACAGGATAGTAGACATTTGTATTTTTGGTAGATGTGGAAAAAAATGTGTTTTTCTTCATGATCCCAAACCATTGGCCTAGCTCTATCTTAGACTATCTATGAATGGATGTAATCTGACCTAGTTTTTCCAATAAATGAGTACGTATTCCACCCCCTGCCTTAGGTAAGGAAGAGAACATTCTGATTTTTCACTGATTATTATATCTACGACCTATGTAGATATTTTTTTTGAAGAAAAAAATCTCTTTTAGCTAAGCACATTTCAGAAGCATTACACCCTAGTTTCTTCTTTTTGCTTCCTAACTCCTTATTTATAGCTTCAAGATACTGGCAGAAACAAATTCCTTCAGCTATTTTTTGCATAACATTGTCTAAATACTTTATTTTGAGGCCCCTTTTTTTCCTCACCCATCTACTTATAGTGTCTATAAAAATACAGCCTCAAGCTGCTTAAACTCAATGACTCTGCACTATATGCCTGAATCTTTAATTACAATAACAACTGTCCTCGTGTTATTTAGGTGAACACCTTAGAAATGGATGCTTAAAACTACTCCCAAGTTGGTCACTGAAAAGCTGAGTACCTTTTGCTAATTAGCATGGGTCACAGGTCACTCAGGAAGATAACTCCATTGCATTACTCAAGGTGGGTCATGGCTCTTGCATGAAAATTATTCAGTTATGTTTACTATATTGTAATCTTCAAGAGTAAGGCCACATTCTTATGTGGAGTTAGGACCTCACTTGAGGGGTGAGGTCACTTATGATGTGACTAAATGAAAGGAAACAGAAAATGGAAGCATGTGGATGAGTCCTAGGTCGGCAAAAGTGAAGGTCTAGCCCTCGTAGACCTGACCGGTGGCTCTTGAACTTATCTGCCTATCAGCACTAATAAAGGAGATTTAAGAATATACATGGATTTCTAAGCCCGTGTCCAGAGTCTGATTCAGTAATCATGGGGTGAGTTCTATCGTCTGAATATTTTAAAATATGATCAGACATTTCTGATGCATGTTCATATTTAGTATTACTTCTTATACCAGTGTCCATAATCCTTTTGCATCATTGATGCCTTTCAGAATCTGATGAAAGCTATGGGCCAATTTCTTAGAGAAATGCATATATACCCCCCAAAAATGTATTGATATGTGGAGTGGATCATCTAAATAATATGTCTGATAACACCTCTCTGCTGTCTGCAAGCACTCAATGTTTCTCGAATACCTAATTGAGGTGAGACTCCTTTACGTGGCTTTCTAGGTCTCCCAAGACCCCCTTACCCCTGAAGCCTGTTGTCCTTTCAAGTTTCCTTTTTTTTTTTTTTTTTTTTAAAGCAAAGTGAACTGTTTATTGCTATATTCACATGTTTTGCTGTATTTAACCTCTTTGCCTTCGCTCATGCTGTGCCTGTTGCCTGGGATCCTATTCTCTTTCCTTCTCCAACCTATGTCAGGTGATTATTCATTG
Organism: Balaenoptera physalus; assembly: GCF_965194825.1. Lineage (NCBI taxonomy): Eukaryota > Metazoa > Chordata > Mammalia > Artiodactyla > Balaenopteridae > Balaenoptera > Balaenoptera physalus. Next base: position 64,875,185 of record NC_138895.1, on the reverse strand, counting down.
ATGTTTTAAGATGGAACTCAGCCAGTCCTTCCTCCAGAATTTCTGATCTGTTCTCCCTAGTCCCATTCCCAAAGTGTATTGGGTCCTCTTCACCTGTTCTATCATAGCATCCTGTGCATATTTCTTTCTTAGCACATAGCATGCTAGGCTGGACTTTTCTGTTTAGGTGACTGTCTGGCACAAGATGGGGAGATAAGTGAGAGCAGGGAGGGTATCTTTGTCATTTTGTCAACTAGTCATTAGATAGTGCCGACCCAGAGTTAGCATTCAATGAATGTTTGTTGACTGAATATCTGGGAAGAATTTGGAAGACTTGGGAAGATAAATTCAGGTAGGAGTGGTTAAAAATGCCCTTTATAACATGGAAGCAGAGTAGGTAGTTGGAAGCACTTTTTTGGTGAGGATCATGTGTTAATGTAACTGAACTTTTGAAAGCAGAGGGAACACTGTGTCTTGCCAATCAGAATACCTAATCTCATGCTTCTTTCACTTTTCTTCTGTTGTCCCCCAACTTCAGTAAAATCATTTCTAATCATACTGGCCCTTGTTTCTACTGTGCTGTGAGAAATCAAAGGCAGAATCTACAACTAGGGCAAAAGGTTAAAATGGATATTCTCCACCCTTCCACACTCCCCAACTGGACGGTCTCCTTTCTGTGCTAGTCTTGGGAGAACTGATGTTTTGTTTTGTGTTTTGATTTCCATTAAAGGGGGCATGCATAGCTCTACTAGTCATTCATTTATTCACACTCATTCATTCAAAAATTATTTGTGAAGTGTCCATTAGCACTAACCCTTGACTAACTTAAGTCTTACCCTCTTCTAGAAAAAGCCCTTGAGCTACAAAAATTAATTTAAAAATCATCAGAAGCTTCTTTCTCATCTACCAAACCACTAGTACACACACATACACACACACATTAACTGGATCTGGCTGCAGGAGGTGTCATTAAGGAAAGACTTTCTTCTCTGAGGCCCTGATGCTTTTCTGTTAATGTAGAAGAGTTCTGAGGCTGCATCTGACATCAGTCTTGGCAAGCCTAGCACTCAGGGAAGAATGCTAACAGGTGAAGCAGGAAGATGAGGCTCTTTTACCTCTTCTGTTTTTTACATTTACTTTCCTCTTCATACCACCAGATGGGTAGTGGTTCATCAGTTGATATATTTAGCAATCTAGAACAAAAATTACTCTGGAGAGAGGAATGGGTGAGTACGGATGGTATTTTTTTTTAACTCAATTCATTATTATTAGAGAGGTTAGATTTTTTTCTATTTTGGTAGTTATGCAAAGCAGCAACCTTAAAACCATGCAGTGAATTATGAATCAGAGTATAAGAGCACAAAGCAGTCTTCTAGATAAGTCTGGGACATGTTTCATTGTTTTCTACCTCCATGGGTGGGATGTGAAGGACACTGATGATGGCTTATACCCTCATCCTGCTCCACTACCATGGTGAGCTATGAAGGAATCTCTATCTTAACTTAAGGCTGGGGACTAGATGTCTCCTAGCAAGGTATTTGTTTGGGGAGGTCAGAAGAAGCATAGACAGTGTCCATATCATGCACAAGGGACGTCATGATCTTGGTGGACCAGGCATATTGTGGTCCATGTCAAAACTGGAGAGTGGGTAAAAGCACAAGAAGATTCCATGTTATGAAAATATGTCAGAAGGTAGGAGAATAGGATAATCAGGAATGTAACATACAGTGGTATGAGTGGTGAACCAGGACACTTCATTCAAATAAAAGTCTATGGACTTCCCTTCTGTCTACGGTGGTGTAGCTGGTAGTGGCCCAAACCTACCATCAAGACAACTAGAAAAGCACAAAAAATCTGTTTAAAAAAAATGGGTGTGGGGCCTAGATTGAGAGGAAAGGGGAACTTAATGAGGTAAGCACAATAATTCTGTGCCCCACTTTTCCCTGGGGAGCATTTACCTATTCATTAAGCTTTGCAGAGTAAGGGGCTGAGAAGCTGGGTAGAGAAATGCCAAAAGAAGCAGAGATCTGGCAGAGCTCTTGGAAATTTCATGGTGTTAAAGAGAAAAAAATCAGGTTTGGACCATGAAGGCAGTCATGACTTGAGACAACAGGAATCTGAAGATAAGATGCTGAAGGGAGGAGACAGTAGGTAATAAACTGAGTGAAATTCACAGGATGAAAACCAAGTTTTGGTAGCCTCCCAGTACTGAGGGGACACAGATTATAATCCAGGCACAATGAAGGAAGAGGGGCCTCTTAAATATCCCAGATTCTTAGTTGGGACCCCTGAAGTGCTAGACTCCAGGACTAAAGGCAAACAGAAATCGAGAAGACTATCAAAGTCTGAAATCTAGATTTGAGACTGCTAATGGGACTGAGACAATCTACTTCACCAATTTCACCACTCTTCTCTCCTTGAAACTGCTCCGTCAATTGATGCAAAGATACAAGTGACTCTCTGGGACTTTTTTTTTTTTTAAGAGTTATTTTCATTTACTTATTTATTTTGGCCACGCCAGGTCTTTGTTGTAGCATGTGGGATCTTCTTTGGGCCGTGTGGGATCTTTTCTTTTTTTTAGTTGTGGCATGCGGACTTCTTAGTAGTGGCATGCATGCGGGATCTAGTTCCCCGACCAGGGATCGAACCCAGGCCCTCTGCATTGGGAGTGCAGAGTCTTACCCACTGGACCACCAGGGAAGTCCCTCTCTGGGACTTCTGAGGCTAAGACAAAATAGTATTGTACCTTCCACCTGGGCCTTTTGGAATGTTCTCTACTGGCATGCCCACTCTTTGGGAAGCCAGTTGCTTCTCAAGATGTCCTACTACCTTGATACCACAATGTGTGGAAAGTGATTCCAGCTACTCTCATCTGTACCAGCTATCCCAGCCCAGGGAACAAACATGTGAGTAAAGGAGCCAGCTCCCTAGCAGATACCACATGGAGAAGAACAGAGGCCCCAGACATATGGTTCTATTTGATTATCTCAATCATCTCCAGCTATCTGAACCACCACAGCTATGACCCTAGACAGCATGGAACAGAGGTGAGGTATCCCTGCTGGATTCTGCCTGAATTCCTGGCCCCAAGAATCATGAACATGATAAATTCTTGTTTTCTTATGCAACTTACTTTTGAAGTGGTTTTGTTTAGCAGCAATAATTAATGGAAACATGTCCTATTTGGCTACCTGCCATATGACTGGGTGAGTAACATCATCTCTGCAGGAAAATAACATCATCCAAAGTGTTTACAGTTATTCATATGCAATATCTGGCATTCAATCAAAAATTGTAAGTCCTATCCAAAATAGGACACAGAGAAAAATGAATAATAGGACAGAAATACAGGTGATCCAAAATTGGAACTAGTCAGATATAGACTTTAAAATAACTGTCATTAATGTGTTCAAGAAAATAAATGACAATATGGAAACTTTCACCAAAATCCTGAAATCTATTTTAAAAAGAGGATCAAATGGAAACTATAAAACCAAAAAACACAATAACTGAATTTAAGAATTTAAAAGATTAATTTAGCAGCTGATTGAGCATAGGTGAAGAGATTAGTAAACTGGAAAATATAAGTAAATAGAAAACCTCAGATTGAGAGTGGAGAGAAACAAAAATGTAAAGTATGGGAAAGAGCATAAAAGACATGAGAGACAATAAAAACACCAAATATATGTATAACTGCCATCTTACAAGAAAAAGAGAGGTAAAAAATGAGCATCACAATATCTGAAGAGAAAATGGTTAAGGATTTCCCAAAATGGATAATTGGTATCAACCCAAAGATGCAAGAATGTATATGAATCCCAAGCAGAACAAATATAAAGAAAAGCACATCTAGACACTTCAGGATAAGCTTCTGGAAAAACAAGAAAAAGAGAAAATCTGAAAAGCATCCAGAGTCGAAAGGATCAAACTTCAATATCACTTCAATTAGGTAATCAGCTGACTTTTTAACAGAAAGCACAGAAGCCAGAATGCAATGGAAAGAATATTTAAGTCTCTGAAAGAAAATGATGGCAACATAGAATACTCAACTCTGAAAAAAATATCCTTTATAAGTGAAAATGAAATAGACATTTCAACACCAATAAAAAACTGAGGAAGCTGATTTCCTGTAGGCCTGCATGAAAAGAAGTAATGAGAATTCTTAAGGAAAAAAAAAAAGAGTCCATGTGTAAGTGTAAAAATGAAAAAATGAGTGAAGATATTCATTAATTCAGGCAATATCATTTCATGTCTACTTTGGAGGAAGATTCTACTGTATGTCCATCTTTTCCTTCAAACACAGTCTCTGTATTCAGGGACACTCTGTTACTCAGCCTTGATTCATTCCATTCATGTCTCATCTCTTTTCTTGGAACATACCAGGCAAATTTCTGCTTCAAGGGCTTTGCATTTTCTTTTCCTTCTGCCTTGAGTGCTCTTCTCCCAAGATATCTGCATGGTTGGTTCCCTCACTTCTTTCAGAATTTCCCTCAAGTCACCATCATAGTTGGTGCTTTCCTGACAACTATATCTAAAATGTCAAACCCTTCCTGTGAAGGGTTCCCTGCTTTATCATTCCTCTTTACCACTCACCACTATTCAATATATTACAGATATTTCTTTTTAATATTATTATTTTCCCCTCTAATAAAATGTAACCTCTAAGCAGGGTTTTTGCCTATTCTGTGCATTCATTATTGTATCCCTAGTGTCTATAGCAACAATAATAGTCTACTCAATAAATATTTGTTGAATTAATGAATAAACGAGTTGAATACAGTGGGAAAACTATGGCTTATATTTGAAAAATAGAAGTGTGAATGCAATAAGAGAAAGGTAACGCCTTCTGGATTTTCAGAGGATGGCAAGGTCACAACTGGTAAGTGTGACCTCAAGGGCCATGGCATTGGAGCTGGATCTTAGAGGGTGAATGGCAGCTGGAAATGGGAATTTGAAGGGTTCCAGGTACAGGCTGATTCCTGGGTAGCGGCTGGAGAGGGAAATGGGAAACATGCTTGAGCAATCCTGAGAAGCCCTGCATGAATGATTATAAACAGAGGAGGGTTAGAAGATGAAGTTGGGGATGTCAGAACACCGAGGATCTCAAATGCTAGGACAGGGGTTGGGGTTTATTTTTGTAGGAAAAGGAGACTCACTGAAGTCTTTCAAGCAGGGATATGACAGAATTGGAGCTGTGCTGTCTGAATATCAATTCAGCAATCAGGAGAGTGGTTCGGACAGCAGAGAGATGGGAGGTGGATAGTCCAGTTATGAGGCCACTTCAATAATCCAAGCAAGAGTTAATGAGGGTCTGAATTAGGGTGACAGCAAATAGAATGAAGAGGAAGAGGCAGAAAGAAGAGGTGTCAAGGAGATAGAACTGACAGGTCTTGACAGCTGATTAGGAATGGAGGACGAGAGACAGGACTCCCTCATCCTGACTGTGAGGCTTCAAGCTTGAGTGATGGGCAGATGGTGAAGCCATTAATAGAATAAAAGAACTGAGGGGAAGAAACTGCTTTGAGGGTGGAATTGGGATTTAGGTTCTTGTCTGGATTTGGGATTGCTTGTGGCAACTTTATCTTTTGGGGGACTTTGCCCCTTCTCCTTCCTGAAGGAGAAGCCTGCTCTATGGAAGGCCACACTTTTGAGTCTAACCTGATATGATAGGTGCTCAAGTGCTGTGGGTTGTGTGTGGGATTCTCTCAGTGGGCCCTTCTGGGCTGGGGCTCAAGGTTTGGTGAAGCCTGAGTATGGTTCTAATTTCTTCATTTGTCTCACTTGCTCTCAGCTGCTGCAAACTCTAAAGACGATCATGATTGTCTGAGCCAAACAATCAGGATCCGTTTCCTGGAGTGCTGGGCTCAAAGAAAGCAGCCTCCTGTGCCAAGACTTCTGGAGCAAGGAGCTAGAGCTTCCCCAGCATGCCCCCACCACACCCCCCAGGGATACTCCTCAGCTCAAAGCACAAGGTTGGCAATCATGATGGTCTCCTCCTGAGAACCCTGGCCGATAATTGACTGAGCTTTCCTTAAGTGTACTGTATCTACTTTAATGAGCAGCAAAATACTCTTTGTAATAAAATAGTGGCTTCTAGTGTTCTAGAGTAGCCCCAATTACATTTAATGTACAAAAGGTTGGGGCAAGGGAGGAGAGGGTTTTTATACAGAAGGATCTTGAGTTATTCTTGAAAGTTCTAGGAAAATCAGAACTTTCTATATTGTAGCCTCTTTTAATAGTGAGAAATTCACTAAAGAAACCATGCTGCCATTCTTGTGTAAGAAAAAAGTTGTTTAACAGTGGGACTAACCATTTTTTCATTTACTTGGCTAGTAAGTTTTAAAGTTTTTTCAGATAAGAAATAACATGGTAGACAGGAAAGAGCATGGCCATTGGTAGGAGATAGACCTTGTTCAAACTCCAGTTGGGTCACCCTCGTGGACATTGTTGATTGCCTGTCTCGCATACTTTCTGCCTTCCTCCTTAAGAGAGCAGCATTTTTCTGGTTTAGGAATATGCCTGGTTGGCTTAAGACAATCCTATCCTCCTTTGCCAAGAACAGGTTGATCATGTGAATGCAAACTGGGCTACTGAGAAATGAGGTGAAGTCTGCTGGGAATTCTAAAAAAGTTCTTGCTTCACCCTTTAGGGACACTTTCTTAAAGTGATTCTTTTTGACCACTAAATGTGAAAAAGGAGCCACCATCTCATGACCATGAAAGGAACTATCTTTAGGGTAACACTGAAACCATGAATGGCTGACAGAAGGAATCTGAATCCTGGAGCATACTTTGGGGCTTCTAGATAGAGTAACCCTAAATTATATATCACTTCTGGACTTGCAGTTCTGTGAACCAGTAAGTTTCCTAATTGTTTACAGCTGCTTGAATCATTGCTGCTTTTATTTGCCTGTGAAAGCAGCTTAATTGATACCACCGCTAACTAATTTAGGACCTAGGCAGATTGCTTCACCATACTAGCCTCAAGATGCACATCCATGAAAGGGAAAAAGAAAAGGAATGGAGACTTAGAAAAGATGGCCATCTACCAGTTGAGCTGTGGTGCTTTTGGGAGTCTTCAAAGTTGACTGCTCTCATGTTGCATTTCCACGGATGCCCATGGGTGCTTCCAAATAGTTTGAGAGGTTTCTAGTTGGACGAGACTCAGTGACGTGACAATAAAATTGGCATCTTTCGCTTCAGAGATGAGAAGCAGCTGCTTCTTTTTATGTTCTTGATTCCCTAATTGCCCTGGTCCTGACTCCAGTGGATGCTAGAAAATTCTTCTGCTGGAATAACGTTGCCTTTGCCCCGGAGACTTTTTGTGCAAAGTATCTTCTGAGTCTCAGGAAGGATAGAGCTGGAAGTCGACTGAACTTCCAGACCTGCCCGTGTGGCTGTTTTCTGCTGGCTGTAAATAACTATCTAGTGTAGCTTGATGTGGTCTGGGATTAGCTTTCTTTAAAACCTGGATGTTGGCTGCCAACTGTTCCATTTATTCTTGTATTCATTTAACAAATAATTATTAAACACCTACTGTGTGCCAGACACTTTTCTAGGCCTTAGGGATTGTATTAGTTTGTTAGTGCTGCCATAACAAAAACCACAGACTGGCTAGCTTAGACAACAGAGATTTATTTTCACACAGTTGTGGAGGCTGGAAGTTCAAGATCAGGGGCTGGTTGGCAGAGTTGATTTCTTCTGAGGCCTCACTCCTTGATGGCGATCTTCTTCTGTCTTTATGTGGTCTTTCCTCTGTGTACGTGTCTGTGTCCAGATTTCCTCTTCTTGTAAGGACACCAGTTACTTTGGACTAGGCTCCCCCTAAAGACCTCACTTTAATTTAATTACCTCTTTAAAGACCTTATCTCCAAATATGTTTACATTCTGAAATACTGGGGCTTAGGGATTCAACATATGAATCTCGGGGGGAGGGCAGGGCTACTCAATTGAGTCCATAACAGGGGACAAGAAAGACAAAGAGGGAGCTCCTTTTGAATGTGAGCTGTTTGCCATTTGATGCTCTCTTGGTTTGTTTCCTGAGCCACCTCTCAGTGAAGTGATGGACTGAAGGTTTGCAAACAGATCAATTTTCAGCAGCAAAGGCGTTTTTCTAGATGGGGTTCTGAATCCTTCCATTTCTTTGCAAGAAACTCTGATCCTTTACAAATATATGCCATTACTCACTGACAGTACATCCTATTACTGTTTTTGCTGATTCTATGCAAAGTGATAAATTTAGCCTAACTCTTTCCAAGTTGTAGGTAACTTGCATTTAGAATTACAGAAGAAGAAATAGCAAGCTGTCTGCAAAAATGTATTCAGTGACAGGATGACTAATCCGTGGAGATTACGTTCTGCTGTAGCTATAGTACAATTGTGGATAGCCTTCATTAAGCATTCGTTCTATTACAGGCTCTGTGTTAAATGGGTTATGCACGCTACCTCATTATCCACAAAACAACACCTTGATATCATCATTCCCATTTTTCAGATGAGAAAATTGACACTCAGAGAAGTGAGGGCACTTCGCTCAGGTTTGGGACTCTACGTGGACCTATTAACTACCAAGCAGTACTGCTAGGAAAAGGTGGCATTGATTTTTTGTTTAGGGAGGTGTGGAGAGGGAAGTGATAGCTAGTGATGCTCTGCTAAACTTTAAATTATATAACTTTAGAGCTGGAAGGGCTCCTGAGATCATCTAGTCCTTGTTCAATGACATACCTTGAGTGAGTTGAAAAGTTAGAACAATAATTCTGGTTTTCTGATTCCAGGAGGTCCCATTGATTCTCCATTTACTGTATAATAATAATAATTATAACAACAAAACCATCATGTTGTTTTTAGAGCCTCTTTTAGTTTTCAGAATGTTTCCACATACTTCAAATTAAAACAGAACACCGGGCTTTAATTGGCTAAACAGGAAATGGCCTGGGCTCCTCCAGGTGAAGAAGAATTTAACCGTGATGAACAGGAAATGCCTTAGCAGCCATGTTTCTCACCAGCACTGGTTGTTTTTTAGCCTGGATCCCACTCGTTAAGATTGACTAGAAGGGGCAGGCTGCAACTCTCTTGGTCATCGCCCTGAGGCAAAGAACCCAGCTCTCAGAATCAGGACACAAAGGATTCGATGTAAAAAGCAGGACTTCTGCACGGAGAAAACACAAAGGAAGCCATTTCCAAGGTAAAGCGAGAGATTAATGTATCACTGAGTATTCTGGGTAGCAAGCAACAGAATCCTATGCTGGCTAAAATCGGGAGGGGGAAAAAGAAATGCTTTGTCCTGCTATAAGGTACTTCACAGGATGGAGAAGAGGGCTGGAGAAATCAGACTTAGAAGAGAGAGGAACCAGGAAACTCCAGATAGTCTCAAAAACTAGAATGAATTTCTTCTGTCATGGTTTCATTTCATTTGAGAATTAAAACTCCAGAAGAGAAAGTCCATTTGGCCCAGCTTAGGGCATGTGCCTGCCCTAGACGGTCTGGAGTGGTTAATGAAAGCATCTGTAGAGGTAGCCTCCAAGGGCAGCTTTGGCTGCCAAAGTGCGAGGGCAGGCACCTGGGTTTTCCACCCTTCCCACCAAGAACACAAAATGATCTCAGGACCCTCTTTTTACTCTTTCAAATTATTGAGGACCTCAAAGAGCTTTGGTTTATGTAGATATCTTATTAGAAATTACAACTGATAAATTTAAAAAAATGTATTTATAAATTTATTTAAATATCTCAACAAGAAACCTATTTCACATGAACATAAATGGTATGTTTTAAAAATGAAAATGATTGTATTCTCTGAAACCAGAAACCTTAGTGAAAAAGACCGGTGTTGTTTTATATTTTTGCACATTTCTCTTTATGTGGCTTAATAGGAGACAGCTAGATTCTCATATCTGCTTTTGCATTCACTTTGTTGTAATATTTTATTTTGGTTAAAGTAAATGAAGAAAAGATGTGAAGTAGGAAAAGGGGGGAGTATTTAAAAGTCTTTCAGATAATTGTGGAAATTCTTCTTTGATATTATGCCCAAACTCAACAAGTAGTAGTTTTTTGAAATCTGAAAACTTGATAATAAATTTTCATGCTCAGATACTTTAAGATCCATTAGTATCTCTTGCACTTTGTCTCTTACCCATGCATGATTTTTGTATCGTCGTGCATTGGTCATTTGGGAAATATTGATTTACTGAGTTACGCAGATCTTCCAAATGTTCCCACACTTCACTGACAGTATACAAAATCATAGTGATCAATATCACCACCCATCCCTTCAGAAAAATAGTTAAGCACTGGGACACTGTCCAGCTCATGGTGGCACACACTAGGTTTTCTATCTTAATTTTCACATGAAAACTTAAATTTTATTAGTAGCAAAAATACTGTCAGTTATTGTCTCTGAAATGACATTCTCATTTCATTCATTTTTGAGAGAGTGCCCAGTATTCAGGTCTGAATAACCACAGTTTGTCTGTCATTCTTTCAGCCAAAAGGGAATTTTGTGGGGAAAAAAACCAGTTAATCCAGCTCACTCACACACAAGCCATTGCACAAGTGCTTCCACTCAAGACAGCTATCATGCTTCTGCATGCAGCAGAAGTGCTTTATGCGGACTTCCCATTTCATCACAAAAAATATTAAAATGACATGTACCCAGGGGCCAAGGCTTAATAAATTAATAATTTGTATTGCTTCATCAATGACATTTTAAGATGAAACTGGCTTTTAAAAGAATTGTGAGTATGTGGTGGTGAAGAAAGTAATACAATGGCTACTAGTATCATTTGGTGGCACTGCCTGAATTTATATAAAAGTACCAGAGATTTGACTTATTATTGCTTTTTGGGGGGGTCACTTTTTACCTGGAAGTAATTTTAAAATTCAAAAAATTTCAAAAATGATAATCATACCAAGAACACATATACTTTTTATTTTGATTCACCATATTTTGTATTTTGCTCCTTTTGCCTTATCATTTGCCCTCTCCCCCACTCCTTTTTGTTTTTTCCCTGAATCATTTGGGGGTAAGTTACATATATAATTGTCATTTATCCCTAATATTTCAGTCTACATTTCTTAAGAAGAAGGATATTCTCTTAAATAACCACAGTACTTTTATCAACTTTATAAAGTTACATTGATACAGTATATTTATTGCCCATATTCTGGTTTTGTCAGTTGACCTAATGAGGTCGTTTATTAAATGAGGAGTCAGATATTAAATGCAATACCTGACTCCACAAGATCCAGTGTGGAGTCAGGTATTGCATTTAATTCTCTTATCTCTTTAGCCTCATTTAATTTGGAATATACTTCCACAAACTTTTTTTTTCTTTTAAGACACTGACATTTAAAAAATTTTATTGGAAGTATAGTTGATTTACAATGTTGTGTTCCTTCTGTACAGCAAAGTGAATCAGTTACATATATACATATACTATGGTGTTTTAGATTCTTTTCCCATATAAGTCATTGCAGAGTATTGAGTAGAGTTCCCTGTGCTATACAGCAGGTTCTTATTAGTTACCTATTTTATATATAGTAGTGTGTATATGTCAATTCCAATCTCCCAATTTATCCCTCTTCCCCCTTTCCCGCCGCCCCCCCCCCCACTGGTAACCATAAGTTTGTTTTCTACATCTGAAGACAGTGACATTTTTTGAGAGTAAAGGCCACACTCCTCTATGCCTCCTTTAAAAAAAAAAAAAGATCTTTATTTTGTGTTTGTCTAATGTTTCATTGTGATTAGATTCTGATTATGCATTCTAGGCCTGAATCCTGCATAGGCGTCCTCAGGAGCCATGTCTTGGGGCCCACCATAGCCACATGTCTTTCGCTGATAATGTTAACTGTGATCACCAGTTAGGGTGTGGTCTCCACTGTATAATTACTGTGCTTTATTTTTCTCCTTTACCTCAATTAGTAATCTGTGGGGAGACACCTTAAGACCATGCAAATATCCTATTTCTTATCCATTGATGAGATTTAGCATCTATTGGTGATTCTTGCTTGATCTAACCTTTATTATGGTGGTTACAAAATATATATGTATATGTCTATTCTATATATCTCCTCTATCTATCTACATTTTATTGATATAAACTCATGCATTCTTATTTTTCCAATTGTTTACAATACATTCCTGTACTTAATTATTTGGGTGCTAAAACTGTCCCAGCTCTTGCCAGTGGGAGCCCTCTGAGCTCCTTCCTGTGTCTTTGTGACATGTCCCAGTCACTTTCTCTTTTCTTGAGCACTTTCTTACTTTTTTTTTTTTTTAATTTTTTAAAAATTTATTTATTTATTTTTGGCTGTGTTGGGTCTTCATTACTGCACGCGGGCTTTCTCTGGTTGCGGTGAGCGGGGGCTACTCTTCGTCACGGTGCGCGGGCTTCTCATTGCAGTGGCTTCTCTTGTTGCGGAGCATGGGCTCTAGATGTGCAGGCTCTAAAGTGCAGGCTCAGTAGTTGTGGTGCATGGGCTTAGCTGCTCTGCGGCATGTGGGATCTTCCTGGAGCAGGGCTCAAACCTGTGTCCCCTGCATTGGCAGGCGGATTCTTAACCACTGCGCCACCAGGGAAGACAAAAACTTTCTTACTTTCTGGCATAAGTTCTCAGCTCATCTTGTACCTACCTTGCCCCAGTCCATGACTCAGCTATTTCTTCAAGGAAGCCTGATGCCTTTTAGATCCCATTGCTTTTGCACCATCAGTGCCAATGTCAAGTGAAAGGGGCAACTAAAGTCTACGTTATTATGAAAATAGTTTTGACCTCTTGGACTCCTTGAAAGTGTCTCAGGGACACCCAGAAGTCTGTGGACACTTTGAGAATTGTTACTGAATATAAATTATGGTTAAGTATATGGTCAGGTGTTCATAATTTATCTCGTATAATGGTTGTTAAATTAGCTTAATTGGGGAGCTAAAGATCCCCACTTAGCAGCTGTGAAATCTTAGTTACTTGGCCTCTCTGGGCTTCATTTTCATCATCTGGAATTAGGGATAATATTACTTCCCAGGCCTGCTGAGGATTACATGCAATAACTCACCTAAGTGCTGGATGCAGGGCCTAATATAGAGTGACTGTTTAATAAACGATGTCTTTAGGGGGAAGATAACTTGTCTCTTTAGTTTACACATCATCAGATAGAGGAATGGTACTCAAAGAGGCATGCAAGGAACTTCACTCACAGCTAAACCTTTTTTAGTTGATGAGCTCCTGGACTTAGAGCAGATGCCATAATGGTATGAGATTAGGTGGTCTTAGGAGAAGGGGTAAATATATTTTGTATGTGAGAGAGAGGCAAAATGTGGTCAGAGAGCAGATTCTGGTGGAATATGTAGTTTCCAAGATGGTCACAACAAGATCTCCCATCCCACATGCCCCTTGTACAATGTGAAGTACCACTCCTTTCATCGAGAAGTGAGGTCTGTATTCCCTCCCCTTGAACCTGGGCAGGCCTTTGGCTATGGCAGAACTGATGCTCTGAGACATTTGACGCTATGTCATAAAAATCAATGCAGCTTCCACTCGGGTCTCTTGGAATGCTCACTCTTGGAACCAGCCCCGTTCTGGGAGGAAGCAACAGTCACAGGGAGGGGCCATATGCAGATGTTCTGGCAGACAGTCTCAGGTGAGGACTGCCCAGCTCAGCCCAGTTAGCCCTCAAAACCATGAGAGATGGTAAGAAAATGTAGTTGTTGTAAGCTATTACATTGGGGGGTGTTTGCTTACACAGTGACAGATAACAGTGCCTGTACATAGGTGGGCACACTAGAAACTAACAACGGGTCATCTCTACCCAAAACATGAGCTATGAAGTAGGTCATAGGTGATGCGTAGACACTTGTCCACACTTGGCGAATGCCCCAAAAAGAGGCCTGATGAAGAAAGACTCTTAACAGACTTATGCGTAATAACTATTGCTGTTCTGGAACCAAATTGCAAAGTGTGGAGTAGGTGGTCTCTGGCATTGATGACATCCCCTGGGTTCACTTGAGGCAGCTGTGGAAGTCCTTCCACTCTTTCTTTCCTTCCTGTTTTCTTTTCCTTTCCTCTCCTCTCCTTTCCTGAACCTCCTTCTCCTCTCCTGACTTGTCCTCACATTCTTTCTTTCTTCTCCACCCAAAGCAGTTTGATGAAAAAAGGAAAGACCATGAATTTTGAAGGTAAGATGGCCTAGGTTTAAACCCACTTATTAGTAACTTGACTTTGGGCAAGTTCTCTCTTCTCTCCTAGCCTCACTTCCTCCATCTGTAAATTATAATTAATACTACAGAGAGTCATTGAGATGGTTAGGTGGCATTATTAAAGCATTCAGCACATTGCTAGGCACGTAGACGATCACAATCCACAATCCATGTTGATTTGCTTCTCTTTCTTTAATCACAACCAGAGTTTTCTCCTTTGCTTACTCCAAACTCCTTGGCCTCTTTCCCTAGATAATCCCATTTCACAGATGCTGTTTTGTTTCCGCTCTTGGTTTGCTCTGCCAATGCTCCCAGCAGACCTACAAATTCCAGATGCTGAGAGAAAAGCCCTTGATTCAGGCTGAATGCAGGGATGATATTCGCTAAAATGCAGATGACACATTAGGTACCTGTGGGAAGCTTGTGCGCTGGATCGGAAACAGGCAAAAACAAAATCTCTTGGCAAAAATGGGCTCCTGGTAGAGGGTAGGCAGGAAGGAGCAGAGACAAATGGAGATTGACTGATGGCGCCACGTTACTCTTCTGGAGCTGAAACGTGCAACCACAGCCCAGGTACAGGTGGAGTAGTTGCCCCCTGGGAAGAAGGGTGGTTTGTCTGAAGGATATGAGAAGGAGAGCTGGGATTCGGGGAAAGAATATCTTGGAGAATAGAGTTGTATCCACAGGGTGTTTAATTACCCATCTTTGTTTCAAATGGTTGTGCGGGTTAAATGGGCCTGATCCTGCCTTTAATGCGCAAAGTCAATGGGAATTTTGAGGGCAGATCAAATGCACCACTAGGAAAACTGAACTTTCCAGCCAAACATGGACAAAGGCTGAGCCGAATGATGTGATAGCTGCGTATATCTAGACATTTCTGAAGGAAAAAAAAGTGGTAAAAGAGGAAATTGTGTTTATAAAGACCATTGCAATAACCACCAGGTAGGAAATAGGACTCCAGGGTAGAAAGCAAGAGCTGTTTTTGTCCAAGGAGCCTTTCTGACAGATAACTTGTATTCTTATACAAATCTTTTCCTTTTGGCACTGGTTTCTGTTTTCAAAACCCAATCCAAGGGTTCACAGATTGGACTCACAGATTGCTGGTAATAAAGAGATCCTTAGAGATCACCTAGTTCCACCCTGTCATTTCTTGGCTAAGATTACTAAAGCCCAGAGAGGTCTAATGAATTCCCCAAGAACACACAGCTAGTTTGGAGTCAGGCCAAGGCCAGAAGCTTGGCTGCCTGGCTCCCAGTGCAGAGCTCTTTTCCAGCCTCTCTTTTCTCCATATCTTCTCAACAATTACAGGTTCTGCACTTTCTTTGGTCAACCACTACTCATGAAAAATATTTATTAGATGCCACCAGCCAATCCTACAGCCACATTTTTCCTCTAAGTGAAGTCACCTCCCCCTTCAGGGAGATTCCTAATAATCTGAAAGATGAATACTCTTTAAATACAGGGTATAGTTCAGTGAAAACTAGTTCAAAATTGCTTATACATCCATTCCACAGACGTTTATTAATCACCTACTATGTGCCACATATGTGTTTATGATCACGGTTATGAGCAAAACAGACAATTACAGAGAACAGAGAGACTCAACACATACATATCTGGTAGAAAAAGATCCGGCATTCAGAGTTGACCACACATTTAATACATTGTGGGGAAATAAAAGGAATATGTTCTATGAGGGCTGGGAGGTGGTTATTTTTGCTATGAATTAGTCAGATCTTATAATGTCATATTTGGCTCATATAAACTGTTGACGAATCAGAAAAAAAGATTATTATAGCGATTTTTAAAAATGACTCTCGTATTCCTATAAGGACAAAAATAAATGGGCGTGAGGTACTTAAATTAGAATTTAGAAACTTAAGGATGACTTGAAACTAACTTGAATATGGGAAAATGTTAACTGGCCATGCTGTATCTTCATAGAGAACTTTGCAAAAGAAAATGAGCTTAAGGCACAGTGGAAGAGATTGTGGTTGGACTTAAGGAAACCTTTCATAACACTCAAGGCGGTACACCTAGACTTGAGGATCAGGGCAGAATCTGTAAAGGAGGGGAAGCTCCTTTTCTTGTTGGTCAGTTCTCTCCTTCTAAGTTTTTGGTCAGAAACTGTGCCAGTGATGTTTTCATTCTTTTCCCCAAGGTTTAGGCAGGGTCGTGGAATCCTTGAGGTCCTGCAGCCCCTGAGTTCCTGCTCTGCCCATCTGGGCCTGTCCTTAGGCATCCTGTGCCATCAGACTTCCTGTGGTGAGAGCTGGTCCTCCAGCTCACCGTGCCCATGAGTCTGTGGCGGCCACCTCCAGCCATGTGCCCCTAGCACAGGCATTTAAGATCTTGTTCTCCAAGTGCGGTTCTGGGCTTAGCAGGATCAGCACCACCCCAGATCAATTGACTCAGAATCCATTTCATACAATCCTCAGTGATTTCTATGCATCTCAAAGTTTGAGAAGCTGTGTTCTAGAACACTGGCCACTGAGACAGACAGACGTGACTTCAAAGTTTGGTTCTGCTATCTTCTGACTCTGTGACCTCGGCTAAGTCACCTGCTCTACCTGAGATATCTGTAAAATGGGTACAAGAGTTCTTGCTTCTTAGACTCTGAGGCAGGCCCTTCCCGGCTACCGGACTTCATTTGGATCTTTCCTATTACATTCACCTCAGTTTATTATGTTTCTCTGGGAGAGCAATTATTACAACTTGAAATTACTAGTGTCTATACTGTCTAAATGTAAGTTCCATGAAGGCAGGAACTGTGCCTCTCTTTGATATTTGATATTCTTGGGACTTTGCACAGTACCTGGCACCTAAAGGGTGGCTCCATATTTGTTGAATAACTGAATATTATTATGGTTAAGTTACATAACACAAGAGAAACATTAGCTCACGTCTGACTTGGAGAAAATGTTCACTAAATGGTAGCTATTGATAAAACCGGGTACCTAATTGCGGGACCCAGTGTAAAATGCAAATGCAAGGCCCCTTGTTAAAAAAATTACTAACAATTTCAAGATGGTGACAAAAGAGTATTAAACCAAGGGCCCTTCTCAGAGCTGGACCCTTTGTGATTATACAGGTTGCATGCCCGGGAAGGCGGCCCTGCGTATTGATAGTATTACTGTTTTTGTGGTTATTCTGTGGTAGATGTTTTCACCACCCAAGGACGGTCGTCTCCCCCTTCTCCTTGCAGTGTGACATCAGGCCAAGAGCCCCCCAGGCCACCTTGCTTTCTGAGACTCAGCTTTCTCTCCTCTATCTGCTCTGATGAAGAGACTAAGAGATACCCTGAAACTTGACAAAGTGCAAAATGGACCCTGTCAGGTGGACCAGGTCTAAAGTATTCCTCACAGCAAAGTGATGATTTACACCTGATTAGTAAATGTGGCATTCATTGAATCAGCAGAAGTTCTGCAAATGTGCGCCGAACAGAATTTTAAATGAGTTTCCGTAATGCACGTACACGTAATGTATGGCTTTTAATTTACTTGATAATGTAAAAATACAGTCCGAGGTGAGGAACGAGGCAGACAGAGTCACTCAATTCTAACGTAACAACTTTTCTTTATGGGAAACTGAAAATAGGGGCAGGGCTCAGAATATAAAACAGTCATGAGGAATTGAAGCTAAAAACGGAGAGAGATGAATTTGCTCGAAAACAACCAGCTTGGCGCTGCTTCCAGGGTCAGTTGAACTGTGGGAGTGCAAAAGCAAAAGCAAGGTGTTTCCAGGGGTCCCAGCCCTGCTGGGTTTAGAATGACATCCTTACTGGGCTAAGTTTATCCTTTCAGAGCCTGGGTGCCTTTAGCTGTTAAGCAGGGAGAATCACCCACCTCCTGCCTACAACGTTGTAGGCGGAGAAAAAAGAATGTTGCTCTTGTCAAAACGCTTTGTTCAACATTATGGGATACAAAAACAAGGTGGTATGCTCTGCAGAAAGAGCACTAGCTTGGAAATCAAAAAACCCAGTTTCTGACACAAATATGCCTATTTATTATTTACCCATCTTCAGTGCTTTGGAACCGGGCGGCTAGACCTGGGTGAAAATTCCAAAGCTGTTACTTTCTGGCTGTGTAAACTTGGAAGGGGGGGGGGGATACTTTAACCCTCTCCAAGCCTCAGTTTTCTCATCAGTAAAATGGGGTTGAACTAAATTCGAGGGAGTATTTAGCACATCCGACACATGGCAAGACCTCAGCAACTCTTTCTGAGCCATTTTCTCTACTGTTGATTGGGATATTAGAAAACTTCAAAGCACTGTCCTGCCATACAACACTTCTGTGCTTCATTCAAGCTGGAGACACTTTATTGCCCCTGCAGCTCCTCATCCTCTCTTCCACCGGCCCCAATTTCCCAGGAGTTTTCTGGTTCTGGTGCTGCAGGGTCTTTTTGTTCAGAGTTATTTGTCAGCTACACCTTCCAATGGTATTAACTTGTAACTGTGGTGGCAGCCCTCTCCTAGGGGCTTGTGGTTGAATTGAAAGATTCTGAAACCAAAATGCTTTCCAGAGGCAAAAGAGCAATAGATGGGTGGAGTTAATATTCAGAGACACTGGCCCTACTTGGGTGTACCTTTCAAACATATAGCTTAGGCACCATACATTTGTGAGGTCCATTTGATCCAAGGTCTTAACTACATATTTGGTTAGAAAGGCAAGTATATCTTAATATTTCTGTTCAGCCTTAATGACTGTGTGATTTTGATAATGACCTCAATTTTGCCATCTATTATTTTATTCTGCACCATTCTCAGCATTACATAGAAGTCTGCTTAGGAGACACAAATCACGGTGGCTGCACAGTTCATGATTTTCCCAGCAGCTATGTTTGTGTTTCCCTAGCTTCCTCTAGCACAGACACTGCCCCACTCTAGCCAGCCCTGTGGACGCAGGACCTAGGCTGCCCCAACTGCCATAGCGTCTCCCACCATAGTAAATGGCTCAAGAGGTGGCCAGGTGACTCAAGGGAGGCCAATTTTGTCCTTCTAGGTTTTACCAACAAACTGCTGAACATGATGAAAAAATGTGAGGCCACAGTGGTATGCAGCCCAGTTTCCCTGTTGGCACGCAGCTATGGAAACAAGATAGATGGATAGTCACGTAGATCGTTGAGGACGTTCTAGCCAGTGCATTCCTGCCCTTTCCAAGGTCACGTCACTCACAAAGAGAAGTCCTTGTTGTGCCATCTGATACAAACATCCATACAGACGAGCAACAAGACGTCATTTGTCTCAGAGTCCTGGTAACAGAGGTGATGCCACAGTGGGTAATAGAGCACAGGGTGTGATTAAGTAGAGGCTGGTGGTACAGATTACTCTTGCTAGATTGTTGGTGGGGAGAGGAAAGAAAGAGGTCAGGCAATAGCAGATGTGATGCTGTGATACGCTAGGAAATACACATTTGGCCTTTTTCCCCAGTTCCTGGCGTAGAACTTCTAAAACCTTTGCAATTTCTGAGTGACAGGAGTGAGAAGAGTGTCTTTTGTTATTCTTAATAGGGTTTTAAAAATATACCTGGGTTTATACTAATGAGGTCACTCTTGGTGGGCTCCTCAGTAACTTCAGGTTGGGTGCTGGTTAGCAGAGCAACCAGCCATGTGATTAAAGGGCAGACACCTTCAGCCCCACCCTCTGACCTCTGGAGAAGAAGAGGGGGCTGGAGATTGAGTTAATCACCAATAGTCAATGATTCAATCTACCATATTTACAAAATGGAACCTCCATGAAAACTCTCAACAAAGGGGCTCTCAGAGCTTCTGGGATGGTGAAATGCATCCCCGTGCCAGGAGGGTGGCACACCCCAAACTCCATGGAAACAGAAGCTCCTACACTTGAGATCCTTCTGGACCTTGTACCTCTTCATCTGGCTATTTATTTGTATCATTTCTATTATCTTTTATTATAAACCACTACTAGTAAGTAAAGTGTTTCCCTGAAATCTGTGAGCTGTACTAGCACATTACTGAGCCCAAGGAGGGTGTCATGGGAACCCCTGATTTATAGCTGGTTGGTCAGAAGTACAGGAGGCCTTGCCTTGCGATTGGCATCTGAAGTGTGGGCAGTCTTGTGGCACTGGGCCCTTTAACTTGTGTGGTCTAGCTAATTCCAAGTAGTGTCAGAATTGAATTGAATCATTGGACACCCAGTTGGTGAACTGAGAATTGGTTGTTGTTATGGAAAAAACCTACACATTTGGTGTCAGATGTGTCCTGGTGTTGTAAAAACAGCAAATCTTATTAGTAGGGTAGCAGGCTCAAAGGAAGGTAGGTTTTTCAGGCTAAAGGAGAATTTTAGCTGCCTGAATTATCTCTCTTCTCTTTAAGACGGGGAGAGGAAAACCAGTGGAGCAAGGTCTCAGCAGAAACACAGAAGAGAGCGCCAGAAGGGGCAGTAGCATTGGTCAGTATGGGAGATACTTCTCCTTTGAGATCACAGTAGAGGAAGAGAAGGTAATAATAGAGAAAATCTGAGAGATGGAGAGAAGTCATGGGAGCTCATGCTAGGGTGGCCATGATTTTCTCACTGCAAGAGAAGATTTGGGAGATTAAATTGCTGTTTGGACAGAGATGGGTCCCTGTGGGGCTGGGGCTATGCTCCCATGCCCTCTGGAACCACCCAGGGGCCAAGGAAAGGAGAGGGTGGTGGCTGAAACAGATCTCAGGAAGGACAAGGCCTCTGGGGTTGATGTCTACATTATAATGGAGGGGTTGTCATTGTCTGTCATAACCCGACCTCCCCACCATGGCAAGGGCATCTGTTGAGGCTGTGGGAGCTTGCTGTGCACATGGCTGTGGAGAAAAGACAGAGTCTGTTAAATCAGTGAACCTGACAGAGCAAGGGAATCAACGGGCTATTTGCCCATGTAATCTTTCTTTCATCTCTTAGTCAACTGCTGTAATGACATTTCCCAAGGGGAATTTTTCTGATGTCCTGGTCCCACTGGGGTTGTGGAGAGTGATTGTCCTATGTTGTCAAGACTATTATTCTCTGGACGCCAAGACAGCAGACTCATATGAAGCCTTAAGAATATTCTAGGGTATACTCATTGTTTGCCAACTTAGCTTTCTGTTTTTATTTTGACTTCATATATCTAGATAAGAGAACATAAAATGTAGAGGGTAAGGGCTCTGGTCATACAGGTAGGTGGACCTGGGTTTGAATCTCATTGCTGTCTCTCATGATCTTACACAACCTTTACAAAGTTATTTAACCTCTTTAATATTCCATTCTTCATCTGTAAAAAGGCATAATAAGAGTACCTACTTAATCTGCTATGAATATTAAATAGAAAAACATACGTAAAATTCTTAGATTGTTACCAGCACATAGTAGGTACTCACATAGCTGAATTCAGAGATGGCTAGAGAGAGAATCCAGGGCTCCTTATTCCTTCTTATATCATGAGGTTTTTGCATTTTTTTGGTTTGTTTGTTTTTGTTTTTTTAACCTGTCACAAGACTGCAATGTACTTTGGGCATTTCTTTATACAATTAACCAGGGAGGTCAATTTAAATCTTCTGTTATTAGCTTTATTTTTAATTAAGTGACTTGTTGAAAGGTAGACCACTTGGTCTCTCTGGTCAGTAAGTTTTATAATATGCTAAATCTAATCCACTGGTATTGACTACCTGGGGCATGGTAGTGAGGATTTTCTAGGCCAAATTGAAAGGAGTGCTGTGATTGATTAGTGATGTCTGCCCAGGAAACAGTTAGGATTGTGACTTAACCTGTTCCCCCTATGTGCTGACTCTGTATAGACCCTGAGGTCATGGGTCACAGATGCAAGTCAGAGGCCAAGGAATGTTACATAACTTGCAGAATTGCCAATGCTTATGGAGAAGGTACCTGCTAATTTGAAGAGGCTAGAGAATCGAAAAAAGTGCCAATCAATCAACTGGTTGATGACGTCAGGACTTGCCTGATTTCCTGCTTTATGTCTGTTCCTCCCCAGAGCTGGAACTACTTGAGTCCCACCTGCAGCTCAGCTGGTGCCACCCCATACCCTGAGCCTATTCCTTCCTGCTGTCAGCAGAGATTTTAAGAACTCTAGTGGGCTTCTATGTAACCTAGTACCACCCACCATCTAAGCCAGCTCTGGTCCAAGTCTGGTCTTTTTGCCTTGAGCCTTTGAGTGCTGGGATCCACCTTACTGATGTCCTTGAATGCCCTTTCATCACCCTGTTTGTCCAGATCTCTAAAATGATTTTTCTACTGGATTTTACAAACACCTGTCAGGATGTCCTCTTACGTCTTCCTTCCACATGTCAAAGGCTTTTTTTTTATACAACCTGCATATTATTAATGAGGCTTTTCACTTCCACAGGGGTGGTTATGTGATGGAAACAAGGTGAGCTTTGAAATTAGCCAGACCTAGGTTCCAATGTCAGCTCAGCTTTTTCTTAACTATGTGGCATTAGACATATGGGTCAATTTTCTCAGCTATAAAATAGGGATGGTAATAGCATAGCAGGCTGTTATATCCTATATTGTCAAAGTAGACAAAGATGCTGGAGGACCTAGCACATAGGAGTTGCTAACACATGAACAACAACAACAAAATAACACTAACAATAGCTATTATTTATTGAGCACTCATCACGTGTGAGGCATTGAGCCGAATACTCTCCATAATAAAATTAATACTCTGATTCATATTTCACAGACAAAGAATCTGAGGTTTACAAGGTCAGTAACTCACCCAACATTACCCAGAGAATCAAGGGCAGAGCCTGGGTTTAGCCAAGGTCTGCTTAACCAACCTAAAGCCTGACCTTCTTTAACCACACTATATGGTCAACAAGTAGTGTAAGCACCTTGCACCCATTTGGATGAATGTTCTCCTGTTCTCCGAAGCTGGGTTTGTCCCAGGCATTTACTATGCCCCTCCAGACATAAATGATGACAATTTTCCTCTTCCCACTCCCCCCAGTATACCTCTTTCGGTTCCCATGGAACACTTTATGGCTGACCGTGTCATAAGATATGACATCCTCAAGTCTATTAGGCCAAACACATTTGAGTTTTAAAATATTGAACTGGTTTTAGATACAGCCCTGGGAGTAATTTTCAAATCTGGGCTCCCAACCAACAAAGTAATTTCCATTTATTAATGGGAAAATAAACATCTCCTGTAAATGGGTTCTTCCTTCCATGGCCCTTGTCCTCAGACATACAGGGCGGGGTGGGCATCATTCATGCCTGAGGATGTCATGTGAGACTAGGTGAGCAGCTTGTAGGCCTAGAACAGGCCTTATGTACGTGTCTACTTGGCCCTGCCCTGTGACTGTGCTTCCTGCTCCCTCAGTTCCTAATGAATGTTGTCTTTGTCTTTTTATTAAAGGTTAGGCTGGAGTCATGGGGGCAACTCCTTTTGTAGGGTGCCTGTAAGCAAGCCAATGAATTATGAGAAAGTTGTTAAGATCTGGCCACTGAAATACCAAATGACCATGAGGATGATCTGGCAGCGGAGAACAGAAGAAACTGTAATTTATTGATCCAAATATTATTCCAAGTACTTTGTATACATTATCTTATTTAATTTTCCAATAATCCTGGATGGGAGTCATTATTATTTCCATTTTTATGACACTGTGACCCAGAAAATTAAATAACCCGTTACTAAACAGACTAAACAGTTACTAAATAGTGGTACAACCCAACACATTTTATTATGAAGACCTACCTTTTGAACCCAAGGTTCGAATAGTGAATAATGAATGTAAACTCTCAAAACTGGTGTCAGAATTTCTCACTGATTCAGTACCTATTATACCAGATGCATAATTAGAATCTACCCAAAACTGATGTGAGTTTACAGCCAGAGCCTGAAATTGAGAAATGCCATTCAGTTATTTGCATACAAATAGACTACAGTTATTATGAAGGATAGTCCATTACAGAATTCAGTTTAGCTTGCATTTTAGCTAAAACCATAAAGTCAGCTACGAAAGAGTTAGCTTTATCAATTACATTTTTTGTAAACCCAGTTTTTGTTTTTTTTAAGGTTTTTGAATTGATGTGCTCAAGGGGAAAAAAATACCCATGGGCTAAAATTGTATAATCAACATTGTGGGAAATGAGATTGAAGTTTTTGAAAGTTTGGGTCTCTTTCTAAGGAATGTGCCAGAAATCTCAACCATCATTTGGATCTGGCTCTGATCTCAGCATTGAATCAGTGCTTGACTGTCAACCTGTGGGACAAGCTTTAGGTAGTATAATCTCCTTGGAGCATCAGAAGATTCCTAGATTCCAGACTCACCACTCTGGCTCTTTCTTTTTCTTTCTGGACAGTCATGGAGACCATTCTGCCAGGAGCTACCATAAAAGATAATGTATGGGATTTAGAGATTTAGAAAAATGTGGGTCTGAAAACTATGTCATTACTTACCTGTGTATCTGTGAAAAATTTCTTTTACCTCTCTCTGTTTTATAGCCTTGTCTGAAAAATGAGAATTATAATGGCATATACCTCAAAGGGGTGCTGTAAGAATTAAGTAAGATAAGAAGATAAAGTCCTCAGTATAGTCCATGGTACACGGTAAATCACTCTGAGTAAAAATCATTATAATTGTTAGAGGATTAACTTTTAATGCACATAACCTAATAAATTCAGTGACGCATGTGGTCTAGTCAAAGAGTTGTGTGTCATATCCAGGGTAACACAGTCCTACATTAAAGGCAGTTAAAAGCAATAGAAATCTTCTATTTGCATTTAGTGGAGAAGATCAAAGAGTATCCCATCACTAAGCCACCTTGACATTTTGTAACATCACTTTTCCTTTTTTTCTCCCAATCGCTTACACCCTGTAGCTGCCCAAGTATCTCTTTCTTTATAACCTCAACTGCAAAAAAACTCTTCCTTGATAAGTAGGCTGCAAAGTTTTTTAATCTCTCATCTCCTTACCCCTCTTTCTATCACTTGATTATGTAGGTCATCTCAGCTTCTCTCTCAGTAAGCAAAAATCCTTTCTTAGTAGGATTGGGAAGGAGTGGGAACTGAGCAGGCAATTCAGGATTATTTTTAAGGGGCTGGAGGTGGACTGGGGGTGGCTGTTAGCACTCATGGGCCAAAAACTTTAGTTACACCACACAGATATAATCTCCAGAGCAAGGAAAGTTCTGGCTTCTAAGCTGTTTACCCTATACCTGAAGCCATACTTTGTGAAGAATGTTGTTACGTTTAACTATGTGGAGAAGGAGAGATCCATAAGAAAATCTTCTGTGTCAATGAAAGATCATTCCATATGACCTGGCAAAAGAAAAACTCAGGGATGCTATGCCTTTAGATATTAAAAATATGCCTTTTTAATATGCCTTTAGATATTAAAAAAAATGGCAAAAGTAGAATCAACAGAGTTGAGAGGAGTGGACTTGCAGCTCCGTTGAATGAAGAATGTTCATATAGTCAAAGCTTTTGGAAGACAGAATGAGCTTCCTTAGGAGGCAATGAGCTATCCGGCACTGGAGGTATTTAAAATAAGGCTGATGACTTCTAGGCAGATATATTGTAAATGGTGTAAAGCACCTGAAGGGGGTTGGATGAACCATAGAGGTCTCTTTCCATGCTGAGAGTCTATAATTCTGTTAATCAGAACAGAGTTCAGTACATACTTCTGATATTGACAACTTGTAGCTCCTAATCTGAGGTTCATTCACTCACGGCATCTGAGAAGTAATTTATTGTTTTGGTGGGGTTCTGTGCTCTAGTGCCTTCTCTGGCCCTGCCTTTTCTTTCCTTGGCTTTAGTAACATAGTTCTCATTCTCACTCCAGTCCCAGTCTAACTCCTGTGAAATGGTTGGTGTGATTTCAAACATCACTGGTCTCTTCCTGCCAATCTAGAGGGTCAGAGGAGGCGTGCGTCCATCAGAGAAGGGTCATATAATGTCCTCATGTCTAGACCTTAGGAGCTCTGAGCTCTTGCCCAGGGTCTGACACTAATTATGTAAGCCTCATCTCATCTCTGTGTCTCCATTTCCTTATCTTTAAATGAGGTACAACATAGCTTCTTTCTAAGGTTCCCATGGTTCTTTCAGCTCATGACAC
Organism: Balaenoptera physalus; assembly: GCF_965194825.1. Lineage (NCBI taxonomy): Eukaryota > Metazoa > Chordata > Mammalia > Artiodactyla > Balaenopteridae > Balaenoptera > Balaenoptera physalus. The sequence goes on along the minus strand of NC_138895.1, from coordinate 64,848,970 downwards.
TAAGGTGCTAAATGCCCCTCTGATAGGAAGTGAAATGACTTGGGAAAATTGTGAATAAGCTGAAGCAGCATTTGGAATCTTAGTATGGTACTGTTCAACTAATATTCATTATGCACCTACTATATGCCGCATGCTCTGATAAGACATAGAGGATGTAGCAGCTGACAGGGCAGATAAGGTTCCTGCCCTCACAGAGTTTACATTCTGGGGGGCTATAGAGCCAGGTAAATAAGTAGACAGCTCATTTCATATTATGAAGAAAATAAAATAGGATGTTATGTTTGACTGACCGTGGAAGTCAAGAACAGCCTGTCTGAGGAAGTCCATTTGTGCTGATTTTCTAATTATGACAAGGGCCAGCTATATGAAGACATGGGAGAGAGTGAAAAATAAGAACAAAGGCTTTGGTTTCTTTAAGGGGCAGAAGGAAGCCTGCTGTGTCTAGAGCATGATGGTATGGAGGGACCAAGATGCTAGAAAAAGTAGGCAACACCCAGATCATCAGAAATATGAGAAGAGTTTATACTTAATTTCATGTTGACTGGGCTAGTGCATTTCTTGGAAGCATCACAGAGAATCCCATTACTAACCACCTTGACACTTTGTAACTGGCCAAGATGGCCGTAAGTTCAGATGAAGGGCTAGGACTGGCGTGATAGTGACTGGACTAGATGGCAGCAGGAGAAGTAGAGAGAAGAGGGTGCATTCTGCAAACGTCACAGTGGAGCCAGTATGACTTAGGTTGGAGTAGATATGAGGTGATGGGGGGGGAGGGGCATGAGGCAAACTAGAAATCTAGAATTACTTTTTGCTTTTTCTCTCTCAGTACTTGAGAATGGATGTATCATGGGAGAGGAACAGGTATTATTAAAAATAACAGTGGCTATTATGTACTGGATATTTATTACACGAGATCTGTGCGGGTACTTTTGTCTTCTTTATGTCTCCAGCTCAATAAATTTGTTGAAGGACATTGTATGTCAGGCACAATTTTAAGAACCTTGCCTACATTATTTAATTCTTAGTCGGTATTTGTTTACATAGTGATTCAGGAAGATTAAGTAACTTGCTCCAAGGTAACATAGCAAATAAGCTACAAAACTAGGATTTAAACCCAAGTCAGTCTAGTTCTGAACCCTGGTGTCTTTTATATCTTCACATTTATTTCCAAGCATACCAGACACTATAAAGGGAGCTGCTAACTAGTTCTGGGGAACTGAGTGGCCTCCCGAGAGGCCTCCTCAGATAATACCAGCACAGAAGCGTGGCTACTAGGAATGACTTCAATAAAAATTGAAGAAAGATGGAAGTTCATCTGAGGATCTGAACTAACAAAGCTTCCATACTGTGGATCCTCCTATCCACAACAATAGCAAGACTCTAACGTTGTTTCCAAAATCTGGTTTGGAATTCACCAAGATTACAGGCATACAATGAAGCCCAAACCATCTGTAGAATAAATAATGACAAGTCTAGTCAAGGGGTATCTGGCTTTTTTAACTGAAAGAAAACACTTTTTTAAAGAAGGGTGGCTGAACACGTAGTTTCAGCCATCTGATATCAAAAGAGAATTGTTTTCTCATGTGCACATAATTACCAAGATCTATGCACACTGGGTAATGTGTTCTGATTTTCAATAATTGTGTAGCCAGTCACATCTTCAGAGATCAAAAATAGCCTTTAAGGGGGAAACTTCCAGGCTGATTCCAGGAGCAGGAATCAATGTGAAGTTACATGTTTAGCACATTAACTCTTAATTCTAGAAAGATGTACTCTTTTCCCTTTTTTAAGATGTCTGGAATAATGACAAAAATTGATGAAGACATGAGAACTAAGCCAACTTCCATAGTGATAGGTTGGGTATATTGCCAGTTTCTCACTGTTTTACCATCATTCATTGACTGCCCTTCAAGGACTAATTAAAGTTGGTGAAGCTACCTCTCTTATGTCTTTGCCAACTCCTCCTCCTTCTGATCTGCCTTTATTTCTGGAACGTTCTTCTGCTGTACTCAACTAATAAATTGCAGTGCTATATGATTACATGTTTGTCAATGCTAGGCTGTGAATTCTTTGAGGGTTGTTCATGTCTCATTTATCTTCAACTGTTCTATGAGTTAGAATGTGTAAGCACTCAAGCAACAGAAAAAATAAAAAACCTCAACCTTAAACTTAAGGAAATGTGCTAGATTACATAACTGGAAACCCAGACATAGAGCAGAAAGCTGAGTTAATCTGGTGGTACTGACCTTGTTTCCCTATAGTTCTTGTGGCCCTTGCTTTTGTATCTTCAATCTGGTGGTGAGATGTAAGCAGCAGTTATGAACTTCACATCCATACATGGCCATAACCAAAGGAAAAGGGAAGTGTCTTGCTGTGATGATTTCTTCAGACCAAGGAAGAGCTTTCCCAGAAGCCTCCAGACAACCCTTCTTAGTCTCAATGACCATTTAGGAATCAATCAAGATGAATGAGTTTACCATGACTGGCTTAGATGAATCAGCTCCCCTAGCCATACGGCTGTTATCCCATGGAGGACTGTAGGGAAGAAAGATCATGATGTCCTCCACCCATGTCCAAAGCCTAGTACAGAACTTGGGGCTTAGATAATGCTCAATGAGTGTTTTTTGAGTAAATAAGTGAATTACATGACCCACTGCCTGATACGCCCTTTTCAGAACTTCTGTATTTATAATCAGCACCATTCACTTGGCTTGGAACTTAATTATATGCTTTCTCTTGTTCTTTGATAATGTCATGTGTGTTAGTCTTGTTTTAAAAATCAGATATTAACTATCTAAAGGCAGGGTCCGTGGCAAATAAATGTTAGTTGACTGAATGAGTCTTGCTTTCTTGGTGTTCTCTCAAGTGTGGAGACCAGGAATGGACACGTTAGACATACATTGGTTTATTTGTGAGTTTAACTCTGTAGTGAGGAGCAAGGCACATGTTTCTTTGATAGGAAACCAGTGAAAAAGGAGAAAAATACCTTTTGTGTTTCATTTAACTAAGGCTCAGTGGAGCTCAGTTTAAATAAGCTGGAGCCAGCAAGAACTTAATCACTGGATAAGAACATTTTAGCAGTCGCTATAATGCCTTGCTCTGCATTGGGCACAATGTGTCCGCATAACGGAAGTGCATGCTCTCTTCTCTGTCTGCTGGAATGAACCCAGCGTGGGTCGTCAGGCGTAAAGTACCTGGGAGAGGAACAGCAGTGAGAGGATGAACTGCACCGTTTTGACCTAAGTGTCCACATGGCCATAGCGGTGACAGAAAAATGCCTCAAAATTGTTAACATTTAGTGAGCAATTCTAAGGTGTCAGGCATTGTTCTGTTTTTCATAGAAACCACTTTGTCTTCTCAACAGCTCCAGGAGGTAGGTGCCATCATGAGCGCCACTTTGCAGCTGAGAACGTTAAGGTTTAGAGAATTAGAATGGCTTGCACAGGGTCATACTGTTAGTAAATGGTGTCAGGATTTGAATTCAGGAAGGCTGACTTCAGAGTCTGTGCTCTTACCCACTGCTGAAGACGGTCCTGAGTTCAAGGCTAAATATAAGGAGCAAGGAGAGGTCAAAAACCAGGTTTAAGAGGTTAAAACCAGGAGAAATAGTTCAGGAAGAAAGATATGAGATGAGTAAGAGCAAACGGTTCAGGACTCAGTAGCGAATATCGCAAAACATTGAGCGAAGATGGTCTTTTATTTGAAGCCAAATGTATGGCATATTGGAGGAAGCTGTCCTAATGGCTTAAAGTTATTATCTAGAGCTGATGGTCTTTGCCTTCATACAACTTTTGATCTAGCTGAGAAGATAAAGATTACATATATATGAAAAATATTAGTAAATTATATAAAAAAGTAGATACTCAAGGGCAACGGAATGGGCATGTGGACATTATAGAGATTGTATGAGAGGTCTTTTCCTCTGTTGTCATCATTCTGTATTTTATACGGATTAGATTCACAGGCAAAAGCTGGGCATTGTCTTCCCTGGAGTCAGAAGGTCCAAGTGCCAGGGTCTACCTCCCTGCAGTCTCCAATGGTGCTGCATCATGGAAGCCTTCTCAGCCTGTTTAAAGTGTTACCTGACCCTGCTTGTTGAATGCCATTCATGGGGGCCTTCTGTGAGAAGGCTTATTTCCTTTACTGTATTTGGCTAAGACAGCAGTACCGTGGGTGGCTTCAGTATTAAGTTTGGAACAGAGGAAGTATTGCAACACATGCCAAGAATTGAATTTTATTTTTAAAAGCTGCTTTTTACAGAATTGAATATCTTGACCCTCCCTGGTTACAGCAGACCCACACACGGGAATTGTTGTAGGGTGGGTGACTTGGGCATCCTTTAGTGACAGGTATATATTCTTTTTTTTTTTTTTTTTTTTCACACACACACACACACTGTATTTTATTTTTACAAGAGATAAATAGACTGACACCAAGCATTGTACATGGATGACCACAACAAAAGCAACAATGATTGCAATTACCAAACATGAAACACACTCATACTATGTCATAATGGTATATATTCTTTATACGAGTAATCTCAAGGGATAATACTTCCTTTTGAGAGTCCTTATAATCTCTCAAATTCTTTCTTATGGCTCTTCTCCCTGTCCTTGTTTCTAGCACTGTGTTTTAGCATCATGACGATCTTTGTGGCTGAGGTAGATTGCTTTGCTTCATGAAAGAGAAGGTGTATTTTGTTGTTTCACAATCAAGTGTCCTGTTCCTCTGTGTGACCACTGGGAGGAAACAGTTCAAATGTAAATCTGGGAAGTGGGGCTGGTGGAGCAAATCGAGACCACCAACCGCTTACCCTGTGGCTTCAGAAAAAGCATTCCCCTATCCTCCCCTTCAGATGGTTCTTGATGATACAGGATGAGAGCATCCTTGGAAGATGTGGTGAGGGAAAAGATGCAGCATATAAAACACTGAAGATGTCTGCATGAAAGAGGTCTCGAAGCATCAATGGCACCATTACCCTCCTATCCCACTGATCCTCATTCTTAATTTCTTAGTTGCAACAATGCCCTGCTTTACAGGAGCTGAGTACACTGGTGACTTAGAGGCCAATGGGTGGGAATTCCAGATCTCAAGAATGCAAAGGCAAAGCTGACCCACTGAGTGTGAGAGGAAGAGGCATATCTGTTTTTTTAACTGTAGCAGGGGGATCCTGATGTAGCTCTGTAAAGGCTACAGGCATGATCAATGTGCTAGTGTGGGTGTGGCATTAGGGAAGTGTGACATAGTGTTTTTGCTTGTGAGTGGTCTCCCTTCACCTTCCTCAGCTTTGTCTCCTGGACCTGGAGGCATCTCTCTACAATAAGACTTCCAAGCTGCCTGCTTAGAAGGACTTTGGAAGCGTTACAAAGCAGTGTCTTCATCAGACACCCGCCAGGGCAAGCTTTGCTCAGGACTGCTATCCAGTTGGCTGTGTCTTCCTTTGAAATGTGATTTAAGAATTGATGTATTTGATTTTTGACTTTGCTTAACGTTGGGTATTAACTCAATGCTCAGTCTTGTTGGCTGTTAGTCAGTGCTCTGGAGACAGGGCTGACGCTGCTTTGGAGAAAGGTCTCACAGTGAGGACTACTTCCCCACGATTTAAACATCAGTTTTAGACATCTGGCCTTACCCAGGTGCTTGAAATGGAGAGGGGAGTGAGGGGCAAGGAGAGGCACCTTTGCCTCTTCCCTTGAAGGTGTAAATGTTTCAAAACTTTCAAGTGATTTCAAGGATATTTTAAATTCATATAAAAAAGATCACAAAAAGGTAGAGCCCAAGAGAATAATGAGCTCTGAGTCCAAAAATCATAACTATCAACTAAAGGCAAAAGGATATGTGTAGCTTTGATGATTATTTGTATATGTGTGTATTTATTTATTGGTATCCACCCTCCAGCAAGGAAAACATGAGAAAGGAAGGTGAACATGTGAAGATCCCAGAATTCATTGGAAGAAAAGTCCTGTTTTTTCCCAAGACTGGACCTACAGAGGACACTGTATGAGAGATGAGGCACACACACACCAAGAGTCAAGGTGAAGACTAATGGACCAAACATGTGGTAGATAAACCAGAAATTGTAGAGCAAAAGTGCCACAGATCAAAATCAGGAAGCAGGTCTCAGGATAAGTGTAGCTTCAGAGGCATCTGGCCTCTAGGAGATGCTCACAGCACCTCTCCTACTCTAAGCCTCAAATTTTACCCTCAAGGAGAAATATTGGTAAAGGATTAAGGTCAAGGTCATTTGCTGTGCCTCAGTGATAGAAGTTGGAACATCTTTTCTAACAAATAAAGAGGATGAGCCCCAGGTCCCATGTGACAGGAGTTTCTCTGGAGTCCTCTAACATCTCCTGGAATTTTCTTTCCTCTCTTTCTTTCTCAAGACATATGCAGAAAGAAGGCCTGAATTATCTATTCAGTAATTGCCCTGCTCTAGGAATACCCTGGAGTTGACCACTAGACCAGCTGACAAGGACAAATGCTAACTCTTTGGCTTGTCTTGGCCTTGATGTGATTTTCTGTGGATTTGCTTTACCTCTTCATGGTTGTGGGCCCAGGGGGAGAAGAGGAGACGATCGCCTTTATCCTAGACAAGACTTCACATTGTCCAGTTTTGCTCATTGGGAACTGGAGATGGAGATTGATGTTGGAACTAAATTCTCATGTAATAAAATGTATGTGTTTTACTCTTTTTCTCTGTACATATCTTCTTGGGTTCCTTGTGGAGGGAGTTTGTAGGAGGGCAGGATTCAAGGATTTGGGATTCTGTATCTTAGCCAAATACAATTTTCTCAATGTCTTCCTGTCATGTCATGATTTATGTCCCACAGTAACTGAAGAGGCAGAACAAAAAGTTTGGACACAAGGCAAGGATGCCAGCAACTAGGAGAACCATAGAAATTAAGAAAAATTGTTCATCCATTCTCAGTCATTCAAAAAATATATATGTTGGCACTGTATACAGTGGAGTTGCAAATTTACCTAAGACGGGATCCCTTTTGTCGAAGAGCTCACTATTTAGCAGGACAAGTAGACTTACAAATGAATATTTATCATCAGTGGGAGGAGTGCCATACTGAAGAGGATTACTGTAACATGTTGCAACCATTAGGCAGAACTCCAAAGTCTCCCTCCTAAAACCCCATCCCCATTCTCCACTCCTTCCTGTCTTGCCCTCTTTTGTCTCTTTGTAGTTATAATTTTTAATATTTGTAAGTATATAACACATTTCAATGGACGTAGAAATTCGATTGCTCAAAGCATTCCCAGAGCCAACGTGAGGGTAGTAGATGATAAAGACCAGTCCCACCCTGGGCTCCATTTTCCTTTGGTCTCTTCTTCTTGGACTTCTTTTTTTTCCTTCAGAAGCACTGGTAAGACACACAACCAGTGGTTGGTGTGGTTCTAAGGGGAAAAGAGGAAAGGACACTCTAAGGGACTTTAAGGCCAGCACAGGCACATTCTTGACATGTCATGTGATCTAGCCCAGTTCACCAAGAGTGAGTACTGGCATCTGAGGACCAAGCCTCAACCAGTAATAACACTGCCTTTTCCTGGCCCCGTCGTCTATGAACATCAATTAGTATGGCTGTGACAGGTTAGGGGTGGGTGTTTCCCCCGGGGGACACCAGCTCTCTAACGGAGCAGAAGTGGGTGGGTTGTGACTAGAGATAAACCAGGGATGAGAATGCCTATGAAATGTGATATGTTGAAGAGAATGGGTTTTTTTTCCTTTCCCTCCCAGAAAAGAGAAGTTGTCTAGTACTTGGCATCTATATTTCAAAAAAAAAGGTATGCTTGGGAGGTTGGGAAGATAATGTCTAAAGACTCTGGAAAGATTAATAGAATCCCTTTATCCCTGCTGGCAAAAAAAAAAAGTTAAGGCCCAATCCATCAGCATAAAGTTTCAGTGAAGCAAGATGAATAAGCTTTAGAGAGCTGCTGTACAACATTGTACATGTAGTCAACAATAATGTTGGTACACTTAAGCATTCAGGAGGGAAGATCTCATGTTAAGTGTTCTTACCACAATAAGAACACTTAAGCATTCAGGAGGGAAGATCTCATGTTAAGTGTTCTTACCACAATAAAATAAAATTTAAAATAAATAAATGCCTAAAGACAAAGGGGAAAAAAAAAGAAATGCAAGGCCCAGGCTGTGAAGGTGGGTCAGCAATGCCTTCCTGGTGTAGAGGCAGCATGTCCTGGGTAGAAGGGATTTTAGTGGTAGAGGACTGGTTGGAAGCCTAATTCTACCACTTATTGGCTGGAACATCTTGGACAAGTGACTTAACTTCTCCAAGACTCAGTTTCCTCATCTATTCTACAGAGTTATTTCTTTTCTCAAAGAGCTGTTGCATGGACAAAATGATATGCTATATACCTATGCGTATATACCCCTGGTACAGTCTCTGGCTTAGAAAGAGCTGAATAAATGATGCTTTTGTGGTTGTGACTAAAAGACAGCCTTGTTGGGAACAGCAGGTCATGAGCCAGCCGTCTCAAACTCTCAGTGTAGAGGAAGAGGCAGGCTGTCTTCCTCTTGATAGTTCAGAAAGGTGGATATTGGACTGGAAAAGCAGAGTTCACTTTGCTGGGTACTATGCTCAAACTCCTGTTTTGGTTTTCTAAAGCTACATAACAAACTATCCCAAAACAGTGACTTAAAATGACATTTAATGACTTTCATTATTCTGCAACTTGGACAGGATTTAGCAGAATCAGCTCGTCTCTGCTCCATGTCACATTGGCTACCGTGGCTCATCCAGAGAGGCTCAACTGGGGCTGGAGGATCTTCTTCCAAGATGGTTCACTCAGCCAAGATGTCTAGTGAGTTGATGCTGGCTGTTGGTGGAGAGCTTGGCTGGGACTCTCAGTGAGGACTTCTGTCCTCCTCTGTGTGGTTAATTTGGGCTTCTCAGAGCATGGTGGCTGGGTTTTGAGAACGTGTATCCCCAAAGCATGCATTCCAAGAGGACAAACCTCTCTTTACACCAAGCTTGCTGATGTCCCATTGGCCAAAGCCAGTTGCATGACCAAGGCCAGGAAAGTGAAGGGGTGGAGGAAGTAGGGAATGACACAAGTCATGGATGCCATCATGCATGGTTTCTTAGTGGCCACCAAAGTGAGGTTCACTTAAAAAAAAAAAGTGAGATGTAAGAATTTACAACCAAAATTCTGTGAGTTCAGAGCAGATTCTCTATCCACTAGCTTCTATTCTTCATTGTAACAGATTCTTATGAATTATTCTTTGGATCAAGGCACACATGATCTTCAAATAGCCCTGGAAGGTGCCAACAGCCTTTGCTAATATGTTGCTTCCTTCACCCTTTATTTTCCAAAATATTTATAAACATTTTAGATTAATGTACAAGGAGTCCAGAGCTGGGTGAATCAATGATTTAGGTCTAATATGTGCAGTTTTTGTGAGTCTGAGCTGAACCATCTAAAAATGTCGCTCACCTCCCTCTGTTCACCCTGCATCAGCAACTTTTTAAAAACTTTATTGAAAAGGAATGAATTCTCTGAAACCAGCAGCGTTGTATTTTACTGATAGGTGCTCATTACCTGAATAAACAAATAAAAGTCTTTATTTGCAAGAGAAAAAAGATCCATTTAGTGATTGAAACAACTTGCTCTTTTATAGCTTGTAGCATTAATTAGCCTCCCCCTTTCTCTCCCCTTTTAAAAAGAGCGTGTTTTAATTGTTGTCTTTTCCCATATCCCTTGTTTTGTGTCTGTAGTTTCCAAATTGATTCAGAGACTGCTAGTAAGATCTTAAAAATAGTCTTGCATTACTTTTGAGAAAGACAATTTTCAATTAATTATAAATGATTTCATTTCAAAACTTAGAAACCTACTGTGAATCCTGAACCTAATACTTATCTTCTCTAATTGCATGAAGAGGAATGCAGAAATATATTTGGTTGAATGTGTAATTGGCACGCTTGTATTAAGGTTACTGTTTTAGCCTATTATGCTTCCCAGGGAATGTAGCGAAGTCTGTACTCCCACCGAAAGCTTTTGAATTTTTTGGCATCAAATGGTTTAGGAGTGGAAACGTGCAGAGGGCAAGTGGGGCACCCACAGGCGGGCTGAAGGAAGAGAAGGATGGAGCAACTCTCCCTTGGGGTCCTCTCCAGATGTCTTTGTGTAGATGAAGGAGTGCTTGCAAATGTTCCATGCTGATTTCTCCTGGAGCTAGAGGCGTGAAAACAACTGTAACATTTCCACACAATCAAAATTGTGTTGCTTTCTCCTTTTTTCCTCCAGCTGAACCTCCTTCTTTGTCCTAGACCTGCCTCAATACATGTTACTCTGAAGGATGGTATTATCGATTAAGCCTTTATGTTACCGGAGGGGGACCCATCCCAGGACCCAAGAGTGGGCTCTTGTCTGACACTCAGAAATGAATTGTCCGGGGAGACACACTTGCTGACAAAGCAAAAGACTTCGTTGGGAAGGGGCGCCCTGGTGGAGAGCAGTGGGATAAGGGAACCCAGGAGAACTGCTCTGCCACATGGCTTGTAGTCTCAGGGTTTATGGTAATGGGGTTAGCTTTCCAGGTTGTCTCTGGCCAATCATCTTGCTTGTGCTCATATTTGGTCTGATTCAAGGCCCTTCCTGGTGGTGCACACATTTCTCAGTCAAGATGATTTCCAGCACAAGGGATTCTGGAAGGTTGGTAGGACGTATTATGGGCTGGTGTCTCCTCCTTCCTTAGGCCCCTCCCGAATTCTTTTGGCTGGTGGTAGCTTGTCAGTTCTGTGTTCCTTATCGGGATCTCCTGTTGTGAGATAACTCATGCAAGCGGTTATTATCCTGCCTGGCCAGGGTGGGCGGTTTCAGTCAGTGGGTCCCGAACACTTACGATGTGCCTGGGACTGGGCAATGCTACTTCCATGCAGTATCTCCCAACTCTAAGAAATAGATGTCATTATTTTTCTTTTACAAATGTGGAAATCAAGATGTAGAAAGGTTAATTGGTCTAAAGTCACACAGCTTGGTTCTGAGCTTAATTCTAAAGTCCATTTTTTTCAATCATTACTTTTTTGCCTTTCATGGAAGTAAGGAGAAAGTTACCAGGGCACATAAGGCTAATTTCCCTTGTGCAGGTAACGTCTCCAGGGAAAGACATGCTTTGGAGGCAGTACAGCAAGGTTTTGAGAGCAGGGTTTTGGGATCAGCAGATGGCAGATCCGTCTTTGGTTGTCTGTCTGACCTTGGGCAAATTATTTCATTTCTCTAAGCCTTGGTTTTCTTGTGTACAAAATAAGAATAGTAATACCAGCCTCAGAGAGGAGCGCAGCGTAATGGTTAAGATTGTGACCTATTTGAAAAATAAAATGAAATGAAGTAATAATACATGCTACTACATGGGCGAACCTTGAAAACATGATCCTAAGAGAAAGAAGCCAGTCATAAAAGACCACCTATTATATGATCCATTTATATCAGATGCCTAGAAGGGGCAAATCTATAGAGACAGAAAGTAGATTAGTGGTCACCTAGAGCTGAGGGGAATGGGGAAGATTGGGAGGTGACAGCTAAAGGGTATGGGGTTTCTTTTTGGAGTGGTGAAAATGTTCTAAAATTGATTATGGTTGTAGAACTCCGTGAATATACTATTGACCACTGAATGGTGCATTGTATGGTATATGAATTATATCTCAATAAATCTGTTATATATAAAAGAGTGTGGTCAGGGGGACAGAAGCCTTGTTGGTTCCTGTCAGACCTCTCCTAGTCAATACCCAGTCAATGAGGTGACGGTGACCTCATTAAATAACTCTATGCCTCAGCATCCTCACTAGTAAGATTGGGATCAAAGTACCTACTCCATGGGGTTGTTGAGAGGATTGAATACATTAAAGTACACAAAGAGCATGGAACGGTGCCTGGAGCCCGTAAACTCTTAATAAATGTCATAATTTCTATGATCATTATCTTACTCTTCTTATTATCATTAATTGAGTACAGCATCTGACCTATGAGACATGCTCCATAAGTGGCAGCTACTGGTAGTAGCAACTGGGACTATTTAAGGGAATTGTCTGAATTTTAGAAATTCTGTGATGGGACTGCTTTTGGAAGTCAACCATGATGGACCTAAAGGATACACTGCTCATCCTGCTGCAAAGCCCTGAGTTTGGGGTTCTAGTCCTTCTCTCTTGGCTCCAAGCCCTCAATCACGTGATTTGGACAGACATTCGGAGGTGTTTGGCGTCACCCATCATCATCAGGAAAATCCCAGGGGTGCCTTCATCCTGTCACTCGCCAAGGCTTTGTGCCGGTGGACCTGCCCACCCCCAGGTTGGATGGGAGAGTCCTCTCACTGCCCGTAAAGCTCTCTCAGGAAAGAGATGCTGAAGGCCGCTTCCCAGCTTCTCAATATTTGAATTCCTCAGCACTGACTTGCACACACTTGCAATCTGTTCCTTTTTCTGGCTTAGCTTCAGGAAAACTTGAAGCCAACATTTTGCCCAAGAATGATAATCAACTCAATTCAGGCTACGAATAGCACTTATCCCTTCTGTTTCCTTCAGATGAACCGTCCTCTGTTTTATTCTTAAACCGTTAGCATTGTTTCTCAGATCCTATCAAGAGCAGACGGTGATAAGAACCCGAACTTAATGAAAACATAAACACTAAGACATCCCAACTATGTAATATGTGGAAGTCAAAATGATGTAAGGAGAGTTATCTTTAAATTCCTTAACACGAAGTTCATTCAGAACCTACAGAGATGACTCAAAGCCAAAGAAAGTTTAAGGAGGAGGAAAAAAGATGAGGACCCAGTTTCTCCTCTGTGTTCATGAAATTTTTGGGAGACTTGAACATCCGAGCCAGAAGAGGAAATGTACATCCTTAGCTACTTGAGAGCAGAAAGACGGAGAACCGCTGGAAAGCTATGCTTTTGGCGAGGCTCATCACTTACCTTGTTATTTGCCAGGGTGAGAAGTTAAGTGCTGCACACATGATTGACAGAGCTGGGCCTTTTACTGGACAGCATTTTTTTTTGTTTAAATGGGGCAAGTTCCTGTGAAAACCTTCATTCCGCACATGGCAGCTATGCATCGTCACTGGAGCCAGATCTGTCATGGAACGCCAAGAGCCTGATACAGGCTGATGTGTGCCTTGGCCAAGAAATCTGGGGAAGCAGCATTGTGATAAAGTTGCTTCTTATTTGACTGCCTTTCTTTCAAAATAGAAACTTCTGTTACTCACAGGAATGTGCCAGAGGCTGTTTGCATCTCCTTCTTCTGGGCAAAATGCTTGATTTTTAAGCAGCCTATTTTTATCATCCTTTCCCATCATTACCAGGACATCATAATGTTGTTTTGAGGACATTGGAGTAATGTCTCCTGAACTTGAATAATATTGGTGGGCTGTGAGGCTGAGGGCAGAGGGCTGGACCATGCGGTTTGCTCGGCTTCTGTCGTGTTGGGAAACTGGAGAAGAAGTCACGTTCGCAGTGCAAATTAGAGTAGCTGAATGTTAAACAATTGCTGGAACCATTTCCCCTGAAACTGCATTCATTTCAAGCACTTGTATTGAGTAACTACTAAGGGCCAGGTGCTGTACTAGGGACTTGGGAAATTCAAAATCTGATGGAGTCACTGTGCTCCAATGAGGAGCTTATGGGGAGGCTGGAAAGGACAGAGGCATGTAACTAGTATGTATGTTATATTTGGTGTGCAAAGGAAAGGGTGGTCAGTTCTTCTTATAGGGTGTCAGGAAAGTCTTCATATTGGAAGTGATACTTTGGAGCTTTAAAGAGGACTAAGTGTTCTTCTCATGGACAGGCTTGGAGGGCATTTTTGCTTCAGTGATTCATCCCAGTATGATATCAGGGAATTTCTTTTTAATGCAACAAGGATTCTCCAAAATAAACCACAAGGACAGTACTTGACGTATCATTGGATCCCTGACATATTAGATGGGAATCAAAGATAAACACTAGGGTTTGTACATGGCAACAAGATAGGATCATGGCACTATTGACATTTGGGCTGGATAACTTCTTTGTTATGAAGGGGCTTGTCCTGTGCATTGTAGGATGTTTAGCAGAAACCCTGGCCTCTACCCACTATATACCAGTGCTTCTCCACCTCCACCAGGTGTGACAACTCAAAAATGTCTCTTGACATTGCCGAATGTCCCCTAAGGAGCAAAATTACCCTCAGTTGAGAAATGCTGAGCTAGAAAGACATTTGGAACAACGCTGGAGCTGAAGAATGGTAAGGGTGGTTAGCAGAACTTTAGAAATACTAGACACATGCTGCCTACAGGGGGTTGCTTGGGAGAATTGTTGATTATTATTATATAAATAACTCCTTGGAGCTATTCACCTGGAGAACTGCTAATCACCTGGAGAGCAATGTGGAGTATGAGAAACAGCTTGATAAGATATTAACACCTGCAATTCAGAACATCTGTCCAAATGACTTTCCATTTGGAACTCATAATTGAAACCACCTTTGGTTTCCTTAATCTGTGGAATCTTAATACATGGAGTAGGTCTGTCCCAGTTGGCAGCCAAACCCAGCTTTGCATCACATTCCACATCAACTTCTCTGAAATCTCCTAGCCTTTCTTTGTGAGGTGACCCCAGAGTCTCACCAAATGAATTTCACTTCTAAGTGAGACTATCAGAAAACGTACTCACCAGAAGTGCCCAAATTCATCTGGCCATTTCTGCATGACTTGGTAAGATACAGAGAGCAGTTCCATTTTATTAAACAAAGTGTTAAGGTCGATTCAAAACATCGAGATGGAGGCCCTTTTTTTAGAGCCAACCCATTATGGGGCATGCAAATATGAGGGACACATAGTCTCCATTATACAAGGGCTCTGGGAGCAAATATTAGAATTCATGGTGATCTGAAAGAAGTTAATTAATCTCTCTGTGTCATTTTTTTTCCTTTTGTAAAATGAGGTAATATAAATACATGTTTTCTTACAGGGTTGATGAGAACTGAAAGGAAATCATCCAAGTAAAATATCAGCAGAGTGCCTGGCATACAGTTAGTACTTTACACATGTTAACTGCAGTTTATTATCACCAATGTTTAAATGCTGTCATAATACGCTTGGAAGCTCTGAGAGCATTGAGATGGGATCCTTAATTGAGGACGGACAGCTGGACTCAGCAAAGGCTGTCCGTAATGGGAGAGACCCCGATAGGAGTCCTGAAGAATGAAAACTTAGAAGCTGGGCAGAGTGAGCAAGACAAGGAGGGCTTTTCAGCCTTGCTGTTCCCTCTTCTGGAACAACCATCCCCAAACCTCCGAAAGACTCACTGCCTTCCTCCAGTGAGATTTTGCTCAAATTTTGCTTCTTTCTCATTAAGTCCTTCCACCCATATCCTGTGTAAAATTGAACTTCTCGTTCTTTCACACCCTATCTCCTTTCTTTATTTTTCTCCTTGGCACCTGGCACCATCTGACATTTTGCTTATTGATTATGTTTACTATCTGCTAGAAAGTAGGCTCCAGGAGAACAGAGTTTTTCTTAAGTCTGTTCACAGCTTTGTAACTACCATCTAGGTTCTAGAACAGTGCCTGGCATAGGGCTGGAGTTTAATAAATATTGGTAAAATAAATGAATTGCAGGCACATGGGCAGAAGCATAAGGGTGAAAGAGAACATCTATTTAGGGAAATGAAAGTAAATTGATACGGCTTAAGCACAGAGTATATGCTTTGAAGAAAGAAGAAATTAGGCTGGAGAAGTAACCAGGGACTTGATCATAGAAAGCCTTCTTTCATATTGGCCTTTAACCTGAGGAACCATTCAAAGGTTTTAAGGGAATGGTCATATTTTCATTCTATAAAGCTCACTGTAGCACCAATATGAAGAATGCAAAGAAGAGGAAGCCAACTAAGGATAGAGGAGCAGTCACTTGGCCCTTGCCTGTTAAGATGAAAATGGATGAGGGCCTGACCTGGACATAGAGAATACGGATGAGGAGACATCTTTGAAACGAGGAGGTTGGTGTGGTAAGACGTGACAGTTAATTGGATGAGGAAGGTAAATGGAGAGTGAGGAACCCAAGATTATTTCAAGATTTTAGACTTGGGCATTTCCCAAACAGGCATGTGCCCAATGCTGAATCCATCTGGTACTTTATTCTGAGACTTTAAATCTGGAGTGAGGGGCACAAAGACAATGCACCTCTGCAATGTTTCAGGACCCCTGAGTCAGCAAGAGAGGTAGCCATCCTGATGAGATGTTTCTGATTATTATTTTTTCTGCTTATTTGCCCTCTGACTCTGCCTTTGTCTTGGTTTGAATTAGTCCCAGAAGCAGATGTTGAGCTTAGGATTTGAGTGCAAGTAGTTTATTAGGGAGACGATGCCTGAAAACACTGGTAGAGGAATGGAAACACCTAACAGGGAAGGGAAAGAAGTCAAGAAACAGTGCACTATTGAGCAGGTTACCATTGTGAGCATCTGGGGCTCAATTCACTGGGTACCTCTGGGAGACTGGGTAGAAGGTGGTTCTCAAAATATGGTCCTAGGAGCAGTAACTTTGGTATCAGCTGTGGACATGTTAGAAATGCAAGTTCACAGGCTCCCCTCTGACCTACCATATTAGAATCTCTGGGGAATGGAGTCCATTAAACTATTTTAACAAGTGCTGCAGGTGATTCTTATATATATTAAATTTTTGGAACCACTGGTATAGGATATGCCTTAGAATTAGTCCCCATGGACAGCAAAAAGCTGGGTGTATTTTTCTACCAACTCTGGTTCCTTTGGGCCTTTACAAATAAAAGGGAAGAGTAAATGGGAAATGGAGGTTATACTATAACCTTGAGTGAATTGATTTTTAGGCACATAATAATTCTGTGCCATGAAGTGCTTTCCAGGATTACACCCAAATTTGGCGTACGAGGCAGTGTTTTCAAAGCACTGTGGGAAAAGTTGAAATTGGTCTTATTCTATTTTTTCCCCTCGCTGGAGCCCTGCTTCACCAGCTGTCACATATTTCTTCTCACGCTGAGACCTCTTTTCCTTCTGCTTGACCTGTGGTGAGTTGGGCATCATTTATAGTCATAGAAAAAAAAAAAAAGAGAGAGAGAGAACAGGAATAAGTACATATTAAAGTTGGCATACTTGAAACAAGCTGAATGACAAAGACCCACTAGCTCTTGATGTGAAGTTTTAAGTAACCCTTGGTTAGATTTCTGAAAAGTTTCTGAAAACGTCATAGACTCAGAGGTCTTTGAAATGAAGACACCGGTTGCTGCCTAAATACCAACCTAGGGACTGGTATGCTGTTTGGAATTTGGCTCTTCCTTTTGTGATGAACTTACTGAATTTCCATAAAGCTTCTGACTGATAGGATTTGATCGCTACTCTGGCTTCTCGCATGAAGATTTCACTTGGTTAAAGGGCTAGTGAGAACATTAACACTACAGATTTGCAGATGGCACTCATGGGGAGAAAAACCTAATACCCGGAAGGAAATAACACACATCCAAGAGGGTATTTCTCTACTCTCACTTAGCAAGTCTTCTTATGTCCCAGTGTGCTGTACTTTTGTGGATGAATTTTGGATTCAGGAGAGAGAGGAGATGGCAGCTGCTGAGGTGGCCTGGAAAAGTCCTAGGCATCCTCCCTTCCCCCGCATCCTAATCCCATCATTTTAACTGAAAGAAAATCTGCCCATTATTCTTTGAGGACTCAAAGCCAAGCTCTCCCAGTGACAGTTAACAGTAGTTAATTCTGGTTGTAACCGGATCTCTCTCCTTCAATCTCTTCTCTTCACCATTTTCACTCTCCCTAGGGCATCTCCTCACTCACAGGTCTTTAAATACCACCTAAACGTTGATAAATTCCAAATTTATATCTTCATCTCAGTCATCTTTTTCTCAGGTGTCCACCTGACTGCTGCCAGCTCCTGTAGCTGGCTCCTAAAACTCAACTTGTCTAGAAGAAGGCTCCTGTTCCTCCTCTAGGGTCCTGAATGTACTCCTTCTGCAGTTTCCCATTTCTAAGAGGCACACATCCATCCACGCAATTGCTCAAGCCAGAAATTTGCGAATCATCTTTGTCAGTTTCCTTTTCCTCATTCTCTGCATCTCTTCAATTACTTAGGGTTGTTGATTCTACCTACAAATGTATCTTGAAGACACCTACTTTTCTCCATCTCCATTCCTCCCACAATAGGGCAAGCAGTGGCCCCTCAACTAGACTCTCAGCAGCCTTTCTGCAATCCACTCATTACATGGCAGCCAAGGTGAACTTTATAAACGTAGAACTTATTGCATCCCTTTCCTGCTTAAAATTCTTCAATGATTTTCTGTTGCTTTTAGGATCAAGTTCTAAAGATCCAGAAGGCCCTGTGATATAAATCTCCAGCCTCAACTCCTGTTTCTCTCTTACTCATATTCTGTCCTGACTCAAGGAATTTTTTTCCCCTACTCTCAATCTGGATAATTCATATCTCACTCTAAGTGGAATTTTTCCAAAGGAAGCCTTCCCTCATTCCACTGAACGGGTTAAAATTGTCCTGCTTATGATGTCATGCTCACTCAACTTTTCTTTTACAGAATGTATCAAAAGTGATACATTTTCCATATGATTATTTATTTACTAACAATTGCCCAGACTAGGCTATGAGTTTACAAGGACGGAGACCATATCTGTTTTGCTCCCTGCTGAATTGCTAGAACATTTTACAGAGCTAGTTACTAAGTGAATACTCAAGTATCTGTTGAATGAATGGATGAATCATGTTGACAATAGTTAAATTCCAGAATGATTAGAGGTGACAGGATAATTAAGGTGTCCAGAAAGACTCAGGAAAGAGGACTGGCCTGGTGAGCCAGTGTGAGTGGTTAGAGATGGAGAGGGAAAGACTCTTCCTTCCTCTATTCTGTGTACTAACCTGCAGAGAAGAGATGCAAGGATCACCAGACAAATAGGACCAGAGTGTCTACTTAATGAAGCTAAGCAAGAGTCAGTCATCTCCTATGATTCAGAGCTCCTAGTAACACTGTTAGAGAAGCTTGCCTACCTAGAACCTTGGGCCTGATTCACACACCTGGCAACTGGCACAAGATGGGCTGGAGATGGAGAGAAGGATGGAGATGGAGGTGGAGGTGGAGATGGAGATGGAAATGGAGATAGAGATAGAGAAGGGAGGGAGAGGCCATAAGGAGAGTGGGAAAGAGAGATCCTATATGGTGGGGAGACCCTTCCCACACTGAGACAAGAAGCAGAGAAGAAAGACCCTTTCTGCCTGAGAGCCCAAATGCCCAAGGGAGCAAGAGGCCTCTTTGAGGGAGCTTAATGAATGGCAACTGATTACCCTGGCTACTCCCTCTTTTTTGGGGAAAAGAGTAAAGCAGCAGTTGGTGGAATAAGGGGGCTAAGTGCTCATTTTCATATGCCCCCCTTATTGGAAAGAAACAGAAGCTCCTCTTCTAGAGGAAAAGAAGTAAGATTTCTCCCCTTGAGGCCAGGAGGCTGAATGTTATCACATGCCCTATTAGCACCTGTGGAGAGGATCCTACGAATTTCCTCCTTTGAACTATTAATATGGTGATTTCCCATTGTACCTTGTATTTACATTATTTATATCCCTTATATTGTTAGACAGTTATTATCTCTTTATGACTCAGTATCTCCCAATAGTCTTTGAGCTTTTTGGAGGAAAGATCACGCTTTTTCCACTGTCGTAACTTCTAGGTCTATGAAGATTTGGGGGGCACATTTTATACTCAATAATATTTGCTAAATGAATATGCACATAAAAGAAAAAGTGGTCAGGATCTGAAGATGATGAGATACTATTCATAATATTCCAGCTTTTAGGAGGCTCTCTGTCTTTGCTGGTACTTGTGTAGCTCCCATACTGTTCTGAATCACTAAAGTTAGTCCATGATTGTTACCATTCTGTATTTCTCCAAATAATCCATGAGTATATATTTTAATACCTTTTTCTCCCTAAATAATCCAGGGAGAGACAATAGGAAGTCACGATTCTAGATAAGCAGAGTCCACATAGGTTTGCAGAACCATTCTAAGTTTACAAAAATATCTCTGGGGGTTGTTGCATTGTTTACAAATAATGAACCAAAGTGACTAACCTATTCATGTGTATTTGAATGAGATTATCCTTTTCATTTTTTAACCCAGGTTTTGTGTGTGTGTGTGTGTGTGTGTGTGTGTTGGGAGACACTTGGAAATTAAAATAACTAGTACCCTGCTTTTAATGAGGACCCAGAAATAATGAGATCATGGAACCAGCATGAACTTGATGCTACACAGCTAATTTAGTCTGAGAATTTCCATGCTACATAACAAGGTAAAGGGCTTAAACTCCACTGAGGTCTCTCTCTTTTTCTAATGATGGATTTCCCAAAACACATAGATGTATGACACAACTGCTCATGTTTAAACTAAAAACTATGTTTTTCTCTTTGCTGTATGATCAGTGAAATGTGTCAGTCCCCAAGACATGACCAAACAGCATCAAAGCAGGAGTGAAAATGCAGACGTTGTCTGCATAACACTTCTTAAAGCCACCAGGAGACTATTAAGATATTTGAGATAAAACACTACAGTAGTAAGAGTCCTAAGAGGGGAAGCTTAGTTGTTAAGAGAGTCACATCCACATGTTTGGGGACTAGAGAATTGCTGCATGTAGAGCAAAGAGAGAAAAAAAGCATATTAAGGTATTCAAAGAGGGGTTCTCAGGGATTTTTTTGAAAATTGTTTTAATTTTAGATTTTTTTAGATATTGATACATTAAAATTTTATTTATTACATATTAGATATTTTTAGATATTTAGATATTTTAGAAATTAACGTAAGAAAGGATTGGGAAGACACTGGGACACTGAGTTCTATGAGCCAGGTGTCTGTACTTCTGTGTGTAGGTTGAGGGATGGAGGTCTCAGGTGAGCCTAAAAGAAATTCAGGATATCTGGGCATATCTGTAAAGTGGTGGGGGCAGTAACCTTCAGCCCTCTATTTATCGGAGGTGATTTACGTGAGGTTTAGACAGCTTCTTTTTATTTTTTTAACATCTTTATTGGAGTATAATTGCTTTACAATGGTGTATCAGTTTCTGCTGTATAACAAAGTGAATCAGCTATACATATACATACATCCCCATATCTCCTCCCTCTTGCATCTGCCTCTCCCCCTCCCTCTCCCACCCCTCTAGGTGGTCACAAAGCACCGAGCTGATCTCCCTGTGCTATGCAGCTGCTTCCCACTAGCTATATATTTTACATTTGGCAGTGTATATATGTCTATGCCACTCTCTGACTTCGTGGGGGTTAGGGTAAGCTAGACAGCTTCTTTTAAAAAGAGATAGATGCCTCGCTCCATGGAAAGGAAGAGGATTGGGGGACATGAGGAAACATTGGAGTGTCTGAACCCAGACCCATGGATTCATATTGGTGCCCTGGGGTCGGGTGAGGTGGAGGTGGGGAGAGGGGCTGCTCTGCTAGAAGTTAGAGGACCCGTTTCTACCAGTGAGACTTGAGAAGAAGGTAATCCTGTTTGGGGGAAATATGAGATAATGATATGATGGAAACTGTGAAAAAGAGATAGCTTCCTACTTCTGAAAGACATTGCTTTGACATTATAAAGACTTGCTATGGATCACAAGGAATTAATGCTTGTTGTGGATATCAGTGTTGACATGCCCCTGGACCACTTGTTTATGTTAGAGAAAGGAGGATCTCAGTAGAGACCGGATATTCTTGGAACACTATGACAAATGAATGTTCTATAGTCAGAACTCCGTCCCTTGGACAAGACTGTATGGACCAGGTCCACACTCAGCATGTCACCATGCTCACACTTTCTTTCATGGAAACTCTTAGGGTGTCTCATAAAACTCCAGGTTGAAAATCACCACAATCAATACAATTTAGGATGACCATTGCTGGTGATACTCGAGGGAAAAGGTTAGTTATCTAAGTTCAACAAGTGTTCTACACAGATTGAGAACATCACAATATTGAGAAGGACCTCAGCCTTCTTCAGCCCTGTTCTTCTTCACCATCTTCTCCAAACAGGAGGATGTTGATGTGAATATTAAAGTGGAGGGATTGTAAGTGGGCAGTGTTGGGCACATGGTCTCTTTCTTCCTTGGGATTCTTCTCCTCTAACATGCAGTACTCCTGAGATGGGTAAACTATTTAGTCATTAATGCTGAGGACATAGGATGATAGGGAAAAAATGGGACTTAGTGGAATGGGGCACTTGATGAGGAAGAAAGAATGCAGGAAGAGAAAGGATGGGACAAATCACAAATTTCACTGACATCACAAGTTGGTGTGGGGCAAGCTTTGCTCACAATCATCCTTGGTTTTTAGTGTGCTACATCCATTTTTGGTGTTACCACCTCAAAATGCAGTTTTGCCATCTCTGACCTTACGTATTCAGAGTAAATGGATTCCTGTGAAACTTGAAACCAATATATTACAGCACCATGCGGATTTCCCAACATGATCAATTCTGGGTGTGCGCTGGCCATAGAGCAGGATCTTTCAACCAAGCGTGACAAGGTGCTTTATACCCAGTCTATATTTTTCTCCACCTTTTGCAATTAAAGGAGGGTAGAGAGATGGCTGGCTGGCTGGCTAGAAAACAGAGGCAGAGCCAGAAATAGAACCTAGAAGTCTAACTTCTCTTTTTCACACTCTTTCTAGAATTATAGGACCGTTTCCTTCTTCCTCCTCCTTGTCCCATGGCCCCTCCCACTTGGGACTGTTGTTCACACCAGTACGTTACAGAAATGACTTCCCTGGAAGTCAAAAAGATATAATTGTGAAAGCAAAGTTCTGAATTTTCAACAGCCTATATTCTTGGAATGCCTGGATAGGATATTTCTCATCGTTGAGAGAGCTGTTCAGAGCTCATTATGAAAGTGTTACCAAGAGATTTATACTCATATCTGTCAGATATTATTGGACTGTGTTTCCTTATGTTAAAATTTGTTGTTATGACCCATAAAAAAGAGGGTAAAGTTACATCCTTGGTAGGATTTTTCTGAGGATTAAGTGGGATAATTTATATTAAATGCTTAGCTACTTTTTATTTTATGGCTGTAGACGAAAGGGAGAAAAAGTACCATGTTGAAACCTTCAATTTAACACCATTCAAATAATTTGAGTTTCACAAATATTTCCTGTGTACCTATTCTGTGTGAAGAAGTGCCTTCTATTCCCGAGAAGATGAAGTGATAACTGAAATACATCACATTTTAGTTCTATGTGGGTGGTTACGGGCACCACTGTGGAGGAAAACAATATGCCAACAATGGTATTGATACCATCTTTGTTAGACATTTCTTTAACATAATGGCTCAGAGCATGGGTTCTAGAACTAGAACTGCCTTAGATCAAATCCTGCCTCTGACTCTTTCTGGCTGTGTGACCTTGGCAAGTTTCTTGATCTGTGTTGCAATCTCTTCATAATAGTACTTATTTCATAAAGTTGTTGTGGAGATTTAAAAAGTTCAGTTATGTAAGACATTAAGAGTTATGCCTGGCTTGGTGGTAAGTGCGTATTTACTGTTAACTCATCCTTATTCATCGCAGTGTGACCAGTCAGGGTGCACTGTCATCTGGATGATTTGGCTAGCTATCCATCACAGCTTCACAGGACGAAGCACCTTGGTGGGGCACGGTGTTCTAGAGTCTAGTCCTCCATTTACACGTTCAGACTCACAGTTTCCTAAATGCACTGAAACTTCAAAATCTGAAGGCTGATTTATTAATTTGCCACAAAAAAATATAACCACTGTGTACTGTAGTGGTTAAGAGTATAAACTCCAGAGATGTGTTCTAACTTAGCTTTGTCTCAGACATAGCTGCCTATTCTTGGGCGAGTTATTTACCCCATCTGAGCTTCATTTTCCTTTCCCGTAAGATTAGGATTCCTTCTGAGGAATGTGATGAGGATTCCATGTTATAAATCATGTAAAGCACTTAGTACATGGGGCAGAAACTATGAAGACATGTCAATTCCTAGATTCTCCTTTCTGAGTACTCAGGAAGACATTTCTCAGCTTTCCTTGCAGTTAAATGTGATCATGTGACTGAGTTCCAGCCATTGGAATGTGAAGACAAGTGATGCGCATCAATTCCAGACTGGCTCAACAAAACTCCATGTGCAATCTTTGCTCTTTTTCTCTATCCACCAGTTGCCTTAATAATCTCTGAAGACTTAGGGGACAAGACTGCCAATGATAGAAGAGGCCAAGTTTCCTGATTAAAAGTGTAGATTGGAGCCTCCTTGTTCTTTCCAATCAAACCCCGCAATTCAGCATAAGTGAGGGAGAAATTTTAAAACTTTTATTAGGTTAAGCTGCTGAGATATAGGGTTTTTGAAACAGGACTTTTAGCCTAGTGTGTGTAGCACAGTATCTGGCTGATCAAAATGATCAACGAATGTCAGCTAATAACCGTCGTCAGCAATCAGACCATGATGCTCATGGTCACAATTCTCTCCCCATTTGTGGCTCCACATGAGAAATTAAATAAGGCCTCTGTACATTTCTCAAAACACTTATGAACAAAGGAATCAGAACAAAGGGACGTGGTTGTTAGACCCAAAAGCAATTTCATCTAGGCAACAGTGATACTGACAACTGACAAACAGTAATACAAACCCCACTTGTTCCTCAACAGTGAACTTGCATTGACCATCATGCTTCTACTTTCTGATCCAGTCAAGACAGGGCTAGATAAACACTGATACATTTGTTCCCTTTGGAATAGCCTTTTAGAGGTGGCATGCCCATCATCCCCATGGTGCTTGCACAGCCATTCTTCAAATGAGATCCAAATGATACAGTAAAAGCTCTGACCAAGTTACCAAGAATCAATTTTTTCTCCGTTACATTGATTCACCCTGATGTGCCAAATTGATGTTATGTGTATGCAGTTGGAGATGTATTAGTATAACTTATGCTTCCTTGAGGCTATTCCCTAGTCACCTTGATTGGAACTTTGAGCATTTCCCCAAACTCCTTAAGAACTGATTGGTTTACATTGACAGATGGCTTGGGTCATATTTGAGGGATAGATATTAGCAGTTAATTTTCAGAGAATAGCCTTGTTTTTAAGTTTTTAAAGTCACCTGACTTTTGCCCATACTGTTGTCTTCCTGCTTTGATTTCCAGTTATATTTTGTGCCCTTCAAACCTTTACTGAGCCCACTTGACATCATTGGACATTCTTTTACATCTCAGCATTCCCAGGTTATCTGCCGGCTCCTGGGCTTATTTGGGGTTGGTGCTTTCAGAAGCTTGACTAACTCCATGTGACAGCTGGCATGATGTATTGGCACAGCACAGTGGAAACAATGGATTTCTAGAGATTTACCATCTGGACTGCACCATCAGATGAGCTAGAGTACTCCAAAAGGGAAAACATGATAAATTTATGCCCTCACATTACTGTAATTCTGTACCACTCAACAATTACATATTAAACATATACTAGGTGCCAAGCAGTAAGAGTATAATTATGAATAAGTTGCAGTTTTGTGCTGGGGGAGCCCATAAGCTTATAGGGGAGAAATAGGCATATTATTATTATGTGACTATTGTTTTTAGCAGGTAACTTGTTTTTGTTCACTTAAAGAATGCCTGAGTAATGCACAACTTTTGCACCTTTTAACTGAGACATGATTCATATACAGTGAAGCACACGAATCTTAGGTATAATGCTCAATAAATTTTTACATGTACACTCATGGAACTATCACCCAGTTCAAGATATAGAACATTTCCAGCACCCCAGAAGGCTTAATCATGCCTCTTATTAGTCAATATGCACCATCATAAAGGATACCTCTGACAATATAGATTTGTCTTGTGGTTTTGAATTTCATAGAAATGGACTTACATGAACCTGCCTGTGTTTAGCTTCTATTGCCTAATATTGTCTGTAAGATTGATGTTATTGAGTGTGGCCATAGATTCATCCATCTTACTCTTGAATGTTTTGGTTATTTCTAGTTTGGGGACTTTATAATAGAGCTACAGTGAACATTCTTGTATAGGCATTTGTTGGCTATAAGCACTCATTTTTGAGGGCTTATACACAGAATTGGAATCACTGGGTCATAAGGACACATATGTTTGCTTTAGTAGGTACTGGTAAATAGTTATCCAAAGTATATCAATTTGTATCCCCTCCTAACAATGTTTGAGAATTCCAGTTCCCCATTCTCACCAAAACTTGGTTTTGTTAGTTAGTTCTTTAGTTTTAGTCATCTTCATGTAGGTGTGATGGTATTAATCATGGTTTTAATTTTCATTCCTTGATGACTAATAAATTTATTTGTTTATTGACATTTTTATATTCTGTGAACTGCTTTTTCAGTTCATATATGATGGGAACTGCTTTTTAAGAATTTTCCCTTTTAAAAAGTTGAATTATTATTTGTTTCTTTTATTATTTGTAGAAATTCTTTACACCTTCTGACTATGAGTATTTTACAGTATATAGTATTTATTTATATAGTATTTGATATCTATACTTATGTCTATATCTATATCTAATGTCCTTATAGTTTCTGTAGGAGCTGTAGTGATGGCTCTCTCTTTCTTTTTTCTTTTTTTTCCTTGATCAGTATTGTTTGGAGTATATCAATTTTGTTAATCTTTTAGAAAATTTTTTTTGCTTTTGCTGATTTTTCTCAATTGCCTTTCTCTTTTCTATTTAAAGGATGTCCATTTTAATCTAATTGATATCTAATTTTATTGTTATTACTTAATTGTTTCTACTTACTTTGGGTTTAATTTTTCTTAATTTTTTAACTTCTTGAAAAATGAAATATTACAGTATTGGTTTTAAATCTTTTTCTAATGCATGCATTATTTTAGCTTTATACCCCACATTTTAACATGTGGTAGTCTCATTGCCATTTGGTTCAAAATAATTAATTTTTCTTATGACTTTTCTTTGACTCTTGGATATGGTTGCAGATTTGCTTACTTCTCCTTTTAGTTCTGTCAACTTTGCTTTATATATTTGGATGCTGTGCTAATTGTATATAAATTTCAGAATGCTGTATCTTCCTATTTAGTTGTCCCTTTTACTGTTATGAAATGTTCTTCTTTAATTCTTGCCTTGAAATCTACTTTACCTAATATTAACATAGCAACCTCAGCTTTCTTTTGATTAGGCTTGTATAGTATATATTTAAAATATTCTTTTACTTTCAAGTTTTTTGTGGACTTATATTTAGGTCTGTCTCTTATATGTAATTTTGGTTAAATGGGCTGAAAATATATGCCTTTTAATTTGACTTTTAAAAACCATTTACATTTAATGTAATTGCTGATATAGATTTTAGGCTTACCATCTTACTTATATTTTATTACATCTGTTTTTTCCTTATTTCTTTTTCTTGTCTTCTTTTAGATTAATCAAGTATGTGTTTTGTAAATACATTATATGTTATAGACTCCACAAGACATTACTATTGTTGTTACTTTAAATAGTTAATATGTATGTTTATATTAATAGTTGTTACCAGATTATTTCTGATAAAAGCTTGAGGTCTGAGTGGGGGCAGAATTACTCTGTTACTTGCAAAGTAAAGGCTTTGCTTAATGCTTGATGAAGGAGGACATGAAGAAGAAAGAGAGGGAGAGTGGGGGTGGAACAAGAGTTAGTGAGATGGCAGAAGGCCAAGAACTCTCTGATATGATTTCTCCTTGAAACTCCTAATTGCCAGATCTTTCGTAACTACTACAGAAATATTGAAGTGCTTGCTAAGTATGTATTTTTTATAGAATAATTTATTCATTTATTCAACCATTTTTTCATTCATCCGTAAAACATCAACTGAGCATGTATTTAGGTACTGGGCTAATTGCTTAATATAAAATGATGAAAATAAGATAGACATAGTTCCTGGCTTCAAGGAACTCATAGTCTAGTAAGCAAAACATCTGTATAAACAGATATGAAGAAGTTCTCATTTTATTCAGAAAAATGTTTTGGTAATTTGATTAGGTCACCCATGTCTCTAAAATCTCCAATAGATTTCCATTAGACTTAGAAAAAATCTAAACCTTTGACGTGGTCTGCAACTACCTGTCTCTCTCTTCATCTTTTATGACCACTCTCTCACATAGCTTTGTCCTAGGACACACAAAATTCATTGCTACCTCAGAGTTTCTGCCCTCATAGTTCTTTCAGTTTACAACATTTGTCTCAAGTTCACCACAAGGCTGATTCCTTCATATCTTCAACCCTCAACTCTATGGTAATTGCATGTCCATAGACAGTCCACACCTGACCACTCTATCTTAATTATGTCCACCCCACCAAGTAAATTCACATTACCACAACCTGAAATCATCTCATTTATTAATTTGTTTTGTGTTCCCTCTACTAGGATGTAAGTTTCATAATAGTAGAAATCTGTTTTTCTTCATTTCTGTGTTCCAATTTCATTGCATATAGTGGGTGTTGAATACATGAGGGGTTAGATTAGGATGTGACCGGTGGGCAACCCCCCCCATACTCTATTCTCATTCTCCTGTGGTCCTTTCATTCCAAGGCCTTGATAATAGTTGGTGCCAGGATTCTGGGGAAAACTGCTTTGCCATAGACTGTGTGAAGAATTCGATGGATTATTCTACTTGTAAGAGAGAGGGGGAAAGTGGTAAGGGTTGGAGTAAAGAAGATATTAGAGGCAGAGTGTTACACTACTTGACTCCTTTAGATGCCCTTCTCTCCAAATTATGAGACTCATGAATATCTGGTATTGATTATAGAAATCAAAGTGTTGAATTTCATCCCAGATTGGTCTAATGATGGACAAAAGCAATAATGGAGGAAGCTAAAGCTTGAGAGATAGAGCAGAGAAGGAGATGTAAAACCCTTGGAGTTGGGCTGCACCCCACAGGCTAGCAAGCCCTGTACTTGCCCAGCCTCAAGACTGAAGAGCCCAGAGTCAACAACAGAGACATCAATGGTTTAAGGGATAAGGAGGATCTTACATGTCTGAAGCAAGGTCCTGGAGTGATACCCCGGCTGTGTGCGGCAGATAACAGGCAGGACATGAAGATATGGCAACAGTCTTCCCTGGGGCGGGTTGGGGGGTGGAGAGAAAGGTTACCAGTTATAGGGAAAACTGAAGTCAGGTTGGCGCATCAGTTACCAGGGAAACCAGCAGAGGAGCAAGCCTCTCACTGCCCCTTTGATAAGCTATCCTGGTGGGGATGTTCTGATCTAAAGATTGGAAAAATCACTGGCTGGGGCTGGGGGCAAGTGTGTAGGCATTTACTGATTAGGATCTATGATTAAGAGGGAAAGTCAGTCATGTGAGTAGGGAGTAGGTGAGGCAGGGACAGGTCAAGAGGGGATGTACAGAGAGCAAGAGAATAGTCATCTTTAGTGGCCTGATCATATGCTTGGGAATTAGCAGAAATATTGAGGGGGCACTTCCTGAGGCCATGGAAATGGCAATTCAAGACAATTTTGCCTAGCTTTCATGGGGTAGGGAGATAATGATAATTAAAATCTGTGATACATAAAGGAATTATGCCATAAAAAGATATTCTAAAATGTGGAGCAAATGACTGAGAAATGATTAAGACTGTCCACTGGATGTGAGAAGGGGACTGTTCTGTAAAGTCTTTTCATACCGTATGTAATGACTAAAATAAGTCTTGAAGAATCAGTCGATATTTTCCAGGTAGACAGATTAGTTGTGAGTTATGAGTGTTTCAAAAAGAGACATGTGTAAAAGCATAGTGGTGTGAATCAGTATTCATTAAAAAAAAAATTCATTCAGTCACCTTTAGTGAGTTCCCACTAATTGCCAGACTCTGGACCAATCATGGAACTGGAAGGATTCAGACTGGCTGGCATGCAGGCAGCAGAACTGGGTAGAAGTTCAGAGCATAGGTTTTGGTGTCAGACAAACTTGAGTTCAAATCTCAGCTCTACTACTTCTGAGTTGTGCAAACTTGGGCAAGTTATTTAATCTCTTTGTGCCTTGGTTTCCTCATCCATCAATACTTGCTGTGATTATACAGGAGAAAATGTATGTAGAGTACTTTGCCCAGTGCCTATATGTGACCAAATGTCAGCCACTAGTTCTTCTTCCATGTTGTTAATTTGGTAGAAATGAGTACAGAATACTTGCATGGGTGTACAAGATAATAAACTTTTTGTAACCACTGACAGGTCTTTTTTGTACATCATTATGGGGAAAACAAGAAGCTTTTCCAAACTCCTCTCCTGGGACCAGGGGTAGGGATTCTTGATCTCATTCCATTGGTTATGAAGAGTTTTCACACAGAGGCAAAGCATCCTTTTACTTCTCTCATGGGGGGATAGGGAGAGTTGCTGGGGGGATACATCTGCACCACAGCTTTTCTGGGTAAACTGATCACTCCCTACTGATTTGTTATCATGCTAAAAGCATCTCCTCCCTTCCTTTCTGGAGCTTTTGCAGCTGTTCCTGGAGGAAGACCCAGTTGAAAGGGGTTGTTACGGACCTGGAACAGCTGGGATCTTTAATGATCTGTCAGCAGCTCACAGCAAAGTTCCAACACCCTGAGGTAATGATGAGGGTGGTGGAAGACTCAGAGGAGGAGCTGATTCTGCAATAAGCTGAAGCTTCTTTGAAATCTGGTGACACAGCTATTGAGAGACCAGCAGGCTGGAGAAGGACATGGGTTTGGCTGAGGAGAGGAGAGATTCTTCTCTATGGATGACTTGAGGGCAGACACATGAGATCCTGTGGGAGACTTCCAATATGGGCAGTGGGGGAGAAATCCTGGGGCCAAGAAATTACAGGCTCATAATTAGCTGGTCAGAGCAATCAATAGTCACATCGATTGTCATTTGCTTGCAAATTGCCCACCTGGTGTCCCTCAGCAAATCTTGGCCACAAGACTTAGATTGCTGATTCTGAAGGTTGTGAACAATAATTACTCTCTGTCCGATCACCTGTCACAGTATCAGCCCCAAGACCCTTGGTCTCTGGATTCCAAAACAGGGTACAAAGGGCTGAGTAAGTTAGTATGGAGAGGTTAGTATGGAGAGTGGTACTTCCTCTTGCAGGCATGCATGGTCTGATGGCCCCATTTGTTTGGTTTTCAAGAAGACTAATAATAAGTTAAGAGATCCAAGGCCCTGCTGTTTTTAAATTGCTTCCATAACCAGGGATTACCACCTCATGTTTTTCAGGCTTTTTTGGTTTTTGTTTGTTTTGTTTTCTTTGGATAGGGTTAATGAGAAAAACCCAACTCAAATGAATAAATGAGAAACTGTTTGTGTCAGTGAAAATTTAAGTCAAAAGGGATTTTGTTTGTTAGTAAATTCAGAGGATGACAAGCTTTGGACATGGCTCAATCCAGAGGCTCATGATGTCTTTAGGACTCAGTATTTCTCTATTGTCATCCCTCAGTTTTACATTTTTCTGTGTTATTCTTTATGCAGGAGGTTTCCCCCAGAAGGTGGCAGAGAAAGCCACTAGTGGCTCTAAGCCTTTATTCTACTAGCTTCCACAAGCCCAACATAAAGAGGGAACCCCTTTCTCAAAGGTTTCAGTGCAAAGGACCCTCATCAGTTAGACTGCCATGTGTACCTCTTGGAACCAATCATGGTGCCTCTTACTAGCAAAGCCTGAGTCACAGATGAGTCTGTCCTTGAAAGGGATAATAGGGTCTTTGCCATATGAACAACATGAATGAAAGTGAATGTTGTGTTGGTTCCCTAATGGCAAATTGGGGTGCAGCAAGCAGAACCTGAATGAATGTCTGCTGGGGAGGCAAAAATTCCAGATGTTCTACTCCATGCCTAAACCAGGTTTCAAGTCTGTACTGCTCTTCCAATCGTGAGTCCCCACAACAGAGGATAGAAAGTCTGGTTCAATTCAATTCCACAAACATTTACCAGGCACTTACTACGTGCCAAGATCCATGGGAGGCCCTGGGAAAGCAAAGATGAATGAAACATAAACTCTGCTGTCAGAGATCTCACAGTTTGATGACTAAGACTAATAGTATGGATGAGGTGCTATAGTGGTGGGATGGACAAAATTCCATAAAAACACGAACATCAAACACATTGATTGACAGCTGGCTGGGGACTGAGAAGACCCCCCTCAGAGGGTCTTCAGGACTCTGAGTCTCGAAGTGTGAGGAGGATTCTGTTGGAAGAGTTAGAAGCAGGGGAAGCATTCCAAGCAGAGGGACTGGCATGTGCAAAGGTATAGAGGTGTGTCGTGTGGTTAAACATGGATGAGACAGAACAGGGAAGGAAGGCTTGTTAGGTTGTGGCAAAAGCTTAAGTGAAGTTATGAATTCCCAAGTTTGGGAGGGGAGTGGGGCAGGCAGATTCTAGGATGAGCCACGGTGATCACTTCCCTTGTATAGGCTCCCCTTGGAGTGTGGGTGGACCCTGTGAATATGAGGACATATTACTCCCTGATGAGGTTATGTTACATGGCACAGTTGACTAGAAGAAACAGAGACCTGCTGGGCTAGGCCTAATCACCTGAACCCTTTAAATGCAGAAAGTTTTCTCCAGCTGGCAGCAAAAGAGGAAGTCAGAGATTTGAAGCTGGATGTAGTCACAAGGAAAAGTCCTGAGAGTGGCCTCTGGCAGCTGAGACCACCACCCAGCTGACAGCCAGCAAGAAAGCAAGGACTTTGATCCTATAACAACAAGGAACTCAAGTGTACCTACCCTGAAAAGAGCTCCAAGGTGGATTCTTCCCCAAAGTCTTCAGATAGTAGCTCAGCCTGTCTGGCCCCTTGATTTTGGCCTTTCAAGACCTTCAGCAGAGAGCTCAGTTGAGTCTGCCCAGTTTTCTGAAATCCAGAACTGTGAGTTAATCAGTGGGTGTTGCTTTAAGCCACTATGTTTCTGGTAATTAGTTCTGCATCAGTAGAAAACTAATATACATGAGAACAATGAAGAATTCATCATGAAGTTGTACCTAATTGATTCTAAGACTCTCACAGAAGTGTAGGCTCCTTGGGGCTGGGATTGTGTCTTGTATTTACCACTATATAGCCAGCACCCATCACTCTGCCTGGTACACAGAAAACAAACAAGAATCAGTTGAATGAATGAATATGTGAACGATCAGTTCTAACCACTATTAGACAAAGGCTACACTTTTCACACCCTCTAGATGCTAGTGAGCATATAGCCTATCTGTGTGTGTGCCACCCTGCCTGCTAGCCTGAATTCTCAAGATGACCCAACAGCAGGCAAATGCCTATTTCCTAAGCCAACAAATTATTTTGGACTACCAGTCCAGTGCTGTGCTAGCCTTTCTGCAGGTGCAACCCAGCAGCTGAAAGATATGCCTCCTATCTTCAGGAAGATTGCTGACTTACTGGAGAGTGAAGATCATCAAATGGAATATAATTAGAGGCAGTGTGTTATGGGAAGAAAAGCAATGGATTTATTTTGTTTTGTTTGCTTATTTTATTTTATATTTTTTTCTCAATTTTATAAACAGCAGTGTATACATGTCAATCCCAATCGCCCAATTCAGCACACCACCATCCCCACCCCACCGCGGTTTTCCCCCCTTGGTGTCCATACATTTGTTCTCTACATCTGTGTCTCAACTTCTGCCCTGCAAATCGGTTCATCTGTACCATTTTTCTAGGTTCCATATACATGCGTTAATATACGATATTTGTTTCTCTCTCTCTGACTTACTTCACTCTGTATGACAGTCTCTAGATCCATCCACGTCTCAACAAATGACCCAATTTCGTTCCTTTTTATGGCTGAGTAATATTCCATTGTATATATGTACCACATCATCTTTATCCATTCGTCTGTCGATGGGCATTTAGGTTGCTTCCATGACCTAGCTATTGTAAATAGTGCTGCAGTGCACATTGGGGTGCATGTGTCTTTTTGGATTATGGTTTTCTCTGGGTATATGCCCTGTAATGGGATTGCTGGATCATATGGTAATTCTATTTTTAGATTTTTAAGGAACCTCCATACTGTTCTCCATAGTGGCTGTATGAATTTACATTCCCACCAACAGTGCAAGAGGGTTCCCTTTTCTCCACACCCTCTCCAGCATTTGTTGTTTGTAGATTTTCTGATGACGCCCATTCTAACTGGTGTGAGGTGATACCTCATTGTAGTTTTGATTTGCATTTCTCTAATAATCAGTGATGTTGAGCAGCTTTTCATGTGCTTCTTGGCCATCTGTATGTCTTCTTTGGAGAAATGTCTATTTAGGTCTTCTGCCCATTTTTGGATTGGGTTGTTTGTTTTTTTAATATTGAGCTGCATGAGCTGTTTATATATTTTAGAGATTAATCCTTTGTCCATTGATTCGTTTGCAAATATTTTCTCCCATTCTGAGGGTTGTCTTTTCATCTTGTTTATGGTTTCCTTTGCTGTGCAAAAGCTTTGAAGTTTCATTAGGTCCCATTTGTTTATTTTTGTTTTTATTTCCATTACTCTAGGAGGTGGATCAAAAAAGATCTTGCTGTGATGTATGTCAAAGAGTGTTCTTCCTATGTTTTCCTCTAAGAGTTTTATAGTGTCCGGTCTTACATTTAGGTCTCGAATCCATTTTGAGTTTATTTTTGTGTATGGTGTTAGGGAGTGTTCTAATTTCATTCTTTTACATGTAGCTGTCCAGTTTTCCCAGCACCACTTATCGAAGAGACTGTCTTTTCTCCATTGTATATCCTTGCCTCCTTTGTCATAGATTAGTTGACCATAGGTGCGTGGGTTCACCTCTGGGCTTTCTATCTTGTTCCATTGATCTATGTTTCTGTTTTTGTGCCAGTACCATACTGTCTTGATTACTGTAGCTTTGCAGTATAGTCTGAAGTCAGGGAGTCTGATTCCTCCAGCTCCATTTTTCTTTCTCAAGATTGCTTTGGCTATTCGGGTTCTTTTGTGTTTCCATACAAATTGTCAAATTTTTTGTTCTAGTTCTGGAGGGAAAAATGCCAGTGGTAGTTTGATAGGGATTACATTGAATCTGTAGATTGCTTTGGGTAGTAGAGTCATTTTCACAATGTTGATTCTTCCAATCCAAGAACATGGTATATCTCTCCATCTGTTGGTATCATCTTTAATTTCTTTCATCAGTGTCTTATAATTTTCTGCATACAGGTCTTTTGTCTCCTTAGGTAGGTTTATTCCTAGATATTTTATTCTTTTTGTAACAGTGGTAAATGGGAGTGTTTTCTTAATTTCGCTTTCAGATTTCTCATCATTAGTGTATAGGAATGCAAGAGATTTCTGTGCATTAATTTTGTATCCTGCTACTTTACCAAATTCATTGATTAGCTCTAGTAGTTTTCTGGTAACATCTTTAGGATTCTCTGTGTATAGTATCATGTCATCTGCAAACAGTGACAGTTTTACTTCTTCTTTTCCAATTTGTATTCCTTTTATTTCTTTTTCTTCTCTGATTGCCATGGCTAGATCTTCCAAAAGTATGTTGAATAATAGCAGTGAGGTGGACATCCTTGTCTTGTTCCTGATCTTAGAGGAAATGCTTTCAGTTTTTCACCACTGAGAATGATGTTTGCTGTGGGTTTGTCATATATGGCCTTTATTATGTTGAGGTAGGTTCCCTCTATGCCCACTTCCTAGAGAGTTTTGATCATAAATGGGTGTTGAATTCTGTCAAAAGCTTTTTCTGCATCTATTGAGATGATCATATGGTTTTTATTCTTGAATTTGTTAATATGGTGTATTATATTGATTGATTTGTGTATATTGAAGAATCCCTGCATCCCTGGGATAAATCCCACTTGATCATTGTGTATAATCATTTTAATGTGTTGTTGGATTCTGTTTGCCAGTATTTTGTTGAGGATTTTTGCATCAATATTCATCAGTGATATTGGTCTGTAATTTTCTTTTTTTGTAGTATCTTTGTCTGGTTTGGTATCAGGATGATGGTGGCCTCACAGAATGAGTTTGGGAGTGTTCCTTCCTCTGCAATGTTTTGGAAGAGTTTGAGAAGGATGGGTGTTAGCTCTTCTCTAAATGTTTGATAGAATTCACCTGTGAAGCCATCTGGTCCTGGACTTCTGTTCATTGGAAGATTTTTTTTTTAATTTTTTAAATTAATTTTTAAAATTTGTTTACTTTTGGCTGCACTGGGTCTTTGTTGCTGTGCGTGGGCTTCCTCTACTTGGGGCTACTGTTTTTTTGTTGTTGTGGTGGTGCGCGGGCTTCTCACTGAGGTGGCTTCTCTTGTTGTGGAGCACGGGCTCTAGGCACACAGGCTTCAGTCGTTGTGGCTCGTGGGCTCTAGAGCTCAGGCTCAGTAGTTGTGGCGCACGGGCTCAGCCGCTCCGCGGCATGTGGGATCCTCCCGGACCAGGGCTCAAACCCGTGTCCCCTGCATTGGCAGGTGGACTCCTAACCACTGCGCCACCAGGGAAGCCCCTTGTTGGAAGATTTTTAATCACAGTTTCCATTTCATTACTTGTGATTCATCTGTTCATATTTTCTATTACTTCCTGGTTCAGTCTTGGAAGGTTATAGCTTTCAAAGAATTTGTCCGTTTCTTCCAGGTTGTCCATTTTATTGGCATAGAGTTGCTTGTAGTAGTCTCTTAGGATGCTTTGTATTTCTGCGGTGTCTCTTGTAACTTCTCCTTTTTCATTTCTAATTTGATTGATTTGAGTCCTCTCCCTCTTTTTCTTGATGAGTCTGGCTAATGGTTTATCAATTTTGTTTATCTTCTCAAAGAACCAGCTTTAAGTTTTATTGATCTTTGCTATTGTTTTCTTTGTTTCTGTTTCATTTATTTCTGCTGTGATCTTTATGATTTCTTTCCTTCTGCTAACTTTGGGTTTTGTTTGTTCTCCTTTCTCTAGTTCCTTTAGGTGTAAGGTTAGAGTGTTTATTTGAGATTTTTCTTGTTTCTTGAGGTAGGCTTGTATGGCTATAAACTTCCCTCTTAGAACTGCTTTTGCTGCATCTCATAGGTTTTGGATCATCGTGTTTTCATTGTCATTTGTCTCTAGGTATTTTTTGATTTCCTCTTTGATTTCTTCAGTGATCTCTTGGTTATTTAGTAATGTATTGTTTAGCCTCCATGTGTTTGTGTTTTTTACGTTTTTTTCCCTATAATTGATTTCTAATCTCATAGTGTTGTGGTCAGAAAAGAAGCTTGATATGATTTCGATTTTCTTAAATTTACTGAGGCTTGATTTGTGACCCAAGATGTGATCTATCCTGGAGAATGTTCCGTGTGCACTTGAGAAGAAGTGTAATCTGCTGTTTTTGCATGGAATGTCCTATAAATATCAATTAAATCTATCTGGTCTATTGTGTCATTTAAAGCTTCTGTTTCCTTATTTATTTTCATTTTGGATGATCTGTCCATTGGTGTAAGTGAGGTGTTAAAGTCCCCCACTATTATTGTGTTACTGTCGATTTCCTCTTTTAGAGCTGTTAGCAGTTGCCTTATGTATTGAGGTGCTCCTATGTTGGGTGCATATATATTTATAATTGTTATATCTTCTTCTTGGATTGATCCCTTGATCATTATGTAGTGTCCTTCTTTGTCTCTAGTAACATTCTTTATTTTAAAGTCTATTTTATCTGATATGAGTATTGCTACTCCAGCTTTCTTGTGATTTCTATTTGCATGGAATATCTTTTTCCATCCCCTCACTTTCAGTCTGTATGTGTCCCTAGGTCTGAAGTGGGTCTCTTGTACACAGCATATATATGGGTCTTGTTTTTGTGTCCATTCAGCAAGCCTGTGTCTTTTGGTTGGAGCATTTAATCCATTCACGTTTAAGATAATTATTGATATGTATGTTCCTGTGACCATTTTCTTAATTGTTCTGGGTTTGTTTTTGTAGGTCCTTTTCTTGTGTATCTGACTTAGAGAAGTTCCTTTAGCATTTGTTGTAAAGCTGGTTTGGTGGTGCTGAATTCTCTTAGCTTTTGCTTGTGTGTATAGGTTTTAATTTCTCCATCAAATCTGAATGAGATCCTTGCTGGGTAGAGTAATCTTGGTTGTAGGTTCTTCCCTTTCATCACTTTAAGTATATCATGCCACTGTCTTCTGGCTTGTAGAGTTTCTGCTGAGAAATCAGCTGTTAACCTTATGGGAGTTCCCTTGTATGTTATTTGTCATTTTTCCCTTGCTGCTTTCAATACTTTTTCTTTGTCTTTAATTTTTGCCAATTTGCTTACTATGTGTCTTGGCGTGTTTCTCCTTGGGTTTATCCTGTATGGGACTCTCTGCACTTCCTGGACTTGGGTGGCTATTTCCTTTCCCACGTTAGGGAAGTTTTCAACTATAATCTCTTCAAATATTTTCTCTGGTCCTTTCCCTCTCTCTTCTCCTTCTGGGACCCCTATAATGCGAATGTTGTTGCGTTTAAGGTGTCCCAGAGGTCTCTTAGGCTGTCTTCATTTCTTTTCATTCTTTTTTCTTTATTCTGTTCTGCAGCAGTGAATTCCACCATTCTGTCTTCCAGGTCACTTATCCGTTCTTCTGCCTCAGTTATTCTGCTATTGATTCCTTCTAGTGTAGTTTTCATTTCAGTTATTGTATTGTTCATGTTTGTTTGTTTGTTCTTTAATTTTTCTAGGTCTTTGTTAAACATTTCTTGCATCTTCTCGATCTTTGCCTCCATTCTTTTTCCAAGGTCCTGGATCATTATTCTGAATTCTTAAAGCAGTGGATTTGTAATGAAAGGACCTGGGTTTGAGACCTGGCTCTGCCTTACTAGCCATGTGACTTTAAGCTATTAGATAATCCTTTTTAAGCCTCAGTCTCCTCATCTCTTGGGGCATAATGGTAATGTTTATCTCTCATTGCTGTTGTGACACTCATACAGAATGTTTGAGAAGAGCAATTTGCAAACTGTAAAGTTATAAGTCCATATTAGTAACAAAAGGGTTAGCTAAAGATAACCCTAGAAATTGCTAGAGAGTTTGGCTTGGGTTGCGATTTCAAAGAAGTCATGGGTGTGATTTGACAGAAGGCAACAAGGGCATGGAAAGGGGTGGAGTGGCTTAGAGGCAGAATTAAATCCAGAATTCATTGTTTTTGAACCATTTAGTGCACAACCTTAAATGGCTTTTCTCCTCCTGGGAATCAACTGTGTTCAACAAGTGCTGGAAAATTTGGCAAACTAAGAACAAAGAGACCTTAATATTCTTGTAGTATTCAAGGTTTCCATCTTTTCACCATGGCTGGAGCAATCCAGTACTTCTGAAGATTTTAGAGAATAACTCTGATCTCAATAAAAATGCAAATTGCTTGCTTAGGGTAATTACCAGATATTTTCTTGACAGCCTGATGGGGTCAGTCAGTAAGGTCAAAGTAAATTTCTTTCCTGCCAGAAAGGAATGACTAGAAGCAGAGTCCCCTTGTACGGCATTTCCAGGGACTTGCTCCAATTAGTCTAGACCCTAGGTTTGAGATAGTCAGGAGGAAAAGCAGCTTCCAGAGTCTTAGGATCCCTACTCCTTTTCTGTTTGGTAAACTCCTAACCACACTTTGATGGTGCAGCATGGGGCTGAGGCAAGGGGAGACGCTGGTGAAATGTTTTAAGGTCACTGCAAGATAATAACAGTGACAAGAAGATGATAAGAAGACATACAGAATGGTGTGAATCTCAGCCAAAAGCCTTGAGCAGGCTGAATTGAGGTGGAGGTACCAGCTATAGGATGGTGATAGACATCTGTTGGTTTGTCTGCATTATATCCTTTCCCTCTTCTTCTGGTAATATAACTTCTTTTCTCTGGAGCCTGAGTAGGGCTAGCCCATCTGGCCCTCTGCTCTAGCCACAGTGGTGGGCATGTGACCTAGATACGTCCAGTAAAGTACCCAAACCTTTTGGCCGTAGTGATTCAAGAATGGATACATGTCCCAGGTTGAACCAATCAATCAAAACATTCCCTGATCCCCTTTTGACCTACTTTTCAGGGAACATGTCTTTTTAGGCTGCTGGGCTTGCTAGGCTAGATCCTGGGCTCTTGGAAACCATCATTGAAGAGACACCATAGAAGACATACCTAAAACATGGAGAGGGAGAGACCGAGCCCTGATGCCTTATTTTGATCCTCTGGGTCCAGTAACATCTGAAGTCACTCATTTGACTTCCCTGTTATAGACACTAAAATTCTTTTTTTGCATAAGTTAGTTTGTCAAACCTCTATTCCTTGCAACTGAAAGTGTTTTAACTCGTATAAATACCAAGTCCAAAGATCAAAAAGCTTCCCACTTGGCAATACACACATTAACTCATTAGTCTAGAGCCATCTAGGCATTAAGTACAGGGCATTATTCTAGATGTTAGCAGCTACTAAGATTCATTAAACTATCCATCAATAAGCATTACTGGGGTACATACATCAATCAGATGCTGTGGAGGCAGAAGTTATTATGTCACATTCTTTTTTGCCCTTGAGGACATCACAATTTAGGAAGACATATAAACAAATCACTAAAGTAAAGTCTGAAAATGTTTTGAGAGTTCAGAGCATAATGCTTCATGGTTAAAGATTACTTCCAAAATCGGATAGGGATACAAAAATCTAAAACGTGGCTCTTGCTGTTACTGAGTTTGCTGTTAAGATAAGGAGGAAAGGCATTCAACAAAAAATGAAAACTCATGTGCTAGAAAACAGTGTGGGATTGGAACCCAGTGGATGGTGGTATAGTCAGTGGCTATGGAGCTTAGACAAGGGAGAGATCCCAGAGAACTACCATTCATCCGGGAGGACTTTGTGGAAAAGGTTAGCCTTGGAAGGGGCTTTCAGGACCAGGTTGGATTCTTACTGGTTGCACATGATGCAGCTGGGGACTTTAAATCTGGATAGGCAAGTCAGTAAGAGGGTGTACTGGTGGCATCAGCCAAGAAGATCAGTCTTTTGTGGTGGCTGGAAGCCCTTCAGGGGGAGGCTGGAAATCCTAAGGTGAGGATTTGTCATTAACAAAGCCTGGATATTCAGAGATCTCCTAACACCTCCATATTAGATCAAGTTTACTTTCATCTGCAAGGATGAAAAAAACAAAGACCTAAAATATCAGTGGTTTAAACAAGAGAGATGTTTATTTCTCACTCAGATGACTGCACATAAGCTTTTGGGGGCTGATGTGGTTTCTCCAGGATTCAGGAAATTAAGCTTCTAATATTTTGTTGTCTCCTTTCTAGAGGGTAGTGCCCTTGTCCACGTTGTTCAAGATGGCTCACTACGATGTTTGAATCTCATACAGGGAGTGAGAAAGAAGAAAGGGGGGACTCACATCCCTCTCCTATAAAGACAGGACTTAGGAGTGCATTCATCACTACTGCTCATATTCCACTGGCTAGAACTCAGTCACATGGACGCAGCTAGCTGCAAGAGGGGCTGGGAAATGTAGTTTTATTCTGAGCATCTGTGTGTTAAAACCCAGGAATTCTAGATTTGAGGAAAAGTGAAGCATAAATATTAGGACACAACCAGTCTCTGTTACAACTTCCTTTTCCAGGAGGCTGTTGAGGGGTTAAAGACTAAGAAACACATGCACTGAGACCCTTAACAAGGGCTAGTCCATTTTCTTCCTTTTTACAGCCCCACCCATTAGCCTCCTAATGAAATTGGGAAAACGTAAGGAGAAGAGAGAGAATATTTGTTGAACACTGTTCCAGGAACTTTCTGCAGCAATTTAATCTTCACACCACAATTATGAAATAGGCATGAGTATCCCCACTTTAAAAACAATAATCTGAGATTCAGAAATAAGATATAGAGGTGGGAAACTAGCATTATTGACCCATTAGAAAGAATCAGACACTTTATATTCATTAAATATGCCCAACATTTAATGTTTGTTAACTCATTAAATCCTCACAATTCAGACAAATAAATATTATTATTTCCTTTTGCATATGGGGAAACCAAAATTGGGAAGATAAGCCTGGAATTTGAATTTACTTCTAGCTCCAAAAGCCAAAGTATTTCTATGGTACAAACACACTACCTCCCACCATTGTCAGCTACAACTTTTTCGGTATGAGTTGATTCCTTTATTTGCTTACTAATTAATTAATCAATCCATCACTTCAACAAAAGTTTTTTAAGCACCCAGAATGTGTCAGGCTCAAGTCTCTGACCTCTTATGGCTCACATTCTAGGTGGGGAAATTGAATCCGCATTGAATCCATTGAAACAAACCCTTATTGTATGCCTGTTATGACTAAGACTGGTTTTATAAAGACAAGTACAATGCTTGGCATATAGCAGCACTCAATAAATATTGAATTAATTAAAGACATAACCCTCAGGGAGGGACTTCATGGTCTATTAGTTCAGATCCAGAACAATGTGAATTTGGGAAGGGATGCTGCTTGCTACAGCTGTGAACTGAAAGACTATCTTTAGATGTGCTGGGTGTGAAGAGCTGCCGGAGTCAGGACCGTCTTCTCAATGTCTCCCATATACACTCTTTCTCTGAGCTCCCTGTGAGTAGCAACTGCTCTAAAAACCAAGCACACACAGAAGCCACGCAAGAAACAGGACTGGAGCTTAGAGCCAGTGACTAGCAAGTGAGTTCATTCCTTGGCCTGTCGGCGTTGCCTTTTTGTACTAAAAATCTGGCCATGATTTCAGGGTGACTAAGGGCAACTCGAGAAAGAAAAAAAAAAGAACAAGAACCCCTTAAACACATCTGTATCAAATTATCCATAGATTTGGTAATGAACACAAGGCATTCCTGAATCCGATAGGCCCAACATGGGGGGAATGTTGCTGAATACATTCTGTTTCTTGCCTTTTCAGTTCTTCCCTCCACCTGTCTCCCTCCAGGGTGTACTTCTGAACCACCTATCTAAGACTTATCTATGCTAGAGCCAAGGGAGAGGATGGCTTCCTGATGGAGATTTCTTGAAAGAAGATATGAATTTTAATGTCTGGATAGATGCCCAGATGGAAAAAAAAAGTATGAAAAGGAAGAGAGAGCCCTGAACTAGAATGTTTCTAGAATGGAAAATGAAGTGAGAGGGTGCAGAAATTCTCATTATTCTAGGCACCTCTGTGGACCTGCTGGCTTTTTAGTGGAATGATCACTATGTCTATTCCTATTTGATGGTTGGGCTGTTGACAGTTGACAAGAGAATCTCTGATTCTGAAAGAGGAAAAATGGAGGGTAATAGTAATTCTTGTTGAACTTTGGGGTCTTCTTTTAACCCATCTCATAATGCGACTGTGTTTTGAGTTGGGGAAAGAGCTAAAAATGATTTCTTTAGGGATAGAAACTTTTAGTTACACTGCGAGTGCACACCTCCAGAGTGCTATCCAGTTCGGAAGATCTGTAGGAGAGGAGAAAAATAAAATCCACCAAGCAAAGCAATCAATCCAAATGTTTATATCTAAAATGAGTGGTACCAGTAACTTAGCCACCTCAGAAATTTACACACCGATTCCTATGTAGCTACCACTGAAATAGGATTTTTGGAATCTTTCTTATTTTCTTCAAAATGCCTTTACAGCCATGATTTGTGCTCCTCAGTAAAGTAATTCTAGTTCTTCTTTGTTTGAAAATACATTTGCATATTAGGAAGGGTGGTAAGGAAATAGAAAAAAAGAAATACAGTTGATATCTTAGCATGAAAAAATAAATTGCGTTCTTTTAAATGATCAAACAACCTATGTTTGTTGTAGGAAATGTCGAAAATTACAAAGAAGAAAAAAGAATTTTCCTGTAATCCCAGCCACAATGAAAAACACTTGTAACATGTTTCAGGCTTTTTAATACCTACTTATGTGGCAGGTTAGATGACTCATTATCACAGCTGAGGTGGGAGAGAATAAAAAGGTAATTAATTTCCCCATCTTTCCCATTCCACCCCTTCCATTTCTATCCTCTTCTCTCAAAACGCTCATTTTCTTCTGAGGAGAAAAAAATCAAAAAACACTCTTGCCTTTGTCTTCCAAGGTTTAAGCTCATTTGTGTTTGGGTTTGTGTATGTCTTGAGTGTGCATGTGTATGTGAATTGGGTTGGAGGGATGAAGATTGAGAGTTTATTTGGGTCTTAGGGGTCTTCAAAGAAATAACCAACCAAAGCTTTAGTTTGGAAGATTAGGCTTGTCATGGAATTAAGGCAGAAATGTGCTCCATGGGGAGGAGAGAGAGAAACTGGAGCTTAAGTATAAAGGGTAGAGTAGCCCTAGAAGAGAGCTGATGTGTCCAAAGGAGGTTGAAAGGAGAGACTGGGGGTTGAAAGGGTCAGAGATCTGCACCCCTCCCACCAGCACCCTGGAGTGGCAAAACCTCTGGTGATGTGTCCCTGGGGAGAGAACACTGAACATCACTGCTTTGAGATCAGGGACAGAAACTTCCTGTAGCCAAGCCTATGACAAGTCCAGGGCTATGAGGGGCACCCCTCTTTCCACCTCCAGAACTGCAGCCCTTGTCAATATCAAGATGTCCTATGAGGAACTGTGGCAACAGAGGCACTTGACCATGATCTAGAGATAGGCACCTCTTCCACTTCTTGGCACCACATTAGCCCTGGGTTAGTAGGAAGATCCAAGGGAAAGTGTGTATGTGTGTATGTGGGTGCAGGGGAAGGGGTATGAACCAACAGTCCCTGACATGGTTCTTCCTTTCAGCCAGGTAGGATGGGACTCTAAGCCAGATTTCATCCAATTTAGAAAAATAAAGATAAGTG
The DNA here is from genome assembly GCF_965194825.1 of Balaenoptera physalus. Lineage (NCBI taxonomy): Eukaryota > Metazoa > Chordata > Mammalia > Artiodactyla > Balaenopteridae > Balaenoptera > Balaenoptera physalus. The sequence continues at coordinate 64,804,316 of NC_138895.1, read as the reverse complement.
GTAATTCTTGCATCTGTATGGAAGGAGCAAATTCATGCCTGATATAGATGTGTTTTTCAAACACAGTAAGAATGGAGTCACACTGTATAATGTATCACGATCATTCCATGCTGTTACATATTCTTTTGCAAAATAATTTAAAGTAGCTGCATAATAACTCGTTGTGTAGCCAAAGTATAATTCGTCTACTTCCCTATAATTAGATATTTAGGTGGTTTCTACTAGTCTTATACAAATTTCTGAGATAAACAATGCTACTGCTATATGTCTTTACTCACATCCCTTATTTCATTAAGATAATTTCCAAAAGAATTCCTGAGTCAAAGATTTTACAGAATTCTAAAGTTCTTGAACTCTTGATACATGTTAATAAATCTTCCCACAGAGGAGAGTATCCTACTTTTCACCAGTAGCATCTTACTTTTCCCACAGAGGGAGTATCTTTACTTTTCACCACCAGAAATTGCCCATTTCCTGGCACTCTGTTCAAGCCTGGGAAGTAACATTTTTTAAATGTTGTAAGTTGGATTGCTGAAGAATGGTATTGCCATCTTTTAGCACTCTTTTTAAAATAAAAGGGCCATCGTTTCTCTTCATCACTCACCTTAGTTTCAGACTTTTGTCTACTTTATAGACCTGATCTTTCTTAATAGATCAGAGATTGCCTGGCTGAGGACAAATCACAGGATGTGTTGTATGCCTTCTAGTAAGATGGCTTCACCTAGATGCGAAGGAGTTGGGGGCTGGGGGCAGGATAGAAGTGTTCCTGGCTTAGCAACTACTTCCCAGCCAAGATTCTCCATTATAGAAGAGGAGGTACGTGTCTTGGGGGGCAGGTAGCCACCTTTGTAACAACTACTTGCAAACTGTATGCACCTGGATGGGTTGCTTCACCTCTCTATGGGTCCATGTTCTCATCTGTCAGATGAGAAGATAATCATTTAGAGAAGATAATCATATCTACCTCACTGGCTTGTTGGAAGACCAAATGGGACAGTTCTTATAATGCTCTGTGCAGAGTGGTGGCACATAGTAAGATCTCAGGAAGTGTCAGCTGTTCTTATAAATATCTAAGTCTTTATTTGGGGATCCTATGTTGGGATTTCACCTTTTTTAAGATTGTAGGCATTATCTGTGGTTCATTTATCTGTATACGTATGATGACTTGTTTTCCTTAATAAAATTTTAGTTTTTCAAGAAATGTACACGACAAAAATTTAGAAGTTTAAAATAGAGAAAAAGGAAGAGAAAAAGAAATCCAAAACTGTGATTCTTTTCTGTATTCTTTCTAGTCTTTCTTTATTTGCATGTGTTCACATAGCTATAATCATCGTGTGTATATAATTTGTACCCTAGTTTATGCAATTATGTTAATTTTATATCGACATTTTATCTTTATATTTGGCCTTTCTGGTGTTTCTATATTATTCCCTTGAGTGAATGTCTGGTAGTTTCTGTGATGATTCTTTTAATATTGAACATTTGGGGATGTTTCTAATTTTTTGCTATCATAAATAGCATGATACATTGTTTTCACATGGTGTTTTACATATTTTGACTTATTCCTTAGGGTTTGGGACCAGAAATTAATTGCCAAATTGCATTTACCAACTGACAATGCCACCAACAAGGTGAAAATGCATTTTACTGCACTCTAGGTAGAAAGGCTTTCTAGCTTTCAGTTATAAATATCATGCAGACTTGCAAAATGTAACCTTTTGATTTGCATGAATGAATAGTTTTGTGATGAATAGTTTTCTCTTTTACTTTCTAGAGCTGGTTATTCTTCCTCTTGTGATTTTTTTTTTTAGAACCATTATGATAGCTTCTTGAATTATCTTAAAACTAGTTTTCTCTCTACCTCAGAACACTATTACATTGTCACCAATGGTTATTTAGTACCTACCTTGTGCACAGAACTGTCTGGGCATTTGGTCTGGGTATAATAATGGGAGAGAGCTGGATTGGACAGTAATGTGCAGAGGAGTGATGGAGAGACAAGGCTTGGGCTGTACAGCAGATGCAACCCAAAAGCAGGACATAATGAGGCTGAATATCTTTTTGGATATTTATTGGCATTTGATTTATTCTTTTGTGAATTGCCCATTTAAGTCATTTGTCCATTTTTCTACTTTTTACTTTAATACTTATTGATACTCTTTGTATATTTTGATTATGTTTTGAAATGTTTTGTTGTATGCGTATGAGAGAGACAAAGAAATCTATATATAGATAGGATTAAACTATTTTGTTATGGTGCTGCCATAACAAAATATCACAGATTGAGTGGCTTAAACAACAGACATTTATTTTCTTACAGTTCTGGAGGCTCACAGTCCAAGATCAAGGTGTCTGCATGTTTGGTTTCTCTTGAGGCCTCTCTCCTTGGCTTGCAGATGGCTGCTGTATAATAATAGAAAAAATATATTATTGGTCTTTGTCCCCAGTTACTGGCACAGAGCTCCTAAAACCCTTGTAATTTCCTAAGTGATAAGAGTACTACAAGCATCTTTTGTTCTAATATTTGGTCTTTGACCTTGGTTGCTGACCCAGAGCTCCTAAGTCCTTTGGAATTTCCTGGGTGATAGGAGTGTCTTTTGTTCTAAAGAAGCAACTCTTGGTGGCCTCCTGGATGGCTTCAGGATGGGGGCTGGTCACCAGATGGACCAAACCATGATTAGAAACTTGGAGATTTCAGCTCCATCCCCCATCCTCCGGAAAGGGGAGAGGGACTGGAGACTGAGTTAATGATTGATTATGCCTACGTGATGAAGTCTCCACAAAAAATCCCCGAGGTAGGGGGTTTGGAGAACTTCCAGGTTGAACACATCTGTGTGCAGGGAGTGACACACACTAGCTCCATGGGAACAGAAGTTCCTGTACTCTGGACTATTCCAGACTTTGCCCTATGTATCTCTTTATCTGGCTGGTCATCTTTACCCTTTTCATATCTTTTATTATATAATAAATTAAGTATAAGTGTTTCCCAGAGCTCCGTGAGCTCTTTTAGCAAATAATCAAACCTAAGGAGGGGTCATGATAACCTCCAGTTTGTAGCCAAGTCAAACCGAAGTTGTGGGTAACCTGGAGACATACTATTTGGGATCTAAAGTCGGGGGAAGTCTTGTGGGACTGAGCCCTTAACTTGTGGGGTCTAATCTAACTCAATCTAACGTCAGAATTAAATTGACTTGTAGGACACACAGCTAGTGTCAGAGAATTGGTTGGTATGGGAAAAAATCCCACACATCTTGTGTCAGAAATATTGTGTTTGAGAAAAAGGAGAAACACAGGGAGTTTTCCCTAGACAGCTGCCTCCTCACTGTGTTTTCAGATGGTCATCCCTCTGTCAAATGTGCCCCTGATGTCTCTCTGTGTGTCCAATTTCCTCTTATAAGGATGCCAGTCAGATTGGATTAGGGACCATGCTAACAACCTCATTTTAACCTAATCGTCTCTTTTTAGACCTTATCTCCAAATATAGTCACATTCTTAGATACTGGGGGTTAGTACTTTAGTATATGAATTTTGGGGTGGGGTGACACAATTCCACCCATAACATACATAAATATATTTTATATATACATCTATATATATGTAAAATATACACATACATATATGCATGTATACATAAATAAAAACATTTAAAAATATATTCATGATATCTTTCTACATAATACTTATTTACATGCTTATTTAGTTAAATCAGGTATCATAGTTGAGTTTCTTAGAAACAGAGGCTGAAATGGCAATTTGTATACACGTGCTTTATTAGAGAAATACTCTCAGGAGAAAACTGTAAGTGCAGTGAGGGAATTAGGATGGGGAAGGGGAAGAAGCAAGGATGTGATTTGGGGTTAGGTCTAGCCTCAACTTTAGGAGGATGGGAAGAGGAGCTCATAGCAACTTTGGATTAAATTGACAAAGGTCGATTCTCCAGAGAACCTTGTGTAGCAGTACCTGCAGAAGCTGGGCTATGGCACTCCAAAGGGAGAAAAGATCCCGGGGACCCGGACCAAGTACCAAGAGCATCTACAACATTACCTTTTGCTTCATTCTGCCCGAGACTTGGCCCATAGTTAGAAAAATGGTCTCCCACATTTGCTCCTATTTTCTTCTATTTTTTTTAAATTAATTAATTAATTAATTTATTTTTGGCTGTGTTGGGTCTTCGTTTCTGTGCGAGGGCTTTCTCTAGTTGCGGCAAGCGGGGGCCACTCTTCATCGCGGTGCGTGGGTCTCTCACTATCGTGGCCTCTCTTGTTGCGGAGCACAGGCTCCAGACGCGCAGGCTCAGTAGTTGTGGCTCACGGGCCTAGTTGCTCTGCAGCATGTGGGATCTTCCCAGACCAGGGCTCGACCCCATGTCCCCTGCATTAGCAGGCAGATTCTCAACCACTGCGCCACCATGGAAGCCCACTTCTAATATTTTTATGGCTTAAAAAAAAGACTTGGAATTTATTTTCCTGTCTGGTATAAGGTAGAAATATCATATGATCTTTTCCTAATGGCTAATGAGTTTTCTCAATACCGGTCACTGAAATAGACCACCAGGGCTTACAGAGGCCAGAGTAAATGGGAAATTGCTATTTGGTGCCAATCTGGGTAGAGAAGTTGAGAGAACAGGCTTTTAAATTTTTTTTTAGTATAATGCAGTATTTGTTGTGTCTCAAGTAACTACTATTTGAGGACACTTACAATATTTATAATATTAATGGAACTTAACCTAAGAGAAGTTCAACTTACATTTTTTTAAAACTATATTTTAATACTGGGTATTAATCAGAGAGATAGTCAAAATAATTACGGTCAAAAGTATTGGGTCAAAAACTTATAATAAATGTTTGATGTTAGTCTACATACAATTCAATTTTTGGTGTATAGTTCTTTGGCTGCAAGAAAGAACATTTGCTTTACTCCATTAATAGGAATATCTCAATGTTGGAATGACCTCCTCTTGATATTTCTTCTGCTATTGATTTTTAACATAATTATTTGTGATTGTATGAATAAGTTGAGTGGAGAGGCACTCACTGTGTTTATTCCAAGTAAGAGAACATAACTGATTACTATAGTAATGAGGAGGTAGACGGTCAGTGCAACTGCCCAATATTTTTGAGGCCAATAGGTTAAGCCTAAGAGGCTCTGACTAGTTATTCTTGGTCTAGGACCAAGTGTTCATCCCAGCTATGCTCCCAGAACGAGCAGGTAATAGAGGCAGAAGTGATGAAACCGGCAGTAAGGAGGGGGTTTATATCCAACCTTGACGTTCAGCTCAAGCAGTGAGGTCCTATCATCATGTCTAAGAAGGTTTGTTCTTAGGGGGGTGTCTGGTCCCTGACCTCCTGGAATTGAGACTCAGAAGATGGAAGATTAAGTCTCTCTCCATAGCCCTTGTGCCCATCACTTCTTCTCTTCCTCTTCAGGAGAGCCAGTCTACATGGACTTCCAGACTCTCTTCTTCCTGGAGATGTTCTTGCCCCAGTGGTTGTCACTATAGCATTTTTTTCCTTAAGGAAAGCACTTCTGCCTTGGCTCACAGTGTATTTTGCTCCCTGGTGAATGCTGAAAAGACACAGTCATCCATTTTTCCTGCAACATCCAACTCCTCTGGCAAGTGACCTTCCTTTCAATCTTGGCAAAACCCTACTGAGGCCCTAGTTCACCTCTTATTCCTTTTACAGTAAAAAAAAAAAAAAAAAAAAATTGTTCTATTATTTATCTCATAAAATCTTCATTTTATTCTCTGCTTCACTTTTTTGTATCATTTTCATGCACTCCCTTCACCTTCAGTAAACTTCCCCTTCCTCCCCGGGAAGGATATCTGATGTGTATATTTTTATAATTCCTGTGGCTTTTTCTTATCTCTGATTACTTCATGTTAAATTAACTCGGTCTGGCTGGGGACACTCACACACACAATTGCTTTAGTGCTACAGCAACCTTGCTGCAAAGATCTCCTAGTATTGCTGATGAACTATCTGAAAAAAGCTGACTTCAGCTTAGTGTATGAACTGTCTGGGATGGGAGTGGGACATATCCCTGACTTCAGACCTGTAATTTGCTTGCTTAGTTTAGTCAGAAGCTAATGTAGAAGGGAATGAGGTCTCCTAGCTATAGTAAAGAAGGAAGTAGGGTTGCTTTCCATGGTAAATTATACCATGCAACCATTAAGTAGGAAAATGGTAAGAGAGGTTGGTGAATTTCCAAATTGAAGCTTGGTTCCTTTGAATCAGCCTACAGATGGCTTTGTCAAGGTCATAATCAATGGACAAGACAGGGTCAATAATCTTTGGGTCTAGCCGTGGGTGCTGAATACCAGCCAAGCATATACTGGGTGGCAGACGTTCTTCTTGAAGCTGCTTGTTGTGCAGCTCCAGTAGGTCAGAAATGTTTGGAAGATGAGATCAATACAACCTATTTGATCCGGTCTCTAATGACTTAGATCTGTTTTACTCATTCATTCATTCATTCGTTCATTCATTCATTCATTTTTCCATCTTTATGTAACAGGTCCAGGTTAACCCTGGACCAAATTGTGAAGTAGGTAGTTAATTATTCTTGGGCCTATCACCTCCTCTTTAGTTGAAGTGCTCTGCTTCTTCCCTCCATTCTCAGGTGCTAAGGGCCATCATATCTGCTCTCTCCTTCCTTCTAACATTGCATTGCTTCTCTTGACTCTTGCTACTTCTCCAAAACATACGCCTCCCTGTTTCTGTTCCCACAGAACGCTGATGAGTGACTCGCTTTCCAATCTGGTTAACCATTCACCTAAGGTGCTGTAATATTGCAGACTTAACAGTGAGTTACCAATACGAGAATTTCTGGCATCAGGGGAGCTGTTTGGAGAAGTTTTTTTAGAGGGTGCTCATATTAGAGGCAAATTGAGGGGGTCAGTGGAGAATGTGCAAGTGGCTGCCTACTTTCAAAGCATAATTGTTAAGAAGTTTAAAAGAAGATTTTCATATAAAATACTATGGATTTGAGTTAGAAATAGACTCTTAGATAAAATACAAAACTGCATAATATCCTATAGGGCAATATAACCATAACCTTAGGGGTTATCTATACTACTGGACAGAAATCATTTGCATGTGTATTGTATAAACATGTACAGGTTAACTTGTGAAAATGCGCTCTAATCAATAGCAAGAACAATGTCGAATAGAGGTATGTTCTAGGTAATTAAAAAATCTTTGGGTAGGCCTGTGAAGCAGTGTTGTAGTATGACACTGAAGAGGACATACTTCTTTTTTCCAAGTGTTGAAGATACACACACACTGATGTTTTGTATCTGTGCATATGTATATATGTGTATATGTATGTACTATATATATTACGTACAGTGTTATATATGCTATGTATATATACACATATATAATGATATGTATAGTATAAATATATATTTATACAAATGCACGCATATATTTCTCTCTCTCTCTCTCTCTCTCTCTCTCTCTCTATATATATATATATATATGGCCTACCTAACCTCTTTTTTTAATTGAAGTATAATTGACTAATAAAATATATATTTGTTTCAGGTGTACAACATAGTGATTTGATATTTTAATACATTACAATATAATCACCATAATAATGCTAGTGACCATCTGTCACCATACAGTTATTACAGTATTATTGTCTATATTCCCTATGTTGTACATTACATCACTGTGACTTATTTATTTTATAACTAGAAGTTTGTACCTCTTAATCTCCTTCACCTATTACTGCCTTCCCCTCCCCCAGCCCTCCTCCCTTCTGGGAACTACTAGTTTGTACTCTGTATCTAACTATATCTCTATCTCTATGAGTCTGTTTCTGCTTTGCTATGTTTGTTGATTTGTTTTGTCTTTCAGATTCCACGTATAAAGGAAATCATATGGTATTTGTCTTTCTGTCTTATTTCATCTAGTATAATACCCTCTAGGTCCGTACATATTGTGGCAAATGGCAAGATTTTACTCTTTCTTATGGCTAATATGTATATACACACACACATATATCACATCTTCTTTATCCATTCACCTATCGATGGACACTTAGGTTGCTTCCAAGTCTTAGCTATTTTACATAAAGCTGAATGAACATTGAAGTGCATATATATTTCCAAATCAGTGTTTTTGTTTTCTTCCAATAAATACCCAGAAGTGGAATTGCTGGATAGTATGGTAGTTCTATTTTTAATTTTTTGAGGAATCTCCATACTCTTTTCCATAATGGCTGTACCAATTTACATTCCCACCAACAGTTCCCAAGGGTTCCCTTTTTTCCACATCTTTACCAACACTTATTATCTGTTGTCTTTTGAATAATAGCCATTCTGACAGGTGTGAGGTGATATCTCATTGTGGTTTTGATTTGTATGTCTCTGATGATTAGTGATGTTGAATATCTTTTCATGTGTTTGTTATTTTTCTAGTTACTTTTGGTAAAATTCTTTTTTGTTTCTTGAGGGAGGTCTGTTTCACCATGAACTTCCCTCGTTTTCTATGTTCCATAGATTTTGGATTACTGTGTTTCCATCTTCATTTGTCTCAAAGTTTTTAAAAAGATTTCCTCCCTGATTTCTTCATTGACCCATTGATTGTTTAGTAGCATATTGTGTAGTCTCCACATGTTTTTGTTTTTTTACAATTTTCTTATTGTAATTGATTTCTAGTTTCATACCATTGTGGTCAGAAAAGATACTTGATATGATTTCAATCTTCTTAAATTTGTTGAGACTTGTTTTGTGGCCTAACATGTGATCTATCCTGGAGAATGTTCCATGCGTACTTGAAAAGAACTGTATTGTGTACTTTTGGTATGGAAAGTATTATATATATCTATTAAGTTCATCTTGTTTAAGGTGTAGTTAAGGCCAATGTTTCCTTATTGATTTTCCGTCTGGATGATCTAATCACTGATGTAAGTGTGGTATTAAAGTCCCATAGTATTATTGTATTACTTTCTCCCTTTACATCTTTTAGTATTTGCTCTTTTATATTTAGGTGCTCCTATGTTAGGAGCACAAATATTTATAAATGTTATATCCTCTTGTGATTGACCCCTTTATCGTTATGTAATGACCCTCTTTTTGTTTGTTCCTGTCTTTGTTTTAAAGTATATTTTGTCTAACTTTAGTATTGCTACCCCAGCTTTCTTTTGTCTCCATTTGCATAGAATATCTTTTTCTTTTTCTTTTCTTTTTTTAATTAATTAATTTATTTATTTTTGGCTGTGTTGGGTCTTCATTGCTACACGCAGGCTTTCTCTAGTTGTGGCGAGTGGGGGCTACTCTTCATTGTGGTGTGCAGGCTTCTCATTGCGGTGGCTTCTCTTGTTGCAGAGCATGGGCTCTAGGTGCACAGGCTTCAGTAGTTGTGGCACGTGGGCTCTAGAGCACAGGCTGAGTAGTTGTGGTGCATGGGCTTAGTTGCTCTGTAGCATTTGGGCTCTTCCCAGACCAGGGATCGAACCCGAGTCCCCTGCATTGACAGGCAGATTCTTAACCACTGTGCCACCAGGGAAGTCCCTGGAATATCTTTTTCTATTCCATGACTTTCAGAATGTGTGCACCTTTAGATCTGAAGCACATTTCTCATAGGCAGCATGTATACGGGTCCTGTCTTTTTTATCCCTTCAGCCACCCTATGACCTTTGATAGGAGCATTTAGTCCATTTACATTTAAAGTGATTATTGATAGGTATATACTTATTGCTGTTTTGTTGTTTT